>NC_064251.1:7607500-9087500 GCF_003254725.2 Canis lupus dingo
CACGGTTGGGCCAAAAGCCTTGCCTTCAGTCTGGGGGCCCCCATTCCCCCCATAGATCCAGGTTAAGCACCGCTGCTCTTGTGAATAAGTTTAGGACCCGTTTTTCAGATCCAAGTGGTTCTGCTCTTGGGAAGCTGGGAGGCCAGGAGGGGCCGGGCAGGGAGGGACTGCCCTGCACCTCGCACCTCATTTGTCTTGTCAGCCCTGGACGATGGGGTGAGAGGGAAGCCGGCTCATTGCTCACTCTTTGCACATGGCTCTGTGCAGCCAGGATGGAGCCCCCTCCTTGGGTCCTGCCCCCAAAGCAGTGTGGGTCACAGTAACGCTCCTCTGGCTCTGGTGGGGGGTCACACAGCAGAGCAAGTCACTGGCCCCGGCAAGGGGAGGGCTATTTACAAAGAACCCCATCCCGGCTTCCCTCCCTATCAGAGTCGGCCACACAGGAGGCTGCTCCTGCTCAGGAGCTTAGGAACCGGGGCGTCCTTCCTGCCGTTGGCAGTGCCCCAGTATAGGAAGATAACAGAGAGTTACAGACATTTCCACTTCTTTCAAGTTGTTTCAAAGCTGGCTCTCGGGTCAGCACCTTAGGTCTCGGGACTCAGGAAATACAACCTCTGGGGGAGTTTTTAAGACCTGGTTTGAAGAGGCCCTTAGGGAGCACGATGTGCCAGGGACCGTGCTGGAGGGAGGGAGGGAGCTGGAAGCATGGCTCTGCTCCCTGGCGGGGGGTGGGGTGGGGCACTCCGAACCTGGGGGCTGTCCTGATCCCCGGGGCGTCCTGGGGTTTGAGAGGGGTGAGGGCAGGCCAGCCAGAGAGCAAGGCTGGGCAAAGTAGCGGTGGTGTGAACAGCCACCTGTCAGGACTACGGGGCGTCCTCCGTGTCACCCTCCATGCCACCTCTGCCTGCACCCCCCCGTTCCAGCCTCCACGGGGGGAGGGGTGTCAGGGGATGGGACGGGGCTGTGGGGGTGCAGCTGGGGTCTGAGCCCCAGGCCTCTCCTGGGGAATTCTTCCCGGGGGCACTCTGGGTCCAGGCTGTGGGCTGGGGGGGGCCTCCCAGCTGGGTGCTGTGGGTCCCCAGGGAAGCTCTGCCCATACCGGCACAACCAGGGGGAGAAGATGGTGGTGTGTAAGCACTGGCTCCGGGCCTGTGTAAGAAGGGCGACCAGTGCAGTTTCTTGCACCAGTACGATGTCACCAGGATGCCCGAGTGCTACTTCTACTCAAAGTTTGGTAAAGCCCCTTCCTGGCTCTGCCCTTCCCCTGGAGGTTGGCGGTGGAGGCTGGGAGGTGGGTGGAAGTTGTGACAGCAGCGCTCAGAGGAGGCCGTGTGTGCCTCGGTGACAGACCAGACCAGACCAGGACGCTCCGAGCCTCAGGCCTGCCTCTCCAGCCCCTGAGACACAGGAGAGCCAGTTTCACTGCCCTGCAGGCCCCCCCCAACCCCACCCCTGCAGCCCCAAGGGAAGGGGAGGGTGTGGCTGGCATCAAAGGCTGAATTGTTTCCCTCTGCAGTCCTGGTTTAATCACATACCCCGACTGTCCAGAAACAGGCCTGGATTGGGCCATCTCTCTGCCCCAGGGGGGTCCAGGCCAGGGGTCCCCAAACGGCAGGCATTTGGAAGCCACTTTCGCGATGCTTGTGAAACACACAGAGCACCTATGCCATTGACCAGTATCATTGTCTACTCTGTGGTCTTGCTATTATTAAGCCTTATTTTAAAAAATATATTTTATTCAGGATGCCTGGGTGGCTCAGCGGTTGAGCTGAGCGTCTTGCCTCTGGCTCAGGATGTGATCCCCGGGTCTGGGATCGAGTCCTGCATCAGGCTCCCCGCGGGGAGCCTGCTTCTCCCTCTGCCTGTGTCTCTCCCTCTCTCTCTCTCTCTGTGTCTCATGAATAAATAAATAAAATCTTAAAAAAATAAAATAAAATATTTTATTTGGGAGACACAGAGGGAGCAGGAGGAGGGAGAGGGAGAAGCAGACTCCTGCTGAGCAGGGAGCCTGACTTGGGGCTCAATCCAGGGACTCTGGGATCATGATCTGAACCGAAGGCTGACTCCCAACTGACTGAGCCCCTCAGGTGCCCCAATTAAGTCTTATTTTAGAAGAAAACTTTACATTGCTTCTGTAAGTGGAAAACTAGCCTCTCTTGTTGGCAACACAACGTAACTGTAAACATGCAGTCATGAGGTCCAGAAGCCATAGCCTCTAAAATTATCTTGTGTGGTCAGGTCTGGACCAGTGTCCTCCTTCCCTTGGCCTCAAGACCTCCTTCTGTCGTCCACAGGGCTGCAGAGGGGGAAGCCGGGCCACTTGCCACCTCATTTAAGAATGGTCTGTGAATGTGTTTCAGATCTCATAAGGTATCTTCCCAATAAAATTCTTCAGCTCTGTTCCTTCCAGAGCTGGAAGGAGCCCTAAGGATTATCTAGTCCAGTGCTTTTCAAACTGTTCCAAAAGAGTGACCTGGAGGGAGAGAGCTGGCACAGTCTCCAGGGACCTCTTGAGACAGCTCCAGGGGTGGCTGTTCCTCATTAGAGCCCATGGCGGGGGGTGAGGGGGAGGGTTGTGGGGGCAGTAGGGGCAGGCCTGGGTATGCGGGAAGAAAGCAAAACATCCTCAAAAAGCTCCTCCCAGGCCAACGCTCTGTGTCCTGCCTGCTTGGAGTTGAAGGTCAGCTACCCGCATGTGTTCTTTGGAAGGAAGGACAAAGTTTGCCCTGAGCCCCACTCCCCCGGTCACCGCCTAAACCTCTTTCATTTAAAAATGCTACTTACTAATTCCTTCAGTGAAACTTGGTTGGGTTTTCTTTTGGGACTCGGACACTGTGCTGGGAATGGGGATGGGGACAGGAGTAGGACCAGGTTCCCTTCTGCCCTCAAATGCGTCTCATCATGAGGGGTTACATGCAAATCACTGATGGTAGCGGGTAACCTCTGTTGCTGCTCTTGGAGTAAATGAGGGAATAGCTCTAAGGTCCTATCAAAGTAATTGTCGCTCTCCTTCGGAGTAAATTGCTCTGTATGGGACGTTCCGTTGGAAGGTGCTGGAGCAGGAAGGGGCAGCTGAAGGCGGCCAGGGTCCTTGGCCCGGCTGCTGGCTGCGTGCTTCTGAAAGGGACCTGGGTGGCTCTGCAGGGCTGAGTGCAGGGTGAGGTGCGGGGGCCACCTGCTGGCCGGCAGAGGAAGGCGGAGACGTGCACCCAGGCCAGGCCAGAAAGGGAGCCTTGCACAGGTGACTTCCCACCACCTGGCCTGTCCAATGCTCACCAGTCTTGGGGGTGGTGGGGGGTATGGTGGTGGTGGTGGTGGCGGCAGGGATGTCACTTCCATTCCTCTGAGGCCAGACCAGCACTTAAGCCCCTCGCCAATGTGAGGAGGCTGGGTGAATGTGGACATGGGATTTCCCCTGCCTGAGCCCTGGGGTCCTCGTTCGAGAGGTGGGAGGGCCGGGAGGGAATGATGGCTTAAAACTCTTCGGCATCCGGGGCACTCTTGTCCCGGGGAAACTGCTTTGCAGAAGCACAGCGTATAAAATAGACTCCGGAGCAGTTTGAAAACCAATGGGGTGAACACCGTGAAGTTCCTTTTGGTTCTGAGAAGTACCGAGTTGCAGATTTTTAAGGAGGATGAGACGGGAAGCAGTCACTGGTTCTCTACTTCAAATGAGGTGAAAAATGAGCTGAATCTTCCCCGTGGGCTCCTTCAAAGCCCCTGGGCCCCTGAGAGAAATCCAGGAGGGTTCTTGTCACAATTCTCAAGTGGTCTGGCTCCTTCTAGGGGACCTGAGTCCTGGTCCGACCCACAGACAGACTACAGTGCTGGGATACAACAGGGGTCCCTCTGTGTCTCGCCTAGCATCACCCCGGTGCCAACTTTGGAGCCCTGGGCACTGCTCTTGGCATTTCCGCCAAAAAGGACTGTGCCCCGATTCTGGGCGAATCGTCGGTCTCGTGGTGATGAAGCAGAGAGGGTTTTTCATCATGATTCGTCCACGATGTGTCTTCTTGGATCTGTAGCTGCTCGCTCTCTGGGTCTTTCCTCCCTACGTCTCCTCTCATTCCTTCCTCTCTGGTGGCCTCCAAATGCCTCCCGTTCCCATCCCTCCTCGGGCCCGGCCTCAACTCTTCCAGACGTGCTTATTCCTGCCCACGCCCTGCTTAGCCAGTAGTCTTGGGGTCCATCCTCCTTAGATTGCAGGGCGGATTAGAAAAAACCTTGTTGTCTTGGAGAAGCGGCCGATGACAGAAGGCAGGCCGGTGGCTTCTAAGGAAGGGCCAAGGTCAGTCCTGTTTGGGGCGGGCGGAAGTGACAATAAAGACTTCAAGAATGCTCTTTAAGAATGCCGGACTTTTCAGGTGATTGCAACAACAAGGAATGTCCCTTCCTCCACGTGACACCAGCCTTCAAGACCCGGGACTGTCCTTGGTATGACCAAGGTTTCTGCAAGGATGATGAGGCCCCAGTGGTAGGGAGCATTAGGTGATCAGGATGGGGCGGGGGGCAGGTCCCCAGCAGGGGAGGGAGGCATATTCCTGATGAGGCCCCGTGGGGCCTTCCCAACAAGCTCTTTCCCCTAGTTCCGCCCAGGGCCCGCTCTGCGACCTTCCAGCATTCAGCCTGGTGTGGCACGGGGCTGGCTTCCTGCAGCAGACTTCAGAATGTATCACCTGTGTGACTGGAACAAACTGCTGAACTCATTTCCTCACTTATGAAAAGGGGAAATGCCTCCCTCGGAGGGTTGCAGAGCCGCTCAGCTATAGGACCCCATGGGAATCTTGGCGCAGGGGCTGACCCACAGGAGACGTTCTAGTGCATTCTCTTCACTACTTCTCTTACCTGCGTACCTGGGGCTGTGCTGCCACTGACACTTGCTCCACCTACCCCAGGAAGAGGCAGGCTCCCCCCATTAGAGTCCCTGCTCTGAGTACCATGTGCTTGATCTTCCTTTATCTTCAGGCACATTGTTCTGAGGCCTCAGTGGTGTTGGTTTTGGGGGATTTTAGGGGAAGATAAGTAAGCTGTAGGGTTAGCCTTTCTTCAGTCGTAACTTCTAGAGCTAAGCAAAGACAGCAAATGACCATCTACAGCCATGCGGAGCCTCCAAGACACAGTGTATTAGGGACACTTCCAACGCCGCTACCCAGGACTGGCCAGCTGACCCCCACCCCAACGTATTCCAAGGTCACCTTTCCCCTCCCCGTCACATGGCTAGGAAGCAGCTGTTTGGGGCAGTCTGGAAGGTTCAGGGAGATTTATACACCCCTGATGTGGGGAGCCTATGACTGCCATAGCCTCCCGGTGAGCTCTGTCGTGTGTTTCTGGCTGTGCTTTGCCCGGCAGGGCCCCTGTGTAAGCAGTGCCACGTCCGTAAGATCATGTGCGTTAACTACTTAGTGGGCGTCTGCCCCAAGGGACCTCACTGCCAATTTGCACAGTAAGTATGACCCCTGCACCAGCAACTCCTGCCTAGTACGGGGCCTGTTCCCTGGCTTCTGGATCTAGATCTTTCCATACCTTCACTGGCCCGAGGTGGGAAGTGACGTGTCTGGCGAGCATCTGCCCAGGGGTCTCCTTGCTGGCTTACCCTGTGCACACACAGCCCCGTCCCCCGCCTGGTGCTGCACTAACTCCACCCCAGGCTGCTGATGTGTGTTCGTGCTGGGCACAGGCATAGAGCTCTTCACAGACTGTTCTAGAAATGACTAGAAACACTGAAGACCCGCCCCAACCCTCTGCAGTTCTTCTGCATCCCCTGGCTGGGGTATGGGCTCCTTCCCCACAGGGCTCAGGAACAGGAAATCTGCAGCCAGCTGGCACGGAGCATGCTAATGAGCAGGTGATGGGGGGCGGGGGGCTGGAGCCTGGCTGTAATCGGCTCTCTCTGTACTTCCCTCAGTCCCAAGATGAATCTTTTATTCAACTCGAGCTACACGAAGGTGAGTGAAGGCAGGGAGGCGCAGGCGCAGGTGTGTCTCGCTCCTTTTACAGCACATGCTCCCTGGGGAGCTCTCTCTCTCTGGCACCGCACTATGCACAGCCCTCACTCTCACATGATCTGCTCCAAGTACCCATCGTGGGAAAGGCACACGCCACCACCCAAACCCCCTTCAACCTCTGTAACCTCTGCTTCAGTCCTGTCAGCCCCTGAGGCTTTCCTTCTCCTTGGCTGGATAGCGTGCATGTGTTTGTGATTGTGTGCGTGTGTGTGTGTGTGTGTGTGTAAGTAATCTCTATTCCCAACACGGGATTTGAACTCACGACCCCGAGATTAAGAGTGGCATGTTCTACCAACTGAGCCAACCAGGTGCCTAATGTATGTGGTTTTAAAATAAAGAACAAGGGGCCCAGCCCTGGATTTGTGTTATCCTGAATCAGGGCCTTCCTGGTTGTGCCCAGTCCCTGTGGGAACATACACCCTCTCCCCGAGCGCCTCCCTACATCGGGGGCCAGCCAGCTACAGCCTGCAGGCCAAATCTGGCCACAGCCTGTTTTTGTACAGCCTGGCGCCTAAGAATGATTTTTAAAATAAGATCGTGGGGGAGTTAAAAAAAAAAAAAAGCAAACAAAAGAATATATTGTAACATAGGAAAATGAAACTGTCAGTTCTTGTAGCTTTACTGGATCAGGGCAAAACCCATCGTTTCCGTATCAGCCACAGCCCGCCTCACGCCTATGAGGGCAGGGCCGAGGGCCTGCAGAGCCACAGATCTTTAGTATCTGGTCTTCTACAGAAAGGCTCCGTGCCCCTTGATCTGGATGACTGAGTGTCGGGCTGCGGATGAGTCCGACAGAGGTCGACCCGGGCGTGGGAACAGGGCTCTGCTCAGGCCCTGTTGATCCGTGCGGTCCCACATCCGGTCCAGCGGCCGCAGGGAAGGCGGCGCGGGCTTGGGGAGGGTGCCCCCTACTGCTCCTGCCTGGGATCTCTGCCAGAAGGTGGGAAGCCTCTTCAGTGACGGTGGGGCAGTTCACAAACCTGACTCTACTTCCCATCAGGAGGCATGCCTTTGGCAGCTAAAACTGTAAATAAAGGCCTCTGGAAACCTGGTTTCCACCTAAACCCCGGCCAGGGCCTCCGCCCTCGGTGTAAAGTCACCACATCTGCACAGAGGGAATGTCTGCAGCGTTTCCTCCTGACCTTATCAGCAGCTTGTCCACTGGCCATGGGGCTCAGCACCTGCTGCTTCTGCCTGGGAGCCTCGCAAGCCCCCTTCCCCGATGGCCTGCCTGCTTCCCCACCCTCAGAGGAGGCCTCAGGAGCACCGGGTCTCCTACCACTTGGGGCTCAGGGCACAGGAGCAGGGCCCGTGCTACAGGGTGGGTAGCTGCGGACAGACCTTGCTACTGCCACATGTGTGGGCGTGGGTGGTGGGGAGGATGGGGTGAGCAGCTGCAGCGTGTGACTCCCTTTCGGTTGGGTAAGAACACACTGAGGTGTAGGACTGAATGAGGGGAGTGGGGGGGCACCGGTAACCCAAAGTTCCTGCTAGGTCTCTACAACCTCATCTGACTCACATCCCTGGCCAAACTTTTTCTTTCTTTAAAAGCTCTAAGTTAAACGGCTTTCACCTTATTCTTTGCTTCCTACAAATTCTGAGTTCATATATACTGTCCTCAAGATCTGTGGGGTGGGCAGGGTTTGGTGAGAAAGGGGATGTAGCACCTTGTTTTTCTGGTTTTGTTGTGGATGGGTTTTTTGGTTTTTTTTTTTTTTTTTTTTTTTTTTTTTTGCTATTTTCTGGTTTATCAGGAAGAAAAACATAACTTCATGAGATAATGTCTTCATTGTCCTGTGCTTCTGACTTCTCTATGCTGTAAGAGAAAGCTCCATCAGAAAAGGGAAGGGAGCAGAGCTCTTGCCTTTCTCATGCATTTGATGGTGGGGACATCCAGAGCCCTGTTCCTTGGGAAAGTGATGCTGGTTTTTCTCTCCAAGTCTTTCGGGCCTGAAATGGAAGTTCCTTTAAGAGAGAATCCATCAAATTCCTTAGAATGACAGCTAATTAGCTCTTATGGTTCCCTAGACAGTTTTGGGTATTTCTCTGGGGATTTGATTTACAAAAAGTCACTCTATTAATCTTTCTCTTTTAGTGTCGAAAAATGGGCCATTATGCCAGCCAGTGCAGTAAGACTCCAACAGGTAGGAGTTACCAAAAAATAAAAAAAACCCTGGTCTGTGCAGTAACTGAAGACCTCCCAGTGAAGATACCCAATGGTCATCCTGTGGGATCCTCTGTTCCCAATATCCCAGTGAGCCCTATTGTCGTCCTGAACAGGGTGTGAGATGCGGAAGTAGTAGCCTGCTGCACACAGGCTTATTTCCTCTCATCTTACAATGAACGAGCTGCTAAAAATACGACAAGCCTGGAGGCAGATGGACTGTGGTAGGACGAGGTATCCATAAAATGGGGGAGCAGAATGTATGTACACCCCAAACTCAGGTCTGTGGGAAATGCAAGCATTACACTTTGCACAGCTCCTGTACACTTTGCCACAGACAAGCCTGGGCTGCATGCAGCAATTCTTGTGCATATGGCCTCACCTGCTGCTATAAACTAGTGATTAAATCCAACGGTTTTCTTTAGCATGACAGCTGCTTCCCTGTATGGCTTACTTAAATTTAAGGCTATATTTTGTGCATGCCTTATGTGAGGAGTTTTGGGGAGAGAGCTGGTACAAACAAGGCTTTTCTTGGGGGAGGCGAGGGAGTGACATAGACCATTTAATGCCATACTATCTATGCTGATGCCTAAGTCAGATGGCAATGCGATTTAATCCACTGGGAGAGGAGTGGGGAGGCTAAGTCGAGCCTTTTGGGGAAGCAGAGAAAATAGTAGGTGTGTGGTAGGACTGGCACCGGCCACCTCCACCTTTGGCAGATGGAGACAGCTGCCCGGCCCACCCAGAGATGGAGGGTAAGGTGACAGAGCAGTCTAAAAGAATGGTGGCCCACAGCAAGGCAGCTCCTGAGACAAATGCCACAAAACAATGGAGGCAGACCACTTAATCTCAATCCTCAGCTTTTTCCTGTGAAAAATGAGCATGGCACCTGCCTCACGGGATGGTCAGAAGGATAAAATGAGAGCATGCAGGTAAAGAACTTTGCACAGCGCTTAGCTTTGACAGAGCGGGCACCCAAATGGCAGCCAGACTTTAGTGTGGGTTGTGTAGGGTCTTCCTCGCTTGGTTCACGTTTAGAATCTGATGCCACAGAAGTTGCAGGAGAGCTGTTATAATTTAATTCCTGCTGTATGTCAGCCTTAGCTGGAAATCACTGATACCGGACTTCTCATCTTACCAAATCTCTGCCAGGTAGGTATGACCATCCTCACTGTACAGTTCAGACCATCCAAGGAGGCTCCAGTAAGCTAGATAACTTGCCCAAGGCCACACCCACCCATCTCAAAGGTGAGGGTCTGGAAGAGGCAAATAGTAAGAAGGGGATTAAAAATACATATTTAAAAATTTTTTTTTTGTTATGAAGAGTGGTAGTAATCACATGTAGGAGGAACACAGGGAGCAGGGTAATTAGGATGATCTATATAAATCAAGATAAAAAGGACTATGAACAGTGGCAGCAGATAGGGTTTCCCATAAGGAGTAAAATAACCCACAGCTAACAAGCTAACTGCTAACATAACCATCGATTCTAACAGCCAAATCTTTTAATGTGCATTAGAAAAAAGTACTTTCTCGGGGATCCCTGGGTGGCGCAGCGGTTTAGCACCTGCCTTTGGCCCAGGGTGCGATCCTGGAGACCCGGGATTGAGTCCCGCGTCGGGCTCCCGGTGCATGGAGCCTGCTTCTCCCTCTGCCTGTGTCTCTGCCTCTCTCTCTCTGTGTGTGGCTATCATAAATAAATAAATAAATAATTAAAAAAAAAAAAGAAAAAAGTACTTTCTCTAGTACACTCTATTTCAGATATTCTCATTCAGGCTTAAATTCCGGTAGCTAACACTGGGGATAACCCACCCTACACAGACCACAAGAGTACAGCCAGGGCTTTCAGGCCTGCCTACAAGTATTTCCAACCTTCCAGAATGGGACCCCCGCCCCCCTCCTCGTGAGTCTTCTCCAAGGTGGACAGGAAGGTGGATGTGGATTGTTTGTATGGCTTCTCTGCATGCTGCTGGAAGACTTGTTTGGGAACTCAAGCTGCTGCCATGGAAGCAGAGCCTAAGCACTGTTGCTGACCTAAAGGGAGCCCCTGCCGGTGTCGTGGAAGACATGTAGCAGCATTTTGGGAGACAAAATTGAGGCTGTTTATCCTGGTACATCAAATCAAGAGCATTCCTGACTTTTCTTGGCTTTGTGAAGAGATGAGCAGTTACTCCTGCCTCTTGTCTGCGGACACTGGCTTCTGCAGGTCAGGCTCACTCATCTATAATACCAGTTTTGAAAAGAATCTCTAGTCTTTCTGGATGAAGCCTTGCACCCGCAACACTACATACGTGACTGGGACTGGCTGTGCAAATGAACTTCTCTTGGAGGGATATTTGCATACATGAGCAATACATGTATCTTCATAAACCAGGTTTATGTTACGACTGCAAGCTGGTGTTATGGAGCATAATCCCTTGATCGCGTAGTTTGTCTGGACCTGAATCCAGGAAAAGAATCAACGGTTATCAGCTGACCTCAACAACTCAGACTATTTGGAACTTTATAAAGACATCCTTAAAAGACGGGATGAAAGGTCTTCAAGCATCCTCCCATCCCAGATGGCATCAGCGAGCGGACAGGTACTCTCCCTCTCCAGCTGTGGGCGTTACTGAGGAATCCGGAGACCCTGCCAAGGGCTACCTCAGAGTCCCCTGGACCATTTAAGAATCCACGCTCGGTTATCAAGTTCAAAGGCCTCAGTTAAGACTCTTTCTTCATTTTCTTCTTTCCTGCTACATGGGAGTTAGGATTCTTGGTATGGACCATGTCAGATTAAACATTCTTTTTTGAGTGCAGGATCCCACCTTTGTCTTAAATTTGGCAAAAAACAGCAGCTATCCTTTTAGGACCAGTGGGATCATGATTACGTAGTTTACTCTTCTCATTAAGGAACTTATCTTCAGGGATGAAAAATATTTTCATAAATGAAACCGTTACATTGGTCTAGCATTTTTTTTAAAAGATTTTATTTATTTACGAGAGAGAGAGAGAGAGAGAGAGAGAGAGAGGGCGGGGGGAGAGGCAGAGACACAGGCAGAGGGAGAAACAGGCTCCCCACAGGGAGCCTGATGTGGATCTCGATCCCGGATCCCGGGATCACGCCCTGAACCGAATGCAGACACTCAACCACTGAGCCACTCAGGCATCCCACTGGCCTAGCATTTTTTTAAAGATCTTATTTATTTATTCATGAGAGACACAGAGAAAGAGAGAGAGAGAGAGAGAGAGAGAGAGAGAGAGAGAGGCAGAGACACAGGCAGAGAGAGAAGCAGGCTCCATGCAGGGAGCCTGATGTGGGACTCGATCTGGGTCTCCTGGATCAGGCTAAACCACTGAGCCACCCGGGCTGCCCTAGCATTCTGATTCTGACAAGAGTCTACAGTAGTGCTAAGTGTTCTTGATAGCAAGTCAGTCTTGGGGCATCTCCGAGCTGCCCCTCAGGGCCACCACCGCACTTCTGTGTTGTGGGCAGCACCAGGACACTCAAGGTTCTAACTCAAGAAAGGTTTTTGTTTTTTTTTAAAGATTTTATTTATTTGACAGAGTGAGCACAGTTGGGGGGGGGGGGCGGGGCAGCAGGAGAGGGAAAAGCAGGCTTCCTGAGCTGGGAGCCCGATGAGGGGCTCGATCCTTGGACCCTGAGATTATCACCTGAGCCAAAGGCAGACACTTAACTGACTGAGCCATCCAGGTATCCCCTCAAGAAAAGGGTCTACTACTGGGCAGCCCG
The DNA here is from genome assembly GCF_003254725.2 of Canis lupus dingo. Lineage (NCBI taxonomy): Eukaryota > Metazoa > Chordata > Mammalia > Carnivora > Canidae > Canis > Canis lupus. The sequence continues at coordinate 7,619,403 of NC_064251.1, forward strand.
GGTGGCTCAGTGGTTTACCACCGCCTTCGGCCCAGGGTGTGATCCTGGAGACCCGGGATCGATTCCCACGTCGGGCTCCCAGTGCATGGAGCCTGCTTCTCTCTCTGCCTGTGTCTCTGCCTCTCTTTCTCTCTCTGTGACTATCATAAATAAATAAAAATTAAAAAAAAAACCTAGTTTTTTTTTTTTAAGATTTTATTTATTTGTGAGAGACACAGGCATACACAAACAGGCTCCCTGCGGGGAGACTCAACCCAGGAACTCTGGCATCATGCCCTGAGCCATACAGGCTTCCCCAAAACTGTAGCTTTCATTTTGAAAGGGCTTTGTGTCCATCCTTTGCAAATGCCCTTTAAGAGCGGTACCTGGAGAGGAATGCTCCCTCCACTTCCCCCTTTGTTCTCAGTCTAGGTCTGAAACCCTTCCAGCTGCCAAGGTGGCGGAGAACACCAGATAGCCTTACGCCCACTTCCCCAGACCCCTCAAGCAGGCCTCAGCAGGCTACAATGGCCTGTGGCAGGGTCCAGGCCACTGCCTGTTTTGTAAATAAAGTTTCCCTGAAGCTCAGCCCTGCTCCTTTGGTTAGGTGTTGCCTACAGCGGCAGAGCTGAGTAGTTGTGACAGAGACCAAGGGGTTTGCAAAGTTGAATCAGGTATGACCATGTGTGGCCCCTACCCTAGAGGGGTGGGACCCTCCCAGTAGCCTCCTTTGGAGTGTTGACGGCAACTTGGGAATCACTGTTCTAAAATGTTTCTGTCCTGGGTCTCCAGGATCGCGCCCTAGGCCAAAAGCAGGCGCCAAACCGCTCCGCCACCCAGGGATCCCCAAGTTTTTGGAATTTCAATGAACTTAGTAATATTGGACTAAGATAACCAAAAGTAGCACTCTTTTCCTCAACCATGAATTTTTCCTTATGGAGAAGTCTAGTATACCTTTCCCCTAACCATGAGAAATTGATGCAGAATTAAATTACTCCCATTGGGGATAATTAGAGACCAGGGACTGGGAATAGAAAAGGTAGATAAAGCAGAAGATAGAGCCAGAATTCAAGTTTTGAGGGGAGAAAGATGTGCAAATACATACTGGCCTTAGAACAGCACACCCCCTTTCTTGTAGTTTTGAAGGAGCTGGGACCAAACAGGGATGGGTGTCCTGTATTTGGCAAGAGGATATTACAAGCAAAGCTACTATGTTGTGTGTGTGTAAAATAGACGGGTAGATGTAAACCTATCTATGATCGATAAAATCACCCCCGTGATGGAAAAGGGCCTGGAGCAACAGTTACCCACCCGTGCTATCTAGATCATGCTTCCTCAAAACCTTTTCTAGCTAGTAACTAGATCTATCTTTTTCTATCTATCTATCTTATCTTGACAGATCTATCTTTTTTTGTCAAGTTACGTCCAGGGGCCAAAGCAGAAGCCTTCAAATTAGAAAAAACACTGAACATTTTGATGGGAGAAAGAGACACAGAAAACTCACCAGCCAAAAACAACCCTAACAAAGTAAAAGGAATGTCGGGAGTATTTCACTGAAATTCTTAGGAAGTGATGGGGTGGGATTCTGAAAGTTTCCAGGAAGAGATGAGAAACAGAAACCATTTGCTCATTATTATACTCACTTAAGAGGTATAAAAAGTGATTTAAAATTCTGTTCAGTGTGCCATTTCATTTTAATCAGCTTAAGGACATACTAAGGATTTTTTCCTAGGCTCACCTGCAACTCTGAATCCACCCGTACTTTTTAGGTTTCTCATGCCTGCCAAGATCTAGTCAAGGACCCCAAAGACCCTGATGCAAGCCCATTTTCTGCCACTCCACATACTATTCTGTATCAGTACATATGTAGCCTGGTATCCCATGTGGATGAATAGGAAAATGCCAAAGCTTAGAAAATAATTATAGGGAGAAAGAGTTAAAAGATTCAATATTTCCTGAGAATTAAGAAATACTTAAAAAATTTTAGTGACCTCTATTTAATCTTCATGCCTCCCTGAACACCAGCAGCCTTTAAGAGCAAAGTCTTTTCAGTAACTGTGCCACTCCTGAGAGCCAGCTGAAGAAATGTCCACACAGAACGAGACCTTCCACGTGGTAAGAACTGACTTCGTATAGAACTGTTTTAGATCCCAATAATTTTATTCTTTTCACTCCTTCCCCAACCCCCAAACCATTTTACATTGTTAAACATGCACCGCAGCTGCCTCTACCGCACGCTCCCTGCAGCCTCCGAGCTTCCTTACATGGTGTCCACGTCGTCACTTGCGCCAGCGCTGCAGCTCTTTGGATAAACAGAGAAGTGTAAGGATCCAAGGGGCCACTCCTAAGGACTGTTTCTGCCTTTTGCCTGTATAGATCATTCTGGGTCCCTTCTGTTTTCTAGGTTTAGAAATAAAGTCTTTGGTGCAACTAGAAATGTCTGCTTCCCTTTCTTCAATTCAAAGATGTGAAAAACTACCTCTGGTATCAACCAAGTTGAGCCCTTTCAGACAGCTAAGCCTTTAGGGGGAAGCCTTTTCCCTGGGAAAGAAGTCAGTTGAGGTTTTAGGAGTCTCTGTTCATGCTGGACTGATCGGAAAGGAACCCCTCTTTGTCACAAACGGACAGGTGTGTCACATGATACCTACGAGGTGCCCAGCAATCCTATTTCTGCTGCTTGACCTGCTTTCCCAATTACTAGATACCCAATCAGTCCAAAAATCCAGTTAGTCATGTCTTATTTTTTAATTAAAAAAAATTAGTATTTTAGGTAGGCCTCATGCCCAACATGGGGCTTGAACTCATGGCCTTGGGATTAAGAGTCACGTGATTCACCGACTGAGCCAGCCGGGAACCCCAAGTCCTGGTATTCCAGAAATCCTATTAACCATTTATGAATTTTATTGGTACTAATGGTTTTCTTGTACTTTCACACTGCAAGTTTTCAGAAAGCATCTGGACTTTTTTTACCTGAAAAAAATACTAGGCTTTTTTGATATTCTGCTATATACAGTAGCATATTTTTTATAAGGCAATACTTAAAAAAAAATGAGAAAAGTTTTCTTGAACTAAAAGAGAAATGAAGTCCAGATAGTTTTCCTCCTGGTAAGACCTGACTCAAGCTGAAGCTCCTAACTAGAAGGGTGTTATTGTGTTTTAGATGGTGAAAGTAATGTTAATGAAGACTTCTGTGACCCTTAGACACATGAGTGACAGCTGTATTGTTTCTCCCCCTCTCTTGGGATATTTTGGGATAACCAAACCAAAGCTGTTTGGTTTCAATGTTAAAAAGTTCTAAGGCAGGAATTAAGAAGAGTGCTGATCTGGCAGGCAAACTACTTTAAGGAGAAAGCAGAAGACCACCAGATCTCCAGTGACAACCTCACGCAGAGCAGAGGAGCAATTATGTAAACTGTAGTCAAGTCTTATAAAGGTCATTATAACCAAAACCTCTAATAAGAAACCCCAGAGCCTCAGGCAGTGCCTCATTCACTGGGCATGTCAGATAATGCAATGCTATAATATAAAAAGCAATTCAGAGAATCCCCTGGAAGTCCCTGTAATGGGATGTAACCTGTGATATAGATTAAAAATATCAAAAAGGCTTATTACTCAGATGCCGGAAACTCCAGCCGCACCACAGGACGAAGTACCCCGTGAAGAGCATGGTGACGCCCCCAACTCCACTCCTCACGGTGGTGCTGCACCTGATCCAGCCTGTTTAAAAAGAAACATATCTTGTTGCTATGGTGAACTGTAACCAGGGCCGTGACCTGCCAGTTATTCAGGTTCTCCTAGTTAGCCTGGGCGGTGGGTTTGTAATGCACAGAACGTACCACCTACCACCACTTAGGTAATTTTTAAACAGATGAACAAGCTCAAATCTGGAAGACCTCAATTTTAATAAATTTGGTTACTCTTGTTTTGAGAGTTTGGCTGAAATCATAAGTGGGAAGGAGACTAATACAACTGTGTAGAGTCCTCCTGGCTTTGGGAGGATCGAGGTGGGCAAGGGAGAGGGGAGGGTAGGTGGCAGGGGGGATATTACAGAAATAAATTCTGTTCCGTAAGTGGCAGCTGCTGTTCTCCTAGCTTTAGTGTTCTCAACTACATCACATTCCAGGGTAAAAAAGAGAAGAGAAGGAAGACTCTACACTTGTCTCTTTGTTTTCCTTAGCCTTGCTGTCACAGCCATGGCTAAAGTAAGAGAAACTTTTCCAAAAGCTCGGAACCAGCAACACAACCCAACAGTCCGTGACTCCAGCTCACCTTTCTGGACAGCTCCCAAGAGCCTCATCAGAAACAAGTTGGAGGTTGTAAGTCTGGTCGGGGGTTCCAAACTCTTGAGAGCAGTCGAGCTTCTTTCCAACAAAGGAACTACGGTTCCAAACAGAAGGCACTGTGATGGTTCATCTAGAGTCAGTCTCTTTCCCGACACTTCGTGCCTGCAGTTCCCAGGGCCAGGCTGCAGGAAGTGTATCTAAACAGCTGGGTTACTGGCTCTGCGGAGCTGCATCTAGCAAGGCGCAGAGTCAAAGCAGTTGATTCCCAGTCAAAAAGAGGTTCTTCAAAAGGTTGAAGGAGCCCCTGGGGATCAGGACCTGGATACATTTTTGATCTGATGAATATAGTGCACAGATGATCCAGGTGTACATGTTTAATGAAATGAACTGCCTGTGTTTTCTCCAATTGGCTAAACATACTACCAGAAGGTGTGATTTTCTATTATAGTACCTACTGCTACTTGTCACTACACGTACCAGAGTCAACATGTGTACCCTGTTAGTCCACTGCTATTACTGACCAGCCAACATTTCTTATTTATGTTCGACATGTAACAAACTTAGAGCCAGGAAGGAGGGCTTATGCTATTTATTTATAGCTTTCCTATACCTTTTTTTCTGTTTTAATGACAGGTAGAGAATCTCTACTGTTGCTGTTCTCTGGTCTTGTTTGGCTTCATCAAGATAAAGGATAAAATAAGGCAAGTATTTATGACAGGTTCAGCAGATGAAATAAAAGTTGCTATGGATGTAAAAATGCTACCCAAATGATCATCACATTAAGTAACAATGAGAAAACCCATACTGGCTTCCAATAAATTACACAGAAGATAATTATTTTGCAAAGTGAAGATTAAGCTCTCTAAAAAAAAAAAGCATGGCATAGTCCATTCTCGGAAAAAAAAGGAAAAAGGTGGTAAGAGACACTTGTGAAAACTACAATTGTAGAACCACTTCCCCTGCCATGCTAGAAACGGGGTGGTCCCTCCCTCAACTCTGTTCCTGCTTCTGCCAGCAGCCTCCTTCACTAAGGGTTCAGACTTGACTAAATGACATCAGTTCTGGCCCTGAGATGGGATTAAAAGCCCAAGGCCCAGGGCCAGCCCAGAATCCACAGAAATTCTGTGTGTGTCTCCAGTGTCATCCTTCCTGCTACTCAGGGACCCTGGGTTCTGACCTACAACCCTTTCTGCCTGGCTGTGGGCCCAGGACTGCTAACACCCACTGTCATCTCATTTAGACGTTATCCTTGACCTGCCAGTGTTGACATCCTTGCATCCCTAATCTAGTGACAATGGCTTCACTAATAGGAACCCTGGAACTGTCCCTACCTTTATACCTCTAACATTGCCTGTCACCCTTCTGGCCTCACTGCAATTCCAGTCAGGGGATTTGACTCACCCCTCATGTCTCTGGCTGTTGTCACAGGCTCTTTTATTTAAAACATCCCCTTTCATGACCTCCTTAGCTACTAGCAGACCCCACCCTGGCTTGTCATACTTCAGTTTTGCTCCAATCCCGACTACTCTGAGCCCCTTCCCCATGTGTGCTGTCTCAAGTATCTCACCAGGGTAGCTTATTGATGGAAATGCTGTTTGATGATGAGAGCAAGGCCTTTAAAAACCCACGATCGGGGCACCTGTGTAGCACGGTCAGTTAAGCGCCCAAGTCTTGGTTTCAGCTCAGGCTGTGAGCTCAGGGTTGTGGGATCAAGCTTTGTCTGGGGCTCTGTGCTTAGTGGGGAGTCTTTCTTCCTCACCCTGCCCCTCCCGCTTGTGTTCTAAAATAAATAAATAATCTTAAAAAAACAAAAACAAAAACAAACCCATGACCCTATAAAGGTTTCTTCACTTTCTGTTCTCCTAGTCCCACCAGTCAACTTTTGCATTCTGTAGTTCTATGAACTGTGTTTTCCAAACCTTTCTACCCCCATTTGTTTGCCAACACCTTCATCCTGGGTCTGAGGCCCCCTCCTCCAGTGGCCTCCCCAACACCAGCTGTACTCTAACTTGGCTCCTCTGTAGAAACACTTAAGAAACGTTTGAAGACAGAATTATTAGGGATGCTGGGTGGCTCAGTGGTTGAGCATTTGCCTTCGGCATGATCCCGGGGTCCTGGGATCGAGTCTCACATCCCTCTGCCTCTCTCATGAATAAATACCATCTTAAAACAAAACAAAACAAAACAAAAAACAACCACCTAGGATTAGACCTTTGCTTCAGGATCAGTCTTTGGGAATGAGGTCCAGGAATCTTTCATCTATGTGAAACTGTCAATTGTCCAGGTTTGGGATCCAAGGACTTAGATCTCTTCAACTGGAGGCCCGAAAGCCAAGGCACCTGAAATTGGCCAATACTCAGCCAAGTGCCCCCAGCTAGGTGCTCACAAGGCTTTTTCTGAAGAAAGGAAACCAATTTTTATTGCTGAGGACCCTTCTGACACTAGTACTTGCTGAGTATCTAGTAATTTAAATCTTGAACTTCTAAAAATCTATTTTTGTTAATGCTGGGAAAACTACTTTTTTTGGGTAGTAAGGATGTGAAAATCCTTCTCCCTAAACCTCACACGATGGCTCCTAATGCTGCCAAGTTCCATAAGCCTAATTCTCGTTACTGACTTACTGAAACCCAACTCTGTGGTGTCCTCAAAACTATCAGTCTGCAAAATTACTCAGAGTACTGCAGACTGTAACCGATAAAAAGAGGACAGAACAGCTTTGAACCTGGGGTGCCTGACTCGACTTAGAGTGTGTGGAGCCTACTCAAGATTATCTGACCACTTACTGTGTGAATGTGGGCAAATCACTTAACACGTCTGGGGCTCAGATTCTTCGCCCGTAAAGAGGGCAAGACTGTGACTTCAGTGACAGTCACCTGAGTTGCCAGGAGGGTTGAATGAGGTAATAATGCAACACACCTAGCAGTGTCTGATATTGTCATCATCTGACCGTTAGTCTCCTCCCCTTTTCTTCTGAAATGAAAAGCTTGTGTGTCAGAGACACTCCCAGCACTATTAAAGATAGTACAGGAAATAAGGAAGTTCCACTTGCCAGAAAGATTTGCCACGGGCCACTGCAAACCAAGAGGTACACAGATCTAACCACCACCTGTGTTTCTAGTTATGGCACACTTTTTGCAATATGGTCTAATAGAAAGGATGAAATGTGGTCTGGAGAGACCGTGCTCTACCTACAGCCCTACCACCTACTGGCAACATGACCTTGAACCAACCACTTATCCTCTGTGCCTGTTTAATCAAACCTGCAAAGCAGAGATAAAAATCACTGCCTACCTCTCAGAGTGGCAAGGTCGAAATAAGAAAATGGAAGCATTCTCAAAACAGAAGAGCAACACAAATGTCAGTGTAATTCTATGTCAACACGGAGAAGGGGTTTGAAAGCCTAACTTTGACCTTGAAACAGATTATAACTTCATAAAGAGGGCCTAGATGGTAGGTCTGTTTGAGCAAACTGGCAATCACTGCAGCAGGTGAGGAAGATGTAGCTTTAGATAACAATATTCTTCACTTAATATTTGTTTTGAAATCTTTTTTTTTTTTAAAGATTTTATTTATTCATGAGAGACTCAGAGAGACAGTCACAGGCAGAGGGAGAAGCAGACTCCATGCAGGGAGCCCGACGTGGGACTTGATCCCAGAAATCTGGGATCACGCCCGGAGCCAAAGGCAGATGCTCAACTGCAGAGCCACCCAGGCTTCCCTGTTTTGAAATCTTTTAAAAGAAAATGCTTTTCAGACCAGATGACTTGTGGTTTAGTGAATATGTAATAATTCACAAGATCTACTGGAGAGGAAATATATATCCCTGTAAGAAATATTAAGTAGTTCTTCAAGTGTGATGCTTTTCTGAGCTGCTACGGGTCTCCTGTTGAAGCTAAACTAAAAGCACTAGTGGATACTACATACACAAGAGATGAGTGCTGCATTACCTGTGCTTTCAGAAAACCTCTTTTAAGAAAAGGTTTTTAAGAAAAACCCTAAAGCTTCCTGGTGAGGAAAATGAAGAAACTTCATGGACTCTAACTACAGAGGCAGTCCAATAATTAAAGGTAAGGTCCCGCAGGAAAAAGTGAAAGTCCCTGAAATGGTAGGAACTTCCTGGTTCTGTGGGGCCACTTAACCCATTCCAGGAACTGCCAAGGAGCCACCAGACACCTTCTGAGGCGACTCAGTCTGTCCCATCTCTTTCCTCGACTCCTTACCGAAATCTCTCAAGACAGCCTGAATACTTGCCCTATGGCCAAGCCTCCTCCTGATGCGGAAACTCAAGTGATCAATGTCACCGGCCGACCTGGCCTAGTCCAGCCTTCAATGGTGCGTGCAGGGGAAGGGAGCGTGATAAATCACTGATACTAATTCTGGAGCAAGAATTAATGTTTTCAGAACAATTTTAAGTCTGGTTTACTGGAATGCCTAGGTAAAATCAAGCTAAATAAGCAAAAGCAGGAGTATTCTGAACCTTATTAATTCAAGAGGCACAGAGCTGTCTGGATGGGTGGGATGGCCCTTGTAAATAAGCATGTTTACCTTGTGACAGTCTCTCTCCCTGGGGATTGGTGAGCTGAGGCTTCTGGGCCATTGCATTCCAATACTGGGGCTTCCCTGGCAACACTCCTAGTCCAAGATAACCAGGATAGAGCTCTGGAAACCACTCCAGCCCCAGGGTGCTTGAAAGGGTCTTCCTATCAACAACGCCCATCTGACTGAAGGGGCTGGAGGAGGCGTGAGGCAGGACTGAATGTAAGGTCTGCTGGCACCCATGGTGTGATACTTGGGGCCCACAGCCAGATCTGTGCTGCATAGAAGCTCGTTCACTGTTCTCTGTTAATGCCTTCACATTGAGGACTTGGTTAGGACTGCAGGCTTCTGCTTTCTCTTCTTGAAAAAATCTGACAGCTAGAGAGGTGAGGCTTTGATTATGGGACTGTGATGCAGAAAGCAGCTCACTGCAGGCTGTCTCCCTTGGAGTGAACAAATGTAAACCCGGACCTTCATCTTGACATTTCTTCTCTGTGGCTGAATCACCACTACTAAAGTTCTCTGCATCACCGTTCAGAGAAGCCCATTCCTGCATTTCTAGCACAGATACGCTTTTCTCTCTATTTCCTTTGTTCCCACGTGTGTCTATTCCAAGCTTCTGTCCTTTTTCTTGGGTCTCCTTGACTTGGATGTCATTCACTGGGCTAACTTTAAAATTTATTTGTGATTCCATGTTTTCTTGAGTCTTGGAGTCTCTAACATCAGTAGAGACTTCTGAGAGGTGGTCCCTGGCCTTGGACACACTCTCATTGCTTGACAAAGATGTTGTTCTTTCAACCCCGTAACTGAGATTCATGGGAGAACTGTGATAATCACCAATAGGCATATCTAATAAATCTACTAGAAGCTTCTGTCTTGAGGAATCAATTTTGTCCAACCTTAAATTAGTAGAAGTGGTCGGTACATCATTGGGTAAGGCTGAAGAATATTTTCTATCTTGATTTGACAAAGAAGGTTCAACTGGGACAAGAAGTAAAGATGTTTCAGTTTCTGAAAGATTACTTCTACTTTCTCCTGATGCAGGCAAATCTTTGGCAAGTTCTGTTTTAGGAGTGGTGTTCTCTGATGCATAAAACTGAGCCTTCGTTTCTCCCTGGAAAGTAATCTTTGGCTTAGTATTTTTTAGCTTTTTGATGGAGCACTGAACTGTATTCTTAATGTCTTTATCTGCCTTTGTATTACTTTCCAAACCAACAGCCAGTAGTGGAAAAGACTTCACTGCCTGTTCTGGTTTGTATTTTACCAAGTCAGTATTTCTCTTCTTACTCTCCGTCTCTAACTCTCTCTCTTTAGTATTCTTGATGTCTGCGATTTTTTTCATTTTTTTAGTGTGTGGGCGTGTAGCTGGCTTGGACTGATCAGCAGGTACAGTTAGTCCTATCATCTTACAGTATGGCAAGTGGGATTTTAATCGTTTGAATGGCTTCTTACAGTAAGGACACACTTCCATCCTGGGTGAGTATCACTTTCCTATTCCTGAAAAAGGTAAATGCAAGATTATGAGGGGCACATAATTGGAAAATACTAACATTTCATTTGTATGTGTATCTTTCATTTGGAAGAAACTTGAAGTTTTAAAAAATTTGTTGTGACTTACTTTTTCTTACAGAGATAGAAAACAGGAAACACAGTTAGTTTTAAGATAAATATTCTTGTCTCTACTTCCGTTTGGCATTTTACATTTCTTAAAGTCTTCCAAGAATGAATCATTAGTAAAAAACAACCAAAAGGGTTTTATTGATATCCCTAACTAGTAGATGAACAAAGCCAAAAGACCTAAATCTAAGAAATTAATGGCTAATGGAAGCAAAAGTTGTCCAAAATACGAGTTAGGGAGTGCCTAGGGGGTTGTTGGTTAAGCATCTGTCTTCAGCATAGGTCATAATGCTCAGGTCCTAGGATCCAGCCCCTAGTAGGATTCCCTGTTCAATGGGGTCTGCTACTTCTCCCCCTGCTAGCTCACTCTCCTCAAATAAATAAATAAATAAATACACCATTAAATCTTCAAAATACCAGATTAAAATGTTTGCTCTTTAAGATTACAGCAAATCAACTAGTTACTGCCTGAGGATAAAGAAAGTGTTAAAAGTCCTAAATACATCAACTAAGAATGGTGAACAGTAAAAACTCAGGCCAGGACCTGAAGGCTGTTGCTCAGAGTCACGGTTTTCAAAGCGGTACATGGGAGATCCACTACACTGTAGTACAAGAGGCTATTAGACCTTCCATCATTTCTGCATGAGAAATGAAGCTCTAACACCGTACGAGTAACATGCATACACACATTTGTGCACATGTAAAAGGGTTTATGATGAACAAATGATAACATACACGGAGGGGAACACGGTGCTCTACTGTTTTCTTTATAGTTTGCAGTGCAGTAGACCCCTGGGCAAATTCGTTTGGTTTGAAACCTTTGTGATATTCATACCATGCAAAAACATGAAAAAATAATGAATACCCTGTACCACTTGTCCCTCTTGGAGCACTGAGCCTGGCACAGGACAGCGGTGGAATGGATTCCTTCTCTAGATACAAACATGCAGACACTATCACCACAGAGGGCTATGCCTGTGAATACATTTTGATCACTAAATAGGGGAAGAAGTGAGATGGAAACCACTTATAAACAAAATAGACAATCCTGGCCAATCCATTTAGGATCCTCTATGAACTTGAGCAAAACAAGGCTGTTCCCCGCCAAACAAAAACAAAAACAAAAACAACCTTGTAATTATTCTTCCTTTGGAAGTAACCCCCTTCACGATATGATCAACGGGCCGCTGGCTTTAAAAATGTGCACAACTGAAGCCTACTTGAAAGGTCCTGCACCCTCACGTGGTAGCGTCTTACCGTGGGGGACGGACCACTTTCCTACTGGAGCTTCTGCACCAGAATGCTAATTCTGTGGTCGTTTCTCTTGGATCTGCATGCCTCACGGTCGCAGTTCCCCAGTCGGGCAGGACTGGGTTTCAACGATCGGCCCTGCACAAGACACCATCAGAAAAGTGACTCGACTGCACAGCCAGCGAAGGGATGCGGCGCGGCACGGAATCGGTGCTCCGGGAAGCAAACAGTTAAAGCCGCGCCCGCCGGCCTGGAGCAGGGCCCGGAGGACTCCAGCCCGCCGCCCCTCCCACGACGGCGCCGCGGGCTCCCCAACCCCGCCCCCTCCCCCCCAGCCGCGGTACCTGGCCCGCCCCCTCCCCATCCCCGCCCCCTCACCTAGCGGCGGGCTCCCCAACCCCGCCCCCAGCCGCGGTCCCTGGCCCGCCCCCTCCCCATCCCCGCCCCCATGCCCCCCCAGCCGCGGTCCCCCGCCCGCCCTCCTCCCCGTCCCCTCCCCATCCCCGCCCCCCGCAGCCGTGGTCCCCGGCCCGCCCTGCTCCCCGCCCCACTCCCCATCCCAGCCCCGCCCCCCGCCAGCCGCGGGCCCAGCCCCGCCCCCTCCTCCCCTCCCCTCCCCGCCGCAGTCCCCGCCCCGCCCCGCCCTGCTCCCTCCTCCCCGTCCCCGCCGCGGTCCCCGCCCCGCCCCCCCTCCCCTCCCCGCCGCCCCTCCCCTCCCCTCCCCAGTCCCCGCCCCGCCCCGCCCCGCTCCCCCCTCCCCCTCCCCGCCGCGGTCCCCGCCCCGCCCCCCCCCTCCCCGCCGCGGTCCCCGCCCCGCCTCCCCTCCCCTCCCCTCCCCGCCGCGGTCCCCGCCCCGCCCCTCCCCGCCCCGCCCCCCGCTCCCTCACCGTTTCCGGAAGCCGAGCCGCCGCTTCCCCCGAGGGGGCGGGGCCCGCCGGAGCCGCACGGACGCCGAAGGGGCTCGCCCGCCCCCCGACCGAGTCCCCGTCCCCCCCGACACGGGCCGTGGGCCGCAGGACACAGCCCGACCGGCCGCGCCCCGCCCCGCCCGCCCCGAGCGGCGTCCTCACCTGGCCAGGTGCGGCGTTCCGGAAGCCCCCGCGCCCGCGCCCCCGGCCCCCGGCCCCCGCCCCGAGCCGCGGCCTCAGCCGTGCAGGACCCCGCCGCGGGCCGCCCGCGTCACTGCCTGACGCCTCCCAGCCGTGCTTTCAAAAGCCCCGTCCGCGCACAGGGGCCTAACTCAGGTCCCCGCGCCGTATTATGAGGACACCATTTAGTCCGGTTTGCACCTGGGCTGACTGCGGCGGCGTGGCCGCTCGGCTGCGAACAGGCGAAAGCCGAGGCCGCCTCTCCCGAGGCCCTCCCCGCCCCCGCAGGAGCTCCGGGGGGCCCCGCCCCGCTCGGGGCCCGCCTCTTCCTGGGGGCGGGGTTACCGGTCGGCGCGGCCGGGCTCGCGCCAGTGCGCAGGCGCGAGAGGGCGGTACCACGGCGGCCGCGACATGGGGGGGCGCGGAGCGGACGCCGGAAGTCGCGGCGGTACGGGTCCCACCGAGGGGTACGCGCCGCCGGCAGCGTCCACCCGCGCCGCGGCCAGAGCCAAGGCCCGAGGGGGTGGGCGTGGCGGCCGCCGCAGCGCAGCCCCGTCGGTTCCCTCGGCTCGCGGCGCGGCCCCGCGTCGCTCCCCTCCACCGGCTGCCATGAGCGAGCGCCTCCGCCCCAGGTGAGACCGCGGGGACCCCCTTCCTCCCCAGCCCTTGGCGGGGGCTGAGCCGAGGGCGCGCGGGGCGGGGGGTCCGAGCGGGCGTGGGCGCTGCGACTGTGCCCCTGGGTGCCGAGCGGCCCGGGAGGGGGCGGGGAGCAGCCGGGGCAGGAGGAGGGATGCGCCAGGACCTGGTCCCCGCGGTGCCGGAGGGGTCACTCGCCGGGTCGCCCCCCCCCGGGCCTCCCTACTTGGAACGCAGCCTGAACGGCCCCGGGAGAGAGGCAGTGGCCCTAAAGCCCGCCTGTCCTAAATTTAGGAGGGTGGGGGGATGGGAGGACGGTCGGGTCCGAGGGACGAGCCCCCATCGGCGTCCTGCGGGGCCGGGGCGCGAGGCTGCCGCGTCCCCAAGGTCAGGCGGGAGGGTCGGCTGTGACCTGCCGCGGGGAGGGATGGGGAGGCGCGGACGGTTGTGAGCGTGGAAGGACAGGTGCGGTGCCCAGAGCGGCTCGTCGGGGCTCAGCAGGCAGGTTCTAAACTGTCTGGACGCGGGGCCGTTTGCCTCCGAAGGCGGGAGGTGGGGCTGCACCGCGCTGCTGCCCCTGGGCCCCTGGGCCCCTGGGCCCCTGTGCCCCGAGCCTGGCCTGGGCCCCGGCCTCCCCCGGACCGACGGCGGCTGCCTCTGCTCGGCGCGCGCGGGCTTCTGTCTGTCTCATCATCGCCTGCCTCCCCCTTGTAAGAAGGTAGGCGGGGGAGGCGAAAGTGGGGCGCGGGCACCCCAGGTGAAGAGGAGCAACTCCACCTCCGGTTAGAAGAACCCCCTCCTCGTCGTGGGATCCCAAGGCCCGACACCGCCCTCCTTCTCATGAGGAAACCGAGTTCACCTGGTCCGCGCCCGTCTTCCCGGGTTGCCCGCTCTTCTCCGTAAAGCCCAAGCGAGTCCAGGAGGATCGCCTCGGCCAGGTTCTGCTGCATCTCTTCTTGTTGCTCCGTGTTTATCCATTGGCTCCGAATGGAATTGGCAGTCTTCGCACGGAGATCCTGCGCCGGCCCCGGAGGATGGTTAATTCGGGGATGAGGATCCTGGGAAACATCCTGAGGTTTTATTTGGTCCAGTAGGGAAAAACCTAGGGTCGCCCGTACTAATGCACTGGGTTATTGGATGATTGAGTCTCGGGTACGTAGTGAGTGGGGGCATGAAAAAGCCCGCTTGTAGTAGGAAAAAAGAGCGGTCTAAGTTTGAAATGAGAGGCCCAATTGGACCTGGCATTGGAATTAGGAACAGGAACCTTTGGCAGAGTAAGCCAGATCTACCTGCCGTTGTTTTCCTTCCCAAACCTGGTTGATCCTTCTGATAGTTTCTTGTGATGTCTCTGTATCTGAAAAAGCCTACATATTTCCTGCAGAAAGATTTCTTTTACCCACGGCTGGATAAGCAAATCTGAATGTGCTTTTTTATACTGTAGCAGATGCCTTTTATCTAGCACACAAATAACCCCAGCGTGTTTATACTGGTAACATCATTGCTATAAAAGAAACCATGTGATTTGGACTGGGGCTTCTCACCTACTTTTTCACCCAGTGTTTCATGGAATATGACGGACCAGCTCTGCCAGCTGCGGCTGTCATAATATCTCCAAGTCAGTTCAGTTTTCTAGATCTGTTTTCTCAATTTTAAGATAAGGGGTTGATCTGAGATGGTGATTTTTCAGACTGTTCCAAAATATACTGGGATGGCCATAGAAGGGAAGATGTATGTCAAAGAAACCCCTACTTTAACCAAAAGAAGTCCTTTGTTTCTTTTATATATGAGTGTATACACGTATATATGTGTGTGTGTATATATACACATGTATACGTATATATGTAATATATATAAAAGAGTGTATACACATCTATATATGTGTGTATAGATGCATATACGTATATGTATACATATATATGTGTTGAGGGATTACCCCCCACCCCCAGAGAAAGAAAAGGGCTCTGTTACTTTTTTTTTTTTTTAAAGTTTGAAAAACACTAATGTGGATACTCTTAAAGATTTCTTCTATGCTCAGTTTCTAGGAGATGACAGGAAGATTGGAAAGAAATGAAATGATGGGTAGTGATGTAATCAGCCATCCTTAGAAGTAGCAGATGCTAAACAACAATCTGTAACTAGATGCCTGGGGAGAATATAATCAATTATATGGGGGCTGCTAAAATTATAACCTGGTCTGTTGCATTAATATGGAAGGCTGTAATCTGACTTTGTGAGTAAGGTTGAACCTGCTATAATCTTGGCAATTATTAACAATACTGTTAAAAGAATATTTCAAGGATGGAATCTGCAAAGAGTCTAGAAAAGGAGAGAGAACAGGAGGGCTCATTCTTAATCCAGTACTATCCAAAGGAGAGGGCCCCTGACAGGAGCTAATTTGGGTGACCTGAGAAAGCAGCTGGGTATAAGGCAGGGATATTTCATGGTACTTGCCCAGAAAGTTAGTTGGAATCTGAAAAAACCAGCCCATCCTTTTTGTTCTTACACTTTGCCTGAGAACCTTCTTGACATTTCTTTTCTTGTCATTGGGTAGCTATAGCCTGGATTATAAATGAGGACATTGGAAACTTTGGGTCAGGCTCATAAGCGGTTAGAGTAGCTCAGCAGCCCAGAACACAGTCAGCTGCTGGCATATTGATAAGAGTTTGGAGGCCAGCATTCAGTGAGTTTCCCTGGGGTGTCAACTGGCCTTCTGTTGGACCTTGCTGTGTCACTGCTGCTCATCTCCAAAACAATTCTCTGGTCATATTATGATGAAAGTAGTAATTCCTTGGTTCAAATCTGTGGTAGTAGCACATCCACTTAAATGAGTATCAAACCTGCTTTTCACCTAGTTTTGAGCCTCAAAATACTTCAAAGTAACGTGCAGTTAAGATCTAAAACCCTGGGAGAAAGGTTACAGAGCAGAAATGATGGTCTTAGAAACAGACGAGTCTTAGAACGAGGCCAGTGGTATACCCCTTTGCAGCTTGGTTAATGCTTTATCAGAACCACACACTCCCAATTTATCACTCCAAGCCTCAACTGGATCTATACTCATTAATAAAGTTAGATGTGTTCAGATTTCAGGAGTATTGCAGAATACAGGGAATTGAGCTCAGGGTGAGAACTTAAATTTTCTCTGGTATCAAGACTTCAACTCAGAACCTTAGGATCATGCACCTGCCGTAGTATGCCACACTGATCCCAAAGAAAATGTACAGTTGTGTAGATGATGCTGTGCTCAAATTCAGCACTTTCCCCAAAGCTGTTTTTTCCTCTTGCTATAGAAATTTGAATCTTTTAAGGGTTTTCATTATAACAGATTATGCTGCTTTGTATAAACTGGCCTCTTGCCAGTGCTATCCAGTGGCATTTTCTGCAGGGATGGGAATGCCCTGTATCTGTGCTGTCCAGTACAGTTGCCACTAGCTACCTGTGGCCTTTGAACACTGAAAATGTAGCTAGTGTGACTAAGGAACTGGATATTAAATTAAATGTAAATAAGCTCATGTGGCTAGTGGCTACCATACTGGACAGCACAGTTGCAGGCAGCTTGCCTTCAAATGATGCCTTCTCTAGTTTATTTCTATTTTCTAGAGTTTTCTAGGGGCTTAGAAGTCCTTCAAGAAGCACTTTTTTTTTTTTTTTTTAAGATTTTATTTATTCATAAGAGAGAGAGAGAGAGGCAGAGACACAGGCAGAGGGAGAAGCAGGCTTCATGCAGGGAGCCTGACGTGGGACTCGATCCCAGGTCTCCAGGATCACACCCCAGGCTGAAGGCGGCGCTAAACCACTGAGCCACCGGGGCTGCCCCTTCAAGGAGCACTTCATTCTTGAATCAAGTATATACAGATTGTGTCTGTTGTGCATCTGTGGGAAATGTGTGGTTCTGTGGGAAATGTGTGGTTTTTCCTTAGACCTGAAGATTTTGAGCAGCGTGTGCTGTAAACTCAAAGTAACAATCTGGTGAAATGACATACAATACGTGCGTGCATGGTGACGGTGTAGAGTAACAAGAGTTAATGTGTCCCCAGAGCAGCCTTTCCAATGATGGTTGGGAGGAGTGATCTAATACGTGAGAGGGCGTTGAGCTTTTGTTGCATGTAGTAATTGGGGGAAAATCAGGGATGAAAGAAAGCTGCAGATTAGAGACCCCTGGACCTCTGATGATACTGCTGGGGTACGTGGGCAGAGGCAGCCACTCCTGTCTTACATACTGTCATATGGAAGGGGGTCAGATGAAATAACCTGAAATTGTGATTTCAGGAAATGCAGAGGGAAGATAACCTTAATGAGGTGGAATTTGGAAGCTTAGTCATTAGCATCACCCTGTACTTATTTATTCCCAGTAGGCATTTAAAGTTGCCAAGCTTCTTTTTAGAAGTCAGTTGTACTAATTTAAGCTCGCCCCTACTGCTGCTATTTTATATTTTCACTCTTTGTGGCCAGCGATGGTGTACTTCCACTTTTTACCTATTGGGATAGCATATGACGAGTTGTGTTTTATCAGGCAAGAGGGCAAATTTGTTGTTATGATTTACAATTTCAGGTGTCCAGAGGATCAATTATTGGATTTTTTTTTCTTCTTGTGATTTAATTTCAGGAAAAGGAGAAGGAATGGCAATGAAGAAGACCACCATCTTCCCCCGCAGACCAAAAGGAGTAGTAGAAACCCTGTCTTTCATGATTCCTGGGACACAGAGGTAGGAAGTGTGGTCAGAGTCTCTGTTGTTTTCATTGACTTGAGCTAAATAACCCAGTTTCTTTGTGTACTTAAAATTATTCTTCGAATAAATAAAACTGATCTTACTTGATTGCAGTGGTTTCAACTTTTTTTTGAGTCATGGCTCCTTTGAGGAAGCTGTGTACCTTTTCCCCAGCGAAGCGGTATATCTCTGCACATATTAGTACATACACACAGCCCAGAATTTGTTAGAAGTTTGATGGACTTTGGGAAGTTCATCTTTGAGCTGTCTAGTTGAATTTCAGAAACCCAGCTATTTTCTAATAGTTTATGAGCCATTAATTATTCTTAAGACAAGTATATTTTGTTGCTTTCATTTATATGTCTTTTATGAGAAGCTACATAAATGTTCAGAATAGATTATGTATACACAAAATCCTATTTTTTTTAAGTGTTACTACTTTTTTTATCATGTTGTTCTAACATGTTGCAGGGTGGAGGGGAGCCAGTAGGGAGAGGGGGAAACAGCTCCTGAAATTTTGGTTTCCTGAAAAGAGAGCTTTGGCAGAGTTTCTGTGCCCGCTCTAGGGACTGCCCTACAGAGGAAGGAGGCTAACATTTAAATGACGCCTCTGATCATTTACATACCGGAAAATTGTGACCCTTAACACCTTGTCACCCCGACTGAGAAGCTCCTCTCTGGCAGAGATCCCTGAGCCATATAATTTAAAGCAGAACTCTGTGTATCACAGAAACTCCGCATATCACAGTTTTTGCACAACCAAAATAATTTGTATTTTAATTAATTCTTGGTAATAGGATTTGACCTATATCCAGTCTTTACCTGAAATCCAAAGTTACCCTCCCCCCCACAAGGGGCAAGAAATCCGTTAACTCTCACATAGGTCATACACATGAATGTGTTATGTGGGACGGTTAATGAACAAGCACAGATTCGATCCTTCTGTGTGGAGACTTGAGTTTCTGTAACTCCTATCCCCCTTTTAACAATCTCCGGGAAAAACAAGGCTTTTTTCCTTTTTTCTTGTGTTGTAAAAATGATTAATAGAAAAGCAATTGAGCTTTTGTTTAATGTGACAATTGGAGGATGAAAGAAAAACAGAGATTAGAGGCTTCCATGAGCATCCAGTGATGAAACTGTGACAGTAATTGAGTTTCCATTATTCTTTTAGATTATAAGTCTATTAGAAGAGCGAGCGTTCAGTGATTATTTTCTCCGTATCAGTATTTCTTTACTTGAGTCTGCAAATCCTGCTAAGTGATGTTTATATTAGTTCAGAGGTACAGTCGGTCTAACTTTTTGTATTGATCATTCCCTCTGTTTATGTCGTGATGACTGGGAACAGGATTATAAATTGTCATCTAAAAAAAATTAGACACTTCTGATATCTTATTTTCAGTAAGACTCTTGGTAGTTTTGTTTTGTTTTAATTGCCGTTTATAGAAAATGATCTTTACTCCCTTTCTAAAACCTGTGCATTGGTATCACAGAAGCAAACAATGTATTGTTAATCAACTTCTTGGTTCATGTGTCTTGTTCTTACTTGTTCAAAGAAATGGAGTGGCTAAACCACTCTGTAATCATTAGTCTGAAAGATGGACTAGCTTGCCTTTGTTACACTTAACAGGCAGTGCAGGCACTTTTTATTTGTCTTGGTAATCTGAATTTACTGGTAGACCCCGCCTGGATTCTTATGACCATCCCATTCAGCCCTGCAGACTGGTTACCAGCGCTCTGAATGTGTGGCCTCTTGTGCTCTGCTTCTCCAGGGGTGGAGTTAACAAGTAATGAGGCCAGGTCAACCGAGGGCGGGCTAGAGAAGCAAAAAGCAGAGGAAAAACTTTTAAAATGGGAAGTTAAGCCCTGAATAATTGAATCCTCACCACTGGAATGTTGTCATGTTTATAGCACAAAACTATTAAGTTTAGGGGGCAGTTGGCTGCTTTTTGACAATTGGGTATGAAAAGGAAAATAATAAAATGACTCATTATTAGTAGATTACTTTTTTTGTTAATTTATGTAATCAAATATTAATGAAAATGTTATTTTTTAATTCTAAATTAGGGCCAATGAGGTGAGTTTCCTAAAGCCTAACTCAGTGAAGAGAAACTGTTTCTTGTGTCTTTCCTGAAATACTTAAGTCATTTTAGAATTCTTTTGCATGTGCCTTGAAGAACTTTTGTTTGGAAGGAGTTTGCTTTAATTCTGAGATAATTAAGGTTGTTGTTTTTTTTTTTATAATTTCCAAAAGTTATATTTTTCTCCTAACTGTAATAATACTGCCACATACCAGGAAATTAAGTGTGTAAGGTGTTTGAATTATGTATGCCACAAGTAAATCACAATTATCTATAAAATGGAAATAGTAAATATCTCTTCCTAGATACCACGAAGGTGAAGAATATGAACTGACTTGGCAGATGAGTTATATAAAGAGAAACTTTTAATCTACTTGTGCATTTTCTTCCTGTTATTTTTGTAGGTGGTATTATCTCTCCTTTTCAGGTGGGAAAACTGGAGTACAGAAAAGTAAAGTGGTTTGCCTAAAGATGCACAACTAATTAGAGGCAGGGTTGGTGAGCCCAGAGCTTGGCTGGTGAGCTCTCTGCTCTTGACCATGGTATGTGCCGTCTCCCAGAATACAGGCCGGAAGTTCTGAGAGATTTTGCTAAATATATCCAGAGGCAGCTAGGTCCTAGACTTCTCTCAAATCATAGGAGCAGAGAAAAAGAATTTTCTTGCTCCTGTAGCTGGAAAATATTTTTCCAAATAAATGCTATGATACAGTATTAGCTTGAAAGCAATTTTATATCTCCAGCTAGAAAAAGGGAAGAAATTGGCGTCTAAGGTTATTTTCAAAACTTTAATTGGTGTTTGAAACAAAGGCCTTAAATTTTAACTCAATGACTTAGATTTAATGATTTGTGAGCCTTAGGATACTATTTTAAAGTTGAGATATAATTTACTGGTATGGGAACAAACTTTTTTGTAACACCAGGCTGGATGAATCGTGGTAGTTAACGTATAAGTCAGGCTCATTTTTCTCATTGAGCAAAAAGTGAAATCATTTATCAATCTGTGTCTTCCTATTGGGTCTTGCACAAAGGCACATTCCTGATCTTGGACAGTTATTTGGACGGGTAAAAACTAGCTGGATTTAACTTTAATTTGTTCTCTAGGGGTGGCCTTATTGGTTTGAATTTTATCTCAATTTGTAGTAGAGGAATGCTCTTTGCTTTCAGCTTTAATATTTTTATTTTTTATTTTATTTGTTCATGAGACACAGAGAAGCAGAGACATAGGCAGAGGGAGAAGCAGGCTCCATGCAGGGAGCCCGATGTGGGACTTGATCTGGGGCTCTGGGATCACACCCTGAGCCAAAGGCAGACGTTCAATGGCTGAGCCACCCAGGCGTCCCTCAGCTTTAATTTTTATTTTTTATTTATTTATTTATTTTTTTATGATAGTCACACAGAGAGAGAGAGACAGGCAGAGGGAGAAGCAGGCTCCATGCACCGGGAGCCCGACGGTGGGATTTGATCCCGGGTCTCCAAGATCGCGCCCTGGGCCAAAGGCAGGCGCCAAACCGCTGCGCCACCCAGGGATCCCCAGCTTTAATATTTTTATCTACAAATTACCTTAGACGTTTCCACGGAAATGTGGCTTTGGTTACATAGGCGAATGCCTTTAAAAAGGTGCTGCTACCTGGGTAAATAAAAGCAGAACATTTTTTAAATGCAAAGGCCTCAGTTTGGGGGGTTGTTTTTGAAAGGTACTTAACCTACCAAGACCATTAAAATTTTTCAGATCACTACAAAGTAACAAGGAAAGAGAAAACACAGAGAACAAACAAGTGGCTTGACCTTAGCAGCCTCTGCCCTTTATTCCCCCCTCCCCTTTTGGGTCTCTACTGGAAGGGGGGGAAAGTTTTCATGTTTAACCCCAAAATCTTTTTTTTTTTTTAATTTTTTTTTTAAATTTTATTTATTTATGATAGTCACATAGAGAGAGAGAGAGAGAGGCAGAGACATAGGCAGAGGGAGAAGCACGCTCCATGCACCGGGAGCCCGACGTGGGATTCGATCCCGGGTCTCCAGGATCGCGCCCTGGGCCAAAGGCAGGTGCCAAACCGCTGCGCCACCCAGGGATCCCTAACCCCAAAATCTTAAGGGGTATTCTTAGTGTGAGTGCAGAGACCTGACCAAAAAATAACAACCAGGGGGACCCATGTGTCATTACAATTAGGATTCTCTAGACCCATTTATCTTAACTGATAAGAATTAGCTGAATATTAGGTGGTTTTTTTTTTTAATAGTGTGGATTTAGATGACAATGGGAATAGTTAATATAATTTTTCTAAAAGTATCTTAAGGCTCTTAGTTTTTGCCCTTTCTCATCTTCAGTCTGTCGGGAGGGTAGGAGGTACATTCCAAGGGACAGAAGTGTTTTTGGTGAAACTGTTAGGGTGTGTGTTGTGTTTAAAAACCTTGTAGCAAATGAACTCTGAAATTAACTTCTAAAACAGTCTGTTCAAAGTAGAGGAGCCGGCCTTTCCAAAATTAGTCTGATTTTTAGCATACGTTTTAAGAAACTTTGCTCAGGCGTAAGTCCTTGAAGTGTGAGTAATACATTGCTTCAGCCCACAGCATAAAAAGCTGCACCAGGCAGTTTCTTACTGACACTGAATGTTAAGTTTGTTAAGTAATGAGTACACACGTGTTTTTCTACAGGTTAGGATTATTTTTGGCCTGTTGAAATTTAAATAAAATGAAGTGATAGTAGAGCAGTCTAGGTAGGAAGGAACTTAACATTGTGTGGTCCTACTTCATCTTGTAAGGGAAACTGAGACACAGAAAGGATAGGCTCTTTACTCAGGGATGCAGAAGAGCAACCACCTGCATTGTCTTTCCTTGCATAGTTAGAAAGTGGTTTTAATTAGCCCACGGAATTCATTTGGAATCTTACCGCCTCGCTGATAATAGCAGACTTGGAGCTTTCTTAAATCATTGGGCACTTTGGAAGCACAGAACTTTCCATTAGATGCTCTGACAGACTTGGCAGGGATCATCTCTTGCATGTACTCCAAACTCTGCAGTGGACTTAGAAGGCACTTCATCATGACCCCAGGAAGGGCGTGTGTGCGATGAGCCAGAGTTGTTTGGTCTCTTGAGGCTCATGTAAATGGAAAAGCACCAGTGAATGGGGGAGATGGAGGCGATGGGAAGCTGGGAGTTAAAAGAAAATCAAATACACTGCCAGTCTGCTTTTCCAATTAAGAAGAGAAAGTGTGCAGCTCTAGGTAATAAATAGACACATATTCTGGTTCTCCTTTTATGAAGCAGAGGGACTCTGTAATTAATATTCCTGTCTGGAGGGCCTTCTAAAGATTATTAGCATGAATGGTCTTTAGAATTGTTTTGTTTCTACCATGGGCATCACATCACGGGCTGTCTCTTAAACTGACTTCGCCCCCTGGGAAGATGGAGCTGGGTGGAGGGGAGGCCAGGCTGAGGGGCCGAGAGTTCTTGACCTCTGCTCTAGAATTTCGGTCCTGTGGATGGTCGGAGAACCTGAGCTCCCTAGCGTGCCTTGCCTCAGGGTCAGGATTTATATAACACACGCTCTTCCTTCTGCTGCGGGAAGTGCCCCTCTGCCTTCTGTGTCGCTCTGTCTCCTGGCGAGGCCCCTCAGCGACCCCCCAGTATGCCTCCCTTCTCTCAGTCCCTCCAGCGTCGTGTCCCCGAGTCTCCTCTCCACCCTGCCCGTGCTTCGGCTTTCTTCCCCTTCCCCAGTCGGCTGGCTGGCGCTGTTCCATCTGCCTTCCCTCCTCCGCTCCTTCCCTCTGGACCCCAGTTTCCTTCCCAACACCCCTGAACCGTTCCTCAAGGCTCACCTGTGCTCTTTGCATTCAGCAGACACGTACTGAGCACCTAGTACTTTGCCAGCTCGGTTGTCTCTCCTTGGCCTGTGATGCACCCCCTTTGATTGACATTGCCTGCCACAGACTTCCCGCGGGCCTGCTCTCCTGCTCGAGGCGCAGAACCCTCTTCCTGCGTGGAGATCTGAGCAGGTCTTCTGTGCAGACTTCAGGGCACTTGGTCATCGAGCCATACCCGCTCATGGATAGTTCATCTGACCGACTGTGCTGGAGTGGCCCGCCACGGCCCGCCCTTAGCTTTACCTCCCCAAACACTCCTTCCTCCTGGTTTTGCTCTCCTTGTGCTCCCAGTTTGTCACATCCCGCTTGCTGAAACTCTTCTTCGATCTTCTAGGCCCAGTTCAAGCACGTTTCATCTTAAGGGAGGCTCTCCTAGTTCTTTGAGCACCTGGTGCTAGCTTCCTGTCACCAGAGTAGCAGTGATGGTATGATCGTGATCCGTGGCTGTATCGCCACCATATTCTTGGCCAAGCCCAGCACATTCTTGTTGAATTCATCCTAGTCAAGATGCCATCTTGTACAAAGCAGGCACATGAGCATTTGTGTGGACAGTAGTTTGGCCATCAGAATAATCTGCGTACTCGGGCCAGGTTTTCCAGAGCCATCTGGGGCACTGGCATGTGCACTTTTTTAAAAAAGCCCACAGGTGATTCCTGAATAGACTGACCCGTGGTGGTTCTCGGTCCTGCCCAGACATCTTCGCTTGGAGACTTCATGAGCTCTTAAGCTAACCAGGTGTCCTCGCCTTGCACGCACATCTTCTCCCCTGGGTTGTGAGTTGCCTTGGCGTGTCTAGAGAGATCCTGTTGGTCGGAATCGGCATAAATGTAACTTTATTGTGCTTGTACACATGGATGTGCGAGGGGTTCTTATTTCATGGAGCGTGACCTTATCTCTTTTGGTTTATAATATAAATCTGTCCTGCAAGTACCCGGGTCGGATGTCAGCACGAAGCCTAAACTGAAAATTCAGAGGAAAGAGGTAGAGCTCTGCAACTGCCCACTGGGACAGTGTGTGCTGAGTGGTCTCCTGAGGTGCAGGGGATGGGTTTGAGGACTCTTTCTTAGCCCCAAAGTCTGATAAAGGAATTCCTAAGAACGATATTAGTAACAAGGTAAAACTTCTGTCTTAGTTTAGCAGTTGTAATTTTGAAACTGTACTGTAAAGGAGCGCCCTCTCCCAAGCAGTTTGATACTAAAAAGCTCCACGAAGTAGGGAAAATACGATTTCTTTTTTTATCTCAAGTTTTTTGGTTTTACTCATAAAACGATTGTCTTCTGTGCAGATCTTAAAACGTTGACAGAGACTTACTTCTTAGTCTTAGGGTTGGGAGGAAATAATGGTTTTCCCTTGTCTTATAAAGTAGACCTGGGTGACAGTGTTCATATCTAGTACAGTAACTTCCCCATTTTTTTTTGGCCCTGTCCCATAGAAATGTTTTGTGACCCAGCACATACCAAATATATTCATGAACAATAAAACAAGTTTCTCAGTACAGTTACCCTTTTCAGTGTTTCGCTGTTGCTGTTTTTTTTAATGCTGGCTGCTAATGGGTTTCCCCTTCAGTTTCAAAACCTCTGGTTCATCCCTAGAGGGTGAGATACTCCTGAAAGCCTCCCGTGGTGAGAAGACTTTGTTGCAGGTGGCAGAAGATAGGAACCAAAGCATCTTTGAAAGGTGTTTTGCTTTTACCTTTGAGGACAGTAGTACGTAGGTAATAACGTTTTTTGTAAATGTGAAAAGAATAGATGAGGCGTGTTTACCCTGATTCCTGGATTCTAGATAGACTCTTTTATTAGTTTATAGGTAGCATTGGCCTGCTCAGTGCAAGTAAATGTAACTGTGAAGCAGTTTCAGAGGCTCTTACAGGAGGCAAATAGTCTTCTGCAGATCCCACTGACAGTATCAATATGGTTTTTAAGTCTCGGTCTTGAGGTCAGAAGTACCTGAAGATCTCTCACTGTTTGGTAGCAATGTTCTTTATTCTCTTAATTGTGAAGCGATTTTCTTTCCACAGAAATCTTTTTTTGTGGAAGGTATAGAAAATAAAATCATAAAAAATGGAAGGTCCAAATTCTAAATATTCTGGCACATATATCCTTCTAGACTGTTTTTGGTGTACATATATGTCTGTCTACACTAAAGAAAAACATTTAAAAAAAGCAGCTGGCATACTACTTGTAGTATGTAGACTTCTTTCTTGGTGTGTATATATGCATTATCATTGTTAGTAGCTGAGTAGAATTTCATTGTTAACAATTATAATTCACGGAGTCTAGTTTATATACACGTTATAATAGAATTCGTTTCCCTACTGTTAGATATGTAGGTGGCTCACACTTTTTTGCTGTTAAAAACAAAGCCACATTAAACATTCGTGGACCTGTCTTTATAAAGTTGGTATAAACCACGTCTTTACATGAGGTTTTTAAAATGAACTAGAAATCACAGATGTCTTTTCACGGTATTGTACAGAAATCTCTTCAAACCTGTTTATTTTGAAGAACTTTAACCTTTTCTCAGAATAGTGTCACCTTTGCTATTATAGTGTGAAATAAAATTTGAGATGGAAACTTGACTTCCTAGAAACTGATTCTAGTTCTTGCCTTAATTTTCAGACAGTACCTGTAACGAAAAACAGTAAAGAAAACAGACTAAGAGGAAACAAAGTGTTCTGCGCGGTGGGTTTCTTACCTAGTGTAGTAGCTGACTCGTTAACTATTCACATTACTGGGTGCAGGAGAGCTGCACATCTGGGCTGTTACCTTCTAGGTTACAAGAGGCTTTTGTGGAGAAGTTTTTGGTTTTGAGTTATATTTGACTTAAGTCTTTAAGTACTTTTTTTTTTTTTAAGATTATTTATTTACCTGAGAGAGAATGAGCCAGGGGGAGGGGAGTGGGAGAGGAAAAGGGAGAAGCAGACTCCCCATTGAACAGGCTAGATCCCAGGACTCTGGGATCAGGACCTGAGCCAAAGGCAGCCGCTTAACTGACTGAGCCATCCAGGTGCCCCAGTCTTTGCTGCAGCAGCTAACTCTGCCATCTGACTCCATTCAGCCCGTTACAATGCTTTTCATGTTTGTGGGTTTTTTTGCAGAAAGATTGTCTCTTACTGTCTGTGGGCAATGGGATATGTGACCTGTTAAGTAGCTCCAGATGACATATGGACCATGATGATCCTTCCTTTAAGTCTTATTAAGAATGGATATCCTTCATGGACATTGCTTTCTTGGCTGTTTGTTATGTTTCTGTACATATCATTAGGTACAACTTTTGATCAAAAATGGATAAGCTAGTATTTTAAAAATCACTTTTAAATGATCTATCTGGAAACATTAATACATTTATTTTTATTTTTTAAAGATTTTATTTATTCATGAGAGAGAGAGGGAGGGAGGGAGGGAAGTAGGGAGACAGAGACACAGGCAGAGGGAGAAGCAGGCTCCACGCAGGGAACCTGATGTGGGACTCGATCCTGGGACTCCAGGATCACACCCTGAGCCAAAAGCAGACACTTAACCGCTGAGCTACCCAGGTGTCCCTATATATTTATTTTTATAGCAAAAATACAGAATAACCACATTGCAAGAAAGTTCTAGTGTAGGGTAGGAAAAAAAAAAAGCAACTGTAATCCCTCCATTTTAACACGACTACTATGGCTAGTTCTTTTCCAGTCTTTTTTTCTTACATGTAATTTTACATAGTTGTATGCAGACTTTCCAAAACCAATGTCTTTGTATAAGGGTGTGTGAATTAGGATAGATCCAAGGGCTAAGTTAAGAAAAGTGTATGCCAGATCATTAATTACTAGAACTTTAACTTTTCTCATGGATTGATTCTTTGTACAGTATTGGATTGAGTTGTGAATGGAGGAAGGGTACTGCTAATCAGGTATTTGAAATACAATACTTAAATGGTAAAATACCAAAATTCTTAAATAAGATTCTTAACATTGCCTTCCCTTTTGGGAACCCTAGTTCTTAGGGATTTCTGCGTAGCTTCTTAAGACAACTAAGACACCAAATCATATTTGTTACATTAAAAAAATTAGGCACACACATTTATCAAACTGTAAAATTGCTAGTGTAACTTTATAAGAAGTATGTTGTAGTCTTTCAAGAAAAGTGTTCTGCATTCAGAGAATACCATTTTGTGTCCATAAGATAATGAAATTGTCAGACTTTTTAAAACTTGTGCCCAAGAAGCTGTTTTATGTTTTTTTTTTTTTTTTTAAGATTTTATTTATGAGAGACACAGAGAAAGAGAGAGAGAGAGAGAGAGAGAGGCAGACACACAGGCAGAGGGATAAGCAGGCTCCATGCAGGAAGCCAATGTGGGACTCGATCCTGGGTCTCCAGGATGAGGCCCTGGGTTGAAGGCGGAGCGAAACCACTGAGCCACCCGGGCTGCCCGTTTTATGTGTTAATGACACTTATGCCCTATACCAGGGATGGATACTTTCCCTTGGAGGCTGAGAACTTCCTCTTTGATTAGTTGGAGATTATTGGGATGAATGATGAAAGCAGGTAGAGAAGATGTGGAAAGGAATGAAGATGTAGTTGAGGGGCTTTGCGGTCAGGCCTGCACTTGATCCTGGACCCTGCCGCTTCCTGGGGATGTGATGGGGATCATAATCCCATGCAACCTCACTTGGCAGTCAGAACGAAATACCTTAGGTGAAAGCTCCACTGTATGTTTTGATGCTGGTACTCCTCAAACCAAATAGGAAGAATGCTCTTACATGGGGTATTATAAATGAGACCACAGCGACGTTCTTAAGAAACCCAACAGTCTAATGGTGGTCCTGTTTGTTTTTCCTTCCAGTCTTCAAGCAGTGATAGTGGTGGGAGCAGCAGCAGCAGCAGCAGCAGCATCAACAGCCCGGACAGGGCAGGCGGGCCAGAGAGCAGCTTGAACCACACGGCTGCTGGGTCCGGCCCTCACACCCCTCAGCCTGTTCCCGAGCAGTCCGCACTGTGCCAAGGCCCTTACTTCCACATCAACCAGACCCTGAAGGAGGCCCACTTTCATAGCCTACAGCACCGAGGACGGCCTCCAACATGATGTGCCGGCAGTTTCTTGCCTTCTGTGAAGGGACAGCGCTGTGCAGATTTGATATTTCAACTTATGATGTTTTAAAAAATTGCACAAAAATATGCCTGTTGGCTTTTCAGTCTATATTTGAAATAACAGGTTAACAGGCAGTTGTTTACTTGTGGTTTTGCTGCACTATTGCAATTTCAAAGGGGCTTTGAAGCAATTTTTTATAGGATTCTTTTGAGGGTGGGTATCGAATCCATGTCAAGGTAATGGTATGAGGAAATCTCATCTGCGTGTTGAATCCATAGTTTGTCCAGTTCAGATTGATTTCCAAATCTGTCAATTAGAAATTCTACTTTATGTATAAAAAGGCCTTTTAAAAATGCGGGATCTTCAATTTTTTAAATTCAATAAACTAGTAAAGAGTATCTAGTTTCCATGAAAAAAACCTAAGTTGTTTTCCAAAATATAGAAAGCTTGATTCAGTCTTGCACTGAAATTAATTGCCATACTACCTCTTAGTATGTAGATGTCCTGTTGAAAGTACTCTCTCCTCCGTAACAGGAGAACAATCAGATCCAAGTTAGACTGTGTCAGTGAAGCAGCCTTGCTAATAACCGTCTTCTCTCTTTGTTATATATTTGTATCTCCAGAGAGAATGTCTTTCAGACTTGTATACCCAGCTCACTTCCGCTACCGTTAGTCCTCCAAAGCCTCCATCTCAGACTTAGGAAACACGGCACAGTTCTGACAGTCAAGTACGTAATGACCCTTTGTCTCACTCACAGACTTGTTTTACCAGCAGCTTCCGAAATCTCGCTGGGAACCCACATTGGGGTTCAAGAATTAAGGCGCTGAGGAATGCTGACTGAGTGTGAGCTATCTGAACTGCTGTCTCACATCACAAGTATTGTGAAACTGTTGGACAAGGATTCACTGTATACTTACAGTAGCCCCTGACAGTAATGGGGGGTGGGGGTGGGGGGAGCCATGTTTCCACCGCTGAAACTGGAAAGACTGGTGTGGGTTAGAAACAAACAAGCAGAGACACCGGTAGAAGAAATGATGTAGTATTTATTTAGAGAGAGACGGATATGTTCCCATGTTATTTAGTCATACTAGAGAGCCAACCTAGCTTGAATAATGAAGGCGTAGATGCGTCTTCTTCCTCACTGACCAGCTGTCTGAACAAGGAGCCAGGATGCGTTGGGTCACCTGCTCGGGAGAGTGCCGGGGGGACAACCTGCCATGCATGTAGAGGAAAGTGCCTTAGAGTCTACCCAAACCCTCCTGCCTGCTCACACCCTTCACTCCACTTGGGAGTCCACACAGCACACACAAGCAGATCTGAGAAGCACGGATAGCTCTAGTCAGGGGACTTTGCTCTGTGGAGACCAGCAAAGGATCTAGGGGACAAAATGAGATCTGATCATGTGATAGAACTAACATCTGAAGATAAGGACTATCGTAGGAAAAGGGTAAAACACAGGGACCTCCTTTCCGTGGTCTGAGCCTTTACAATAGACAGAACTTACAGGTCGGTTACTTGTAGGAGATCGAGAGTTCTGGGGCAAGTGCCAGCTCAGGTCCCAGCTTTCAGAGGGGATGGCTTGGGCTTTTCACTACCGCCTCCCAAGTGTTAACGGCCAGATGTTTAAGGAGAATTTTGGTCTTACTGGGTTTGATGGCAGGGAAGGTGGAAAGGACACGTTGCTAATATTTTTGTCCAGCAAGAAAGCAACAGAACTAAATGCCAGAAGAAGACAAGCTGTTTGGGCTCAAACACACGTGTACACAACACAATTCAGAAATACCCAGGAGGACTCCTGCGGGCTTAATGGATGGCAGTCTACTGAAACAAAATGTGTATGAAGAAGAAAATGTCAAACTTGAGAAGCAAATTCCCTTTTATTTCCCACCCCAACTGCAAGAAATGGAAGATGAAACTACCACCAGAACAAAAGTTCTTTCCAAATAAGTACAGTCGTAGTACTGGGTTAGCGGTTAACTCTTTCACCCTACAAACAAATAATCTCCATCCTGTCCTGCTTGTTTTCTACAGCGTTGGCAGCCTGAGATGACGTTTCTATTATGAGGCTACTAATAACGTAAATGGGCATCTTTTAAAACTTCTCGCAGCTCAAGCTAGTGAAACCTTGTACTTCTATTATTGCGCCGCCATTAAAAGCAGCATTAGTGCATTTTGTCATTCAGTTCTTTATCGATTATTTGAAGGGGAGTGAATCAGGTGGTTTGGCGGGAGAAGGGGATAGGATTGATGGGGGTGAACCCCCGGCTCTCTGCACTAACCTGGGCTTTTGTTTCCATACTTCTGCTGGTTGATTTGGCCTTTCGGGTACTTGTCATGCTCAGTGGAAGAAGTCCAAACCTCCAAGACAAGATGCAGAATTTCAGGGGCATGAACAGGAAGTTTCAGATAGGCCTCAGCAAAAGCATTTTGGAATCATTACCTGATCTGACTCGACGCCAGGGGCAGTATATTATGGGGTTCTTGGGAGTTGAATGTGCAGCTCCTGGGAGTGAAATGATTCTCTGTCCCAGTGACCAATCCAAATAGGACCTGACAGACAGGAAATGGGGGACAGTAACAGGCTAGGTTTGTCGCTGTCTAGCGAAAAGAGAAAATCACTCCTCTTGCTAGTAATCAAGCTCTACTTTTATTTCTCACCATCCTTTTGGGGAATGTTGCTTGCAGTGTGTTCATGCTTCAAAATTTCCTTTTTCACTGCCCCCAGGTCAGAATCTGAGTCACATCGCTTTTATTTTATTCCCCTGAGGCCTTGATAAAACCTTAGTAATCCTTATCTACAACTGTAGAGGGGCGAGATCATGGTTGCCTCTACAGTGAGACTTTATCTAATCCTCTTTCAGCCCTTACTACTATGGTGAGCTATTTATGTCCCACCCTGCTCCTGACACTGCCCCCAGGATTACCAAGTGCTGGAGCCTATAGCTCTGCACACAAACTGAGCATGTTTCTCACGTGACTTACAGAAGTTCGTTGCACTAGGCGATTAAGGTTGCTGTTGAGGTGTGGTGTGAAAACATCCAGGTCAAACGGGTCAATGAGTGCCTCCAGATAGTCAGCCACTTTCTCAATTCTGAAAAGAGGATTATGATTAGTCTCCACACTTTTCAGGTCAAAAACCAACCTTACAGCATTTCAGTGCTAAAGAAACTCCGTATTTGGATTTATTCTTAATTCCTGGCTTGGTACCACTTGTCACTGCCCATCGTGCTTAAGTAATCAAGAGCTTTAGCCTGCTAAGATGTCGGAGTGAAGTCCATTCCTTCCTCATGTTGTTAGGGACAGTGCCAGAGGCTCAAATTATACCCGGGAGTTGGTAGGCTGACTCAGAAGAGAGAGAATTGAGATTCCACCTACCACACTCCACCATGGCATTTATCCAGCAGGTGGCCACTATTGATCAAGCTGGTAATATGAGCACTTCCTGGTTAAAGCTAACCACTAACACACAAGGAGAGGCTGTTTTGTGGCTTTCTGGAAGAGGGGCTGTGTGTGCTTGGGGGAGGCAGCACGGGGCAGAGCCTAGGTGGGGTGAGCATACCTGGAGTCCTGTTTGCTGCGGCCACTTTTCACCTCCTCAGTCCTGGCTGTCAGAACAATGTTGAGATAACGCAGATCATAAAGCAGTTGCAGGGCCCGATTCTGGGTCATCGGGAAGGCACCTTCTTTCTGTAAATGAATTTCCCATCCCCACCCTTGAAGGGAGGTGACTTGTAACAGGAACAAAATCAACAACTTTATACTCTGAGTTACAGCTTGTTGCTTCAGAAGCAGCAGCTTTGTATACTCATAAAGGGCGGTTTGATGTCACAATGACAAAAAGATTGGGTTATACTCAAAACTTTGTCTTAAACCAAACTAAAAAACCTTACAATAGAGGCCTCGGGTGCTACAGACTGCCCTTTTAGAAGAAAAAAGCTCAAGTGAAGGAGAGGCATTCTGAGCAGCTCAGGAGAGGAGACTTCCTCTAATTCTTTCCCAAATCCAGAGTTGGTTCCCATCTTAAAGATGTCACTAATGAAACAGGAACATCCAAGGGCAGAACACTTTGGGAAAGGGGTGAGGGGAGTGGAGGGCTGGGAGGCAGGAGCTCCCTTAGGTAAGTGCCTCTGTGTGCCACACACTGCACTGGGCATGGTCCACCCCCCACCCCGCCCAAGCAGTTCTCCAAGTGACCACACCTGACCCTGGAGAAACTGAGACAGCTTCACGTTATGCCCAAAGCCACAGCATGCTCGTGGTAGTGCTGGGGTGGGACACCAGGCCTTCTCCCCTTCCCGTTCAACCGCCTTTTAGTGCAGACCTGCTCGATCCTTGAGAAGGGGCAGGATGAACTCGCAGGGCGGGAAGCCACTACCGATTAGCCTGCACTGAGTATAGACACTTGGAATCCTCTATGGGAACTGCCCAAACCCAAGGGAAAAAAACCTCAGGTTTTTCTGTTTTTAGTGGGAAAAAATTCAAACACCTACCTTCACATGTTTTTCTTCTGCAAGTTTCTCATAGGCAGCCACCACTTGGACCATACAGCTTTTCAGCATCTCTTGCAGTGTCACTTTTGGCAAAGCATGACCTCCAACCCGATTAATTTCCTGGCAAAGGCTAAACAGGAAGGACTGGACGTACCAGGATGGCTAAAAGAACAAAGGAAGGTTGAGTCACCAACTTGTGCCAGTTGAATGAGACGTCGTAAAAGTGGGTCCACTTCTCCTTACTAGGCTCATGCACCAGGACCTGGACCTCCCCAGGCAGCCCCCCACAGCAGTCCAATTAACAGAAGTGACCACTGCCATCACTGGTTCAGTGGCTGGGGGGTGACCTGGCAGGTGACACTGTGCTCTATGCTTTTGTCACTTTGGGGTGAGCAACTCTCCAGTGAGCAGAGGCTGGGTTACACAAGGCAATAATCACTAGCTGACTTCTTGAACAGTCTACTACCTACTTGGCCCTGTGTCTACTCTGCCCCCATGGTAGAAAATCATGAATTCGGCTTTTGGCTCTTCCTCAGAAGCTGTGTATTGGCTGATTTTCTCACCTCTTTCCTCTCTGCAGAGTGGGCTATCTGGTCTGGTCCAGCCCCTGGGCACTCTGATGGGTGCATCTGCTCACCTGTATAGGGAGTCGGATTGTGGATGTGACGCT
Source organism: Canis lupus dingo (assembly GCF_003254725.2). Taxonomy (NCBI): domain Eukaryota; kingdom Metazoa; phylum Chordata; class Mammalia; order Carnivora; family Canidae; genus Canis; species Canis lupus. The sequence goes on from NC_064251.1 coordinate 7,653,668, forward strand.
GCTGCCAGACTCCGCTTCCTCTTGAATTTCTAGTTCATCCCAGCTGGTGGCTGTGGCCAGGACTGAGCCAGCATCATCTAAAAGTAACGACTGGGTGAATCCGTGAGCCAAAACCTGGTAATAAAAGGCAAATATCCAGTAGACCACTTAGCTCCTTTATAGAGGGTTTCAAACTGCCTGAGTAATCTTGAGCCAAGATTCTGCTGCGTGGGTCATGTGCGGGGTAGCAAGTGGAAATGTCATCTTCCTGGACCAATGACATACGTCAGTAATGGGACTTTTGTTGTCACTACCTTATAATGTCAGGGCCACCCCTGAAGGCACCGGGGGAGACCATAGGGAATATGCCATTCAGGTGGAAGAGCAGGAAAGCTAGACCCATGTCCAGGGAGGTCTTTCATTCTTATCTGGTGGAAGGACAAAACCCCAGAGTTTCTGTCTATAGATCTAGGCTAAACCTTTGAATGGAAAAATTTTTACATTTGTGCTATCTCCTTATCACAGAAAAATGAAGGTAATTGCACGAAATAACTGTTATTCTCTTACTATGAAAAGACCTCCCTGAGGTTGGCCAGCCTGGAACATGGCAGAAGGGAGAGAGAACGGGGACTGCCCTGTGAGCTCGGGAAGACCACGTGTATGTCCCTCACCTTCACAACTGCTGAGCTCCAGACGCGGTAGCCCATCACGCTCTGCTGGAGAAGGAGCTCCTTAACTTCCTGCCACTTGGCCTGCATAGGAATTACTTCCCGAGTTTTCCCCTTTCCCTGTTTTTTCAGAGCCCTAGGATCCCTTGCTGTTTTCTCAGAGCTCCCTGACCTTCCCAAGATGCACTGCTTCAGATGGGGACACAGTTCTCCCAGTGACTGGCAGAGTCTGGCCATGAAAAGGACCGCGTGCAACTTGACACCGTTGAGGACATCCTGCTGCCCCTGCACAACCTGTTCGATGCTTTGCAGCTCTGCCTGGATGCAGTCTGTGATGTACTTGATGCACACCACGGAGTGAGTCTGCAGCATCTCCTGCACGGTCCCGGCATCTGCGTACCTGTCAAAGGCACAGCTCTTGGCCTGCCCGGGGAAGACATCTTTGGGCAGGGGTGAGTCATCAGAGGGAAGGTAAGCCAGGAGGTCGTCCAGTTTCACCTTCAGTTTAGAATCGAGGGCAGAGCAGAAGTTCTGGACACAAGGGCTAATGGCCTGTGCTTTCATGGAGAGCCCACTGCTGGCAAACTGCCCCCGGTGCGCTACGCTAACCCAGGCAGCATCAGGAGGCAGGTCGTGGGGGCTCTCGGACCAGAGGAAGAGAGACATGTTGTGCTCAAAGTGGATGTGCTTATTTGAAGTGGAGTTGCTGGTGGTGTTCTCAAGCTCCTGCAGGGCTGAAATGAGGAGTTCCTTGGAGCTAGTGGAGATGGAGTCAAAGCCTTCTTTTGTCAGAGTCTGAAAGAAAGCAAGAGAAGAATTCCAGTCACGACTCCTGTCAGGAAGTCTCAAGGCAACAGCACCCAGTGGCAGTCCACCCTAGCACTCTGCACGTTCTGCAGCATGCTCAAGAAGTTGACGTTGTGTCAACAGAGAACAGAGTCATCACTGATGGCCAGGGACACGTTCCTGACCACCTGACAGAGACCTGGTCTCTTTCTGCATCAGAGCCAGGATCTCTGTTCATGTCTATGGCTCGCTATCCCGAAAAGCCATCCCTGAGTCTGTGAGCTGAGAGAGTACACTCAGGAAGGAACAGAAGTCCATCCAGTCAAAAGATCATACCAGGATTGGCCAGAAAACAACTGGACTATGTGATCTCCTCACCTGTAATCGGTCAAGGAACAGCTGCTGCATCAAATCCTCCCAGAACAAGAGCGGCTTCTCTAGCAGCCGCTGACATATCACATCCCAGCTGTGATTGGTGGATTCATTGGTAAGTAATTCCCACATAGCATCTCGGATACCTGCAAGACCTTTCATGCTCTTCACATACAAAAGCAGGTTGGTGATCCCATTTTTAATGTCTTCATTACACCTGCAAAAAAATCATTTTTCTTAGGCCTTATTAAGATTTATGGTTTTCACATGTTTATTAGGAAAAACAGTAGGACTCCATATGAAAAACTCTTACCTGGGTCCCAATATAAACATTTATCTCTCTCAGAGTGTTTTTTTTTTTTTTTTTTTTTTAAAGATTTTATTTATTCATCAAAGATAGAGAGGCAGAGACATAGGCAGATGGAAAAGCAGAGACATAGGCAGAGGGAAAAGCAGGCTCCCTGAGGGGGGCCTGATGCGGGACTTAATCCCAGGACCTTGGGATCATGACCTGAACCGAAGGTAGACGCTCAGCCACTGAGCCACCCTGGTGCCCCATCTCAGTTTGTATAAATACATATAAACACAGCATTTCTGCCTAGATTGGGGGGCGGGGTCCCTACCCTTACCTCCCTGAAGGAACTATCTGGAAGGAAGTTTAGAGTCTCCTAAAATGGCTTCAAAACCCACTGCTTTAAATAAAAGTTTAGGAGTGACAAAACTCTTACATAGAATTTTAAATCCCATAGGTTATATTTAAAAGGCAATTCCCTCTTGGTTCTCCCACAATGGGGGCTACCCACCACGAAGGCAGTGACCAGTGGCTGAAGGAATGACTAGCATGACCCAGCAGGCAGCAGGCAGAGCATTATCCAGAAGATCAGGCCTCTCCCTCATTCCTCAGTGGCCTCATTGGCCCTTGTGTGGCTACACGGGTGGTCCCTGCCAGCCTTAGGAAAGTTCTGGCTACTTACATGTGGATCCATTTCTGCAGGGTGTCTTTCAGGTATTCCTGGCTGATGGGCTGCGCGAGTGTTCGGAGAGCTGGCTGGAACTGGACGATGGATGCTGGCAGGTATTTGAACCAGCTGCAGAGCTTCATCTCCTCTTGCAGAACGCCAGTGCCCTTTCCTAAGAGAAGGCCAAGTGACAAGTAATTGGGGCCATCCTTTGGATGTCATATTAAAAAAGACTGAGAGACAACTTCCAAAAATCATCTCGTATTCTCCTAGGCAGGTCAGACTGGACATCTGAGGTAGGGGGAAAAGGAAAGTAGAGGATGTACACTCATCCGGGTGCTGGCAGCTTCCTGCCAACTCTGGGCACCATATTAGTTGAGAAGGTGAAAGACAGGGAGGGAGAGGATGGGGCGGGGCAGGGGGAGAAAGTATTACTAAGCGCCGCGCTGCTCTCCAGGCTGTAAAAGCGGAACTTAAATTGTCACAAAGAGAAGATGATAGTTTCCCTTTCTTCACCATCCTCTGACCAACAGCTAAGGAACAGCTGTTCCAACCTGGAACAGCTAAGGAAACAATGGAAGACCACTCATCCTAATCGGTGAGTTGTAGCTCTTCAGAGGTGACTTCCCAAGGACACAGGCATCTGTGGGGTGACTCGGGGGAAGCCCCTGCATGGTATTTTGTGCGTGAACCCTCCAGAGCTTGAAACACAGGGGTCTTTCTAAGGTCCCTTGTACTTGTTGTTCAGAGTCACAACAAATGAGCCCGTACTCACCTTTCATAAAGGGGGTAAAGCATTAAGTGGAAGCCAGGGCATAAGGAAGAGGCACCCTAGTTGGAAGATAAAGTAACACCAAGAAGAGACTACATAATACACACACACTCTCTCTGAAAATGACCACGTGGCTGTCCCCACATTCTCCTTGTTTCCGTTCTACCTTTGGCTGTGTCGCCTCCGCCTGACCGAAATCCTGGCGTCCTCTGTTATCCTCTCTCCTTCCTGATGACATCACCCATCCCCACAGCTTGACACAATAGCCCTATGCACAGATGTGTGTCCAGCCAGCCCTCTTACTCCTCTGTTCTGGAACCACAGTCACCTGCCCACTCCACATTCCCGTTCCAAGGGCTCAATCGTCTCCAAAGCAATATTTTCAAGAGTGAACTCCTTGTCAGCCCTTTCAAACCAGTTCATTTTCTAGTAAACTTGGACATCCTCTTTCCACACTCTCCACAGCCAATCCACCAAATCCCCTGCTAAACAGATGTCCAAGTTGTCCAATTAGTCCCCATCGTCTGCCACCTAAGTCATGATGACAGCCTTCCCAGTGAGCTCTCAGCATCCACTCCAGACTCCGTGGAGATCCACTGCCACATAAAAGCAAACTGCATTTAATTCCAGCTAGGATAAATGCTATCAAATAAAAGTATGGGAACATATAACAGAAGGAGGAACAGGCCTGGAAGGTCCTAGAAGGCTATCCATTGTAGTCTGGATAAAGTCCAAACTCCCTAGCCTGGTCCACAGAGCTCTGCATCATATGGTCCCATCTAACAGACTGGCCACATCTCTTCTCATGCAGTTCTTCCCCCCACCCAATCCCCCTTAGCCTCACCTGCTTACTTTTAGTTCCTCAAATATATTAACATCTTCCTTGCCTCAAGACCCTTGTACGTCCCATCCCCTTTGCCTGGAACTCTTCCTTCCCTTCTTCACCTAACTCTTTTTTTTTTTTTTTTTTTTTTTTACTTTATTTATTTATTCATGAAAGTTGCAGAGGGAGAAGCAGGCTCCATGCAGGAAGCCAGACACGGGACTCAATCCTGAGACTCCAGGATCACACCCCAGGCCAAAGGCAGATGCTTAACTACTGAGCCACCCAGGCATCCCATTTCACCTAACTCTTAACCAAACTTTTGGGTTTTGATTTAAATATTCTCCAGGGAAAGCATCACTGGTGAGGTCCCTCCTTTGAATGCTCCTAAGTCAGTTTGTACTGTGCCTTTATGGTAGTGGCCACTACTGTTACTCAATGGATAGGCGCATATTTCTGAGTTTAGTATTTGCCTCTACCACTAGACTGTGCCCTCCACAAAGGTAGGGGTCCTAATTTGTCCAGTGCACTGCTATACCCCCAGAGCCCAGCTCAGTAGCAGGCAGATGGTAGGTGCTCAGTAAATAACAGTTGGAAAACCTGAAAATAAAAAAGCTTGGCTAAGCTCACCGGTAGGATGCTGGCCTGTGATGGTCTCCAGAGTTGAGAAGAGCAAGCCACATGGCAGGGATGGATCTGGCAGCTGACCTTCTGGTAAAGTGTAGAAAAGAGCATGAGCTTGGTTCAGAGTGGTGGCCAACAGCTCCACTAATGAGCAAATCTGGGCCTTGATGCTGGCACCTATGAGAAGAAACCATCCTCCTGTAAACAACTTCCTTTAGTAAAGTCAGAACCAGAGTACACTCTAGGGGCTTCAGTTTCCCTCAGCTCCTCCTCCATTCCCTTGTTTAAGGATCACATTTTGGAAAGAAGCCAAACCCACCATGATGTGGCTGGTTGAGAAGTTTCTGTATAGCTGCCTTTCTGGCCAATAGGAAGTCTGTTAGGGCTTGGCGTGGAGAACTCTCTTCTAAGAGCATTATAGCACACAGGGCCTCAGCTACAGCTTGGTCAGACACGGCTTGGCATTTGAGCAGCATCTTACTTTCATGCAGAATAGTTGACCTAGAAAGATGATGACAAAGGTCAACAGGGAATTTTTTACATCTTGGGAAGAAGAACCTTGGTACATCCAGATGGAAGACACATTCCATAAGCCAGTTGTGGTGAAGTGTGGCCATCCTCAGAACAGATCTTTATGCTGGACCCACTTACCGGAAATGGCTGGCTGCTGCTACCTGACGGATGAGTATAGGGAATCGTGAGAGGACAGGGCTATATCGGGAAGTAGAAGAATCCAGCTGGAGCAGGTTGTGAAGGTGGCAGCAAAGCAAGTAGAGCTGTGTGGCGTGAAGATATTGAGAGGCTTCCATCGAGCTCCAGATCTTCTCGGGAATTTCTAAGAGCAGCTTGATCTGGGCAGCCATGCTGTAGAACTTCTCCTGGGACGGCTGCTGTGGCTGCAGGGAAAGGCACAGAATGAAGGAAGAAGAGCAGACCAGTGCAAGACCAGTATTTGGCAGGCTTGGGGAGAAATGTGCGGGTACTGTAAGGTACAAAGCTTTTCTTAAGCCCAATTCCATGCCACTTGGCAAGCTCTCAAAGTTTAGTGTAGTAGAATTACTGGAGTCAGGAGTGCTGTACAATCCCACTGGATTTTGCTCCCAGTCGGTGCACCTGTGCTCAGTCTCATGGAGACACACACTTCATCTGGTCATCTCAGTCTGGTTATCAGCGACTCTCGATATGTCTCCACAGCACGGAGCCCTATGGACCACTACTCAAGTGAGCTTTCTCCTTCCCTGTTCTGATGTGCAGCCTCCCTACATTTGCTTCTGCTTCTTTGAGTGCATCACGGACTTCTTTATTACTTGTCCATCAACTCTTCATCTGGTGCAGTCCACCCTCCTACTTCAGGACTCTCTATCATCCACCACTACCACGTCTCATTTTTAGTCCTCGCCACTCCCAAGTCCCAGTGGAGCCTTTTCTGCTGCTGCCCTGCTAAGTTTCTCTGCCATTCCATCATCAGTATGTTCAAAACTAAATTCATCTCCCTACCAAAAATTTTAGTCATCTGACCTCCATAAGTACCTCGGCATACCACCACTCTGCTCCCATGTTCCAAGGAGATTCATATCCTTCCGACGGTTCTGTTACCACTTCCAGGAGTCTAATGCAAGTCCTTAACACCTCACACTAAGATTAATCCAAAAACATTCTCTACCCCTTCCAATCTATCCTTTCCCCTTTGCCTTCAGATTAACCTTCCTCAAAGGGCATTTAGATAAAAAAAAAAAGGGGGGGGGGGCATTTAGATCATATCTTTGCTCAGTTTTAAAAAGCTCCTCACTGTTTGGTATCTTGGCCTGGTGGTCACAAATTTCCTGTCTGTCCAGTACTTTCTTCCAGGGGCCCTTCAATCCATTCGTTCTCATGTGTAGGAGAGGGGAAGAATTTCATCCCCTAGAGCAATATCTGGAGACATTTCTGATTATCGGCACGGGGAAAAGGGGTTGATACTACTGGTGTCTGGTGGGTCGAGGTCTAGAGGGATGCTTATAAACATCCTGCAACGCACAGGACAGTCTCTACGACAAAGAATGATCCAGCCCCAAATGTCAAAAGCACCAAGGTCGAAAACCCCTGCTTTAATCAAATTGAATACCTGCTTTTCATACTCCAGACATGTATTCCAAATCTCATGTCATGAAGGCCCCTCCCTAGTAAGGAGGACTCAAACCTCAAGTGACTTCCTTTGGAAATCTTATGGTAAATGTACATAATTATTTTGGAATTAATTACACGTTTTCCTAAAATGCTTTCTACTGTTACTCTGAATTATTGCCACGGACTTAAATTCCTTGACTGGATTGTAAGCTCCTTCAGAGCAGGAACTAGGGGGCTTCTGTTTCTTGGTGCCTGAAAGCAGAGGGCACTCAAATTTTTGTGGGTCTGCCTGAGAATAAATCAGATAAAACAACTATAGAAAAATACATTTTTAAAAGTCAGGCACAGCACAAGTTAGCTTTTAACTAAACTGTGAAGCGTGACTAGGTTACAGGAGAGGCTGGCCACCTAAGAGGAGGCCTGTAAAAATGCACAGCTTCCAGGAGAGCAGGATGGAGGAGGTCTCTGGTTGCAAAAACTGACCGGGTTGTGTGAGCCCTGCCTACTGACCCAGATTCTCCCCTAAAACACATGTTGTATTAAAAAGTTCCAAACCGGGGCAGCCCAGTTGGCTCAGCCGTTTAGCACCACCTTCAGCCCAGGGCTTGATCCTGGAGTCCTGGGATGGAGTCCCGCATCCGGCTCCCTGCGTGGAGCCTGCTTCTCCACGCAGACTGGAAATGCTGTTCCAGTATTGGGATGTACTTAGGGCCGAATCCTTCCACACCAGGTCTAATTAATCATTAGGAAAAACAACAACAACAACAAAAAAACCTAAGTCAACAGTCTTTAGAAACGCAAAAATGCAAAATGATGCTCCAGTATTGGGATGTACTTGGGGCCGAATCCTTCCACACCAGGTGTAATTAATCATTAGGGAAAAAAAAAAAAAAAAAAAGAAAGCACTCGGGATAACTTGGCTAGGACGCCCTTCGTTGCCCCCAAATGAGCATGTTCCGCTGGTGAAAGAAAAGGGGGGCTTGATGACACCCGACAGCTGCACCCAGAGGAGAGCGGGATTTGGAATCCTGGAGGTTGTTCCCGGGAATGGGGTGGGGCTGCGGGGGGGGCCGAGCTGCAGGAGGGGACGTCGTCGCACCGGGGGAAGCGTGTTGGGAGAAGTCGGGGACGCTGGGCGGGGGCGGGGGGGGCGCCCCCAGGCCGCGCTGCAGGGGAGCCCGGGGAGCCGGGGGAGGCGGGGAGGGGGGCGGCCCGGAAGTCCGGCGGGAGCTGCGCGCGGCGGGTGAGCGGTGAGCGGTGAGCGGCCGGCGGGGGGGGGGGTGGCGGGGGCTGACCTGCGGGTCCCGCGGCGGCCGGGGCGCGGCCGGGCCCGCCAGGCGCAGGCGGAGGCGGGCGCAGTACTGGTCCGTGGCCTTCACGGCGTCCACCAGCCCCTCGGCGCAGCGGCGCATCTGCCCGATGGTGTCGGCCGCCTCGATCAGGTCGCGGTACCGCTCGCCCACCATCTGCCGCAGCTCCTCCTTCTTGTGCTCGATCTCGGCCCGAACCTGGCGCTCCAGCCCGCGGATCTCCTCCGCTCCATGCGTCTCGAAGAGCGCCCCGGGGTCGCGCAGGTCCAGCCGCTTGAGCGCGGGGGAGGCGGCCGCGGCCGCCATGATGGCCCCGTCGGCGTCCTGACGGGTCACTTCCGCCCGGAGGCCCCGCCCGGCGGCCATGTTGGATAGGGGCGGAAGCGCTTTCGCCCCGCTGTCGGCCATGCTTGTTGGGGGCACGTCGGTCCGCGGGGGTGTCTCCCAGCCTCCCGACCGCGCCCGGGGGCTCGCGGAGCGCCCGCAGCCGCGCAGCTCGAGCGCCTTGGCCCGGGCCGTGCAGCCTCCCGGGGCGTCGTCGTGCCCGCGGCCCCGGGCTGCAGTCGGGGTGCCTTGGGGTCCGGGGGCGGGGTCCGGCGGGTCCTCCTTGTGTGCAGCCCGTGCCTGGGCGCGAAGGATGCTCGGATGCTCGGCGCCCGCGGGGGCGCGGGGCGGAACGCGGGGGCCTGGTTCTCACCCGGACTCCAAGACCCTTTTTTTTTTTTTTTAAAGATTTTATTTATTTATTCATAGACACAGAGAGAGGCAGAGACACAGGCAGAGGGAGAGGGAGAAGCAGGCTCCATGCAGGGAGCCCGACGTGGGACCCGATCCCAGGTCTCCAGGATCACGCCCCGGGCTGCAGGCGGCGCTAAACCGCTGCGCCACCCGGGCTGCACCTGCCTCTGTTCTTTTAGGCAGATCCCAGACTGCAAAGATCCGCCCCCCCCCCCCCCCCCCCCCCGTAAAATGAAACCATTCATGCCATATCTCACACTAGCCCCACAACGTACTGGAATATCCTCATTTTACAGCTGGCTAACCTGGAACCCCCCCGACCGGCAAAAGGATTTACTCGGGAGCACCGTTAACTTTCAAAGCCCGCCCACGTGGTAGGCACATCAGTCTTGCAAAGGAGGTAGAGAGATTTCCAGTCCATGCACAGTCCCTGCAAAACACCAGCTTCTGTGCCCACCCGAGTCGCATATGGCTAATAAGGGATGGGGATCTCATCAAGATTTTTCAGTTCCCGGCTTGTGCCTTTTCTGCTTTGTGGCACAGCTTCCCGGCAGGTTCCCACCAAGCACTCCGTGGTGCCAGGTCTGCAATTTACCGTCAGGTCAGGTGCATGCGGTAGGGGACGTTGTGTTGGCGTTAGGCTGCCCAGCCTCTGTGGAATGCCTTTTCTGCATTTGGGGACATCACCTCTGTGTGGCAAGATCTTTTCCAGGGGCCCCTTACAGCCCTGTCGGGAGCCTGTGGACCAGGGATTGGTTCATCAGACAACCGCTTGGGACTTGAAACAGAGAGCCCGTGATGTCAAGAGGCAGCCCGGAAAGTGGGGATTTCTTCCTGGTGGTGGTAGAGGTGACCTCTTGCAACATTCACTCTCCGGGGGCAGCAGGGGCATCGAACCCAACTGGAGCTCCCAGGTGCGCGGGCTGCTGGTGGCAGCTTTGGGGCGCCCACAGTGAGGCCCTGCCTCAGAATTGATGGCCCAGTGGCATGCTTTGGTTGGGTTCTGAATGCTTTCACTTTCCTTTGTTCCTGTTTGTCCCTTGAGCCTGGTTCTCCAGCTTTCCCAGAGATTGCATGAGCATCTTACTGATAAATTTCATGTCTTTGAGGATCAAAATTGGTTTTGGTTGCTTGCCCTCAGAGTCCCTAACTGACATTTCCTTCTGAGTTACCAGCTCCATAAGAGTTTGGCCGACGTCCGTCTAACAGCCAAGAAGGAGGCAGGTGGAGGCATCGGTGGTGGTGGTGGTGGTGGGGGGGGTGCCTGGGGGTTTGTATGAGGTGGCTTGCGCTGTGCACACACCTGTCATCTCAGGTAGAGAAAAGGCCGGCTGGCCGCAGACATCTCCACTTCGGAGTGTGTTCCTAAAGCAGAGCTTCTCCTCCTCTGCTTCCCCAGCCACGTTCTTCTGGCCGCCCTGAAGATGCCACTGTTGCTCTTCCGCCTGCAGAACTGAGTGCCCAACAGAGGCCGTTACCAAACCGTCTTGCGCTGGAAAGGCTCCAGGGGTGGAGGTAATGTGTCCTTGACGCTTTACTCTCTCTGTCTCCGTCTCCTTCTCCTTTCCCTTCGGCATCAAGGTCCCACGTGCCCCTCCTTCTCTGCATTGTTGTTGTTGTTTGTTTTGCTCTCTGGCCCTCTGAAGACCAGGGTGGGGGCCAAGAGCTGAGCTTCAGCAGCTGGACAAAGCAAGTGCTGGGGACCGAGGGCTGGGGATGAGAAACTAGTCCTTTCTGGAGAAACTAGTCCTCTTCTCAAGGAGGTGCATGAGCAAAGGGCATTTCCGAGTTTCATTGCCATCATTTTATTTTGGTTCAGGGAGGACAACCGCTTGGGACTTGAAACGGGGTGCTATGCGTGGGGTGGGAGGGTGCCGGGAGGGTTTCTTGGTGTCATTTTCTTCTTTTTACCTTAAATCTTTAGAAATAGAAGATATTTAGTGTTTACATTTCAAGAGCTTATGTTTAGATCATCCTGATTACATTCATCCCTATCTTTTCTCCTCTCTCTCTGTTAATCTGCTGTTGGTGCCTCTCCTTTTCTTTTTTCTTCTCTCTCCTTTTCTATCTCTTCTAGTGCAGCCAGCCAGTTGAACTTATTTTGAGCCCCACCTAGGCACTTTGCATATGTTACCTTTAATCCTAACAATAATCCTACAACATAGGTGGTCTTTTTTTTTTTTTACTTATTAATGATAGGCACACAGTGAGGAGAGAGAGAGGCAGAGACACAGGCAGAGGGAGAAGCAGGCTCCATGCACCGGGAGCCCGATGTGGGATTCGATCCCGGGTCTCCAGGATCATGCCCTGGGCCAAAGGCAGACGCTAAACTGCTGCGCCACCCAGGGATCCCCAACATAGGTGGTCTTACACTCATTTGTTAGATAAAGCCAGGTTTAGCAGAACCAAGGAACCTGCCTGGGATTACACAGTTAGTCAGCAGCCAAGACTCTCTACCCATCCTGGTCAGCCTGACTCTAAAGTCCTTGATCTTTCTATTTTGTCACATTATTAGCTTCAGAGAAAATTTCAGAACATCAAGAGATGGATGGGTCAAACAATTCTGAGCCACATTCAGATGGTGCCTACACTGCTTCCTACACTCTGCTATTGTTTAAGCAGTTTGGAACCCGAGCGGGAGCGTGATCTGGGGGCAGGTGGCACACAGGGTGGTCAGGCCTCATGGCCAAGCATCTGTGTGCTAGAGGGCTCGCTTTCAAAACCTACATTTGTCCTGACATGTTTGCTTTCTCTGGCCCCATTGGCATTCTGATTTCGCTCAGTCTGTTGAGGGGACAGGTTTGTCCTTACTTTTTAAATAGAAATATAGAAAGCAAGACAGCATAATGCCTGAAGTAGAAGGGTTCTTAAATGGTCTTTGCAGATACCACACGGTCTCCTTCCCTTATGCACTGTGTGGTCTGGCATCTGGAAAGGGTCCGGGACACCATGGCTCGCTCCCAGGCAGAATCAGTAAATATTTGCACGAGTGAATAGTGTCAGGCATGTCAGTGTTCAGTGTGAAGAGCAAACCTGCAGCACACCCACCCCAGGGCCCCCGATGATGTCAGAGGAAGGGACATCCTCCCACAGAGTTAGGAGCTGGGCAAACCCAGAGAAGAGAGGACGAGCGGAAGAAGCAAGCTTAACTTGGGAATGTTAAAATGAGTTCAACTCCGGCTGCACTAGAAGAGACAGGAAAGGAGAGAGGAAAAAAAAAAAAAGAAAGAAAAGGAGACACCACCCACAGATGAATGGAGAGAGGGAGGAAAGATAGGGGAATTTGATCCAGCAAAGGACAGACCAGGTCTGTAAAAGGGACAGGAGGCTGGACTCCACATCGCCGCCTGGTGGGATTTGGACTTTGGCTGTCAGCTGGGGGCTGAGATGCCAGTGCCATAAAGGGCCCAATGCAGTCGTCTTGACGTCTTATCTTAAGAGCCACGTTCATCAGCTGTATCTGCCGGGGCTGACATTTGTAGTGGAAGGGGTGGTTGTTTGACTTCACTGTTTGCAGATTCCTGAGACTCTACCTTCGACAAATAGCCAGGCAGGCATCACCCCCGATGAAGGAGCCTGGACGTCTGGGCTACACACATTCTCAATACCTTGACCGAACAAAAAAAGAAAAGGTGGTGGAAAGGGGATGGAAACTGCATGCGGCACATGTGCTGTGCTTAATTAGTGTGTCATTGGATGCTCCCTACGTTCACTGGCTCCGTGCTGGATGAATACGGAGGGCCCAAAAGATTTGATTAACAGTTGGTGACTCTGTAACAGGCTCAGACTTCAAGTCCCGTATGTTGTCTTTTCCCTTCCCCACTTTCTATCCTAGCTGATGAGCCTCTCCGGGCTCTGTAATCGTGTGAATGTCCTCATATTAGATCCGCTGAATCTACCAGCCTGAATGTATACTTAGACCTTCCACCTGTTGTCTTGTTAGAAGGAACAGTGTTCCTGCTCCCTTGACTTCTGGATCTCGCTTCTCACCTCTCAAAGGCTTCACTTCCTTCTCTCTGCTGTATCATTTCCCCCCAGTTCAGCTGGATCTTCCCATCACAGGCATTCCCTGCTTTTCGAAAGTTCACATCAGGCCCCTTTGCTTTTAGGAAAGGTAAGCACTGGGTGTTAGATTATATGTTGGCAAATTGAATTTAAATTAAATTAAAAATTTAAAAAAAAGCAGACTTCCATTAGTACCTATTTTCATTAACAGAGAGAAACCTGAAGAGGATTTTCACTTTTATGAAAAACAGGTGAAAAGCGCAAACAGGGGCGCCTGGGTAGCTCAGTCATTTAAGCATCTACCTTCAGCTCAGGTCATGATCCCAGGGTCCCGGGATTGAGCCTCACGCTGGGCTCCCCACTCAGCGGGGGTCTGCTTCTCCTTCTCCCTCTGCCTCTCCCCATGCTCTGTCAAATAAATAAATAAAATCTTAAAGGAAAAAAAAAAAAAAGCACAAACAGAATCTAAAGCCGGGTCCCAATAGAGGCAGTGCACTGGACCAGTGAGAGGGGTGCCCAGCCCCTTCCCCAGAGCACACTCTGCATCCCAGCATCCAGCCGCTGCAGCTTTGAACTGCATCTGGGAGCATCCAGGCTGTACCTCCACCGGCTTTGTGTGTCTGTTACCAAGATGTGTCCTAAAGTATCAGAAAAGACTAAGGTGATTTTTGGGGTGTGAAAGTGCTCAAAATTTTTCCTATGTGAAGTAATGGTAATTGCTTCTTTTGCTACTGAGAGGTTCTGTGGAACACTTGACTTTCAGATGGTGGGGAAAACCCGGATCTTAAAAACATTCTCTGATGTCTCCCATCTTATAAACATGCTCTGTTGTCTGCACGCCTCTTTTCAGCCCCTGTCCATCTCTCCTCTCACATCAAGACTTCATGACTCTGGTCCCCTCCGGTTCTCTTCCTCAGCTCCACCTGTCGGGGCTTCTCACATCACCACCCCATCCAGTAAAAGCCAGGAAGGCCACCTTGCCAGCTTTAGCAGCTTCCCAGTTTCTGGGCCTTTCAGCATGGCTGACCCACCCCTTGTGGACACTGTTTCTCTCTTGGCTTCTGCGACATGCCCCCCAGGGCCTTCCCTCCTCCCTCACAAGGCACTTCTCGATCATTTTTGCTGGCTCTTCTTCCTGTCCTTGACTGCTGGTGCTGGATGGGCCCAGGCTTGAGCCTTAGCACCAGTCTCTTCTTGGTCCGCGTTCCTTGTCTGGGTGATCCCCTTCTGCCCCGAGGCCCTAAGAGTTAGAGGGTCATTGGGGCCATGGAAATGGAGAGCAAGGAACAATGTCTGCAGGTGACTCCTACATTTGTGACTCCAGCCTGAGCTCCTGCTACATCCCAGGCTGCCTCCTTTAGAATCACCACGTGGGGGATCCCTGGGTGGCACAGCGGTTTGGCGCCTGCCTTTGGCCCAGGGCACGATCCTGAAGACCTAGGATCGAATCCCACGTCAGGCTCCTGGTGCATGGAGCCTGCTTCTCCCTCTGCCTGTGTCTCTGCCTCTCTCTCTCTGTGTGACTATCATAAATAAATAAAAATTTATAAAAAAAAAAAAAAAAAAAAGAATCACCACGTGGTCATCTAAGAGACATCTCAAACTTAATGTGTCCCAAATAATGACTCTCTGCCTGCCACCCATCCTACACCCTCCCCTAGTGCATCCCCAGTTCAGGAAATGGCATTCATGGCTAAGGGACCCAGAACCATCCTAGACCCAACTCTCTCTCACCCTCCACACCCCATTCTACTTACAGGTCCTTCAGACTCTTCTTCCTCCCAAATAGGGGTTGATGAACTTTTGCTAGAAAGAACCAGAGTCAATGGGCTTTGCATGCTCCACAGTCTCTGTTACTATTCAACATGGCCACTGTAGTAAGGACTCAAGACTAGACAGGATGTAAATGAATGGTCATGGCTGCGTGCCAATGACACTTTATTTATAAAAGCAGGCAGAGGGGATCCCTGGGTGGCGCAGCGGTTTGGCGCCTGCCTTTGGCCCAGGGCGGGATCCTGGAGACCCGGGATCGAATCCCACGTCGGGCTCCCGGTGCATGGAGCCTGCTTCTCCCTCTGCCTGTGTCTCTGCCTCTCTCTCTCTGTGTGACTATCATAAATAAATAAAAATTAAAAAAAAAAAAAAAAGCAGGCAGAGTGGCCATCTTCAGTCCATGGACCATAGCTTGCTGATCCCTGATCTACAAGAGATCCTTGTCCTTCACCTCCATTGTCCATCCTAGTGCATCTCCTGCTTCAAACCTCCAATGGCTTCCTGCCCTTTGGGGACAGAAGCAGACTCCTATCAAAGACCATCCAAGTCCCTGCATGGCCTCTCCACTCCCAACCATCTACTCCTACCTCACCCATCTTCCTTCTGTTTCATAGACAAGGTGTGGCTAACTTCTCCCTAAGAGCTCCACTCTGGCTGTTTCTTTTCTTCTTCTTCTTCTTCTTCTTCTTCTTCTTCTTCTTCTTCTTCTTCTTCTTTCTTCTTTCTTCTTTCTTCTTTCTTCTTTCTTCTTTCTTCTTTCTTCTTTCTTCTTCTTTCTTTCTTCTTTCTTTCTTCTTCTTCTTCTTCTTCTTCTTCTTCTTCTTCTTCTTCTTCTTCTTCTTCTTCCTCTTCTTCTTCTTCTCATTATTATTATTATTATTAGAGAAAGAGAGAGCATGGGAAAGGGGGAGGGGCAGAGGGAGAGTGAGAGAGAGAGTCTCAAGGAGGATCCACTTGGAGCTCCATCTCACTACCCTGAGATCATGACCTGAGCCGAAATCAAGAGTTGGACATTCAACCCACTGAGCTGCCCAGGCACCTCCTCTGGCTCTTCCTTTTACCAGATCTTCACATGGGGGTCACCCCCTCTGAGAAGCCCACCTGGACCACCCCATCTAAAGTAGGAAGAGCTAATATTTTTCAGGGGCTCAGTGAATGTCAGCCACTGATACAGACTCTGAATATGAACTACCTACCTTATTTCATGCTCACAGTTTGACAAATTCACAAATCCCTCCAAAATAGATCCTGTTCCTATTTTTACTTTTATCGAAGAGGGAATTGGGGCCGAGGGAGATTATATAATTTGCCCCAAGTCACCCAGGAAGTAGCAGAGCTGAGATGTAAATCAGACTGTCTGGCTCTGGGGCCTGTGTGCTGAACCACCTGTCCTTACTGTCCATGTATTTTCATCAGAGCATCTGTCACCATATTGAGACTTGGTGTTCTTTTATTTGTTGTACTTGTTTGTAGAGTGTCTGCCCTACAGCAAGGAGGGGGAGACTTGGTCTGTCTTTAAACTCACTGAATTCCCAGCTTCCAGAACAAGCATCTGGTAACACGATAGATGCTCACCGTGTTTTTAGTGCACGGATGACAGTTTAACTTCGTAATAGGTTAATTTACTGGTATGCTGACAAACCAGTAAGTATTCAAAGATCAGTAGCCCCCGGGCACGCACAGCTGCCACCTGAGACGATTCTGCTGCCCTGATATAGTTTGGTGGGACGTTTCCCTCTGGGATACGACACAACTGGAGGAATATTGGGAGGAAGCATTTCCAAGTCTGCCAGGATCATCGTGCCCTGTCTTGGGATTCACACAACCTGAAATTCTAAGTATCAGTGGACGTCAGCTTTAGGACATTGCAATTTCAGGGACTTGGGCCCGACCTCTGGGGAAGCTGCAGAGCCGTAGAAGGAGCTGTGCTTGCAGGAAGCTGTGCTAGGCTCTGGCTCTCCTGGGTTGGGATGCTTGTTTGCTCGTGTGGTGTCTTGTTTAAGTTCTACCAGGTAAAGAGACAGACCGAGACTGTCGGCTCAAGACTGGATGAGAGAAGACTCTGGGTCTTTAGACACAAGACAATGTGAAGTTGGGTAGTTGCAAAGATAATTTGGGAGCACATTGCTGGGTTAAAATGTATTGAATGGCTGGTTTTTGATATGCTTTTGGTGTAGGTAGAGGTAGTAGAAGAGTGGCCTACGTGACCTTTACATTTGAGAAGTTGTGCACAAGAATTGGTGTATGTATATACATATATATTTTTTAAAGATTGTATTTGTTTATTTATTCGAGAGAAAGAGAGAGAGGACAAGCAGGGGGAGAGGCAGAGGGAGAAGCAGAACCAGGCTCCCTGCTGAGCCTGAGCAGGGAGCCTGACGCGGGGCTTGATCCCAGGACCTCGGAATCACAACCTGAGCTGAAGGCAGACGCTTAACCGACTGAGCCACCCAGGTGCCCCAAATCAATATCTTCCAAAGGGAGACCATAAAATTATATTCTGAAGTGTGAGTGCCCCAGGCAGTTAAATCTTTGGGAGTTAACCACCCAGAGTACTATGTGGTTGGAACTTGAACCCTGGACCACTTTTGTACTACCTAAGCCATCCGATGCACACAACCTGAAATTCTAAGTATCATTTTCAGATACTGAAACCTCCACTGAAAATGGAGGTTTCTGAAAATCCAGTTTATCCTCTTAGGAATTAGAGAGTGAAGGGCAACCCCCCAGGGCCCTTCAGCTCCCCCCCCCCCCCCCCCGCCATACCTAATGTGGAAATTCCCTCCAGCTGTGCCAGCAGACTGTAGGCAGCTTTGAGGGTGCTGGGGTCCTGACATGGGGCTGGTCTGTGCATTGACGTGCTGGTAATTTTCCACGTGCCCCCTCCCTGCCACCCTGTCCACATTCTGTGCCTTAAGGTGGACCTCTGTGGGCTGCCTCACTGGGCTCTCTGCCCCTCTGGCCCTGGCCGAGTTACCTTACAGCTATAGCTCCCATGGAGTCCCACCTTCCCCATGGCTGTGGCTCTTGCTGAGCTCTAGAACATCATCTCCTCCCTCGGCCCTTGAGCTCCAGGGCTGGTAAAGGCTTGCACCTGCATGGAGCGTCCGGGCGCCTCATCCATCTCTGGCTGATGCCCTTACGCCCACCCACACCTCTGTGCATAGTTCCCTCATTACATTCATTTCAGTTAAACCCCTTTGAGTGTGCCATCTGTTTCTGGCTGGACCAAGAGCGATACAGATGGTTACACACCGAGGATTAGTGGCACGATCCCCTCCTTCTGGTTAGCACCAGGCCCCTGGCCACCCATGGTCTCACACTGGGGGCAAAATAAAGGACTAACTCAGCAATTTCTAACATGTCACGAACTGCTAAGCTTCTAGAATGTTTCGGCAGTATGAGGCTCTGTTTAGGAAGGCGGGAAGTGGTATCCCAGGTCCGTTCTGGAGGAGACCAAAGTTTAGTTAGGCTTGGCAGGGAAGGAAAGCCCCTTCTCCATAAAGGAACACTCCGTGTAGACAGAAGGCGTGTACACCTTATCGGCAGACACACATAATGCATTTACTTTTCTGCTCTGGACCGGCTTTCATCTTGCATCACGTGGCTGGTGGTGTTAGTGCCAGCTAAGCTCTCTACTAATGGCAGGATTAGAAGCTACAGTTTAATATTAGCCAATTAGAAAATGGTCAGTTTAACAACCAAGAAGTTTCTGGTCTTTTTTCTTTTTCTTTTTTTTTTTTTGCTGTGATTGAAGGTGAGGGAAACCTGCTATTTACTGGGTTACTTCTGTGTGCCTGATAACATGATAAATTATTTAAGATATTTCCTTTGATCCAGACTCTTACGCAACCCTGTGAGGTTCGTACTGCTATCCCTGGTTTGCAGACGAGGAAGCGTGGGCTCGGGACGGTCACGTGGAAGTGTACTGTGGCAGAGTGGTTCAGAGTGCAGGTTCTGGTTGAGTGGTGCAAGTTTGCCACACCTCGGTTTCCTCGCCTGTGGAGTGGGTGTTAGCACCTGTGGGAACTGAATGAGATGACGCCTGTAAAGTGCCCAGCACAGAGATTGGTCCATTTTGAGCACTCCAAATATTAGCTCACTTTTCTTTTCTGGTTTCAGCGGTCTGATTTGTAACTAAGACCCTGTTTTAAGCAGCTAGACTTTTTCATTAGGTTTTGATTTTGAATGACTGGAACGAAGATGAGAGGGTGATAAAAAAAAGTTCTTTTTTTTTTTTTGACCTAATTCTAAAGCACTTGATATTTCCCTGTAATCACTTCTGCCATCAGCGGGACCTGGCACATCCGTATGGCACTCTGGGAGCACCCCCTTCACCGTGTGCTTTGCCGTGACTCAGCCGTGCTCTTTAAACTCGGCCCCAGAATCTGGAGGCCATCATATTGGGTCATTAAGGATCAGTCTATGGACCAAATGGCACTCAGCAGTGGTTATCTATTTTAAAATGTTGTTTTTCTCTTCTACCAAATGATTGCTAAGATATCTAGAAAACATTTTTGTCGGCTTTTCTTTGGGCTTAGCATTAAAAAACAATTCTAAAGCTTCTAGTTCAGAGTGTCAGGAAATCTGGAAAGTATGGGTTATCTCGTGACCTAGGACCATCGCCCATCGTCCTGAATGTGTAGAGTCTCTTTCAGGGGTAGATGGGAGCAGAGGGGAGCTCACATAGGTGGCCTAGTGAACAAACTTCAGTCTAGGTCCCTTCGATGGATAGTATGATTTCATGTGAAGGTAGTTTGTAGTACGGTACACTTGCAAATAAAAAAGAAATAAAGTCACTAAAAAGCAGTGTTTGCTTCTTGCTTTCTGGTATAGACAGGCAATTACAGCAGCAAAGATAGAGGCCAATTTATCTGACATACAGAGGAACGTACACATTCACAAAGACAGAGCTTATTTGAAGGCAAAGGCAGTTTTAGCAATTTCATCTCAATACTGGACATGCAGGAATTACACGTTAAGAAGAATAACCACATTCAAAATACCACAGGAATAATAAAAATAGCTTGCGTGCATACCTATTCCTGACATATTAAAAACATCAATCACATCACGTCACTGACAGTGTTTTTGCAGTCGGGGCTGCTGAAGGCTTTTCTGGATGTCCCCAGTTTCCTTGTCAGGAGCATGGAAGGAGAAAGAAAACTCAGTAAAGCCTTCCTGGGAAGGTAGGAGGGGGCCCAAAGGTTCGGATTTCCTGACCCCCCACCCCCCACCGTCCAGGAGGAGGATGCAAACCATGTCAGTGCTGCTCAGAAGAACAGAGAGGGGTGACGGGTGGTGTGAGTGCCCGTGTAGGACGGGCTTTCAATCTCCCACGATAGTGATTGATGTACTATTTGTAGAAACCCACTGTTGTTCCCTGGTGAGTGACAGCCAGGGAGTGATGGACAGATTACGGAGTAAGTATACTAGGAAAGACGCCACACGCGTTAAACTATCACCGAACATGTTGTCAGAGTCAAGCCCGTACTCTGTTCTTTCTTGCTGACATGATTCTCAGGCTGTTGGAAGGTGGAATGGAGATATTTATTTATTTTTTTATTCCTGGAGAAATGGCTTCCAAATCATTCTGGAGAGTCGGATTGTCTGCTTTGGGCTTGCCATGGGATAGGGTGAGTATGGAGGCCGCTCACAGCATTTGGTTGTGTTGGCCGGGCTGGTGGATTCTCTCCTCCTCCAAACCGATGGGAAAGCAGCCTCCATTAGCTGGTTGCTCTTATTAGGAACCGTTTTCTTCCATTCAGCTGTGCCGTGGCCCGCTCCTGTCTGAGGCCACACCACTAGCAGAAGCTGGGGGGTGGAAGGGGGCAGGAATGAGGCCTGGCTCTGCATCATCCACCGGGGGGATGGATGCCTCTGCTGACTATTTCCTTCAGAATTGGTTCCCACTTTCTCATTTTGTGAAAACTAAGGTGTGCCTTTCTATTGTTTAAAGGTGGGCATTGCGGACTTCTCAAGAGAAGCCATTTAAAAAATTTCAACGTAGGTATATGTTTCCATAAACCTTAGAGAACACTGTTTTGAAAGACGGGTGAACGAGATGGCTAAAGGACATGAACTCTGATGAGCTAGATTTTTAGAATGTGAGACTTCCTGCTCACAGGTGCCCTGTCTCCTATCTTGACGTTACCCGAGGACCTCTGGAGCTCAGCGGACTTGGCATTCCTGAAGGCCGCCTCTGACATTAGGCTTCGCCGCTGACACAGTCTGTCACTTCAATGCCTTGCTTTGGCGCTTCTCCAGCAATGAGGGTTGACTTCATTGATCCTGGAGGCAGTTAAGGAGGCCCTTGAAATCCCAAATCCTCTGGAAACCCATTTCCACGTTGACCCAACAGCCCAGAACCATGTTGCTGATGGCAAACCAGATTTTGTATCTGCTCCATTGGACCAGAAATACTCTGTTTGAGGTTGAGGAGGGATGGGTTTCCCCGGCTGCAAAGACCGCCCCCAGCAGCAGCCACATGCAGCATGGTTGAGGATGTTGTCACCTCTCAGCCCACAGGCCCTTTAGAGTGAGGAGAATGCAAAAGAAGGTCATGTGAAGGTGCAGAGGAAAGGAAAAATGAACCGTCTGTGGTTAGTTGCCTCCCAGAGCAAGCCTGTGGTAAATACTATAGTGCCTAGCCACCTGGGAGTTTGGAAGATTCAGGAGACTATTTTAAGCTGCTAAAAAGCATTTCAGCTGAAGCCAAACAAAGTGAGTCTTTATCCAATCTGAGTCTTTGCTCCAGAAGTATCTGGATTGCAGATGGGCAGCACAGCTCTCTTCCCCATCGCATACTGGCAGGTACTTAAAAAGCACACAAAAGGAGTTGATGTAGATATCCTGAACCATGGAAATGCATTGTAGCGGGATGATGGACAAGGGGAAGACTTCTTTTATGGTGGAGAGCCTCTTTGTGGAGGTGTGCTCATGCCTGAGGAAGAGAACTGCAGTTCATTTTCTTGGTGGCCAAGCATCTCCACTTCCCCCAAAGTGTTCAACCTCAGATTTCTATTAAGAATCATGGAGGCACAAAGCTATACTAATCAAAATAATATGGTATTGGCATAAAAACAGACCAATAGATCAGTGGAGCAGCATAGAGCACCCACAGATAAACCCACATATACATGGTCAGCTATGACAAAAGAGCCGAGAACAGACAATGGGGAAAGGACAGTCTCTTCAATACACGGTGTTGAGAAAACTGGACAGCCACATGCAAAAAAAATTGGACCTCTTACACCACAGACAAAAATCAACTCAAAATGGATTAGAGACCTAAAAGTAAGACCAGAAACCATAAAACTCCTAGAAGAAAACATAGTAAGCTCCTTGACATTGGTCTTGGCAATGATTTTTTTAAAAAAGATTTTTATTTATTTATTTGGAGAGGGAGAAAGAGAGAGAGTGAATACAAGGGTGGGGGGGGGGAGAAGCAGGCTCCCCACTGAGCAAGGAGCCCAGTGCAGGGCTCGATCCAGGGACTCTGGGATCATGACCTGAGCCAAAGGCAGACACTTAACTGACTGAGCCCCCAAGTGCCCCTTGGCAATGATTTTTTTGTATTTGATACCCAAAGCAAAGGCAACAAAAGCAAAAATAAATGAGTAGGACTACGTGAAGTTAAAAAGCTGCTACAAGGCAAAGAACAGAATGAAACAGCAGCCCACTGACTGGGAGAAAACATTTGCAAATCATATCTTTGATAAGGGGTTAGCATCCAAAATATATAATGAACTCATAAAACTTAATAACAACAAAAATTTGATTAACAAGTGGGCAGAGGATCTGAGTAGATATTTTTCCAAAGAAGACATACAGATAGCTATCAGGTACATGAAAAGATGCTCAGCATCACTCATCATTAGGGAAATGCAAATCAGAGCCACAATGAGATACTATCTCACATTTGTCAGAATAGCAATTATCCAGAAGACAAGAAAGAGATATTGGCGAGGATGTGAAGAGAGAACCCTTCTGCACTGTTGGTAGGAATGTCATTTGGTGCAGTCCCTTGAAAAACATTATGGAGGTTCCTCAAAAAATTAAAAATAGAACTACCCTATGGTCTAACCGTCTCACTTCTGGGTATTTATCCATCCAAAGGAAATGAAAACAGGCTCTCAAAGAGGTATCTGCACCCCCATATTCATTGCAGCATTATTTATGATAGCCAAGACCTAGAAACAATGGACGAACGGATAAAGAAAATGAGATATACATATATATCTCACGTATATCTCATATATAATATATATGTGATATATATATAAAATGTGATATATATGTAATATATAGACACACACGCTAGAATATTCAGATATAAAAAAAGAATGAAATCTTGCCATTTGCGACAACATGAATAGATCTTGAGGGCATTATGCTAAGTGAAATAAGTCAGAGAAAGATAAATATGATATGATTTCACTTATGTGTGGAATCTAAAACAAAAGAACCCACCAAACCAAGCTCATAGATCCAGGTGACAGACTGGTGGCTTCCAGAGGCAGGAAATGGGGTGGGGGCGAAATGGATGAAGACGCTCAAAAAAATAGATTTCCAGCTATAAAATATGTAAGTCAAGGGGATATAAGGTACAGCATGGCCGCTATAGTTAATAATACTGTATTGCCTATTTGGAAGTTCCTGACAGTAAATCTTAAAAGTTCTCATCACAAGAAACAAAGAATTCTGGAACTAGGTATGGTGATGGATGGCCATACCACTTGGACTTGCTGTGGTGCTCATTTGCATTTGTGTGCAAATATCAAGTCGTTATGTTGTATAGTATACCTGAAACAAATATAATGTCTGTCAATTATACCTCAATGGAAAAAAAAAAGCAACACAGTGGGGAAGAAATGTCTGTTAGGATCTGTCTTCTGTGGGTATCCATTTGAAAATTGAGTGATTTTTCTGTAAAGAAATTGTGTGTTTTTCTTGTGCAGAACTATTGCCGTTAGCAGAATATGTGCTTCCAGTTGGTTGACTAGTGGGGATGATTTGTAATTTTGCCAACTTTACTTTTATTTATTTTTTTTAATTGAAGTGGCCTGCTATTTGCAGGGACAGCAGGGTGGGGCAGGAATGCAGTCGATGACCTGGCACGGAGTCTTTGCGTGAAAAATTGGCTTATACACGACATCCCCTCCCATTAAAAAAAAAAAAGGAAAGAGTGTATATCCCTAGACTTTAAATGAGTTAGTCAAATTATAGTTCTGTTCCTCCATTGAAAGCCTTGGAGAATCCCTGCATTGGAAGTCTTGCCTACAAGATGTAGAAGGCGGATTGTGTGTGAGTACGTGTGCATCACGTGTGTGTGCCACACGTGGGCTCCACTGCATCACCTGTGTGCACTGCATCACCGGGGTACCTGTGCCTGAGAGCACAAAGTGTGGTGAGCCTTAGGAGACTGTCCCTTTGTCCCGAGAAATAGGATGCCGGTGAATGTTGAGTAAACAACCAGGCCTTGGTTATGTTGTCAGAGAGCCACTTGGGTTTCTTGTTGAAAATAATACCCATGGGGAAAAATATCTGCCCTCTCAGTGATGGCCACAATCCCTCGCTTGGGGACAGGAACCTCCATGGGAACTGGTACCCCAACCATCAGCGAGGAAGGGGGAGCACCCCAGGAGTGGCATTGCTGCTCCTTCGAGGTGCCTGGTGCATGGACAGGGAGCCCTGGAGAGCAGACGTGGTGAGCTTGCAGGTCGTCCAGTAGAGCTAACCGTGGGTCCTCCTCTTTTGAGACTAGCAATTTCCCTCAGGGACCCTGTTCTGGTCACTTTGCAATCTGATCTTTGTAAGGTCCTGGGACAACTGTGTCTCCTGTGTTTAGGGTTATGACTGTCTGATTTGGTAAACCACAGCTCAGCTGCCTTTTTTCCTTCCATGACTGCCCTGCAAGGGACCTGCTCTGTTGCTTAAGCAATTGGAGGCCCCAGTCACCGAATAATGGGAGAGGGCAAGGCTGTGACACGCCATTTCAGATTTCTCTTGGAGTAGATCTTGCGTTAGGCTCCTCAACAGGCTTTCCTAGCAAGGACAGGGCCATTTTGTCTGACCAGTGCTGGTAGGCCCAGGGGCAGACGTGAGCCACCTCTCCTCACCAGACACCAGTATCCTGGCAAAGGGGTCTTCTTTCCCTCTTCCGTCCTCTCAGTAATACCAGGGAAGAGGAGGGATGAAAAGCTAAAGCATCTCTCCCTTCCTCTCCAAACACCTGAAGTTGGGTCTGTGTGATCCATCTCCTGCTGAAAATCTCTGTCCGACAGGAGGCAGACGCCCACCGAACCCAGGGAGCAAGCCACAGCGTTTCACTTACCATACTCACTTTTAATCCCAGGGGAATCAATAGTTTTATATTCAGCTTGCTCAAGTCCTGGCTAATGTTTAACTCTGTTTTGAAGCAACAGCCCAGATACATGCAACCTGACACATCCAAGGGAGAAAACTAGCTGATCAGCCTGTGCCCGGTTGCTGAGGAGTTAACAGAGGCACAGTGGCCGGTAGGGGTGGGGGACATGAACACTTGTCCCGCAGTTGCTATTCCCAACCCTAACCGGTCTGCTGACTCAGGTAATAGACCCACGAAAGCTTTTCGGCTGTGAAGTAGAATATAATCCCCGGTGCCTGCTTTCCAGATGAGCTGCTAGGAAAAAAAAAAAAATGAGACTCGGCCTGTGGGAATGTTCCAAGAAATCCACATATTAGAAGGAGAATAACCAGTGAGGTGAAGATTTGCTCCGATAGGATATTTGATAGAGAACTTGATGTTTTTGAACCTGGTAGAAATGGGGATCAGACAAGTGACCAAATATAAATTATTACTTACAAAGCTCAAATGCTTGGCTTGCCACCTGTGGTGATTTTTACGATGCCACATGGTCCAGAAACACTAATGGGACCTTCCCAACCATATATGGAGCCTTTCGATGATTCTCTTGCCACCTTCCTTCAACTAGGCAGGAGTTCATTTCTGCCTTCCCTCCTCACTTAGCTGTCTTGATTGAACAGTCACACTTGGAGCTGAAGAGGAACATGCATCCCCACAGACGTTCCTTCCTACCTCTCTCAATGACCAGACTGTACACTTGCCCGGCACGGTGCTCCTATCTAGCAATCAATGCTTGCATGCTGCCGTGGGGAGGAGGTTAAATCTGTGTAAGCAAATAGACTCCAGTTCACTGCCAGCTCTGGAAGTCTCACTCACCAGCCCACATTTTCTTCTCTGCATAGCATTTGTGATAGATAAGTAAATCCATGAAAAAAAAAAAAAAAAGAGGTATAGTTTAAAAATGAGACTGCGGGAAAAGCTGCTACCCGCAGTGCATGCAGTCAAATCCCACCATATAACTTAAGGAGAGGTCAGCTACAGGTTCTGCTCAGCACTTGCTAGCAGCCTCAGCTAATCGAGAGTAAGGATTCCTCTTCTTCCTCTTCCCCTGCTGCCTCCTGCCTCCTCCTCTTTCTTCTTCCAAAAACAAAGGAAGGAAATGCAGTGTCCTCTATCCCCCAGTGGCCTTCTCCTTGTCCACCCAGACTGTCCCAAGCTATGGCACGAACTCCACGTTCGATAGTCCTCAACCCTCTGTGTTACCGAAACACAAACCAGCATCATTCAACACAGGCCACAGTGTCACATTCTCTTTCCTGATAGCTCTCTCACCAGATCCACTGAGGTTTAACCAGCTCTTAATTACCCACGTTCATGGGTAGGTTAAATAGTAGCTCGCATGATCCAAATGATCAGCTGCCCTCACATCAATGGAGTGGCATTACTTTTTGTTCTCTCCCAGCATCCAGCAGATTTATGTTCATAATTAAATGTTGAGTTGAGGCTAAGCTTACATATTAGAATTAAAATCGTATTAACATTTAAATTGAAACGCTTATTCCCTCTTTCGGAAGAAAGAAAACCACCAGAAAGCAAGTTCTCCTTGAAAGAGGTATTTCAAGAAGTAGAGGATTCCTTTTCATAGAGAAGCAACCTGCCTGCTGATTTGGACAGAATTATAGCTTCAGCCTTAAAGGCCCATTAGAATGACCATCGTGCTGATGAGCACCGACTGTATACCTGGATATGCATTTTGTTTGAAGACTTTAGATGGCTGCTGTGGGCCGTGGCCTCCTTGGAGGCAGTGTCTGATTGCAGGGGCCTGAATGCTACAGAGTGAGTCTGTCTTCCCTGAAATTATTTCCACCAGTTCTTGGTCCCTTGGAATCACTTCCCTAAGTAAAAACAAACAAACAAACAAACAAAAATCAGCATTTATTCAAAGGCCCTGGGACATCTCATATTATTAGTAATGGTAAAGTTGGGTTTAAAGCATTTCCTTCCAAATCTCTGCTTGTTTTTATGGCAGAGGAGGGGGAGGAGGAGGAGTCACCTTCTATCAGTTGTGGCTGGTAGGAAGTCCTGAGCGGAACTTGTAGCCAACCTTTCCCTCGGTGATGGCCAGAGATTTTACTGCGTGCACTTCTGGGTCACAGCTTTCCTTAGGGTTTCATCTTATAATTGTACCTCTTTTAACTTTTGCACGGATTTACTTATCTATCGTAAATATTACTGAACACGCTTATCTAGGCTGCAGAAGTGCTCCAGGGAATGAGGTGGCATGAATAATATAGACAGAATGAAGGCAGCACATTACCAGCGAGAGCCACAGGTAGAGAGTTCTTACTCATCCTGTCAAACAGCCCTTGCTCAGGGAGCCAGGAGAGGAAAGCTCATTTTTACGATAAAATCTATATGTGAGACACTAAGAGCGAAGCTTTCATAGAAACCCAGAGATGATGGCATCGGTGCAAACACCTGAGTGTGTATTTCTTCCTACCCTGGAAATGGTGATCAGTGAAAGGGGCACCATCTCTTTTCTTAGCGTTTGTACGTGAGCCCATCTACCATTTCGGGGACAGAAAAATGTCACTGATGGTGTGAAGTGCCTGTCTGTGATGACCGTGCTTGAGGAATAGCTCAGAGCATCTGTAGCATTAAAGGTGGATGTCTAATGTGTCTACCCTGGGCGAGGAAGGTGGCACAGGTGTACCTGAGAGGCACGGGACTCCCTCCGACACTCCTACCTGTGCACCTGCTCTGGGCTACATATTGTGGGGCTGGCGGACATGTTCATGTTTTAGGGACTGGGTCCTCCGGTCTTTAGGGCACTGATTTTTTTTTTTTTTTTTTTTTTAGTGCCTAGCTTTGTTTCAACTCCTTAAAAAAGAAAAAAAAACATAGAGGAGTCATTGAACTGTACGTAGTTCCATCTTCTTTCATTAGGAAGCCATGTCTGGCATTTTTTTTTTAAAAAGAATTTCATGGTTTCTCGTAAAGGTGTAATTTTGCTTTATTCTTATTCATTTATTTTCATGGTGGGGAAAATAAAATGCTTTCCCCTCGAGAATCGAGAATCGTGGTCCATTTTTTGCCTTTCGTATTGGTGATTTCCTCCACTCTCCCCTTCCATGGCTCCCTAAGAAAGACTAAAGCAAATTAAGAAAAAAATGCAATCTTATTACAAAGCAGGCTTTGTCTTGGTAAATACAATAATGGATGACCCCAACCATTTAAGTCCTTTTGGATAAATGTATAATTCTTTGATTATATCTTAAGAAGAGAAAACACATGAATTTATGTTCTGGGTCCTCAAATATCTTCTTGATCTAACTCACCTGATATTAGTAAGGCTAATACCCAGGGTGGGGTCGGGGTGGGGGAGCAGAGAGGGGTTTGAGATACTGGGAGCTTTAAGGAGACTTCCTTAAGAAAAAAAATACAAAAGTATCTTACTTTTACGATTTTTTACAAAAACACGTGATCATGTGAAAATACTGGCCAAGCATGAGAGATCCCTGAAGCTTAAACTTTATTGGCTTCATGGCAAGTCCATTTCTGCGGGTACCATATTGTAATAAACGTCCACCTATACTAGGCACACTTCAATCTGCTACTCGTGTACTTTTGAACACAGGAAACATAGGTAATGACTACACAGGGACTAGAGAAGAGTAGAATAGATAAGTATAAATATAAGACCACAAGATTACATATTAGGTTTTAAACACGCAGATAGACTTTTCTATTTTTGTTGAGCTTCACCATTTCTACATATCAGACCCAAGCGTGATCTCTTCTTCTCCTGACTTGGAATTGTCTGCCTGCATTTAAATGTTCACTTTAAGTGGGGGGAGGGGTGTCATCAATTTAATACATTATCATTCACTCAGACACTGTTCTCTGATTGGACTCATGCTGAGCAATTTCCTATTCTAGAAGCCAGGTGTGATGGGTGGGAGGAAGGAAAGGGGGCAGAGGGGAGGGAGCACTTGCCACTTGGCAGAGCTTGGCATTTTATTTATTTATTTTTCAGGCAGTTCAGATACTGGTCTGGAGGTCTCCATTGAGGAGGGTCCTCTGGGTCTCCGTGGTCTCATTCAGCCGGGATTTGTCCTGCTTACTGTCACTCCGTTCCCCGTCATCTGGGCCGCTCACCTTGACCAAGCAGAGGACATTCTGGAAGCTCTTCTTGAAGTTGTCAGACAAGAAGGCATACAGGATAGGGTTGGCACAGCTGTTGGCATAGGTGAGGACCACCACAAAGTCGAACATGCCTTTAAGGGCTGGTGTGGGACTGATGGCCACAGAGACAGAGGAGACATTGAATATATAGAAGGGAAGCCAGCAGAAAATGAACACAGCCACCACTATGGACACCATCCGGGTGACCTTCTTCTCAGACTTTTTCCTCTTGGAGGAACCCACGCGGATCCCAGAGGACTTCACCTTGATGATAATGAACAGGTAGCAAAGACAAATGATGGTGAGGGGCACCAGGAACCCCAAGATGAAGGTGTAGATGATGAACCCTGTGTACCACGCCCCAGATTCACCTGGCCAGTTGATGGTACAGCTGCTTCTCCCCCATTGGTTGCTCCGAAGCCCAGCATATATCATGATAGGCAAGATGACCAGCAGGGAGACTCCCCACACGGCCACATTGACCATCTTGGCCGTTCGGGGTCTCCTCCACTTGGCCGACTTGATGGGGTGGACCACAGCCAGGTATCGATCGATGCTCATGACCGTCAAGCAGAAAATGCTGGTGAACTGATTGATGCCATCCACAGTCATGACCACCCGGCAAATGGCCTTGCCAAAGGGCCAGTGGACCAGAGCCACCTGCATGGCCAGGAAGGGCAGACCCAGCATGAAGAGCTCATCTGCGATGGCCAGGTTGAGGATATAAATGTTGGTGATGGTCTTCATCTTGGCATAGCGGAGGATGACATAAATGACAAGTGTGTTGCCACACAATCCAATGATGCAGACCACAAAATATATGAATGTGAGGACTGCATTGCTGGTCAGGTCATAGTATGGCTCTGTCTGGTTTGAGCTGTTGGCCGCTACCACAGAGCCATCGAGGTCAAAAGGAGGGGAAACCCAAGTGTGGCTCTCATTGAGTAGCTCATACTCCATATCCATGGCTGCCTTACACTCTTAGGCTAGTTCCAGCCAGCCAGAGATCGTATTCTCACCTTAATGTGTCCTGAAGGCAAAGGATCCGGTATGACATCTGCAAGGAAAACAGGAAGATGGGCCCATCAGTCAGAGGCTACTTAGGCTTTCACCAGCCTTCCATGTTTCTGATTTACTCTCTCAGACTCTTCAGTTGAGAAGTGTGTTATCTGTCTACCTCAACATTAGAGGGACCAGCCCATTCTACTCAGGATGCTGACTTTTTGAGTTGTTTTTCCAATGGGGGGAGGGGGAAGGGTTTGGGTTAAGTCATCATAGTTTATCTTGTCATCTCTGGTGACGCACATGTGGGAGATGGCTGTGGCTGCAAAACACACACATACACACACAAAAAAAAAACAAAACAAAAACAAACAAACAAAACAACAACCCGTACTTTGATTCCTAAGAAGTTGACTGGTCCAGACGGTAAAAAGGCAGAGTGTGAAGTCCAGCCCCTGACTCAGAGGGATCTGACACCGGCATTCTTGGCCTGCTCTCGGTGAGGACATCTCCGCTGACTTGCTGACTGCTTTGGAGTCTTTCCATTCTGAAAGCCCCAGAATGGAAAAATCCTGGACTTTAGAGGTAAAACAAACCAGGGTTCCACCACGAAGCCTATGTGACCTCGTGTCGGGCGCTTAACCACTCTGACTCTCGTTGGTTAATGCGCACGTCAGGAAGGTTAAGGGATGAAATGTGTGTGGAAATGCCTAGCATTGTGCTAGGCTCATAGGACTCAAAAAACCTCGTCTTTCCCCCTTTTGTCCTCTACCGTCTCATTTATCTGTAATTTACCAAAAGCTGCCCACATAATGAACAAGTTTATGGTCTTAAATATTAAAAATAAAAATCTGGCTGGCTTTTATATTTCAAACGCATGATTTAGTTTATTTTGTTTCTTCTGTTTTCGTTTCTCCAATACCCAGTGCTTGACCTCCACATGCTTCAGAGAGTCCCTCAGGGGGATACTGCTCCAGAATGCTCATCTTCTAACACTCAGGCATATTTGCCTGGGATCCCACCAATTAAGGAGGAAAATAGGAGCCAGGCCTGAAGGAAGCAGGCTCATTCACAGAAGTGAATTCCAAACAGGACCGTTGCTCATTTACACTCATTAGCCCTTTGATCTTCCCACCCGTCCTATGAAGTAACCATCCCCATTTTACAGATGAGAAACCAAGGCTTAGGGAATTGAAGCAATTTGCTCCCAGTCCCTATATATAACTGGTGGAACTGAGATTTAAACACGGGACACCCGACCCTGCTGCACTTTTCACAGCATCCTATCTGCTGCTCAGTGGGCTGGAAAACGAGTGGCAGATAATTAGACTTCGGTTTAAAACAGCTGACTCCTGTTTGACCATCATGCTGGGAAAGTAACTGTAACACTACCGGCTTGGCCTAAGATCTAAAACAATAGCTCATCACATAAGTAAATGAATATCTACTGTCATGCAAAAATCAGCACCGGTGGGGCGGGGAGGTGGGGGGCTTCTTTTTCTGCACTCCAGGGATACAGGAATGAACAGGACAGGGCTGGTGCTCTCCAAGAGGTGACAATTTAGGAGGGGAGACAGGCAAGGAAGCCAGCTCATCTAGGGTGTGAATTGTGTGGAGAAGTGAACGCAGGGTTTAAGAATGCCTTCCTTGGGGCTCCTTGGTGGCTCAGTCGTTAAGCGTCTGCCTTGGGCACAGGTCATGATTCTGGAGTCCTGGGATCGAGCCCCCCCTCTACGGGTTCCTTGTTCAGTGGGGAATCTGCTTCTCCCTCTCCCTCTGCCTCTCCCACACTCATGTTCTCTATCTCTCTCAAATAAATAAATAAAGAAGAATGCTTCCTCTTCTGGAGGATTCAGAGGAGGCTTCATAACAGTAATATTTGGGCTGAGTCTTGAATATATGAAGAGTGAAGCAGGAAGGGCAGGAAGGAGGTCATTCTGGGAAGAGAGAGGATGGTAAAGGCATAGTGTGCCCAGCATACAGTGGGAATAATTCACTTGGCAGACACATTTCTCCGGAGCAGGGCACTTTCCCTGGTGCCTGAGTGAAGATTGGAGATTGCTCCTTTATACTTGGAGAGATTGCTAATGAGCTAGGGGGGACTTCACCAGCAACAAGTACTCCACGATCCTTGGCCACCTTTGCCTCTGATTCATTCTGCACTGCCAGGCGCCTTGTTTATCCTCTCCATACTAATTTCCTTACCAGACTGGTCTGGGCTTTGTGGCTGACCTTTCTGCTAAGTACGTTGGGGACCCTGGTTTAATGTCTGCATTGGTTGAAAAGCATAAGATGGCAGCCATTAAAAACAAAAGTTAGGGGACCAGGGTGGCTCAGCGGCTGAGCGTCTGCCTTTGGCTCAGGTCATGATCCCGGGGTCCTGGGATCGAGTCAAGCATCAAGTCAGGCTCCCTGTGGGGCGCCTACTTCTCCCTTTGCCTGTGCCTCTGCCTCTCTCTCTGTGTCTCTCATGAGTAAATAAATAAAGTATTTTTTGAAAAGTTATAAAGAAACCATTTTGGGTATCCCTGGGTTAATTTGGGTTGTTTCCACTATTTTTCTGTCTTATCGGTACTTTAATTCTACAGACCCAGAATCCTATTGAAGCCGCCTGCACTAGAGCATACATTAATCACTAGCATTTTCAGGGGCCCATCTGTGTACTAGGCAAGGTCACACTTCAATGTCTGGGTGAGTCTGAAGACCGGTGAGGGGCAAAAGCTCTGCCTCGAGCTTTGGGGATAGGGATGATGATGGTGCAGGTGAGTGAGGGAAGGTCAAATGCTGACCTCCAGCCCTAACTCTGCCTTTTTGGCTAGAGTCTCACTCAGTGGGATGGACTTGCACCTGGGGTCACTGTTTTTCTAAATAGGCTAAGAAGCAGTAATAGCGTGCACAGCTTTGTGAAAGGGCCAGAGGGGGTAAGCTGGGCAGCCAGTCCAGAGTGGGGAGGCTCCTCCAAGGAAGAAATGAGTTTAAATCACAGTGACTCTGATTGCATTAACAATGAAGTCTGCTGCCCCAGGTCTCCGAGGGACTTCTGCTTCATTTGGGTCCCGGGGAAAGTGGAGCCCAATGCCAGGCAATCAATACTTGTTGGATTGCAGTTCGATTACACGCACAAGGAAGTTTGGTTTTCTGCTTGCTTTATTTTTCCAGCCTAAGACTTCCAGACACTGGAAATGGCTGGTTTTCGGTTTCCTCTGAGTCTGAGTCTGGGCTGTGTTGGAGAGGAGGGGGAGAGTGGTCTGGCGCATCCCTTCCTCTTCCCAGAGCCTAAGAATTAAGCGTGGGGATGAGGTCTGAGCATCAGGAGTGGTGCTAAATCTTGTTGGCCTTCAGCCTTTCCTTTCTCACCTGCAGTCCGCCCCCGCGCTCGCCCCCCCCCCATTCATTCCCCACAGCCACTTCTCCAGTGACCTGCTTAACAGGGAAGGTTTCCGGGGAGCCAGAGCTGAGCCCCAGTAGGGGAGGGAGAGACAATAGCCAGGTGCGGGCCACCGCGGCGCTAGAGCGCCTAAGAGAAGCCGAGGCGGTGCTGGCCGAAGGGCCGGGGGAGAGGTGAAGGCTCAGGACAGTCCATCCGCTTCCCCGGCGCTGGCACAGATAAGCCTCACCACCCAACTCCAAGGCTCGCAGATCCAAGGGTTTCCTAAAGAATTCCCTGCTCTTTCCAGGTGATGATGAGGGGGAGATTAAAGACTGCTGTGCCAGCACCTCAGTTTCTAAATGCAGAGTGGGGGGTGGTGAGGCACCAGGGACGGCTGGGAGCCGGCCACAGCTGCTTGGGGACTTGGCCAGCGCCCCGCGGGCGCAGGCCACTGAGCGATTCGGTCTTTCCAAACATAGGCAAACTGCCCTCTGCTTCTGGGCTCCGGCGGAGCGGACCCTAGACCCTTCGGGTTCTGTCCCCCAGGCGGGGAAAGGAAGAATGGAGAAGCGCTCCCTTTGCCCCGCCGCCGCCAGCCGCTGCCAGCTCGGATCTGGGGATGGACGCCTGCAGGGGCCCCCAGCAGGGCTCGCTGGACGCCCCCTCCCACCCCAGCGGCCTGGCTCTCCTCGCGTGGCGGCTCTTCTGCAGGTGGCTGGGAGAGAAGTTGTCCCCGTCGCAGCCACCACCTAGACGAGTGGGCTGGGGGACGAGGACTGGACGAGGGCGCATGCCACGCACACCGGCATGCGGTGGCGCCGCATCTGTTCCCGCACACACGACCCGCAGCCCCCACTCACGCCTGGACACCTGCTGTCGTTCATTGCCACCAGAATCACCCCCCGCAGAAGGGAGAACCGCGCACCGGGACCTACTCTCCAGCACACGGAGGTGCGCACCACCACGCAGCGCAGATGCACCCAGGTGCCCAAGTGCGTCTCTCTCTCTCTCGCTCTCTCTCTCTCTCTCTCTCTCGATCTGTGTCTCACACACACACGCCTCACCTTTGCTTTTCCGCTGCAATCCGCTAGCTCGGCTCGCCGGCACCCAGCGACTGTCCCCAACCCAGCCGGGCGCCCAGGCGCGCAGCAGCTCGGCCGGCACCTGGCGCCTGGCGCTCGGCGTCCTGCGCTGCCGGCTGCTCCAGCCCCTCGCGCCGCCCAGAGCCAGGGCCCCGCGGACCCCCCGGACCCCCCGGACCCCCGGACCCCCGGCGCCGAGCGCGCACTGGGGCTCGGGGCGCGCGTGGCGGGGCGAGCGCGTGCGCGCCCGGGTGGCTGCGTCGCCGGGACTGGCCCCGCGGAGCCCGGGCCCCTCTGCACATTTCCCCGCGCCCCCCCTCCCCCGGGTTACGTCACAGCAGCTTCGCTCCGCCCGCTGGTCCGTAGGAGGACCGGGCTGAGCCGCGCGGAGAATCCGCCGGGGGCTGCGGGTGGAGCTCGCGGGCGGGGGGGCGTCGGGGGTCGGCGATCCCGCGCCCCCGGACGCTCCCACTCGTGGCAGGCTCACGCGCTGCAGTCCCTCGTACCGCGCTCACAGAATCGGGTGTGTCTCACCCAGCGTACGGCTGCTGGGGTGGCGGCCCAGGTGACCCAGACTCGCCTGGGACCCTGTGCCATCACCTGGGTCGGACAGGTTGGCAAAGCCGTGCCTGCCGTGGGTCATCCCAGGGCGCAGGGCTGGCGGGAGAGCACCTCGTGCGGGCCCGGCTCCCCTCCCTTCCCGGCCATCCAGCCGGCACAGGGGTTCCAGAATTCGGTTCTGGGAGCGCCAGGGCTCAGCAGAGCAGCACTCCTGCCCCCTCCCAGCTGTGCACGCCCAGAGGTACAGGCCATGCGGCCGGTCGCTGGGCTTGTGGGCACCTGCTGGTGCGACTCAGCTCGCTCCCCGGCCACCTAACATGTTCCCGCTGTGTGCCAGCCGAGGGGGACACGTAGGAAGTGGGAGCTGAATCGCCCCAGTTGAAGCGATTTCGTTTCTGACTGCGATGATTCAGCCTCTGTTCCAATAGATTAATAAGTCATAGTCCTGCAGCCTCTCCTTCCTCGTCCTCCTCCAGGTACAGACAGGCACTCACCGTCCCGCGGCCAGTTTTAGCAGGTAGGGAAGGGAGACAGCAAACACGACAACAGTTTTCTCCATGGGCTGCGCTGCCTGCCTTGCACTGGCCGTTCTGTTGTCTGACTTCCAAATCCACCCGTTAAAAGTTCAAGTCCAGAGGCTGTTTGGCAGGTAGGGTGAGCCCTAGGGATAGGTGAGTGACCCGGGAAAGAAACCACCAGCAGAGGTAGCGGTCAGCTGCAGGTTTCCATCTGGGCTACACTGTGTCTTGGGGGTACCTGCTGCCGGGGTGGGGATCAGGACTTTTCGTTGGATTTGTCTCTTTCTGAGATGTTGGTTATGATGGGGCTTGCATTCCTCATGCGGGAGCTTAGGAGCTAGACAGCATTTTAGCCAGCGGTCGCCTTATGTTCCAAGCCATCTGGGAGCCAGCTTCTCTTTAGACTCCTGTGTGTAGGGTGGAGGGGCTGGGGCAGGTAGCTCACTAGCAGGGGGACGCCCCTGCTGGCGGGTGGCTGGGAGAGGCGGAGTGGTGAGAGTCCCAGGAGGGCAGAGTGGTGATGAGCCAGTATGGGAGATACGCTCAAGGCGCGCAGTTACCGCAGCAATACCTGATGTCATCTCCAGTTTAAAACCGGTGACCCGGCTGGTTTCTGGGAAAAAGAAGATTGACAGAGTGCCCACTCCACACTCTGATTTCTTTCCTTGTGATCATGTTATCTTCAAGGTGTTGAACGTGTGCGTGTGTGTTTTAAAAGGCATCAGTTTTGTAACCTACACAAGAAATGGACTGCTGGCTTTCGATGCCCCGATTCCCCCCCCCACCCCCGCCCCCGACAGTGACCCCAATGGCATGATGCTTGCTTTGGTTTTATTCCTATTTTAGTATGAGTACGATACCAGCAGAAGCAGACTGCTCCCGGAAGATGAGGATCATCGCTTCCTTCAAGGCAGCTTGGGTGGTTAGTTGGCACCCCTCTGTGTGATTGCTGGTTTGCAACCTCGGGAGTTCCCGGGGTGACCTCTGAAACTGGCCCCTGTACACAGAGGGCAAAGAAGGATTGAAGAAATTGGCAGGTCACTGGTGGGTAGGTGGCGGTTTTAGGAAGCAAGAGAATTTACCTAGGAGGCCTGTCTTAGGCACTGCAAGATGAGGACGTCTCTGCACCCATGGCCAAAATCTTACAAGTTTCTACAGAGGCTTTAAAGGCCAGATGGTCTCGGTAATACATTATTCTCTCAAGGCTGCATCCTTGAAGTGGCTCCTAGTATGGGAACAATGGGTGGAGCGTACATTCCAAGGACAGCGGAGGAAGATCAGGGGCCTTCAGTTGCCAGAGGCCACCTTGCAGGTCAACCAGACAGTAGTAACCTCCTCTCGGTGACCCACCTCCTCCAACAATGTTGTTTATCTCAGAGATGGAATACAGTGAAATGCCCCTTCCTGTCCTTTTCTTATGACATCTCCTTTCTCTTGCCTGAGTCAGGTTGGGTCCTGGAAAAAATACTGGCCCGATCCACTTCAGGCGCACCTGTCTCTTCTGTAGGGCCCAGCGAATGGGGACTGAATAGCATTGACCTTGACAGCAGAAAACGTGTAATCAAGAATGATTGTTGATTTTGTCTAGATAATGTACGCCTCCCCCTCCCTGCTTTGAATGCCTCGAAAGACCTGTTTGGCTTTGCTGCCACCTGTACTCAGCAGCCACCCTGGAGGCTCTGGTTCCCTGTTTGACTCCTCATGGCTATTCTTTTGACTCCCCCACCCCACACACACACACACACTTGCTGGATGAAGTCTGCCCTGCCACACCTGGGGCTGCCTCTACTTCTCTGCCACGCTCGGTTAGTAACTAAGTAACCCAACCTTGAGCCAGAAAAATAGAGGCGGTAGGGAGGAGATAACCCTGGCACTGGCTTGTTTGATATCTTTAAAGCAATTAAATAATAGCCTTCCCTCTGTCAGCACTTATCAGAGAGACAATAGACAACAGGAAATAAGAACAGAAGCAGGACAAAGGGTCAGCTGGGTGCTCAGCCTGTAGTTGGGGAGATGCTACTCCGTTTGCTGTTTGGGTGAGAAGTTTACGGCATATGAATATGACCAAAGTAGGTCACTTATGCCTCTTAGTGGCTTTAGTAAGTTAAATGGGGGGGGGGGGGGATTGTCCCTCTGCAATCATTTTACTGGACGGATTTGTCTCGCTATGAAGCCTGAAGGGGAGGTGGGATCCCTGAGACAAGACTTGGACCTCGCTGGGAGTGGTGGATGCCAATCCAAGCATACGGTATGGTTTTTATTATCTCCGTGGGAATGCCCGAGGATGCAGCTTGCCATTTCCACTGATGTAGAGGGATCAACGCTCCTGTTGTGTGGAACACACCGATGTGCAGAGGAGGAGGAGGAGGTCCTGGGCGTGATGATCATATTATCCCGACTCCCAGGAGAGACCCTCCTGTTTTCAGCTGTTTCTGTCCCTCGTCCCCACTAAGCAACTGCATTTTTTTCCCCAAAACTGAAATGTCAGCTTCCTTATCCTGTCTCTGAGATGGCATCTTCTACCTGGTGGCACAGAAAGTCCCTTCCAACATCATGGTCCTGACATTTAGTTTGTGGAAGGTACAGAAGGTGGTCACACCAGGTTTCTTCAAAAAAAAAAAAAAAAAATCTGGCCATTTGGTAGAGTGCGTTTAGGGGTACAGATACGGAAGGGGTTAGCTTGAGGACCAGTCTTCATTTCTCTCTCCCCCACCCCTTGACGGGTATGGCCTGGCTTGACACGTCACCCTTTTTCTTTATTAACATCCTCAATCCACACGGAATACAGCACCTGAGTGAGTGAGCAGGTGTTAGAACCTGGGTGGAAACCACTGCAAATAAGCGTAGAATCAGGGATCGTGGTTAGAAGCGACCACGACTTAGACATTCTTTTTCTCTCCGTCTCCCCCGTTTTGACAGAAATGTACCCAAACAGAATCCTGGACCCAGAAGGGAGTTTAGAAATTCTCAAGTTTCTAACCCACCTCCCATCATTATACAGGGGAAGACACCGGGCCCCGAGAGGCTCAGTGACTTGTCTGGGCTCACCCTGATAGACAATGGCCAAGCCAAGATGCAAATTAGCTCTTCTGGGTCACAGACCCACACCCCTTCCACAGGCACGCCACCCCGCAGGGCATGGGGGAGCTGGAGGAGACGGTTCCCCAGCCCTTCCCTTCCCATCAGGCCGTTATCCCTGCTGCTCTTGCCCTGCCCAGCCTCCTCTTTTCCAGTCCCTTGGCAACAGGGTTGGAAGACATGTGGCCACCCTGCTCTGTGATTTTTTTTTTCCAGAATGTTTCCTAGAGCACTGATTCTGTTCAATCCTCTGTAGGAAAAAGAGAGCACAAATCTGGAAAATGCTTCTCCTTCTCTTAAAGATCCACCATGTTTATTAATAACACTCATAGGGAACATTTCCTAAGTACTCATTATGTGCATGGGGGCCTGAGGGTCTCGTACATTCTTTATCTCATTTAATCCTCTTAGCTTTTGAGGTACCTAACATCATCATCATTATTAACACTGTTATTTTGAGAAGCTTTGCAGTGAAGGAGGCTATTTGTCTTAAACTCAGTGTTTCCTTGAGTTGTGCAGCCGTGAGAACTTGCCGTGGGAATAGTTTTTAACACTAACTCAGTGTTCACTGTGTGCCAGGCACTGTACTTAGACACCTTGTACTTACTCATTTATCCTCACTGAAACCCTATGAAGCACATCGCCATTATTACTATCCTCGTTGGTGAACAGAGCAACCGAGGTCTGGAGAGGTTAAGCAACGTGCCCGAGGCCACACAGCTCCCGAGGGACAGAGCTTAACCATCTGTCCCCCGGCCCCCAGGTAGCAGTGCTGAGGTATGATTACGCAGAGCCACACATGTTGGAGAAGGGGCTCCTTCCCATCTGTAATCACCCTCAGAGGCTGACTAAGGTGAGAGGGATTTCTTCTCCCCCCCATGAATAGCCTTAGTTGTTTTAAGCTCTTTGTCCCTTCAGTGTGCCCCTGAACCTCACGATGGGTTGGTGAGTTCTGGACTGCATCCGAGTTCTCTGAGGCCCTGACAAGCATCCAGCCCTCCCAGAACCCCTTCTTCCTCCCCCTTCCAGACACGGCCAGCTGCCAACAAGTATCCGGCCCTCTCCTGCTGCATGACGTGCCTCTCCATGCTGAACTGCCCCATCAGGCTGCTCCCTGGGCAGGTCTTTCCCTGCAAAGAGGAGCTGCCTTTAGGGTTGGATTTATCGACTCACAGAAGCCCGGTGGCCTCAGGGAACACCTAGTTCAGGGCTTCACAACCCGGCTGCACACCAGAGTCACCCGGGGAGTCTTAAAAACTAAAGGTACCCTGGCTTCATCTGATTTAATGGATCTGGGAAGGGCCCAGATCATTTTTCAAGGTTCCCTAGGTGATTTTAATGTCAGCTAGAGCTGAGGACTATCTGTGGATAGTACAACCTTCTCATTTCACAGGTTAGAAGAACTTTGGATGATCAGAGGTGGGGCGTGGAAAGTCTGTCCTGGGTCAGACAATACCCCACTCAGTCTCTTTATTCCAGGGCCACTGTGGACTCACAGCCCACTCCACAAGCCCAGGAACCCTGTTATGTGTCTAGAGGGAGCACTGGGCGGGGCCTGTGCAGGCTGGGGCCTGGGAGCCTCTGCCCTACTGGCAGATGGGACCGCAGCTGTCCCTCTCATAAGGAAAAGCCCTGTTGGGTGGCAAATGCCCTCATCTCAGAGGAGATATTGGAGTGAAATGGGGGGCAGCACCTCAGTTCCCTTTGGCAAGTGTCCATTTGCAGACGCACCGTCTCTTGTAGGGATGGGCATTTCTCAGCTATGAGAGGCGGGCAGCAATTTCATAAATGGGCCAGAACCAGCCAATGGGTCTCAGTGGTTTCGTTTTTCTTAAGAGCAGGGGAGATCAGAGCCAGATTTCATCCTGGCCACGGTGCTAGAATCACTGCACTGAATCACACTGTTCTTTCTGGCATGTTCTTTCCCGGGGTCTGTGCACCTGTGAGCCCCCAGGGACCTTGCTGGAGAATCCCACTGGGTCCTTTCTCCATGGGTCACTCTCGCCGGCCCTGGACATTCTCTTTGTCCTTTCCTCCCTGCTCTTGTGGCTAAAATGATAGTTCATCCTGCATGGGACATAGAGTATTTGCATTTGAAAAGGATTTTGGGGGGTGGGGCCCAGGTCCACAGGAGAGGCTCTCCCAGTGGAGAAACTGGCCTGATGTTGGCAGAGGAGTCTTCGCTCCTAGTGTCTCTGATGGCAGAGCCCTAGCTCCCTCTCCTAAGCTCAGGGATTTCTGCTGCCCAAGGGCCTCTGTTCCCCAAGAAGCAAGAACCACTGCGAGAGTTAATCCAGTAAGTGCAGTTAATAGAGTTACATCCTGTTCCAGAAAGGCTGCAGTTCCTCTGCTGGCCTCAGGGTGGGGTGAGCGCACAGAAGTCACCTCCCCATCTGGTCTTGGCAGCCGCAGGCACCAGGCCTTGCAGGATGGGGCCCCAAAGCCCACCCCCCCCACTTTTCTTTGCCCCCCCACCTGCCCCACTCCTCCCATCCCCCCCACCGTCTCCAATCCGGGGATGGGATGCAGCCTGTGGGGTGGCCACAGCTTCTTGCAGCCTTGGGTGGGCTTCCAGGAGGAGGAGGCAGTGAGGGCCAAGACAGGCTGTGCCGGGGAATTAAAGCCAAATGGGTTTGGGAAAGGATCTTGAAGAGCTGT
Organism: Canis lupus dingo; assembly: GCF_003254725.2. Lineage (NCBI taxonomy): Eukaryota > Metazoa > Chordata > Mammalia > Carnivora > Canidae > Canis > Canis lupus. The sequence continues at coordinate 7,695,385 of NC_064251.1, forward strand.
CTCGGGAGCTCAGTACCTGTTCTTGGGCTGCGTGCGGGAGCCCCAGATGAGGCTGTCACTGAGCGACACAAAAGTTTCTGCAAGGCAAAGAAGACAGATTTTCCTTCCTTTCCGCAGGCAGTGTCTCCCTAATGACCCATGGGCATTGACAGGGGTCTCAGCTGCAAGGGCGCGAGGGGCTTCGCTGAGCCAGGTGAGGCCCCAGTGATGAGACTTGGCCACTTTCCAGAAGTTGAGAGTTGACCGAGGGCTTCTCCCCTGTGTGGGGGAGCCAGCGTGTTGGTTGTGTTTGCTGATCCCACCGGCTGCCAGTCCCAAGCGTCGTGGTGCCTGTCTGCCCATCAGAGCAGAGCAGATGGCTGGACTGGAGAGGGGGACCGGGGGTTCCCATGTCCCCACACGACATCGTGTGTACCACCCCCCTTCGCTCCCACAGCCCCCAGAGGCTGCTTCTGCCCCCCTCCCTCTCCCTCCCCCCCTTCCCTCTTCCACCCCACTCTCCTTCTGCAGCCAGATCTCTCCTCTGACAGATTGTCCCTGTGGCTGCCGCCAAAAACTAATTTCTCAGTGCCACTTCAGACACTCAATCTTTTTCCCTGGCAAGACCCTTTTATTAGAAGTTGTGAAGCGTGACAGTTCCTGGGTTTTGTTTCTAGCCTGCTGGAACATGGAACCCTTTTGAGTAACTGGAGTCAGGGTTTAGGAGGTGTCTTCGCCGCTGGTAGAGTTGGGCAAGCGCATGGGGCGGGAGAGCCCCAGCCCGGCCAGACCCAGCTGGTGACAGGGGACATAGGATTTGGGCTCACCTCAGGATGCTACAGAAGGACTCACTTTAGGGTTCTTTCCATAATGAATTCACTTAAACAGAACTTCAGGATTTTTTCCCCCCATACAACTCTTCTATGTATACACGATATACACAAATTTTAAGTTACTTATCAAAATAGGGCTGGTTGCAAATATCAGATCATCCCTAAAAAAAATAAATAAATAAATAAATGATGACTTGGCATCAGCGAGTCTATTCTAAACGTTGTGCTTTGAGCTCCAAAGTGAATTTCCAAAGAAGAGTTCCAAAAATGACTTGGCAGTGGTGATACTGAGTGCGTTATCTAGTTTTCCAAGAGGGGCACCTCTCAGGGCTGTCAGATTGTCAGACTGTTCAGGAATAGCCAATACTCACTTTGGTGTTCGGCTCTGATGTGGTTGGCAAAAGAAACAAACCCATAATATGAAAAGGCGCTGGTAATGTGATCGTGCTTCTGAGGATCGTATCTGTCCGAGAACGTCCTACACAGATACACACCTTCCTTCATTCACTTGTTCATCCGTCCGTCCATCCATCCAATAAACAAGAGAGCTGGTCAGAGGAAAGGGGAGAAAGAGGGTTTTCCCAGCTCTGTGATGGGACTTCTGACTGTGTCCTCTATGCTCAGGGACCTCAGAAGCCCCCACCTAAGGCCCTAACTCCTTAGCAAGCGCCCAGAAAGCATGCAGGGCAATAATTGCATGTGAGGCGCCTCTGTGGGCCTTTTGGAAATCAGATATTTTTTCATGGTTTCTTATATCCCACACAGGAGAGGGGCTAAAAGGGTTGTCATCTCAAAAACCGTCTTTGTCTCCGTTCTTGGCGTGTTGCCACAAAGCTGGCAGTCCATCAAAAAGCAATTAGTGGTGCATGACTTAACGAGCATCTGATGCATTTCTTCAGTGGGGTAGGAGGGCAGCGCCGCAGCCCTGAGTAGCAGAGGCTGCCTAGTGGGCTGGAGTTACTCATCCTGGGTAATTTCTTCCAAAATGATATCATTGCCTATAATTTGAGGTCCAGAGAGGAAAAGATAAGCTGACAAAATATGCTGATCCTTAGTTCCAGCTGATAGAAGGGTTTGTTCGGCCAGTAAAATATTTTTATTTTAAATTTAATTTTTATCGAGGATCCCTGGGTGGCTCAGCAGTTGAGCGTCTGCCTTTAGCTCGGGGCGTGACCCTGGAGACCCGGGATCGAGTCCCACGTCGGGCTCCCTGCATGGAGCCTGCTTCTCCCTCTGCCTGTGTCTCTGCCTCTCTCTCTGTGTGTCTCTCATGAATAAATAAATAAAATCTTTAAAAAAAATAAATTTAATTTTTATCAAGTTCTATATGTACGTGGTCAACAAGTCAAATAGTGGGAGTAAGCTTCTAGAATGGAATAGCAGATCGCTGCTCCATCCTTTTCCATTTCTGATACACTGCCTAAGGGTGAACACTGTCAATCAATCTTTTTTTTTTCTAGTTATTTACCTCCATGTTTATAAATGACACATTCACACTTCTATTTCTTGATTTCTCTGTTTTAGATTTTTTTTGGCCTCCTACGAGGAAAGACCCCCAACCCAACCACTTATACAATGAATTTCCCTCCCCATGCTCCTCTTGGTATAGTTACCATCCTTTTGGTCAATTCAGTGGCCAGTGTTTGCATGGTTATAACTATGTAAATATTACTTAAAGCTGATCAAGCACTATTCTCTGCTGGTCTCTTCTGTCTGTAGAGCCTGTGTTTTCCTTGGAGTTAATGATTACCTCTTAAAAAAAAAAAGATGAAAAAAAAAACGTGCTTAATTTTCCATGTTACTGTCTGTAACTCATCCTCAAATTCTGGCGGAAGCGGAAGTCTTCTCTCAACGTATCCAGCCTGTTGGTTTCATTTTTGGCTTGGAGGCATCCTTCCTGGATCTCTTGGTCCTTCTGCTCTGTCTGGACCAATTGTCCTCCACATAGACTGCGTGGCTCACATGTGGGGACTTCTCTTCCCCATCATCCTGAGGCTCTTCCTTCTTGCTTTCCAGCGTTAGTTCTTTGTTCCCTCTTGCTCACTCTGTGTCTGGATTGCATCTTTGTTATACTGGAGCAGCTCCTCCAGGAGCTTCTTCTTTTTTCAAAGATTTTATTTATTTATTTATTTATTTATTTATTTATTTATTTATTTATTCATGAGAGACACAGAAAGAGAGAGGCCCAGGGACACAGGCAGAGGGAGAAGCAGGCTCCATGCAGGGAGCCTGACGTGGGACTCGATCCCAGAACTCCAGGATCATGCCCTGAGCCAAAGGCAGATGCCCAACCGCTGAACCACCCAGGGGTCCCCATCCTCTAGGAGGTTCTTGAGAAAAAGCATGTGGTATCCACCCTCTAAGACAACCCCCAAGAATCCACATCTCCTGGTCCCCTTCCACATTGTACTAGGATTGGTCTCTGTGACCAACAGACTATGACAAAAGTGACGACATGCTACTCCAGAGGTCAGGGGGGTGGGGTACAAGACACTGTGGCTTCTGTCTTGATGACTGGCTTGCCTTCCCCTCCTCTCCTTCATTCCTCTCCCCTCCTCCTCCTTCCTCTTTTCTTCCTCTTCCTCTGCTCATTCTTTCTGAGGAAACCCAGTTGCCGTGTCACGAGCTGTCCTTTGTGATGAGTGAGCTTGGATGTATATCTTCCAGCTCCAGTCAAGCCTCAGATGACCGTGGCTTCCCTGATACCTTCAATGCCCCCTCATGGGAACCCCCCCCCCCGCCCCCAGTACCACCCACTCAGTACTAAGCCACTCTCAAATTCTTGACTTGCAGAAAGTATGTGACAATAAATGTGTGTCGTTCTGAGCCACTAAAATTTGGGTGATTTGTTTTGTGGCAGTAGATAGGACAGTGGCAAATTTTTCGGATACGCTGATTATCTAAAAACGTCCTAATTTTGCCCTCACTTTCAACGGATGATCTGACTGTGTGTAGAATTCTATTCTACGGTTGGAAGTCCCCTTCTCTTAGAATTTTGAAGGCAGTCACATATTGTGTCCTGGCTTCCAGGGTGGATGCTGATGTGCCCAGCTTTTCCCCAAATCTGGTTTGTATCGTCTCTTCATTAGGTGTTCTGACATTTCATGAGGTTATGCTTTGGTGTAAACCACGTCTGTTTTTACCATTTGTTGGGTCTGGCCTCAGTTCGGCGGGCCTCTTTAATCTGAAAGCTCATGCTCCTTGTTTTTGAAAGATGCTGTTACATTCATTTTTTTTGGAAAATATTCCACTTCTGTTGTCACTGGTCTCCCTTTCTGGAGCTTCTATTTTACAGATAGACTATTTCTCCAATTCCCTTGGTATTTCTCTATTTCCCATCCCTTGCTGTTTTCGTTTTCTGACTGATCTTTTATCTTCTAACCCTCCTGCTGAATCTTTTATTTCAACTATTATATTTTTAATTTCTAGGAACTGATCCTATTCTCTAAACATGCTCTCTTTCATAGCCTTCTGTTCATGGTTCATGGGTGCAATATTTTGCCCTCAAATTTCTGAGGATTTTATTTATTTTTAGTTTTTTTTCTACTTCTAGCTTATTTGTTTCACTCACATGCCTTTCCTTACTTGTTATTATCTGTGTTTCAGGGCTTTCTGTTTTATATTTTGAGTGAAACATTAAAATGCCTATTGAAGGCGCTTTGTGCACAGGGCTGTCAAGTGGTGGATTTCCTTAGAATTCTCGGGTGGAGGAGACAAGGTCACCTGGCTGAGGAACACACCTAATCTGTAGATTGTTTGTTAGCCTGCCAGCTTTCTGGAAAGATCTCAAGCTGGATCTTAAGGGCTTTATAAGCCTGGCTACCAAGCTCTTAGAGCCATGCAGGAGAAGATGGTTGAGGATTTCACTAAGTATTCAGACATTCGTTTAGTTTCCCTGTTGGCAGTATATTGTACCACAATCCTGACCTTTCCGTGGGGCCTGCATCCCCAAATCCAGAGCCCGGCTCTTTCAGCCACTTCCCAGAGTAAATGTCATCATTTTTTTTTTTTTCAACTGGGATAGAGGAAGCTGTAGAGTCATGGGGAAAGGACCAAAGGTTCTGAGCACTTTTTTAAAAAATTGAGCTATAATTGACATAACATTGCATTAGTTTCAGGTGTACAATATGATGATTCACTCTCTGGAGATATTGCAAAATCACCACCACCATAAGTTGAGCTAACATCCATCACATACATAGCTACAACAAAATGTTTTTTTTTTTTTGTGATGCCTAAACACTTCTTATAAAGTCATTCAACCATTCTCTTCTTTCTAACTCTGCCTGGATCCTCCATTTCCTGGTCTTTCTGGATATCGACAGCTTAAATTGGCTTTCTTCCTGGTCGGCTTTACCCATTCAAGGTCACAGTTCATTTTCTCTATCCTACAGAGTCAGTTACCTCCCTGGTCCCTTTCCAACTTCCTTTTTTTTTTTTTTTTTTTTTTTGTATTTTCTTGCGTATTGTCATTTCTGCTGTGTTTCTCTTTACAAACGTTTGCTTTTTAAAATTTCTTTACCGTCACTTACAGCAATCCAGAAGGGAAGGGGAAAACTGCATGTGTTTAATCTGCCATATTTGACCAGATGCCTTCATTGGTAGTTTGCACTAGAGTTTTGTTCATTTGCTTGTTTGGTTTTATTTTGTTTATCTATGTGAATGTTTTTCGTTTTTGCTTGTTTGTTTGTTTGTTTGTTTGTTTTTTAACCAGCTAAGTATCAGTGACTTGGTTAGCTTCAGACTTGGTTATCTGTGTGGTTCACTGAGTGTTACTGATCATGGATCAACTCACTGCTTGGTCAGACATTGGGATGACTTGCTGCCCACTCCGTTCTGCATTCATTCATCTGGTAGTAGTAGGGATGGTGGCCAATAAATCCTCCAGCCTGGAGAGGAAGTATTTTGGTGTCCATGGTGCTTTTTCCCTCTGGACTGACTTAGCTTCTGATGGACATATCCTTTGCTGGCATTGGTTGGGACTATGACTAGCAAAGTGGGGTGGCTCCCTCAGATTTGAGAAAATGTAACTTTTTTTCTAGTTAGGGCACCTCCACATGGCAGGCAGTTGTCAACTGGTCTTCAGGGCCAAAGGGTATAATTGACCACTGCCTACTTCCTGAATTCTTTTCCTTGAACTGTCCTTCAAGCTAGCTACCTTTTCCTGTTTCCTTTCTCCTGACTCTCTGATCCTCATCTGCCCATCTATTCATTCAACCAATACTTTTGAGCATGTGCTATGTGTCAGGTCCTGTCTGAATAAGACACAAGCACTGACATGATGTCGTTTTCACAGAGGCAATGGTGCCTATGCTATGCATGTCATGCTTAGGAGTTTGCATTTTATGCTGAAGGAAATGGGGGCTGTTGGGGATTCTATGAGGAGTGTAATGTCATCACTTTCTCCTTTCATGGAGACAATTGGGCTGAGTATGGAAGAATGGATCAAAGGTTGATGACACTAGTTGGGGGAGAGGGTACCAGAAAAGTCTGTTCAGGGGATTCAGGACAGAGCTGTTGAGGGCTTTGAACTATAGTGAATGATGTGAAACCAGGGCTACAGAGGAGAAAGTTAAGAGGGAAGCCTTTGGAGAACTAGAGACTTATGGGGTTTAAGGAATGAGGGAGCAGGGGTGCAGTGGGGAGATGAGGATCCCAGGTTTCTGGTTTCAGTAACGATGGTGGTGGTACTAGTTACTGGAAGAGGAAGAGAGGAGGAGAGCACAGTGGGGACAGACGAAAGTGAGTTCCACTTTGGTTGTACTCAGTTTGAGATGCCTATGGGACACCTGGAGGAGTGCAAAGTGAATAGTTTGATCTGTGAGTCTAGATACCTTGGGAGAAAGAAACTGAGCTAGATATTTAATTTGAGAGTTAATCTCTAAGGTGATAGTCAGAAGTGGTGGAGTAAATGAGGTCAACCAGAGAGAATATAGGGATGAGAAGAGAAGAGAATGGGGAATGCCAATGTTTAAGAGACAAGTCCTTCAGGAGAAAGAGAGAGAAGGAGGAATGGAGGGAGGGAGAGAGAGAGGGCAGGAATGCAGAGAGAGAAAAGCAGGAAATGAGCCTGATCATTGTCTTGGATGGCAAGAAGAGAGAATCTCCCAGGTAGGGAGGGCTAAGGAAGTACAGTTATGAAGAGGAGAATTGAAAGATGAATGTTGGATTGAACCCCCAGGAAGTCATTGGTGCCTTTGGAGGTGGTGTGGGCAGAAGGCAGATGACAGCTTGTTGAGGAGGGAGGAGACATGGATGGAAAGGTGGTTGAGACGGCAGGTGCGTTCAGTTCTTTCAGCACCTTAGTTGGGAAGAGGAAAGCATCTGGCTGAAACAAATGTTGTTGTTGTTGTTTTTAAAAGGTGTTAAATGTTATTAGATGTAACAGGAGAGAGAGGGAGAGGGAGACTGAAGAGATGGTAGTAAGGATGGATCCAAATAGTAAATGGGACTTCTCTTGCATTGTGTTTGGAGAAGCTCATACATACAGAAGTGACTGCAGGCATTAGAGGTATGTGGGTGTGAGTGTGGATGCAGGGTGCATATGGAATAAGCAGAAAGAATATGAGAGGTTTTTTTTTTCTTTTTTTCCCAAGAATCATCCATATAACATTTTTTGGAGTATTTTCTGAGTCCCAGACACTGTATTTCTTACTGGAGATAAGGAAATGAAAAACACACCTGGTCTTAGGGAGCCGTCTACTGGGGCAGACTGATGTCAATAGACAAGTGTGCAAGATGTTAGGGGGATCTCACCTCTGGAGTGGGGTGGGGGTCAGGAAGCCTGCACCAGGTGACTGTGGTGCCTACCCTGGAGCGGGGTCTGAAAGCATGAGAATTTTCCAAGTGGACAAATGGGGAAGCACATGCTCCTTGGCCATGCAGTTTAACCATAAATATTTATTAAGCACCTGTACATATTATGCACCACATGTGGCACACTGGATGTAAGGGCAGATGAGATGCTACTCCCACTGAGCAGTGTACCGGATCGGGTGGAGGAGATATACAGATGGTTTCCATGTAATGTGCTAAATGTTCGGGCAATAGAGCAGGTGTCCTTTGGGGAGACAGAATGTCATTTGGTGTAGAAGGGACATAGAGTATGGGAGAGGAAAGGCAGGCAGGGCTAAGGTCAAGGTTTGGAAGGTTTAAAGGGTCTTAGGTACTATCATATAGTGGATTGGCTCCTTGGATTGACTGTAGATTGTGGGTCAGAGTCCTCTTTTTATATATGGTCTGGCCATTGTCTATTTGCCTATTCAATCTCTCACATGTGAAGATGAGGTCTTCAAGGTGAGTCCTAAATTCAGTATGACCTGTGTCCTTATGAGAAGAGACACAGAGACACAGACATACAGGGAGAAGGGAGATGGCGGAGGCAGAGATTGGAGTGATGCATCTTACAAGCCAAGGAACGCCAAGATAGCGGGCCACACCAGGAGCTGGAAGAGACAAGGAAGGATTGTTCCCTAGGGCCTTTGGAGGGATCATGTTCCTGCCAGCACCTTAATTTCAGACTTACAGCCTCCAGAACCACGAGAAAATACATTTCTTTGGCTTTAAGCCGCCAGTTTGTGGTACTTGTGAATAGCAGCCCTAGGAAGCTGATATGGGTATCCAAGGGCATGTTACCTGGGGAGAGTCAGAGTCTCTCGTGCATGTGGTCTGTGGGCCCATACTTAACCAGGGGGATTCCTGAGGAAGTTGATTCCAGGACCTTTGCACATTCCTTTGGAACTGGAATCTCTGGAGAGAAGGCTGGAGAACCTGGATTATAGCAAGATTCCCGGGTGCTTCTGATGCTCACTGAAGTTCTAGACCGTGTTCACGGGGCATCAGGAAAGGGCTTGGAGGAAGGGAGAAACACCATCAGACTGTGCCCAAGAAAGCTCATCTATCTATCTTACAGGACAAGCAATCTGTTTCAACAAATATCCTACAAGGAATACAGAGCAAGATGGAGGGGAAATCTGTAGATTAAAAATGTCTGAGAAGATATATCCACGAATTTAGTGGTTAGTAAGTGACAGAACCAGGCCGGGCTATCCCTGAAGCACCTACACCAGTCCTCCGAGAAGCCTCTCTGACCTGCCAGGACAGAAATGCTCTCCTTCTTTTGTGTGCGGAGCAAGGGTTGCTCCTGGGTCCTTCTCAACAGGCTGTTTCTTGGGTCTTTGTCCATCCGCTAGTCCTCAAACATCAGTGTGTGCGAGAACGGCCTGGGACGCTGGCCCAGACCTAACTGAGTGGATGGGGAGGGGCCGAAGAATCTGCATTTAAATCATCTCCCCAAGTGATTTCTCTGAGGTCAGCCAGTTCCTGCTCTACAGTAAGCAGTGGGCACTGGGTGGGGGAGCCATGCTTGCATCAGTTCCCATCTGTGGGTGAGGTGCAAGCCGCCTTTCCACCCAGTCCTGCTTCCATAGCTTGCCACCTGTCTGTTTGAGTTGTAAGAAAGCACCACAGCATGTGTGTGTGTGTGTGTGTGGGGGGGGGTTTCACTTAAACAACAGACATTTATTGTCTCACAGCTCTGGAGGCTGGAAAGTCAAAGATCAATGTGTTGGCAGGTTTGGTGTCTGGTGAGGATTCTTCAGGCTCCATACAGACAGCGGCCTTCTTGCTGTGTCATCAGAGAGAGAGAATGAGAGAGAGAGAGAGAGAGAGAACCCATCTTTCTTGTGTGTCTTCTTATTCTTTTTTTAAAAGATTTTATTTATTTATTCATGAGAGACACACAGAAAGAGAGAGAGGCAGAGACACAGGCAGAGGGAGAAGCAGGCTCCATGCAGGGAGCCCGATGCGGGACTCGATCTCAGGACCCCGGGATCATGCCCTGGGTCAAAGGCAGGCACCAAACCGCGGAGCCACCCAAGCGTCCCTTGTGTGTCTTCTTATAAGGGCACTGGTCCCATTCCCTAATCACCTCCCAAAGACCCTACCTCCTAATACCATCATGCTGGCCGTTAGGAGTTCAATATAGATTTGAGAGACACACAACATTGAGTCCCTAGTACCACTCCAGGTGGGAATGAAGCTTTGGGCCATTTTTGGGGGGTGGGGTGGGTTGGGAGAGGTGGTGGGAAAAACCAGTCCTATATATATGTTCTTACTTGCCCTCCTTCCTAGCCCCGCCTCCTGCTCATACTCACTTCCCTGTTTCCTCACAGGAGCACATCTCTTCTTGAAAAAAAAAATCAAATTATTATTATTTTTTAAATATAAAAGAATTGTGTGTTCAATGAAAATACTCTGAAAATGCAGAAAAGCAGAGTAAAAAAAACTCAAGCAGAAAAAAACCCCTAGCTATCCTCTTATCCAGACCCAGCCTCTGCAGAAATGCCACGTGTGGCCTTCCAGTCTTTTCTGTACGTGGTGTGGCTTCACAGAAACACACCCTCTTCTTCCAAGCGCCTCCAGCAGCTCGGTTTCCCCAGCCATCCCACTCTCCTCAGCACCCCACTCGCTTCTCCAGAATTCAGACCCATCTGTGCCACCCGCCGGCAGCCTGCTCCCCCGCTTGTTCGCTCCTTCCCTAGGAATCACTGTCTTTGGGGGACACGTTGCAAGCTGATGATGCCAAGTGCTTTGCCGACAGCACCGAATACACCATCTTCCCTTCTCCTGTCCTCCTCCTCGGTGCCCATGGACTAAGGAGGAGGAGAGAGGACATCTCCTCCACTAATACTTAAAATTTTGTCATAGCAAATGAAAGGGTCTAAGACCCAAATATTCCCTCTGCTAATTGAGAATTAAGGATCTCTGCAAGGGGTTTCCCTCTGTTTCTCTGTCTCTGTCTCTCTCTTTTTAGGGCAGAGATGTCCTCTTGAAGTCTATAGACAGGGTGTCCAATCTTTTGTTGAAAGCACAGAGGCTGGCCCTCAGCCCCTGCAGTCTTCGTGTCTCATGTTGCCAAGAGTCACCAGATCACAGTGACTGGAGAGAGTTATGGTTTTATTTGGGGGTAATAAACACGAGCTGCTTCGGAACCGAATCCTGTTTCCATGCAAATGTAGTTTGTAATAAAAACCTGCCAGGACAGAAGTATGAGGGCTGCTCTTCCCAGCAAATTGCTCCCTTTGACGGAACATTCTTCAAAGTTATCCCGGGAGTGATCACAGCGGCTGTCAAAAAGGTTCCCATCTCAAGGGTTTGGGTGTTAGGCCACTGCTGGTGAATTATGAAGTGTGAGGAGGCAGGAAGCTGGCCGGGGCCAGTAGGGATTGCAGAATGAAAGGCAGACAGCTGGCCCTCTTGCTTTCTCGCCATTGTCTGCAAAGCCATATTTTATTTTATTTATTTATTTTTAAAGATTTTATTTACTTATTCATGAGAGATAGAGAGAGAGGCAGAGACACAGGCAGAGGGAGGAACAGGCTCCATGCAGGGAGCCTGATGCGGGACTCGATCCCAGGTCTCCAGGATCAGGCCCTGGGCCCAAGGCAGGCACTAAACCTCTGAGCCCCCCAGCCACCCAGGGATCCCAAAGCCATATTTTAAAGTCGGATTTATATTCCTACGTTTCAGAGTCCTTCCAGAACTCGCACAATGAGTGCTTTACAGACCCTCCAAAGTGAAGTGCACAGAGACTGGGGGCAGGAGGAGAGGATACAAATTCCGCTTCGTCCCCTCCGCACCTCCTCCCAGTGATGTTGCTTTAGGCGCAGAAGCCCAGCAGATCCTCAAAGCAACACGGGGGCTCTCCCCGAGGGACAGGAAGGCCCTGTCCTGCTCCTGAGAGGTCAGTGCCTGCCTTCAGGTCTCCCGGCTGACTACGCTGCCATCAGAGCCAACAGCTCTCTTCCCATGCTCCTGCTCACTTCTGATCCTAATAGACGGAGCCCAGAGAGAGAGAGAGAGAGAGAGAGTGAAGGTTATCCCAGAGGTACAGAGAGGATGTTCTCTCAAAGCAAGGGCCCCAGCTCGAGCTGGCACCAGATGAGCATTTTCAGGAAGCAGAGCAGACAGCGGACAAGACCCCCTCAAGGGCTCTGAGAGGTCAGAGGTGCTCCTGGAGGAGGGCAGTGCCCAGGAAGAGGGGGGCAGAGCCTGGTGGGGTGACGGCAAACAGATGGCCCAGACGTCACTTCAACATCATCTTCCTGACCAGCTGTCACTAGGAAAATGCGCCCCAGGCTGGAAAGAGGCCAAATGAGGAGAGGAGAGAAATTCAACATCCAGAACTTATTTGTTTTTACTTCTTCCCCCACCCCCACTGCCGGGTGATGGTGGTCTTCATGGGGTGTAGACAGCGGCAAGAGAATTCCAAGTGGAGCAGGTGTTGGCTTGCTGGGGTCTGGGGGTTGGTCTTGCTGGGCTCTGGTCTCCGGTCGGGGGTTCGCCTGCCCCCACCTCTCCCCGCTGCACTCACTGTGGGGTCATCGCCCCTGGTCCATGGTGCTAGGCTGCTGTTTGTATATGCAAGCGCTGGCCACGTGTCCAGCCAGCAGATGACTGCAGGACCCAAAGGGTCACAATAGCATTGCCAGGCAACACTTGAGGACTTTCCCACAGATCTGAATTCAGCTGTTAAGCTCCTTGCAAAGCCCCATCTCTGCCCAGCCTGCTGCACGCCAGTGTCTGTGCCAGGTCAGACACAGTGCCTCCCCCACTCCCTGCACTGATCACAGGGGATGTAGTCAGAAGCACTTTGACTGACAGGGTGATTATTGTCGCCGAGTACCGTGTGTGATCTATGTGGTACGTGTTCGAATCAATAATTTTGGTGGACCATGGTCACAAGTTCAGAATATTTTTACAAACTTTTTCGAAAAAGATTTTGTCTTTGGACTTTTAAAAAACTTAATTAATTAATTAATTAATTTTCATAGATTTTATTTATTTATTCATGAAAGACACAAAGAGAGAGAGAAAGAGGGAGAGAGAGAGAGACAGAGACAGAGACACAGGCAGAGGGAGAAGCAGACTCCGTGCGGGGAGCTTGATGTAGAACTTGATCCCAGGACCCTGGGATCACGACCTGAGCCAAAGGCAGATGCTCAACCATTGAGCCACCCAGGGGTCCCTTGACTTTAAAAAAAAAAAGAATTTCCTCCCTATTTAAAAATTTCTGATTAAAAATAATTTTTTTGGCAAATAATTTCTGCTCTGTGCTATTGGTATTTATATTTGGAGACCCTTAGGTGTTCAGTAATGGAGGCTTGATGAAATGTGCCATTTTAATAAAAATAACTACATCCAAAAAAAAAAAAAAAACTACATCCATGCATGAACAAAACTCTGAAATAACAGCCAGGGTCAGGATCCCTGGGTGGCGCAGTGGTTTAGCGCCTGCCTTTGACCCAGGGCGCGATCCTGGGGATCCAGGATCGAATCCCACGTCAGGCTTCTGGTGCATGGAGCCTGCTTCTCCCTCTGCCTGTGTCTCTGCCTCTCTCTCTCTCTGTGTGACTATCATAAATAAATAAAAATTAAAAAAAAAAAGGAATTCATTCTTTAAAAAAAACAAAACAACAACAAAAAAAACCCAGCCAGGGTCTTGGAAGCTTATTTTATGCCAGGTGCCTGCTCAGGATTTGGTGGGTCTTATTTCATTTAATCCATACAAATCTTGTGAGGGAAGGGACATTAATATTCTCTTTTAATAATAAATGGGAAATGGAGGGCATGGAAGTTAAGGGACTTACCTAAGTTTGTGGGGGTTTTGGTTCAGACAGTTGAAACCTAGAGTGTGGGCTTGAAGCCACTGTCTTCGAGCTCATGCTACTTGTCACTGGGCTGTGAGATTGGAGACATTTTTACATTTGTCTTGTCTTCATTTTCTTAGTTTTAGCATGCACACATCTGCTTCCACTATAGGGAAAAATATCCCCCAAATACATATAAATATTTTTAAGAAGAGTCTGGGGGCACCTGGGTGGCTCAGTTGGTTAAGCATCGGACTCTTTTCTTTAATTTTTATTTTTTTAAATTTATTCATTTTTAAAATTGTTATTATGTTTTTAAGCATCGGACTCTTGATCTCAGCTCAGGTCTTCATCTCTGGCTTGTGAGTTCAAGTCCCACCTTGGACTCCACACTGGGTGTGGAGCCTACTCAAAAAAAAAGTGAAGTTTTTGGACCTTGTGGAGTTTAAAAATTTCCAACCCACTTTCATCCAGTTATTCATACTTCATTGTTTTGGTAGTGCTTCATCAGTTTTTAAAATTTGCCAAGTTGTTGCAATAACCAAGTATGTTTTTGTATCTTACCGTGGTATGCATCTCACTTTGTCATATACCCTAATTTGTTTTAAGGAACTGATGGACATTTGTCTTTTTGTGACTTTTTGCTGTTCTGTATACAGAGCTGGAAATAATGGACTGGAAATAGATTAGAGGCAAAAAACCACAAAGTGAGAAAAAATGGAAGTATCGAAGAAAATGAAATGTCATAAAGTATCATAAAACTACTCCAAGGTATTCTAGAATTGCTAATACTGGGGAAGACATTGGGCAGTAATTTGCGTAAGATCGTTATCCTGAAAAAAATTATATTCGTATATATCCAAGTCACACTGAAATGGATACTTGTTTTTGTGGTTGCCCAACATGGGAACTGTTTTGTGTATGGGGACTTTCCCACTTTATAAGACAGAGCTCGCCTCTGGAATAACCAGATTTGGGACTTCGTTGGGACTGGGGCATGCGTGCCATGATATGGGAAATGCTAATCATATGCACCTACATGTGGCTTTGGATGAGAAGTCGGTAATTGAAACAAACAGGGACCATGCTGAATCCATTCTTGTTAGGGTGGTAGCAACAACAGCTATTATGTCCAGGTTCTAGAATGTTCTGGAAATGGTTCCAGGGGTCTTCTGGTGATATAGATGGCAGTGTCCAACTCCTAGGGGTTGCAGTGTGGCTGTCCTCACTGGGTTAGTTCTATAATGTAATTATTTGATTGTATCTGTCTGTTTAATCTTTGTTCCTCCTGAGGATTTTGCCAACAACTCAATAACCATTTAATAAAATTTATTTCTGTTTAAATAAATCAGAGTTAGTTTCTATTACATGCAAATAAAAACTCTGATGGATACACACATGCTACCATTTACTTCCATATATTTGCCATGTATACTTTAATCTAATTCTTTCTTTATACAATAAAATGATAGCAGGGCCAGGAAATACATTAAGGACCAAGGAGTTTTTCAGAATTTTGGAGCCTTAAAAATTAATACAAGATATTTGCATGATTTATAATTTATGAGTGATTTAAGCTTAAGGTTTTGTGGAAGTCACTGAAAACTATTCTAGAGGGATCTTGTTTCTTTTAGCTAATAAATTGGGTCATATATTGAAAGTTTCCAAGAGCCGTGAAGGTTGGAATGAAAACATTATTTATAATGAATCTCCTACTTCGTCATTTTCCCAAGTGGTGGTTCATTTACATAATAGTGGGAGTTTTGTGATGAAGTCTTTTGATTTTCTATGTTGTTGCAATGCCAGCTCATTTAGTCCAATACCATATTATTAATAACTCATCTTTGCACACCATTGAAATCTCAGTATCTGGGGGATATCCAAGAAAAAGAAAATATTCTTTTCCCAGCTATCCTTTCCTTCTCTGACAAAAGCATAAAATTACATTTAGATGTACTTAGGTCAAGGATTTTGTGAGGGGTTTTCTCTTTCTTTTCTTTTCTTTTTTTTCCTTTTCTTTCCCATGATCTTATTGGGGTTTTACATGAGGTTACTCAGGGGAGGAAGTTCACGGGCTAGATCTGGAATGCGGAAAGTTGTTCATCTATGCAGCAAGCTTCCTTTCAACACACTTTCCCTGAGTCTTCCTCCGAGGCCTCAGCACCTCCCTGCTCTAGGTGCTCAGGTCAGGCATAACATGATTAAGTTCAACTCCAAGAAATAAAAACCCCAAAGAACAGTGGTTTCAATTAGGTAGAGAAAGGTCTCCAAGGAGTCCAGGGCTAATATTATGTCCCACAGTATTAGTGTCCCAGTCTTCTGTCATATTGCTAAGCTCAGGGTGCTTTCATCCCTGAAGTCCCTTGCGATCCAAGAAAGTTGATACAGCGATGGCCATTGCATTGCATTTCCACCAGCAGGAAAGAGGAAACTTTCTCCTTTCAAGATTCTTCCAGGTTAGAGCATAGTCACATGAACTTGCATAGCTGCAAGGGATCCTGGGAAATGTAGTCTTTATCCCAGGTGGCCATGTTCCCAGCTAAGAATTGAGGGTTTTTTGTTGTTGTTGGTTTTAAGATTTTATTTATTTATTTATTTATTTATTTATTTATTTATTTATTTATTTATTTATTTATTTATTAGGGTAGGGGCAGAGGGAGAGGGAGAGAGAGTATCCCAGGCAGGCTCCACGCTCAGCACAAAGCCCAGCAGGCTCAATCTCATGATCACAAGATCGTGACCTGAGCTGAAATCGAGAGTCCAACTCGTAACCGACTGAGCCATCCAGGCACCCCAGAATTGAGGTTTCTTTAACTGAGGATACAGAGGAGAAAGGATTCCTAGAAGATAGCTAAACAATTCTAAAGAACAGGATAATTTTTTTTTTCCCTGAGGAAGGAAATCAGCATGTCTACTTGTTGACTGCCATGCAATGTACTAAATGTGCTAATAGTGATGTAGTCAAAGGGCTATGGGAAGACAGGAAGGGAGAGGAAGCATGGAATAGTGTAGAGGCCCATGGGACCTGACCTTCTGGGCCTAAATTTATTTTGACATCTCCTAGCTGTGTGACCTCAGGCAAGTTCCTCACCCCCAACCCCTGCTTCCTAGCATTGCTACATAAAATACAAGACACCTGGTGTCCCAATACTTTGGACATGCTTATACTAAAAAAATTATTTGTCTGAAATTGAAAGTTTACTGGGAGTCCTGTATTTTTATTTGCTATATTTAACCACCCCATTACCCCTTCCCTATCTGTAAAATAGAAGTTATTCAACTCTGTAAACAAATATATATTCCCTGGGAGTTTACTATATGCTGCATACTATTTTAGAAATGGTGATAAAACTGACATGATGGGGTCATTAGAGGATTAGATAAGAAAGCTCATGTAAAGATTTGAGGTGACTTAGTTGGCAATTTCTCATCAACTGCTTTGGCACAGCTCTTTTATTTCTCTCTGTCTCTCTCTGCTCTGCATTGTTTGATGTTCTGTGCTCTCTCATCCTTATTTGCAAACCTCCCGAGTTCCAGGGCTGCGGAGCACAGTCCATGAGAAACAGCCCTTCCAAGTTCAATAGCAGCAGAGTGCCTTGGCATTTCCTAAGAGGTAGACCCTACCAATCTTTCAAGTCTTTGAATGAAGAGTAAGTTTTAAACCTCCCTTCTAAATCCTCACCACCATCTCTCCCTCTCTCTCTCTCTCTCTCTCTCTCTCTCTCTGGGCATCCACTGAGGGAACCTGTAGAGCCTCCCCTGGTCTGACCATAAAACCGTCAGCCCACTGTATGGCTTTGCCAGGAATGACCTCAAAAGGTACCATGGTGGGCAAAGGGAGCAGAAGGAGGGAGAGAAGCCCTGCTTCAAGATACTTGGAATATTGGGTCTCTCCTTGACATTCCAATTGAAGAAAGGATTGCTTAACTGATAAAAGGAAAACTTAAAGCCTCTGTTCTAGATGAAGGGTTAACGATCTGGTTGGTGTTTATGAATACATTTCAAGGCATCAAGTATCTCCCAAATTTATATGCAAAATTGGGATGTTTATATATGTTTGCACCGTTCTGGAGAGCGCATCCATAATTTCTGTCAGCTTTTCAAAGGAGTCTCTCTACCTAAAGAAGTTTAAGTGATCATTTTTAGGGAGAG
The DNA here is from genome assembly GCF_003254725.2 of Canis lupus dingo. Taxonomy (NCBI): domain Eukaryota; kingdom Metazoa; phylum Chordata; class Mammalia; order Carnivora; family Canidae; genus Canis; species Canis lupus. The sequence goes on from NC_064251.1 coordinate 7,712,999, forward strand.
CTCCTACTTCTTATTTGCATTTCAAATTTTTCCGGGCCCTGTGGGTCGTGGCCCATTCCTTTGGAGCTCGGCTCCCTATAGATCATTTCTGAGTTCACCTCTGCCTCAATACTTTGCAATCCATGGGGTGGTGGAGAGTGCTCTGGGAGTGTGGATGCATCTTAACATCAGCCTGAGTCATGCTTGATTAGCAAGATAAATCTGCTTGGGGAATGCAGGGAGATGGGCGACTCCTATTGGCATCTGAAACCAATTATAAATCTTTTGCGTTAACTGCAGCTTGGGATTTTCTGGGCCATTGCGTGCACAGTTGGGAGTTGGCCGCCCTAGGAAGTGGAACAGCGGAGCAAACAAAAGGGAGCAGGGGACTTGTTGGCCTTGGAATAAGGAGTGAAGCATATACCCTTTCCTACCATAACACACGATTTTCTTTCCCTAGAGCAGAGGTCAGCCAGTTCTGTCAATGGTCAAAGAGTAAATGCGTTCGGCTTTGTGGGCCATGTTGTTGCAACTACTCCACTCTTACGCTGTTGCAGAAGTGGCCACAGAAAACATGTAAGTGACCATGGCTGTATTCCAATAAGATTTTATTTAAAAGAACAGGCAGTGACCAGACTTGGCCTGTGACCTGTCATTTGCCCACCCTTGAACTAAAGTTTATGAGAGCCCCGTTTACCCTTGCTTCCTCCCTTCCTTTGGAAGTTTCAAATAGTGCGGGTTAGCATGCCACCATGGCTCCCACTCAGGTCCTCCTGGGTCCCTTTGCCCTCTAGGAGAGATCCATGTTGATTATCAATTGATTGTGACACTTTCTGGGTGGCGTTTTGTGCAGCCGAGTTCTTGGCAAAGAACGCTTTAGCTGACTTTTCTCATTAACAACTCTTGTTTCATAAGCCTGTTTGGATGGTCCCCTTGCAACTCTATCCAACTATATAACGCTTTTCCAATCTGTGTGGATGGGTTCCTGGAGGCAGGAGATGGAGCTCGGGCCTCCTCAAGGGTGTTGCTGTCCAAAGCCTCACCAACCAGGGTGGTCTGCACTCAAATCTAGGTAGCAGGGCTCTCGTAGGTGTAGCTGCTCCCTCCAAGGCCCACTTATGAAAAAAATTGAAGATTCATAAGTATACAGTCTTTCATGTGTGCATCGATAGCTTTTTAAAATTGTGGTAAAAAACATATAACATCAAATTTACCATCTGTGAAATAATAGAAAATATATATTTGGTATCTGTCCCCAGTTCCTGCTATAGAGCTCCAAAACCCCTTGTAGTCTCTTAAGTGATAAGAACACTAGGAGCATTTCTTATTCTCATATTTATCTTTGGCCCTGTCTCTGACACAGGCTCCCTGAATCACTTGTGAATTCCTGAGTGCTAAGCCCTAGAAGCATCTTTTGTTCTAATGAAGTGACTCTGGGTGGGCTCTGCATGGCTTCTGGATGGGGGCTGGTCGCTAGAAAGACCAAGCCATGATCAAAAGCTTGGTATTTAAAAAAAAAAAAAAAAAAAAAAAGCTTGTTATTTCTAGCCCTGACTCTCACGACTCTAGAGAGGGGAGACAAGTTGGATGTGCAGTTAATGATCAGTCGTGCCGATGTGAGGAAGTCCCCATAAAACCCCAATGGTACTGAGTTTGGAGAGCTTCCAGATGGGGGAACACATCCTCATACTGGGTCACACACACCCAACTTCACGGGAACAGAAGCTCCTGTGTTGGGGACCCTTCTAGGTCGTGCCCTAAGTGTCTCCTCACGTGGCTGTTCATCTGTATCCTTTCTTATATCCTTTAGCGAACTGGTAAATAAATGTTAAGCATTTCCCTGAGTTCTGTGAGCCACTCTAGTAAATTAAATGAACCCAAAGGTGACAGGAACCTTCAACTTGTAGACAAGTCAGACGGAGGTTGTGGGTAATCTGGGGACCCACTACTTGCAGTTTGCATCTGATGTAGGATGGGGCGCGGTCTTGTGGGATGATGCTCTTAACCTGCGGGATCTCACCCTACCTCCAGGAAGACAGTGTCAGACTTGAGTTAAATTGGAGGATACTCAACTGGTGTCGTGGAGAACCCCTTGGTGTGGGGAAAACCCACATGCCTTGAGTGACAGTAGTGTCAGAGGTGAAGTGTTCTGAGTGAGTCATGAAGGAGACACTGAGTTTTTCCTTTACACCATTTTTAAGTGTGTAGCCCAGTAGTGTTACCTGTATGCTCGTTGTTGTAGGATAGAGTCTAGAACTTTTTTCTTCCTGCAAAACTGAAACTGTATCCCTGAAACAGCAGTCCTCCCCTCCCAGCCCATGGTAAGCATTCTACTTTCTGTTTCTAAGACTTTGACTTCTTTGGATCCCTCCTCTGAGTGCAATCGTAGAGTATTTGTCATTTTGTGACTGGCTTATTTTGCTTAGCATAATGTCCTCAAGGTTCGGCCATGCTGTAGCATATGTCAGAATTTCCTTTGTGTACAGGCCGAAGGAAAAAAGTCCATTGTATGCATGTCCTGCATTTTCTTAACTCATTCATCCGTTGATGGACATTTAGGTTGCTTCCACCTCTTGGCTACTGTGAATAATGCTGCAATGAACATGGGTGTGCAAATATCTTTTTAAGACCCTGTTTTCAATTCTTTTGGACATATGCCCAGAAATGGGTATATGGGTTTGCTAGATCAAATGGTAATTCTATTTTTATGTTTTTGAGGGACTTCCATTCTGCTTTCCATAGCAGCTGCACCAGTTTACATTCCCAGCAACATATTTATAGCTTTTTTCTTTTCCAAAGGAAAAAATGGAAGCAGAATAGTCTATATATTCATTTAAACGTACTTACTGAGTCTGCCCACAGCTAGGCCCTGGGGAACTCTATTAGACCAGGTAAATCCTTGCCTTCCTGGTGTGACAGTCTGGTTGTAGAGGCAGTCAATAACCAATAGACATATGCTGCCACTAGAGAAATAAAAGAAGAATTTAATTTAGCTATGTTTGTTAGCGGGGGAGTGGCACTGGGCCTTCCAGGATAGAAAGGGACTCACCACCCTTCCTTAGTAAAGTAAATGCATCTGCAGAAGCCTACAGTTGGAGCTTAACAATGGGGAACTTGCTTATCATAGATACTTTAAAAAATTGGAATGAAATTCATATAATAAAAAATTGACCATTTTAAGCAAAGAGTTCTGTGGCATTTAGTACATTCACGATGTTGTGCCACCCCCAGCTCTATGTGGTTCCAAAACATTTTCATCATTCCAGAGCAAGACTCTATACCCATTAAGTAGTTACTCTCCATCCCTTTCCTTCCAGTCCCTGACAACCACCAGTCTGCTCTCTGTGTCTGTGGCTTTACCTGTTCTGCTGATTCCATATAAGTGGACTCATACTGGGGTACCTGGGTGGCTCAGTTGTTTAAGTGACTGGCTCTTGATTTGGCTCAGGTTGTGATCTCAGGGTCATGGTTCCCAGCCCTCCATCGGGCTCCATGCTCAGCAGGGAGTCTGCTTGGGACTCTCTATTTCTCTTTCCCTCTGCCCCTCCTGCTCATGCTTTCTGTCTCTAAAATAAATAAATCTTTTTTACAAAAAGGACTCATACTACAAGTGGTCCTTAATGTCTGGCTTCTGTCACTAGCATCATATTTTGAATTTCATACACACTATAGGATGTATCAGTACTTCATTCCTTATAATGAGTGAATAACATTCCATTGTATAGATAGACCCATTTGGTTTATCCATTCATCCATTGATGGACACTTGGGTTCTTCCCATCTTTTTTTTTTTTTTTAAGATTTTACTTATTTTTTTCATGAGATACAGAGAGAGAGAGAGAGAGAGAGAGGCAGAGACATAGGCAGAGGGAAAAGCAGGCTCATCGCAGGGAGCCCGATGTGGGACTCGATCCTGGACCTGGGATCACATCCTGAGCCAAAGGCAGACGCTCAACCGCTGAGCCACCCAGGGATACCTTCTTCCCATCTTTGGGCTACTGTGGATAGTGCCACTGTGAACTTTTATGAACAAGGATTTGTCTGAGTGTCTGTTTTCATTTTTGGGAGAGGGATCGCAGATGTTTATGGCTTCACGATCACTCAGGTTCCATCCCATGATAGCAAGCAGAGCAATGTCGTGAGCCACCCCAGTGAGCTGGTGGGAAACCAGGAACCAGGCTGTATGTGATGTTACTTCCATTCCTTTCTATCCCATCTGGACCAGCGTTCAGTCTCTCCATCCTGTTTCAGATCTTGAAAAGTTCCTGTCCTCTTCACACAGTCCCCAACTTCCATAAGCCACCGTCACTCAAAGAGAAGACCAATCCACAGTCAGCCACTCTGGAGCTCCAGAAGCCCCTGCCCGCTCTGGCTCCCTGGCCCCCCCATCTGCAGCCTCTGTAGGGTCCTCTGGCAGGTGGATGTCTCCTGATGCTCCAACTTCCCCCTATGGTTCCCGAGGGAGCTGGAGGTAGGACCAGGCTGTTCTTGAAGATGGGAGTGGGCTCTGACTTCACATCTGCTCCGAGTAAGTCCTTATTTGGGGCAGTGATAGATGTTATGGGCCAGGGGAGAAGATCAGGCATTGTTGTGGAAACCCCTCCTTCTATGGGATGCCCCGGGTAGATTCCCCAGGACAGGAAAGAGATATTTGTCTTGAGATTGAAGTTCAGAAGATTCTAGGATTCTCTAATCAGGTGGCAGAGGAGGCCAAAGTCCTTGGTTCTGAGCTTCTCTTTTCAAATGCTTCTGTTTCAGGGTGAGTGATTTGTTAAATTCCAAGGATCACTGTTCACTGTTTGGTGCTACCTGGGAGTGCCACCACTGGCAGGGTTAAACATAAGCCAGAAAGAGGAAAATGGAGAGTAGAAGAGAGAAAAGAGCAGAGCATACACAGTGGGAGAAGACACACACCCAAGAGAAACATACCATGGTGAACAGGGCCATTCCTCCATGGGGTCAGTGGCCCAGCTGTCTCCCTGTCTTTGGCCTTGAGGGGCTGACATTTCTCTAGTGTTTAAACCTCCCTAGCACTCAGCAAAAAGCCCAGTGTGTGGTAAATGCTCAGTAACAAGTCAATTACTCTAAATAAATGACGTCTTGCGCTGGAACGAGGCTAGGATGGGGCACGCGGAGCTCACCAACCTGCCACTTTGGTCCAGACCACTGGGATCTCCCCTCCCCAAGAGGGTAACTCACTCGTTGGGCAAGCAAATAATGCAGTTACCTCTGCTCCAAACAGAATCAAAATGAAATGTCAACTAGCAGTCTGGGTTCAATTCTGGAAACAATAATGTTTCCTTCCCAGGTCAGCCTGCCTTCAGGTCCTCAACGGTCTGATTGACAAGAGTCGCGAGAATTCTGTTTTCGCTTATTAGTCTAATGGACAGACTGGAAGGTGGCTTCCCAGGGCAGATCTGCTTTTATGTTCCCCTGTTTTCCTTGGGCATCACTTACCACTGGGGAACATCTGCATTATCTAATTTATTGCTTTGAAGCATTTCATTTTTGTTGATTGCTGCTTAAAGGTCATTTCCAAGTAAACATGGAAGGAAAGGTCACTGCACCCAGTGGAAAAATCGGCTTTGGTCCTGTGCAATTCTAATGCAGACCTCCTCACTGGCAGAGCCTGTTCTTTTGGTTGTACATGGCCTAATTGTATTGCCCTTTGCTTCTCGGCTCTGGGTTTGGGGGTGGGGATTAGGAGTTGGACAGCAACAGGTGCAAATCTCACTGCGAATCTTTTTTTATGGAAGTGTGGGCGACAGGGTGGGGGCAGGAAATGGGGATTAAATCATTTCCAGAAATCACTAGGGAGTAATACAAGTTCTGGCTGGCATTCCTGACAACTGTGCTCCTGGCCCAGATGAATTGGATGCCCACAGAGTTGTAGATGAAATCGGGGATTTGCTGAGCAGGATTTTGGGAGAAGACGAAGAGAGATGATGACAAAAGACCAGGGATGTTCACCTTTGTTCTGTTTTCCAAATGGTTAAAGAAAGAAAAGACTTCAAGGCTTGTTGATTCACTGCCAGTCCCAGGTGCTTTTTGTTTTGTTTTTTTTTTTTTCAATTTAAGGTTTTACTTATTTTTTAGAGAGAGAGAGAGAGAGAGAGAGAACAAGCAGGGGGAGAGGGAGAGGGAGAAGCAAACTCTCTGGGAGCCAGATGCAAGGCTCAATTCCAGGACCCTGGGATCCCGACCTGAGCCTAAGGCAGCTGCTTCACCAGCAGAGCCACCCAGGCGCCCCCTGGGGTGTGTTCTCAGAACAGATTAACTGCAGGTGGTTTGTGCATCCTGAGAGGAGAGACTTGAGCCACAAAGAGGAAGCGGCATTGATATTATCCATTTATTTTCTTGGTTGGCTTAGTTGGTAGATATGCTGTGGACCTGGGACCATGGGATATCACAGGGCTTTCATCACATGGGCATGAAGTTCGGGCAAGCTGGGTGAGCTTGAGAGCTATCCACAGAGGCAACATCCCTTTGAAAACAAAGGGAAGGGCGTCAGCACGCAAAGCTGGGTTGGCAGGATAAGGAAAAGTATGTATGGTCAGTGAGATCAAGAGGATTAAGGAGGCAGATAAAAAAGCAAAGAATGGTGGGACAATCAGTAGTGCAATTGGTGGCTGGGAGAGGTGAGAGAGAACAGTGGCTTACATGGAACATGTCCAACCCCATACACCAGCTTCAATGTCAAGAGTGGGCCAAGGCTCTGTGCCGAGCGCTCTACCCGTGCTGTGTCCTGCACCACAGCAGCTCCAAGTTCCCCCATTTTCTAGATGATGAACTAGAGGCACCAATGAGAGCTAGAGACGGGTGAGAATCCTGGTCAGGGGAAACCAGGGCTCACACCCTCCACCACTGGAGCCAGGTGGACGGCCTCACACGGTGGGTGCTGCAGTGACGTGCCGTCGTTGCCTATCGGATTTGGCAACCACAACAACAAAAGAATTCCCACTCGCTGTTGATGGAAGTGGAGTTTGGAGACCCCCTTCAGGAGTGTAGTTCAGCAGTACCTATCAAGATACAGCACGCACATACCCTATGACCTGGCCCACTCCATATTGGATCCTGCAGAAGTGTCCTCAGCAGCACTTAAGGATAAACACAGGAGAGGTATCGCCAGAGCATCGTCTATACCAGCAAAAAATTAGAAATATCCTGGAAGTTCTTCAGGAGGCACTGGCTAATTAAAATACAGTGTGCATCTCCTCAATGGAATTGCTGTACCAAAAAGAAGGAAGAGGTACAGTCATATGGGATGGGCTTGGGGAGAGGTCTTTGGTGAGAAAAACAAGTAGCAGGATGAGATATATATGATATCATACAGTAATATGATTCAATACTTCTGTAATTATTATATATTATATAAATGTATTTCTACTTATACATTTTTTGAGTAGGCTGCATGCCCACTGTTGAACCCAATGTGGGGCTTGAACCCACAACCCTGAGATCAAGACCTGAGTTGAGATCAAGAGTCACTTGCTTAACTGACTGGGCCACCCATGTCTCTATACATTTTTTATATAAGAAAATATGCATAAATATACATAACATTATATAATTTGGAATTATATGTGTATATAGTTTGTGTGTATATGTCTGTGTAAGTATATAGATATATGAAAATACATATGTGGGTATATGTGTGTGTATATACACATACACATATATGTGAACTTTTGGGAGATGATGTAGAGGATGCTTGTGCATTTTAACAACTCAATAGATGACCACTGATTTGGTTCAGCCACCGACTTACTTAAACTAAGGCGGTGGTTCTCACTATGTTTCTGTCCTGACACACTAATGGACTCCTGGCCCCTTTACCCCCAACAGTGTCCCCAGGGCAGTAATTCTCAATTACAGGATCTCACCATTTGAGATGTATCTCACACTCTGGTCATTAGTGTGGGGTCATGCCTTAGTCTCTATATTTGTAAAACGGTCATGGTACCAGTAAGTAGCTGCACGAGGCGGTCATGAAGATCAGGTGCATTGCAATAGGTAGGGTACTTAGAATGGCACTTTGTACATGGTCAAGTGTTGGCTATTGTATGTAATTTTTAAAAATTCCTGGGATGCCTGAGTGGCTCAGCGGTTGAGCATCTGCCTTCAGCTCAGGGCATGATCCCAAGTGCAGGGATTCAGTCCCACATCAGGCTCCCTGCAAGGAGCCTACTTCTCCCTCTGCCTATGTCTCTGCCTCTCTCTGTGTCTCTCTCATGAATAAATAAAATATTTAAATAAATAAATAAATAGATAAATAATAAAAAAATAAAAAAAATTCCTGAGATGGTCCTGCTATGTCTCTCTGCCCTCTCCAGCCCTATTCTCAACCTGACCAGCTAAGAATCTCCAATCTAAGCTAGAAGGAGGTCTTTTAACCAGTAGATTCATTGGTCAACTCAACAAGTTTATTTACTGAGCACCTGCTGTGCAAATTCATTTCCTTAGGTGCTGGTGGTACAAGGCTAAACAATATTGGTCTTGTTTGTGTGCTTGGAGCTTTTGTTCTCATAGGGAAGACACACACCAATCAGATACAATACAACAACTGGCCCCCCTCACAATTGAAAACAGATCAAGTACATGTTGCAAGTTACTTAAGTTTTCATATGCCGACCCCAAGATCCCCACCCTTATCCATGCTCCCCTCATTCAATGACTATGTCATGGCCCCCTCTAAGTATTTAAAATCCACAGTGATGTGCAGTGCTATCAGCTGAGCCCCGACCCGTTGTGGATGACTCGGGTTCCTAAAGTCTGCCTTGTTGCTGAACATTCTAATTCCCTGATGCCCACCAAGAAGGAAGGGGGGCTGCCTCTTTCTCCAGGCCAGACTTGTTTCCAGAAGCCAGGCCAGCAGGCTTATCCCTTTGCTGCTCCTGGTGACAACATCAGCCACCAGGCTCATGCTCCAGTTCCCTCTAGGTAGTCTTGATCTGGCTGTAAAGCAATTATTTTAGCCTCTAGTTAATTCTTGTCAGATCACCAAGGGACCTCAGAGCTCACACAGGCCCTAAGAGGGAAATCTGGTGGAAAGGTTGGACAGCTGATAGCTGGCAGTGTAAATGTCATCTAGGACTGCTTATCATGCTGATGTGCTAAGTGCTCTCTCTGGTTTCATGACTCACTTGAGAACTCTGGGGCCCTGGGTCCTATAGAGAGGTTTATTTCTGATTCTCAGGCCTTCACAGATGCCCTAACTCAGCTCATCTTCAGGGGCGGAAGCCAGCCTCTGCCAGCAGCACCCAGCTGTGCTCCAGATGTCTAACTCACTCAACTTGGCAGCGCACTCCACTCTTTGTCATGGACCGTCTGTCATTGGAAGGGGCCTCACTCATTGGGGGGAATTCAGAGGAAAGCCACAGCAGTGCTATGAGGATGGGGACAGAGGACTGATGCAGGGTTCAGAGGGAGAGCTCAGCAAGGTGGGATAAGGTAAAGGTAAAGGTGAGATAAGGCCCACTAATCATCTTTGAGAGTGGAACACGCCATCGCACAGAAGGTAGTAACTAACTGTGGTCTAGCCTTGCTGAAGGAAAGGATTAAGCTACATCACAAGAGATTTGGGTTGGACCGAGCAAAGTTAGACCGCATTTTGCTGAACCTGAGACTCTAGTTACCTGAGGATGTACTATTGTTTTGTGAACCAACAGGGGAGAAGAAGAAAAGCATAAACAATATGACTTGCTTATACTGAGAAATTTTCAGCCTTACTTATTGAAAAATCTCTTTAGGGACACCTGGGTGGGTCAATAGTTGAACATCTGCCTTTGGCTCGGGTTGCGATCCTGGGGTCCTGGGCTCGAGTCCTGCATTGGGCTCCTGCAGGAAGCCTGCTTCTCCATCTGCCTATGTCTCTGCCTCTCTTTGTATCTCTCATGAATAAACCAAATCTTAAAAAAAAAAAAAAAGGACACTTTGATGCTTAGGTTTATATTTATAAATACATGTAAAGGAAAATATACCTATATGCATTCATACACATATATGTTATGGGTACATATAAAGGAATATAATTAAAATTAATTTCCAGAATAATCACTTCTTGCAGCTTCTTCATATTTAAGCCTGATGCTTCTCAGCCACTTTTCAAGTTATGTCTTTCCTCCCCCCTCATATAGAGTGTAGTCCCCATCTAGAGCCCTGCTGATGTAGCATTTCTTAAATGAATCCATAAAGAAATAAAAGCCCCTGGGGCTGATCTCTTGATGTAAGCCAACTTTGTGGAGTTAAGCCAGGTATGTGGAGGAGTGCTTGGGCATCAGCAGAATATCCTGAAGGGCTGGGAGAAACGCACATTTTTGGGCGCCACTCACAGAGATACTGGCTCAGTAGGTTTGGCCTGGGGCCTGAGAATTTGCGTTTTTTGCAAGATCCCAGGTGATGCTCATACACTGGCCCAGGGACTGATGTAAGACTGGCCCACTCTGCTCCCTGGGGGAATGTTACTGAAGCCATCCAATTTCTCACCTCTGTGCCCCCTGACCGCCTATCTCCTAGGGGCCAGAGGGGTTCTCCTCGGCTTCTTCCCAACCTGTGAGGCCCTCCTGAGAGTTTTATGCCTCTGCTTCCAGTGTGGGAGCCTGATCAGGCTTTAACGGCTGCTTCCCACCTGCCACCTGGCTGCTGGCAAAATGAATCAGATATCCGAGATGCCAGATTGGGGGTGGGGCGGTGGTTCGCGCATCTTAGAATCAGCAGAAACACGGTATTTAACCTTCTCTACGTGCCTTGAGTGAGGGTGAGGCTCAAGCCAGCCTGGAGGTCGAGGTGGGAGTCCCCAAGCCTTCTGGGGCTACCCAAACAGAATATAGCACTGCCAGCAGTAGGGCACCCCTTATGTTACCAAGGCTGAGGATTAGGCCAGATGGTTTACCCTCGTGATTGTAACATAAACTACCCAGTCCTTTTTTTTTTTTTTTTTTTTTAACAGTGCTGTTAGAAACCATCCAATATCATTCAGCATGGCACTCCAATAAAAAGGCAAAAAGGCCTTCCTTGCGCTCTGCCGGTTAAATAATAAAGAGCAGCTGTAACCGGAGGGGCAGGCGGCATGAGCTTATGGCAGTGGGGCCGCTCGTCTTCATTAGTGTCATCTACAGAAAGCTTCGCCTTAGACACGAGTAGGCCCTTAGGCCACCCAGCTGGTTCTCCCCAGGAGCCTGCAGGGATCAGCTTGGCCTGGTTTTTGAGACTTTAACGAGCTCCCCAGCAGGCAGACCGTCTCCGTTAGCTTCTTGTTGCCCCAAGAATGCCTCTTCATTGTCTAAGACGGTGGTTCTCCACTGGGAGCTGGTTGGCCCTTCAGGGGGACATTGGGCAATGACTGGTGACATTATTGGTTGTCACATTGGGAGAGGACACTACTGGTATCTAGTGGGTGGGTAGAGGCCAAGGATGCTGCTAAGCATCTGACCACGCACAGGACAGCTTCCCCCACCACCAAGAATGATGTGGCACAAAATGTCACCAGTGCCATGGTGGAAAAAAAATGCTTGCCTAATAAAGCAACCACTGAATCCGAGACGTTGTGCCAGACTGTTGCATTATGCTTCTTGAAATCTGGAGGGGAGAACGAAGAGAGGAAATAAAACAATTCTTTAGGCAGCATTGCTCTGCGGCTATCCTGCAGTGTGATGCTGTAATTGCTAATAAAAAGCTATAATTCACTTGGCACCACTTTTGGATGGTTTCCCCTGATACTCAAACAATAAAAGAAATGGCGCATGCACAGACTCACGGACCATTTAAGGAACACATTCTATGTAAAAATCTCATGCTCCTGACACTTGAGTGTATATAGGAACATCCCAAATGTGGCAGGGTTGGGGGCGGGGGTTGCTGCTTAAACTGTTGGTTCTGGTTCATCAGGTCGAGATGGGGGCTGAGACTCCGTCTCCCTCCCAGGCTCACCACCTGCGAGCTGTTAGATGGGCCTACGCTGCAGGTGCAGGGTCACACGCAGAGTAGCAAGGCACCGACAGCCTTCAGCTGCCCTTCGCGTGTGTGATGTAATGTGGAGGGACCCACTCATCCTGCTTTGCCCAGAATTGTTCAGAAGAAAACCCAAAAGCCTACATCTGAGAAACCCCCTCGGTTCTTTGAATCCAGGATGGTTGGTCATCCTAGGAGCCCCACAATATCCCCACGGGAAGGACAAGGTTAGACCATTCAAACTTCCTTTAATGAGGAAGATCTGAGTCCCATGCCGTGGGGACTCAAGGAAAGCTTTTTTATTTATTTCAGTTTCTCTCCCATCCTGGGATTAGAAGAGGGTATGACGTCAGGGAACCCAGCTGCTTGACATCGGGGCACATTTTTGGTGTCACCAGAACTGCGTTTCTCATCCTCGCCCCACGGATTGTGCTGCTCCTCGAAAGGTCCTTCAGCTTCCCATCTTTTCTTCTTTCCATCCCTGTTACCTTCTGCTTCCAGGTTCTTTCCCACCTCCTTTGAACAGGCCATTCCCCGTGCCAAACTTCCAGTATTTTCCTGACTGATAACGTTCTTGAGGATTTTGACCTCAAGGAAGTAAGGTTTGTGTTGGGTAGAAAGTGTGAGATGTTTCCAAAGCCTTATGTAGTTTATATTCTCAATGGGTGACAGATACGCATGGCTTATTTTTTATTTATTTATTTTTATTTTATTATTATTTTTAAAATAATTTTTTAAAGATTTATTATTTATTCATGATAGACATAGAGAGAGAGAGAGAGAGAGAGAGAGGCAGTGACACAGGCAGAGGAAGAAGCGGGCTCCATGCCGGGAACCCAACGTGGGACTCGATCCTGGGTCTCCAGGATCATGCCCTGGGCCAAAGGCAGGTGCTAAACCTCTGAGCCACCCAGGGATCCCCATGACTTATTTTTTAAAAAGGTCCAAGATTGTATATAGTTGAGGGCTACCTTGTGGAATGGAGTATAGGATCTGTGTTGATGTGGATTTGAAGATGAATTAGGATAGACTCAGTAAGCACATCATCCAAACCCTCTGTGCTATGGTTTGTCCAATTTCTGGGGAGTTGGCCAAACACTGGTTAATCTCTGCCTCTGGGCCTTTGCATAAACTGGTCTCCCCATCATGATTGTCCTTTCTTCTCCCGTCTATTCACATCCCTCTGTGTCCTATGAGGATCTCACCTTCACCATCCCCTCCACTCTCCACTCTCCCAACCCTTAAAGATCTCTGCTCTAGGATGTCCGGCATGTAATCATCAGTGTGGCACCCGTTTCCAACTGATAGTAACCACATTCCAGACCAATGAGGGTTCGAAGACGGGAAGACCTCCAAGAGAAGAGGATGGATTAGATCTTACAGGGAGGGGATCATGGGAGAGTGAGCTCCTCCCCAAACCCCCTGCCAGGCCTGTGTCCTCAAGCCCCATTGACCTCCTGGAGCAGCAGCCATACTTACTTCTTTGATTAATCTCATGCTTGGGGGTTTTCATGAGGTCATGTTCTGGGAGTCTTGCCTGGGAGTGTGCACTGTAAAAATTAAGAGCCTTAAAAAATTGTAGGTCACCCCTCATTTATTTGACAAATATTTATTAAGTATCTTCTCTGTTCACCAGAGGGCTAGCACACATTCATTATAATTCCCTTTAGAATTGAAAAGCCTAATTAGTATATGTGTTAGAACAGCAGTGGACAAGGGTTGGGAGCTGCTCAAGTAGTGAACTGTTTTGCATCGAGATATTTACATTGTTCTCTTGGTTTCTGGAAGCCAGGAAACTGCGTGTTTCATTTATTCTTTACCCCCCGCAGCTGTGATTCCCAGCTTGGGATTCCTGAGCTTGATGGAGCTGCCTAGTATCATGTTTATCAATTATTAATATTTCCAAAAGCCAAACGAGGCAAAGGCAAATTAAAATCTAATTTCTTTGCTTTGAGCTGGAATGACAGCCCCTCAGCTCTGTAGCTCTGGTATCTCATGTCGATCTGAAGCTCTGATTAGTAGTTACATCAGTGTGTCTTTAATGAATTAAAAAATAACTCTTGCTTAACATTATGTGTTTGATGCAATGCTATTAAACTGGTTTTGGGGGGATGGGGTTGGAGAAATAATAACAGGTGGCTTAGCATAGAGATGCTTACACACTAGACAATCGATGCTTATTAAAATGAACACAAAGTAGATTTTGATATTAAAATGGACCAGAGAGTGCTTCCCCCCTATGGCTATAGAAGGTCCTGGAAGAACTCAGCACAGCCCTCTCAACCCCATATGGAGACATCCTGAAGTCCACTGCCATGTGGCCCCCTGACAGCAGCTGGGTATGTGTCAGGGGTCCTGCAGGAAGCACCTCTTTTTGTACTTTTCATGGAGCTGGAGGGAGGAGGACAGGAGTTTCAAGACTTGAACACTTTGCCCTGTGCTTGTGGGTACTTCCCTGGGAAGATCCAGGGAGCATTTAGGATGGCCAGAGGAACAGGGTCTCTGGCGGGCAGTGGGAGCTCCCCCATCTATGGGTGACTCGGGGGCTCAGATGTTGTCTGAGCCACAGCCCCGCCAACCATCTGTCTGTGAAACTGGAAGGCGAAAGTGTGACAGGCTCGCCTGGTGGTGACAGGTGGCCCCCAGGGGCTCTGGGAGGAGCAGTGTGCGTGTGGGAGGGAGGGAGGGACCTTCCTTGGGCCTTCGCTTCTCATCACTTAGAGACTATCTCATTCTGCAGCTGGCCCGTTGAAGAGCTAATGAGGGGAAGACGATTCTTGGGAATGACTGATTAAAATAAATCATGGAAAATTTCCAGGGAACCTGCCTTTCCAAAGAGCTGAGTGTTTTAAACATCCAGGTGGCTTTGGATACAAGCACAGAGTCTATTCTGTGGACTGACAGTCTTGTGCTGGACACGGTTTCTCTACAGGCTTTACGTGTTAAGATTTACGCCCAGTGAGCCTTGTTTCCTGTATTCACCTTCTTTCAGGCCTTATTGAAATATTTTTAAATTATAAAAGGAACATAGCATTACGGAAAGGGGGAAAAGCTCTGCATTCTCATCACCCAATGCCCCTGCTAATTTGTATGAATTCATTTAGTCTTACTAGCGTAGTTTTTACTAGCATCATCACAAAACGGCATATTTTTTTCTATTGCTTTTTTCACAAAATATATTTCCTATGTTGGTGTGATATTTATAATTTTTACTAACCACATAAAAGTCTACTGCATTTGTGTTCGGTAACTTAACTATCTTTTTCTTGAGCATTAGGATGACCAATATCTTTTTCTCCCTATAATTTCAATAGCTTTATTAAGGGAGTTCCTAAGAAATCATACTGATGGGCCAACCCCATTAGCAGGAGCAGAGGGCACAGGGCAGTTTGCAGGGCTCCATCGTTCTGTTTAATTAAGCAAATGATTTATTCGAGTGCCTTTTGTGTGGAAGGGCTTTCTATCTCTATTATTCCTGCAGATCCCCGTTGAGGTTTCCTGAATGTGCAGCAAGACTGTAAAGCTTTGCCCATTATGATGACTGTAGACCAAAGGCCAGTGTGAATCTGTGTAAAGTTTCAATTATATCGTATTTTTTAAAATTAATTAATTCTTTTAAGAAATATTTTATTGATTTATTTGAGAGAGAGAGCAAGCCTGCAGAGGGGAGGAGCAGAGGGAGAGGGAGAGAAATCCTCAAGCAGACTTCCCACTGAGCATGAACCTCTACTCGGGGCTCGATCTCAGGACCCTGAGATCTGACCTGAAATCAGGAGCCCGAGGCTTAACCAACTGTGCCACCCAGACGCTTCTCAATTACATAATATTTAAAAATAGTTTTAGAACTCTTACTAGGAAAATAACTACAGTATTCACACCTCTTGCTTTCGGGATGTGTTAAGACATGGAATGGGAATGTCAGTTGTTTGCAGTATGCCTGGCAAAAACCTGAAACATTTTTATTAGCTTTGATATCCTGACCCATGTCACTGTGGTTTTGCTTAAAATAATCATTTTCATGGCTGAGCTGCGAGGCTGTGACTCGGACCCGACAGTCTAGGATGATTAAGGACTCACAAATGTGTGACACGTGGTGGGGGGGATGGGGCCAAGGGGAGATCTGGGGTCTAGCCGCAGCCCTGGCACAAACCGCCTGCAGGCCTAGGGTTTGCACCGCCATCCGGGAAGGAAGGGGCTTGGACCAGAAGCTCTCGGAAGTGCTTCCCAGCACGAAATATGGTGTAAACCACAGTGACCTTCCGCCCTGTGTTAGTTTGCTGGGACTGTCATAACAAAGCAGCACAGATGGAGTGGCTTCAACAACAGAAATGGGTCACCACAGTTCTGGAGGCTGGAAGTCCGAAATCAAGGTGTGGGCAGGGTTGGCTCCTTCTGAGGGCCCCCGAGGGAAGGACCTGTCCAGGCCTCTCTCCTCGGCTTGCAGACGGCCGTCTTCTCCCTGTGCTTCTTCATGCTGTCTTTCCTTTATGTGTGTCCCTGTGTTTAAATGTCCCCTTTATATAAAGACACCAGACATATTGGATGGAGGCCCATCTTATAAGGATCTCACCTTGACTTGATCACCTCTATAAAGACCCCATCTCCAAATAAGGTCCTATTCTGAAGGCTTGGGGGTTGGGACTCCAACATGTGATTTCAGTGGCGGAGGCCAGGGGCACAGGACACAGTTCAACGGATAAGGAGCATGAGAGTGGAAGCTGAATTAGGAAGCCTGGTTACCTCCTGTTAGGTTGACAAAGTCCATTTTAGCACAAAGAGATGGCTTCCTTCCTCCCTCCTTTCTTCTTCCCCTTCTCTCTCTCTCTCTCTTTCTTAAATTGGGACACAAAAGAGCCCCTCAGATACACTTGGGTAAAGCCTTGGTCCCAGTCTGTGGTCTGTCACTGTCTTGCTTTGATGATTCGGAGAATCCACACTCAGCACAAGAGGGTCCCCAGAGGTCGCCTGGTCCAGCTGTTACATTTTGCAGCTTCAGAGAGGGAAAGAAACCAGCCCAAGATTGCCCAGTGAGTTATTGGCAGAAAGCCCTGCCCCCCTCAAAAAAAACCAAAAAAAAAAAACAAAATTGGAGCTCAAACAGCAGCGCCCCGATGCCTTGGAAGGAGCCTGTGCTTAAGTCCTTAATTGCTTCTGTCACTGCTGTACCCCGGCAGGTCCTCAAGTCCAAGGGCGCACCTGGCTTAAGTGATAAATACCTCCCTTCATGCCCACCTGGGCACTGTCATGCACAAACCTACAGACCCAAAGGAGGGATTTCTGAACAAGAGCCCAGGTGTCTGAGAAACGCTCTCT
The DNA here is from genome assembly GCF_003254725.2 of Canis lupus dingo. Classification (NCBI taxonomy): domain Eukaryota; kingdom Metazoa; phylum Chordata; class Mammalia; order Carnivora; family Canidae; genus Canis; species Canis lupus. Next base: position 7,730,240 of record NC_064251.1, read on the forward strand.
GGCTAGGAGGTATTTTACTCTTTTTATTCACCTTCCACAGACATTTTTGGGGAAGAATTTGAAGTGATGTGTTGGAGGATGAATTAGGTTTCCCTACAGTGATTTGTCGTGGGGGACGGGTTGGGGGGCTGGAAGGGGAAGCCTCCCTTGCTCCAATGCATGGAAGAGACAGGAATCTTGGCCCAGCTGGCAGAAAGGCTGGCAGGGAAATAGGACAAGAGTTCATTTAGGGATGGATCATTCAGGAAAATGGAGAGCCCAATCAGATGTCTGGGGATCCGGCACCTGTCTGCCTACGCTGCCTGCTGATGGCAGAGGGATGGGGAGGGTGAGGCCGCTGTGCATTTTGCTCAGGGCACTTCCTGGTGCTTGGGGGCTTCCCCACCTGCTTGTGGTAGCAATGATTGGAGTCACGGTGCATTTATTTCCCGGCAGCCATAACGAAATGCCATAGACTGGGGGGGCCTGAAACAGCAGACAATGATTCCCTCATGGTTCTGGAGGCCAAAAAATCAGAAAGTGAGATGTCGGCAGGGCTGCGCTCTCTGAAGGCTCTGGGGAAATGCTTCCTTGTCCCAGCTGGCTGATGGTGGCTCCTGGCCCTCCTTGGCTATGGCCGTAGGGACTCTAGTCTCTGCCTGTCTTCACATGGCTTTCTCGTCCCCGTGTCCTGGCCTTCTCCCCTCTGTCTCTTGCAAGCACATGTGTCCCTAGTTTAGCACCACCTGGTTAATCGATGACGACATCCCCTCCAGATCTCTACATCTGCAAAGACTCTTTCTCCAAATAACATCACATTCAGGGGCACCAGGGGTAGGCTGTGAAGATATCGTTTTGGGGGGGACCATTCAGTGCACTACATGGGGCTTCTCGGATGACCCCACACAGCACCCACACATCTCCAGTCCCACCCTTGTTCCCACCCAGCCCGGTCTGATGGGGCCTTGGAGACACTTGGGGATCTCTTCCTCTCTTTGACAGTGGACAGCCGAGGGACCACCTCCCCACCTGCTTCCCTTCTACACGTGAGGAGTGCTCCCTCCCCACCATCCCACCTTCTGTGGCTCTCACTTTGCTGGTGCTATTCCCTGGGGGGTTTGACAGAGGGAGATCACTGTCCTCCGTGGAAAGGTTCACCCACTCTTATCATCAGCCCCCCATGAACCTCAGCTGATGAGAGGACTTTTGTTTCTGTTCCCACTTGGAGAGAGGAATACAGTTTCTTGCAATCCTGCCTCCTTCCCCATTCCCTGGGGCCTCTTAGGATTTTTGCAGGCCCCTAAAGAACTCCTGTATTATTTTTAAAAAATATTTATTTTTTAGAGAGAGAGAGAGAGAGAATCTCAAAAACACTCTGTGCTCAGCAGTTGGATCCCACCACCCTGAGGATGCACCCGACAGCACCACCCAGGTGCCCCAAGGTCCCCTGCATTTTGAGATCTCACCAGGCACTTTAAAATGTTCCCACATTCCATATTAAGTTTCCCCATAAAATGATCAAGAAGATTTTTATAATTTTGCCTTTGAAATTATTTGGCTCTAAGCTTATTTAATTTACGATTGGCTGTGGTTCCTTGGCCATTATCGTGCATACTTAGGAATTCTCCTGAAGTGAGAAAGGCTAAGCGTCCGATTGTTTTTTTGAATGTCATTAAATTTTTATGAACACCTAAGTCAACAATTAACAGGTTTTATGGACATTTAGTTAAACACTCATTGATTTAAATTTCCAGGTGTTTTTTTTTTCTTATTGAGCCAATAATCCAGTATTGTTTTCAGGTCTTCACCAGGTCACAGGCCCCTGGAAAACGTGGGGGCCCCACATAGTGGTTCACTAGCTTCCGATGGCCCAGATGAGCCTGCTTCTCCCCTCGCCTTGTCCTTCCTTCCCCCATGAATGGAAAGTCTCCTTCCCAGACCCTGGGTTCCCCCAGCAGGGTGTCCAGCCCCTCTTCCCAGTCTCCTGGGACTGCCTCTGTCTCCTCCCCAGGCTGGCTTGCTTACACCAGCACCTTTGGCTCTCACCTCCACTTTGCCTCCACCCTGAGCATCCTGGCTCCAAATCTCCCTGTGCACTTTTCATGCCGAATTACCAACCCTGGCCCGATTTCCTAGTTTTGACATCGTGGCCTCCTTCAGTCTGGCCTTGTCATGCCAGTGCCTGTGACGGGGCCAGCTTCACAGACGCGATACCTGTGCAGGTGTGAGGGGTCCCTCGCGTGGAAAGGCTCTGTGCTTACTTTAATGCCCTGATGTCACCATCTTGAAGTTTCCTAATAATTTTATCTCTGAGCTTGGGGTTTTGTAAGCAACATCTGGTGGAACCCTGGAGTCCTCAGTGAGCAGAGAAAATTTGCAGAAGAAAAGAATGGTTTTATTAATTAATACTTAAAAAAAAAGATTTATTTATTTATTTTAGAGAAAGGGAGAGAGAGCATGGTGGAGATGGAGCTCAAAGTAGGGCTCCATCTCACGACCATGAGAGCATGAGATGAGCTGAAATCAAGAGTCGGACGCCCAACCGACTGAGCCACCCAAGTGCCCTAGTTAGTACATTTGAGGGCATTTTTTTGCTGCCTTTTGATTGAGTCACCTCCCATTTTCATTTTGTGCCAGGCCCCCACAAATTGTGTGCTCTGTCCTGCCTAGTCACGACGGTCGGTGGTCAGGGGCCGAGTATGGGTACTGGTGGTTCCTGGTGCCAAAGGTACCAGTGAAACTAGATGCTTCCAGGCAGACTTCTGGAAGTGTGTTCGTTTCCTTGGGCTGCTGAAACAAGGTACTGCAAACCTAGCTGCTTAAAACACCACGAATGGGGCAGCCTCTGTGGCTCAGCAGTTTAGTGCCACCTTCGGCCCAGGGCGTGATCCTGGAGACCTGGGATCAAGTCCCGCGTCGGGCTCCCTGTATGGAGCCTGCTTCTCCCTCCTCCTGTGTCTCTGCCTCTCCCCCACCCCTGTGTCTCTCATGAATAGATAAATGAAATTTTAAAAAAATGCTTTTTTAAAAAAACACCACGAATATATCATCTTACAGTTCTGGATGTCAGAAGTGCTAAAATCAAGATGTTGGCAGGGTTGTGCTCCTTCTGGAAGTTCTAAGGGAGAATCCATTTCCTTGCCTTTCCGGCTTCTAGATGCCACTGACATCCCTTGCTCTGACCTCTGCTCAGGTCCTCATGCTTCCTTCCCTCCTCTGACTTTGTTGCCTCCCTCTTTTCCCTGATGGGGACCCCTGTGATGACGCTGGGCCCACGGACACACCCCAGGATTATCTCCCCATCTCCCCATCCTTCATTCCATCACAGCCACAAAGACCCTCTGTCTTCGTGGGGAGTTTCTATTCCCAGGTGTTAAGGATGAGGATGTGGACATCTTCACGGGGTTCACTGTTCTGCCTACCAGACGAAGCTATTTGTTTTCCAGGTGAAATCTCTAAATAAGCACCCAGGGCACATCAGGTTTTGTGGGTTCCAAAGTGTATGCACTTTTAAGAGGCCTCTTTAGGAAAAAATATAGAAATTTTGGTATTAAAATGAATATTACTTTAGTATGAGGAAGAAATCACAAGACTTTAGATTGAGGTCCTTTTCTTCCGAGGCCTCTGGGCAGTTATCAGCAATGACATGTGCCCGGGTCTCCTCCCCACCCAGAATACTCTCCACTCCCAGGGACCTAGGTGCTCAGTTGACCTTGGAAAACTAGGGTCCCACAGGGTGCCTGGCACAGAGGCTCATGAGCTAACCATGGAGTGAAGGCAGGCAGGCAGGAAGGAGAGAGGGCCATAGTTATTCAGGCTGCCTTGATGGAAGCCTGGTTGGGTGTTGGGGGCTCCGCTGGAGTCACTGTCTCAGGTTGGGGAGACTGAGGCCGGCAGGGGCTGGGGAATTTGTTCAAGGAAACTCTTGTGCCAAGCTGAGATTCCTTCTAGGTTGTCAGATTCCAAAGCCTGTACTCAGCATCTGTAGGACCTCTGAAGAGATACTAAGATCTCAGACAAGGGTGGGAGAGAGGAGTGGGAGGGGGAGGGAGGGCGGAGAAAAGGGGAGAGAGAGAAAGATCCAGGTGCCAGTACCCCCACCTCCACCCACCTCCAGGCTCCAAGGGGGAGGTGCTGCTAGCTTGTTTACCCAGATCAAGCCACAGTGACTCCCCTGGAAAGGGCCACCATTCCTCTGCCCTGGGGTTCCTTTGCTGACTGTCACCATCAGTTAGTTTTATGGCCTTATGACACTTGGGAGGCAGTGGTCCTCCTTGCCTGCCTAACACCCTGCCGCCGTTTCATTAGTGCCGGCTCTGGCCTGTTCTTGCACACCCCGTCCCTCCTCCCCTGCCCCATTTATGGAGGCTGCAGGGCACATTTGCTCTTTGGGGGAGAGACTAGGGAAGGGGGAGGTGGCTGGAGGTGTGCTGGAGGTAACAGCCAGTGCACTTAGCTTTAAGGAAACATTATTGAGCACTTCTTACCATGAGGGAATGGGAGAAAGACAGGCGGTTTGTACGTTTGGGTCAGTGGTGTGTGTATGTGTGTGCAGGGTGCATTGAGGCAAAGGAGGGAAATGGTGGGATTTGTCTCTTGGGGGTTGGCCACCAGCCTGAGGCCCGCCCGAGGCTCTGCTGGCCAGGGTGTTCAGTCTCTCCTGTGAACGCTGTATGTCAATACAGAGCTTTCCTGAGACTCAGTCTCCTTATCTGTAACATGGAGTGTCTCAGCCCTTTGGGGCTGATGTAACAAAAGACCACAGTCGGGGTGGCTCACACACAACAGATACGTATCAGTGGCAGTTCTGGAAGCTGGAAGTCCCAGATTAGGGTGTCAGCGTGGTAGGCTGAGGGGCCTCTTCTGAGTCGCAGACTTCTCATGTGTCCTCACACGGTGGAAGGGGTGAGGGAGCTCTCCGGGGTCTCCTTGTAAGGACACCAGTCCCTCGAAGGAGAGCTCCACCCATGAAATTCATATGTTGAAGCCCTACTCACCACCCCTCCAGCCCCCATATGACTGCATTTGGAGATAGAGCTTTTTGGAGGTAATTAGGCTTAAATGAAGCCATGAGGGGTGGGGTCCTCATGCCGTAGGACTGGCAGCCCGATGAGAAAGAAGAGGGGAGAGAGATCTCTCTTTCTTCACATGGGGACAGTGAGAAGACAGCTGTCTGCAAGCCAGAAACCAAATGTGCACTTTCATCTTGGACCAATCCTGGACTTCCAGCTTCTAGAACTGTGCAGAAATAAATCTCTGCTGTGTAAGTCCCCTTGATCTGTGGTGCTTTCTTGAGTCAGACAGTTGGTCTGGGTGTCTTCTTGGTCTGCGAATCTCCTGAGGGCAGAGAGCACCCTCTAGTCATCGTGCCATCTTACTTCCCGGCACAGCGTGGGCGGCTGCCTTTTACTGGGCAGAAGAGGCCAGCTCCTCTTGGATCCTCTGCTCTTTGGCCACTGTGATGATGAACGGTTTTTCTGACCAGGCCACCCTCCGGTCGGTTCATGAGATCAAATATGAGACACCCAGTTCAATTAGGATTTCTGGTCGACAACAAATAGCAAATGTGTGTTTAGCCTAAGCGTGTCCCAAATATTGCACAGGACACACAGTCAAACACTATTTGTCATTTATCTGGAATTCAAATTTGACTGGGCATCCTGTTTTCATTTGTGGCTAAATCTAGAAGTTCCACCCTCTGGTCTTTTTATAGAAAGCCCAGGGAGCAAAGCCCTTGACCTGCAGCAGTGGTTCTCAAAGAGCGGTCCAAGGACCCGAGAGAGAGCATCCGCAAATCCTAGGATTTTTAGCAAATCCTAGTTTGGAACAGAACATCTGGGTCTCCACCCAGGCTTCCAGAGCCAGAACCTGTGCGGGTGCCCACATTCCGCGTGTGGACCGGACTCCTGGTGGGTGATTCTCATGGGAGCTGTCCTTTGAGGGCCACTGACCCTGGCAGCTGATGCTAATAGGAGTGCGGCTCCTGCTCCCCCAACCCCCACACGTCGGGCTCTGCGGCTCACTCAGGGCCTGGGGCTCAGCTGCTAAGTGCAGCGACAGAAATGATGTCAGGGACGTTACCAGGCGATCTCGCCAGGGTTTCTGTGGCTTCGCAGGCGTCCGGGCCTGCAGAAGGCGCTCCCCGTGGCTCGGGGCTGCGCTCCACCCGCCCCACCCGATCTCGAGCCGCGGAGGGCTGTGAACCAGAGAATTTATTCTCGAGGCGGGCCCTGCCGCTGGCGGCCAGCCGGGGAGGGGCCTGGTGGCGGCAGGGACACGTGTGCGGGCGCCAAAGCAGGAAGTGACTTCGGGAGTGGAGCGGCGGGCGAGCCAGCGGCAGCGGGGCCCATGGAAGTGGAGTGGGGGCTTGAGAGGGCACCGTAGTGAGTCAGCTTTTTCTCCCTTCAGCGCCTCGGTTGGGCTGGAGGCCCGGGGTCTGGGGCCCTCAGGAGAGCGTGGGACTTGGAAGGGCAACAGGGAGTTTGGAGGCGGCCCCCCGGGGGAGCAGAGGGGCTCGGAGGGCGGCCGGGCAGGTGGCGAGGACGGGGAGGCTGCCCCGAGCCCCCTCCGGCCCTGCCCAGGGTCAGCAGGACGGTGTGGACCTGCCTTCCTTTGACACCGGCTCACCAAATCCTCTAGGTTCAGTGCATCCCCCCCGGGGGGTGTGTGTGTCTGTGTGGGGGGCCCCCTGGGGCCCCGGGGAGCAGAGGTGGCTGCAATTCCAGCCCAGCCTCGTCCCCTCCCGCTCGTGCTGGGAGTGCACGGCCCCTTGGACTTGACTGGCAATCTGTCACCCTGCAGCAGGCCTGAGCCTGTGCATTGCTAACCCTCCCCCGGGGCAGTGGTCCCCGGACCCGCACTTTGAGCAGCGAGGTGTTCGGGAACTTTCCCACAGTCCCGTGGCTCAGACCCGAATCCCAGTCCCGTTGCTGGATTCTCTGCATGGAGTCGGTGTGTGCGCGCGCGTGTGTGCAGGTTCCTTAGGTGCTCTTCCCACCCCTGCAACATCACCAACATCTGGAGGCTGGCTCTTGGAAGCAGGGCAACAGGTTTGCGAGGGAGACAAGGGCAAGAAATCCTGTATCAGTGAGCGGCCCCTCCTCTGCTGCCGGAGCAGGATGTGCACACACGTGAGGTGGTGTTGGCATCTTTAAAGTTGGGGAGGGGCAGGGAATAATCCTGCCTCTTGCAAAATAATCAAGGTCTACGTGTGTTCACATCCGGCTCACAAGGAAGTCTGAGCCCCATCCCGGAAACTGAGTTCGAGGTGCCACGACTGGCGCACCTGCCGTCAAGGTGCTCCTGGTCGACCTCTGGGAGAAAAGTTTCCCTCCTCTTGGGCCTCTGCGTCAGTCAGCCTGGCCAATCCCTCCCTCGCAGGGCAGAGAGAGAACTCAGTCTCAAGGCTCTGGGTCTCGTACAGGTGTTCCAGTGCTTTCCAACCAATGTGCATGAGAATCCCTCGTGGAAGGAACTTGAAAAAAATGCAGATTCTAATTCAGTTAAGTCTGGGGTAGGACCTGAGATCCTGCATTTCTCACCGGCTCCCAAGGGGGACCGGGGCTCTGCAGGTTTGCAGACCACCCTTCCAGGAGTGAGGATTTAAAATAGCAAATGGAAGAAACTCCTCGCAGGGGCACCGGGCTGGCATTATCACTGATAAGTACTGTGATTCTCGGGATGGTCAGGATGTGTATGGCCTTGCTGTTCCTTTTCCTTATGTCTCGGGTCCTCAGGTGTACGGAGACAGCCTAGAATAGGGCTTTCCCTCCCCCTGGCCCCCAGGAACACCCAGAGCTCTCTTGTTGGCTGGCCCACAAACCCCACGTTGACTTTGGCTTGTTGGCAAATGTAAATGGCTTCCTCTCTTCCGTAGCTGTCAAAAGGCACATTCCATACTGGGGGGGAAAAAAAAGTTGTCTTTTTTTTCTGTTGTTGTTATGACCTGTCTTGGATGATAAGTACTAAGAGGACGATCGCTATATGCCTTTCTTTGTAAGTTCTGTTTCAGATTGCATCCACAAGCAGCTAGAAATAGAAGGTTGGTGTAATGATCCAGATGTCTTGGTTTACAAATACACACAAACCACTCATTTTAGGGTGACTTAACAAGATGAAGTATGTAGATGGGTGGGTTTTAAATATATATATATATATATATATATATATATATATATATATATATATATATAAAATTTCTTCTTTATTTGCTACAGTCACCGTCCTGAGTTTTATTTAGACACAGTCCAAATCCACAGATGCTGTTTCTCTTGGAGGCTTCCTGGCTTTCAGTGCTGAGCCTGGGCTCCTCTGGGCTCACCTGGGCTTGCTGAGACTCACAGCCTTACCAGGTTGGGATCCTAGCCATGCTGCCGAGCCCCTTGGCATAAGGGCCCCCTGTCCACCTTCTGCCACAGTTTCCTTATAGGATCAAACAGCATCAGCTTCTTTAGCTCTTGATCTGCAAGCCTGGCATTGCTGGCTGCTCACAGAGCTTTAGAACCTGGCAAGGCTGAGCCCACTGGGGTCCTGTCCAGCCCTGTGGGTGCTGGAAGACCTGTGGGCAGCTGAATGAGCCCTTTGAGATGAGGCTCTGAGGCCTGATGTTTGTGTCCCAGAACACAGGGCTTTTCAACAAGTGGATTTCTCTGCCCTGTAACTTTCCACAGCAAGAGTCAGATTCCCTATCATTTCAGAGCTAGAGTTTAAAACGTGGTAAAGTCTAGAGGAGGTTCTCTGAGCACAACCAAGAGGGAATGGGACCTCCCTTTCTTCCCCTGGTGGGCAGTGGTATAAGTTCCATGTCAGCAGTTGACGGGGAAATGCCACTTATGGCTCTGTCTCCTTGTCCTTGCTGAGTGTCCTATCCAGGTAAGTGGCCCCTTTTCAGTACAACAAGAATTTTTAATTTTTATTTATTTAATTTTTAAAAAGGATTTTATTTATTCATGAGAGGCCCACAGAGAGAGGCAGAGACACAGGCAGAGGGAGAAAAAGCCTCCCGGTGGGGAGCCCAATGCAGGACTCGATCCCAGGACCCTGGGATCGCACTCTGAGCCAAAGGCAGACGCTCAACCACTGAGCCACCCAGGCGCCCCACCAAGTATGCTTTAGATGCCAGGAAGCCCGATTTTATAGGGGTGCCAAGTGTGAAAGGGCGTCATCCCTGTTCTTCGACAAATGATCTACAAGATGAAGGAGGCAAGCCCCCCCAAAGAAAGCACCGCAGATGTGCGCCGGGGCGGGAGAGGACGGGGGTGGGGTGGGGGTTCTGGCAAGCGTGGAGTCGAAGTTGGCATGAGGTGGGCAGCAGAATGTGCTCTGGCTCCTGGCTGGAGAGAGGCGGGGAGGAGGGCATTCTGGGAGGGAACCAGGTGAAGGGTGACTTGGAGCCAGGGCCATTTGGGATTTGTTGATGGGGCCATAAATGACACACAGGGGGTAGCAGTTGAAGAGGCCATGGGCTAGTTGAAAGGTGGCTGGTGGAGCATGCCCTTGGCAAGTCATGAGGGGGCTGCCCCACGCACCTCCATGGGGAGCCGTCAAAGGTCTGGTCAGCACTTAGGTGGGAGAGCTTAAGGGGGGGAGCACCCAGCCAGGTGACGATGGGCCAGCCTAGGTGGAGGGCGTTAGGACACCTTAGCACGTGTGGGCGTCATTGGATGAGACTGGCCGTGGCTGACCCTCTCTCGCTCCTCTGCACGCAGCTGTATCCAGCATGCTCCAAGGCCACAGCGCTGTGCTCCAGGCGTTGCTGGGGACCTTCTTCACCTGGGGGCTGACAGCAGCCGGGGCGGCCCTCGTGTTCGTATTCTCTAGCGGACAGGTGAGTTGCCTTGCTCCGGTTCTGAGGTTTGGGGGTAGGGTGGGGGGAGTCTTAGCAAGCTCTGAAGCCACAAGGCAGGGCTGCAGACTCCCTAATGCCACTCACTGGCCACACCTGCAGGTTGTAGGCGATGTTTGTTCTTCTCTGTCCTGTCTTTTCCTCCTCGTCTCCCGACCAGGCTGGGAGAGCCGGGGTCTGCAGCTGTTCCCCTCCCGGTGTGAAGGGAGTAGGAAGGGAGCCCAGTTAGTAAAGCTCCTGTAGCCCCTGCCTGGTTTCTAGCTTCTGGCTAGTGTTGGTGAGGCCTGGGGCAGGTGCCCAGTTTGGTTGTCTAACAGGCCTGCCCTGTGTCCTGGAGTTAGCCAGGGTGATAGCAAACTCCTGGGGGAAGGAAGGGCATCTGTTCCCCTTCTCATTTATCTCCTCTTTTCATTCCAATGCTCCCCGAATCCCTTTGGGATGAATACACACAGACTCATCTTCCCATGCCCCTACAGATTATATATGCCCATCCCACCCCCCCACCCCTGCACTTCCTTTACCCATCCGCCCAGCACCCTCACTCGTCCTTGTGCCTGCATGCCCCACCCCCCCACATGGCCCCTGTGCCCCTATATCTCATCCCCTCACATTCTCCCTCCTTCATACCTTATACTCCCCCAAATACCCCCAAGTACTCCTATACTCCCCTCCCTCCATGTGCACACCCCATCCCTCCCAACCCCCAAACCCAACCCTCCATATGTCCCCCACCCTGTACATCCCATATACCCTCATGTACCCCATACACATACTCACACCCCCCACCCGAATTCCCCACTCATCCCCCACAATACACAGCCACCTACCCCACCCCACTGCTCCCAACCACCCACCCCTGCCTCCCTCCTCATCTGTCTGAGATTCCTTTCCTTTCTCCAGCCCTTGACCCCCTGGTCCATAGGTCTAGAGGGACCCATCCATATGTGTCTTGAGGAGCATAAAGTCCCTGCAATCGTGCAGCAGGCAGCCTTAGAAATTGCAGGAGTGGTAAGTGAGTGAGTGATTTAAGATCCATTTAAACATGCTGTGAGCCGGATCTAGAAACTAAAACACGGTCTAGGTAGTTGGCAAGCCAGACACTCTTGTATTAGAGACCAGTAAGACAGGTATTTGATGACAGGTAAGATCTGACCTCCTCTCGCCCTCCCCCTCCTCTCCTGAGTGGGAGGTTTGGAGCCTCTCAGAGACGCAGGGACGCACACAGCCTGATCCCAGCTTGCTGTTGACAGGTAATGAAAACCTTTCCAAACCTAGTCCCTGAGTGAGAAACACCCCGGGGTGGGGGAGAGGAGAGGGCACCAGGTCACCTAACCCTCTTTCTCCTTCACGACAGCCATGCCAGGTTTTCTGGGGTCCCGTCCTTGTACCCTTCTGGGGAAGAGCGGCCCATGGTTTTATCTTCCCCAGTTGTTTTGCACTGAGAAGAGGCCTGAGCCGCACTGGGGTGGGTTGCCCTGCGGAAGGGGTGCCCCCAAGCCCCATGTGGCCCTGGCCAATGTTGTAGGGGCTCTTTGGGAGGGAAGAGGGGCCTTCCCTTCTTCACAGAGGCGCCCTCATCCCCTTTGGAGCTTAGAGCCCCTCATTTGTCTCGTATTGGTGTAACCACCGAGATCAGCAGAACTTGCTGAAAGCTTCTGTGGGGAGGCATAGTCCCCCAGCCCACCACCACCACCACAGTTGGTGATTCGCCAGAAGGACCCATGCCACTCAGCTTCTAGTTGTCCTCCTGGCTGAGGTTTCCCATTGAAAGGATCAGTGGGAGAAAGATACAGGCGGAGTCTGGGGAAATGTGTGCACAGGCTGCGGGTGCTCCCTCCCTCCTGTGAGGGGCACACAGACAGTTCCCCTCCCCTCAGTCACAAGAATGCAGTAACACAGGTGTGACCTGACCGCAGCCTGGGGCAACCTTCAGAGCCTCAAGGATTCTACTGGGGGCTTGTCCTGGAGGCCCTCTCTGCTGCTGAACAATTCGAGACCTGGGAGAGGAAAGCAGGTGTCCCGCACCTTGTTTGGAAAACAGTGTAGACACACTGCCCCACCCCTGCCAGGGAATGGAGGGAGAGGTTCAAGTTCTGAGTCTCCATAAGCCGGCCAGGGATCAGCCAAGGTAGCTGACGTGGGCCCGTGTTGACCCTTTCTGCATAGGAAGTGTGCCTGAAGGGTGGGAAGAGGCTTGGCATTGGGAGACAGAGGTAGCCCGAGACAGGAGTCCACAGAGATGTGCTCTGGCACCCTGAGCACACCTCACTTTTCATTTGGCTGAGGTGGGGGCTGCTGCGCCAATCACTTGGGATAGTAGACACGCGGACTCTGCCCTCCGCTGCCGCTCTCTAAAGTGGCTTCACTCAAAATTTGTGTTCTTGCTTTAAAATATATTTTAATTGTAGGAAGCTTGTAAAGGATGGAAAAGCTAAAGAAATAATAAAGTGTCTTCTTCAATTTTTTAATTTTTTGATTTTTTAAAAGATTTTATTTATTCGAGAGAGAGAGAGAGAAAGAGAGAGAGAGAGAGAGAGAGGCAGAGACACAGGCAAAGGGAGAAGCTGTCTCCATGCAGGGAGCCCAACGTGGGACTCCATCCTGGGTCTCCAGGATCATGCCCTGGGCTGAAGGCAGCGCTAAACCGCTGAGCCACCCAGGCTGCTCTCTTCTTCAATTTTTAAAAAATTTATTGATTTTTAAAAATTAGTTTCAGAGGTAGAATTTAGTGATCCTTCAATGGCATATAAAACCCCGTGCTCATTACATCGTGTGCCCTCTTCAATGCCCATCACCCAGTTACCCCATCCTCCCCTCCAGCAACCCTCAGTTTGTTTTTTCCTAGAGTTAAGAGTCTTTTAGCTGTGCCTCCCTTTCAATTTTCATCTTATTTTATTTTTTCTTCCCTCTCCTCTGTTCATGTTTTGTTTCTTAGATTCCACATATGAGTGAAATCCTACAATATTTGTCTTTCTCTGACTTATTTCACTTAGCATGATACCCTGTAGTTCCACCCACGTTGTTGCAAATGGCAAGATTTTATTCTTTTTGTGGCTGAGTAATATTTCATAGTGTGTGTGTATGTATGTATATATATACTGATTTATATACCATATTCATCTACCTGTATTCATCTTTCTCTCTATATATGTATATACATATATATGTACACACAAACATATATGTATGTATATATATACACACACACACACTCCTCTGTCCATTCATCTGTTGATAGACATATGGGCTTGTTCCATAGTTTGGCTATTGTGGACATTGCTGCTATAAACAATAAATAATAATAAAAAGTTTCTGATCCCAGAAAAAACAAACAAAAAACAAACCTTGAACCTATTTGTTCAGTTGTATTTGAGTATGCACAAATGTATGCATATCTATTTCTTTACATGGTAGGGATCAAATTGTATGTAATGTCTTATAACTACTTTTCCTCACTTGATATACGTGTTCCCCCTAAATCCCTTAATGGTTTTTTTGATTATTTTGATCACTTTGGTTACTTAACTGACTGTCATATTCTGCTGTAAGGATGCATTATACTTTAGCCATCCCTCAACTGTTAGACAACTAAGTTATGTCCTTTTTTCTTAATTTTTTTTTTTTTAGGAATACCTTTATGATGAACATAAACCTTTGAGCATATATCTGATTAGTTCCTCGAAATAAATGTCTAAAAGTGGAATAAAGGCTTTAGTGACATTAAAAAAGTCTAATTTTTCTCCTTTCAGGATCCAGATGAATGCTAGTGGAAAAATTTTACCTGACTTCTTTATTAGATCTGTCTGGTTTAATTAAATTATTTGATTAGGCCAACTTTGCTTATGTCATGGCGTGCCTTCAGAAAAATGTCATTTGTGTGGCTGCCTGGGGTCAAACCTTCCATCCAGCCCGCAGCTCCTCAGAGGTGGGAGAGGGCTGAGCCACTGGTACTAGCTGCTCAGCTTTACTGGGAGTCTTGAGGGTCAGAGCAATCCACAGCTCAGCATGCCTGTAACATGTTCGTGTGGCTATAGATTATACCCCTATCTTAGACTGCAAAGTCAAACAAATATTTTTAAATTGAAATATAAAATGCATATAGAAAAGTGCATATTTTATGGCTTGATGGTTTTTCAAGGCCACCTATGAAACTCATACTCAGATCAAGAAGTAGGACAGTACCACCACCCCCTCCAATCCCCACCCCCCAGCAGCCTTTCAGGCTCCTTTCTAGTCCCTGTCCCCCACCCCAAAACTCCACTGCAAGGCAGTCCCTCTCCCTGGTCTCTGACAGCAGAGGTTAGTTTTCTCTGTTTTTTTACATCATTTAAATGGAGTAATCATATAGTAACTGCTCTTCTGTGTCTGGCTGATTCCACTCTGTTTATTTTCCAGTTTATCCTTGCCCCTGCCTGATTATGGGCTTTCATTCCTACATATATTGTGTGTGCTCTCATTGCCATGTGGTATTCTGTGGTATGAATACCTCCTAATTGATGTATCCATTCTACTGTTGGTGGGCATTCGGGTAGTTTCTAGCTTTGGCTCGCTCAGGTACTGCTGCTGAGAGCTTTCTTGCGCAAGTGTTTGGTGAATCCAAGTATGCATTCCTGGTGGGTGATGATTTCACTACTCAGGAGTGGCACAGGGAAGACCTACGTTCACTTCCAGTGAATGCTGCCAGTTGGTTTTCCAGCGTGGTTTGTTCCATTTACCTGCAGTGTGGGAGTTTGGGTTGGTTCACATGGTTCTCACAAACACTTGTCAACTCCCATCTTTCAGGCCAGCTATTTACTAAGAGTTTATAGTTAGAAGTCACAGGAGAGCCAGGCAAAAGGCAACACATGGGCCAGTGGAAGCCAAGCGCCATTGAAAGAACACTCTGGTTGGCCATGGGATGGATAGGGAAAGTTCCAACAAGTTTTTTTTCCCCCTTGGTTCTTGGCCCATTTTCATAAAGGCTCTGATCCAGGCCTACAGCCAGGTTGGCAAACTCGGGCATGGGCCAGTCTTTATTCATGCAGCTCTCTGAGGTCTTATGGTTTCCTCTCATCTCCAGAAACATCCCTTAGAATCTGAAACATCTTGTTTATATTTTCAGAGGCGGATCTTGGATGGAAGTCTTGGCTTTGCTGCGGGGGTAAGTAACGTGGTAGGAGCGATGTAAATAGAGATGCGTGTATTCTGATATTTCTCTGCCAAGGGGGATATTTCCAGGCTCTCCCCATGCATCCTAGATGCATCTCTGTGGTCTCCAGGTGCTAATAGCCCCTTCTTATCTCTGTCCCTACATATTGCCCAGCTTATTGAATGCCCCTGTCTCTGAGACAGTAAGAGAGGCTTGCTGGTTGGGCAGCTGTCTCAGGGCTTGTGAAATAAGATGGTATTGAGGAAGGGCCTCACTCAGGTTCTCCTTGGTGCTAATTAAACATTCTCTTTCCCTTCTCCTGAGAAGCCCTTTTATTATTGACATGTAAAAAACATGTAAAACATGTAGAGAGAACATGTAAAAAAAAGTAGAGAATCCCCAGTAGCCATCATTCAGCTTCAAGCATTACTGACTTGCTAATTTCATTTCTTCTGACTTGCTAATCTCATTTTTTCTGACCTCCCCCAACCTTCCTGAGAGGTTGGAATATTTTGTAAAACCAAATCCAAGACAACATGTAATTTCACCTGCAAGTTCAACCCTCCACATCCCTAACTGAATGCCGTTTTTTTTTTTTTACAACATAATCATCTTATCACACTTACCCAAATTAGCAATTCCTCATTGTAACCTAACACCCAGTCCACATTCAGATTTCCTCCATTTTTTTTTTTTTTCCAAAGGGGTCATTGAAGATTGTTTTGTTAGAATGGGCATCCGAACAAGATATTCATGTTGAAATTTTTGTTCTATCTCTTCATTGTCTTTTATTCTTGAACAATCCCATTTTTTTCCCCCTGCTTCAGTAATTTGTTGGAGAAATTGGGTTGTTTATACCCATAGAGTATTCCACATTGTGAATTTGGCTGATGGCTTCCTTGGGGGTGCTATAAACCTTTTTCCCCAGTCCCCCGATCTCCTATGAGCTGGGCATTAGATCATGTGGTTTGGTGATCTCTGAGCCTGTCTCTGGGCGTGAATGTACCACGGTGGTGCTGTGTATTCCAATTGTGTCCGTCACACCAAAAGTCATGTAATACATGGTTTTCTGTCTCGGTTGATCAGGGTTTGACTCCTCTGTCCTGTGTTTACAGTCCTATGATTTGGTATCTCCCAGGGGTCACCTAAGTCAGTAGCCATCAGACCGGGGTCCACATACCTTCCAGAGCATGCAGGGGCCTTGCAGGTGGTGCACAGGGGGCATGGATGCTTTTCACAAAATCAGTTTCTAGGTCCTCAGTGTTCACAGGCTCTCTTTCCTAAAACCACTCTGCCTGAGGATGCCCCTGGCTACCGGTTCTCCTTTCTCACACTCCCTTACACATTTGCCCTCTCCTGCTTTACAAAAGAAAGGCATACTCTTGCCTTATTACCTTGTCTCTGGGTGGCAAAAATGTCCATGTGTAAGGGAGACCCTTGGGATGTTGGTGCTGCTGCAGAAAAAGTGAAGCTTCTCATCACTGGGCATAAATGCTTTAGTGGTTCAGGCAGTCTTGTCCTTTGACTGTGGATCTAATCATATTGTTAGCAGAGGGATCCTTAAAAGTTGGGTTTTCCATGATGGACCACTCTGGGGTTTGGGGCCTGTAATTTAGATAAAATTCAGAGGATAAAATGACAGTGTTGTAACAAAGTATCTATTTTTCCCCATCCTCTACGTGGACACATTTTTAGTTTGCTTACATTTAAAAAAGAAAAAAAAAAAGAAAGAAAAGAAAAATAGAAATAAAATTAATTCCTAGATCTGTCGGATTCTAGCGATGACCACTTAATATTTGTCCATGGATATATGAATGAATTGAAAAGAACAGGGAAAAGGCCTCATCCATGAAAATATGCATTTCCAAGAATATTTTACTTTTTAATGTGTAATAATCATAAAACAATGTATTATATTTTTGTTGTTAGAAATCTATTCTGTAATGGTAACTCAATCCAGGAAATTGTTACTTATGCAATTAGGGCCCTAGGCCCACATGGATTTTCCTAAAAATTAAATTATATTGCAAAGAAATCAATAATAGACTTTCTAGTATAAAATATAAGTTGCTTTAGGATAAAATTCTGTGTGGAAATGGAATTGAAATACAAGTCTAGGAGAGAAAGGAATGATGTAAGGTTTTGGACTTTTGCACAAGGGGTTGCTTGTGCATTTTTGTGTGTTTTAGAATATAGCCTACAAACAGAGAAGTACAGAGAGAACAACATGGCTTAGTTGCCTTTTTTTTTTTTAAGATTTTATTTATTTTTTTTGAGAGAGAAAGAGCACGAGTGGGTGGGAGGGGCAGAGGCAGAGGGAGAAGCAGACTTCCTACTGAGCAGGGAGCTGATGCAGGGCTTAGGCCCAGGACCCTGAGATCATGACCTGAGCTGAAGACAGACACTTAACCGACTGAGCCATCTGGATGCCCCCATACAGCTTGTTTATATATATTTTTAAATGGATAATAGAGGCAGGGAATAAAATCCCTATGCTATTTAGATACCAGTGGATACATTTAATTGACCAATGAAACAGTTTTATTTAAAGAAATCAATATTTATATACCAGATATGACATCTTTTGCAACTCTTTAAACTCAAGATGAAAATATCTTTAAATGTCAATTTTAAAAGGAGTGAGGGAGTACTTAATCTTTAAACATTCTAGTAGGGGTTCCATAGATCCAAAATTTGAAGAACTCTGTTCTGTGTTGTCTTTCTGCTTTTGACTAGGCATCTGTGTCTCCTCTTCTAGTTCTTTTAGGGCAAAAAAACCTTTCATAAGGTTTGCATAGCAAAAACCAAAGTGAAATAAGGAAGGAAACAAACAAGCAAAAGCAGAGGGTAATAGTCTTTGGGACATGTACGAATGAATTTTGGGAGCATAAAACATGAACAATTAGAATGAAATCATCAGGCCAGTGTATTATGGTCGTTTAAGTATGGAGATCTAAAATAAAATAGTTTACTTCTGATTTTCAATGTAATTGGTAAAAAAAAAAAAAAAGGAGTTTCTAAAAATTATCTATATGTATTGTCGTCATCTCCTCCTTCTACTTTTTTAGAAAATAGCATTTACTTTTCTGAAATTGACCTTGAGCTAGTTCATTAGAGAAACCTCTGGAAGGTCACAAATACATGGAGAAAAGTAAAAGCATGATGTGGGAGACAGTGGAGGCTCAAACACCAAGTGGCCTTGGTGACTAGTAGTCGTTTCTTAAAAATCCTTTCCCAAACTAGGGCAAAAGGCAGTAGAACCTCGGTGGCCTGAGCTGTAATAACTACTTATAGTAATTACAGGAGAATTTATATTGAATATAGCCACTCTGTTGGCTAGGACAGTAGTTCTCAACTGGGGGGTGATTTTTACCCCTCCAGGGGACATTTGGCATGTTTGGTTGTCAGAACTGATGTCTAGTGGCTAAGGGCCAGGGATGCATACCTAAACACCCTCCAATACCCAGGATGTCCCCCACCACAAAGAATTATCCGCACCAAAGTGTCAGTGGTGCCACACCAAGAAATCCCGGGCTAGAGCATTTTGATGTATCCTCTCTAGTCACAGAGTGCAATGTGTAAAATACAGGTGTATTTAAATTTAAAAAAAAAAAAAAAGAAGAAGAAGAAAATCATCCTATCTCTCCCCCAGGCTTCCCCAGGATCCCTACTATTAGCCCTGAGCAGGTCCTTGGAGAACTTTTATTACACACATATGACATATCTGGATAAACATGCCATAGTGCTTGGCATCCTTCAATACAGCTTTTGTATTTATTCTTCAACACAGCTCTGAGATGCTTTGAGGAAGTATCTTGAAAAGGGAAACCTAGCAGGGACCCTGGGTGGCTTAGTTGGTTAAGGCTTTGCCTTTGGCTCAGGTCGTGATTTTGGGGTCCTGGGATTGAGCCCTGTGTCAGGTTCCCTGCTCAGAGGGGAGTCTGCTTGTCCCTCTTCCTCTGCCCCTCTCCCCTCGCTTGTGCTCTGTCTCTCAAATAAATAAATAAAATCTTAAAAAAAAAAAAAAAGAAAAGAAAAGAAAAAGGAAAGGGAAAAAGTAGCCATCAGTCAGTTGACCGGAGTCCCATTGTACCTGGTACAGATGTAACATGTTTTCACGGGCAGCTGTGCATACATTTATGCATGTGTTGTGTGTGCACTGAAATGTGTATCTGTTCTAATGCTGCCATGATGCATCTCTACAATATATAATTGTGCACTGAGAAAGGCGACTCCTGAGAGTAAGAACATGGTATTTTAAATGTGCTTAGCAGGATATTTCACAGGTGTTTTTTTTCTCATTAACAGGGCCTTGGAAGCATTAATCACTTCTCCTTAAATGACTCCTCTTAGAATCTGTTTGCCTTTTTTTCTTTTCCTCCTGACTCTTTAAATCACTCTTTAAGTCTTTAATAATCATTATCTTGTTATTCTCAGTACTCATGTCTGCCCTTGATTTTTGCCTGAGGTGTGAATTTCACGGGGAGAAATGTTACCATTAAAAAAAAAAAGGCAGAAAATGAAACCTAGAGTATTACAACGTTAAGGCTGGAAAAGATATTAGACAGTTATAATAGCTAATATTTATAACACCTTTATTTTTTACGAGGTGTTCTGCTGAGCACTTCCCGGAGACCATCTAATTTAATTTTTGTAATGGCTCTAGGAGGTATATAGCAGGTACTATTATATCCCCCCCACTTTACAGATGAGGAATAGGCACAGGGAGTGTAAGTAAATCGTCCCGGATCCCGAGATGAACAGTCAGGATTTGAACACACAGTCTGACTCTAGGGCTTCCCCTTTTAAACGACAGTGCCTCCCAGCTGAGGTCTGGTCCAGTTGCCTCCACTTGCAGGCAGGAAACAAATCCAGAGAGGGATTTATGAGCTATCCAGAATCGAAAATTGTTAGGTAGGAGCATAGCTAGGACCAACTCAGACAAGAAGTCAGAGGTTGCTGGTGTGTAGCTGTGTGACCTTGGGCGAGCTCCTTAGTCTTCCTGGACCTCAGTTGACTGTGCTGAGAACTGATGCTGGGCTTGATGGTTCATTAAGGGCTTCTTCATTATGCATGGCTCAAGGGGCGGGTTCCAGCACATGTTAGCATGAGTCCTTTTCTTGGAAGGCATTATGAAGCATTGCGGTTAGGTTTGGTTCACCTACTCACCTCTTCAGTGGCAAATTTAAACCTGCAATTGAATATCTTTTTATCTGAGTGAGAAAGAAGTCATTGTCCCGAAAGATAAACGTTTAGATGAATCTGAAGAGGCAAAAACATCAAGGGTCACCATTTTAATTTTCTTTGCTCTGGTTCTGATGTCTCTTTTTGTTGAGGCTTGTATTAACTAGAAATCTCTGAGTCAATGTCGATTCTCTCTCAAGGAAGGAACATTCATGTGGAATAAATCGGACCAGGAGGGGTACCTGGGTGGCTTAGTGGCTGAGAGTCTGCCTTTGGCTCAGTTCGTGATCCTGGGGTTCTGGGATTGAGTTCTGCATCAGGCTCCCCACAGGGAGCCTGCTTCTCCCTCTGCCTATGTCTCTGCCTGTCTCTCGGTGTCTCTCATGAATAAATAAATAAAATTTAAATAAATAGGTAGATAGATAGATAGATAGATAGATAGAGCCAGGAACCTGCAGAAGGGAGAGGCAGCCTACCAATCAAAAATCAAATACTCACTTGTAATCATGAAGAGGCAATTTCATATCTATTATTTAATCCCATAGGGAGCCAGGTTCTTACGAAAGACATGATTCCCTTAAGGAGATTTTGGCTGAGTCTGTTTTTTGCGCAGCACATGGTAAATAATATTTTTTTCCAAATAACTGGCTCACTGTCAGAAGTTAATGACACTCTCCAGTGATGGCCTTGGGGTCTGGAGGGATAAGGGTGACCAGCTGTTGTCCATTCCCATGGAGAAAACGGAGGTGCAGAATGGACTCACATTGTAGCATGAGAGATTCAGGGAGGAGATTTCAGGTAGATCTGCTGGAAAGGCTTATTCTAGAGAAAATAGTAGAGAGAGAAGAGCTGGATGTGGGGAGTAGCCATGGAATAGGGCCTTCAGAAATCTGAGCTTTTGTGCTACTGGCTTCGTTGATCCCAGATTGGATGTTGTAATTGCTGATACCTTTCTCTGTCTTACTACCTGAGAGGTAGGGAGCCCTGATGTGTCTTAATGGAGATTTTCCAAAGTGAGGTCTTTTGAACAACCTTGAGAAGGGCTGGGCCACAGCCAAAGTACCATAAGACAGCATGAGGGGAGCATGCGAACGGGATCTGATGGGGCTCCTGCCAGGATCATTGTCCTGTGTCTCACAGAACCGTGATTTTCCTCTTTATGAGGCTGAGAAGAATGGTGGGCCCCAGGGTGACCCCCCGCTAAGGATGTTGAACACGCTTGGACCTAGAGCAGACCCCGTCCCAGCATCACTTTGATTGGACAGACCACCTGGGAAGTATCAAGCAGCTGTCCAAAGTGGAGCTCCTCTCTCAAATGGGCTTTTTCAAGATTTTGGGGACTGAGGAGCCCTCAGGGCCTCCTACCTAGAGCCTCTTCTCTGCAAGTTGTTTGCACTGAGTTGCAATGACCGGGGAGGTGATATTTGTCTGTTTTAGGGCTAAGATCGCCCTTGACGTTAGTCCTTAGCCAAGTAGTGAGGAGGACTACTGGGTTGGCTTGAGGGGACTTGGAGCTGCCTGCCCTTGGGGTCTCATTTGACCAGTTAAATGTAGCATGGTGTGTGGAGAAAACATGGGGAAGGGCTCTTCTCTAGCCAGGACTATTCACAGCCTCCCTCTGGGGGCTTGTAACGGGCACCTGACACTCCTGCCACCACTGCTTCTTGCCTAGCAAGGCTGCAAGACACTGGTGCTCAAACTCATAGTCAAGGGGTTGGCACCCTTAAGGGTTATATGACAAAGCATTTTGTTATTTTATTATTTTTAGAGGGGGAATGGGGAACGGTGGAGGAAGAGGGCGAAACGATCTTAAGCAGGCTCCGCACCCAGCACAGAGCCTGACATGGGGCTTGATCTCACAACCCTGAGATCATGACCTGAGCCGAAATCAAGAGTCAGCTGCTTAACTGACTGAGCCACCCAGATGTCCTGCGAAGCATTCTATTTTTAAAGGACTCATATGGCCAGTTTACAGTGGGAAAACTTCTGAGTCCTCCATGCACCTTGCCGTGCATGGGCAGGAGAAGCTGAACACACCACGGGGGATAGGCCTGACTTCTGACTCGGTGCTCCTGGACTCCAAATAGTAGTGGTTCTTCTGGGCAACGAGGGCAGTGTGGTGGCAACTCTGTGCCCAGCTCTCCCCTCCTCTTGTGTAACACGTGTGGGCAGAATGAGGGCCTTCCTTGCTGCCACATCCTGACCTTGACTCCACTTGCCTCCACGTCTTGCTGCAGACGGAGGGGTGGCCAGGTGAGGGAGGAAAAAGGAGAAAGGGAAGAAAAGCACTCAGGAAGGAGACAGACCATCGCTGTTATTATTGTGATTTTTCTTTTCCATTTCATGCTTCAGATTTCCAGTGTCATTATAAACAGTGTGGAGGAGGAAATGATATACATTACCTTCTGTCTACGGTGATGGAAAGTAACTGCATTTTTGTTGGTGGAGGAGGCCATGTGTGCTCTCCGGCCTGCTAAGCAGCTGGCCTGGGGGGCCCTGAGGCCTGCCCGGAGGCTCCTGGATGGTTGCGTCGCTTCTTGCCTCTCCGATCCTCTCTCCCCACCTTCCCCAAGTGTATCCTGAGGCTGCCTCCACTCTCATGGCCAGGGAACCCCTGCTTCCCCCTTGTTGCTCTGCCTTTCCTTGCAGACTTGGGCCAACCCTCCATACAGGGCCAGGGCATCCTCCTTGGGGGAATACCCGTTCCTCCTTATTTGGGGCACCTTCTCTGTTCCCATGAAGGGGAAGGTGAGAGTGTATGGTAGTGACCAGCCAGTTAAAACGGGCTTTGGGATTCAGTTTCTGTAGTCAGATGTGCGTGCTCCAAAGACAGTAACTCTTACACATCTCCCCTTAGAGCAGGCAAATGTATAATAGATATTCCCTCAAGATGATTGACTCATTTTTCATTTATTTGTTCATTCACTCACTCATTCATTCATTCATTCATTCATTCATTCATTCAGCATTTATGGAAGATTTATTATATTCCAAGGCACCGTGCCAAGTGCTCAGAATGTAAAGCGCTAGGAGACGGTCTCTGTCTTTAAGGAAGTTACGATCTGGTGGAGAGGTGGGCGCACTGCCTGTTTTTGTAAGTAGAGATTTATTGGAACCCAAACATGCCTGTTTGTTCACACATTGTCTGTGGTGGCTTGTGCATTATAATGGCAGAGTGAGAAAGCACAACGGGACTAGATTGCTTGCAAAGCCTAAAGTATTTACAATCTGGCCCTTTACAGAAGTTTGCCCATCTCCGGGTTTTCTGAGGGCGGGTTGTAGGGCAAACAGTCTGAGCAGGTGTCCGCAGCATGCAGGGCCTGGGCTGGCAGTCTCAGAACATCAATGAGATGTCTGGTGTTCCCGAGCAGGTGATTTCCTGGGGGAGTCAGGTTTTGTGTGGGAAGGGGAACCTGACCTTGACTCATGAAATCCATGCCACTGCTGACCCTTTGCTGGGGTGGGTTGTTCGAAGAATCTTCAGGAAGCAGCTTTGCAGGGAAGCAGGGTGAATTATGTGGACCATTTTGCTCTAATCTCCTTGTCACATAAAGCACACTGTATCAAGACAGATGGCCAGGGACAAAAGTGTGCAATTTGAGATTGTGAGCTAAAACTAGGTTTCCCAGCTCAAATCAACCTCAAGTTGACAACTGTCCTCAGCATCCATGGTCCAGCAGAATGAGCTAACTTGGCCTCACATGCTGGGCAGTTTGGTTCCAAGGAGCTCTTGCTCTGGCTTTGGAGTAACTCCCTTCATTCTGATGCAGTGGCTCTACTTGCACTGCACTATAGAACCATCTGGAAAGATTTTAAAAGCCCCGGGCTCCAGACATACGCTGGACTAAATACATCCTAGTCTCTGGGGGTAGAATGAGTCTTCAGTGGTTTCTCAAACTCCACTGGCGATTGCAGTGTGCAGCCAGCATCAAGGAGCCCTGTTCTAACAGGGACCACTGTGTAATGAAGGATGAACTGGTACTTGGAAGCTGTAGACTCCCTTCAGAGGCTCTAAGTAGCTATGGCACTAAGAGTCCAGGCAAGCCCATATATGGGGTTGGGGCCATGGTTAGAGGGGCACTGGGTATGGAGGAAGGGGCCTTGGACCCTGGAGGGGGGATCCCAGGGGGAAACTGTAGCCTCTGGTCCCCAGCTGCAGGCCTATGTGCCACAGGTTGCCGTGGTGGTCCACCCCGTGCTTGGCGGTTGTCTTGGCTCCTAAGGTGGGTTGGTTTTGATATCAGCCTGGGTTGGGAGGGGGTAGGTCTACTCTCAGGGGCATTTCCCAGTTGGTCAGGTGATACTGGGCAGCTGCCAACTGGGGACTCGGGCTCTTCCTCTGGGCTCCTTGGCATGTGCCAAAGAAAGACGAGAGGTGGGGTCTTTGCTGCTTGGAGAACTTGAGCGTGAGCTTAAATTCTCACTTGATGCACAGTCCTCATTAGATCTCATGCTGTGTCTGAAAAATCCCAGTACGGGCAGGGCCTTCTGGGAGTCATCTCAGGCATCCCTTGCCACCAGACAGGGCAATGTTTCACCAAATCCAGACAGCTGGAGCTGGGTGGGGGGGGGGGGGGGGGGGAGGGGGGCGGAGTGTAGCTTGTTCTCCAAGACTTTTATGAAGCAAGTCTCTACTTTTTTTTTGGTAACCTAATTGAGTGTTTAGCTAGCTTGTTAGAAACTCATCCAATCTAAATGTCTTCTGCTGCAATTTAAATAAGAGAGAGAAGCTGACATCATCTTTCATGGACATCTTCATACAAATCACATTACAGAGCATTTGCAGAGGGTCAGCTCTTTTGCAAGATACTCTGAGTGCAGCGGATCAAAGTTAATATTGGTTGTCTTGTCCTTTATAGCCTTTGCCTGCCAAGACCAAATCTCTACACGTGTTATTAACACAAGTGTCTTGTGGAAAGCCGGCCGTGGGATTGCTCATGATTGCTTTTCAGTGGTGGCTCACTCACAAGAGGGGAGAAGAGCCAGTCATCAAAGCTTTGTCAAGGGCCTGTGCAATTTAAGAGATGATCCAGACATGTGTTCTGTTTGCAGAATGAGCGTTAATTTTCTTCCTTGGGGAGTAGCTGCCCAGACTATGGGAGCAGGGAGTGGATTGTCTTAAGGCCAATCCATCCACCATTAACTGTGTGGAAGGCATTGTGAGGATATGTAAAGAAGCAAGACGTAGGGACGCCTGGGTGGCTCAGTGGTTGAGTGTCTGCCTTTGGCTCAGGTCGTGATCCCAGGGTCTTGGGATAGAGTCCTACCTACATCAGGCTCCCTGCAGGGAGCCTGCTTCTCCCTCTGCCTATGTCTCTGCCTCTCTCTGTGTCTCATGAATAAATTAATGAAATCTTAAAAAAAAAAAAAAAAGCAGCAAGATGTAATCCCTCCCTTCAAGGGGCTAAGGTTGGCTGGGTTCCTGTCACCCTGAGACAGGTTGGCATGTAGTTGTGTGAAGGTAACATATACAAGGTGACAGGCAGCCTGGGGCAGAGAGGTTACTTCTAGTGGGGAATTAGGGAGGGACTTCTTCAGGGATGAGACTCAGGCTAGAAGAGTAAGTAGAGCTTGGGGATGGGCCTGGAGCAGGGGAAGGAAATGAATTCTGGGCAGAAAGAACAGGATATTGGAAGCATGGCTGGGGAAACCAGGAATGTTGAAGCATGGTGGTTGGTTTGGTTGGAAGGTGACAGCTGAAAGGCAGGTTGGGACCCAGCTCTAACCAACCTGGGGCCCCATGGACAAGACTCTGTACTCCATTCTCTAGATTGGTGGGGAGACCCTAGAGAAATTTGAAGGGATGAGGTGACCAGAGTTGTACTTTCAGAAAGTGCATTGTCTTGGTGGCAGACAGCTCAGCTGTTTGGGAGTGTGCAGGGAGAGGCCATGGTGGAGAGGCACATGGGAGGCTCTTGCATTACTTTATTTATTTATTTTTTAAAAAGATTTTTTAATTTGTTCATTCATGAGAGGCACACAGAGAGAGGTAGAGATGCAGGCAGAGGGAGAAGTGGGCTCCCTGAGGGGATCCTGATGCGGGACTCGATCCCTGACCCTGGGATCACTCCCTGAGCCAAAGGCAGATAGATGCTCAACTGCTGAGCCACCCAGGCATCCCAAAGAAATCATAGTCCTGTTTTTTTTTTTTTTTTTAAGATTTTATTTATTTGAGATAGAGTGAGAGAGAGAGCGAGCAAGCATGACCTTGGCTGGGGTGAGGCAGAAGCAGACTCCCCACTGAGCAGGGAGCCTGACATGGGGCTTGATCCCAGGACTCGGATTGTGATCTGAGCTGAAGGCAGATACTTAACCCACTGAGCCACCCAGGCGCCCCATCTGGCATTACTTTAGATGATGCCTGGACTCCTGAGACCCTTAAATTAGGCAGAGGCAGGGGAGTTGGGAAGGGCGAGAACAAAGGACGGTCCTGCTAGAGAACCAAGAGGACCTGGGAGCCCTCTGATTGGGAAAGTAGCCAGAGGGGCTCAAGCCCTGGGCTCCTGTCCCGGGGGCAGTTGGAGAATTTGCTGTTGCCTCCTGGCTTACAGGCTGCAGGAGAGGGACGCCACCAGAAACGTGGAGTTTACATCGGGCCTTTCTCTTTTGAGTGGGTTTGTACTTTGGAATCTGCGTGGTGGGGTGGTCTCCATGGCAACCAGACACCTACAGCTCGCCGCACCGATGGGGATGCTTCCTTCTGCTCACTCTGCTTTTGACTGAGAGTAACTGAGCCCCCCCCCCCCCCAAAGAGTGGCTTAAACAAGAAAGACTCCTCTTACTCAGAAGAAATCCAGAGACCGTGGCTGGGAAAGTAGGTCCACAGCATCCCCAGGACCGTGCTTTGCCACAGAGGGAGGCTTTTGTCTTTCTGGCCCAAGGTAGCTGCTGGAGCTCAGGTCATCACATCCACCTCCAGGCAGCAAGATGAGAAGCAGGAGCCTTGCCTCGCAAGTCCACTTTCAGTTCATCAGCCAGAACTTATTAGAAGACCCCATCTAGCTGCAAGGAAGGCTGGGATACATGGGCTTTCAGCTGTGCTGCAGCGTGCCCAGATAAACAGTGGGATCCTGTTACTGCACGAAGGCGGGAGAGTGGAAACTGGAGCAGGCAATTAGCACTCTTGGCCACACAACCCACTGCGGAGAGAACTTTGAGCCCTAATGCTATTATTGATTTACCTTCCCTGTGTACTTTTTGTATATGTTGTTCTTCTAAATGAGCCATGTCATTCGTTCCTTAACTAGTTTCTTTCAGAGCAGAGGAGTAAAATATGAACTTGGCAGTAAAAAATCCTTCTGTTTCTGTTATCAGCTAGGGCTTTAGAGGCCATGAATGATGGAAAATCTAGCTTGATTCTGCGTAGGACGAAAAGAAATGTATTGGCCCATGCATTTAAAATAACCAGGCATAGACCCGGCCTCAGATACTCCTGCTAGACTCTGTAGATCCAAAGACGTCACTGCGGCCTGGGGTTTTCCCTGTGTGGCTCCCCTTCTGGATACTCTGTTGACAACCCCTTAGTCTCACATCCACGGGAAGGAGTCTTCCTTCCCCAGCTTCAATGGCCTTGGAATTGACTTTCATGGGCAGGGAGTGACTTGGGTTGTGTGCTCATCCCTGCACACTAATCCCTGTTGCCATGGGGATGTGGCATGTTGATTGGCCAGACCTGGGCCACATGGCCACATCTACTGGCCTCCTCTTCTTCCTCCCTTAGATAAAAAGCAAAGACAAAAAAAAAAAAAAAAAAAAAAAGATGAATAACGGTGGGGTGGGGGGGGGAGATGTTTCCTCTGAAGCAAAATTAAGGTGCCATTGCCAAAGTAGGTGTACTGGAGGTTGGGTAGTCAGCATACAGCCAACATGCCCACATTCTGCAAGATACCGCAGACCTCCCCCACACTCCCTGTGCCAGTCAGAAACCACTCCAAAACATAGTGGCTTCAACAACAATTTATTATTTCTCATGATTCTGATGGGCTGGGTTCAACTGGGTGGTTCTTCCAGTGTTGTGTGGGGTCACTCACAAGGTGAGGGCATCTGGTGGCTCAACTAGGCTGGAGGGTAGAGGAGGGTTTCACTCATAGTGGTGGGCACCTGGTGCTACCTGTCCTCTGGGTCTCTGAGGAGACCCCATGGCTCATGGGTCAGTAGGTGCAGGTGGAAACTGTAAGGCCTTGGAGGCCTAGACTCAGGAGCTTACATAAAATCTCTTGTTACATTTTATTGGCCAAAGCAAGTTGTAAGGCCCACCCAGATTCAAGGGTTCTTGGTGGCAGGAGCCTGCAAACTATCCCGGCTCTGCTCTACCCTCTACCAGCCTCACTATGTAGAGGTGATGCCTATTGACAGTCTACCCTCCTAGGATCAAGATTCCTTTTCTGTTGCCATTTCTAGAAGTCCCTGGACCCCTATGCTGGGTCTCCCTTGGTCCTATTTTCTCCATCCTGCTTCTTAGCTTCGCTTTGGGTATCACTCCCACCCAGGGAAAGGAAATTCTCTTTCTAGGTTTTCATTCCATTTGCCAACAAACACCCAAGGAATAAATCGGAAGACCCAGTGAAGTGGAATTCATGCTCTGTGGGTGGCAGAGAAGCAAAACCTTCACGGAACCAGATTGGTCATGAGTGTTCTGGTCTCCTGAGAGGAAAGTGGTTGGGCTAAGTTCTCAGGACGAGGGCCACCCCATTCCAGAAGCAAGAACGAGCTACTGAGGTGACATTCTGTGGCTAGCAGCAATGTGATCTCCTTGGAATCTTCTCTTATGACCTTCTGAGAGCGGGTGTGTCCACATTGTGGAACTGGAGGGGCCTGGGAGAAATACCAGTTTTTAAATTCCACGCTTCAGCACTGCTTGGTTTCCTTAACCTGTAAGACTTTGACTTTTTTTTTTTTTTTTTTGGTTTTTTTCTTTTTTAAATTCAGGCATCAGTCTTACTCCGTCTTTGCAGGGGAGTCTCTGCCTCATTTTGTGAACATAATTTCAGCACATTAAGAGCACGTTGCTGAGAGCAGGGCGGAGGTCCATCCTAGTGTTTCTCTGGCAGGTGTGTGAGCAGAGCAGCTGAACGGTGCTGAACTATGGATTTATGCCTCTCCTTGCCCCGCCGAGAGGGTGGTGGGTCCATGGACACCAGAGAAGCTATAATCAGAGGCTGAGGATCCTCACTGCTGCCTTCTCCCAGGGCCTGGACAGGTTTGTCAGTCTCAGGCCCTCCCTTCCCAATGCCTCCTACCCCAAGGAATGGGACCTCAGGAGTGCCTCTGACATCTCTGCTTTCCTGGATGAGAGAAGCCCTCTCGGGGCAGCCGAGGCCAGGAAGCAGAGCTCTGATTCTGCACAGTAATAAAGGGTGCTGGGCTCTGACAGGGAGTCAGGAACACTGGGTTGCATTTCTCGCTGTGCTGTTTATAATTCCTGTGATTAGGAGCAAGTCCTGTAACCTCCCAGCCTCTCAGGGCTCCATTGAGACTGAAATCCTTCCCCTCCTACCATGTGCACGGAGTGGAAGAAAAAGTCAGGACATGACTGCTTTAATGCCTCTATGCCCTCCAGAGTGAAGTGAGAACAAACGACCAGGGAGGCAGGCGCCTTAATAGCTTGCTGGTGGATGCTGATCTTTGCTGTCAGGGTGCCCTGGCTTTTAATCCCACATTTGACTTTGGCTCCGGGCCATGATGAGCTGTTTCTCCAGACTTTGCTGAACGGCAATCAGAATAGAACCATCAGGCCTGATGGAGAATGAGCTCCCTGAGAATTGTGTATTTGACAAGTGTCTTCCTTCCTTCCTTTCTTTTTTTAATTTTTTGGTAGTGTTTCTTTGGAAACCTCTCAGTTTCTGAAGCCCGGGTCTTCTTGTAAGAAATCAGCCGTGACAGCTCTGGGGCTAAGTGAGTTAGTTGTTCGGGTGGGGGTAAAAAAAAAAAAAAAAACATTTGTTAAAACCCATAAGCAAGGGGAAAATAGATTAGTATTGTATTTAAGGCAGGAGGAAGGGGCAAAGAATCATTGTGCATAAGCTCTAAGTAGATTACCCATCTGATTTGCGGAATACTCTGTAATTATGCATAAAGAGACTGTGGGGTGGGGTTTGTCCATGAGCTGACTGCAGGGAACACTTACCTATTATGGGCTCGTGAATCCCAAATATTACCCAAATATTATTATGTGACAATAGTTTATTACTTCATATTTTTCAAAGCATTTTCCCATCCATTACTTCGTCTGACCCTCATAATAATCCGGTAGCTGTAGGCTTTTTTTTTTTTTTTAAAGATTTATTTATTTATTTGACAGAGAGAAAGAGAGCATACAAGCAGGGGAAGCAGCAGGCAGAGGGAGAGGGACAAATGGGCTCCCCACAGAGCAAGCAGCCCGACCAGGGGCTTGCTCCCAGGACCCTGGCAGGATCATGACTTGAGCCCAAGGCAGAGGTTCAACCATCTGAGCCACCCAGGCGCCCCTAGGCTTTCTTTTTTGCACATAATAGGTGAAAGTCCATCCCATGCTGGACTTCTTATGTGACCCGTCCTGGAACGTTTGAAGCAATTCGGAAAAGGGGAACTTCCAGTCCCCCTGAGCATCCCCAAGGTTGTGCCAAGCACTGGAGATAAACAATAAACAAAGCACCCCCAAAGTCCTGCTCTCATGGGACTGCTATTCTAGCAGAGAGAGTTGCATGATACACTCTACACGAAAACATATGGTATGTCAGACAGAGATGAATGTGAATGAGGACAATAAAGAACGGAGGAGGATAGAGAGTACTCTGGCAGGGGTGGGAGTCATGACTGTTACAATCTTCAAAGGAATCAATCATTGAAGATGCTGGGGAAGTGGTCCTGACATATGGAAGGTTCTCAATAAAATTTTTTGATGTATTGAACAAATAAACAAATGCTCAAATAGATGGATGGATGGGTGGGTAGGCGGACAGATGGATGGATGGGTAGATTGGTGGGTGGATGGATGAGTAGATGGATGGATGGATGGATGGATGGATGGATAGAAGAAGAAGGTGTCCTAGGTGTCCTACCCACTCACCCACCCACCCACCCACCCACCCCTGTAGACCTGTGTTTCCTTTTGAGAGCCTTACTGTGCCTACATATTTTCATATTCCCTTGTTCTGTTTCTTTTCTTTTTTCTTTAAAGATTTTATTTATTTATTTGACAGAGAGAGAGCACAAGCAGGTGGAGCAGCAGGCAGAGGGAGAAGCAGACTCGCCACCAAGCAGGGAGCCCCATGTGGGGCTCGATCCCAGGATCCTGAGATCATGACCTGGGCTAAAGACAGATGCTTAACCATTGAGCCACTGAGGTGCCCCTCCTTGCTCTGTTTCCTGAATCAGTCTCATCTCAGGTAGCCCCTGGAGATGGAGAGCCCCTCCCTGCTAGAAGGAGCCAAGATCCAGCTGGTTTAGAATAGGAATGCTCCTGGTTCTGTGCAGGTTGAATTGGGAGGTAAATTGTTGCTAACTGGTCAAGGAAGAATTTGCCTCTCATTTATTGCAACTCAGTCTTCTTATTATGGGCCTCATTTCGTAAATCCACATCTTGCCATTGAGATTTTGCTCCTTATTGGATTGGGCATCTCCTTTTACCCTTCTTCATCTACTAGCCCCTGTCCAAGATGGGGTTTCCTTGATAAGTATTTAAAACTCTCTGCTTATATAGTACTTCTCTCTAGATCCTAATTGCTTGTTCATTTCTCTTCCCTCCTTCCCAAACTGGAAGCACGTGGAAGGCAGGGGCTGTCTTTTCACCGTTGCAACTTGGTCCCTAGTACAGGGACTCCCCCATAGTGGCATTCAAAAATATTTTTAATATAAGCGTTGAAAGAGCGTGCTGACTGCATTAGAGGTTTTCCTTGGGGTTGGCTGCCCTTAGGCCCAGCCCATTTCTCCAGACCATCTGTGTGCACTGATGGACATTTCTGGAACATCAGGATGAAATCTCAAAATAGGCAATGAGAAACCCTCTGAGTCTATAAGGAAATCCATCTTTCTGATTCTTCCAATGAAGGAAGGAATTAATTGAATGTAAACTCATTACATCTCTGAAGCACTTTGAAAATTTCCCCATGATTTAATTACGATGAACTTCTCAGGATGTAGTCATGCTAGGAAATGTCTCAAACTGTCAGTGGCATGGGGTGAGCCAAGGGCAGGGGGCATTGGGGACTTTGAAGCGGAGCCTTTTTTCTTGAGGGCATGGGCTTTGATATTATCATGAGCTCTAGAGTCACCTTGCTTGGTTTTGAGCCTGGTTTCCCTACTATTAGTTTTTTTTTTTTTCTAAAAAGCAAATATTTATTATTTTTATTTTTTTAATAATAAATTTTTTATTGGTGTTCAATTTGCCATCATACAGAATAACACCCAGTGCTCATCCCGTCAAGTGCCCCCCTCAGTGCCCGTCACCCCCACCCTTCACCCTCCTCCCCTTCCACCACCCCTAGTTCGTTTCCCAGAGTTAGGAGTCTTCATGTTCTGTCTCCCTTTCTGATATTTCCTACCCCTTTCTTCTCCCTTCCCTACTATTAGTTGCATGAGCCCAGACTTTGTAAGCCTCAGTTTCCTTTTCTGTAAGACAGAGATAACAGTGCTGTCTCCTCTATGGGGTTATCATGCACATGAAACGAGTCAAAATATCTGAAGCACTTAGCACAGTGATCGGCACGTAGGAAATGCCCAGTACGTCTCGATTACTATGACCTCCTGTCAAGGCAAATGGGTAGAGGACTCATGTGGAATTAGGAATTGTCCACCTGCAGCTGATTATCTTCCCTACACAGACTCCTTCCACCTTTCTTCTCAGCAGCACCATCTTGGATGCTTGGATAAATTTGGAACTTGGATACATTTCTTTGTTCATATATAACTTAAAAAGAAGGAAATCATATCGTGTACAACATTTAAAAACACGTTCTTTCACTTACCATTTCCCAAGTTTTTTCTTGTTATCTTGGTGCTTGCATGGTACCCCGTCCCAAGAACCGACCATGTGAGTTTTCACTTTCACCCAGGTATAACTGAAATGCGCTCAACTGTGCGTGTAACCGGGGTATTTTAGGCTAATGACTTGTTGCTCATTTAAGTTGGACTTGAGTTTTTGAATCGTTGTTTACTTTTATCAAGATCATCAATGCACACGTCTAAAAGGAACAAATGTTAATAAAAGGCTTATAGAGAAAAAAATATTCCTCTCTCCTGCCTCCCATGGCCCTGTCTCTTCCTAAAAGTAACCACTTTTGTCTGTTTCTTGAGAAATCCACCCCCCCCCCCATATTTCTAAACAAATCTATTCTGCAATTTTTGACTTCAGTTCTGGTCAGTGTTATTTTTAGGTTTCTTTAATAGTTTCCCCCAGTAGCCCTCTGCTCTCTCTCTCAATTAATCGTATTAGTTGGCTTTTGCATTTCCTGGATGAGCCTCTCGTTTTCCTCCCTTCTCTCTTTATTTTATAATCTCTCTGCTGTTTTGTTCTGCATGGTGGTGTGCAGAGTTCAACTCCCTAAAAAGAGCAAGTGTTTTTCTTTTTTTTTTTTTTTTTTTGATGTTTTCATAGTTTCAGTTTCTTGGAAACCTTATTCTCTCTGTTTGTTTGTTTTATTTTTCTCCTTAAGCACCCTTCCTTTTCCATGGATTTCTTTTTTTTTTTTTTTGTGGATTTATTTCATGCATTCGTACCTCTTTGATACCATGTTCTTCTCCTTATAAACGTTGTTTCCCTGAATTTTCCAAGGTCTAAGAGCCTTCTCTCTTCCTGTTTGTTTCCTGTGGTCCCTGTGGTAGCGTGTTGGGGACGTGCATTTAAAAACAGTTTCCAGGGGCATCTGGGCTAGCTCAGTCCATAGAGGATGTGACTCTTGATCTCAGGGTCATGAGTTCAAGCCCCATGTTGGGCATAGAGCTTCCTTAAAAAAAAATAAAACAAAATAAAAAGGTAAAACCAGTTTCCTGGTTTTTTACTGGTAAAACCAGTTTTCTTTACCCTCCTGGGTAAAGAAATGGTGCCTTGCAGAGTGCTAGCCACCATTCTGAGTGCCTTGTATATGCCACGTATATGTGTTAGCTCATTTAGTCCTCGCAACGAGTGAGGTAGGGGTTGCCAAACTGAACTGCTATTCAGTTTGCAGATGATTAAACTGAGGCTTATGGAGGGAACGGGATGTGCCCAGGCACTGTTGGGATTTGTCAGATCCCGGAGTCTGTGCCCTAAGCTCGGTGATGCACATTTCCCTGATTTGCTTTGATTACAGGTGAGCTTAAACATCTTATTAGTTCCTTGGTACCCCTGGACATGTCTTTGGTGATGAGCTGGTGATTTACATCCTTTGCCCAGTTTATGTCTCTAAACCTTTATTTGCACCAGAGCCTTCCAAAATCAGTCTTGAGTTTCTCCCTGTCCCTCACCCTACGCCAGTCCCTTCTGCACCTGCCACCTATATGCAGCTCTGGTCCCCAGCCCAAGCCAGCAGATGCCACTGTAGCCTCCTGACCGTCTCCTTGACTGTTCCTTCTCCTGCAGCTCTCCAGCTGGCCGTCTGATGGACCGCTCTCTTGCACTTGACAAGTTCAACCCAGGCCCCAAAACCGGGACGTCACCTTGATTCCCATCTGCGCTAGGTTGCATGGCGTTCCCTCCTAACTCCCAATCTCTGCTACTTAGGACCTGTGGATGTGATCTTATTAGAAAAATGGGTCTTTGCAGATGGAATCAAGTAAAGATGAGATTGTCCTGCTGTAGGGCGAGCCCTAAATCCCATATGACTGGTGTCCTTATGGAAAGAGGGAAATTTGGACATGGACCTAGAGGCACACAGGGAGAATGGTCCCATGACAGACCTGATGTGTCTACGAGCCAAGGCACACCAAGGATGGCTTGCAGCCCTGGAGGCCAGAAGAGGCAAGGAAAGTTTCTTCTCTAGAGCCTCGAGAGGGACTGTGACCCTGCAGAGTCCTTGATTTTGGCCTTCTAGGCTCCACAATCATGAGATAATATATTTCTACTGTTTCAAAGCCCCCTGGCTTGTGGCGGGTGGCTAGGCTGCTGCAGGAGACTCATCTACTCTCTCTTATGTGACTCTGCCTCATCCATTCCACCAACAAGCTTGGTCTCTCCCTTCAGGAGACAGCCCAAACATGACCCTCGTTCTTCACCTGTGCTGTCAGGTCTGGGCCACCGCGATCCCCCAGGTGTGCCAGAGATGGGCTCTCTGTGTCACTGCCTTCCTGCCCGCCCCCCCGTCCGCACCCCTTCATCCACCGCAGCCAGCGTGAGCTTCTGTGAATGTGTGAATGCACATCAGCCCCATTGCCCCTGCCGGAGAATCGAGTTCCAACTCCCCCACGGTCCTTCTGTCTCCTCTCTGTACCCCTCCCCGCCATGGTCATCATCTTTCAGCCATTGCCTTTTCTGTCTCGAGCTTGTTTTGACCTCAGAATGTCTTTCCTTTACTTGGAACTGAGTATTACCCCTCTCATCATTCAGATCTCAGCTCAAATGTCACCTCCCCGGAGAAGCCTTCCCTGACTACTCATGCAAAGGAGCTCCTCACCATCAACTGTCCATCTCAGGACATTGTTTTATTTCCCTCCACTGAAGTCATTGTTCTTAGAATTTCTTAGTTGTTACCTTGTGTGTAGCCTGTCTGCTGTCACTACAGAGGAAGCTCCTCCTGGGCAGAGTCCGCCTGTCCTGTTAATTATTACAAGCCTCGATGCCTGACTCGTTAACCGTTTCCTGAATTAATTAGTGCTGCCCCCAGAATCATCTTCCTTAATCTTAGTTGAGACCCTTTCCCACGCTCCCTACCCCCCACGCCCCTTGAAGTTCTTCACGGCTCCCTGTTTCTGTACTGAGTAAAGTTTAAACATCTTGGCACAGTGTTCCCGACCTTCCTGGCTGGTTCCCATCTCCTTTCCGTGCTTCTCCTTATATGTGTGCTCTGTGTTGACCTTTGCTGTTCCTTGAACCTGTCCTGCCACTCCTGGAATGCCGAGTTTCTGCAGCACAGCACTCTGCAAGTCTTTCCTGGATCCCTCCAGCCTGGACTTCTCCCTCGTGCAAAGCCTTCAGCCTCCTGGTGTGTCTCCTGCAGGCTTCTTGCCCTCTCTAAAATGGGCTGGGATCCCAGCTCCCTGCCAACTGTCTCCACAATTGGGTGGCATGGTTCTTTGCACACATGGGCATGTGAGCACAAACCATCTATACATGTTATTGAAGTGGATTATAACTTAAGGGGTCCGTGACCTGGTGGTAGGGAGGTTGAGAGTCCTTTGGCTGCTGGGACATCTCCCCCTTTGTCATGTGTTTTACATGTGGATCCACCCAGGTACAGCACATACTTCATGCTGACATTTTATTATCCATTCGCAGACACGTGTATATACACAGGTGTCAGGATGGGTAAACGGGGCTTCCGTGCTTAGGAACTCTCGTGTTTAGGTCATAAGGCTTTGATTTAAACTCTTCTCTCAAATCCTTTGCTCTAATAAGGGGAAAAAGAGACATATAATAAGCATTATCATATCTAGTATTTATCGAGTTGTAAGGCCTGTTTTTGTGCTAGGCATTTAACGTGCACTGTAGTATTAATCTGCACAGCTGTTGTAGGAGAGAAGCATCATTGTAGGGACAGTGTCATACTCGAGAGCCACACGGGCTGGATTTGAATCTTGGCTCTGCTGCTTACGAACCATAGGACCTTGTCAATTACTTAACCTCCCCATGCCTCAGTTTCCCCATATGTGGTGTAGAGACAATAATAGTATCTAACTTTTGACGTTAGGAGGGTTCAGAAAGTTCCCAGCAGTTCCCTGGTCAGTCTATATATAAATGTTGTCATCATGATTAATTCCATTTTACTTATGAGCGCCACTATTCTACTATTGTTTCTGTTTTCCATGTGAAGAAATAGTAGCCCTGGAGAGATGACTTTCTTCCCCAAAGTCTCCCAGCTGGGAGCTAAGATTTGGATTAGGAAGTCCGACTCCAGAGTTGTGCCTTCTCTCCATTATGCTGCACTAGGTTTCTTTCTTTCTTTCTTTCTTTCTTTCTTTCTT
This sequence comes from Canis lupus dingo, assembly GCF_003254725.2. NCBI lineage: Eukaryota > Metazoa > Chordata > Mammalia > Carnivora > Canidae > Canis > Canis lupus. The sequence continues at coordinate 7,767,448 of NC_064251.1, forward strand.
TCTTTCTTTCTTTCTTTCTTTCTTTCTTTCTTTCTTTCTTCTTTCTTTCTTTCTTTCTTTCTTTCTTTCTTTCTTTCTTTCTTCTTTCTTTCTTCTTTTTTTCTTCTTTCTTCTTTTCTTTCTTTCTTTCTTTTTTTCTTTTTTTTCTTTTTTTTTTTTTTGCACTGTGTTTCATAAAGAGGGAGGAAGAGGGGAAAAAATGGGCAGATGTGCCCCAGAATTTCAGGTGGGGTTAGCCAGGGTTGCCAGATAAAATACATGCTCCTGGTTAAATTTCAGATTAGCAAGAATTCTTTCATATAAGTGTGTCCCAAGTGAAAACAATTATTCACTGTTCATCTGCAACTCAGATCCAACTGGGCACCCTATATTATTCTTTGCTAAATCAGGCAACCCTAGGTGAGACAACGAGCCAGACCGCTTACTCCTCTGTCTTCTGAATGTTGGCAGGGGCTGCTTCCTTAGCAGCTAGATCTGGGGGTGTTGATGATGGGGTGGGAGAGGCTTGACTAACTGGTGGGATTGTCCACCAACAGGCCAAAGTGGAGAGAACGCTGGTGGCTTGGTGGCTGGGTGACACAGAGATGCTTGCTTTGGGCAGCACCGTGTTCTTGCTGTCTGGCAATCAGCAAGAAGAGAAGTGGAGAAGTGGTGGAGAAGTCCAATAAGGATGCCTTCCCCCTTTTTTAGTGTCCATGGCATTAATGATTTTGGCACGCTGAAGGGTTCTGGGAGTCCTCCCTTACTTAGCTAGTCTGAATCTGCCTTGAAAGGACTGAAGGAATTAGTACACTCGTGCCTCTCCACTATTCACAGTAATGGGGCTGTGGAAGACAAATGGTGATCTCAAACCAAAAGTCTAACTATGATTTGACTTTGGAGCACCATGGTCTTTTTTAATGGGCTGCCAGGATCATTGCCAGAAGATGTTCCAATGCAGGGGGCGGCACCTCACACCCGTTGCTTGAGAAATGTTTGTTGAGTTGAGTTGCATTTGGAATGGGAACAGAAACTTAGGTTTGAAGCAGGACTGGGCTTGAGGGCCAACTTTGCCAGCTCTTTTCCCTCTGTTTTGGCAGAGCACTTTAGAATTGGGTTGTTCGTCAGTAAATTGGAAGCCCAGATGTGCCTTGGGTGATTTCTTTTTGCTTTGTCCTACAGTCTAGGGCTGCACCAGCGGAGACCTATGGTCACTGGGAATGCATGCTAAGAGGTCCTTTTGGGTATGATTAACATATTTGTCTAATACTGCTGGCACTTCGTGTTGAATAATGGCCTGTCAGCCCTCGGCGTAGGTGCAGACGCCCACCTGACTGAGCCACCCAGGCGTCCCTCTAAGAGTTTTCTAAAAAGGGATATAATTTGCATATGATAGCATGCCCAGATCTTACAGTGTCAGCCCCAGTGAGTTTTGACAATTGTATGTACTTGTATAACCGCCACCCAAAAGGAGGTTGAAAGTATTGTGTCACTCTAGGAAGAGCTTCTTTTACGTAAGTTACTTCTTCCTCTCTTCCCAGGTAACTACTTTATGATTTTTATCACCGTATGGTTTGCATATTCTTGTGCTTAAAAGATTGCATTTAAATGATTGTATTTCAATACAAGAATAAATATATACATTTATTATATATGTATTTTTATATATTAAAATATATAAAATATATTTAGTGTTGTCGGGCTTCTTCACTCAACGTGATGATTTTGAGATTCATTCACATGGCTGTGATAGCAGCAGTTTTCCCCTTTTAATTGCTAAGGAATATTTCATTTTATAAGTATAATACAGTGTGTTTGTCATTCTCATATTTATGGACATTTGGGTTCTTTCCAGGTTTGGGCTATGAATAAAGCTATTGTGAACATTCTTGTGTAAGTCTTTGTGTGGACATGTTTTCATTTTTCTTGGGACAGCTAGCCAAGAGAGGAATTACTAGGTCATAAGGTTGATTTTTTTTTTTTAACAGATATGTTCTTTTTTTTTTTTAAGATTTATTTATTTGAGAGAGAGAACACACACACAGTTGTGGGGAGGGACAGAGGGAGAGGGAGAGAGAGCATGTGAAGCAGACTCCCTGTTGAGCACAGAGCCTGACACAGGACTGGATCCCACAACCCTGAGATCATGACCTGAGCCAAAATCAAGAGACATTTGCCTCACTGACTGCGCCGCCCAGGTGCCACTTAAACTCATGGCTCATACGTTCTTTCCTGGTTTGGAGCCTGCATGCAAACTTGTAGACCAAGACCTTGCCCATCATTTTCACTGAGTGGGTGTAGCTAACCAGAGTCAGGTCATTCAAGCAGGTCTGCATCAATTAATGACTGTAATTGAAGCTAGATATAAATTATAATTTTGAGTTGTTATTTAGGTCTTTAAAATCATGTGAAGCAGGTCTATTATGAGAGCTTTTTGATAAAAGAAAATTAGGCACAGATATAGCCCCCATAGGAATTTGTTTCATGCTTGAGTCATGAGTAATAACTGACTGACAGGTTTGAAAGCTGGCTCATTGCAGATTACATGTGGCCACCCATCCTGGGTCACCCATCCTGGGTTTCTGGTGGGTGGCTCAGTATTGAATGGACAGAGCCAACCTCATCCTGGAGGGTTGCATGCAGATTTCTCCCTTCTTCCCAGTCCCAGTGCTTCCATTCCAGTCAGGAATAACTCCACCTGTTAGTTTCCAATCTAGACGAATCTGTTCCAGTAGATCATGAAGGGGCCTTGGCTTTTTTAGTTGAAAAATCCCAGGTGATTCTATTGTCCAACCAGAGTTGGAAACAACCTACCTGTGTCTTGAGTTCAAGCCATTCCACCTGGCTTCTCAATCATACCCAACTGTCTCTTGGGACCCCAACACATGCTGTCTCCTCCAGCTGGGCTGAGCACCTTGCAGTCCCCACAACATAAGCTTTAGCATGCTTGCCCCCCAGACTGCTAGAAGGTCCTAACCTTGTTTTCCTTCCCAAATCAGGTCCAACTTTCAAGAGCCCTTCACCACATTTCCTTTGATGTTTTACTTTTGTTTTTAAAATATTTAATTAATTTATTTAGAGAGAGAGAGAGAGAGCGTGTGCACATGTGCCTGGGAACAGGGCAGGGGGCAGAGGCAGAATGAGAGAGAGAGAGAGAGAGAGAGAGTGAAAGCGCGAATCTCAAGCAGATTCTAGACTGAGCACGGAGCCCAACATGGAGTTTGATCTCATGACCCTGAGATCATGACCTGAGCCGAAATCAAGAGTTGGACACTTAACCGACGAGCTACCCAGGCATCCCTTGATGTTTTACTTACTTACTTCTTACTTTTTTTTTTAAAGATTTTATTTATTTATTCCTTTATTTATTTATTTATTTATTTATTTATTTATTTATTTATTCCTAAGAGACAGAGACAGAGACAGAGAGAGAGGCAGAGACACAGGCAGAGGGAGAAGCAGGCTCCATGCAGGGAGCCTGATGTAGGACTCGATCCCCGGTCTCCAGGATCATCCCCTGGGCCGCAGGCGGCGCTAAACTGCTGAGCCACCCGGGCTGCCTGATGTTTTACTTTCGAACAGTGTTGCCATCCTCTGTTCTTGGGATGAAGTTGAGGCATCCTTTGTTTATTGTTTCAGATGCCTTCTCTACTTATTTCAGATACCTTCCATAGCCTGTCTTATTTCCGTACACAGCCTGCTCCTCCAAGGCACGACTCAGATCAGCTTTTGTACCTTTCTTCCTCTCTCCTAGCCCCCTAGGGTCCAGCGTAATGTTGGGCCTGTAATAGTCACTGATGAGGTACTTACTGATTGACTTTTAAAAAATCAATTTCCTATCTGATTTGGTGACAGAAGTTAGAGACATTCCTTGTGTACTTTCAGAGTAATTATTGCCTTGACTTTTATGAATTGCAAGTTTTGTGCCCAACTTTTTTTTTTTTAAGATTTTATTTATTTATTTGAGAATGAGAGAGAGAGTAAGACAGAGAAAGAGCGCACGAACAGCGGGAAGGAAGAAGAGGGAGAGGGAGAAGCAGACTGCCTGCTGAGCAGGGAGCCCAATGTAGGGCTGGATCCCAAGACCCCAGGATCATGACCTGAGCCGAAGGCAGATACTTAACTGACTGAGCCATCCAGGCGCCCCAAGTTTGTGCCTACTTCTTAATTCTACAGTGGCCTCAGAGGTTAGAATCCCCATCTGTTTGCCTCAACAAACATTTAAGTAGGACCTTCCCTGCAGCACAGCTTGAGGTGGGTGCTGTTATTTTGAACTCTGTACTCCCAGTGCACTTTTTTTTTAAGAGTTTTTTTTTTTTTAAGATTTATTTATTTATGATAGAGAGAGAGAGAGAGAGGCAGAGACCCAGGAGGAGGGAGAAGCAGGCTCCAGGCCGGGAGCCCGACGCGGTACTCGATCCCGGGACCCCAGGATCGCACCCTGGGCTGAAGGCAGGCGCCAAACCGCTGAGCCACCCAGGGATCCCCCAGTGCACTTTCTATAGAGGTGTGCACGCTGAATAATTGATACTGATAATCAGTGCATTGTAAATGATCTAAGTAGAATGATTTCCTCTCCCCTTTTCATTAAGAGGGAAATTTTGTTCTATGACTTGAGTTTTCTTCCAGTCTTTAAACTGTCTTTACTATCATAAAAGAAATGCTCAGCTGCACTCATCATACTAGTATGTTCTGATCCTTAGGGAACTCTTTGCAAATTCATTTATATTTCCAGAGCAGAAAAAATTCTCAAAATGAGCACTGAAGCAGAAATGAAAAGATTTGCCTGCTGTGGGTGAGGCGTTTAGCTGATTGTTTTTGATTATTCTATGCTGGTACCTCTGACACCAGAGGGAAATTAATAGCATTATAAAGTATGGATCCCTGTGGCATTTTGCGTGATATTTTGCAGAAAGAAGCATGATGAGTTTTGGTAGGTTTTGGGAACTGCAGAAAGGAAATGGGGGATTTTAGTCTCTGGCAACATGAGAAAGAGCTTGCAATTCTTTCCTGATTTTAAATGTCTCCTGTCCAGTCCCTTCAGCCTCTCGGTGTCAAGGCCGTGATTTAGGGGAGACTTTGGCAAAAACACGCCATCCAGGGAGCTGTCTCATTATCCTGCAGAAACATTTCTGGAAAGTCTTGCATGTAGGATCCTTTTCTCCCAATTGGCTTTTCATGGTGCAATCATGATTAATTATAATTAAAACATTCAAAAATTGTATTATATGCTTATTTATAATAAATAAATGTAAATATTATAATATTTACTTATATATTTAAATTTTTAAAAAAGGTATTATCCATTTATTTTAAGATTCTCCCCAAAGATATGTGCACACATAGTTTAAAAAGTCAAACTGTTCTTCTGGGTTAATAACAAAGCCTGTGGGCTGCTGACCTTCCCCGCCCCTGATTCCTATTCCTTAGGGACGAGCATCAATAACCTTTGTCTATGTGCCTCCACATTTCTCAACTGCATGCCTCCTCTGCCATTGCTTGGGTTTTTCAGGCTTAAACATAACCAGTGACGTGGAGATGTGGAAGACGAGGACCTGGTTCTCTTCTCTCCACCTGCATCCTACACATTGAATAACGTTTTATTTTTTAGGCTAACTCAACAGTTACAGCCTAATAATGGAGTATTATTGAATGCAGTTGTGTCACCTGCTGCAAAGTGGATGTCCCTCAAAAGCATCATGCTCAATGAAATAATCCAGGCCCTAAGGGGCAAATAGTGTATGATTCCACTTACACAAAGCACCTAGAATGGGCAAAGTTGTAGATACAGAGAGTAGAATGGAGGTTCTTGGGGGGCATGGGGGAGAGGCCAAGAGGATGGGGAGTTACTGCTCAATGGTGACAGAGTTTCTGTTTGGGTTGGTGGGAAAGTTTTAGAAACAGCGGTGATGGTTGCACAACACTGTAAATGTAATTCATGCCTCTGAATTGGATAGACTTTAACATGGCAACTTTTACGTTATGTGTATTTTCTCATGATAATTAAGTATATTCCTTAATAAGTAAGAAATAAACTTACATGAAGACTGTAAATAATATTCAGGAATTTCCTTTCTTGTGCAATTGTGTTTTCCAGCATTAGTAAAGGTCTCGTTTTTTGCCCTTTACTGGCCACCAGTCTCCGGCCTAGAGGTTTATAAGTCTTTCCTCCAGACATTCACATCGACCAAGGGCCTTTACAATTTTGATCTTCCCAGGAGCCTCCCAGCCCCTCTTCTCCTCTGGGCTCTTGACCACCAGCCTGCTGAACTTTAGTTTCCTGACAGCAGAAGGGTGCCAGGAGGTAGAGTCTTCAGCCTGCTTTCCCAGAAGCAGAGCCTGGCCTGGGGTCCCTGTACAGGGCATCTGGGGAGATAGTGCCCAGGGGGGTCAGGGGGTGGCTGGGACTGGGGCAGCAGCTGGGCTGGAACATAGGAGCACGCTGGGCCCTCCTATTCAGCAAACAGGCTTTTACTTTCTTCCCTTGTCAGTGTGGTGCCCAATGGGGTGGGACAGTTGCTTGGCCACATGAGGTAGGAGAAGAATCTGGGGCCTGATGGCTCCTTATCCACGTTATCCATCAGTCCTCTCTACCACCCCATCTGTACGCCCCTTTCCAAGGGCTCCCCTGCCTGCCCCCACCCCTACCCCCACTGCCACCTGCTCTCCTGGCTGATCTGGGTTCTGTGAGGTGAACTATTTCACTCTGAGTCAGGGGTCAACCTTCTCAGGGGACCTATCAGTCCTTACCTGCCCCTGCTCTCCTTCTCCTTTTGTTTTTGTGGTTGAGATCCTTCCCATCCCTATACTTTAAGTCCAGCAGGAATTCGGCAGCCAGCAGCTTGTGGTCGAATGGCTGCATTTACCTATAAATTCCACAGCTTACAGTTCACAATATTCCAAAATGGGCTAGGACTCCCACATCACTACAGTCAACATTGCTATTGCAAACATGGTTAACACTGACATTTAGGTTTAGGGAGAAATTGTTCTCTGGTTGGATGTACTGAGTAGGTGACATTGTGACTGTTGTTGTTCGTGAAGAATTTTGGCTGTCTGAGAGATGGAATGGAGCTTTGGGATTATGAGTTTAGCTTGGGTTTTAGATCCCAGCTCTGTCGCTTCCTGCTGGGTGTCCATGGGTGACTTACTCAACCTCTCTGGGTCACAGGGAGGAGGCAGTGGCTTTCCTGGAGGTGAAGCTTGTGAGGCACTCAGTCCCCTCCACCCCCTACCCCCATGAGTAGTGCCGCCCCATCCAGTTACCCTGCTGACCCCCGAAGCAATCTGTGAGCACTCTTGACTTCAAGTCTTTGCTCGCAAAGTTCCATGTTCCTCAGCTGCAGTGATCTCCCTCAATCTTCTCCCAAGCCTATTCATTTTTAATAAACCCTGTTTGGAAATTTTTTAGGTTTTGAGAAAAGTTTCAAAAGCAGCACAGGGGATTTCTGCATACTCTTACCCAGTTTCCCCTACACATGTTACATAACCACAGCACATTTGTCAAAGCCAAGAAATTAACATTGGTACATTACTGTTCCCTAAACCCCAGATGCTAGTTGGATTTCACCGTTTTTTCCCCACTAATGTCCTTCTTCTGTTCCCAGGATCCAGTCCAGGACACATGTTGCATTTAGAGTGTTCTTGTTTTAAAGTGTAGTCTGCAGTAGAGGGAGGTGTGCCTTTCATTCAGAGCCCCACACTGAAAGCATAATATACGTAGATCTTGTTTTGAAACTGCCAGCTTGGGGGAAGAGAGAAGAATTGAGAAAGATGAGGAATCCAGTCTGGGTCAGAGTTTGGGGAAGAAAGAGAAAAGAAAGCTCGAGACCCCTGCCTTGGATGAGATGAGCAAAAAGGGTTTTTAGCAAGTGTGATGTGTATTTGGGATATAGCTCACTCTCTTTTGTTAGAACCTTCAGCCACATGAGGTAGGAGAAGAATCTGGGGCCTGATGGCTCCTTATCCACGTGATCCATCGGTCCTCTCTACCACCCCATCTCTATGCCCATTTCCAAGGGCTCTCCTGCCTGCCCTCACCCCCACCCCCACTGCCACCCCACTGTCCCTGGGCTGACCTGGGATCTGTGGGGTGAACCATATTTTTACATATTTTTAAAAAATTTGGAATTGGATTCATGTGTTTGGGGAGTGGGGCTAGTGAATTGAGATTGGTTCCAAAATAATCTGCTTATTTTTGCTTTGCATGTTCATTCAGTCAAATGTTTATTGAGGAACTATTGAGTGCCCTATTCTGTGTGCACTTGGATGCATTGGTGAACAAGACAGAATGAGGTGCTCTCCTCCTGGAGCTTTATAATCTAGGTGTGTGTGTGTGTGTGTGTGAGTGTGTGTGCAGCTCAGGCACAGACTTGATAAAAAAAATGTATGACAATTTCAAGAATGATCATGCTTTCAATAAAAAGGTAAAGAAAAGCAATACAGAGTGGCAGGATTCCGAGGCCTGCATTTTAGGGCTTCATAGAGCCCTGAAAGCCCATGGGTTTCAACACCCCAGATTCAGAATCCTTGGCCAAGATAATCTCTCAATGTCCCTTTTATCTAAAAACAAAACAAAACTGTAATTCATGGGACAGATATGAGAGATGTAAAAGAGATAAGATCTCTAAATTCAGTATAATGCGGAGATCTAGTTTATATTATCGATAAAGAGTTTGCAAAAAAAAAAAAAAAAAATAGGGATCCCTGGGTGGCGCAGCGGTTTGGCGCCTGCCTTTGGCCCAGGGCGTGATCCCGGAGACCCGGGATCGAATCCCACATCGGGCTCCTGGTGCATGGAGCCTGCTTCTCCCTCTGCCTGTGTCTCTGCCTCCCTCTCTCTCTCTCTGTAACTATCATAAATAAATAAAAATTAAAAAAAAAATAAAAGGAAACTGCCAGCGTTAGCCATGCTGCCAAGGGGGAATTATCTTTTGAATTACAGAACTGCTTGTTTCTCTATCTCTAAGGCAGTCACGGGCTATGGGTTTTGGTTTCTAAGGCTTATTTAGGTTTGTAAGGTCTGATGAATCTCTCAGAGAAAAATGTTTAACAAGAGCATTTCTCCTTGTTGATGAATTGCCAAATATTTCCTAGCGCTGGGTTTTCTAGGAGCAGCTTAGATCCCAATGGTGGGGAATGTCCATTGGATCGATTACATTTGATTATTGCTAAAGCTGACTCATCCCGGGGTTTGCCTGCTGATAAAGGAGGCATTAACTTCGACTTTGTCTTCACTCTGTAGCTCTTAGAATTTCTTAAAAGATTCAGGATTGGTGGAGCAGGGGGATGGAACTTGATGTGAGGATGGTGCAGGCAGCTTTGGACTGCATTAGCTTGCTCTGGGGATTTGGGAAAGCCACCGGATCCTTTCGGGTCTCAGTTTTTCCACCTGCTAAATGAAGCATTTGGACTGGGCAGTCTCCTGAAACCCCGTTCAGCTCTACCAGTAGATTCTCTTCCACAGATTATCCCTGAGGCTCTGAAAATTCTGGACCACCTTCCTTCCACACCTAAGAAAAGCTCTGTTATGTTAAACAATGACTCATCCCATATTTGTCAAAGGAGAGAAAGCATTTGAGTATGAGTCTTGGCTAGTACTTAATTTGGAAAGTAAAATCACTTTAAACTTTAGGTAGTAGACTAAAAAAAAAAAATGAATGTTGAATCACTTCCTGATTATGCCTTCTTTTGGTTGCTCCGCCCCCATTGCTCCCCTTCATTAGCAGAGATAATAGAGAATTCATTTAGGCAACCAATAATGAAGAGCTGCTCTGTTCAGGACTACTCAACCTGGGGTGCCAGGATACAGAGATGCTCAGAGCATGGCCTTCATCCCAGTCCCTGGGGGATATGGACACAAATAATGAATCCAGTGTGTTGGAAAGGGGCCGCCCTGGAGGAGGGGTAGGGAGCAAGATGGGGTGGAGGGTGGGAGCATGCTGTGTGCAGGCAGGCTCAGGGAAGAATCTAACACCAACCTGAGACTTACGTCACTTAACTTCCTGCCAGGAACCAGTTTGGGGTGGTATATGCATTGCCCCATACACGATTTTTAAGACAATCTTGTTATATAGTAGCATTGTCCCTAGGTTTAATTTGCTCAAAACTGAGCTGCAGACAGCTTAGGTTATTTCCCTGGGGCTACCTAACTAGTGAGTGACAGAGCTAAGATGCACATTTGGACCTGATTCTAAATCCTGCATTTTCCCATCCATTCTATATGTGTGTATATATGTGGTAAAGGGCTTTGGATGCTTCGAAGACAGGGCATGAGAGGTAGGTCTTGGTATTTTGGCATTTTTACAGGTAGAAAGAAGTGCTTGGGTTGAGGGATGGGGGCTGGAGGGTTCAGCACGCAGTTGGGGGCAGTAGTGCAAGATCGGGTTCTAATGATTAGGGCAAGCTTAACTTTCATGTTTTTAAATTGAGGTAAAATTTACGTAACATTCACCATTTTATAGCGAACTGTTTAGTGCATTCACAGTGTTGTGCAGCAATCACCTCTGTCCGGTTCCAGATATTTTCATCATCCCCAAGGAAGACCTTGCACCTGTTAGGCAGTTTCTCCCCCATTCCCTGCTCCCACCCATCCCTGTCAATCATTAATCTGTTTTGTGTCTAGGATTTACCTATTCTGGATATTTTGTGTAAGTGGAATCATATTCTTTTATTTATGTTTAATTCTTTTTATCTTTTATTGTTTTAATTTTATATTATTTAAATTCAATTAATTAGCATATAGTACGTTATTAGTTTCAGAGGTAGAATTCAGTGATTCATCATTTGCATGTAACACCCAAAGCTCCTTAATGCCCAGACCCAGTTGCCCCATCCCCCAACTCTCTTCCCCTCCCACAACCCTCAGTTTATTTCCTATAGTTGAGTCTCTTATGGTTTGTCTCCCTCTCTGATTTCATCTTGTTTTATTTTTCCTTCCCTTCCCCTATGCTCCTATGTTTTGTTTCTTAAATTCCACCTATAAGTGAAATCTTATGATAATTGTCTTTCTCTAATTGACTTATTTTGCTTAGCATTATACCCTCTGGTTCCATCTACGTCATTGCAAATAGTAAGATCTCACTTTTTTGATGCCTGAGTAATGTTCCATTACCTCTATATATACCACATCTTCTTTAATTGGAATCATATTCTATATGACCTTTTGTCTCTGGCTTCTTCTACTTGGTGTAATTAATGTTTTTGAGGCTCACCTATATTATAGTATATAGCCAGTGCTCCATTCCTTTCGATGGCTGAAAAATACTCCATCAAGTGGAATATTTTGTGTCTCCATTCACCTGTTAATGGACATTTGGTCTGTGCCCATCTTTTGTCAAATAAGATCAAAATGCATTTTTTTTTAAATTTTATTTATTTATGATAGTCACACAGAGAGAGAGAGAGAGGCAGAGACACAGGCAGAGGGAGAAGCAGGCTCCATGCACCGGGAGCCTGACGTGGGATTCGATCCTGGGTCTCCAGGATCGCGCCCTGGGCCAAAGGCAGGCGCCAAACCGCTGCGCCACCCAGGGATCCCTCAAAATGCATTTTTTAAAAAATTAACTCAGGTCATACATTCCTTCACTTGCCCCGCTGTAGGGATGGATGTTGAAGTTAGTATGGGGCTGAGACACCCTGGGCAGCATGTCAAGAAGAGAACTGGGGGTTGGAAGAGGATCAACCTTGGTCATGGAAAGTGAAGAGTAGAAAGAGTTTCTCAAACATCAGCTTGCCTGGCAATCTGGGCCCTGCAGTAGACCTAATTAACCAGCCGGATGGAAGTGAGGCATTCAGTCCTCCTTAAAAAAAAAAAAATATATATATATATATATATATATATATATATATATATATATATATTTCCTCTGTAGCTCTTTTTGCAGGAGTTGTCATTGTTATTGAAATGCTTACTCCCTTGAGCTTCTCCAATTATTTAGCAAAAAATTGGGCCGCTTTGGTCTTAGCAACATCTGGCTTGGAGGATGGCCTTCACACAAGGTTTCCTATAGCGCATTTGATTGGGCTTTATGTTTTTTATTTTTTTATTTATTTATGATAGTCACAGAGAGAGAGAGAGAGAGAGAGGCAGAGACATAGGCAGAGGGAGAAGTAGGCTCCATGCACCGGGAGCCCGAGGGATTCGATCCTGGGTCTCCAGGATCGCGCCCTGGGCCAAAGGCAGGCGCCAAACCACTGCGCCACCCAGGGATCCCTGGGCTTTATGTTTTATTTTTGGCAGTAAAGAGGCAAAAGAGGGTTTGGGGATGAGGCCCCTGCCATGTGCCTTAAATCCTAATTGTGCATTCTTCTTATACACAAAGATGGGAAGAGGAAGATGCCCATTATCTCCTCCTCATGCTTATATCTTATGTCTTCAGGGCTGGTGCTGCTAGACTAGTTTTTGCCTTTAGAAGCAGCGTTGTAGCAGTAGGAGGGCTTTTGGTTCTCTCATCTGGGGTCATAAAGGGACTGGCTGGCAAGGACTTCCCTGTGGAGCCCATCACCTGAAGTCTTGGGCCGACTTCGTACCACCTTCTTCTTGGTAGCCTATCCCCTCCAGGCCCTGCTTCTTCGGGGTAAATGAGGGTTAATCACATACACTCCTTTCTGCTGCTGTATCAGCTAGTTAATATCACCACATCCAGATTAAAAAATACCTACCATTTAAAGGAGCTTTGCCAGTATTGAGAGTTTCAGGCCAACCACCTATGTGTGTGGGGGAATTATTAACTAAGGCTTACCATACAATCCAGCAATTGTACTCCTTGGTATTTACCTGAATGAACGGAAAAGTTATATCTACACAAAAACCTGCACTCAGATGCTTATAGCAGCTTTATTCATTATTCATAATTGCCCAAACTTGGAGGCAATCAAGACGTCCTTCCGTAGGTGAATGGATAAACAAACCGAGGTTTATCCAGACAATGGAATATTATTCAGGGCTGAAAAGAAATGAGCTTTCAAGCCATGGAAAGATACAGAGGAATCTTAAAATCTTATCACTAAGTGAAAGAAGCCAGTCTGAAAAGGCTACAGACCATGTGATTCCAACTGTATGACATTCTGGAAAAGGCAAAAGACTATGGAGACAGTAAAGGGATCAGTAGTTGTGAAGGGTCGGGAGGAGGGAAGCAGAGCACACAGGACTTTTAGGGCCGTGAAACTACCTTCTAGGATACTGTAATGGTGGATGCCTGTCTTTAAGTATTTATACAAACCCATAGGATGTGGGTTTGATCTCTAATGTAAACTATGAACTTTAGATGGTAATGGTCTATCAGTGTATTGTCACAAATATGCCACTGCGGTGTGGGATGCCCATCCTGGGAGTTTGTGCATGTGTGGGGCAGGGGACTTCTCTATTTTTTCTGCTCTATTTTGCTGTGAACCTATAACTGCTCTCAAAAAAAAAAAATACATGTAGTGCATGCCTTCAAATGCTATATTAGTTTCTTGTTGCCACTGCAAGAAAACACCACACATGTAGCAGCTCAAAATGACACGCATATGCTACCCGAAAGTACTGGAGTTCAGAAATCCAAAATAGTTTTATCTGGATTATAGTCGAGATGTTGGCCGGGCTGCATTCCTTCTGGAGGCTCTAGGGGACAATCTGTTTCCTTGCTCTTTCTGCTTTCTGGAGGTCACCTGCATTTCTTGGTTCATGACCTTTTCTTCATCTTTAAGCTAGCCTGGCAGCATCTTTCATCTTCCAGTTCCTTACCTACTGTGACCTCTGCTCTTGTCATCACATCTTCTCTCTGACTCTGACTCTTCTTGTCTTCTCATACGAACCCTGGGGTCACATTGGTTCCGCCCAGATCATCCAGGATAACCTTCCCATCTCAAGATCCTTAACTTAATCACAGCTGCAGAGTCACTTTTGGGACACATTTTCATATAAGGGGACATATTTTCAGGCTCTGGGGATTAGGGCGTAGCCGTCTTTGGGGGGAGGTCATTATTTTGTCTACCACATAATGCCTTTTAAATAGCTTTTTTTTTTGTTCCCCATTGTTGCTTTGGACAGGCGACCCAATTCTATTTCACGATTGTTCTTTGGTCATTTTTCCAATGTATGTGGGAGACGGGGAGTCTGGTGAGGAAAAGAAATGAAGAACATGAAAGACTCCTAACTCTGGGAAACGAACTAGGGGTGGTGGAAGGGGAGGTAGGTGGGGAGTGGGGGTGACTGGGTGACAGGCACTGAGGTAGGCACTTGACGGGATGAGCACTGGGTGTTGTTATTCTATACGTTGGCAAATTGAACACCAATAAAAAATAAATTTATATATAAAAAAGAAAGAAATGAAGGAAATTCAGTTGGGTCCTGGATTTCCCTGGAAAGATAAAGAACGGTGATTCTTGAGGCGGGGTCCACCTGAATCATCCAGCATGCTTTTCTATTTCAAGCATCACAGCATCCTGGGACCCCTCCCTTGAGAGGTGCATCTCTTCTCTACATTGTGTCACTTGTTCATGGGAATATTTTGCATTTCTCATCTGTAAGGGCAAGGAAGAAGTTGGCCTCCAGGGATGCAGAAGGATGGAAAGGGACTTGGGCAGAAGAGGTTCAACTTTGTGTGGAAGAGGTGAATGGAGAACCATGGCTGATAAATTGCACCCCCACCCCATGGCATCAACAAGGATGGGAGGCAGGGAGGGATTGGAGGATGCAATCAATGAGTGGCCTTCCTGGATGGTGTGGCCTTAGAGTTGCTGATGGTGGGGCTGTATGGAAGGTCCTGGAATGTGCAGAGAGGTAGCTGGACAGGTATGTGCAGGTCCGCCTCGCTGCGGAGTTTACCATGAACGGCAGCTACCCAAGGCTGTTGAACTCTAAAGCCAGTGAAACAGCAGTCTGGGAAAGAGATAGGTTAGGCTGGGGCATAGGGAAGGAGCCCACAAGCTTCCTTGGGTGGTCTCATGGAGCTGAAATGATGAGACATTTTCTTTCTCTCTGGGAGTTTCAGAGGCAGATACAATTTTTCTGTGGGTGGTACTAAGACTTTTTCTGGGAGAATTGGGCCCAGAGCAAGTGACTGTGTGTAGATGATGGTTGGCAGAAGGGAAATTACTTTCTGCATGGGTTTGTTCTTTATTGTTGCTTTTGTAATACCTGGTTCTGTCACTCCAAGTGTTATTTTGGAGATGGGTGATGCAGGTTTTTTTTTTTTTTTTTTTTTTTTTTTTTTTTTTTTAAGGCAAGGCATAATGAAATCATTTTTAGAAACCCATTCAACATTTTCATGTCAGTGATGACTGTCATATGGTTACGATGGGTAGTGGGTGTACTCTTACCAAGGAGATGTCACAGCAGCTATAAGAGTAAATGGCCATGGATGAGCGTTTAATGCAGTAAACACTGGAGAAGTTTTATCCAATTGACCACATTGAGATTTGTGTTCAGTGCTTCATGTTTCTCTTCCCTTTCATGGTTCTGCGCTTATTGAGGGGATTATGGTCCTGCTTGCTCAGGTCCCTGGATCTGCTGCTTATTGGTGATGTGCCCTCCTGCAAACTATCTTATTTTTTTTTTTTTTTTTTTTTAAATTTTTATTTATTTATGATAGTCACATCAGAGAGAGAGAGAGAGAGGCAGAGATACAGGCAGAGGGAGAAGCAGGCAGGCTCCATGCACTGGGAGCCCGATGTGGGATTCGATCCCAGGTCTCCAGGATCGCCCCCTGGGCCAAAGGCAGGCGCTAAACCGCTGCGCCACCCAGGGATCCCTGCAAACTATCTTATTACGTCTAGATTCAATTTCTTTATCTACTGATAGCAACAGAAAACAGCGTCTGACTCCTGGGGCTGTGGCAATGATAAAAGAAGGCATCAAAGATCTCTTTCCCCGAAAATAGCAAGTGATCAATAAATACTAGCTCCCTTCTTTCCTTTTGGAGATCACAAAGTTGCAAGACTAAGCTACTGACATTGATCAGCAGTTGTCTTCAAATATTTCAAAGGCTGCAAATATTTCTATATCCTAGAGGAAAGATACCTTCTTTGGTGCCCCAGAATGCAGACCTAGAGCTAACAGGTAAAAATTGAAGGGCCCTGGATATATGTGCGACACATATGCTGTGACAACCAAAAACATCTCCACACATTGCCAAATGTCCCCTGCAGGGTACAGTTGCCCACAGTGGAGAACCACTGAGTTGCAGGGTGGATGACAGGAAACTGGACTTCATCCTCCCAAGGTCACCTCCATCCCATGCCATATTGAGGTCCTATGGCATTAGTTCCAGGCATTCTGGTGGTAGATTTTTGGTTTGAAAGAGTACCTACCATTGAAGATGAAAGGCCTATGTATGTATAGGGTTTGCTTTGGGCTGTAGAGAGCACTGACGTCTGTACTTGGGAGGCCTTGTGTGGTTGTGGTTGGTTTAATGGCTCATTCATTGTGTTTTTTGCAGGTCATGCTGGCAGCCTCCTATTGGTCTCTCCTGGCTCCAGCTGTGGAGATGGCCACGTCCTCTGGGGGCTTTGGTGCCTTTGCCTTCTTCCCTGTGGCCATTGGCTTCACCCTTGGAGCTGCTTTTGTCTACCTGGCTGATCTCTTGATGCCTCACCTGGTGAGTACCATTCTTCAAACTTGACATACCTATGTCATGTCTCTGTTGAGTAGCCAGTGATATCGAAATAGATATTTCAAGCCATTTAGGACTTTCATCTAGAATTTTGCCTTGAATTGTGACTTTTTTTTTCCTAAAAGAAAATAAGCTCTCGGTAATATGACTAATCATCCCCTTAGTTACATTTTGGTAAGTTCAGATTTTAAATGTCAGGTTTCATTATAAATATAGAGTGCAGCTGACGTTGTACCGTGTGGCACTATGTCTATGAGCAGACCTAGCAACCGGGAGAAGTGAGTGATTACGATCATGGTCTTGACCCTTAAGGAGCATACACTGTCATTAGGGAGATGATGGCACACCCAACTATGGCATAAGACCATTGACAAAGCGTCACATTGACAAGGGCTTATGAACAGGAGGATGAGGTGGGGACACTGGGTAGCAAAGCTCTGAGTTTGAGTTCATTTCTGTTCCTGGCTGGTTGTATGCTCCTTAACTCCAGTTTTTCTTCCTATAGCCTGAGGATAACTCCCTTTAAGGGCTGCAAAGTGAAAATTTAAAAATCTAAAAGGCACCAGAATTGGGGGGTGAGCCAGGGTTTTTAGGCTTTTCTGCTGAAATGAGGCTGGTGGGTTAGGTTTGGGGAGTGAGCACATACTCGCTCACGTGGAAGCATGGTACAAACCACAGCCTGAAATCTGGCCATGAGCACTGAACAGAAAGAGCCAAGGCCAAGCAATGAGATCCTAACTGAATGCCGTTGGTTAAAATCAGGTAGGCTGCATAAGCTTCTGTCAGTAGAGAAGGGCTGATGTCCATGAGAATCTAGTATGGGGACACACAGCCTTACCAGATGCTCTGTTCCAACCAGCCCTAGAGGTAGGCAGAAGTCCTCTGTGAGATCTGAGCTGGTGCTTGAATTCTTTGCTCACCCAAGAAAGGGAGGAGGTGTGATAAGGACCCTATAGGGGAGAATGGGGTTGAAGGTCATTCCTTCTGTTGGACTGTGATGAGCTAGGATCAGGTCAGGCTCACTGGAGTCAGCAGGACATCTAGCCCAGGAGGTAGTCTGACATTCTCTTCCCTGCCTTCTTTCCTGCTGTAAATTCCTGACCAGAGAAAGAGAAGGAAGGGTTCTTGGGAACTTGTTCTTGGGGCCGATGAGAAACTGATTCCTCATGTCACAAAAGGACCAGACTCTGGACCAGACAGATGGATGTGATGGTTGGATGGAGAGTCAGGGCACTGTCTTGGGGGAAAGACCATGTGTCATTTTTTTCACCACAACCTTGAATGTCAGTGTCAGTTTCTGGCCCCCGGACCCTTGGCTTCCTTGCCGTTGATTATATCTGCATGATAAGAACTTTAAGAGGTCCTCCGTGTGGGCTGCCATATTGTGCTCTTAGATCCACCCTGGTAATGTGTGAACTTGCTGTTGGGATGTATTATGCTTGCCATGGCAGGAAGATCTTGCAGCCAATGGCCTTAACTCTCAGAATAGCAGACCAGGGCTGGCTCAGTGGCTCTGCACGGCCCCCACTGGGTCTCTTTCTGTCCTTCCTACCTGGGCCCAATTGGGTTTCTAAGACTGTCTTGTGAAGGGTTCTTTTTTTTTTTTTTTTAAGATTTTATTTATTTATTTATGAGAGACACACAGAGAGAGAGAGAGAGAGAGGCAGAGACACAGGCAGAGGGAGAAGCAGGCTCCATGCAGGGAGCCTGACGTGGGACTCGATCCCGGGTCTCCAGGATCACACCCTGGGCTGAAGGCGGTGCTAAACCACTTGTGCCACCAGGGCTGCCCAATGTGAAGGGTTCTTTGGACTCACGATGAGTCACTGCTCACTGGGGCAGGGACGGGGGCAGGTATATTGGATCAGCTGTCTGAATGTGAGGACTTTCTCTGGGCAGTGTAAATAGTCATTGGCCAATTTGTACTGTGCAGCATCATTGTTTTAACCTTTTGCTTGGCGTTTGTTCTAATGTATGCTTTGAATATGGAGAAGATCCCAGGGGGAAAGTCATGGACAAACTGTACAGAAAATTCGGAATGGCTTGGGAGTGGCGGCTGAGCATCCAGGGAGAGAATTCAAAGGGGCTTGAGAAAGGACATAATAACCACTAATGCCCAGACACTTGCTAATTGGCAGAAAGATCAGCCTGACAGTAAACATCTGTTCTAGGACGTTTTAAAAGAAATTAATTCTTGCTGTTGAGGTGAGAAGGAGAATTTGTGCTGCAAGGTCTATAAACAGATAAGAATTATTTATAATTGCTACAGTCACTGAATACAGATGTTGCTGTTGTGAGTGGTGCTTGCAGACTCAGGCTACCATTGCTCTGAGACGCATGAGGCTCCCCTAGGTTTCACTCTTTAACCTGCTTCCAAACCCAGAAGGGGCAGCAGCTTGGATCCATGGAAGATGCTTCATAGAGCGTGAGTTAATAGGTTTTGATCTTGAGTCCATGTGGTCATCTGGCACTGATGGAGCACGCACAGGGAAGGTAGTCTTCTCAGGCAGCTAGAAGCTGGTTTGAGAACCCAGACTCTCGGGTTTGTGGCAAGGAGATGGTTAACAACCACCTCTGGTCTCCCAACTCTATTTCTGTTGGTTCAGCTTTTCAGATTTATCTGTCTCCCTTTGGGAGCCAAAGCAAAACACTGCTCATGAAAAGGGTTTTACTCATAACGGCCTGTCAGGTTGAACCCATTGTGGCTTTGTTAACTTCAGATACATCAAATCTCTCTCTGAACTGGGTATTTGTTTTCATTTTTTTAAATCTGGGAATAAAGTAGGGAAGGCTTAGCTAGTAACCGTTAATGGGAAATGAGCTTACAGGGATTTATGGAGATTTTGCCAAATGGTGTCTTAATGGGAGAGGGAAAGAGGTGGAGGGGGTGTCGACACAGACCTTGGGAAGAGTGCTGGCAAGAGGGGGTTGATGGGGAATGCGACTGGGGCCAGCCTGAGCCCAGGGTTCCCCATCAGAGACCCTAGGGAGAGACAGAGTGGATATTAAACAGCTTTTTGGAAACACTGACATTTTTATGACCTTTGCAGTGTTGCTTCTATATGAAGTTAAGGATGGCAGGAGGTAGGTGGTCTTCACGTTGAGTTTAAAGCAGTGATTTTCTTCTGGTGGGTAGAAGGGTAGTGTTGGGAAGGACGCTAGGATGCGTGTCCCCAAGGCATCTTTTTAAACATATTAGTGTCACAACAATACAACACAAAAAAAATTGCATCATAAAAACTTAAAAAAAATAAAGTCCCTTCCTGCTATAGAGTGTGTCCCCTTCAAATTTATATCGTGAAATCCTAACCCCCAGTGTGATGGTATTAGGAGGTAGGGCCTTCTGGACATGATCAGATCTCGAGCGTGGTGCCCGTATGATATTAGGGCCCTTATATAGAGGTCCCCAAGAGCTCCCTGTTCTTTCTGCCATGTGAGGACACATGGTGACACACAAGTGCTGTCTATGAACAAGAAGCCAGACACCAATTTTGCCAGCACTTCAATGTTGGACTTTTAGCTTCCAGAACTGTGAGGTAAACACATTTCTGTTGTATATAAGCCACTCGGTCTATAATAATTTTTTTAATAGATTTTAGTTTTTTGAGTACTCTCTACACCCAACATGGGGCTCGAACCCACAACCCCGAGATCAAGAGTCACTCACTTCACCGACTGAGCCAGCCAGGCGCCTCTTACAGTAATTTTTTATAGCAACCCCAGATGGACTAAGACACTTGGAGCTTTCTATCCTGTCCCCAGACCAACCACTGTTACCCATTCAAGGGATAACCTTCCAGATTTTTTCTCTTGCCTTTAAGAAAATGAACTATGCTGTGTCTTTAAATCCTGAAATGTAAACACTTTCCCATTTGCTTGTGTTGCTTGAGAGCGAGAGCGTGCTTTAAATCCTCTATGGAGCAATCCGGACCACCTCATTTTGAGCTCCTTTCTCCTGTGTGCACACAGGCCATTCGTTTTTCACACCATTGGAACCCATGTGTGCGATCTCTTGTGTGGTGTCTTTACATTTGAAGTGACTTTTTTGCTACAGTCGTTCTAGTACCTGCGCAGTGTCCCACCGCCCTACTGTACGTGGTCCGCCTCATGGTCTCCCTATCATCCAGGAGCTGGATTCCTCTATGCTTTTACATATATATCTGTGTACATCTGGAAATGTAATTTTGTTTTGTGTTTTCTGAAAAACACATGGTAACATACTGTCTGTGTTGTTGCTACTTGCTTTTTTCAGCTTGCTTTCCATCTTGGCAGTCTCACTGGGAGACGTGTGTGCTCCCAACCCCCTCCCTCCCCTCTCTTGGGGATGTGACATCTTGAGGAGGCTGCCCAAGGACTGGGGAAGGGGGAGGGAAGGTAGCAGGTCTCTGATTCCCTCTGAGATGTCTCATCGGGGGGAGCATGGCTAGTGGTCCTGCCCAGGCTGGGGGGTGGGCAGGGCAGATCCTCAGGCAGTGGTGGGGAACTGCCTTCGTCTCTGCTCCCTCCTCAATCAGTCCGTGTCCCCAGTCCTGTTGAGTTTCTCCTCTTTGTTGTCTCCATAATGGCAAAGAAGATGCCTCTGCTGAAAACCTGAGCGAGCAGTGTGTGCACGTACTTCCAATATGCAGCCAACTTTGACTGACGTCAATACCCACCCGTTGGCTGGAGTTGCGATGAGGGGCCACATATGATGAGTGTGTGCAAGTGACAGAGGTTGCAGGAAGCGCTTATTTTCCCTCCAGAAGGGGCCTTTGGATGTTTTTCTCTCCTTTGTAGATTCTCTCCATCCTCAGCAATTTTTGTTTTAAAGATTTTATTTATTTATTCATGAGAGACACAGAGGGAAAGGGAGAAGCAGGCTCCCTGTGGGGAACCGTATGTGGGACTCGATCCCAGGACCCTGGGATCACGACCTGAGCCAAAGGCAGTTGGATGCTCAACCACTGAGCCACCCAGGCAGGCGTCCCTCCATCCTCAGCATTCTGATTCTACTTCACTGAAGAATACCTTGCAGAGAAAAGATGGGGTCTCAGGGGGTGGGGGGGGGATGGCAAGAATATCTTACAGGACACCACAAGGAGATACTGCAGTGGCAACCACCTGAGAGTCCGTAGCAGAAGCCTGACATTGTCTGATAAGCCCAACTGGCTGCCAGAGAGAAGATTGGCCCTCTGCCTCAGTTTTAGTGCTTCTTCTTCTTCTTCTTCTTCTTCTTCTTCTTCTTCTTCTTCTTCTTCTTCTTCTTCTTCTTCTTCTTCTTCTTCTTCTTCTTTTTTAAGATTTGATTTATTTGAGAGAAGTGTGCAGGTCTATGCATGGGCAGGGGAAGGGGAGGGGGTGGGGCAAAGGAGGGGGGTAGGGCAAAAGGAGAGGGAGAAGCAGGCTTCCTGCTGAGCTGGGGGCTCCATGGAGGGCTCTATCCCAGGACCCTGAGATCATGACCTGAGCTGAAGGCAGATATTTAACCGACTGAGCCACCCAGGTGCCCCTTAGTGCTTCCTTCTTTCTCATACTTTGTTGAGCATTGGCAGTTCTGCTTGATACTGGAAGATAGACTGGGTTTGAGCAGTTGTTGACATCGTGGCTAGGCTGGAGAGAGCGAGAGAGAGCCTCCAGTGCAGGGGCTGGGCTGGGCAAGAGGCTCCACTGGCTGTTAGAATCAGGTCAAAGAGGGATGAGGTTTTGCAAATGGGCATGCTGCTTCACCGTCTACACAATCTGTATCCATTTCCCAGGGCCTCCAGAACAGAGTACTGTGGACCAGGGAGCTTCAACAGCAGAAATGTGTTTCCTCCAGTTCTGGAGGCTGGAATTCTGTGATCAGGGTGCCAGCGGGGCAGGTTTCTTCTGTGTCCTTGCTCGTTGGCTTGCAGATGCTCCCTTCTTGCTGGGCCCTCGTGTGGTCTTTTTTCTGAGCATGTGCATCCCTGGCATCTCCCTGTGTGTCCAAATGTCCTCTGGTCCGGGCACTGGTCTGATGGGAGCAGGGCCCACCCTCACGGTCTCATTTTCACCTAATCATCCCTTTCAAAGGCCCTCCTTCCAAGTATAGTCACATTTGGAGGTGCAGGGGTCATGGCTTCAACATAAGAATTGTAGAGGCCATAGTTCAGTCCATAACCACGTTCTCTTAGTTTCTTTTGGAATTAATGGTACTAAGGTTGAGAGGTGACTGGGTAGGGATGCCTCATCCTGTGGACATGACTGGAGGCCATTGGTTAAGGCATGGGGTGTTTTGAACAAGAACAAGCCAGGGTTTTCCTGGCAGCTGAGTGGACAGGCTGATTAAGGATGCTCCCAGAGCAGATACATGACACTCATTGATACTTTCGTTTCCACTGGAGCAAACCCATAAGCTTGCTCAACAAAAGCAGTGGCTCTGGAGCCCCGGCTCAAGAGTGTTTGAAAAGGTTGGAGGGATTCACTGCCTATGGAACAGACAGGCTATGTCACTGCACTGGGGGACTCAGAGGCACAAAGCTACAGGCCCTTCAGAAGCCGATACTTGGAAAGAGTGGCATTTGAGTCCCCAGGGCCCAGCACCCAGTCCCAAGGTGCAAGTGGGAGCCAAACTTGAGGTTTCTTTGCTTGTGATGCATTCTGCAGTTTCCTGTGAGTTTAAGGAAGATGCTTAGGTAGGTGTTGGTTTTGGCTTTACTCCCAGTATGGTATGGTTGCTGCTTTTCCAAGAAAACCATGGGTTTCAGCCATTCTGTGGCTGTCTTGCAGGGCACGTTTAGCCGTGGACATACATCCTGCTCCAGCCATTTGTGTGCCTGTGTGTGTTAGCTGTGCACACAGTCCTGGCTCCTTGGGGCTGTAGGAAAAATATTTGTAGCTTTGCAGCCAGTGGCACAGAGCATCGGAGGCCATCCACTCTGGCTCTTGGCCAGGGTTCAGAAGCCCATCTCTGTCAGTGTTGTGTCTTCCTGGAGGGAAGTGGGTTTGGTGTGAAAACTCATACATCCGTGTGCACACGTGCACACATACACACACACACCAAAGCATCCACTTCAGTATAGGCTATAAAGCACTGTAAGACCAACCACTGAATGCTTCTTATTTTTAAAATAGTTTATAATAGTAAATAGTTTTATTTATAATAAAGTACCATTTTAAAAAAGATTTATTTCTTCATTTGAGAGAGGGGGAGAGAGAGCATAAAAACGTGAACAGTGGGAGGGGCAGAGGGAGAGGGAAAGAGAATCTCAAGCAGACTCCCTGCTGAGCACAGAGCCTGATGTGGGGCTTGATCTCACGATCCTGAGAGCATGAGATCATGACCTGAGCCAAAATAAAGAGTCAAATGCTTAACCTACTAAGCCACCCCAGGCACCCCATACTGGCAGGGATTCTTAAATGCAGATAGTCACGGTGGGACCCTTCTAGATCTTGGGTTTTGTTCTCCATGCTTACAACACGTTTTCATATTTTAGATCATAAAGTTGTGACTGAGCACTTGTCGGGTCTTGCTATTTGTTGAGTTGGGCAACATGCCCATGGCAAAGATGGTGATGGCAGAGGAGATTTACGAGGCTGGAATCAGGTGTGCACCTCCTGTTAACTTCTTCTTCCCAAAGATGGCAGTGCCTCTGTCTGGCTCACAGGGGAATACCTAGCTAGGCGCCTGGTGCGTCCTTGCCAAGCAGAACAGATCCAGGCCCTGCCCACGGTGTTGGTCTCCTCTGGGATCATGATGGTGCTGCTGGTGGTGGTGGGGAATCCAAGCCAGAGGGTGGCCAGAGTTCTGGTATCCAAGAAGAAAAGAGGAAGGGAGTGTGGGGCCAGAGATGTGGTTTGGCCAGTTCTTAGAAAGGATGGAGTTGGAGTAAAACCACTCCCATGTGGAGCCATGGGGATAAACAACAAGGCATATCCATAGCCGTAGTATATAGTGCCTCCTTCCAGAAATGCTCTATGCTGTTCTAGGTCTGCAGTTCCTTTCACTGTCCTGTATCTTAGGAATGGGTGGAGGGGAAGGGATTTTATCCTTGTGCCTCGGGAGCACACTGTGGCTTCAAAATCATAGCCAAGCCGCCTTTTTTCCAGTGACGTGGGCAAGCAATTGTAGGACTTTCCTCACCTCGACCCGAGCCAGATGGAGGTGTTCTGAGTTTAGTGCAAAAGCTAAAAGTGATCATCACAAACCCAATGGCAGTGGTGAGTACTGTTCTCTCCTGCCTACACTACAGGATGTGGTTTGTGTGTTCCTCCTCCATAAACTGTGTCTTGGTTCCGCTGTAGCCCTTCTGTTCCCTATGCTGTCATCACCCATGGACCCAACCCCCTGTGGCCTGAAGGCAGGAGCATGGACAGGGATGGACCTGCTCTGGTGTCCCCTGGGTCCCCCGCACCAATCAGCACAGAGCCTGGCACAGAGTAGGTCTCTAGGAGGTATTTGATGAATGTGTCAATGAAGATGTTCGGAAGATCTAATGGGACCATCTTTGTGAAAACCCCCTACAGCTTCTAAGTTTAAAGTGCTTTATGTCTGTGAGTTATTTTCTAGAAGCAGATCCATGCCCTTTGCAAGGGCCTCTTTTTTTTGGCACAGCAAACGTGAGGCATAGATAATTAACCATGCAGGTGAAAAATAGAAAAACTTAGTCTGAAATTTGAATCCGTTGTATGATTTTTCATGGCTTTACTTTCTTTAATTATGTTTACTTACAAAGCTAAAGATGTACACTGCCATTTAAAATAGGCATTTTCTGAGCAGTGGGATCAGGAAGTGTGTTAGAAGAGAGGTGAGTGCAATGGGGTAGGGGTGGGAGGGAGCCCGGAAGTTGTCTTTGGTGCTTCAGGAAAATATTAACACCTGAACCTCCTCCTGGAGGTCTGATTCCATTGTGCCCACAGGGAGGCCTAGGTATCTGAAACAGAACATCCCCACAGAGGCTCTGACGTGCCACCAAGGTCGGTGACCACTGAATGAAGCCTACTCATAACTTTTTGTTCAGATGTTGTTTTTGGGATAATTCACTGCAATTTACATACCTTTCTCTTTCCCTTCTAAGCCAAGTTTTACTATTGCAGAAGCCTCAGAAAAGAGGGAAAGGAGGACATCCTGCAGGTGATGAAGGGACAGTCTCCAGATGAAAGGGGAGAGGATCTGGTTCTCTGGATGGCAAACGTCAGAGCTCACCAGAATCACCTGGGAGACCTCCTTTACCCAAAGGGCTCTAGCTTCCTTTTGACCGCTGCCTTTCTCCTCCCCTGGTTCTCTGGGCAGCGTAATCACTTGCTTTGTCTGACACCCTGATCCTGACTCTACTCACCCCTGCCCATTTTGCCAGAAGCTACTCGAATAGCTTCCATATGGCAGAGCAAGTGGCAGTTGGTGGCGTCCCAGGAGACTGTCTCTCCCTGAAGACGCCCAGAAATGGCTTAAGGCGGGACCTATAGGTAATGAGCCTCGGGAAGTGCAAGCTAATGCCACGTTTTCTCGCTGCCAGAGTTCTAGTTGGACATCATGGTTGGGGGTAGAAGCGGGATTATTTGTATTAAATAATGATACTGTATTTTGTGATGGCATATTATATGATGATATCTAAGGGTATTCCATAATGGCATTATGTAAATAACATGTCATTATATACATTATGTCTTAATTCTTTCTTTTTTTAAAGATACATTTATTTATTTTAGAGAGAGAGAGAGTGAGCATGAGCTCAAGAGAGCACCCAAGCAGGGGGAAGGTCAGAGGGAGGGGCAGAGGGAGAGGGAGAGAGAGAACTCAAGCAGACTCCCTGAGGATGTGGAGCCTGACATGAGACTCAATCCCAGGACCCTGAGATCATGACCTGAGCTGAAATCAAGAGTTAGGTGCTCAATGGACTGAGCCACCCAGGCACCACATACCTTAAGTCTTTCTACCAACCCCATGCTCCCCACCCTAGTCTGCATTTCTAGGTTGGCATAAGGCTTCTTTAGAGGCAGCACATTAGAGGGGAGCAAGCATGGGCATTGGACAAAATTGCCCTGGATTCATTCCTAGGGCTGCACATCTAGGGGCAGATACTTAGTATCCTCAGTATCCTTATCTGTAGAATGGATATAATCCTACCTGAGAGGGTGGCCATGAGGATTAACTGCAATAATGCTAATAGAGCACCTAACACACAGTTTGGCTGGCATACAGTAGGTGTTTAATAAATATCAGTTCTCATATCAGGAAATGTGGAAGCTGTTGTGTATTCAGGCTTAATAAAATGGGTGTGTGTTGGGGGAGATGTATCTATGTATTTGTGTATGCGTGTAGTCTTCAAAGGAGGAGGGCTTCATCGTGATGTTCATTTGTCTTACCTCTGGGTTCTAGAAGGTGAGGTGTCCTTTCCTAGACGTTTGCATATCCTATAAGCAGATGGCCCCTTCCTTCTGCTGCCCCAAAGGGAATGGATTGAAAATTGTGCCTGTAAAACTAGACCCTTAGGACCATAGCCCATCTTTCCCACTCCTGTGGTATCTTTCTCTCAGATGGATCATTGTTCAATGGAAGAGTGACCAACTGGCCACTCCACTTGGAGACCAAAATGATTTGACTAGGTGAGGAGGAAATCTTCAGTTACCTGTGCCTTATCTGTAAATAAGTAGATTTACTTTACTCATAGAACAGGTTGCTAGTGGGTTGTCCACCTGGTATTGAGGTTGTTGCTACTGACTGAATTATTATGCCTCCCCCTACCCACCTCCCCATTCATATGTTGAAGCCCTAAACCCCAATGGGACATTTGGAGTGAAGTCTTTGGGAGATGATTAGGTTTAGATGAGGTCCTGAGGGTGGGGCCCTCATTTTGGGATTAGTGGTCTTACAAGAAGAGACTCCAGAGAGCTTGCTCTCTTTCTCTCTCTGCCATGTGACACAGTGGACACAGTGAGAGCATGACTGCCTTCCAGCCAGGAGGAAAGCTCTGTTGTGTGTGTTTTTTCTGCACCACCAAGCAATTCTCCAACAACCAGCTGGGGATCCTACAGTTCCAGTCAATCCTGATACTATCTACCTGGAGGTATCTATCTACCTGCCAATATCAAGTCCTGATTGTGTCAATCAGCTATAGATCAGAGGTTCCCACACCCCCCGCCCTTGGATTTGATTAATTTGCTAGAGCAGCTCACAGAACTCAGGAAAACAGTTTATAGTTGACCCTCTCCCCCGCCCCCTGCCACATACACAGTCAAAAATCCCCAAATTTAACTGTTGACATGCTTCCAGTGTTGACCGACAGCCTGACTGATAACATAAACAATTGTTCAACACATATTTGCTATGTTATATATGTATTATGTACTGTATTCTTAGAATATAGTAAGCTGGAGAAAAAATATTAAGAATATACCAGGGAAGGGACACCTGGGTGGCTCAGTGATTGATCATCTGCCTTTGGCCCAGAGCGTAATCCCGGGATCTGGGATCGAGTCCCACACTGGGCTCCTTGCAGGGAGCCTGCTTCTCCCTCAGCCTATGTCTCTGTCTCTCTCTCTTGCTGTGTCTTGCATGAATAAATAAATAAAAATCTTAAAAAAAAATCCTAGGAAAGAAAAGATACATTTACAGTACCGTATTATATTTCTGGAAAAAACTCTCATGTAATTGGACCCATGCAACCCATATTGTTCAAGGGTCAGCTGTACTCATGAGATTACTGGTCTATTCTAAAAAGATAAAACTCGGGCAGCCCTGGATGGCTCGGCGGTTTAGCGCCGCCTTCAGCCCAGGATGTGATCCTGGAGACCCAGGATCGAGTCCCACGTCGGGCTCCCTGCATGAAGCCTGCTTCTCCCTCTGCATGTGTCTCTGCCTCTCTCTCTGTGTCTCTCATGAATAAATAAACAAAATCTTTAAAATAAAATAAAAAGATAAAACTCAGAAACAGCCAATGGGAGAGAAACATAGGGCCCGGTACGGGGTGGCGGGGGGGGCAGGGGGTGCTTCTACTCTCTCCCCACATGTCAGTCTACCTCATCTCTGTGTGTTCTCCAAACTGGAAGCTCTCTGAACCCTGTCCTTTTGGGTTTTTATGGAGGTTTCATTACCAGAGTGCAATTGATTAAATCATTGATTCAACCACCAGTCCCTATTGGGCTTCTTGGAAGTTAGGGGGTGGAGCTGAAAGTTACAGCCCTCTAGCACATGGCTGGTTCCCGCAACCAACCCCCATCCTCAGGTGCTTTCTAAAGGTCACCTGGTTAACCGAAGCTCAGGTGTGGTGGAAAGAGGTTGGTTACGAAAATCCAGACATCTTAATCACTCTTATCACTTAGGACTTCCCAAGGGTTTTTTTAAGTGCTCCTGTGCCAGAAATAGGGGCAAAGACCAAACACATATTTCTTACTATAAATCACAGTGTCACAAGGGTCTTCACCAGAATGCAATCCTCCTGGCAGCCTGGTCTTGGACTCTCAGCCCCCAGAACTATGAGAAACCAATTTCTGTTGTTTAAGCCACCCAGTGTGTGGCAGCCTGAGCTAAGGGCCATGGTGAAAGCTGTTGTCTTAGATCTTGGGTGACTCAGCCCTTCTTTGTCTTTGCATTCTCTGCAGCCACCTCAGCCCTGGCTCAGTGGTCCTGTCACCACCTATGCAGGACTCACCCCCAGGCCATCTCTGTGGAGTGTCCTTTTGCCCCTTTCTAATGTGGGGCCAGATTGTGTTCTCTGCCTGTTTGCACTGTCTGCCTTCTCTCTAAAATAGGCATCAGTCTCCTCTTTCTGGTTCTTTGTACGTGTTCTAGTTTTCCACCTGAAACAGGCTGGCTGGATCCAAGGACCTGGAGGGGGTTTTGCAGGACCAGCCAGGAGGCTCCTTGACTTTGTGCAGGATAGAAATCAAAATGAGGAAGTGAGAATAGAGTTTATTAAAGATATAGAAAGTGTAGACATGGACAGAGTGACCAGGAGACTCAGAAAGGAAAGAAGAGTGAATCTCCCCTTTGTGTGGGGTCTGGGGATTTTATTGAGGACAGTGGTCTGCTGTATGTGTCTTTTCAGTAATCCAAGAACAAAGACCTGTGTTCAGGTGTTTCCCATAAGTCACTTATGCCCTGGAGGCAGGAATTTTGATGAGTCAGTGGTCATGTCAACCCCACCTGTCCCTCCTTAGATATGATCTGTTGTGCTGGAAGACTCTAAAGAAAGCATTAAATCCTTGACCTTTATAAGGAAGACATACCTTGTCTGTTCTATAAGGTGTGTGTAAGGCAGAGGTGCAGGTCCTAGAAAGAATAGAAACAGGAAAAGGAGTGGAGAAAGCAAGTTTCCAGGGTGCCTGGGTGGCTCAGTCAATTAAACATCTGACTCTTGATTTTGGCTCAGGTCATGATCTTAGGTTTGTGAGATCCAGCCCTGCATCGGGTTCTGCGCTGGGTGTGGAATCTGCTTGAGATTCTTTCCCTTACCCTCTCCCTTTGCCCCTCCCCACCTAGAAAAAAAGCAGGTTTTTGTGGGGTCCCATTAGTTTCCCTATTTCAAGTTCCCCATCCAGGACTTTGCTTCCCAAGTCCTATCAGACCTGTCCATCCCCATTGGTCAAGTCAGTCCTTTGTACCATTAGCAAACTAAACCCTGATTTGTTTTATAATTATTCCAAGCACATCTAGTTGGAGCAATTAATTACATTTCCAGATATTTGGATAAAGGTTCTCTTCCATCACAGGTTTGGAAAAATTAAGATATACATGAACATTAAAAAAAAACTTGTACCTATTTGCTTAGGTATCTGGGCTTGGAAGGCCCCAGAAACACATTCTACCTTTGGTTGGGGTGGCCAGCTGACTAATGGCCCCCAAAGATATCCAGGTCCCAATCCCTGGAACCTGTGAATATTACTTTATATGGAAAAAGGGTCTTTGTAGCTGTGATGAACTTGCGATGAAGAGGTCAACCTGCTATATCCAGGTGGACCCTACATGCAGTCATGCGTATCCTTATAAGAGGGAGGCAAAGAAAGATTTGCCCGAAGAGAAAAGGGCATTGTGACTCTAGAAGCAGAGGTTAGAGTGATGAAGCCCTGAATCAAGGATTGCCAGGAGCCCCTGGAAAGTAGAAGAAGCAGGGCATGGATTCTTCTGTAGAACCTCTGATGGGAGTTTGGTCCTATCACACCTTGATTTCAGTCCAGAGATACTGATTTTGGATTTCTAGCTTCCAGAAAGTGAGAGAATGAATTTCTGTTTGATTGATTGATTGATTTTTAAAGATTTTATTTACTTATTTGTGAGAGACACACAGAGAGAGAGGCAGAGACATAGGCAGAGAGAGAAGCAAGCTCCCTGTGGGGAGCCAGACGCGGGACTTGATTCCAGGACCCCAGGATCATGACCTGAGCCAAAGGCAGATGCTCAGCCACTGAGCCACCCAGATGCCCCAATTTCTGTTGTTCTAAACCATCATTTTGTGAGAATTTGTTACAGCAGCCACAGGAAACGGATACAGTTTGCATGGTTAATTCTCTCCTTGGTGCTGCTACCCCTCCCACCACTGACTGCTCTGGGAGCCGCTGGTGTTCTGTACCACTAAAGTAATTCAGCAGTGAGTCCTTTCTCTGACCAACTTACTGCTTCTGGGTACTACCTTTTGCACATTGAAAAGCTCAGAATAGATCAGTGACTTTTGCACACATTCAGTGAGAGTTTGATCCCTGACTTCTAAATGGCTTAAGAGGCTGCAGAGCATATTTGCCAATCGCGTGGACTCTGGAATCCCGCTGACTGAGGTCAGATCCATGCTCTGCTACTTGCTGACCACGGGACCTAGGACTAGTCACTCAGCCTCTCTCCTACTAAGCCCTGCCCTGCCCACTTCACAGAGATGGTTATAAGAATTGAGCAAGCTGCCAGGTTTCATTGATTTTAGAAACATTTTTGTACATCTTAACCTCTCTAAAATTGGGATGCATTATACAGGCAATGGCAGGTCATTGTCTATGACTGTATTTTTCCTTCCTAGCGATACCTTGAGGAATGGTGTATCTTAGAGTAGAAGGCATTTTGGAATCGATGAACATGGTAATCCATGCAGATATGCTGAACTCAGTGTCTGCACATTTTAAGAGCTCAGTAACTATCAGTGATTATGTGGTTCTCTCAGTTGTAGCAAGGAGGCAGAGGGTTTTACGTATGATTTCACCATCTTCTTCTACACCTGATACCTGATGCTCTTCTCTCTCCTCCCTATGTTCATGAACGTCCCCTTTGCCATACCTGTCCTGTCTCTAATCATTTCCATTTCCCTAGTTCAGCCTCTCTGCAGAACCTGGAGTAGGAGAGTGAGAATCCGTGGCCCTGAGTGATAGGTCTGGTCCTGTTCTCTTGCCTCCCCACCTTGCAGAGCCACCCAGGCGTATACCTGACCTTGCTTATGGGACTTATATAACTTGAACTTGCTCCCGTGGCCTCTGAGACCTTAAAATCTTTTTCTTTCTTCCTTTCCTTTCCTTTCCTTTCCTTTCCTTTCCTTTCCTTTCCTTTCCTTTCCTTTCCTTTCCTTTCCTTTCCTTTCCTTTCCTTTCCTTTTTTCCTTCCTTCCTTCCTTCCTTCCTTCCTTCCTTCCTTCCTTCCTTCCTTCCTTCCTTCCTTCCTTCCTTCGTGTTTTAAGGGTCTTTTGAGACCTTACATCTTGACTTGTCTATACATTTTTCTTCCTTCTAATTTTTGTTTCTATGCTCTCTGGTGGCAGATGAAGACTCATACTAGCGTTTCTTAAGGCTATGATTCTATATCTGTCAGGGTCCAGTGGTCTGGGAGACAAAACATAGCAGTCACTTGAACACAAAGAATTTAATATAAAGAACTGCTAACTAGGTATAAAGTTGTTAGCTAAGGTAAAAGGAGGACCCTAAGCTATCAGAGGCGGCAACTGCTGAAAGCAGCTACCACCCCTAGGATTGAGGAAATAGAAGGAGAAGTTAGAATTCTGGAAACTTCAAGGAGGGGGTCCTTCAGAGCTGAAACTCCAGTGTCTGAGGAAGATGTGCCAGCAGGCTGGTACTGATGTCGTAGGCTGGGGCACAGTGAAGCTAGTTCTGCATATGTCAGGAAAAAGTCCAGCCTGGCTTTGATTGATAGTATGGGAAGGAATCGCTGCAGCTGTGGTGAAGCTCTGCTGGAGGGATGCCCATGCAGCGGCCAGCACGCGGGAAGGAGCATGTCCCTCCTCAAGCCCTGTGGTTTCCTCTAGCGTGCTGACTGCCAGAACCGGACAAAGACCAACTGGCAAAACAAAAATATAGTTTGCAAAACCTCAGCCCAAGTATTACTGAGATACAGGAACCTGCCTTGGGGCCAGTTAGGATTCCGCTAACTGCAGTTGGCTCATGAGCCTTGTGATGCTGTATATAAAAATGAGTGTGCCCATCAGTCAGGGTTCTGGATTGGAAGCAACAGATACTGCCTCTGGCTGATTAAACAGAAGTGGAACTTGTAAAAGGATTACCAAATAGCTTCCAGAACGTTGGTGGGAGAGGAGGGAGCTGGAGAATGAGGCTCAAGGCTTTGATTTTAAAGACAAGATTGTGAACCAAGTCACTGGACTGCTCTGGCCATGGAGCGGCAGATGCCTGCAAATTTCCCCAGCGCCCACATCTTTGTCTTTGCCAGATACACGACTTGGATGCAACGCTGCTACTTTTGCATCAGCCCACACCAGAAGGACAGAGGGGAGACGGGAGAGAGGGAGAGGAGATTTCCAGCTGATTTCACTACCTTCTCAGTCAGTCCAGCTTGGGTGCATTTGGTCAGGAGAGCTAAGTCATCTGGCTGTGCCCTGACTGCAACTGTGTATGACCAAGTGTCTGGATTTCCAGCTCCTGTTGTGGGAAGAGCTCTTCATTCTCTATCAAGTGTCAGAGAGTGGGCAGTTCTCTAGATATGAAGGGGTTCAGATATAGCACAACCAAAAGGAAACCATTCCCTGTACTGGGCAGGGTTCATCACAGTAGGAAGTGCATCCTTGACTTCCAGTAGATTCTCAGAGGAGTTTGCAATCACCAACATGCTAAAAATGGCTGAAGGTGACTCCTTAGGGAGGGCTCATTACACGTGTATAAACTTCCCTCTAAATAAAAGGGTGCGATAAAGGCGTGGTAATGAGACCCCTTTGATGGTTGAAGTTCAAGGTGTTCAGCAGGTTTATTAATGATTAGCAGCGCTGAGAGGCTCTTACCCTGCAGAGTGCTAAACCCTACAAGATTCCTGGATGGAAAGGGTCTCTTTGAGCCCAGACTGGCTTTAATTAATCTCCCAGCAGGCCTGCAGAGTGGGAAAATCAACTATTATTGCATTCTGGACAAAGGCAGGGCTGGGGGAAGAGTACATTTTTATGGGTGACATGAGGGAATGGGAGACAGTCAGGAGGTGGAGAATATAATTTGGATGCTTGATAGTTCCAGAAACAGACACTTGTGTTGTCACGAGGAACCGTGAGTTCTCTTTTCTTGGCAGGGTGCCTCCAGAAATGCTAGGGCTTGAGCAGTTGGCCACTACCATCCCTGAGGGAGATGCGGCTGTGCTTGCAGACCTGTCCCCTTCTCTGCGTCATCATTGTCATCTTTGTCATCTTTGTCATCTTGCCGTCTTTCTCTGTGAGACCCTAAGGCCCTTCTGGTATACACCCCACTCTTACCACATGAGGCAAAAAATGTTAACCACCAGCTATTTAAAACTACAGCTCTTCTCATTTAATCCCTTTACTGTGGTTATTGTCACAGAAAATGCCATCAGCTCTGTTCCATCTCAGAGCTGGCAAATCCTGAGCGTGGTCTGGTTTTCCTTGCATCTTTGCTGAGATGCTTCAGCAGGGACACCCGGACTTTAGCTTCCCTTCCCCACTCTGTTCCATGACTCAGTAGGATTGCATGAGTGTTTGTCCGGTGGGGTGGGGGGGGATTCCCCAAAGCAGCCTCACGTGTCAAGATCACATTTTTTTTAAAGATTTATTTTTATTTATGATAGACATAGAAAGAGAGAGAGAGAGGCAGAGACACAGGAGGAGGGAGAAGCAGGCTCCATGCCGGGAGCCCGATGTGGGACTCCATTCCGGGATTCCGGGATCG
The DNA here is from genome assembly GCF_003254725.2 of Canis lupus dingo. Classification (NCBI taxonomy): domain Eukaryota; kingdom Metazoa; phylum Chordata; class Mammalia; order Carnivora; family Canidae; genus Canis; species Canis lupus. Next base: position 7,802,070 of record NC_064251.1, read on the forward strand.
TGCCCTGGGCCAAAGGCAGGCGCTAAACTGCTGAGCCACCCAGGGATCCCCAGGATCACATTTTTTTTAAAAAAAAAGATATTATTTATTTATTCCTGAGAGACAGAGAGGCAGAGACACAGGCAGAGGGAGAAGCAGTCTCCTTGCAGGGAGCCTGATGTGGGACTTGATCCCGGGACCCCAGGATCACAACCTAAGCCAAAGGCAGACGCTCAACCACTGAGCCACCCAAGTACCCCAGGATCACATTTTGATGGTGTCTGGACTTGCAGGTTTTTGCCAGGGGGTTGCATTCTTTCTTCCTGGGTTGTGACTCTTCTTCTTTTCCCTCCTTACCCCCTACCGTCCTGTTCCCACCAGGTCTTTTTTTCTGTGGTTCATTTAGTGCCAAATTTTGGAACGAGGCATTTTGCTAGTGCCAAGGATCAAAAGCCTTGTAATTGTATAAATAAGCAATTACAGAGCAGTAATTGCTCTAATGAAAAAGAGTAGAAGATGGGAGCACTGGCAAATAGTGACTCAGTCTGCTTAGGGGATTCACAGGAGGCTTCCTGGGGTTGATGCTTAGGTTTAGACTTAAAGGTGAAGTTGGGCTTTGTCAGGCGGCTGGCCCTGATCGGAGCTGGGGTGGGTATGCATTTCAGACAAAGGGAACAGTATATCTAACAGTATATACACTGCAGCAGGCTGACTAGTTCATTGTTGCTTTGTTATAAAGTACACGTATTAGGTAACTATTGCTGTGTAATACGCACAAACTCTCAGTGGCATGCAGCAGTTAATAAGGAGTGATTTCCTAGCTGTCAGCAAATTGGCAAACTGGCAAGATTGCAGATAGGTGGGGTGGCTCTGCTCTGGAGGCCTGTCTGCCTTAGACCAGAGCATTTTCTTCCTACAATGAGGGCAGGGACATTAAAACAAGAGCAGAAACAGAGTCCCCAAGGGCTTAGGCATGGAAGGGACACACTGGTGCTTCCATTTGTATATCACTGGCTTAGCAAGTCACATGCAGAGTCCAGAGTTGAGGGGTGGTTGTCCAGGGTTGGGTGGGCTATCCCCTCAAATTCGTGTCTTTCCTGGAACTTTAGAGTGTGCCTTTACCTGGAAATAGGGTCTTTTGCAAATATAATTAGTTAAGTAGAAGTCATGTGGATGGAGTAGGGTCGGCCTTGAATCTAATATGACTGATGTCCTTCTAAGAAGGGAAGAGACACAGGAACAAAAGATGAATGGAAGGCAGCATGTGCAGCTGGGGCAGAGACTGGAGCTCTGCTACCATGAGCCAAGGAGTGCCAAAGATTGCCCGGAATCATCTAGAACTGAAGAAACAAGGAAGACTCCTTCCTTGTTCCCTCACACATGTCAGTAGGAGCCCAGTCTTGCCTCCACCTTGATTTCAGACTTCTAGCACCCAGAACTGTGGGAGAATAAATTTCTGTTATTTTAATACCCCTCCACACCCAGTTTTAGGCCTCAGTAGTTTAAAAACCTCTCCAGTGATCCTCTCTCTCTCTCTCTCTCTCTCTCTTTCTTTCTCTTTAAGGATTTTATTTATTTATTCATGAGAGACACAGAGAGAGGCAGAGACATAGGCAGAGGGAGAAGCAGGTTCCCTGCAGGGAGCCCAAAGCAATATTCCATCCCAGGACTCCCGATCATGGCCTGAACCAAAGGCAGATACTCAACCACTAAGCCACCCAGGTGGCCCTCTCCAGGTGATTCTAATGAGTAGCCAACTAATGATAAAAGGAAGCATTTAACACTTGACGACATTAAAAGAAACAAACAACAACAACAAAAAACCCTTTCTATGACAAAAGACGCCATCAAGTTAAATCCATGTCAAAGCCAGTGAGTTGTTTGCAGTACCTATAACTGACAGAGTATTGGTGTCTAGAATATCTAAAAATCGGGGATCCCTGGGTGGCTCAGCGGTTTAGCACCTGCCTTTGGCCTAGGGCGCGATCCTGGAGTCCTGGGATCGAGTCCCACATCGGGCTCCCTGCATGGAGCCTGCTTCTCCTTCTGCCTGTGTCTCTGCCTCTCTCTCTCTCTCTCTCTCTCTCTCGCTATGTCTATCATGAATAAATAAATAAATAAATCTTAAAAAAAATAGAATATCTAAAATTCCACAGATCAATGAGAAAAGGACCAACCATACTCAATAAAAAAATGAACCAGCTGTTTGATTTAGGAATTCAGAGAAGGAAACCCTTAGGGGCCAACAAATACATGAAAAGATGCTCAACATCCTTAGTAATTAGGGAAATGCAACTTTACCCATTGTATTTGACAAAAAATGAAAAAAGTTTGACAGTATGAGGTGTTGACCAAGGAAGATCCGGGCAGATGGGAACTTGCATGCACTGTCGGTGGGAATGCAAATCAATACAGCCATCTTGGTGAGTAATTTGGAAATATCTAGTAAAACTGAAGATCCATGACCAAATAATTCCCCTTTCAGGAATATGCTCTCTAAACGTTCTTGCAAAGGTATACAGGGAGCCATGCGTAGGAATGCCTGTGGCGGCATGCCTTGTAATTGTGGAAAATTGGAAAAAAAAAAATACCAGTCATCAGAAGAACAGATCATGAAATTGCATGAAGTTCACAAAATGGTATGCTAAACAGCAGTTAAAATGCATGAACTATATATATATATAACGACATGGATATACCTTCACTATTTAGTAGAAACCAGAGGTAAGTTACAGAATGCTACATGCAATAAAATAATCTTAATAAACTTAAGCTTGAAATTATATAAAATCACATTATTTTTATGTGTTTATATGACTTTATAAGCATGTCTATTAAAAGTGTAAAAGCGTGGCTATGAAAGGTGCTGGTGAGCTTTTCCAGAAATTTAGTACCTCTAAGTGTGTGTGTCGGGGAGGGAGCTCCAATTCTTTGTGCGATATATATATATTTCTTAAGATTTTATTTATTTATTCATGAGAAACAGAGAGAGAGAGAGAGAGAGAGAGGGAGAGAGAGGTAGAGACACAGGCAGAGGGAGAAGCAGGCTCTATGCAGGGAACCTGACATGGGACTCGATCCCAGGTCTCCAGGATCATGCCCTGGGCTGAAGGTGGTGCTAAACCACTGAGCCACCCAGGCTGCCCGGTTTGTGCGATATTTTATTTTAAAAATCTGAATCAACTATAGTCAAAGTTTCAGTTTACCTTTATTAAATTGAGGTGGGAGGTACATGAATCTTGAGCTTGTACTACTCTGTGCTTTTTGACATCTCTGAAATAGTTCTTTAAGAAGTCTTAAAGAGGAGGCACCTGGGTGGCTTAGTTGGTTAAACATCAGACTCTTGATTTCAGCTCAGCTCTTGATCTCACGGTTGTGAGTTTAAGCCCTGGGTTGGGCTCCACACTGGGCATGTAGCCTACTTAAAAAACAAACAACCCCTCCCCCCCAAAAAAAAAAACAATAGATAAAATTGTAAATAATAAAAATAAATGACATTGAAGGGAAGGGGAAAACAGTGGATCAGTGGGGCTTCATGTTTTCCTGTAATCATTACCAAGACATCTCTCATTTTGTAGTAATGGTCCTTGACCTTGGATGGTCATGTAATTCAGGTATGCTAAATTTTTGTATATAGTCTATAAAAAAATCTGTCAGATTTTGGTGTGAGACAGAGTGTGTGCATGTGCATGTTGGGAGAGGCAGAGGATTATTATAAAATCCTAATATTAAAAGGAGGAGCCTACTTTGAATGTATTTACACTATTATACTTGAGCTCCTCCTGTATTTTCTTTCTGGTCATTTTTTTAGTGACTATCTAATTAGAAATTTCATTTCTAATTTTGATAACTACCGAGAATCAGGTTGTCCATCTTTGGCAGTCTTTTGAGTTTGTGACCGGTTGTAATAATTTATCCGTAGTAGTCATCAAGGTACTGCATTAGTGTGAATTTCAGCATTCTAACTTCAAAATCAAGCAAGACGTAAGGATAGCGCATGCCATCAATTCTTATTTTGCTTAATTAAGTTTTCAGCCTCTGCTTGCTTCTGAGATGGAATATTTGTGATGTTATGCCTTTCATGTAATGAGACGGATAAGCCGTTTATTGTCTCATCTGCAAATAGTCCGATAATATGTGCGGCATTATCCATTTTTATGCTGGGTGATTTAGGATGACTTCTCGTCGAAAGAGAAAATTGCTCTAGTGATGAAGACAAAAGAAATTACTGGAGCACCTCTTATAAGAACATTCATTTCCTCTTATGTGACAGTAATGTCCCCAAATAATTAAGTTTTATGATATCCATATGTGAAGCCCATTGCAGGAAGAGCATTATCCCAGGACTCAAACATTGATGGATACTCTAGGCAATGGCGTGCGTTTAATTTTCAAGGTGGGAGCTTATTACTTTTCTTTTAATAAATGCAAAAGTCTACATCTTGAAACAGTAGAATAAGCAAAACTATCTTCACTCAAAGCCTGGCTTGATCAAGTGCAGGAGATGCGGGTGCCTGACAGCTTGTCATTACAAGTTAACATACTTCCCAAATACAATGGTAATTTCTTGGAACAGTAGATGCCCTTTAAGAATTCTCTTAAAAGGCAAAAACAAAGATACCAGACTGGGTTGTTTAAAGGTGATCTATATCCTTAAGACATATGTTGCAATGGGGCAAGCCGAATGATTTGACATAGATGGAATATTTATACCCTTGCTATTATCATGTTATGAGGCACGATAGTTGCTTCAAGCAATATTGGAGAAGCCTGCGCCACATGCTACATGCTCCTCGTTCATTGTTATCACAGTAAAATCACTTCATTGCAAATAAAAGGATTAAACAATTAAAGAAAAGGAGATATGAGAGGAAGGAAAGCACTGTAACATGGAGCCAAGGTCTGGCTGTGCTGTGGAACTCTCACCTCTGGCATTTAGAGAGGATGGCAGCCTGTTCTCTTTGTTGTCCTTGTTTTGTTTTTGTTTATTATATTATAAAAAAAAACAACACAACATAAAATTGCCCGTCGTAACTATTTTTAATGTAGAATTCAGTACGGTTAAGTATGTTTGCTGTCTTGTGAAGTGGATCTCCAGAACCTGTTCATCTTCCAGGTCTGAAACTCTGTATGCATTCAGCATGGACCTCCCTCCCCCACTTCTCGCCCTCCCCCAGTCCAGTCCTGTCCCACCCCCCACCACAGCTACCCTCCTACTTTCTGTTTCTATGAATTTCACTACTTCAGGTACCTCATATATGTGGAATCATATCGTATTTGTCTGGCTTATTTCATTTAGCATGAGGTCCTCAGGGTTCATGGATGTTGTAGCAGGTGTCATACATAATTCCCTTCCTTTTTCAGGCCAATTAATATTCCACTGTGTGGATTTGCCACATTTAGTTTACCCATTCATCTGTTGCTGGATGTTTGGGTTGCTTCCACCTCTCAGCTATGGTGGGTAGTGCTGCTATGAACATGAACGTGTAAATATCACTTTAAGACCCTGCTTTCAAGATTCTTTTCTTTTTTTTTTAAGATTTTATTTATTTATTCATGAGAGACATAGAGAAAGGCGAAGACATAGGCAGAGGGAGAAGCAGGCTCTCTGGGGGAAGCCCGATGTGGGACTGGATCCTAGGACCCCGGGATCACGGCCTGAGCCGAAGGCAGACACTTGACCACTGAGCCACCTAGGTGCCCCTATAGACACCCTTTTTAAAGAAAAAAAAACTGTAATCATTGTAGTTAGAGATAGTAATTAGGCCATCCCTTGACTTTCATTTGGGACTAGATTGTACTGACTGGGTGCTTAGTATGCACTAGGCCCTGGTCTAATTTTGCCTTTGTGTGAACTCATTCAGTTCTCAGTCCTATGAGGCAGGTACTGCATTATTCCCATTTTACAGATCAAAGAATTGAGTCCCAGATCGGTGATGAGAACAAGCCCAGCATCAGTGCCTATGCTATCGACAGCTATCGACAGCTGTGCAATGCTGCCTCTCAAATCCCTTTAATATGATTCTCCTTTCCTCATGATTATTTTTCTTGCATTCATTGAGCATCTGCAGGTGCTTTTCATACCTGAATGCGTACAGTATTCATCGGGAGGTTTGCTAAAATGCAGATTCCTACTGGCAGGTCTGAGGTAGGCCTGGGATTCATAATGTCTCATGAACTCTGAGGTGAGGCTAGCGTTGCTGGTCTGCGGGGCCCACTTGGGAGCGGCCAGGGTGGGTGGAGGATACAGCAGTATAAGCAGCAGTGGAATCTCACAGTTGGAGGGGCCCTTGGAGGTTGTGAACCAGTGCCTGGCAGGTGACATCTGATACCTGACCCTTTGATATTCTGATTTAGGAGAATCAGATACCTATATTTCTAGAAAGCTCCACAAAGGGCTTCAGACATGTAGCCAGCTTTGAGAACCAGCCACATGCATCCGGCTCCCCAAATAAAGTTTGGATTACTGCCTAAACATCTCGCCGTACAGATTGTACAGACACCGGACAGTCCTGCTTTCAGCAGTAGTCCTGAGGGCCATCCTGGCTTCAGGGGAACCTAGGGTCTCACTGGAGAGTGTATTAGTTTCCTAGGGCTACAAAGTGAGTGGTTTAAACAACAAAAATTTATCAGGTCAGTTCTGGAGGCTGACAGTGATCGGGGCCATCCTCTTGGAGGTTCTAGGGAAGGGTCTGTTGCAGATTTCTTTCCTAGTTTCTGGCAGTTTTTTGGGATGTGATAGCATAATTCCATTCTTCCCATGGCATTGCCCCTGTGTGTGTGACTACCTCTGTATCCGCAACTCCTTTTTTTTTTTTTCCTTTTTTCTTTTCTTTTTTTTGTATCCACAACTCCTAACAAGGACATGATCATATTGGATTAGGGCTCACACTAATGGTCTCATTTTAACTTGATCATCTGCAAAGCCCCTATTTCCACATCAGGCCATATTCACAGGTACTGAGGGTTGGGACTGTGACATCTTTTTGGGGGACACTGTTCAACCTGTAACAGGAAGGTGGGGAATAGGTGGCTGGAGGCTATGCAATATTAAATGTCAGACATTGGCGTTGCGGCAGGGTAGGGGGTGAAAATTGGAGCCCTATGGAAATAAGGGTTTGGATGGAAATGGACATCTCAAATAAATACCACTGACAAGTCGGATAGAGCTGTCAGCTCTGTCAGCAGAGATGTAGGCAGACTTCAAAGAGAGATGATATGACTTGTCCCTCCCTCCGTAGGCACCTCTGGCTTTTTCTGCCCAGCCCTGGTGTGGCTCTCCCTCTCCAGCCCCTTCAGCTCCAACAGACCATGGCCTGGTGCCTGGTGCCTGGTGCCTGGTAGGAGGGGCATCAACCATGCTGAGTGGGTGCTCTCCTAGGAGGGTTGCAGCCCCAGATGCGTTGCTGTGCTTGTGCCCAGCCCCAGCCTGGGCCTCCCAGCACCCCGATGAACTAATCAATGCAGGCTGCGTTGTTAGAGGGAGAGATTTTGTTCCTAACCAGAGAAAATCAATTCTTTAAGAGGATTATTGCTGCTGCACACAATTCACTAGAGTTATTGGTCGGCGGAATCATTAGCTTGAGAAGTAAATGAAATAGGCTTGGGATATTGCTATGTTTCAGATAAATAATAGTCCTTCTACTTATCCGTTTAGCATTTTCTTTTCAGGGCAGAAATGGTGGATGACTCAGGACCCCACAGAACACTTTGTGGCACAAAAACCAGGCCACTAGATGATATGTGACTGCTTTTCTTGGCTCCTGTAAAGGGCTGTGCCTCACTGTGTTGGTCTTCATACTTTAGCTTGTGAATCACCTGGATTTATGGATCCACCCACAGGGGGTCTGGAATGGGGCCCAAGAATCTGCATTTCTACCAAGTTCCTGGGTGTTTACTAGTGCTGGCCTGGGGACCCCACTTTGAGAATGGCTGCCTTCCTGAATAAAATTCAGGCTTTCTTTGTTGACCTTGACTTAATGGGTTGTTTGAATAACAGAGACTCTGTGTTTCTGTTCTCTGTGACACTTTGAAAGCTATTATCAGCTCACCCAGCATCAGTTGTCTATTAGGGCAAGTATTTATGCCAGTTATAGTTGTTGCAATCATTTGATTTAACCGAATATTACACAAACTGATGAAATAGGGTGAGAAGGAAAAGTGGTTTGGATGATAGTGTGGTCACCTGCTTTGAATAGATTTGCTAATGTCGAATCACCAAATCTCCATCAAATAAGGTACAGAAGAGACAGCTGTCAAAGACTGGGCAACAAATCCAAAATATGGAGAACAGCTGTTTTCAGATTTCTTCCCACGTGCTAAGTCCCTACAGCACTTGAAAGAAACCAAATGTGAAGACTGTAAGTGAAGTATCATGGGTAAGGTTTTTGCAAAATAGAGGAAGCCGAACTCGATCAGTTAACCTATATGCACCAGAATGGCCTCTGTGTTGCACCATAGGATGAGCAAGTTAGTGCACATTTATTTGCCTGAAATTAAAAAGTCATTTTTGGAAGGAGATTCTTCCCTTTGTCCACTTTAAAAATTAACTTACTAATGACCAGTTTGGACCACATCGGAAGAGAGAATATGTACTGAGTACTGAGTGCATTTAGGTCCATGTGAACAGGTCAGTGGTATAGATTCTAGAATCTACATAGCATCCTATAGAATAGGATTACACAATGTTTTACGAATTTTCCATTTTTATAGGGATTCTTAAGTTGCCGTTGGTAGAGCTTGTACCGATTTATACTTTGACCAGCACTGTTTGAAAATGACTTTCCCCACACCCTCATCATTATGAGGTTTTAGCCTATTTTTTGTTAGTAGGGGGAGGTGAAAAGGATATTTCATGGAGTCTGAATGGGTGTTTTTTCTTTTGTAAGTCAGCGTGACCATCTTGCTATCTGCTTCAAAGCCATTAGCATTCCTTTTCTGTGAAATGTATCTTTCTCTTATTTTTCTTGGCGCTGTTCATCTCACTTTGGAGTTGCTTATATATTGAGGAAATGCCCCGTCATCAACTCAGTTGCTTTCTCATTTCATCACTTATGACTTTGTTTATGGTGCTTTTTTTTTTTTTTTTTTTTTTAAACTTTTATTTATTTATGATAGTCACACAGGGAGAGAGAGAGAGAGGCAGAGACATAGGCAGAGGGAGAAGCAGGCTCCGTGCACCGGGAGCCTGACGTGGGATTCGATCCTGGGTCTCCAGGATCACGCCCTGGGCCAAAGGCAGGCGCCAAACCGCTGCGCCACCCAGGGATCCCGTTTATGGTGCTTTTAAGTCCGTAGATTTTCATTTAATTTGTACTTATTTGAACTTACTAGTTTTTCTTGAGGCATACTTGGTAAAGTTCTCCTCATTCCAGGTTTTACAAATATCATCTGTCTTTTCTAAGACTTTTTTTCCCCTCCTTTTTTTTTCCATTTAAATATTTGACCCATCCAGAATCTGTTTTGGTGTAAGAAGTGAGGTGGGGATTAAGATGCGTGTATTTCCAGATGTCTGCTAGAAGTCCTAAAACCTAATTTGTTGAATAATACACCTTTAGTACAAAAATCCAACTGGATTGTTTACTAAATTGGGGAATATACTTATTGATTCATTTCTGGATTTTGTTGTCATAAAGTGGATAACATACTAGCCATTAGCCACACGCAGCTATTTAGCACTTGAAATTTGGCTGGTCCAAATTGAGATGTGTTACAAGTGTAAAAGATGCACCAGATCTTGCATATTTATTAAAGAATATATAAATCTCACTAATTTTTATTGGTGGATTTTATGGCTGTTTCCCCATAAAGTGAAAGTTACATTTTGGAGTGATAATCTTTTAGACACACTGGATAAAGTAAAATATATTATTAAGATTCATTTCACTTATTTCTACTGTGTTTACTTTGGTTTCTAGAAAGTTTAAAATTGTATTTGTAGGTCAGATTATATTTTTATTGTGTAGCGCTGCCTTCATCTTTTCTGCTCTATTTGTGTTCTCTACTGTTTCAATGATTGGAACTTTGTTTTATTGCCTGTTAGATCCCCTGTTTAAACATTTTAAACATTTAAAACATTTCTTTGTTATTCTTACAGCCTGTTTTTCCATGTGAACTTCAGAGTCCGCTTTTTCATTTCAAAAATATCCTCTAGGTATTTTTATGGAGTTTGTTTCATATTTATAGATTAATTTAAACAGAAATGGCAGCTTTATGATGATGAGAATTCTGTCTAAGAGCAAGATATGCCACTCCATTTATTATAAATCATTGATTATGTCCCTTGGTAGCATTTTACGTTTTCTTCATAAAGATGTTTGTATTTCTGGTTGAGTGTATTCCTGGGTATCACATTTCCTTTTGTTTCTATGGTAAATGAGATCTTTTCTTTCATGATATACTCTATTTGGCTACTGTTGTTGCATAGGAAAACTATTGATTTTTCCAAGCCTTTGTACTAAAACACCAAGCTGAACACTGTTATTGTTAGTGGTTTGTTCTTTAGATTATTCTCTGAAATTTTGCATGTAGATACAGTAAGATTTTCATAAATAATGATGGTTTACTTTTTCCCCCAATTTATATCTTTTCTTTCCAGTTTTTATACTTTTTATGTCTCGTTTCTTTGACTCTCTTCTCTTTGAATGACCCAGCTTTGAATGATCAACTCTACTGTACTGTTCCATGGGTATATTTCTATCTCTTTTGCCCAAATGTTACTCAGTGAAGGGTTTACATTGTATTTTTAGTGTTTATGCTGTTCTTTGTAACTCCTTTCTGAAGCATTAACTTGAGCAATGGGGTTGCCTACCTGAGAACAGTAAAAAAAGCCTATGCATTCATTGAAATTCTGGAAAATAGCCCAATAATTCAGACTATTTGATGCTGAAATTAGGGCAGATGTGAAGAAGTTCATTAGCACATGGCTTCTTTTTTTTTCTTTTTCTTTAAGGAATGAGATTGGTTTTATATTTCAGCAGCTCTCATGAGAGCACTAATGTTTTTGTTGCTATGCTATTTTAAGAATGTGCGATCTGGAGGTTTTATGGTCGTTTCACCATAAAGTCACACTTTGAGAAGTGAGGGGACTGTCTCCTCCGTGAATTTACATTACCTTTCATCCTAAGTTCAGGCCTTTAGGGTCCATGGTATGTTTCTTGCTTGATTTTAGCAATAACTGTGAACCCAGTGCTGCCCCAGCCATGGTAGAAAAATAGAGGAATGTCCTCCAGGAAGGTACAGACTCTCTATGGAGACAAGCCACACACCTGGAGGACAAGTGGACAATTGGTGATCTTAAGGAAGCTAGAGGGAGAGGGGCTTGTGTGCACTGCCCTGAATGTGGGCATCCTTGAGCAGAGCAAGGAGGTAATGATGAGCAGGGGCCTGGAAGAAGCACAGGTCTGCTCTGCCAAGAGGAGGAAAGGGCTGTCCAGGTCTGGTGAGCACTCCTTCTGAAGGACAGTGCTCCCTGGGGGGGGGGGGGGGGCTGGTCAGTCAAGGACAAGGGTGTGTGTGTGCGTGTGTGTGTGTGTGTGTGTGTGTGTATGGGGTGGCTCATGATGGCCAAGGCAAGAAAGGCACATGATGAAGGCATGGAATGTGAGACAGGTCTCCTTTATCTCTCTCTGAAGCTTGAGGTCAATGTTAGTTATTAAGGGGGAGGGGTGGTGAGAGCCGAGACCATTAGATCGGGGAGGGACCCCCGGAGTCTCTGCCATTATTCTCAATCCACTCAGAACCCTTCTTCACAAGATCCTTGGCAGGGACCATCCAGCCTCTCTCTGAACAGTGATGGACAGCTCACCACCCCACGAGCTAACCATCTCAAGTGCAGCTCAGATTGTTAGAAAATTCTGCTTTTACCCCAATGTTGAGCATATAGTTAAAATCAGGTAAAGTCTGACGGGACACCTGATTTTTGACCTCTCTGATTGTGGCAAGTCTGAGGATGGCGTCCAGCCTGGCAGCAGTCGGCGGGAGCTAGGTGGGACCTACCCTCACCCTCTCCCCTTCCTGGCTCTCAGTGTGAACACAGGCATGCTCAGTAGGCTTCTCACTTGGGCCCCACCAGGCATTGGCTCTGCGACCCCCAGGTTTGAATTTTGGGGGGTGGATTCTGTGCCACGCTTGGAAGTGGATAGTCTCCAGAATCTAATTTACCTTATTTTTAAAGAGATCAGATAATCTCTTATTACTTCTGACCCTGGCTGGCATTTGCATTCCAGCTCATTTTGTGCTTTCCCATTTTTATCCCATTGCTCATTTGATTTCTTCTGTCCTCATACTCTTTCTATGGAAATCCTCTCTCTTTGCCACCCAGCTGAAGTGACACTTCTAGCAAACCTTCTCCAGCGACCTCAACCATCTTCTGACTCTCCAATAGCATTTTTGTTTCCATCCCCACTGTGCGCGGCACTTTTCGGATACCAGTTTTGCTGTGTCTTCATTTGCATGCGTGGCTTACAGAGACCATTTGTAATGCTTCTTTGTCTCTCCTACAACTGCAATTTGGTACTTTCAGAATACTGGCTGTTCAGCAGATACTTGATTATTGATTGGAAGTGAAAAGGGAAAAGAGAAGCTTGGGACCAGCTGCAGTGGGGAGGATGGTAGGAAGTTGAAGGCTGGAGAAAGAATTGCCAGGACATGTCTGGCGCTCGTTGTTGAGCTTACGGGACTCAGATCTCTCTGGGTGTGTTATCTTGTCCAGGAGCCACCTACAGACCAGGAGGAGGCACAGAGTAATAGTGTGTGGAGGGATGGAGTCAGGGAAAAAAAAATGCATTTTTTATGGATGCCCTTTTGGGGCCCAGAGCTGTGAGCAATGCAATACCCAGGTGATTTTATTTAAACCTCAGAACCATAAGCAATATTCTCTCCTGTTTGAAAGTCACTGAAACCTCAAATTTTTTTAAAAAGATTTTATTTATTTATTCATGAGATACACACAGAGAGAGAGAGAGAGAGAGAGAGAGAGAGAGAGAGAGAGAGAGGCAGAGACACAGGCAGAGGGAGAAGCAGGCTCCATGCAGGGAGCCCAACGTGGGACTTGATCCCGGGTCTCCAGGATCAGGCCCTGAGCTAAAAGCGGCACTAAACCACTGAGCCACCCAGGCTGCCCCTGAAACCTCAATTTGAAGAGGTTAAAAACGTTCCTGAGGCTGAACAGCTAAAATGTGCTGGGACTGGGCATTGACCCCAGTGCTCTGTGACTCTGAAACCCCTAATCCTACTTTTGCAGGAGAATGGGGACGATTTAGTGTCTACATTGGTGAGGCTGGCTTTGTAGAGGGTTGGGTGGCCGTGAGTCTAACCTACTGGTGGAAAGGGAGCATTGAAGGTACTGGTGAAGTGTCCTCTGTGGGGAGGGAATCAGTGGGGATAACGTGAGCCACAAGGATGAAGCCTAAAGGTAAAAGGACCTGGTGACCCCCAATTGAACATTCTACCCACTACAGGAATCTTGGCTTCACCTTGTTTAACAGGTGGTCCTCCTGCCCTCTGCTCTGGACAATTCTGTGAACCGGAAACCTACTATTTTACAAGACAATATACTCTATTTTGGGGCAATTTTAAAATTAGGGGAAACTTCTTTTTTTAATTTTAAATATTTATTTATTTATTTGGAGGGGGCATGAGCAAGTGGGAGGGGCAGAGGAGAGGGTAGGGGGGACCCTTGAGCAGACTTCCCGCTGAGCGCAGACTAGGGTCTGGATTACAGATAGTGACCAGAGCTGAGGTCAAAAGTTGGTTGTTTAACCAACCGAGCCACCCAGGTGCCCCTAAAATGAAAGTAGTCTTCTAGTTTCTCTCTTAAGATGAGACCAAAGAGTGGGACAAAGAAGAAGGTGAGGAATGGATTCTAGAAAACTCTGACTTCAGGGCATGGATTTTTCTTATAAGGCAAGCCACATGAACACTCTACAAGTTTTCCTAGGCACCACGCTTGCAGTGAGAGAGCTCTCTAGATCAGTTGAACGTCTGGATTCCCAAACAGGGATGCAGTCTTGAGTTTTATTACTGCTGAATATCCCAGTCTTGGTGGTGGAGGAGCGCTTGGAGGTCAGAGGAAATCTGATGTTGGTGGAAAGAATTTCTTTTCCTTTTCAATTCATGTGGGATCTTCTCTAAATGAAACACAATCAGGGGAGCACCCCCAGAGACCTCCCAGCATCCTGTTTCTGTCCGTGCTGCTGGCTTTACACTCTGTGGCTAAAGGTGGGACTCCATGTACTTATTGAGAAATAGGTGTTTGTAAGGACTTTGTCTCTTCAATTTGTTTCCCAAACCCCAGAGCTTCTCCTGACTTCAGCAGCAACCTTTTTTAAAAAAACAACAACAACAAAAAACCCCACAGGCTTTCTGAGTCCCTTGGGGGACAGAAGGCCTTTTGCCAACCAGGAGACATAATTTAGGATGTGTGCATTGGACACCATCAACAGCTTTTAGCAGACTGCAAAACATTTGCAGAGAAAAAAAAAAAAAAAACCCAGAATGGAAAAGCATCTCAAATGCCGACCAGACTAAAGCCTTCTTGAGCTGGAGTGAATGTGCTTGCTGCCAATAAATCATTCAATATGATTTTCTTTGACTCATCCTGGGCTTGAGTATCGAGGGGGCAGTGGCACAGCTACTCTGGTTTTGTTGTATTTTGTTTTGTTTTAATTCTTGGGTTCTTTTGGCAAGGACTCACCAGTTTGCAGCCGGAAAGGAAAGTAAACCAAAAAAGGGGTTGTCTGATGCCCAATGTAGGCGGAACAGCATTCATTTAGTGATGGTTTATGTAGTGATGGCGGGCTCCTGCAGTGATGGGTCTCATGGAGGACACTCCAGAAGCCTGTATCTGGAACATTTTTGTACCTGTGCATCAAGAAGAGAGACCTATGCTTTATACCTGGATTGACCAGGAAATAAGCTCATTGAAAACTCTTTTGGGATGGCTGTTGTGGAGATTGCTAGGGATTCCTGGGGCAGACACTCCTTGGAGGGCTCCTGGCAAAATTGGTGGTCATCTCTTCTTCCTGACACAGTGGTGGCCTCTCCCACCATTTCCTGTTACTTCAGAGTTAATATTGGAGCCATAGTCATGGTACTCACAGCATCTTTTGTGGCAGGAGGTGGTGTGGGAGCTAGTTATAAGACTAGAGGTCTGGAGTCAGATCACTGGCTTTTATTTCTCTGCTCCTCCGATTTGCCCAGGCTCCAGCCCTCCGAGTCTTAGTTTCCTCACTGGAAGAATGAGGACAGAAGTACAACTTGCCCCACAGGATTGTTCGAGAGGACTGAATGAAATGATCTGCTTAAAGAATACTCTCAGTGCCTGAGGTTCAGTTAGTTTTAGCTGTTGTTATCTCAGTGAGACTCTTCTAGCAAAAGCGACTGCTTCTGATGTAAACAGAGCTTTGTGACCTGAGGTTTCAGATTGGAGGGGGACCCCGTTGCCAGCACCTGACAAAATCCAACCCTTTCTCCGACTTTCACTTTTATTTCATATCACTTTCCCTTTAACGTAAAATTGGACCCAAATGCCTGGTTCATTTATGCTGAGATAGACATTTGAAAAGACTTTAACTATTAAGGGAGGACAACAAGGAAATAAAAACCTAACAACAATGAGCTTGCAAAGTGAGACCGAGTCCCTGCAGCCACTCTGGAAAACAGTATGGAGGTTCCTCAACAAGTTAAAAATAGAGCTACCCTACGATCCAGCAATTGCACTATTAGGTATTTACCTAAAGGATATAAAAATACAGGTTCAGAGGAGCACACGCACCGTGATGTTTATAGCAGCATTATCTATAATAGCCAAATTATGGAAAGAGCCCAAGTGTCCATCGACTGATGAATGGATAAGGAAGATGTGGTGTATCTATACAATGGAATATTACTCAGCCATCAAAAAGAATGAAATCTTGCTACTTACAGTGGTGTGGATGGAGCTAGCATGTCTTATGCTAAGCAAAATAAGTCAGAGAAAGACAAATACCATATGATTTCACTCCATATGTAGAATTTAAGAAATAAGACAGATGTGGGGTGCCTGGGTACTGCAGTCGGTTCAGCATCTGACGCTTGCTTTTGGCATAGGTCATGATGTCGGGGTTGTGAGATCGGTCCCACGTTGGGCTCCACCCTCTGCAGGGAGTCCCCGTGAGACTCTCTCTCCCTGTGGCCCCTACCCCCTGCGCACTCTCTCTCTCTAAAAATAAGCAAATAAATCTTTTAAAAAATATGAAGTTAAAAAAAAAAAAGAAAAGAAACCAAGCAGATGAACATAGAGGAAAAAAGAAGAGAGAGAGCAGCAAACCAAGAAACAGACTTAATGATAGAGAACTAGCTGCTGGTTGCCAGAGGGGAGGTGGGTGGGATGATGGGGGAAATAGGTGAGGGGGATGAAGGAGGGCACTTGCTGTAATGAGCACTGGGGGATGTATGAAGTGCTGAATCACTATATTGTACACCTGAAACTAATGTTACACTGTATGTTAACTAACTGGAATTTAAATAAAAACTAAAAAAAAAAAAAATGAGGTCCAGTCACAGGACCCTGGGATCTCTTGCCCATGACCCGTGCGGTGTCTATCGTCCAACCCCAGAGCAGCAGCACAACTTCACAGGCATCTTGCTTTTATTCTTTCCTCCCGCACTTCAGCTCCTCTCTTTGTGGGGGTCAATCAAAGTAAAGGATCCCAGAGGGTGAGGAACCCCCAGGGCACTTTTCTCTGCTTGAAGATTCTCCTTCAGGCGCCAGGCCTCAGAAAGTCTGGACTTTGATGATAGAACATGAACCTTCCCTTACGCCTTTGTATTTCTTCCTCCTTAACCATCAGAAGACACTGGTGACCCTACAGTAGGAAGCATCAAACTGGCATATTTACATTTCTTCCTGATTTTTCTAGGTCCCCTGATTTGTTGATTTGTCTGCTCAAGGGCACAGCACCTGTTCCCTCCCAGGACACGGGCTGGTGTTTGCCCTTGTGCAGTGTTCTGGCTGAGATTCCAGTTAGGTGACAGCAGGACAGAGAAGGGGCTTCAGTTTCTAAAGAGTCTTCCGGCCCTGCATCTAGTTAGGGCCGGGAATATTTTGACAAGTGGATTGTTCCATCCCTTGGTTATCTTTGGACACAAGGAAGGCAGTTGAGTTGAGTAAATGTTGTTATTAGGGGTGTCCTCTGGCTCTCCCAGCAATCCTGGGGGTGTGTTTTGCTGTTTACTCACTTATGTTGCCTGGTGGGTTCTTCTGGTCAGCTCCGTGGGTGTTGGCTTGTGTTGCAATGACTTAAGCGTTTCCCTTGGGTGAACCCCATTGCCGGGACCACTGTGCTGAGAGCCTGGGGCCTCCTTCCAAGATCCAGGTGCTGGGGGAGCAGGTCACTGAAAGTGGGCATGCAATTCTGGTTTGGGAATCTGCCAGCTGGTTGGTCTGAGTTCTTAATTTCCTGGCATATCACCTGTTTAAAATGTGGGTTAGGGGACAGCTGGGTGGCTCAGTGGTTGAGCATCTGCTTTAGGCTCAGGGCATGATCCCGGGGTCCTGGGATTGAGTCTTGCACTGGGCTCCCCGCAGGGAGCCTGCGTCTCCCTCTGCCTGTGTCTCTGCCTCTCTCTGCATCTCATGAATAAATAAATAAAATCTAAAAAAAAAAAAAAGCGTAGGTTAGGTCCAATGTCAAAGGTGGGGATAGACAGTGAGCCCTGTCCAAGGGCCTCTCTGCAGTCAACTGAGTAGGGAAAAGGCAGATCATTCTAGAACAATGCATGGCATTGGTTGTGTCCATTGCTTCCCAATCCCCTTGCTTGGAATATTGTCCAGTCTCTTCTCTGCTTCTCAAGAGTCAGGTGAGGACGGATGAAGCTTCCGCATCTGACACACTCTCAGAGCTCACACCCCTCTCAGCACTGCCCCAGTGTGAGTTCTCAGCGTCACCTATTTGGTCCCGAGCGAGTGCCTCTGTATTTTGCCTTTGTTGGTCATGTGTCTGGTGTGATGGCCCCCGTTTGAGGGCAAGAAGCAGGCCTGACACCCCCGGGTGACACCTCCTTGTCCAGCATCGGCACACAATGAGCGTGGATGAGAGTAAAGATGAACCATCGTTTCATCTCACCCTCACGCGCAGGTGCTGCTGGTCCATTCCCACAAGGGCTCCTTTCCCCCTCCCCTGCCGACGTCCTAACTGTCATCAGCTCTTCCCTGGAAGTCCCCCCGTTAGCGTCTCCCTACAGGTCTCCCTGCTTCTGTGGCCCGCAGCCCTGTCCAGGCTGTTCCCTGCAGAGCAACCAGAAGGCTCTTCAACACAGGTAGACTGGAGTGCCACCCCCTGCCTAGAACGTTCTGACGACCACCCTTTGCACTTAAAACCAAGGATAGGTGTCACTCCGCAGCCTCGGCTGCTGCATGGTCCCCTGCACCATTTCACGCATTGCCCCCCTCTCTCCTAACCCTCCTCTGGCTCAGCCGGCACCCCTGTGCTCCTTGAGCTCACCAAGCCCCATCCCACCTCCAGACCTTTGTGCCTGCTGCTCCCTCCCTCTGGTTTAGGCCCCTGGTGGCTCTGCTCATGCCTCCGTGTCAGTGTCATCCCCTTCCTGCCCCACTGTGGCATGTCCGGCTCTTCTGGTTCCTTCCCTTCTGGAACCTGCCATCATCTTTCATTATCCAGTCTTTTCCTTGTGTGTTTGCTTTTCCCCCTCTTTACTGCCTGCCCTCCCCACCAGAATGTAGGCTCCTTGAGGCCAGGCACCTGTCAGGATGGCTCTCGGCCAGACCGGCAGCACCCCTGCAGAGGGACTGACGTTGGTAAATGCTCAGTGAGTCCCGGATGATGGAAGGAAAGAAGAAAACCCTCAGGGGCCAGTGAGATGAGTGCTATTCCTTGGGTTTACAGCTGGGGGCCCAGGCCCCTGGAAGTGAGGGGCTACCGGGGTCTCTCTGTGGCTTCATCTGCACAGCGGGCTGGAGGAGGGCCTGAAGCCTCCCAGGAAGGGAGCCCAGCCAGGAAGCCAGTGATGACGGAGAACCCTTGAGGACCGACCCTCTGTTGACTTTCCTCTGGTGGCCCCATGACTCACTGCTGGTTTTCGTTCCCACAGTTTTGCGGGTGAGAGAGGCTCCTGGGAGCAAATGCTGATGGAGCCTAATTCCTGGGCACCTCCGCTCTCCGAGGCCGCTGGCTGGCTGATGGAGATTTCCAGGGCGTCTCAGTTTATTGCTTTATTGAATGAAGGCATTCATTCACTTGGGGAGCTGTTGCCCTTTGGATATTACCACTAATGTGACTCTCATTTTCCCAAACTCACTGTGACTGTGCAGGCTTCTATGATGGCTGTTTATTTTGTGTATATTATATAAGGGGCCAGCGCTCTGTGGTTATTCGCCACACATCTTCCTGGGTCCCTTTCTCTGGGCATTGTGGAGAGCTGCTCCTTGCCTCTTCCCGTTCCCTGAGGTTTTTGCTGGTGATGAATCTAAACCCCGTTACTGGTTTATCTCACCAGGGCAAGGGGGAGCTCTCCTACTATCTCAGTGATGTGGAAGGTGGGTCTCGTCCTGCGCGGATTGGGCCCCAGGGCCACCCCTTTTTCCCTGCCCTGGTCTGTTCATTTTCTCTTGCTGCATAACAAATGACCACAAACTTGGCGGCTTTAAACAGCACCCATTTGTTAGCTCAGAGTTCTGTAGGTCTGAAGTCCAGGCCAGCACGGCTGGGTTCTCCACTTTGGTCTCATGAGCTAACTTCAAGATGGCAGCCGGCAGTGTTCCCATCTGGAGGCTGGAATGCTCTTCCAAACTCATGCCTGCAGGCAGAAGAGTCAGGTCTCCATTCTCTCACTGGCTGTTGGCCAAGGGCTACTCTCAATTCCCTATGGTCACTCAAGTTCCTCCTCATATGGCCTCCCATCTTCACACCAGCAGTGGCCCACCAGCTCCTTCTCACCTTTGAATCTCTCTGACATCACCCTAGTAAGCTCTCTGCTTCCAAGGGCTCATGTGACCAGAGGAGGTCCTTCAGGTCATCTCCCTTCCTAAAGATAATGAGCCAGCCACGGTCATGGGACTGAGAGCTTATCTTAGTGCCAAGTTCTGGTGATTAGGGCAGGACATCTTTGGGGGCCGTTGTGTAAATTCTAACACCACCTGGCCCAGGAGTCAAAACCTTTTATCCAGGGACCTAACGGAAAAATTTGCTTGCCTTCCTACAAATAAAGACCTTATCTCGCTGTGTACTTTTCTGAACAGTGGTTGCCGGTGGGTGACCCTGACTTCCTCTACCAAGTCAGTTACTGCTCTATAAAAATTCTTTTTTTTTTTTTTTTAATAAAAATTCTTTAAGTGGAGAACGGGGATGGGATGTGAATGCTAGACCTGAGGCCAAGTTGGGGTTACCATCTGTGATGTCCAGACTCCTCTGTTCATTTATTAGGGAGCTGTGACCCTAATGTGGTGGTTTTCAAAGTATGGGCTCTGCAGATCCTTTTAGGGGAAATGAGTAGTTAAAACAATAATAAATCAACTCATGAAAAAGCGAGTTAACTTTTCTAACCATACAAAGACTTTGCTAATTTTCACTCTCATCCCCTCAAAGCTCGAGTCTTTGCTAATAATACCTGCCCTCTTCTCCATACCTGCCCTAGATCGACTGCCAGGAGCTTTTCCTAAGGAATAGTCTACTGTCCTTCAACCATTGCTAGCTCTGTTTTTGTTACAGCAGCTGAATGGATTCCCTGCCAGACATCCACTTACCCCATCGTCCTTTCTAACACAACTCCCAATTTTGTTTGACCCCGTGATGTGCCCAGCTATAAGCCTCAATCTGGCAGCCTTCCTTGTGGCTAGACCCAGGTGATGGGGTTGGTGGATGTCTTTAGTGGGGGGCTTTCCTTCTCATCTCCTCCTCACCTCAGCACACATGGTTACGGCGACAGGGCAGGAAGCCAGAAGAAGCCTGGTTCCTCTTGGCAGCATTGGGGCCATGGATCTGGATTGTGTTGACCCCAGGCCTCCTTGCTCCTTGAGACAAATAAGCCCTTTATGTGTTCAAGTCGCTGTGGTAGGATCTTCTGTTTCTTCTTCTTCTTCTTTCTTTATTTGAGAGAGAAAGCAGGAGCTCGAGCTGGGGGAGGGGCAGAAGGAGAGAGAGAATCTCAAGCAGACTCCGCACTGACCCTGGAACCTGACGTGGGAGCTCAATCCCACAACCCTGAGATCATGACCTGAGCCAAAATCACAAGTGGGGCACTTAAGTCACTGAGCCATCCAGGCGCCCCAGATTTTCTGTTTCTTCTAATCAAACCTCATCTTAACTAGTTATTTGAAATGATTTTCATGCAAGGAAAAGAGGGCTTCCATAATTTTTCTGTTTTACTGTTAGTTCACATTTCTTTAAAAAAGGACAAGCAGAACCAGGCTTATGGGTATCCATGGCGGGCACAGGGCTTAGCTGGAAGCCTGTGTGGTCGCTCTAGAGGAAGGAGCTAGGTTGAAGGAGCTGGTCATGGTTTCTAGCAACCCACAGCATCCTCCTCCTTCCTGCCCAACCTCCCACAGAGTCTGCTATTTATTTTTTGAGTTCTGGACAGAGAAAAAGAATGTCCAACAGGAGGTCTGTCCAAAACCTGACCCTGGCAGAGATTGTTCGGGTGGAGGTTCAGGGAGGCAGGAGGCCAGGCAACCGATGACTGGAGCTTTTTCCTTGGTAGAACAACATCTGCTTCTGAAGTCAGCTCCACGAGGCCCTGTGTGGACTGACTTTGGCTGATGTGGTCTGCGAAGGGAGCCTCACAGGCCCCAGGAAATAATCCGTTGCTGGCAAATAGAGGACAACAAAACTTAGAAACAACGATCTTTTCTTTTTAAGCTTCTCCGAGGGAGGTAACAATGGAAAATAATTATGAAGTCTCCTTTGGTCCAGGGCCCCTGAATGGAAGCAGGCAAGGGGTATTGATTAGCTCAATGGCTCTTTAAAGAGCTGGCTGTATTTGCCCTCATGCCTCATAAGCAGGCAGCCTCTTTTCTGTCTCCGTACTTATTGGATTTTAGATGGCAATGCACACAAACCCTGCTTTCACTGGGTAAATATTAGGCTTCTGGTTGGATGGGGAGGCCGCAGAGGGAATCTATCAAATGGAAGGGTTGGGGGGAGCTATCTATTTTGTAATGCCCAAACCGGGCCTGGCTGTGCACCCTCCCCCGCCTCCTTCTGTCCACCCGTCCTCGCCCTCCCTATCCTAAAGGGATAGGCCACGATGGCTGTCACCTGCCACATAGGGAGAGAGAGTGGCGCTCATCACCCGGAAATGTCTTTTTCTCTTCTACGGTGGGATACGCTCTTACACGCTCACTTACATCCGAGTGGCTGAGATTTTGTTGCAGCCACACTGAGGGCATTTTTTCTTCCTCCTTCCCTGTGGTTTCCACTGCTAAGTCAGCCCCAGTCATGGTGCTCCATGTAGTGATGAGCATGATAATCATCACAGCTAATATTAATTGAAGGCTTATTACTTGCCAGGTGTCCTGCTAAACTCGTTACATAAATGTCTTCATTCTTATTCTAGAGAGCTCAAGTCCCAGCAGGTTGGAAAGCGGGACTTGGATCTGCATACTTTGCCTGAAGTGCGGATTTCAGCCCCTTTTTTGCAAACCATAGGTGCTTTGTAGATAAAATCTTGACTCCCCGAAAGGGCTGCCTTGGAGGTCTACAGCTCCTTCACCACCTACAGCTTCTCATCTTTAATTAAACAAACCACAAACCAGTTTTGGTCTTGTGTGCCCAGTTACACTGGGTTGGGGGAGCCATGGGCTCCTGACAGCAACCCTCCTGGAGGGGTCACCCTTCTGAGGAAGGAAGATTTTGGCCCACAGGTGTGCTCCTCATGCTCTGCCCCAGCCCGGGCTGAGCGGCGGCTGCCCAGAACCACCAGTTCACATTTGTTCATGTCACTCTGCTCGAATGGGAGCCAAAGTACCTTCAAGAGCTACTGATCACAAGGGTGATGGTGGTCTCACTTGTGTGATTTTAATGCCCATGCTCCACTTGGGTGGAAAATAGGAGAAAACATATTCTCCGTCGGGAGGGGTTTGGGAATAAGGGGTGAGGTTTTCATTAAAATCGAGGATGTCATGCCATCTCCTGTGGGAGATAGAGTTGAACCATCAACCCAGAGCTTATTTCCGGCCACCTGATAAATAAATGGATTTTCAGAGAGAGGGAGAGGAAGTGAGTGTGTGTGCATGCACCTGTTGGGTGACGGATGGTGAATACAAATCTTGATTGTTCCTATAAGCAGATTCTAGAGGTAACTGGCAGCTGAAAGTCATTTTAACTCAGGTTCTCAACATTGCTCAAACCTGTCCTAAGAGACAGCCAGGGTGAGCGAGCGCTCATGATCACTGTGTCTTGCCTTCTCTCGCCTTGTGCTTTGGGAAGCAGGGATTGACAGAGAAGCATAGAATTCGAGAAATGAGAGGTCTGGCTGATTCAGAGGCAGGTGATCCTGTCCGGCAGCACAGGGGAGGCTCTGCTGACCATCAGCCTGTGCTCTGACCCTTGGAGAGGCAGGCAGGGACACTGAGCCCCACAGAGGTGGCGTGGACAAGGGAACACAGGGGAGAGCTTGCTGGGCCCCATGATGTGAGCTTGCAGGAGTCCTTTCAGGAGAAATGACTTCCCATTGGTTCTCTGCTTTGCTTTTGATGGGGAGCCTTCCTCTTACCCCCTGGAGAGGTTAGAAGCCCAACATGACCCCAGGACTCACAGTCCTTTGACTCAGGCTCCCCTGGGTTGCTGTTCTCTTAGCTAATCCTCCAATCGCCTTTTCAATAGGCATAAAATGAGAGCCTTCTGGGGCAAATCCTGGTGTGTTACAGTGGACTTAATTCTCTTCGATGAGTTTTGCCCTCAGCAAGATATCAAAGCTTGATTTTTCATGTAGATATTAAGTTGATAGGACTGCTATATATTTTCAGTTATTAGCGGCCTCTCTTCCCTGCCTCTCTGGCAATCCCACACACATACTCAGGATGCTATTTGTTTGAGGCATAAAAGGGAAATCCTGTATTAGTGCGGTGGGCCTGGTTCCTGAAAGCCCAGCTTCTGATGAAGGGCCTGTCACCTGTAATTAGCTCATGTTTCCCAGCCCAAATAAACATTGCTAATGTATTGCTACATGTATTGCTAATGTAAAGATGAGAACCTGCAGCCACGAGAAGTTGCAAGCTCAGGCAGCAGGTTCTTGCTTAAGAGGAAAAATTTATTTATTTTTTTTCTGGGGAGGAGTTTGGGTGTGGTGAGGAAGAGAGAGTATAGTCTGTTGGTATCTTCTCTCTATCAAAGGACCCTGATTTATGTAGTGATTATTTTTCTTATTTTTAAAAAGCTGGTTATTAAACTGTTGAAAGCATAAAGGTCAAATGGTCTAGGGCTTTTTAAAATTAGTTGAGCAAAAAGTAAGTGCTCGGGATCCCTGGGTGGTGCAGCGGTTTAGCGCCTGCCTTTGGCCCAGGGCGGGATCCTGGAGACCCGGGATCGAATCCCACGTCGGGCTCCTGGTGCATGGAGCCTGCTTCTCCCTCTGCCTCTGTCTCTGCCTCTCTCTCTCTCTGTGTGCCTATCATAAATAAATAAAAAAATTAAAAAAAAAAGTAAGTGCTCTGTGGGTATTGGGAAGCTCTGGATTAAGTGTAGTAAGCTAGTGGTGCTGGGTACCCCTGGGGACCAACCCCCAGGCTCTGGCAGGATGAGTCCATTTGAGGAGGAGGGGGAGGAGGAGCCCCAGCAGCTGGAATGCCCAGCTTGGGGAAAATACGCTAGAGGCTGAGATATTCTGGGATGAACTGTATGTGTCACATATGCCTTCTGAGCTTCATGATCTCTACAACATATTAAAGACAAGACTGATGTCTGTTGTCCTTGACCACCATCTAGTCTCATGGTCTGCATTTCCCCAGAAACCCAGGAGATGAGTTTGGCGTGTCTCCTTCTGGACAGTTTCTTCTGTGTATTTACATGAGTCTTGAAAATACCCATAGAAAATATAGTGTGTGTGTGAGAGGGAGAAAGAGAAGGAGGAGAGAGAGGGACACACACCCCCAGGGAGGGGAGGAGAGGAGGAGGAGGGAGAGGAAAAGAGGGAGAGAGCCAGTGAGAACACAAATGGCATATTGTTCAGGCTTCTGGTTCCCTGGCTGGTGCTCTGCAGCTCTGGAGCTGGCCTGTTTTTGTCCCAGGGAATTGCTTTAGTGGACAGTTGCCATGGCTATAGCTTCTGTTCACTCTACCCCCTGTCTCCTTCTCCCACATTGGACCTTCTAGGAAGGTAGAGCCCTCCCTGGGTGGCTGGATCCTGGTGGCCACAACTGAAACCACGTTAGTGGTGTCCCAGGAACTGGACAGTTTGCCCATCCTTCCCTTAGGCCAGGGCTCCGTTAACACATCTAACCCTGAAACTTTCCTGTGGTCCTGCTTCCTGCCGACAGCGTGGCTCCCTAGCTGGGGGATTGTGTCCCAGGCCTGGGAAAAGCCACCAGGACTGTGGCCTCCTCTTCTGTGGCACTAGCTTCCTGTGCTGACCCATGAGTTGTGCATTTCGGGTAGGGGAGTCCAGGTCTCTGGATTTGATCCCCTGCTCCTGCAGGGGGCTGCCAGGGGCCAGAACAACCAAGGCTTGGGAAGTCAGCACATGGCCCCTTCCGCCTCCAAATCATAAATAGTACTTTTTTTCCCCTTTAGTTAACTCTTTGGGAGGCTGAGAGTAGAATAATCTGGGGCTGAGACTGGTTATATCTTGCTTGAAAGTGAATCTCTTGCATTTTCCCACATGGCCTTGCCAACCCTGTGAGGAGGGCTCAGGCACCAGTGGGGCAGGTGTACGTGGCAGGTGGGGCCACTGTAGACATGACATGCCCCACCCACCTGGTCCATACACAGGTGGGCAGCAGTCAGGTGGCTGGGGGGGGGTCTGACTGCCCATTAGTCCTTTCTGTGTGACCTCAAGCGTTGCCAGGAGCCCTCAGACCCTCACCTAGGTCTCTCCACAAACTGTCCTAGTCTTAGAAATGGTCGGGGGGGGGGGGGGGAACCATCTCAAGCAAGCAGTTTGCAGTGAATCTGTCCAACTGTTTCCTGCACTGAGCCTTGTCCATATTTACCTTCATGGGAAAACCCCTCCTAATTCAATAATGGACACTGTCCTTTCCCGCTTGCCCCCTTAGCTCATGGGGTTTTGGAGGCAACAGCTAATTTTCCAGATTTGCTCCTACTACCAAACGCTAACTTTGCTTTCCAGGTCCCCAGAGGGAACACATTAATCTTGTCTCCTTGTGCCCATGCAGGCATGCAGGGTGCTGTTTCAGGTCAGATGGGGGATGATGCCGGGTGGGGAGAAGGGTCTGGATGACGTTAGTTTGCTCCCGTGGAGAAACAGCATCAACGGAGGGCAGAAGCGAACAAAAGCGGAGGAACCCCACATACTAACCCCCCTCCTTGATCCCACACATCCTGACAATGACGGTGTCTCCAGCCTTCGCTCTGGTCCATCCGAGGCCGATTTGCCAGCCTCCTCCATCTGCTCCGAAGGTGCGCAGTGGGGATGCTGCACGTAGCATTTTACCTGCGGATACGTGCTGGAGAAAAGCCATCAGCTATTTTTTGCCGCTGATGTGTTTGTGTTTTTTTGGCAAAAGGCTCTTTCCCCTGACCCTCGGAGCTTTTCCATGATGGATTGTTTTTCTGGTTTGGGAGGAGACACTTGTGCTTTTTCTCCTCCCAGGATCTGCGGACACGTCAGCCCTTTGGTCTCCTTCCCGGGAGGGTGCTATGCTGTGGAGGCCAATTTCAGACTTCCACCGGGATAGATTTGTTGTCTGGGTCTTCCAAATAACAGGGACACACGCACACAACACACGCTCCTGGATGCATATCCATCTCAGCGGGGTGCTGTGTCTATCACGAAAAGGTACAGTTTCTCACTGTTGCGGGTCCGTGAACTTCTGAAAATACCATCATCTTCAAAACGCACATATCTTCCACCTGTGGGTGTTTGCTCAGCTCCCCTGTGTGGTGGGGAGGGAGTTGTCTACAGGCAATCCTCGTGGGAGAAATGCCCATGCTGGGAAGCTAGTTGGGCTGGCTTGTGTGGGCATCACATGTTTCTCAGCTTTGAAACCCAGAGTCCACCCTCAGAAGAGCTGGGCATTCTTCTTCTCGTGAGCCCTCTGGGTGCAACGTTCCCATGAGGAGCCTCTGCCTGAGAAAACACAGCCCTGGGACTCTGTGCTACTACAGATGGCAGCTCCTTGTCCTCCACCAACCACCCCCCGCCCCCCGTTGTCCTTTTGGGTCTAGACTCCACTGTTGCTCTCTGCTGGTCTTGTCACCTGGCGGGCTTGTCACCCTGATCCAAAGGTGATGAATTCCCACCTTGCAGTAGAGGGCTTTTTGCTCAAGATGCACCATCGAAGTGGCTTGGAAGGTTAGGGGAGGTGTGGCTGGTGGGATTCCCCCGTGGAGCGAGAGCAGATGCCTTTGTCCGGAATTATTATCGATTTGTCAATTTATCCAAGGTTGGGTGCAGAACAGGCCTTCCGCATTATCCACATCGAAGCCCCTTGTTTTACAAGCAAGAGGTGGAAGTGTGGTGTCAGCAGAGCTTTCTTCCTATTCAGGCTTCACAGTGCTGGGGGTGGTGTCAGCCCTGCCTGTCCCTGCAGCCTTCCGAGGCCGTCCATCCTGGCTTCCTCCCCACCCAGTAGTCCTCTCCCTTTTATTTTTATCCTAATTTGAACTTTCCCCAATTCTTGCTGGCATCCCCTTCATCCCGATGCCTAAGCATCTCGCGCTAAGACTTGACTCTGAACGTGGAGTGACGCATAATTTCTTCTTCCTCTTTTTCTTTTTCATAGGATAATGGTCTTACTGACATTGTTAATAATGAATAGTTTTATGCCCAGTTTTTAGTGTTTGAGAAGGATTTTAATCGCTTTGATTATATCCTTACCTTCCCTGGGAGGCCCTCGGCTCCCAGCTGTGAGGTAGTTGATGGGAGAACTAGGAGTCTAGCATAACCATGGACTCTGACAAAGCCAAGTGGCTCATCCTGGCACCAAACAAGGCCTTATTATTATTAGCCCTTTGTTTATAACTAATCTGTTCCCTTCAAACTCATTAGCACGCCAACACTGTCCTGCAGTGGCCTGGGGCTATCCTGGTCTGTCTCTTAGTCCAAAGGTCAAACTGTAGGACCACAGGCTTGATTGGCTACTCTTGCCCTGACAAGCTCTTTTGTCCTTTCTTTTTTAAGATTTTATTTATTTATTTGAGAGAGAGAGGCAGAGGGAGAAGCAGACTCCCCGCTGAACAGGGAGCCTGATGTGGGGCTCGATTCCAGGAGATCATGGCCTGAGCTGAAGGCAGATACTTAACCAACGGAGCCACCTGGACACCTTTCTTTGCCCTTTCTAAATCGCCGCAGAGCTGTGCAAGCTACTCTTCTCTTCTCCTCAGGGAGGCACCACTACCAGGCTTACCTTTGGACTTTCATGGGCCACTTCCTCCACTTGCCATGGTTTACTGAGTTAGAAGACTCTATATGCGGTGAGGTTAGGACTTTGATGGAAAGTTTGTGTTACAAAGAATTGGTGGAATGCTAGATCTTGTCCATAGCATATCGCTCCCAGTTTAGGCATCAAAAGGGAAATTTGGACTAGAAATCTCAGGATGAAAGACATGTCTGAGCAAAGAGTTTTGTACTTTGAGCATGTGGTGGGTAGAAGGCAATCCCTGAGAGTTGCAGGCCCTGGTGTGCACTCTGAAGAATCCCCTCTCCTCCTTGGGGTTTCATCCCAGTTGGGTTACTGCTCTGGGTATCCATCAGCTGACTTTGAGTTCATCAAAAGGGAGGTTACTCTGAGTGGGCCTGAGCTGATCAGGGGAGCCCTCAAAAGCAGGAGTTGCCCCTTCCTGAGGCCAGAGAGATTTGAGCTGGCCTTGAAGAAACACAGCCATGCTGTGAATAATCTACGGTTGGGGGCCGCATGGCAAGGACCTGCCGGTGACGCGTATCCCCGGGAGCAGTCCCTAGACAACAGCCCGTAAGTAAAGGCAGACCTCGGTTCTTCATCAACACAAAACTGAATCCTGCCAATGACCAGTGTCTTTGGAAGACAGTCCCAAGCCCCTGATGAGATCATGGCTTTGATTTCAGCCCCATGAGATTCTGAGCCAAGGACCTAGTTTTTCTTGACCTCTGGAAACCAAGATAGGAAATGACAGATGCTCGCAGCCCCCGAATGGGTGGCGTTTTGTGCAGCAGTGGCAACATCACACAAGCAGTCTGTGGGTCTCCCCTCGGGTGTTTGCTTTGGAATTTAGGCTTAGCAAAGAAAGAAGGGGGGAAGATGCGGGTCTTCACCTCCCCACAGCAGGAAGTGGAAAATCATTCCTTAGACGCAGGCAGCTTTGGTACATTTTCAGCTGCCAAGTGCTCATCAAGCCCAGATAACGTTGAATAATTAATTCTGCTCCAAGCGGAGTGATGCCTGGGATAAAGCCCCATTTAAAAAAAAAAAATCAAGTCTGTTCTTCAAAGCCAGAGCTTCTCTTTTGAAGTGGTTTGCACACTGTTTCCTTAGCATAAAAATGCTCAAAATGGCCACCCTTACCCAAAATACCCCTCCCCTTTCTGCCCTCCTTGGGCCGCCTGATTCTACCTTTCCCAACTGGCTTCCTCTGGGCCGTACACCCTGGCCACAGTCCCGTTTAGGAAGCTGTTGTGTCTCAGCCTCGGAGACACAATCACTGAGACGCACACAGACTATTTTCAGAAATGATTGGAAGCTTCCAGACCTTGGTAGTCAAGATCCCCCCAGGACCTGATGCTGCTGAGTAGGGCTGGATGCCTCCCCACACCCAGGGGCCCCACCACCGCCCATCCCTGCTTCCTCTCTGTCCTTCCCCCACTGGGATGTGGGGGGAGCCCTGGACATGAACAAGAACACAAAAGCTGTGTCAGGGTCTCAACCCCACTCTTCCTCTCCTGGTCTGTCGATGCTGGTGCCTGCTTCTCTGATCCCCTGAATGGGTGTGCGATAGTTCATTACCCTCAGCACGGCGCCGAGGGCACCTCTGCCCCTTCTGATGACCCTCCTCCGTGTCTTACTTTCCATTTTAGGCCATCTTTCCCAGCAATAAGACTTCTAGGTTCTTGTTGCCTGGAGACCCAGTTATTAGGAGGTTGGGCTGTCACCTCAGAAGCTCTCACTTTAGTTTCCTTTTCTCTGTACCTGTGACGTGAGGGTTCCCTGGCCGTCCTGTGTGAGCCAACAAGTGGAAGTCTGTGGTTCCGTATCTCTGGGACTGTGGCAGGCCTGGAGAAACCACATGGTCCCGATCACCCCCCTGTGAACACCACACTCAGACAACTCTCATACGATGTTGTACCTAGTGTGTACGCATTCCCACACCCCCACGTGGAGTGAGTGGTGGTGGGGTCACTTCTGGAAGGGTATGTTGCCTTAGTACGTTGCCTTGACCACAGCCTGGTGGTGGGAGGAGGTAAGACTTGAAGTCAGAAGTTCTGGGTTCAAATCCCTCTTTTGCCTCTGACAAATGGTGCAGTGTTGGGTAAGTCATTAGCTTTTATGACTTGGTTTCCTCAAATGTAAAATGCAGGGACTGGGGAGTTCACTTGGACTCTGCCATAACAAAATAACCACAGAGGGGGCAGCTTAGACAATAGAAGATGAATAGCTTACAGAACTGGCTAGTTCTGGAAGCTGGAAGTTCTGGAAGCTGGAAGTCCCAGACAGTGAAGGTATTGGCAGGGCTGGCTCCTTCTGAGGGCCCCGCGGGAAGGATCCATCCCAGGCTTCTCCCCTTGGCGTGTCGCTCGGCATCTTCTCCATGTGTCTTCACATGGTCTTCTCTGTACATGTGTCTGTGCCCAGATTTCCTTCTCTTGAAAGAACACTAGTCAAATTACATTACATCCCAACCCAACACACTTCATCTTCATTTAATTACCTCTTTAAAGATCTTACCTTTGATAGAGTCCCATCCTGGGGGCACTGGAGGGTTAGGATTTTGACATGTGAATTTTAGTGGTGGGGAAGTTTGGCCCATAGTGGGAGGTAGTATTGCTGCCTGTCAGTCTACACCCAAGAAGATACGGAGGATCGCATATGATAATATAAGAGGGCAGAAGCGGAGCACGGTACGACAAGACGTTTTGTGCAAACAGAGTTGCTTTCTCTAACACTGGTTCGGGCACACGTGTCCAGCGAAAGCCACTGGATGGAGTCTGCTCTCCTGATGCTGTCCTAGAACCACTTGGAAGCCTCTATCATCTGTACAGGGTTCCATGAAGTCATTTGACCTAAGCTTGGCTCAAACACATAATCTGTCTATTGAATCTGTGCTCGGCAATTAGCCCTCAGTGACAGGAGTGGTACTGCTTGGTACCAACTGGGTCGTAAACATGAATGCAAACAAAGGCACTGAAGTCAAGCAGTAGGATTTGGGTCTAGTGGGGTTGTTACCTTAGTGATTTAGATTGTTGGTATTATTATATTTTTTGTAGATTATCACTGAAGCGAAAACAGAAAATTAAAAATGTTTTATATAAAACTTTAAGACCTCTGAGAATGTGTCCTTGGGTCCCCATCACAGAAGCACTGTTTTTGGCAAATGAGACTGAATTTGTGGGTTTAATCTGGAGCAGTTGTGTATAGGTTAGATCCATGCAGGGCTGCAATGTGGTTTGTGGGCTCCCTGAGGGGTGCAACATTTTACGTGTCTGTGCATGTTCTGTGGTCAATTGCAAAAACGGCCACAGGTTCCTCCCAGTTGTCATCCGTACTCTGACAACCTGACACTACATCCTTCCAACAAGAGGTACAGCATATGTATCCACGCCTTCGGTAGTCACGGACTTACTGAGGTCCATAGGATGGTAGCAAATGTGATCCAGGCAGAGACTTGAACAGCACCTGACTTTGGATGTTGCCTTATCTCGCTGCCCTTGAAACCCTGAATTCACCATATGAATTAAGCCCAGTGTAGCGTGCTAGAGGATGACAAGCCACATGGAGAAGAATCCATGTTTCCCAGCCAAGAGTCAGACAACTCCTGGCCAGCAGCCTGTGGGCTGCCAGATGCATGTGCCATCCTAGACCATCCAACCCCTGGGCGAGCTATGAGTCCAGTCAACCTTGACAGAGCCTAGACAGCAGAGCAGCAGCAGTGACCCATTGATTGTAGACTCATGAGCAATGATGATTATTGCTTTAAGCTACTAAGTTCTGGGGTGTTTTGTTACCAAGCAATAAGTATCTGATACACATGCATTCCTCCTCCTCCTCCTCCTCCTCCTCCTCTTCTTCTTCTTCTTGTAAAGAAAAGTCTTATCTTGGGATCCCTGGGTGGCGCAGCGGTTTGGCGCCTGCCTTTGGCCCAGGGCGCGATCCTGGAGACCCAGGATCGAATCCCACATCGGCTCCCGGTGCATGGAGCCTGCTTCTCCCTCTGCCTGTGTCTCTGCACCTCTCTCTCTCTCTCTCTCTGTGACTATCATAAATAAATAAAAATTAAAAAAAAAAAAAAAGAAAAGTCTTATCTTTTAGCAGATTTCTGTAAGATCTGAAACCTTTCAAAAGGAGAACATAGGTAAGAAAGAGTTGCTTGAGAAAGCCCAGCTGGGGGGTCCTCAAATTGTTGAGAAGCCAGAAAAGGCACAGTGTGGATCATATGGGTCTATTTAATGAATTCTAGGAGTAGGCCGAGAAGTAGGTTAAAAGTGATGGGTAATCATTGAGGGTTACAAAGAAAATACCTCAGTG
This sequence comes from Canis lupus dingo, assembly GCF_003254725.2. Classification (NCBI taxonomy): domain Eukaryota; kingdom Metazoa; phylum Chordata; class Mammalia; order Carnivora; family Canidae; genus Canis; species Canis lupus. The sequence goes on from NC_064251.1 coordinate 7,834,879, forward strand.
TGCCTAGGTATCTGCATTTATTTAGATTTATATTTTTGTTTTAAGGAAAAGTTGTATTGCGAGTTAGAAGAAAACACGTAATGGCTTGGAAAATCTGCCAACCCCCATCGCTTTGTCAGCCATGCTCGCAGAAGACGTGGCTCCTGGGAACACAAGCATAGAGCCACTTACCTGGGCCAGCTATTGGAGGGCTGTCTTTGCAGGCTTTCAGAGAGCTGTATCTTTTTGCAGAGCCTGTGCGGTACGTTAAGATCTGTTTTATATGATTAAATAGGCTTGATTATGAATAGTAATTTGGCATCAGAAATAGGAGAAGGTCTTGTCCCTAAAAAGATAGTCTGAGTGATAGCAGACTTCCATAGCTTAAATATAGCTAGAGGTCCGTAATTAGCTTCTGCCATCGTGAAGCTCTGGGCTGAGGTCAGGGAGGACATGGGGAGGAAGGTGGAAGATGTGGCCTTGGAAGGGGTCATGGGCTTCAGAGCGGAAAGGTCTTAACTTCAAGGGGTGTGAGCTGGGCCGTCCTGCTCTGAACCTTCCTGCCAGGAAGGGGAGTGGACATGGAGCCTTCGGGTGGCAAGCCATAGGATTGGGGGCTACCCCCCCTTACGTGGTCTCAGGGCTGATGTTGAGGATCATACGTCATCATCATCAGGAAGGCAGAAGCGGAGGCAGGAAGGTGAGTGGGAAGCCCCACTTCTTGCCATTAGCTAGACTGCCTTGAATATTTCCAGTCTTTTCTTTCTCATTCTACACGAATCCCCCCTTCCATCTCTCTCAAGACCTAAACGTTTTGTGGTCACCTGGGTCTTTGTGTTGTCTGTCACACAACATTCCCCCACCCCCCCTCACTTTGGAGATTTTTGTAGTATTGTTTCGTTCTTGGGAGATTCACGGAGTTAGTGAACGTTGGCCCTGTACTGAGCCCCGACGGGAGAGCCAGAAGACGCGACTCCTGCTTTGAGAATCCCACGATCTTGAGGTCGCCAAGGATGCTCCAAGTTACTGTGCACAGTTTGGTAAATGTTGTGACAGGAGCATGTGTGGGATGTCCAGGGGGCACACAGAGAGGAAGGCTTTTTTTTAAAAAAGATTTTATTTATTTATTCATGAGAGACACACACACAGAGACATAGGCAGAGGGAGAAGCAGGCTCCTCGGGGGGAGCCCAATGTGGGACTCGATGCGGGACTTGATCTCAGGACTCTAGAACCTAAGCCAAAGGCAGACACTCAACCATTGAGCTACCCTGGTGTCCCGAGAGGGAGGAATTTTTTTTTTTTTTTTTTGTATTGGAGTTCAATTTGCCAACATACAGCATAACACCCAGTGCTCATCCCATCAAGTGCCCCCCTCAGTGCCCGTCACCCAGTCACCCCCACCCCCCACCCACCTCCCTTTCTACCACCCCTTGTTTGTTTCCCAGAGTGAGGAGTCTCTCATGTTCTGTCTTCTTTTCTGATATTTCCCACTCATTTTTTCTCCTTTCCCCTTTATTCCCGTTCACTATTTTTTATATTCCCCAAATGAATGAGACCCTTTAATGTTTGTCCTTCTCCGATTGACTTATTTCGAGGGAGGCATTTTTAATCCAAACTAGGCTGGGTCTGTTTAGAAAAGCTTCCTGGAGGAGGAAGCTCAGTCTTCTTCAGCCAAGATTTTAAAGGTATCTAGCATCCAGCTTGAAACCTGCCCTGCTGGCCATTGATGGGATGCTGTGCTGTTGCCAGAGGCAGAGAGGACTGAAGCTGAGTTGCCTTCCTAGTGTGCTCGGGCAGGGCAAACCAGCAGGAGCCAAGTACTTTGAGCTGTGTCTTCTCATCTTTAAGGCTCCTGGTTATGACTTATGATCCCTGAACACATAGGTAAACTGAGGTAGGAAAGACAGCAGCGTCCTGCCTGAAGGAGCCGGAGGCAGGATTGTACCCTCTGCCTCAGTGTCTCTACCATTCTGTGTCCCTGTTTGCTTTGAGGCCAGCCACTTGTCACCCCTAGGCCAGCCAGGCCCTGGGCAGCAGGACGCTGCTGGGCTCCCTGGGAGAGAAGGTCATCTATTATGTAAGTGTCATCCCTATTCTGGCTGGCGATCAGGGGCGACATTTAATTTTTTTTCCATTATGTGGAATAATTTAAGATTGTGTTACGAGTGTCATTACGACTGCAATTTCCCGGTAATAAAAACAGCATCAATTATTTAACGTCACCTTGTGTGTCTGGGTTAAGTGGGGATGATGGGAGGCAGAGGCTGGGCAGCGGGAGGAGGCAAAGCCCACAGGGGCTCCAGGCACCTGCCCTAGCATCAGCTCGCCCCGAGTCCCCAGGGAGGGGCTGCAGCCTCTCTCGGACCCTTGTTCCCTTCTCCGTTGGGTGGAACACTGCCTCGCTTTAGCTGTGTCTGGGTGGCTGGCAGGGGCACTAATTAATCCTCCGACCTTTCCCTTCACTCGTCATTTGAGAGCCCTGACCGGCTAGCCAACCTCAGTTAACGAGACCGGACTCCATGGGGTTGGGGTAGCTCAGAGTCACCCCAGGACTCCCCCGGCCTGAATGAACATGGCAGGCAGTGTGCCCCATGAGTATCAGGGTGGCCTACTTTGCTCTCCCCTGACAGTTATTCAGAGCGGTTGACATCCTGGTGGGAGATGAGCCAGAAACAGGGGACTACACAGACTTTGGCCATTGGGAGTTGGAGCAAATGTGTCAAACTGCCTGCAATGAGTTTTGGGGGCTGCTGGGCTTTAGCTCCCAGCCGCATGTGTCCAGCTGTGGGTCAGCAGGGGGTTTCCGTTTGCCCAGATAGACTTCTTCTTCTGGGCACGACTGCAGCCTCTTGGCTGTGCCCTGGGCTTTGCCTTGTGGGGCTCATTTCTCTGGGGCTCCAGAAACTTCAGTGACCAGTGGTTGTCCTCCCTCATGCCTGGCATTGCACACCCTGATGAGTGGCACCCGGACTGTATTTCCTAGAGGAGATATATGTATTATCTTCTGAAGCCTTTACATTGTCATATCAGGCATATTGTGGGGCTGCTTTCATCTGCCCTCCCCCGATTTTATTTCTTCCTTCTCTCCTTTCTTCTCCATTCCTTCTCTTTTGCTTCTGGAAAGTGCTAATTATTCTCCAGCTCCTGCCCCCTTGCACAGCCCTTCCAGAGTGGGTGGAAATTGCTGTGTTTGTTCTGAACCAGACACTTGCTTTGAGCCATTAATAATAATAATAATAATAATAATAATAATAATAATTAATAATAATTCTGTTGCAAGAAGACAGCAGTCTCAAGTTCCATGGCCCTGGGTGGTATTGCCTGGTGCCTCCCAGCAGCCCCCTCCCCGCTTTTGGGGCCACGCTGGATTCGGAGGGGAGGCTGGGGATGGGGAGGGTCTGGGAAGAGCTGGAGGCGGACTTGGAGGAGGGGCTGGTGCAGAAGAAATCAATCTTGTACTTTGGGAAGGAGCCTGCATGTCTGGCACCTTGATGTTTGGTGACACAGCAACCCCAAACTGCACAAGCGAAACTGCCAGAGAGAGGGGAGGGGGACCCATCCCCCTCTGATGGTTGAGAGTCAAGAGCAGCTTGCATTAGTCAAATGTCTGCCCTGAAGGGATCACGCTCTCACCTTGCTGAGGTAAGAGGGCTGGCAAGGATGCAGTGGGGAACACGAATGGAAAAGCTTTGCAGAAGATTAAAAAAGAAAATAAAAGTCCCAGAAATGTAAGGTGGTGATAACACCAAGTAAAGAGGGCTGTGCTGCCATCAGCAAAGCAAGAGGAGGGTGCAGAGGAGGAATTTCTCCCTGAGGTCTTGGTCACCGATGCACCAGCCCAGGTTGTATTCAAAGCAGTGCCCCCTCCACCTGCAGTGTATGCACTCGGGGAGCAGACGGGGCTCCAGGGAGTGAGGAGTAGGGTCGTATCCTGCAGGATGGTCCCACAGGGGCTTCCTGACTTTCCCCCCACTTTCCTGGGTGTTATGATAAAGCCACCAAAGCAGCATTAGCATCTCCCCCAGGGGCCATTCCTTGAAATTCCGAGGGATGTATTTCTATTTCTGTTTTCCTCATCAGCCTTGAGAGCGGAGGGTGGGGGATGTTAGAATCCCAGAAGCGAGTCTGGAAGGAGTGCTGGAGGCCGGCCACTGTCTGGGCCCAGAGACGTGTGGGGAGCGTCGCCAGGCATGGGCCGTGGAAGCTATCCTCGGCTTCACTCTGGACGCTCCCGGTGGCTCTCCTGCTGCACAGCTGGGCCCAGGCCTTCGAAGGCTGGGTGTGGGGTGGGGCTCATGGAGGGGCTGGGACAGGTGGGATATCCTGGGCCCTCGTTTAGCTTTTATTTTTATTTATTTTTGTTTTTTAATTTTTATTTATTTTGTATATTTTTTATTGGAGTTTGATTTGCCAACATGTAGTATAACACCCAGTGCTCATCCCGTCAAGTGCCTTGTTTAGCTTTTCGAAGGACGACTACTACTACTACTACTACTACTACTACTACTACTACTACTACTACTTCTTTTTCTTCTTCTTCTTCTTCTTCCTCTTCTTTTTTAAGATTTTATTTATTTATTTGAGAGAGAGAGAGAGAACAGAGGGAGAGGGAGAAGCAGACTCCCCGCTGAACAGGGAACCCAAAGAGGGGCTTCATCCTGGAACCCTGAGATCATGACCTGAGCCAAAGGCAGATACTTAACTGCCTGAGCCCTCAGGTGCCCCTAGAAGGACACCTTCTAAGTGAAGTTGCAGTGGGATAAAATGGTGAAAGGAGGGACACTGGGTGGCTCAGCAGTTGAGCATCTGCCTTAGGCCCAGGGGGTGATCCTGGAGACCTGGGATCGAGTCCCACATCGGGCTCCCTGCATGGAGCTTGCTTCTCCCTCTGCCCATGTCTCTGCCTCTCTGTCTGTGTGTCTCTCATGAATAAATAAAATATTTTTAAAAATAGTGAAAGGAGATGGCAGGGCAGGGGGAGGCTTGCCTTGTAGTGCCTTGCTGGAAACTCGGTCTTCAGAAATCAGTGTGGCTTCTTCCTTACTTTCAGGTCTTCGCTCAAACACCACGGTCTCAGAGAGGCCTCCCTCAGTATCTTATCTAGAGGAGCGCTCCATCCTTACTATTTCCCGCCCTGCTAGCACACCTGTCAGGTGCTGGAGCAAAACCTGGCCCAACGCTGAAACCCAAAGCTGAAACCCAAAAAACCCAAACTTGAAAACCCCAAAAACCAAAAGCCAGGACACATATCCCATTCTTCTGGGAACTCCTTGCTAACTGGCTGGAACTCCCATTTCCTCTTGCACTATCACTTCCTGGCACTCTATTTTATATTTATTGTTACTTTATTGTCTGTCTCTGGAAGGAGAACTGCAAGATTCACTAAGGCAGGAGGATTTGGCTACTTTTTTTTTTGCCAGAACCTGGCTTAGTTCTGATACACAGTTGATGCTTCATAAGAATTTGCCAGAGGGCAGCCCGGGTGGCTCAGTGGTTTGCCCTGGTGGCTCAGTGGTTTAGCGGCGCCTTCAGCCCAGGGCGTGATCCTGGAGACCCGGGATCGAGTCCCACGTCGGACTCCCTGCATGGAGCCTGCTTCTCCCTCTGCCTGTGTCTCTGCCCCTCTCTCTCTCTCCCTCTCTGTGTCTCTCATGAATAAATAAATAAAATCTTAAAAAAAAAAATAATTTGCCAGAGACACGAAGGCAGGCAAGGCAGTCTTCCTAGAAAAAGTGGCAAAATTCTTATCTTCACAGTAAAAAAAAGAGAGTCTGTGAGTTTCCAGCGTTCCTGACAAGATGTGGAGCTTTGGGGGCCCTGAGCATCCTAAATTGTTCTAAGTGTTCCTCAGCCTCAGCCTGGTGACGTTTGGCCAGGTCACTTTTTATTGGGGGGCTGTCCTGTGCAGTTAGGATGTTTAGCAGCCCCCCACCCCTCTTATGCCCATTAGATTCCAGTACCATTCCCTTTCCTGACCCCTGCACAGATAAAGTGCCATCTCCAGTGTCCCCCCAGGCCACAGAATCACTGAGGCCGAAAAACCAAGGTTCTCAGTTACAACCAGGTCTCTCGGAGCTGCACCTTGCTAAATGGGCCAGATAAGCCACGTCGAGCGTCTGCATGCTGTGGCATTTCTGCTGTAATGAAATGGTTCTCTTTCCATATCCTTTCCCCAGTTATGCATCAATCACATTATAAAAAAAAAATCACATTATTAAGGAAGACAAAGGAAGGAAAATCAGCCGAATCACCATCACGTAGTGAAACACGTCTTTTCTTGGTGCAGTAATTCCTCAGATGTCAGCGTGAGGCATAGAATTAGAAATAATTAAAGCATATAAACAAACAAAGAGCTGTGACTAGCTGGCCCATGGCACAGCATAGGCACCAGCTGTCACTCGGGGGTGCCAAGAGGGAGTTTCTACAGGGGGAGAGACTGGCCCCCTCAAAGCCCCTTCTGTCCCCACGAGTCTGTCCATCTGTACCGCCAACCTTGACTGTGATATGGTGTGACAGGCTGCCTCTCTTTGTGCTCCTTCCAGGGACAGAGTAAGGGAGATCCTGCAGCCACTGGGACTCCATAAAGGGACCGAGGACCCAAAGGAGGGGGAAGTTCAAACAAGGCCATGAAGCTTTTTTCTCCCTCTTTACAACAAGGTTCAAGGAGGTGTTGGCACCCTTCTTTATTTTAATTTTATTTATTTTTAAAATATCTCATTCATTTATTCATGAGAGACACAGAGAGAGGCAGAAACACAGGCAGAGGGAGAAGCAGGCTCCCTGTGGGGAGCCCGATGAAGGACTCGATCCCAGGACCCTGGGATCACAACCTGAGCCAAAGGCAGATGCTCAGCCACTGAGCCACCCAGGTGCTCCAGCCCCCTTCTTTAATGTGTGATGGAGGATGTTGCAAGTAAAACGATTAGGACAGTATCGATGTATTGGACAAATGGGAAGACGTGAGAAGAAGGGCTTGTGTTTTCATTTTCAAACATGTAGTTGGAAAGAAATAATGAATTAAAATATCTGAATTATTAGATTCTCTTTCTACTCCTGATCCACAAATGGACAACAAATGTGTGTGCATGCACGTGTGTGCCTGTGTGCGTGTGTACGTGTGTGTGTGTGTGTAAGACACAGCCAGGCATGACTTTGATGAAACTTTCTTCATGAAAGAGGCTTAACCAAGAATTTTAGTAGTTGCTTATAAACGGATGCGTTACAAGGACTGGATCACCAGTCTTCTCTGCCGTACTAGAGACATGTATTTTAAACGGAAACTTCTATTTGGAACTATTTTTGCCTGGATTTCAGAAAGTATCTGTTTTGTTTTGTTTTTTTTTTTTTCCCATTTAAATGATCTACTCACCTTCCTTCCCTTAGCAACTAGTATCAGCGTGTTTGGATGAAAGTGGAGGATGAAAGCCATTTTGGGGGTGCTTACCCATCTTCCTCATTTCCTTTGGGATCCTGAGTAAGCAGTCAGTCAGCAGGGTCAGTGGGTTTCCATGGAAGAGAAGCTTGGCCCCATTATGGATTCATTTATCTGTTCCTCCCAGAACACAGGCTCCATGAGAGGCTGTGACTTTGTCTTGTTCACCAAGTAGCCACAAAGTGGGCAGTCTATAACCATTTGTTAACTAAACATGCGGATGTTTAAAAACAAAGTTTTGCCTACCTAATGCAAAGACAGTCTCCTTAACTAGCTACAGACAAAGCACAAGGGCCACATGGCTGTCTTAAGGTCCATCTGGACTTTACTCCAAATATGTTGGGTCCCTGAGACTGTCATTGTTTCCTTCTTTTGAGGTACCTTTGTTTGGATCTTTTCTCTTTTGGATCTCATGAGAAACGTGAAGGTGGTCAGTTCCTACAAATGTTGACCTTGTCCTGGTAGCACGGCTGCTGTCCGAGACAACCTGCCATGTAGGCTTCTTCGGACAGTTCAAGGGCTGAGTCCCTTGGGTCCCTTGTCCGTGGGATGGGGCCCCATCTTTCCCAGCATGTGTTTTTCCCGTTTCTCAGATCAGCATCGATTGACCCTCAGATCTCAGAGTTTTTATCATCCCAAAAGCTCTACAACCTGAAAGCTTGTCGTCATCCTTGTGAGCCAGCCCGGCCTGACATCCGGGTCTGGCATTGGCCCAGCCCTGGCACGTCTGGTGGTAGAGACTAGCAGGCTGCCTGGGCAGCTCTGAGCTGGAGGGGTCTGGGGAGTGAAGGTAGTGGGGGTGTTACAGTGACGCCACTGCTTCTTGTTTCAGGGTGCAGCAGAGGACCCCCCGACGGCCCTGGCACTGAACTTCGCCCCTGCGTTGACGAAGAAGTCTGACACTGAGGGTCCCAGGCTGCTCTTCCCTGAGAGTGAACTTTCCATCCGGATAGGTAGAGCTGGGCTTCTTTCAGGCAAGCTCCCTGCAGACCCTGGGCTGAGTTAGGCAGCATAGGCTTGGGCCTGGTGGCAGAGGAATGATGAGCGAAATGGCCAGTGTTCTGTCCTTCCAGATTACTTACCCCAGCATTGCACAGGGCTGAGCTGGTGTTCGGCCCCGTGCCTTCCTTTCCTGTTGTTCTCCAGACCACTGGCTTGCCACACGGGAGCTCACAGGGCCTTCTCTTTGTCTCCCAGGCATGGCCAAGTAGACAGGGACCCCTCAGATGGGCCTGGGCTGATTTGGGTTACAGCATCTGGCATTTGTCCCTCTGTCCCCCCATCTCCCAGTCTCAGGACAGGACTGCCCCTCCTTGCCTCCTCATCATCACTCGCTCACTCAGGGCATTTGGTGAATTTAAGGCCCACGTAGCACGAGGAGAGGTGGATGCCATTCTATCCCTTTGAATTTATCAAATTCCCATGCTGTAAAATGTGTGCCTCCCCTGCCTTCCCCACTTCTTCTGTAGACCACAGACTTGGAGACTAAAACCACAGAAAGGATGCTGGGAACGGGGTGCCTCCCCTCTTGCACAGAATTCTCTCCTGAATGAATCGGGGAGAAACAGACTGGCGACAGGTCTTTGCCTTAGTGATTCAAGGGGGAACAGTCCTTTCCTGTTTCCGGGAGGTATTTTAATTTGATCTTTTCACTGTGTGTAGGCTCAGGCAATCTCTAGGCCTCAGGGGGACTCAATGTACAGAAGTTATAGCGATGCCCGTTCTCGCCGATCTGTGTTCCGATGGGGTCCTGCACGAATTATTCGTGGAGTATCTTCCCCACTCGGGTTGATCCTCACTGCCTCTTACAACTTCCTGGGTGGGATGTTAACAGGAAGTGCCAACTCATCTAACATCAGCTCACGTAAAAGAGGGATAGCACAAAAATTCTGTGCCCTGTCTCCAATCCCATACACCATTCATACTCAAATCAAAGCGACTTGGGTGTTTTCTTCTGTTCCCCTTCTTTGGAGAGTTGGGAACTATCTGGAGACCAGGACAGGGTGCTGTCCTCTAGAAAGCTTTTCATTTTTCATGCCCAACCCTGGGAACACAGAGACAGAAGCTTCTAGCAACTCTTACTATGCTGGCACTCTTGCGTAGCCCTCTGAAGACTTTATATAAGTCCTCATTCTGAATCTTCTCTGGGATAAAAATTGGCCAGATTTTATTCTATCTCATTTTTTATCTTTAAGGCCACGTGATGGGGGTGAGGGTAAGGGTTCATAGCCTGTCAATCAAAAAGGGTAAACAGTGGCATTCCCCTTGATAGACCTTGTCCAGCGGGCCCATAAGAACCTAGGGCCAGGGGAGTTGGCTGTGCAGGAGAGCCTTCCGGGACTCTTGGATCTTCCTGGAAACCCAGGGTGAATCAGTGAAGGGAGGGAGGGCTATGTGGCAGGGAGATGAAGTCCCATCCTCTGCTCAGGAACACCAAGGCACAGCCCGTTACTGAGCTACCCTCGGTTGCTGTTGCTAAGTGGTCAGATGCAAAGGCAAAGATGCAAAGATGCAAAACCATCACAAAAATGGTTTGCTGAACCTCAGGGAGCCCGGCCATCTCCATGAAGGTCGCTCTCCTGCACACCTGGACACAGCTGTGGGTGTCAGGCAATTGGAGACTCTCAAGCTGATAATGGCTATTTGCTGACCGGCCGCATGCAGATCAAGCCCAAATATGCATTATTTGTGCCATCTGGATCTGCCCTTAAGCTGGCTGTAAATGGAGCAAGGAGATCAGCTTAATGAGTATTTAGTGAATAACATCAGCCTTTAAAAAATAATATTGGTGCTGCTGTTATAATGTTCCATAATTGGTTCAGTGAGAGGAAAAGCCAGAAAAGCCACAGTGTGGGAGAGAAGGTTCAGCTCTTCTGAGCGGTGGCAGCAGCCCCGCCGAGCTCGGGAAAGCATTTATGAGATACTTTCCTATTTATGTCTTGGTGCCAAATGTTTTACGAGATCAACTTTTCTCAAGGCTGGGGATATTTTGGGACTTAGCTGGACCAGAAGTTCTTTTAAAACCACCAATCTTTCTGTCTCTCTCTCTTTCACTCGATCCAGCTATTTATTTATCTCTCTCCAACAAATTTTCTTTTAATTAAAAAAGTAATAACACGGATTAAAAATAGAAAAGTTAATTTTTCTTCCAACTTCAAACCCAGGCTTGAAGTTATGGTCCAGGCTTCCATCTCAGGCACACACACAGTTTCTAGTTTCCTGTGTATCTGTTCTGAAATATTATGTTTATACGGTCATGCTTAGCCCATTGTTTCTTACCTCATGTTTTTCAGCGAGCAACCTGTTTTGGCCTTTGTTTCCCGGGATGCTCAGAGATTCATCCCTCTCTTGTTACTGGCCATGATCTTCCTTAATTAGTCCCCTCTTGATGGCGTTGTAGGTTGTTTCCGGTCATTTGCTTTTATAAAGAATGTAGCAGAGAGCCTTTTTGTAGGTATGTCCCTGTGGGCAATTAAATTGTTGAGTAATTTCTGGAAATTAGGCCAGAGGTTCCGTGCATCTGGGGTCCATGAATGGGCACCAAAGGGTTCATATATCTCATGCAATTTTATGCCAAATAATAACGTGTTTTTACAAGCCAATGGTCTATAACATCCATCACACTTCAGATTGGCTTCATGACCCCTGATGTTCATCTAGATCTTGGGGTGGTTCTTTTTTTTTGTGTGTGTGTGTGAACCTTCCCCATTCAGTTCGATTCTTTCTTTCTTTCTTTCTTTCTTTCTTTCTTTCTTTCTTTCTTTCTTTCTTTCTTTCTTTCTTTCTACTAGTAATCCCTCTAGGTTCAAGGACGGTAGTAAAAAAGTGAATCAGGCCATTTTTTTTTTTTTTTTTTTACTAATAGTTAACTACCCATTTCAGTCTGTTGTTTGTTCTGAGGGCAGATGTTGAAACTCTTTTTTTCAGGAGTGAGGTATTTTTTTCCATTGATCCATTAGCATTGGGCAGATGGAGAATTGTCTATAATTCTGCGTATCCGTGGAAGGAATGGGGGTAGGCATTATTTTCCGGTAAATAGGTGGATTTAATTTGGGAAATTATTTAGTTAGGAAGTGGCACCTGTTTATTGTCCATAAACTTTTCCAAAGCTTGTCGGAGAGGACTTGAGTCAGGAAAGCATAAGGTATAAGAAACTCTAGTTAGAAACAGATTTTTTTTCCTTAATGCCCTTTTCTTTTATAATAGGAGAACTTGCCTGGCAGGCATAAGTCTAACTAGATGGCTTGGCCAATTAGAAGCCATGTTTTGCAAAATGAAAGCGACACAGACCTAGCGGGTTATAGGTTTGCATGAGCTGCTATCACCAGCCCACCAGCAACATTTATTTGTTTGTATCTTAGTCTGAAATCTTGAATTCCTTCTTGATTATGCTACTGACTTGTTGGATAGTATCCTCCTGTGGAGACAGATCTGATCTTGGGAGAATTTGCCTCTTCTGACTGCAGGTTCCCAAGCACGGGACCCCCAGATCAGCACCTACTGGGCTCATCCCTTCAGAAGCAGGATGGAGTTCAGGTGTTCTCCGATACCCTTCTCTGTCTTCAGGATACCTTCATTTGTCCTCCAGGTTTCATACTGTCCTTTTTTTTTTTTTTTTTTTTTTATACTGTCCTCTTTTAACCTAGGACTCTCCCCTGTTTTCCCAGTTAAACATCCTGCCTTAGGCACCTCTGGGAACAGATTGGATGAAACTGCTGAGCCTGGAGGTACCCAGCAATCGACAGTGTTTTACTCCTGCTCAGGCGTTTGCATTTTAACTGGGGACAGTTTCCCTAGCGGGATGGTGAACCTCCTAGGTGGATTTTGACACTGTTTGGCCTTTGGCGGTTTTATATTTTTCGATAGGGGTGGGGTGCTAGGGGAGGGCACTGCAGGGAGAAATCCCTTCTCGGGAGACCGCTGCCGGTTCTGTCTAGAAGTCCATCCGCGTGTGTTCAACTCCTAATGGTCAGACTACCTCGGAACCGAAATTCCTTGCAGTAGCCTAATCCTAGGGAAGCAGAAAGGACTTAAAAAAAAAAAAAAAAATATATATATATATATATATATACACATATATATATATATATATATATTTGTTTACTTGAGAGAGAGATCTAGAGAGAGAGCACAAGTAGTGGGGAGGGGCAGAGGCAGAGGGAGCAGACTCCCCGCTGAGCAGGGAGCCCCATGCGGGACCCCATCTGAGGACCCTGGGATCATGACCTGAGCAGGAGGCAGATGCTCACCCACTGAGCCACCCAGGCGCCCAGAGAAGAACTTATTTAAACAGCTTCCAAGCTCCTGTGACAATCACTTCTTTCTTCTTCCATATATTCAACATCATCCTTGAAGGGGGATGCTCTTTCTGTCACCCATACTGAGGGTCAAATTTAGTAAACTTACATCTATCGGGCATCAGATATAGCTCCTAGGAGAAATTCTGAATGTTTCTTTGTAATCAGGTCTCTAACATAGTGTGTTAGGTTTGTCACGAGATGTATATGAGTAACTTTGACACTTTATCAGTAAGACCTCTAAAGATTAAAGAATCACTTCACAATTTTTAATGTAAATGTAATGTCTTGGTATGTGGTTTTAGCAACTAGACTCTTTCCCCTACCCACCAGCCTGTAACTGATTTGTTAAAGGACACTTTATAGATCTATTTATTTATTTTTAAGATTTTATTAATTCATGAGAGACAAACAGAGGCAGAGACAGAGGCAGAGGGAGAAGCAGGCTCCCTGCAGGGAGCCCAATGTGGAATTTGATCCCAGGACCCCGGGATCACACCCTGAGCCAAAGGCAGACCCCTCAACCACTGAGCCACCCAGGCGTCCCTAGGGAACGCTTTAAAGTCTTCTCCTGGGACAGCCTGGGTGGCTCAGCGGTTTAGTGTCTGCCTTCAGCCAGGGCATGATCCTGGAGTCCTGGGATTGAGTCCCATGTCAGGCTCCCTGCAGGGAGCCTGCTTCTCCCTCTGCCTCTGTCTCTGCCTCTCTCTCTCTCCTCTTGTGTATTCTCATGAATAAATAAATAAAATCTTAAAAAAAAATAAAGTCTTCTCCTGACCTGAGATTGTCTGGAGCCTGGAACATAGGCAGGTCCTGGCATTGCTACCTCCTTTCTGGACTAGGGCCTGTAACCTGGGTTTCTTCATTAAAAGGCTGGGAATGAACCAAACCTGCCAGCACGTGGCAACAGCACTGGAGCTATTAAAATGTGCCACATCTTAATGCAGGGAAATAGGAAAATATTTTGCAGAAGGAGGAAGAGCAAAGTGTTCAATAAAAATAATCACCGGGAGTGCTTTAGTATCGTGGACGTTGAATAAAAGAAGGAGGTAAAACATAAATACCCCCTTGGACAGGGCTCTGCGTGGGTGGTATGAGTGACAGTTAGCATGTCCCAGCTCCTGGAAACATTATTAGGTGCATACCTTTTACAGATTCTTGTGCTTCTGAAGAGCATTGTATTTCACCTGATGTTGAACACTACACTCAAGTGGCACTTTTCCTGCCCCTGTGCCTTTTCCTAAGCTAGGCAGTCATTTGGGGAGTGCATTTTCACAAGGCCTGGGCTTAGAGGCAGTTTGGCACTTGGTTAAATCTGCTCCGGCTGCCATAACAAAATTGCACAGATCGGGGGTGGCTTAAACAGCAGAAACCTACTTCCTCCCAGTTCTGGAGACTGGAAGTCTGAGGTCAAGATGTCGCCTGGGCTGGTTTCCTCTGAGGCCCCTCTCCTTGGTTTGTAGGTGATCATTTTCTCCCTGGGCCCTCACGTGGTCTCCCTGCTGTGTGTGCCCGCAGTGTCCTTATCTCTCCTTGCCAGTCGGATTGGATTAGGGACCCACCCTAGTGACCTCATTTTAACCTAATTACTTCTTGAAAGATCCTGTCTCCAAACACAATTACATTCTGGGATACAGGGATTAAGGCTTCAACACAGGAGTTAAGGGGCACATGACTCAGCCCATAGCAGCACTTGGCAACTTTGAAAAAGTCATCTTCCCGTGGCCAGTAATCAGCCTAAAGGAATACCAGGTAGCAAGAGAACAGGGTTCTCCTTTTTTTTTTTTTTAAAGATTTTATTTATTTATTCATGAGACACACACACACACACACACACACACACAGAGAGAGAGAGAGAGAGGCAGAGACACAGGCAGAGGGAGAAGCAGGCTCCATGCAGGGAGCCCGATGCGGGACTCAATCCCAGGACCCCAGGATCACCACCTGAGCTGAAGGGAGACAATCACTGAGCCACCCAGGTTCCCCCTTATTTCTGTCTTTTAGGTCCTCTCACTATATTTCTGTCTCCTAGTCTGTTAGACTCGAAGCCGATGCGCTGGGGCCACAGAGAAAGTGGTACGGAAGAGGGCTGAATAAGGGTGAAAACAGCACCAAGAAAGTAAGCCAGGTGATCTGAGGTCTGATGTAAGGCTGTGGGCAGGTGTGCCGTCGGTGCTAGTGAAATTAAAGGGGCGGGAAAAAGCTAGCCAGCCCGGGAGATGATGGGCTTACGTAACTTTGGGGGAGATCCATAGGAATGCACAAGTGAACGGGTAGACGTGCTGTCCTGATGGTATTCGCTTGCTAGGCCCGCCGTTAATGCCGTACTGCAAACTGGTGGCTTCAAACCACAGAAATTCCTACTCTCACAGATCCGGAGGCTAGAAGTCTGAAATTAGTGTCAGTAGTGCCACACTCTCTCTAAAGGCTCTGATAGCTTCTGGAGACTCTGGCGTTCCTTGGCTTGTGGCTGCATCCCGCCTCCTCAACCCCCAGCCCCTGCCGCTATAGGTACATGGCCTTGTCCTTGTGTATCTGTGTCCAAATCCCCCCTCTCCTCTCTCCTGTAAAGACCCCGGTTGTTGGATTGAGGACCCACCCTAATCTAGTATGACCACCTCTTAACTAATTACATCCACAACTCCGTCTCTAAGTGAGGTCACATTCTGAGGTCCTGGGTGGACGAGGAATTTTGGGAGGATGCTTTTTTAACCCAGGATGCTGACCAGTCCCCTCCTCTGATCATTCCATGACTAGGCTCCGGGAACTTGGTTAGTCTTGGAGGGGCTTGTTTGTCACACACGAGCGAGGGAGAGAAGAGAAAAGGAGAGGAGACAAGAAGAGCTAATCCTAGCAGTAATAAAAATCCATTTAATTCATCAGGGGCCTGTACAGCAGCTGCCAGGGCTCTTTATTTGAAATATTCATTAAGTGTCTACTGAGGAGTTAGGGATACTGTCTCCTTATGCAAAATTTAACATTTGCTGGGGTAGCAGGTTCTATCATATTTATAAGAGTTCTGACACATTCATTTCAGCGCATAAGTCCATTAAACTGGGAAATGTGTTTTTAATGTGCTTTTAGGAAACAGCAGACAAGTGGCTTGGGCAGTGCCAGCCCCGTTAGGATACTCCTACCCAGAGATGGAGGGGGCTGCTGCCAAAGCCACGCAACCTGGGCTCCCTTCATATCGTCGTGTTTTGTTTTTCAGAGGAGACTCTTTGCAGAAGCCCCTTCAGTTGGAGAATCACAGTGTTGACACTTTTGTTTCAAGTATGTAAGATCCTAAGGAGTCCCTTCGACGTATTCACTCCATTGTTGGTTTCTTTATCTCCTCCCTTGGCCTGCTATCATAAGTGCCTAAGAAAGAAGGGGAGGTAGTGGTGAGCCCACAGAACTGGGACATGACACTCCCTGAGACAAGCACTCATAGAGGATATAGGGGCTGATGGAGAGCATGCGGAGTGGAGTTTGAATCCACATAGTCAACACCAATGACTCTAGATCGGGGATGGGGTCAGTGCAGTCTTGCCTTACAGAGAAGAAGTCTGTGATGAGCTCCATTTCACCCAGGTGTTAGCACATGCATGCATGGGGTCTCTTTGGCTTCCTATGTCTTCTTCAGGTTGTGCACATTACAGTATTTTGTTCTCCTTTCTTCTCTCTAGTGCATTTCCCCTCCTAGGGCTGGAGAAAGGAAATAGCTCCAAGTGTCTTAAAACTAAATCAGTTGTCTCAATGAAACATGATTTTAAGCGTTTTAGCATTTTGGAGCTGGAGCTATTAAGGGATGTGCCAATGACTTCCAGCTGATCATCCTAGACAGAACTAACTCTCAGGACTCCTCGACTCCGTGATTATACCAAACTAATCATCAGCTGGTAGGGGAGGCAGAGGTGTTCACTGGAAATGGCGGGAGAGGATGCAGAAGATGTCTCTTGCAACTCTTAGATACAGTGGGTCAGAAGTCTGTCGTCTTTGCCATCAGATCGAGCTCCCCTGGTGATTTCACAGCACCGATCCTCAGCAACCCTTGGTCAGGTTTGCTCAAGTCAACCATAGTAAATATTGATTATGTTCTTTCCCATAAGGATACTCCCGTTGTACATATAAAAACAATCAGGAGACATGGAGCCCTCAGGGAGATTCAAATCTTGGAAAACAAATGGGCCATTTTATAGGGTTTAATGAAACATACGGAAGCTTCTGACAGTTCCATAAGTGGGTGTTGAGGATGTCCTGGGTGCTCCCACACGGAGCCCTTCATTTTGAATTATTTATTTACTTTTAGATGAGGAGTGGGGTACAGTATGAGGTTCAGCTTTTTCCATATGGACATTCAATTGTTGCAGCACTGTGTATTGGAAAGACTGACCTTTCTCTATTGAATTGACTTTATGCTTTTGTAAAAAATTAATTGTATTTGTATGGGTCTATTTTTGGACTCTAGATTAGATTTCTGCTTCTTTAGTTTAAATGCCTATCCTTTTACCAATATCACACTCTCTTAATTATAGTAGCTTCATCATACGTCTCAAAATCAGATATTATTTGTCCTCCCATTTTGTTCTTTTTCTAAGTTGTTTTGGTTATGCCAGTTCCTTTGCCTTTATATACCAATTTTAGAATCCGTTTATTAAAATTTACCAAAAGATCCTGATTAGCTTTTGGGTGGGATTGCATTTACTCTATAATTCAATTTGGATAAAATTGACATCTTTATATTAGTCTTCTATTTCATGAACATGGTATATTTTTCCATTTATTTAAGTGGTCTTGGGTTTCTTTTATCAGCATTTTGTGGTTTGCAGCATATATAGCCTACACATATTTGGTTAGATTTATACCTGAGTATTTCCTTTCATGGTGCTATTGTAAATGCTATTGTATTTTAAATTTTGACTTCTAATTGTTTATCATTATTTTACAGAAATATAATTGCTTTTTGTGTGTTTGTGCGTTAGTCTTCTTCCTGCAACCTGGCTAAGCTCATTTTTTTAGCCCTAAGAGGTTTTTTTGTAGATTCCTTGGGATTTTCTGTGTCCTGTCTATGAATAGTGACCACTTTATTACTTCCAACCTGTATGACTTTTATTTTTTTTCTTGTCTTATTTGCACTGGCTAAGACTTCTAGTACATTATTGAATAGGAGTGATGAGAGTAGACCTTCTTGCCTAATTTTAAGGAGAAAGCATTCAGTCTTTCACTATTAGGTATGGTGTTGTCTATAAGGTTTTTTTAAAAATTTAATTAATTTATTCATGAGAGACACAGAGAGAGAGAGACAGAGAGAGACACAGGCAGATGGAGAAGCAGGCTCCATGCAGGGAGCCTGATGTGGGACTCGATCCCAGGTCTCCAGGACCATGACCTGGGCCTAAGGTGGCGATAAACCGCTGAGCCACCTGGGCTGCCCTATCTATAAGTTTATGGTAAATGAAAGGCATTACAGATCTGAAAAGGCACCAGGTTCCTAAGAGATGTCACAATACAGAAATGATATGGAATTGGGATGGGCCAGAAAATAGGTTCTACAGTGGGACTGGGTTTGAATTCTGGCTCTACCCTTTAGAAGTAGACATTGGGCAACCTTCATAACCTTTTTCTCCTTCAGTTTCTCTCTCCAGAATCGGAGTAACAGTAATTACCTCATGGAGCTGTTGTGAAGTGAGGTGAGAATGATATGTGTAAAATGCTTAGAATAGTGCTTAGTGGGGCACCTAGATGACTTAGTGGCTGGGCATCTGCCTTTGGCTCAAGTCATGATCCTGGGGTCCTGGGATCGAGTCCTGCATCAGGCTACCTGTGGGGAGTCTGCTTCTCCCTCTGCCTATGTCTCTGCCTCTCTGTCTCTGTGTGTCTCATGAATAAATAAAACTTTTTTTTTTTTTTAAAGAATAGTGCTTAATGCTTTGTAAGCCCTCAGTGAATATTAGTCATCATTATTCTATAAGGATAGCTACACCAGTGGCCCAAGAGCTCAGGGTGGCTGCATGTGGGATTTTTTTTCCCCCCAGATTGTGGGGATTTTGCTGCCCATATTAAAAAGTACAGAAAGCTTTTGGGTTAGCAAATGGATTCTCCAATCATTGAGCACATTCGGGTCTATAATACTCACAGGGTGCTCAGACAGATGTACAGAATTTACATTTGGGCCAGCTCAGGGTTGGAGTGGCCGTACTAGAAAAGAACAGATTACCCCTAAGCTGGAAGAGGAGGTTTCTCAGAGGAAAAGGAAATCCCTAAAGACATTAAAGAAACGTAGATGTGTGGTTAAGAAAAAATATACCATAAGATAGATGTGAAAAAATTATAGAGAACCAGGAGGTAAGGAGGAGAGAATGTGTGTGTGTGTATGTGTTTGTGTAAGAGCAAGGACGTAGAGGAGTCTGGGGCTGTGGTAGTCACCTGGGCTCATGGTTCATTAGCTTTGCTCATCTTCCCTTTTTCTCTGTTCAGGAGATAGAACAATGTTTTAGCTCAGAGAAGGAAAGTTGAAATGGTAAGCACAAGAATTGTGCAGGGGGCTGAGCTGCCTGTCACTGGAAGGATTCAAGTACAGGCTAGGTAGGCTAGGTGGTCAGGGAAGTTCCAGAGGGGCTTCCTGTGCAGTGTGGTGGAAGTTTGGGTTTGAGTAACTTGCTGAGACCCCCCCTTCCTGCTCCAAGATGCCTTGTCTCTGAGCCTACCAAGGGCATCTGGGGGAAGGGTCTCCTCTGCCTGTCAGGCTCCTTGAGCCTGAAAGCCTGGGGCAGCAGCTTCTGGCCTGAGATCCTGGAGTTTGGAGTTTGCGAGTGAGAGCCCTGGCACAGGCCACTAGGTAGTCTCACAGGTTAGCAGGGGCAGCATCGGTGTGGCCTTCGGGGGCTGCAGGTGCCTTCTTGGGGCTCAGCTACGGGGCCTGAGCTTTCTGCTCGGTGTTGCCATGGTAACTTCTCTCCTCCTTTTCTGCAGGCCAGCGGTACCTCTGAGCCTGCTTAACAGACGGCTCCCCTTGGCTGGTTTCATCTCTGCTCCTCTCTTCTCTCCTGGTTTCTCTCACTCACTTCTTCAGATCTCATCCTTGGAACTTCTCTTTTTTGTGGCCACACCCCTCCTCATCTCCTCTGTCCCCTCTCTTTCTCCCTCTTTCTCTTAGGCCAGCCCCCCACCCCCCACTTGTTCTCAGTATGGGCAGCCCTTGGAGAGTCTTCTCGGGCTCTGCAGGCCGAGTGTGGCCATTCCTGGGAGGCGCAGCAGTTGGAAAAGCTCTTCAGAGGCTCTCTGTTCCCTCTGTGTCTGGAGATCCACGTGGGCAGATTCCACCCACCTCTCTTCCTGGAGAATGAGGTCTGGGTGAGGTTCTCCCCCAGGCCTTTGCTTTGGGTTGGCTTGGCGGAGAGGAAGCCCATTAACTTGCAGTGCTAATTAAACTCATGCAAGCGATCTGTCGTCAGGGTCCCTGCCATACATTTGGGGTGGAGCCTTGGGAGTCTAGACACCCTGGAGGTTTATTATGGAACACAAGCCTCTCCTGGAAGTCATCCTTCTTAGTGGCTGTCTCCACGACAATGCTTCAACCCGCCCATCATCCAGCCCTACTTGATTAGAGTTATTAACCACTTAGTGTCTAAATGGGCCTGCTTCTTGTATGTCTGCCACAGCCAGGGGATAAAGCTTTGCAATATTAATTTCCTTTTCCAGCAGGGTCTTATGATCCAACACTACTCAACCCAAGGAGTCTAATTGTACTACGCTTCTCCCCTCTGCATGGGCATGAGGGTAGACCCCATGTCGGCCCCTAACGGGATCCTATTAGCTGACCTAGTCTTCAGAGCCAGTCTTGCTAGTGATTGGATCACAGGGTCCTTCCGCTCAGCCAGGTCTGGGTGCAGGGAGTGAGGCCTTTGGGGGGGGGGGGGCGCGCAGTGTTTAACAACAAAGGGAGACAACGGGAAAGGCTACGACCAGAACTGGATTGAAACGACTCTCCCAGAACTAATGAGCCGCTCCTGGCTTCCCCATGGGCCTGCTAATGGGAAGTCCTGGGGCTCCATAAGCTTGTTTAAAATTCCAAATGCCGAAGGCTGCATAGAGGCAGGCTTTGATCACGGGACTTGACCAGCAGGACAGGATGTTTTAACCGCCGACCTGTACTCTGAAAGTGTGGCGAGGAGAGCTGTGGCCCAGGGCTGCGGGGACTGTGCTTTCCCTCCCGCCCTCATTCCCCTTTTAAGTTGGGTGTGCAAAAGTCAGAGACATTTCAATATCCTACCTCCCTGGGCACGTGGAAGCAAACAGGCACACCACCTCGCCGGGGCAGGGACTCCAGAGCACCGCACGTTATACGCAGAGATGTGTCTTATCTTCACAGCACAATGTCTTCCCTGAACCAATTGGTGATTATTTTCTTTGATCTGTAGGGAGCTTAACAGAAACAAAATCCACAGTTTCCAAGGGTTTCAAGACCCCTGGGGACACCAGCAGAGGGCTCCGGAGAGGAGGCGAGTCATCTGCCGTGACCAGCAAAGGGGCCCGATACCAATTTCCCTCCTCTGAAGAAAGAGAGATGTACCGTTATTTATCTTTTTTTTTTTTAAAAAAAGATTTTATTTATTTATTTGACAGAGAGAGAGGGAAAAAGAGAGCACAAACAGGGGGAGTGGCAGGCAGAAGGAGAGGGACCTGAGAGATGCTTAAGCGATTGAGCCACGCAGGTGCCCCACAGAGATCTGCCTTAAGATGTTACCAAAAAAAAAAAAACAACAAAAAAACAAAAAAACAAAAAAACAAAAAAAGCCCAACAACCTTAAGATGTAAAATTTCAGTATTTGAAAAATTTTAAGTGAAATAGAAATGTTGGCTCAAAATCAGGTAAGAGTTCTTCTAAGGTTTCCATGATGTCTTTGTCCTCTGAAATTGCTACTTACCTCTTACTTATTTGGTCCCTCACATGATGACCCCACCCCCACCCCAACCCATCATCCTTAGGACATCTGTCTTGACTGTTTTGTAGGGAGGAAACAGGAAACCCCCTGAGCACCTCATGAAAACCATACACTGTTGGGTTATTTGCACTTGGGGGCGGGATGGTTCTTTTTTTTTGGAGGGGGGATGATTTTTTGAGGTACCACATTATATGTTGCTTCGTACCCCCTAAATCCCTGGAGTATGAAAGGTAACAAACTGTTCACTGGATGCATACTAACATGCTTGTGGACAGGGGAACATGACTGCAGTATGGAGTTGGCATTCCCACTAGTCCTTGTCAATGATTGCTCACTTATGAAATATGTGTGCTACTTTCTATAAGCTTTAAAATCACCAGAGTTTTATTTGTTTTGTTTTTTTCAAAACAGAAACCGTGTTTCTGAAACTCACAGGCTGCCTTCCATTCTACTTAACATCAGGAACATCCTCTTTAGAATATGTGTTGAGACGTGTATACATAAGAACATGGCGATAGACTTGGAAACGTTTCTGTGAACACTGGTTCACATCAAGGGTTGGAGCACTAGATATTGTCACCTGCAGGAAGCTTGGCACTCAGGGCTCTCTCGATGTTGGGTGCTGTTCAAATTAGGATAAATGGTCCCTTCCACCCAGCAACTCATATGCCAGTTCACATGGGGCATCTGTTTGCTACCATTAGACTTTGAGGCTGCTCTTCACCTCAGCCTGGTCCACAGGTGCCCCCTGAAGAGCTGAGTCAGGAGCAAAGAGAGCCACTAGGGCCCACTTGCCCCTGGGCTCCATTTTGAGGTGCTCTGTAACCCCCCTTTGAGTCAAAAGTAACAAGTGATTAAAAAGTAATGAGACTGGTATGTGAACAAACACTACAGAACTGCTCTGAACAAGTGAGTTTGGACCCCTTGGAAATGATCAATTTGGGATGATGGCATTATGACAAAGACTTCTGGAAGTTTCTTAGGGGCTTCTCTGGGTTGATTTACAATCCGGAGTTCAAAAAACAAAACAAAACACCAGTTTATTTTTGTTGTGACTGGGCACGATTTTAACAAAAGAGGCATTCTCCAAACATTTTTCTTCCCCCAAAACATTTAAAATAATTATCCCAAAGCCAGAAGGGCTTGTACTTATTCATCCCTGCTGCTCTACAGGGCTTCCCAAGGCACAGCTGTTCCCTCGTGTTGGGTTTTCAGGACATTTTCTCATGTCTGTTTGGCCTTTGTGGCTTTAGCTGGCCTTCTCCTGGTCTCTGGAGTTGTTGAGGTTGGTGAGAAGAGAGATGAAGACAAGCTCGAGATATATATATATATATATATATATATTTTTGATCCAAAAATGACTTGGTAAAAAAAAAAATCATGGTTTGAATTCTTGTTTTCAATGTTATTAAGTTTCACTGCTAGATGACTCACAAAGATGAAGGCATTTGCTCAAAATTTGAAGAAGCATTTATATAGAGCCAATTGTGCTCTAGTCTCCTTCCCAGGAAAGATGAAGATTTAAAGGCCTGAAGGCCCACATGTGACTCCAGGCATATTCCTCGCAGTAGATTATGTACTGCCAAGACTTTTAGCATTGGCTTCATTTATCTGAGTGCCATAGGCTGTAGGAGTCAGCTTTGCCTTGTGCCAAGCAACTCTCTAATCTCAGAGGCTTACAACCACAAAAGTGTATTTTGCTTTCAGGTTATATGCAGGCTGCAGGTTGGCTGTGTCTCTGATCCACCTGTCTTCCCCTCCTGGGTCTCAGCTGAGGAAGTATCCCCTATTGGGACATGGCCAGGGTCATGGTGGAGGGGAAGAATAAGAGACCTGGTGGAAACAAGGCATGCCTTGTAAGAATTCTGCACAGGTATGGTGTCATCTCCACTCACATTCTGTGGCCCAACAGATCATATGGCAACACCCATCCTTGTGCAGGGAGGTGAACTTGACATTTAGGGAGACACTGCAAGTCCAGGTGGGAATGTAAAAATTCTCCATAGGGGAGAGAGGATGAATAACTGTGTAGGTGATACAGTTTGCTACAGTCTTCCTTCTTGGTTGAAAACACTTCTGTTCCTTCCATACACAAATTCAGTATCCACCCAATGAAAGATACCTCAAAATTCTTATCCAGTCATGGAATCAGGTGTGAATTTCAGGATCTAATGGTAACTTTCATGCTCTCCCTCAGATCTGGATTTAGTTGTTGATCTGAGACCCACTGACGAAAAAAAGTTTCCTATCCACATGGATAAAGGATAAAGCCTTCCATTTGGAAGAAGGAAGAATGGCAGCCATGTAGCTATCACTGATACATATCAACTCTGAAATCCTATTGGAGGGTGTGGGGGTTCCCTACCTAGAGCATGAGGAATGTTCTTTGAGTGGATCCATTTCTGGTGACCCCAGGAAGCTCTATTGTTTCCAATGGCTCTGGACTTCTCACTTTGGGAGATCCTTCCTTCTTGATGATTTCCTTTGGACACATCTGAAAAAATAGTAGAGCATGTCCCTTCCTTGGGGACTCAGCAGCTTTCTCTGCCTGCTTCTTGCCTGTAGAAATTTGGGACCCCTAAAGTTATTTTTAGGTGTCCAGTGGTCACAGTTTCTTTTATGCCAAGGTGGTGTCTCTTTTGGTAGTATAACTCATCTAGGTCATTTTTCGGTTTTTATTTTCAGTTGATTTCAGTTATTCCACAGGCCAACAGCCACACCCCCATTCCTTTTGGAGATGTTCTTTTCTAGACACACCTCTCTCTCTCTCTTGATTTAATTATAGGCACTTTGATCTCATCAGGTTTTGGTAACATTGTCACTAATCACTCTTCCTGTAGACATTTCGTTTGTCCGGGTATAAAAGGATTTGCCAGGGGGGAGGGAGGGTTTGCGGGGGTGGGGAGGTGGGGGGGTGGGGGGGTTGTATTTTAATACTAAGATCCATTTAGAGGTCTTAATATGCCCTTGGCTTTGTGTGTGACCTGAGGCTAGATCTTAGTCATCTTTCCTTCAGAGAGTGTTTTTCTTTCTTTTTTTCTTTATTGACAGGAGATGAGAAACAGTTGCAGCTTCCAACCTTTGAAGTTCCAAATTTTCTAGATTTCCTCTTCTTCTCTCAACCATGCTGGAAATGAGCTAATACTTTCCTGAGCTCTTCTCTTTCTTGTAGCACTTTGTCAAGTGCAAAATGACTAAGTCACATTTGTAGTGTGCTGTTTTGTGACCTTTTCACCCAAAGCCACACAATCAGCCTTGCTGGAGCAACATACGTGTCAGTGGCTCCCAGATGTGTGTAGGCTGCAGTCTGGGTGTGGTTCTGCTCTGCATGAATTCTTATTCAGAGACTTAGGTTCCAGGAGTAGCCCCTGTTGGTCACACGTGGTGATCCCTCATACACCTGTTTGAATACTGTGACCTTCACATGCACCCAAGTTCCATTGGCCCAAGCAGCTCACATGCCCAGCCCTGACAGTGGGGGAGGAAGGGAAGTGGAGGCAGCCTGTTGCCCCACATGCCACCTGACACTGAGCGGGGATATATCTAATTCTCCCATGGCAAAGGGTGGGGGGATTGAATAACTGTGAATAAAAATTAGAATCTATGGCCAGCCTATTCAGTGTTCTATATAAAATGAGAGGAAAGAGCTGAATGATGATTCCAGAGCTTGAAAAAGTCATACCCATCTCACCAAATAAGCCAAATTTGGGAGAGCAGGGAGTTTGGTAGTTTCCTTGGAGAGATTTCTTTCAGGTTACCTCCTGGTGGTGGTTTTACTCATGGAGTTCCTAAAAACTGTTTGAGGGAGTGGCAGCATATTAATGTTTGTGAAGATACCCAGTGCAATGGGTGTTTTTTTTTCTCAAGACCTCTCTCTTTGGGGCGCCAGGGTGGCTCAGTTGGTTGGGTGGCAGGCTCTTGGTTTCAGCTTAGGTTACAATCTCCGAATCCTGGAATTGAGCCCTGCATAAGGCTTCTCTGCGGGGAGTCTGTTTAGGAATTCTCTCCCTCTCCCTCTGCCCCTCCCCTTGCTGTGCCTGTGCACTCTCTCTGAAATCAATCAATAAATTTTTTTTTTAGAAGACCTCTCTCCCCTCACCTTTTTAGAGTATACTGCCCCACCTGACTTCCCAAGACTTTCTTTTTTGTTAATCCTTTGATCATAGGGATGTGTTTTAAGATTGACAAGGAACCATGCACCTTTTGTTTCTAAATCCCACTTTCAGCACAGAGCACTATGTGTTCTGGATCATTAAATCCACTTAAATGCTTATTTGGTGAAGTGAGAGGAGGCTATAAAGTTGATGGGAAAGTGATAGTCCTTAGAATAATAAATATGAAACTCCACTCTGGGCATTTGAAAGTTTGTTTGAAGCATTGCTCCTGATGCAAGCCCGATGCTTCTGCAGTCATTTGAGACCCGAATAATTACTTCTCTGTGTCGCCCAGCACCATCAATTGTGGGAGGTTCTTGTCCTGCACATCGTTGTTAGATCTGCAGAAGTGGAGACATATCTCTGTTGGGAGGTAGCATGCCAGTGTGGGAGGCTTTCAGACCCAGATTTGAATTCTTGGAATTCTGGCTGTGTCTTCACTTCTAAGATAGGAATAATAGTATTTGTTGCATTGGGACTTAGGTGAAATATGTAAAGGGACTAGCACCATGCTTGACAGACACCATAGCTTACCGATTCAAAGACTCACTCTTTTTTTTTTTTTAGCATCTCTGAAATTAGTTCTTTGTCTTACATGACCAATGGCATGTCATAGTGGGATTGACCTACTGTACTGAGGTGCATCGAGGTGCAGAGGGGATAGGCAGCCTCCTGGGAGAGCACGTGCTTGGTACGCAAGGACCCAAGAAGACGGCCTCAGTGGCCAGGTGAAGATGGGCTCTTGGGGTCTGTCCCTTGAACTTGGCTCCTGGTCCAGTTCGAACTGTTGCATTCCTGCCCGAGTACTAAGGCGCCAGAGAAGATGTGAGGAGACATGTGAGATGGGCATGACATCCTGAGAAGTAGCTGTGGCTCCTGGCTGACCTGCTGCTGCGGGGACAGCTGGATGCAACCTACCTCTTGCACAGGAGGCCCACACAGGAGGACTGGGAAGGAAAAGGAGGGACGGGACCTCTGTGCACCTCCTGGGGCTGGCCTGGGGACTACCAGAGACACCTGCACGAGCCTGGAGGTGCGCCTTAGCCAGCGGCATGGCAAGAGTTAGTGACATCGTGTGGTTATGTTTATATTTAAGGTGATCAAATAGTGTTTTAAGTCCCGTTTTCCCTTTCTTGTACAAGGTTTCAAGTGTGTGCACACGCACGCACCTGTTTCACAACTGCCAGTGTAACTTACACATGTCCTGTTTTGGCGATGAATTGTAGTATTGAGATTAATGGAGCATTCAAACACAGTTAACTTCAGTGCTCACTAATTGAGCAGAAATTCCTATTGTTCCAAAAGATGCAGTGGCTCCCACACGTGATCCCCTTTTGAAAAACAAAAAGCCAGATCTTTGGGTATGCGAATATTCCTGGGTAAGGCCAGACATGTGCCTGCTGCACTAGACTTCAGCATATGGTTGTGTGGGTGTAGGTGGCTGGTTTATGTTTGTACAAGGAGACAGTGGAGGTTTCTGAAAAATGTCTGCTTTGCAGACCAGAAAAAAAAAAAAAAAAAAAAAGAATTCAGGGCATTTTAGTTTTAAAATAGTCACAAAGGGGGGTGCCTGGGTAGCTCAGTTGGTTAAGCATCTGACTCTTGATCTCAGCTCAGGTCTTGATCTCAGGGTTGTAAGGTCAAGGCCCGAATTGGAGCGTAGAGCCTATTTAAAAAACAACACCCCCCCCCCCCCAAAATAGTCACAAAGGTGTGAATAGGAGCTGCTAAGGTGTGAGCAGTTCCAGGCTGCTGGTGCTCAGGACCATCTGGGACCCTGGTATGTGGCTGCTTATCAGACTGGCTCAGCTCTTGTCGCCTGGTAGGATTAGCAAGGTGCTGGCAGGTGAGTTAGTTGTGAGGTGACATGGAATGGGCTGAGGTGATGGTGGCTGAAAAAAGGCTAATGTGGGCTGCGGTGGAATGGGGTGCCTCATTTATACTGGTGGGCTTTTAATTTATGGAAGTGCCTGAGTGATGACACTCTATGCCTTCCTCCTTCCCAGAACCAAGCTTTTCTTCTCGGCATATGAGGCCCTGTGTGGTCTGGGGTCTAAGCTACCTGTCTAGCCTCAGCTTACACCCTCTCCCCTCCACTCACTTTGCTCCAGCCATATTGGCCTTTCTTTTCTGCACTATGCTTGTTCCTGCCACAGGACCTTTGCATGTGCTGTGCCCTCTGCTTAGAATGTCTCTCCCACTGCCGCTCTCACGGCTGGCTCCTCTTCTTCTTCACGTGCCATCTCTCTACATTAACCTGTTTCTTTCTCAGTACCTATTCTCTTGAAACAACATTGGTTATTTATTTACTGGCTTTCTGTCCACTTCCCCTATTAGAATGTTCCCTGAGGGTGAGGGGCCTGTCTGTGCACCTTTTATTTTTTTATGTCACATCGTGGGGCCTGGAGTGCTGCTTGACACATAGTGGTACTCAGGGAATTTTTGTTCAGTGACTGAGTGTAGGACCCAAAGACCACTCTCCTTTATTCTCTGTCTTTTCTGTACAATATCTAATACGATATCAGTTCTTCCCGGAACACAACAAGTCACAGGGGTGCGAGGTGGTGACGGAGAACACGGGATGTTTACGAGCGGAATGTTTCAGTGGTGAGGTTTTGAAAAACTGCTTAATTTCCGAATCTAGATGGTGGGGAGGCGATACTCTATTTTGCAGGTGTGGGGAAGATCTATTCCTAATGGTGTAATTATTCTGTTACCTATTTAATAAATGGGTTTGAATGGGTGTTGAGCAAGAGAGAACAATCTGTATCAGGTCGCAACTAAAAGTCCCGCAGAGACGTAGTGGGAGGTGTGGTGCTGTGGCAGGTGGGATGCAGAAACCAGAGGACTCGGTTCTAATCCCACCTCCTGTAGCAACTGCCAGAGACACTTGGGTAAACTGGCTCTGTGGTCCTCAGTTTTCTGGTTTGCGAGTAAGGAATTTGGCCTCCATCAGAGACTCTCCATCTCTGCCACTTTGGCCCTGCGGGGCACTCGCTGGATGCTGAGGACCCTCTCTCCTAAGAAATATCCAGATATATAATTTTGTCCCCTTAGGACTTGGTACAGTTACTGGATCTCCGAAGCCCAGCTTGCAAACCCCTGGATGAGCTCTTCCTTTATCATTTTCCACGTTGGTCTCCCTCGAGGGTGTTCCACGGAGAGCCTTCCACTGGATGCTAGTTGATGAGACACCTCAGTTCGGCTCTGGGGTCCCACAAACGTGGATAGGATGGCCTGATGGGTCTCCTGTGGCTTGGAGGATGTGAAAACACCCCTAGTCGGGTTAACGTTTGGAAACTTCTCTGGTCAGCATCCATTCTTGAGTAGATTGGTCACAGGTTGGCAGGGGGAGCAGCAAGAGGTCTCTGCTTCCCATCAGACTGCAATTTGCCACTGTCCTGGACTGCATGTCTGTGTCGGCCCAAAATGTATATATTGAAATCCCGGTCCCTGCTGTGGTAGTATTGGGAGGTGGCCTTTAGGAGGAGGCACCGAGGTCTTGGGGGTGAAGCCATCACAATGGGATTGGTGCTCTTGTAAGAAGAGACAGGGGAGGGCTTGCTTCTCTCTCTGCCCCCCACCACGTGAAGGAAGAGGGCCCTCACCAAAAACCACAGCTGCTGGCACCCTGACCCTGGGCTTCCAGCCTCCAGAGCTGTGAGAGGTGAATCACTGTTCTTTCAACCACCCTGTGGTCATTTGTTCGAGCAGCCTGAGCTGACCAAGATGGACACTTTGACGCCCCCGGGGTACAGATCCCACCCACATGCTAGAAAGCTGCCATCCTGGGGTCCCCTTACCCTCTGTTATATAGCACCCACCTGGTGTCATCCTGTGGCATCCCCTTCTCTCTTACTGGGCCGTGGTGGACATTTCCATCAGATGTAGAAGCTTCTTCGGAGATCATTTACCTTGATGAACTGCGTGGGTCTGCTCTCATGGAGAACAGGCCTGGCAAGCCAGGTGTCTCTGGATAATTCTGTTCTCGGCAGAGACACTGTGGTAACGCCACACAGCTAATCGTGTACCGTCTTGGGCGGATATAACCATACTCTTTAGTGTTTAGGTCCTGAGGTGTTGAGCCTGGCCCCATCCTCGTGCGAAGCAGGTCACAACGGTGATGTGAAGGGCGCTCTAAGATCTTACCTACCCCCGAAATCTCTCTCCCGTGATCCCTCCTGTCTTCTGCCTCCAGAAGAATACTATTAAAATGTTCCTATTTGAGAAAGGGTGGAGGCGCCTAGGTTTCTCCCACTCACACCCGTGGATTTGTTAGGTTGGATAGTTAATATCCCAGGAGGCAGAGAGCACCTGCCCCCGGGGCTCTGGCCACAGAAGCCTCGAGTTTCAATGAGACAGCACGGCAGGGACAAGCTCGGATGCCAGAGGACAGTCCGGGGTCCCGCCGGTGGCTGATCCATGGCAAGAACGTGTAGGGAGAAAGGGAAAAGACAGACGTTCCCGCACTGCTAGCCTGCCCTGAGGTCTCACCAGGGACGCCACAGAATGCTTTGAGAGCTTTGTGGACCAGGTGAGACCCAGGCTACCTGCTGGCCAGCCGGTCTGCTCCTGCTCCCCCCTTCTCCTGGGGCCTGGGGCTCGCGTGCGGAGCCTTCTGCTGCGGAGGGTTGGGGGCTGCATGTGACATGGGGCCGCTGTCTTTTTTTTTTTTTTTAAGATTTTATTTATTTATTCATGAAAGACATAGAGAGAGAAAGGCAGAGACACAGGCAGAGGGAGAAGCAGGCTCCAGGCAGGGACCCCGATGTGGGACTCGATCCTGAGACCTCGGATCACGCCCTGAGCCAGGGGCAGGTGCTCACCCGCTGAGCCACCCAGGCGTCCCGGGGCAGCTGTCTTTATCTGCGGAGGAGGACACACCTGGTCCCACTTAGCGGGAGGAGAACGGGAGCACCTGCGCGGACGTGGGATGGGAGCAGCTGGATCCGTTCGCTGTCCTACGGGAGGGGGGGGGCGGGGTGGGGAAAGGACAGCTATTCTAGAATGTGTGCGAGGCAGGAAGATTGGCGCCGATTTCCACTCGGGTTCTGCGGGCTCCGCGTGGGAAGGAGGTCTAATGCCATCTGCCTGAGTCATCCCCTTCTGACGGTGTTTTCCTTCCACACCCCTAGCAGGACCGGGAGAAATGAGCAGGAGAGACCTGCCGAACGAAAACACGGGAAATGTCACTGCTTCTAAATGCCAGCTCCCCCCCCCCCCACCTCCTCCGCCCTGCACGCTTCTCTCCTCTTGTGAGTCTGGGGCTTCAGGCAACCCATCTTCCTTCTTCTGGAAGGTGCTTTCTTACCCTGTGCTGGAATTGGCCGTCAAACCTTTCAGGCAGGAGCAGGTGTCTGGATGGGGCAACGCTGGCTTTCAGGTGAAGGAGCCGGCCCGTGGGCATTGCCGGTGGGATCTGTCACTCGAAGGGTGGTCTGGATTTACCCTGTCGCGTGTACGAGGGGAGTTTCCAATGAGGAGGGAGAGAAGAAATGCTGTAGCGATCTATAAAGATTGCTCAACAGGGGAAGGGTTTTCTGGGACATCACTGGATTTTGATTTTAGGCCTTTAGTGAGGTTTATTTCAGGAAGCTCTGCCAGTGGATAGTCTTCTGAGTTGTCCATTAAAGCGGTGTTTCAATAAACAAGGTCTGTTTCAGATGAGTTGCCTTCTGTCCTCAGTTGGAGTCAGCAGGACGCAGAGGACATCTCTTGCAGCAGCACAGGCCAACTGAAACACGCTTGGCAGGGATGTCGTTCCAGGCCCTGGATCAGGAATCGCCTGGCACAGACCTCCCTCTGCTCTGGCGTTTTTCCACGGTTTCCTCCCGTGGGCTCAGATGCAGAGGAGCCCTGAGTCCAGGTCCGGCTTTGGGTGGGAAGGAAGTAGGAGATGCTGCTGCCTCCAAAGGCAGGGGTGCCATGTTCTCCTGTGATGCCCAGGCGCTTATCCTGACTTGGTCAGATGCCTTGGCCAGGCTTCCCGGCCATCTGTGGCTCCGACCTCTGGCTGACCCCCTCTCCTCCTCTGGACTCCTAGGCAGGGCTCTGGACACAAAGCTCCAGTTGGTTTCCCATCTGCTTGTTCTTTGTGTCACTCACCTCTTTGGGTCTGACCTCTTTCTTGTGTGACTTACAGGAGCCACTAGGTGTCTGTGGTCCGATCGCCCCATTCTGGCCCTTTGCATCTGCTCTATCTCACTGTGGGCTTGATAGAAGCGTTCAGTATGGGGACGTTCTCACTCCTGATGCCAAGCGTGCTGGTCACAGGGGTGGGGCTGAGATGAGATGTTAGCAGCGCAGGTGACCGGAAGAGAGGCACGGAAGCACCTGTCTTGGAAAGTGAAATCCAAGAGCAGAGCAGACCAGCATCTGCTGGGGTCAGGCGAGGAGAAGCCGAGCCAAGAAAAAGAACCAAGGAGACTTGGAACCGGGGGCTGGCTTGAGACTGTGTGTCCACAGGGGCGCGTCTTTATGTCCAGGTCACCAACTCCAAGAAGCGTTTCCTGAGGATACGCTAGTCTGTGCTCTTGTTCCCAAGTTGCTCACTGTAGAGGCGACACCTGGAATGTTTACAAAGGGCTTTAATGGACCGGAACCTCGTGTTGAAATGATTTTTCTGCAGACTCGGGATCGAGTCAACATGCCCTTGAATTGATCAAGCACGAATCATCTAGATGTACAGGCATGCGGGTGGCGTGCGACATGGAAAGACAGAGAGCTGGGGCTGGGACCCAGGGCGATGTCGTCGTGGGACAGTTGAGGGCCAGTTGGGCACCATCTCTTTGCTTGGCCTCCCTCTCGGTTCCTTCTATGGATTCCAGGGGAATCTTATTCACAGCTTGGAGGGGACAGTCCAGGTGGTGGGGAAGGGAGCTTGTACGTCCAGTTGAGGTTTTGTCCCCTCGGGGGGCACAGTCCGTGCGGCACATGTCCAGGGGCCTGTTGGTCCGATCTTTGGTGTTCTCGGGAGTGACAGATGGGAACGGGGAGCAGAACTCTGCGGAAACTACTCCCTCTTGACCCTGTGCCAGGTTCCCCGGCTGTCTGCAGAATGTGCTGGTGGTGGCTCCCTGCACAGGAGTGCAGCACAGTGGTGGAAGCTCAGGAACCATGGGATGAGAAGCTGAGGCTTGGTCAGCAGCAGCCTCCAGCTTTCCTGCTCACCCACGAGCCATCAGGACCCAGAGTGGCATTGGCCACTGTTGTGTTCCTCTGCTGTGTCCCTCTGCTGTCAGTGGCTACTCCTCCCAACCTGAGTCATCCCAAGTACGAAGACCTGAGGACCAAGAAAGACTCCCTTCCTTGACCAATTTTTAGTTAGGGGGCCACTGAATGCACTTGGCCTGCTGAGCCCAGTTTTGGCAAGGAATCCAGCTAAGTCAATTTTTTAAAAAATTTCATTTATTTATTCATGAGAGAGAGAGAGAGAGAGACAGAGAGAGAGAGGCAGAGACACAGGCAGAGGGAGAAGCAGGCTCCATGCGGGCAGCCCGATGTGGGACTCGATCCCAGGACCCTGAGATCACACACTCTGGGCTGAAGGCAGATGCTCAACCACTGAGCCACCCCGGCGTCCCCTAGCTAAGTCAATTTATGGGGAGTCCCCTTTTGCTTTGTTATCGGATCAAGCTTCTGCAAGATCAAGCTTCGCCACCTTAGAAGGATATCTTTGGCTGAGTTTTCCCTATTCTGGTCACCGGATGGGGAAAATCCAACAGACAGAGTAGGTATCAGGTTCCCTTGCCTGAAATGCCCTTCCCCCTCTGCCTTAGTTCAGGTGAATGGAACAAAACACTGGACTGAGGGGCTTATAAACACCAGACTTTTCCTTCGTGCAGTTCTGGGGCTCCCTGAGGTCTCTTTCATAAGGTCACCACCTTCATTCTTGAGGGTGGTGCCAATCACCTCCCAAAGGCCCCACCTCCTATTACCATCAGGCTAGGAATCAGGTTTCAACACCTGAATTGGGGTGAGGGTGGGGGGTACCTGCATTCCTGGAAAATCCTTCCCTGGCTTTCTGTCCCCAGACTCCTCTCTTTACCTCTTTTGATGGAGCCTTTTCTGGCCACTGCTCTTTTCAACATCGTCTTCCCTCTTCCCAGCAAGGCCCAAGCTGTGTCTTCTTCATTTCAGGGCCCCCTGCCCAGGAGCTCACAGGCTCCCATTCTGTACAAGGCGTGAGTACAGAAGAAGGCAGGGCAATGGTTTCGGGGTGGGGGCGGCTGAGTTTAGGGGCTGTGGCAGGAGGCTGGTTACTGAGATCTCAGGATGTCCCTGTTTTTCCCTGATTTCTCCAGGCAGACAAATTTTTTTTTTT
The DNA here is from genome assembly GCF_003254725.2 of Canis lupus dingo. Lineage (NCBI taxonomy): Eukaryota > Metazoa > Chordata > Mammalia > Carnivora > Canidae > Canis > Canis lupus. The sequence continues at coordinate 7,868,993 of NC_064251.1, forward strand.
TTTCAGACAGATAGAAGGGAAAAACCAATTAAGCCCAATTACTTTGAAGAATTCTCATTGTTTCCATTATCTGCTCCCTCTACGTCCCCCTTCAAATAAAATAGGAAAAAAGACCATGAAGATAGACGATCTGGTGCTCCTAGGCTCGGGGAGCTGCTGTGTCTGCTGAGACTGAGGCTCGCTGTGGCCGCGGTCCAGCAAGCAGAGCCTCTCCGGGGACTCACGATTGCTGGGGTCATTACAAGCGGTTTTGCAGAGCACAAGCAAGCTTCAATTATTGTTCTCATGCCTGACAAGAGGCATCGTAGAAGCTGGGAAATACAGATTGGGACGTGCCTAAGAGACACCCACCAGCATCAGGCTCTGAAATGGGGTTTTTGCTGTGGAACGTCCAGCCAAGGAGCTAGAACTGCCCCGGCGTGTGTGTTCAATCCGGGGGGGGGGGGGGGCCCTTCCTGTGTATGTCGATGGAGCTTCTTAATGACCCTCCTTCTCAACTCATTCCTAACTACAGTATACCGTCCTTGGCCATGGGGGGAAACCACAAAATGACTCTCAGGTTCCTCTGCCTTTTTGTAAGTCCAGACCCCATTGACGATGGCCACGGGGAGGGAGAGTGAGCACCAGGGACAGGCCTTGGGTCTTGCTGAGCGTCCCTCCTGGGCAGAGGGGTGGCCACCTGAAGGGAGCAGTTTTCAAGCTAATACTACACCTTCTCGTTTGCTTTCACTAGCTGCGTGGTAAGTCTTTCTTTTACTGGCTTTCGGAGGAAGTGCAGTGATCTGATCTGCATATATTTGTCCTTGGCATGCTAGTAGAGACCAGCCTTCCCTTCCCCTTGCTCCTTTGTCCATTCTCTCACTCTTCCCTGAGCCGCCGGGTTCCTTTCCCAGGGCTGCCATAACTAATTACTTGCAAACTCGATGAACTTCAAGCAGTAGACGTTTATTTATACTCTCATCGTTCTGGGGGCCAGAAGTCTAAAGTCCAGGAGTCAGCAGGGCCATCCCATCCTCGCTGTCTGTGTAGACTCTAAGGGAGGATCCCTCCTCGCCTCTTCCCAGCTTCTGGTGGCTTCCAGCAACCTTGGCGTTCCTTGGCTTGCAGATGCATGACCCCGATCTCTTGCTTCTGTCTTCACATGGCCTTCTCCCCTGTGCATCTCATGTTCTTACAAGGACACGCTCTTTGAATTTAGGGCCCAATCTGTTCCAGCATGACCTCATCTTTATTACATCTGCAAAGACCCTGTTTTCAAATAAGGTGACATTTGAAGCTCCAGATGGACATGAATTGTGGGGAAGGGAGGACCCTCTACAGCCGTTATTCATTAAAAAGCTTAGCATGTGCCTGGCACCACACCATCTGCCGGGAGTATGTTAGTGTGCAAATATGGACCGGGCCCTGCCCTCGCAGGACTTACAGGCTGGTGGGGAAGACAGTGACTGTGTCATCACGCTCACATCCAGCTGAGAGCTGGAGCCTCTCTTCTCCAGCCTGCGTTCCCACCTGTGCCAGCCAGGTGTCTTCATCTTCACCACTGCCAGGCCTCCACTTCTTGTACACGTCAGCGTGTGTCCCATCCTGTCGCCCTTGCCCCCAGCCCCTCCCTGTCCCACGGTAGTGCACACCTCTGATTTCCTTGGGACTGATCACTGAGCCATGCACAGATCACCTTCAGGATGCAATGGGCCTTCACCCCAGCAGAAGGAGATCACCCGTGGTTCTGGCCCACATTGGAATTCCCGCCGCTCAGGCCACCTCATTGGCCTTCAGCCTTCGTTCTCATAAATCTGCAAGGGGAAAGCTTTCTCTCCACTTTGCTTGAACTCTGCTTTTCCAATTTTCTCGGCATTGCTGATAACCTGATGGATTCTCTTTGGTGCTGTGACCTTTTGCAGCACAATCCTGCTGGGGGCCAACATGCTTGCTTTCTCTAACAGGCACAGACACTGGGGTGATATTTTGAAACTCGGATTCAGCTTAGGAAAACAAAGATGCTAAGAACGAGGACTGCCCCTCCTGCACTATGGCTGGTGGACGCCAGACCCTTTAATTGCTGCTGTTCTATAATTAGTGTCCACTGTCTTGGCAGTAACTTAGGAACGCCTGGAAGCATGGATTTTGTTGTTTATTGTTATTGCATTAATGACTGCAGATTCTGATAAGGCTCTGACTAAATAATCGCTCCCAGTTACTTACCACCATCTTCTCTGCCCTGGAGGGCTGTACCTGCCTCCTCCCTCACCCTCTGTCCCTACCCTCCCACCGCCAGTTCTCTGCCCAGCTGCCAGAGTGACCCCAGAAGAATGCAAACTAGATTGCACCTCGCCATATGCTTCCAGTTTCTTAGCGTCAGGCTCCTGGCTGCTCCTCTGGCCACATCTGCAGTCACCCTGCCCTCTGTCCTTTCTCCTACCTCATCAGGCCATGTGGGTCCTCAAACATGCCCAGCACCTGCCTTCCAAGAGCCTTTAAGCTTGTGCTTCGCTCTGGCCATCCACAGGGCTTGTTCCTCTCTCACAGACTTCTCTGCCTCATGTGACCTGCTGGGGAGGTGAAACTGGTCTCAAAAACCATCTTGGACCACCCTCTCTCCATCTCCCTGCCCCGCTGTGCCTCCCCAACTGTGCTCGCAGTGCAGAGGCCCATTATATGCACCGTCCTTGGTTGCCAGCTTCCCTCCTGGACTCAGTCCCACGAGAGCTTGGGATATCTCTGTTTTGCCTGCCACCACCGTCCCCATGCCAGACCCTGGCTTCTCCGTGAGGTTCCACTCTCCTCTTCTCAAATTAGAATTTGACACGAAGGACATGGGATTTAAGAAAAAAAAAAAAAAAAAAAGCTAGGTGGTTGTGGTTGTGTGAGGATGAGAAAGGCAAGCAGAATTCAGGGTCTGGTCCGGTTCTGGAGGCCCATTGCACGGGGCTCCATGAAGCACAGCAGGCTCATGTCTGCCTCGTGGTCACCGTGTTTCTGTTTCTCATGTTGGGCTTTGTAGAAAGCCATTAGAGTACCTGGAGAAGCCAGAGAGAGTGCAGCCCACTTACTGGGGCTGGCGGGGCTCAGGAAAAGTGGCTTTCACTTGGATGGTTCTGGACACTCAGCACATCAGTTCAGCTTGGGCCCCCGCGTAACACACGAAATGTCGCCTCCTGCCCTGGCAAGAAACCTGTCTGCTTTCTCTTGGCAGTCACTTGCCTAGGTGTTGAGCAGCTGCCGTGGAGGAGAGTGCTAGGCCTAGAATCAGGTCTGGGTTCTTGACCTGGCTCTACAGAAGAGAAAAGGGAACAAGGAGGGTGTAGTGTAGTGTGTGTGTGTGTGTGTGTGTGTGTGTGTGTGCGTGCATGCACGTGTGTGCATGTATTTACACAAATATGAGCACACAGCCATATGTGGGTATGTGTACACATGTAGGCATTTATGCATGTGCATGCCTGAGTACAGAGGTGTGTATAATGTGTGCATGCATTGCACACATGTGCACGTGGTACGCACCTGTATGCAGATGTGTGTTCGTGAACATTACCTACATGTATGTGGGTACACATGTTCATATGTGAATTTTTATGGGTATGTGTATGCATGTGCATGTATGTGTGCATTTGTGTGTGCACAGCAGTGTGTACCCATGCATATATGTTTGTGTGTATGAATGTGTGTGGATGTGTATATTGGTGTATATACTTGTGTGTGTGTGTGTGTGTGTGTGTGTTCGTTCCTTCTTGGCCAAGCTCAAGGGCTTTCCAGTGAAATCAAATCCCTGCCTCTAAGCCAGCACAGATTTTTGCTGTATTTTTCACTGGGATTCTTGGGTTTGGCTCGGGTAAAGGGAGGAGCCCACTAACTTATTCCTCCCCTCTTTTGGGGACCACTTTGGGGCTGTCCGAAAATGCTAACACGAACGACAAAACATTTCTTCCCGAACAACAGTGGTATAACAAGGAGTGGCCTCCCTGGAGACCTGAACTCTCCTGATCAATTCTGGGCCTGCAAGATGGGGTGCTTCAGCCCTTCAGAAACTGCCCCCCCCTCGCCATGTCCCCACTTTTTTTGGAGGCTGCCAGTTGACAGCAGACATTTCCTTTGTGGCTACGAGCTTAGTTGTCTTTCCACCATCTGTCCACTGGAGCTGGTGTCACCAAGGTGACTTCTTAATTGCTAAATGCAACGGATGCTTTTCAGCACATTGTTAGACTTTCTGCTGCATTTGATTCACTTGGCTATTCTTTTTCTTTCTCATAAAATTCTCGGTCCTTGGTTTTACGGGTACTATTTTTTCTTGCTCTCCACTAACCCCCCCCCCCCGCCCCCTGCCCACCTCTGCTCTGTTTCTCCACAGTGTCCTGTACTTCTTTGGACCCTATTCCTCCCATCTGTCCCTTAAATATTGCTTTCAACCTCCACCCCCACCCCTCGGGCTCCATCCTCTGCCCTCTTCTCTTGGGTAATCTTTCTCATGCCAGATGCTTCATCTGTTCTGAGCACACATTCACGTCCAGCTCTGTTGCCAGCCCACACTTCTCATTGAGTGCCACATGCACGTTTCCACCTGCCTGTCAGGCATCCCTAGGACGCCAGTCTCTCCCATCAAACTCAGCTTGTTCAAAGCAGAGCTCACCAGCTGCCCCAAACCCATTGCTTCCCTGGTGTTTGCTCTACATTTATGCCACCAACATTCACCTGTTTGCCTCAAGCCTGAAACAGTTGGCTCTTCTAGACCAGTACCGTTCAGTAGAACTTTGCGTGTTGATCGATGAGCTCTCTGACTGCACTATCCACTATGGGAGCCACTAACCACATGTGACTACCGAGCACTCAGTTGTGCCCGGTGTGACTCATCGAACTATAATGTCACTTAGTTTTAATGACTTTATATTTAAGTAGCTGCATGCAGCTGGTGATTCCCATACCAGACAGTTCAGTGCAGATGACTTCCTGTTCCTCACTCTCCTCACTGGGATTCCCTCAGTTCAGGCCTCTGGCTTCTCTCCCAGGAATGGTCCAGTAGCTTCCAAGATGGTGTCCATGGCCTGATCCTTTCCAAATATGTGTTCTTGGAGCAGGCTTTCAAGGCATCGTCTCCCCAGTGAACCCCTTCCTTCTCTGCTCCTACAAACAGACAGACCTGAGCCCTTTACTTTCTGTGTCTTTTTTTCCTATTTCTGTTATTACAATTAATGATTGTGTTATAAATTTTATTTTATCTTTTTAAAGATTTATTTATTTATTTTAGAGAGAAAGGGTGTGCAAGTAGGGGGAGAGGTAGAGGGAGAGAAAGAATCTCAAGCAGACTCCCAGTTGAGTGCAGAGCCTGATGCAGGGCTCAATCTCACAACCCTGAGATCATGAGCCAGAATCAAGAGTCAGTTCCCCAATGAACTGAGCCATCCACAACACGATTGTGTTATTGATTTTAAAAATACAGCTGTGCCCCCTCTATAAACTCTTCATGAAGGAGCAGCTTGGTGTTGATACATCTTCTGGCGTCCTGTGTGGGGCATAGCACTAATAAACGTTCACTGTGCAAGCAAAGGAGTCATATGGATTGTGCCCAAATGTGCTCCTTTGGCTTTGGGTTACACTTTATCCTTCCAATAATTTGTGGTAAAAATTCCATCTCCTGAAAAATCATGTAACTTGAAAACTTAGTTTTCATAGTCCCAGAAAATAAGTTCAATTCACTGTTGATTTTAAGGTACCGAATCATAAGGACGCCTGGGTGGCTCAGTGGTTGAACACCTGCCTTTGGCTCTGGGCGTGATCCTGGAGTCCCAGGATCGAGTCCCACATCGGGCTCCCTGCAGGGAGCCTGCTTCTCCCTCTGCCTGTGTCTCTGCCTCTCTCTCTGAGTCTCTCATGAATAAATAAATAAAATCTTTTTAAAAAAAAGGTACTGAATCATACATACACACTAAAAAACTTTTTTCTTTTAATCTTTAATAGGGCTTTGGGATTATGTGCACTTTATTAAGCACTAGTAGCACTAATTCTTTCCAAAAAAATAGCAATTTGTGTATGATCTATATTAGCAATTTTCACTTAACTACAGTGTTTGGTTAAGTAAAACAGCCCTTTCCAACCATTCTTCACAGAGAAAGAGGTTTTCTTTTGTTTTTTTAAGGATTTTATTTATCCATGAGAGACACAGAGAGAGAGGTAGAGACACAGGCAGAGGGAGAAGCAGGCTCCCTGCAGGGAGCCTGATGTGGGACTGGATCCCGGGACCCCAGGATCATGAGCCCAAGGCAGACGCCCAACCACTGAGCCACCCAACCACTGAGCCACCCAGGTGCCCCCACAGAGAAAGAGTTTATTGAACATCCTTGACTGGGTTTTGCAGAAGATGATGTTTACATGAAACTTTCTTTCCTCCAACTCAAAGCAGCCGTGGTGAGAGGGACACAGACTCAGAGGAAAAGAAAGTCGTGAAAGGAAGGAGGAAAACAGAAGGGGAGGATTTGCCATGGATGGGGGGGCCGCTGGCCACTTATGTGCTTCACTGCTCTTCAGAGGACGGGTGGAAAGGGCTCTTCTGGGTGGAAACAGCATGCAAAGAGATGTCTTTAGTCCACGTGGGCAGTTTTCAGGCCAGGTTGTGGCGCTGTTCTTCTCTCTGTGCACTAAGGTCTCAGGATTGTGTTTCTGAGCTGGGTCCCCTCCATCCCATGGGGGGCAGTCAGCTTTCCCTGCTGTCCGCTCAGTCCTTCACCTGCCCACCTCTTTCCCCACTGCTGTCAGCTGTGTTTACCTCGAAACAGCCAAGGAAACAGTCTTCTGTTTTTATATTTATTTTTTAAAGATTTTACTGATTTATTTGAGAGAGAGAGAGTGTGTGTGAAAAAGAGAACACGAGCACGGGGGAGTGGCAGAGGGAGAGGGAGAGGGAGAGGGAGAAGCAGACTCTTCGCTGAGCAGGGAGCCCGGCCCAGGGCTCGATCCCAGGACCCTGAGATCATGACCTGAGCTGAAGGCAGACCCTTCACCCCCCAGGTTCCCCAGTCTGTTTCTAGTCAGTTAAACAAAGATATAGATGTTTGTTCAAGCACAGTGCTAGGTTCCAGGGAAGCGGTGGCCCGTACGATAGACACGGTCTCCCATTTACTGTACTCCCCAGATCTGTGCCTGTGGCCAATGGGATCAAGCCCAAATCCTAGCTTTGCTCCGGAGGCCTTCCTAAGCTACCTTCACCCTTCACCCCAGATGCTTGTCCAACAGCCCCGCCCCACACACTACATGGGGACTGTCCTCTCTGCTGTGTAGGTTTTAGTCATTCTTCAAGACTCAGTTTAACTCTCTTCTCTCTATGAGGCTTTTCTGACTCCTTCGGGCTGAGGCATAGCTGCTTCTTCTAGATTTGATATCCCCCACTCCCCCACCCCCCCCATCCTGTATTACTAGCATTGGTTATTTTGTGTTGGACTTCATGAATTCTCCTATTGATCTCACTGCTTGGTTCTTCAAGTTCAAATGCTGTGTCATATCTGTCTTCGTGTGCCTGAAACAGTGCCTGGGAATGTGGCAGGTGTTCTGGACATATCTAAAAAGAGAACAGTATACTTATTGGGGTTGCACATGCCCTGTCACCTAAGAGAGCTCAATTTCCATCTCTCTACTGTGCCATGACTTAATCCAGCCGCATTTCTGTCTTTTGGCCCCTTCTCCTTCCTGGCAGCCCATTAGAGTAGTGGCATCAACCTAGAACTGCGGCTTTTTAAAGTTAATCTCTCTCTTTCTCTCTTTTTAAACATTTTATTTATTTTAGAGAGAGAGATACCAAGTGAGAGGGGCAGAGGGTGAGGGGGAGAGAGAGGACCCCAAGCAGACTCCCTGCTGAGTGCAGAGCTTTATCCCAGCACCCCAAGATCATGACCTGAGCCAAAACCAAGAGTCAGACACTCAACCGACTGTGTCACTCAGGTGACCCTAAAGTTAATGTCTTTTAACCATGGTTTTTCTCATGTGTGTGCATTGTGGGTTTTGACACTCCCTTCCTCAGCCCCTTGTACCCATTATTCTTCCTACATAAGATTCTCAAGCAATCTAGCAGGAATGAGATTCAAAGAACCAACTGTATAGCCTAGCTAGCCAAGGAGCTTACTTCTTCTCAATTGAGCTGCTGTAGTCCTCACACTTTCATTCAATAGTATTGGTTTCTTTTTCCTTTTTATCCTCTAATTTTTTTGCGGGGAGGTGGTGGGGAAGATGGGTAGAGGGTATTGTTGTCTTAGAACTTTGTATAAATGATCATTTTGACAAAGGCACAAAAGCCCTCATTCTGATTGGCACCATATTTGAAATCAAAGTCACAGCTATCATTATGAAGACCTCATTTCCTGGTGATTGATTGAACATAATTGCTTCTTGGAGAACTTACCCCTGAAAAACCCATCGATGCTGGCAAGGAGCGACAAGCTACACTCATTCCTCTCCCTCCCGCCAGCTCATCTCTTGGATCCAACGAGGCCATTAGTTGGAGGAGGCAGTTTGGTGAGCAGTGGCCAAGAAATCTCCCAGAACGGTGTCACGCTGAGCTCTTTCTAACTCCAAAAATCGTGTGTGAACCAGCCGATGTGCATGGTTTGTGGACGAATTTCTTCTGCACTGTGTGTCATCTCACCTAGAATCTGCAGAAATTTATAGCATCTTTTATCCCTGGAACTAAGAGATTCAATTTAGTCTGATGCTCACTTAGACAAGATAGGAAAAAAATCACCCCAAATCAATGGGGAAATCAGTGCCTCAATCTGGAAGGAGCAGTGCCATATTATTAAACTATTTCTCTTCTTCCTTTTACCACGGGAAGATGAATATCTCACTTTTTTTCTCCACCTAAGACTCTGAAGAGAAAGAGATTCTATATTTTTCTCTGTCACCTATGCTGGTCTCCCAATAACGTTCATAATTTAAAAAGAAAATTATGAATGTCTTCCCTTGTCTTGCCATGGAAGCTCATTTCATCCTGTGCAGTCCTTGCTAAGAATCAAGACTCTTGTCTCTACGTTGGTCCTTCAAAACATTTGTTCAACAAATCCTTATTGAGCACCTACTGTATGCCTTCCTGTCTAAGGTGAGCCTCCTTCTCTCAGACCTTCTTGCCACAGAGCCAAGAGGCAGAGTTCATACCCCTCTTCTTTTCACTCTTAATTAAAAGCCCTTCCAGGGCATCTGGGTGGCTCAGTCAGCTCAGGTCATGATCTTGGGGTCCTGGAATCGAGCCCCATCTAGGGCTCGCTGCTCAATGAGGAGTCTGTTTCTCCCTCTCCTTCTGCCCCTCCCACCCCATCCCCAGTTGTGCTCTGTCTCACTCTCTCTCAAAGTGATAACTAAAATACATATTTTTTAAAAAGCCCTTCCTCTTTGAGGCTCATGTTGTCTGCCTTTAGCATTCTTGTTTTGGTGACACGCAAGCTAACAGCTGTAACAGTCAGTCCCTAAAGACCCAGGAGAGGGGCACCTGGGTGGCTTAGTGGTTGAGCATCTACCTTTGGCTTGGATCATGATCCTGGGGTCCTGGGATACAGTCCTACATCGGGCTCCTCAGAGGGAGCCTGCTTCTCCCTCTGCCTATGTCTCTGCCTCTCTCTGTGTCTCTCATGAATAAATGAATAAAATCTTAAAAAAAAAATAGCCCCAGGAGAGGATCATCTCTTGCTTGGGCAACAGTCCCATTTAGGTGAGTTGGGGAGGGGAGTTCTGCTCCGTCCCTGCCCCATGCTCCTCGCTGTGTTCTGATCCCCAGACTTTGGTCACCTGGCAGCTGCCACGATCTTGAAGGTCTCCACTAGATCCTCTGCATCTGGCCTGCAGACATGGAAGGAGCATAGCGAGGAGGATTTTGTGAGAGGATTTTTTAGGTGCCAAGTATAGAAATGTCACATCTCTCTTCTGCCCACATTCTGTGGGCCAAATCGAGTCACAGGGCCCACCTAAGTGCCAGCAATGCTGGGAAGTATGTCCACCTGTTTGTCCAGGTGGGAGAAGAGAGGGAATTTGATGAACACAGAGCAGCACCCACCTCCCCTACTGCTGTCAGCTTCCACGTGGACAGTTCTAGATGCTCCCCTCATGGTGCTCCCTCATGGTCACTCCCTGAGCCTTTCTCAGCTCAGACTTGCGCTTCAGTATCCTGTCATTTGCCCTGAGCATCCACCTTCCTCCAGAGATCTCTGTTGGGGGCATGTTCTCATGGTCCTCACTCCTTCCCTTCCTTCTCTGCTCCCCGACTTGAGCTCCCGGGGCTGCTGAGAGTGATCACACACAAGCACGGGCATAAGTGCCATTCGAGATTCTAGCTCGCCCACCCAGACTGGCCCTCCAGGCTTGGCCAGCTCTTTCTGTCATGGATTTGGTGATCATCTAAAGATCCACCAGACCCCATGAAGTCCTTTCTCAACCTTCATCCCCCTGATTCTTCAGCCAACAGCTTAGTAATAGGCAGTCAGGCAAGGGTACCCTCCTCTTCCTGCTGCACTCACTCCAAACTTACCTGTTTGCTACCTGCCCCCTTTATATCACTCCCAGAAGATGGGGTGTTCTGCTCCCACAACTCAGGGTCAATTCTTTTTCTTTTGGCCTTGTCTTCTTCCCCTCCCTCCTTTTCCCATCAACTACCTCCTGTCCTCTGTTTCCCCTCCTCTCCTGGCTCTTTCCATCAGTCCACACACACTCTTGTGTCATTTTATCTTGACCAGAAAGGTCTTCCCTTCACCCTGCTCCCTGCATCTAGCTATCACCCACTTTCTTGTCTCCTCTTTCTAGCGAAACTTCTGAAAGGAGACGTTCACATGCACTGTTTTCTTTTCTTTGCCTCCAGTCACCTCCTGACAAGCGAATCCTAAATATCAAATCCACTGGGAAATTGTGTCACTGGACTGACATCCCAGTACCTCTGCAATGGTGAGCCTCTGCTTCTTCTCAAAACGTTCTTCTCCTTGCTTGTGGAATACTTCCTGGTTCTTGGCCCTCCCTGTAGGTGTCTGTCAACAAGATTAGGGTTGCCCCTTCTTGTCTTTCATTGACAGCTTCTTTTCCTTTTGCCCACATTCACTCCGGGGGCCCTCATCCAGGCTCGAGGTTCTATGTAGAACTGGATCACCAAGTCAGGCTTGGTTTCACAGATGCAAGAATCAAATGTCCCCTCCCAGTGACTATCTTACTTGCTTGTCCAATAGCCACTTATATGGATTGGACCTAAAACAGAATACCCGACCTCCCTTTTCCCTAACCTTAGCCTTCTCTGCCTCCTTCATTCCTCACATTGGGAAGAACGTGATGGAGCCATACCTACTCAGCCTCTCAGGCAAGAAACCTCAACATCATTGATCTCTCCTCCTTTTTTCTAATCCCACAAAGCCACTTAATCACCATGTCCTGCTGATTGTGCTTCATAAAGATTTCTCGAATCCTTACTCCAACTGGCCTAGGTTGAATCCCTCATTATAGCTTGTGTGGACCACTCCAACAGCCTCCTTATGCACCTCCCTGCTTCCAGTCTCACCTCACTTCTCACCCACCTGAGTCTGTGCATTTACCTGCTTTTAGCCCTTCATTGGGTTGGAGTCTGTTGCTCTCTACTGTCACCCAAGGATACAACCTGCAGTTACCTGGTGCAGATGAAATGCACTCCTCTAGGATGAATCAGAACATATTAGAACTGTCCTGGTGCCGTGCTGTGCAAGTGGGTCCTTGTAGCTCAGGATAAAATTAGTAGTGACAGCATCATATGTGGATTATGAAAGAGCCAAACTTTTAAATCACTTAGATGAAAGTAAAAAAAGTACTTTTTCAACTGTTGTTGAAATTGTTTGATGACTCAAGAAGCCTGTCTTGGGAATGCAGCAACACTGGTGTCAAAAGACCCACAGATGAAATGTGAGAATGAGCAAAGGCAGCATCCCTAAGTTAATATATTATTGTATATGATTTAAAAAAACACGCATGAAGACTAAGTTAATGGATTCAATAGTACCAATAGACATGTGACTATCCCATCCATACCTGCAACTTCAAAAGCTGTTATGTTCAGTTGGCCGGTTGCTTCCTTTTTGTTGGGAAAATGGAGACTGGCCCTATATTCAGAGTTAGTGCAGATCTGGGAGATATTCATTTATTTAAATATTTTGTTTATTGGAATTTTGTTTGTTGGGCCTCCTCTTGACTGTATTTGAGGTCAATGGCGCCCATGCCTCAGTGACTGTACCTGGTTACTCCCCAACGCTTACCTTGGGTAAAACAAGCTTAGAACTGATTAGGTGGGCAAAGTGATATTGTAGCATGGGACTCTGAAAAGATCATGCCTGGTAAGATGTTTAGAAGCTTCACTGTTTGGGCCAGCGGAGGTTTGAGAAGACCTTTTGAAAGACCTCTTGTTCCTAAATCCAAGTCAACAAGCAAGCACTGACCCTATCTGTTGGCAATGTAGGACTGATGTGTTTGGGTTGTATTAGGTGGCTTTGTTCACATCTGTGAAAATGCCTGGGTTAAAAGTTAGCAAGTCAGAGGTCTGTACTGTCCTTCTTCTAGCAGTGCGGTAAGATACCAAAGGAAAGGAAAGCATATTTTAGACCTTCGAGTCCCTTGTAATTTAATGGAGCCCAAAATGTAGAATAAAAAAGAGTTTTAGTCTCAGAATCTGGAGAGGAGTGTAAAAGTCCCCCATCCCACGCACATCCTCATGTCGATGTCCATAGAATAATGATTCAGTCCTGACTTGTATGATTCTAGCAAGAATTTTCCAGTCCTTCACAAAAGCAAAAAAAAAAAAAAAAAAAAAAAACCAAAACCACATATTTTTAGAAGCCATGATTTGAATGCAAGAGAAATACGGTTTCCAAGACAGGACGAGAGCCATTAGGGAAAGTTTCATTTCTGAGTTCCCACCGGCAACAGGCAAGAGGTGGGGGAAATCATTCTTTTCACAAATGTATTCCTATTTAGGGTTTAGGTTTGTACCGAGTGAGGACTGAAAGAACAAATGGGAGCAGAGATCTGCTGAGGAGAGTTGGTATTTTTAATGAGGTTTTTTCCCTCCCCCTTTCTATATTTGCTGCCGTCCAGGCAAGCATGTACACAAATAGCCACAATTTGTAAATTGTTCCTGACATATTTTCTGCTCTTTGAATTCCCTGAGTGCCTGCAACATAATTAGAAAGAAGCAATCTTTTACATCAGTAATAGGAAAAAGGACATGGTTTCGGCATGCAAATAAGATGTTACCTAAACAGAAAATTATAGATGCAACAGCGACTGTTCTCGTCATGGAGACGGGATGGGAGCTGTTGACGGCAGTGGGAACTGCTCCTGGCTCTGCACGCTGACATTTCCCTCTGCTGCTCTGAGCCACCTACTGCTTACACAAGCACAGGGAAGATGGTGCAGAAGAAAGAGCAGGAAGACAGAGCCCTCCAGAGAGATGCACACAGCCTCCATGGAGGTTTCCTTTTGCGGGTTGGAGGCTCTGGATTTGAAAATGAGAGTTTTTGATGTGCTTCCTCTGCTCTTTTGCAGAGTCCCCCTTCTGATGCAGACACAAGAGCTAGACACACTTCATAAGGGATACAACCCCTAACTTTAGTGGATGGATGGATGGATGGATGGATGGATGGATGGATGGGTGGATGGATGGATGGATGGATGGATGGATTGATTGATTCATCTACTCAGTGAGCATCTGTTTGATGCTGTCCTAAGCTTTGGGGCTACATCAGTATACTGAAAAAAGAGAAAGGACTTATATCTAGTGGGGGATGATGGGGTAGGTGATTTTCTCTAGTTCTATGGTGGGGGTGGAGGAATAAAGCAGAATAGTAGGATGGAAGTGTGACTCGGTTGTTTTTTAGGTAAGGCCGTTAGGGAAGGCCTCTGTAGCTTTTGGGAAGAAGGTACTATTAGAATGTCTTTGGAGAGGATATTCTGGTGAGTGGGAGCATCCTCCTTAAAGAAAGCATCAGTGAGAGGTCCTGGAGCTGGGAAGTGCATGATGTCTTTGAGGGGCAGCCAGGACACCAGTGTGATTGAGGGGAACACAGAGAACAGGCAGCCAGCATGGTGGATAGGCCTCGGACCACTGGGGCCCTCAGATTTCATTCAGAGCATGTTAGGAAGGCATCGGGAGGTTTCGATCAGAGGCGTTACATGAGTTGACTCAAGTTATACAGTACTGATGTCGTGGCCATGTGGGAACTAGAGGGCAAAGGTGGAAAACAGGTTACCAGTTGGGAGAGTATGTTTGTAGTGGAGAGAGAGAGTCACTCTGACCCAGGAAATAGTAATGGAGTTGAATGTTGAACTGATGGGATTTGCTGACGGGTGAGGCTGTGAGGGAAGGAGAAGGACCAGGGAAGACTCCTAGGCTTTTTGGATTGAGTGACTGGGTGAATGGCTGGAGAAGAACAAGTTTGGGGTGGGAGGAATTGGGAGTTTTGTATCGGAGATGACTCTTAACACACCCACATAGCACTATTGAACAGCAGAGGGAGCCATGACTTGTTAGTTCATAGAGATGTCTGGGCCGGAGATGTAAATTTGGGAATGATTAAAGCTGTGGGGTTGGCTGAGATCACCTCAGGAGTGGGGGTAGGTGGGAGGGAGGGAAGGCTGGAGACTGAGAACCAGAGACCTCTATTCAGAAGTCACCAAGTTGAGAAGAGTCCAGCAGAGGAGACTGATGAAGAGCAGCCAGGGAGGGCATAGTAATGCCAGGAGGGGTCCTGTCCTGGAAGCCCAGTGAGGAGTGTTCAGAAAGGAGGGACTGTGGACCATGTGAAATGCTGAGAGGATAAGCAAGATGTAGTCTGGGCCACCACCATTGGGTTGGGCCAAAAAGAGACCAGTGGTGACCCTGACAAGAGCAGTCTCAATGGAATGGTGGAGATGAAGGGCTGGTTGGAGAAGGTCAAAGAAAGAAGGAGAGATTGGCAAGTGAAGACAGAATATAGAAGGTTCTGCTGAGGAGTTTTTGTTATAAAAGGGGAGTGGACAGAGGGATAGAGTGGTGTGTGAGTGGCTGTGACATCTTTGGCAGGATTTATTTTTAAGAGGGACATATTATGGAAGGTGTATGCTCATAGACATAATCCAGTAGAGAGGGAGAAATTGATGACGTGGGGGAATGAATGGAGCAATGTGGCTGGCTAGGTGAGAGGAGATGGGATAGGAGTGAGGATGGCCGGCCGTTTCCCAGGACAGAAGGCAGAGCAGATGGTGTGGACACCTGAACACGGGTGCACTTGGTAGTGACAAGCTGAGGAATATTTCTTCCCATTTCTCAGGGAAGTCAGAAATAAAAAGAATGTCAACTGGGAGGAAGGAAGATTGGAGGACCGAAGAGAAAGAAGGTATGCAGTCTATCCACTTTGGAAGTGGTAGCATGTCTTCTCAAGGGGGCTGTGGGAGAAATTCCAGGCAGCCCAAAGAGATTTCGAACCAGACCAGGCAGCATGCTGTTATGTTTTTCTCCAGCCACCTTCAGCTCTTGGGGAACAGGTGCAGAGAAGGTGGAGGGTTGATGTCACTGAGGCATGTGTGTAGGTGTGTGCCAGAGGGTGGTTGCGATACAGGACTACTGCTGGATGAGGAGGGAGGTGAAGACACAAGGTGAGCGTTGGAAGCAAAATGGTGGTTGGACCAATAGAGGAGAGATGCCAGTGGGACCAAATAATTCTTGGATGGAGGGTTCAAAAGAATAGAGCTGGAAATACAGAACACAAGTGGTGGCCATCTGGGATGCCTCAACTTGACATTTTGGAGGTAGTTCCTTTTTTCAGCACTACCCTTGGGGTTAGTTGGCTAAAACAGTGTGTAGGACAAGTTCATTGGAGGTGAGGACGGAAGTACCAAATAGGAGACTGAAGCCAAAGTGTTGGATGGTTTTTCTACATGAACCAGGAATGCTGGCATCGTTAATTATGGGTTGAATATGGTTCTTCTATCTTTAGAGAATGGAGGAAGGGTCTAGGTGGGAACTCAGTGATTGCAAGAGGTGACTTCTTAGTCAACAGCAGGAGAGGAGCATAAAAGGTACTAGCACAGTTGATGCTGGCTTTGAAAGAGGTTCATAGCTGCACGGACGGACCCAGGGCTCACGCTGAATAAATAGGAAATTTGAGTATGCAGGAAGCGTGGGTATGTCGGGGTCCACGGCAAGCTGTTTGAGCTGAAGGTGGTGAGGGAGCAGGAGCTAAAGAATTGGGGGTCTCAAAGTATAGGTAAAACCTAGAAGTTGATTTTACAATCTGGAGCTAGCCCCCAGGAAATCTATTTCAATAACCTACAAGTATCATCAGGCGTCCTTGAGACAATTGGATAAGAATTGCTGTGTTTCGAAGGCACTCTTGAAACACACACAGAAAATCATTTACGTGCTATAGTACTTCTGTCGTAGGCTTTTTAAGGTGATGACAAACCTGGAAAAAGTCTCCTTCTATAGCAAGAAAGATGTTTTAATGATTACTTTTTTTTAAAATCATGTATTTAGTGATGAGTCCTACTAGTGACAATTTTCTCTTTGCAGCTGTGCTCTAGAATCTCTCTCCAGTTAAAAACATTTTATTGTTATTTTGACTGGAATTATATTAAAGCTATTAATTTGAAAAGAATTAGTAGCTTAGCGGCTTACAACCTTTCTGCTCAAGAATACAGAATGCCTCTTCTTCATCTACTTTGTATTTTATATATTTCTGTTTGCCCTGGGTTTTCCTTTTTTGTTGTAGTTGCTTTTAGGGATTTTATTTATTTATTCATGACTGACATACAGATGGAGGCAGAGACATTGGCAGAGGGAGAAGCAGGCTCCCTCCATGGAGCCTGATGTAGGACTTGATCCCAGGACTCCAGGATCACGACCTGAGCTGAAGGCAGATACTCAACCACTGAGCCACCTAGGTGCCCCTCCAGTTTCCCTTTTTATGAAAACTCACTGTTTCAGAGGGACCCCAGAACTTTCCTGCTTACATATCTGCCCCGTAATGGGGAGGGTGGTGGTGGGGGGTGGTGATCATTAAGATACTGAATGTGATCTTTTAGCCCAGAAAGCTACTTGACAAATCTAAAGCAAAAGGTTGCACAGGCAAATTAACGGAGTGTCTGTTTCTTCACATTTAACACTGAACAGAACTGAGAGTGGATTATCCGCTTCCAGGTAGCGGGGCTTGCTGCAGCTTTGTGCATGAGGCTAGCTTTAAAACAAAAGGCTTCTGAGCACAGCCTCGTCCTTCATTAGATGCAGAACAGGGTGGCTGGAAATAATGCTCTGAGGATTTACTGTCTGAGACACAATTGAAAGTAATTCTCTGTTCCTGCAAGTGTCTCAGTAACCGTCCAACAGGACAGGGACTGGTGCCTCACTGGGCCACCGGCAGTGACGTGCTGCTTTGTACAGCCAGACCGTGGGGGCCACCAGCCGGCTCAGGGCACTGGGGTCCGGTTATAATAGGTTCTCCGTAACCTGGACAGTCAGCTCAAAGACCAGTCCCTGCCTGGGCCCAGACTGGAGGTCACAGTTCAGTCTTTGAGCTGTGATAGAATTTCCTTCCCTCCCAAATAAGGAGGGGTGGGGGCATGTACAATAGCCATCTTCATGGCTCTCCGCTGGGCAAGGTCCTTTAGACGAGGTCAGGGCACATTTCTGTTGTCCGTTTCTCCCTTTACAACTTGCGGATGGTGATCATTTCCCAGCCAAACCTCAGGAACTATGGTCCTCCCTCACCCTGAATCAGTCCCATGGTCCAGGAAAACAGAGACTTGAACCTGAAATGCCTACCTTGTAACTAACTGGCTCCCACATTCATGAAATTTTGAAAAGCTTCCATTTTAACAATGCCCAAGCATCAGCTTTGCACCATTTACACATCACCTGGGAAGCACATGCCTCAACTGGCTTAGTCGTCAAGAAGCTGCCATTCTGGGTTATCTCTGATTTTCATCCAGATTCATGGCAACAGCTCTCTGTGGCTTTATAGAAGATTCGAAGAGGATGCAGTATCGAGCAAACAGAGCTGGCACAGACAGCTGTGATACCATCCAGGCCTGCGAGCCCATGCAGACTCAAGTATGCACCCGTTAATAGCGGACGCAGGAGTCCGTAGTTACTAGAGGAGCGCTCCACGTAGAACACAGCCCTTGCTCGCGTTTTGTGCGGTGTTTACTCACATACACCCCAGCTTCCGTGGATCCAGTCTGCCCAAGTGACGCGTGGCACAGCGACGGATCCTCCGTGATGAAACCTTTATCCTTAAGTGAGTAATTCCGCTTCAAATCTTCTGCCTCAAGCAGCCTGTGAAGTCTTTCATTAGGAAAAGCGGTCGACCCAATCCTGCTGAAGTCAGACATTATTTCCTGCCAGTGGTGACAGCTCCAGATCAAACTCAGACAACTAGATTAAATGATTGCAGTAAGTGACTTGAATAAATGAAACAGCAGAGCAGGCCAGCTTAAAAACACATCCACATAGAGCTGCGACTCCCGAGTCAGGCCCGGGGCAGTCAAAGAAAATATGAGCAGAGCAGTAAAATGAGCGACGTGTTATGTCATCCTCAGAGTTCAGAAATGTCTTTCTGATCACAGCACTTGGGTTTTCTGGGATTCTCCTTTCTTCCTGTCTCTTGACTTGTGGGTATAGGTAGTGTGTCTCTTAAAGGAGTTGAAACAGCAGCTGTTTTGATCACTTCCTTAGACTGTATACCCTGAGGTGCTCAGAAAATTTATTATTGTTATTATTATTGACCGTAGCGACCCCCTTGACCCAATGTCCGGGGGTGGAGAAATAAAACAGACTACTACATCCTAGCCAACAGCTTCTTATTTAGTGGGAACTAGGGGGGAACAGGTAAGCATGATCCGAGGTTGCGGGAGAGAAGCCAGTTCTGCAGCCTGGGTGGCAAAGTGCACACACATTTATTTGGGCACCTGGGATGTTTTCACATGTACCAGAGCAGGTGTTAGGAGATTAGGGGCCTCTCTCGTTGTGAAGACAATACAGAAGGCATCTTCTTGCCATTCCCCACTTACAAATTTTTTGAATCAACAACAGATTTTTGTCATATCTCCCCAAAGTGGTCCGTGGAATGCCAGCTCCGTGAGATACTCATTAAAAGAATACAAGGAGAGGGCAGCCTGGGTGGCTCAGCGGTTTAGAGCTGCCTTCGGCCCAGGGCATGATCCTGGAGTCCCGGGATCGAGTCCCACGTCAGGTTCCCTGCATGGAGCCTGCTTCTCCCTCTGCCTGTGTGTCTGCCTCTCTCTCTCTCTCTCTCTCTCTCTCTCTCTGTGTCTTTCATTAATAAATATAATCTTTATTTTTTTTAATAAATAAAATCTTTAAAATAAATAAATAAATGAAAGAATACAAGGAGAAAAAAAGATTCTGTGATTCTGTGGCAGAATTAGTTTGGGAAATGACATAGATTATATTCTCTTTTGGTAGAATAATCATGCTCACTTAGGGCCTCTGGAAATCCTACAGCGAAGAAACCCACTCCACATGATTTAACCCAGAGGTTTCTAGATGCCTTCAACAGCTTTACTGACGTCCACTGGACACACGATGGAACAGTACACACCTCAAGGGCACGATGTGATGGATTTGACATACGTGCACACCTGTGAAGCTACCACCACAATCCAGATAGTTCCTTCTTGTTTCTTTTCTTTCTCTCTCTCTCTCTCTTTTTAAAATGATCTTATTTATTTGAGAGAGAGAGAGAGAGAACAAGTAGAGGGAGAAGTGGGGAGAAGGAGAGGAGGAAGCAGGCACCCACTGAGCAGAGAGCCCAACGTGGGGCTTGATCCCAGGACTCTGGGATCACGGCCTCAGCTGAAGGCAGAAGCGTAACCGATTGAGCCACCCAAGTGTCACCCCTTCTTTTTTTTTTTTAAGATTTTATTTATTTATTCATAGACACACACAGAGAGAGGCAGAGACACAGACAGAGGGAGAAGCAGGCTCCATGCAGGCAGCCCGATGTGGGACTCGATCCCGGGTCTCCAGGATCACACCCCAGGCTGTAGGCAGCACCAAACCGCTGCACCACTGGGGCTGTCCAATTGCCCCCTCTTGTTTCTGATTTGAATGTCATTGTGTGGCTACATTAGACAGGTTGGTCCATTCACTTACTGACAGGCGTGTAGGTCGTTTCCAGTTTGGGGCTCTTCCAAACAAAGGTGCAGTGAACGTTCGTGAGCAAGTCGTTACCAGGACATATGCTTTCATTTCTTTTGGATGCAGACCTGGGAGTGGAAGGGCTGGGCCTCATAGGCGGGGTACGTCTAACTTTTTACCAAACTGCCAGGCTGCCTTCCCGAAGCGGTCCTGCCATCTTATACCACGGTCCGCAGTGAGCGAGCATTCTAGTTTCTCCACATCCTCCCCAACACTTAGGATGTTCGGTCTTTATAACTTTAGCTCACTAGGTGTGTCATGGTTTTAATTTCCGTTTCCCTGGTGACTAACGATGTTGAGCATCTTCCCTTGGGCTTCTGTGGCGTCAGTGTTCTCCTCAACTCAGGGAATCTTCCAGGCACCACCCGAGGCCCCTCTCCTTGCTCTGCATCCCAGGAACTGTCAAGGTGTTCAGCTGGGGAGGGCTCACAGGGTTCACAGGGCTCACTTTGTTTCCCTCCCTCGGAAGTCACCGTCTTTTATTATCTGTCGCCCACTTGAAAATGGTGGTTGCATTTATTTTTGTCTGTTTTGTTTTATTTTGGTGGTTTCAGGTGAGAGAGTCCACCCCGTGCCTGTTATTCTATCTTTGCCATAAGCAGGGCCTTCGAAACATATTGCTTATGTTGATTTGACTGTGAAAGTCAGTTTTTCTCATCTGTTTTTGTAAATCCCACAGGACTTTGGTTCAATGGAACGCATATTGGCAAAGATGAGATTATATTAATATCCTTGGTCAGGGAGCCCTATGATTTTAATTAATGTGCCAGAATTACAGTCACAAGAATACTTCCTGGCATTCTCATTATGTGAAATATATGGAATGTACGTTTCGTGTTCAAATACCAGGTTTGAAATTGAGACAGATGTCATCTTTTCCATTATAAAAGCAGGGAAAGAATGTCACATACATTCTTAATGAACATCTCTCAGGCATACTGATCCTTAGTGAATATAGGTATGGAAATAGCCTCTTGCCTTTATTCTGCTCATGTTTGAAACCTCCACGGGATGGACCACTTGATTTCAGGACCAACGCGTATTTGATCCCTAATCCATCATCATACTGCTAGGATGTGAACTTTGTAAAAAGGCCGAATCGATGCAATGACTTTTCTATTTAGAAGCTTACCATTTCCAGCAGCAGCAGGATAAAGTCCCGAGATCCTGAACTTGACATAAAAGCTTTTATTATCTGTGTTTGTAGAATCATCTCTCATTTCCCCCCTTATGCAACCTACAGTCCAGCCACACGGGGCTACTTCTCTTCTAAAAAGAGTACTTCATTTTTCTTTTTATTTTAATAATAAATTTATTTTTTATTGGTGTTCAATTTACCAACATACAGAATAACACCCAGTGCTCATCCCGTCAAGTGCCCCCCTCAGTGCCCGTCACCCATTCACTCCCACCCCCCCGCCCTCCTCCCCTTCCACCACCCCTAGTTCGTTTCCCAGAGTTAGGAGTCTTTATGTTCTGTCTCCCAAAAAAGAGTACTTCATTTTTCTATATTTCTTTGCCTAAAGAAATGTTCCTTCTGTCTAGAGAACCCTCTGTGCCTCAAGATGGTTCAGGAATCTTTTCCGATCTTAAGACTTCTTTGACTTTCCAGGCAGGATCAAGCATGACTTCCCTTTGCTACAATAGTGCCTTGGCAAACCTAACACCAGTGTTACCATTTTGTATGAAAACTGTATGTTGCTCTTCCCTTCCATCACATGTGCTAGATGCTGGGTCTTTTAAAGGTAGCAGCTTGGTTTCTGTTCATCCCTCCACCTCCAACATGCCTTTTTGACAGAGGCTGGAATGCAGGAGCCTCAAGGATGAGGTACATCAAGACCATATTTTCTTCCTAGTGGAGACCTAGCCTGTCAGAGAATCCACGAATGTAGGCAAAGCCTCCTAAGTGTGCATGACACTCTTAGATGACCTGATAAATCATAAAACACCACCAGGATAAGTCAATAAGTCTACTGAGGAGATAGCTTAGGAGTTTGTGCCTGACAGTGATTTTCTGCAGTTCGGGAGAGCATCTATCTAGATTCTCACTCGGGTGGCATTGCATTGGTTCCATGCGTCCGTGGCCTGTTTGAGACGGCTGGTCAGCCCGACCAAGGCTTCTCAGAGTTGTTCAGAGCAGCTGATTCCCACAGGTGGTGTGTCTCTCCTTGGACAGTCTGTCCCAGAGGGGATTCAGTGTGTTGGATTCTATGTCCTGTCTCTCAATGCCCTTCTTCAACTCTACAGAATGAGGTGATGTTTTGGTTGTGGTTAAGATTTGTTTATTGTTTTGAAAGAGGTTGTGCATTTTGGTGTTGAATTTGGCCACTATGCTGGTTCAGCGCAGAATATTTTGCTCCGTGTTTAAACAAGGGTTTAAAGAAACACTTCCAAGACATTTTCATGAGTGGAGGCAGGCAGTCTCACAGGTGTCCAGGGGCACCAAGCTGCAATGAAATGGGATGTTTTCAAAAAATGATAGAACATGGGGATTTTTTTTTCTTTTTACTGGCAGAGATTCGGACTATCCACAGATTGATGCCACCATGTCTCAAAAATATTTTTAAGTTCTGTTTCTACAAATGTACCCTTTCAAATGTTCTGTTTTGCCCTTCGGCATCATTTATTCTACTTACTTGCATTCCTGCTTTAGACCTAAATAATAGCACATGTTGAAAATCTTAAGCATCCATACTAAAAACTGTAAACTTTTTGTGTGTGGGTTAACTTATCTTTGCATTTAAATTTCAAGTCTAAGGAAAAACTGTAAGTACGGTGTGAAGGCAACTTACCTTTGCTCAAAATTTGATATTGATTTTCTAGTCTGTTGATTTTCAGATTCAGCTGAGCATTAGCTCTAGGATGTGGGATAAGGATGGTGTCTTGCTGGCCCAGGACCCCCTTCACACAGCATTATAGTGCTTCCCTGCCATCTTTGACCCCTTGAACAAAAGATGATAGTCTAGGATTAAATAACAGCCATTTGGATTTGCAAGAAATGTTTGTGTATATGTACATTTTTTCTAAGAGGATGGCCAGCTTTTTAGGGACAAGATGTGGGGGCCATCTGGGAAGGATGAAAGCTAACATCTCTTTGGGACCCAGTTGATGTGAGGTGACATGCACTGATACTTGCTCTTTGAGACAATGACATCCAGGGGCCTTAGGGTCGAGGCAATGCCCTGGGGATAGAGCCAAGGGCATAAACACAGAACTAATGACACTACCTCTGGAGGGTTTTGTTTTTGTTTTTGTTTTTGTTTTTTTTTTTTTAGAGTTCCCATTTGTCAGGCAGGCACTGGCCTCCCCTCTCAAATTTCTTAGGTTGTTGTCAGGAAAAGCTAATCCTGATCTTTTCAAGACTCCACTTGGGAGATAGGAACATACTGAAATGTGGATCAGCTCCAGGGCTCCAAAGATTGAGATAGCAAATACTTCTGACAGACCCCAAAACCAAAGCAGAGTACTCTTGATAAATGGAATGGGATTTTTTTTTTTTTTTAAATCCCAGGACCATCGTGCTCTCTATGATAGATGAAAGAGCCACTTAGATGTTGGCATTTAGCATCTTCAATTTATCTTCCTAATTGAAATTTAAGGAGCAACAGTACAGACCACTTAAGACGCTCAGAACATTTAGAACAAATTCATTATTAAAGAAGAGTAGGAATTACTTGAAGCCTGTTTCCAGAGGAGAAATGCAGAACTAAGGGTTGCAGAAAGGTTTAGAAGCAAGAAAGGAACAGGAATCGCTAAAACAGGGAGAACAAGAGAGACCCTTGTGTCACCTTGAAGCACCACTGCTGCTCTGTCTGGGTCTACAGCTCTCAGATGGGCCATATTTCCATGGACTTTGAAGGAGGATTTCTGTGGTCAAACAATAGAACCAGCATGGTGGCCACCCCCGCCACCTCCTGCCTCCCCAGCACACACACACTATTTACGAACTGCTTTTAGGAAAAAATCAAGAGCTACAAGTCATTCTCTCATTTATCTACATGAAGCTGTTGGAAGAAGCAGCTCGTGGAGTTAAAAATCTGTCCCATTCCCCCAGGAATATGAAAGCATTAGTAGGTGACAGCTTTGTTACCTACAAGTTCTCCTGGAGAAAAAAACCACAAATGAAGCCCCGTGGGTTTCTAGAAGTTCAGTCTCTGAACTCAGAGAATTTCTGTCATTTTATATTTCTAAAAAAACATAATAAGACGAGGTCAATCTTGGTGACTTCTTTAACTCTAGGAAATATATAAGCAGAGAAGCTAATTAGCTTGGTCCTCTATGGATTGTGTGTTTGCCCACTACAGGCCAGTTGCCATTCCTGGCCCTGCCCTCAGGTCCTGCAAACCAGTGGTGGAAACAGATATTAAATAAATGCATGGAAATAGCTATCACTTTTGAGGGCCAGCGTGATGGAAATAAACATGGTCCTAAGATCAGGACCAGAAGGAAATCTACTTTATTATTTTTTTTCATTACGACTTAATTTTTGCAAATATGATACATAGCTCTTTGTAGACATTTAAGCAATATAAAGAGTCCAGAGGAAAAGTCAAGAAATCTCCCCAAGTCTCACCTCCCAGGAATAAGCAATATAAACATTTTGTAAACATAATTCTAGACATCTGTCTCTGCATATTTATAGATAAAAGGATGGATGGATGGAAGGAATTTAATTAACATAGAAAGGGGAGCACATGCCATTTTACAGTAACTATTGAATTTGATTATATTTGAATTTAGCTGAAGTGAAAGAAAGTACAGCTAAAAGAATTGCTAAGCCTCGGATAAATATTTTTTGACTAAAAGATACTCCTCATTCATTAAAAAACCTATATAGGTAAGCCTCAGATAAATATTTTTTTGACTAAAAGATGCTCCTCATTCATTAAAAAACCTATAAAGATAAGAATAGTGTGAGCGCTATTTGCATATATTTTTTTACTTCTATTTTCACTTGTTTTTGGAAATTAGGAGTGGGAATTGCTGGGTCATAGGATACATGTATGTTACTCATACTGTATAAGAAACTGCCAAATGGTTTTTGAAAATAGTTGTACCGTTTGACACACCTACCCGAGGTATATGGGTAGGTGTGTTGTCTCACGTCCTTGCCAACATTTGGTGTTGTCGGTCTTGTTAGTTTTAGCCATTCTGTATTCTAGTGTGTATGAAATGGTATCTGGGAGTTCTGTTTTTATTTCTCTGATAACTGAAATGTTGAGCACATTGCTGTGTTCTTATTGGCTATTTATATATCTATTCTGGTGATGTGTCTGTTCAAGTCTTGTCCCATTTTATTTTATTGGGCTCTTTGTCTTTTTCTTACTGGGTTGTGAACATTCTTGATATATTCTAGATACAAGTCCTTTGTTAGATATATGGATTGTGAATATTTTTTAACCCATCTATGACTTGCTTTTTCAGTTTTTTTAATGGTACCTCTTGAGGAGAAAACATTTTTAATTTTGATAAGGTTTTATTTATCAAATTGTTCCTTTAGTCTCTGTGCCTTTTGTGTCCTCTCTTGGCCAACCTTCAGGTTATGGAGAGATTGTCCTATATTCTTTTCTAGTTGCTTTATAGTTTTAGCCTTATACATTCATGTCCATAAGACATTTTTAATTTTTTTTAAAATTTTTTATTTATTTATGATAGTCACACACACAGAGAGAGAGAGAGAGAGAGAGAGAGAGAGAGAGAGAGGCAGAGACACAGGCAGAGGGAGAAGCAGGCTCCATGCACCGGGAGCCCAATTTGGGATTCCAGGATCACGCCCTGGGCCAAAGGCAGGCACTAAACCACTGCACCACCCAGGGATCCCGACATTTTTAATTTTTGTTTGTGGTGTGAGGTAGGGGTCAAGATTTCAGGTTTGCTTGCTTGTTTGCTTCCTTCTTTCTATCTTTTTAAATATTGAAATCCAGTTTTGCCTTTCCTCATTGAATTGCTTAGACACCTTTGTCAAAGAATCTACTAACCCACCTAAACGTGGGGTGAGTAACAGGTTGAATCTGTGGCTTTTTAGCAAGACCATGCTAAGGGGTTCAGATGTCTTTGGCAAACTGCAGACAGCGTGTGCCTCCTCCAGGTCAGCAGGGCCATTGCTTACTTCGGAGGGCTCGAAACTACTGCTAGCTTCCTCTCAGCCCACATTCCATCCATGCTTGGAGATTATAGGGAATGGAGCATATGCAGGCTGACAGGAATCTCAGGGTGGCTCTGAGAGCTCATCAGATTCTATACTTAGGAATGGGTGTTCTTGGCATGCACCAGTGCATTCAGAATGCCTCCAGCCTAAACTAGGACACCCCTGGTCTGAGAGCTGAACGGGAGTCCCCAACCCCTCCTCTTCCCTCCTCTTTGCTCATTTCCTCCCTGCGACACCATGTTCCTTCCTCATTTGTAAACTCCATGAAGAAGAGGGTACTGCCTTGGTATCTCTAGCTCTATACCACCCTCCAGTGGGTCGGGGGGTGGGGAGGGGGCTGATAGACAAGGATGAGGGTTGAGAGATGAGATAAGAGAAACTCATCCTCTGCCTGAGCCATTGCTATGATTGAGACCTGCCACTTGGTCTGGGAGCAGTTTCTGATGCTCTGTGATTCCAGCTGGATTCTCCTGTAGAGGACTCCTGGAAACAGTGTCCCACCCAGAATCCAGCTCCTCTGCCTCTGTTCATTGGCTAGAGCCCCAATTTCCTTCTCCCCAGGGCTCTCTGTGGTGAACGTCATCAACTTCTGGCTGTGCCCCCAGTGCAGGCCTTCAGCAGAAAGTCACCATCCTACCATCTCAATTGTTTGGAAAATGTGGTTGGGTTCATTGGTATGGAGGGCAAGCACCTGCCTCCTGTCCGTGCTTGCCAGCTGTTCGTGGCCATTAAGTTCCTGTTCTCTTCCCCTTTTCTACTGAATACACTGGGAGAAGAACCTCAGATAAATGGCCAGGCAGTTGTTTGTCATACTTGCTTTACTCCTGGCTTATGAGCAGCAAGTCATATTTGACAACCTACATATCAGATGCGTATGAAATGTTTCATAGACAACTCTCTACTGAGTCCTGAAGAATACCTACAGACCCAGGCTGGAGGGCCAGACTGTCTTCTGTCCACTAGTTGCAAAGCATGACGTTGCACTTTGGAGCTTACTTCTCCTGACAATTACCTGAAGAAAGTATGTTTCCATTATTATTATTATTATTATTATTATTATTTTGAAGATTTCTCCCTTTGTTTTAATATCCATTCATTCTTTGATTTATTCAGTAATTATTCACTGAGCGTCTCTGTGTCAAGTATTGGGGATATAGCGCTAAACAAATTGACAATCCCCCACACTCTCCTAGAGCTTGTGTTTGCAATGGGGCTGGGTGGGGGGCATGTATGTGATGAAGTAAAAAGGTACATCATGTAGGAACTCCATAGCATGAGTGCCGTTTAGAGGAAAAGAAAGTAAGAAAGAGGATGCTGGGGAGCGCTGATGTTTTAAATGGATATTGAGATTGTTCACCACAAAGGTGGTCTGTGGATAAGGGCCAGTGGGAGGTAAGGAGACAAGCCATAGAGATGCCTGGAGGAAGAGAATGCCAGATCGAGAGGGCAAAGCAGAAGCAAAGGCCCTGAAGTAGGAGCAATTTTGGCATGTTCAAATAGCAAGAAGACCCCTGGGGCTGGGGAGTGTGTGTATATTTCTGAAATATGCAAAGAAAATATACTAACTGGCTGTCATTTTCCTAAAATTTCTGAGAGAAGTGAGTGTCAAGACCACTTTCCACAGTAGGGGCAGAAGCTGGCAGCAGAGGCGTGATGGAGTGAATGTGTCTCTAAGACTATCATTTGTTGTCACAAGGGGCCCTGGTTCTGGAGGGGAGGGATCCCCTTGTGCCATTTTCAGAATGAAGATGGTTCAATCACTGGTCCTTGGCATGAATACATGAGGCTGCCAGGAAGCCAGAATAAAGCACGCTTGTCTCCGGGCTCGGTCCCGATCCATCATGACTCCATCAAGTGCGTCTGACAGGCTCCCAATAGGGGCATCTGAGTCCAGGGGCTAGAACAAGCCCTGTCACCGAAAATTACCTGCAATTTTTCCCCTCTTGCCTAGCTGCAGATATTTTTCCATTCCAATTATCTCTCGTGAATAAGTGGGGGAAAATAATTGATGCATTTCAATTGGGCATCATGAGCATATCACAAAGGAAAGGTTTTTGGACCTCTTTTTCCCCATTTCAATGTGACATGAGCAAGAGTGAAAATAATTGCATCAGAGGGTCTAATTGCCTACCCATCAAAAGAATCGGAGAAACGGGCCCGAGTGTAAAGCCACCCATAATTTTGGCTCATGGGTCTCCATTCAAAGACCCAGTGGGAAAGGTGGTCACGAAGCGGTGCTGGACGTGGTAAGGGGGGAATGGAAGCAGGCCCAGATGAGAGGACCAGAGCGAGGTGCTTCGATTTGAAAGGTGCAGCTGATGGTCTTGAAGCCTTTTCTAGCATTTTCCTTCAAAAGCACTCCTCTCACCTGGCACCAGCTTTTTTCTCAATAGAACTCAAGACTGGCATGACTTTCTCAGATGAATACAATTGTCTTTGAAAGACCTGTTACTGCTCTTCTTTACTGAGTTGGGGTTGCTTTTCAATCTATCTTTCGATGCTTTTCAGTCTTTCAATCTTATTATGATTGAAAGGCTTCCTTACTGGGATAGGGAGGCTTTCTTACTGGGATGGAGATGCTTCCTTACTGGGATGGGGAGGCTTCCTTACTGGGATGGGGAGGCTTCCTTAGTGGGATGGGGATGTTCCCTTACTGGGATGGGGATGCTTCCTTACTCTGGTGGGGAGGCTTCCTTACTGAGATGGGGATGCTTCCTTACTGGGATGGGGACGCTCCTTACTGGGATGGGGAGGCTTCCTTATTGGGATGGGGATGTTTCCTTACTGGGATGGGGAGGCTTCCTTAGTGTGGTGGGGAGGCTTCCTTACTGTGGTGGGGATGCTTCCTTACTGGGATGGGGATGCTTCCTTATTGGGATGGGGATGCTTCCTTACTGGGATGGGGAGGCTTCCTTATTATGGTGGGGAGGCTTCCTTACTGTGGTGGGGAGTCTTCCTTATTGTGGTGGGGAGGCTTCCTTATTGAGATGGGGATGCTTCAATCTTAAGATGGTGCTTAATTAGTTTTTTTTTTTTCCTAAACCAGATGGAGCATTAACTCACATGCCTTGTTTTGTCTTAGCTCACCTCATCACTGAAGACCTGGAATGTGCTGGGGGCCCAGTGGGGGCATCCAGGGGCTTATTTCCTGTCTGTGGGTGCAGGGAAATTAAAAAGATCCCTGTAGGCTCTAAGTTTCTGTGATTACAGCCCCACTGGCACTATATTCTAACAAATGCAGTCAAACGTTTGGAACTTAATAAGCTCTCTTGGCTCTTCTCTGCTTGACTTTGGTTTTGGGGTCGGGGGTCGTCAGCCCCCTGAGAGGAAGCACAAGGCTGCTGCCCCCACCCCTCCATGAATGTTCCACAGCTGCTCTTCATTTATTCCTTTCTCGACCGTCTTAATCCAACCTTTATTTCCACCCAGAGATCTGGATGTTTGGGGCCATGACAGCATGAGATGATGTATAAAGAGAAAAAAAAGCAACAATTCCAAGTTTAACTTTGACCTGCACAGGAGGAGGCACTAATATAAAGGAAGCCTTGAAAGTGCTCCAAGGAAAAGGAAGGACAGGAGTTAGGGCAAGAGCCTTGACTGCAGGATGATCATGAATTAATGGACATGCACAAACTGGGTAATCATTAAGAACTGCGTGAATGCAGGACAATAGACACATGCCTGGCGGTGAGGGTGCGTGTGTGCATGTGTGTGTGTGTGCACGTGTGCATGCACACTCTGGTGGAAAATGAGCAAAAGAAGGAAGAATGGATCGGGGAGCATTTGCCATCACTGGATTTGAATAGCTTTCCCATCAATCTCCGGCTCGCTTTGCAAGTTCACTGGCATATGGTGAAAAGCCTCGGGGTGGTGGCGGTGGGGGTGGTTTCCAGGATCCCTCTGCCCCCCTGTGGAGTCCTGGGGGTGGTGGCGGCTATGTCCAGAAAGGTGGGCCGTTAATAAAACTACATCTTTCTCGTCTGGCAGCTCTCGGGGACATGAAAAATGCTCTACTCTGCCTGGGTGTAATTAAACTCTGGGCTGGAGTTTTGCCCTACAGCTTTGCTGGCAAATTCAATAATGATGAATTCAGTAGAATATTTACAGCATTAATGCGAACAGGATTTAAAAGAATATATACAGTTCACTTAATTACATTCCCTGTGACTTCCCCCCCACCCTCGAAATGTTAGCTCAGCATCCACTCTCCTTGAAGCAGCTTTTCCATCTCAAAATAGCCTCTGTCTCTTTCTTTCTTCTCTCCATGGTCATTTGTTCTCTGTGTTTATCTCCAATCCTGCTTGAGATATATTTGCCTGCCTGGGTTTTTTTTTTTTTTTTGGTCGTGAGGTTCCCTTTCTTCCCCTCCCCACTGTGTACTCAATGTAGCAACTATAACATTCCTCAGCTTTATTGGAGGTATAAAATGATTAGGCCATGTTTTCAGGGAAAAGAACTAGAAGTGACCGAGCCTCAAACTCTGCAATCTGTGTCCTCCTTGCTTTGTCTATATTTGGCGGGAGACCCTGCTTGGGCTCTTTCTCCTGGGGAAGGGGTGGGGTGGAGCTGTCCAGAATACAGAAGTTTTGCAGGTGAAAATAAACTTTCTCTCTGGAATGGTAACTTTTGGCTCCTCTATCAACCCCTGCACCTGCAAAATTTATAGGACCTTGATTTACCATGAGCGGGGTATCCCCCCTTTCTCCGGGTGCCTGAGCTTTGCTCAGCATCCCTGGGACAGCCTTGCAAATGGGTGCTGAGCTGTCATCTGCTGAGTATCCAGCCTTGCTGGGGGCAGGGAGGGGGGCAGTAGCTTTCCCACCATTGCAAGAGGGAACTGCTTGGGTCTGGGGTGGCAGACAGGGAGGAGAGGTTGCATGAGGCCTTGCATGCAGCAGAGAATGCAGAGTGAACTCTGGACTCGTCTCTTTGCGTTGGAGCAAAATTCGTCCGTGCTCTCTGATCCCAGAGGCTTGCTTTCCCTGGGCAAACATTTCAGTGGTTATTTCCAACCTACTGTTCTCTTGTTCGGCCGACAGCTGTCAAGACTTTATCATAACTGCGGTTTTGTCTTGATCCAGGAAGGAGCTTGTGGCGAAGGGGAGGGAAGCCCACTTCAGACGAGCTAGAGGAAGAGGAGAGAGTGCATTTTAAGGACACAGAATCCAGGGTGAGGGGATCAGCCGGGCCTTTGGGGACACTGGAATTAGGAAGTGGAAAGCCAATGGCACATGTCTATTCATTCCTCCCTGCTTCCCTGCCAAGGTCTGTCCTTTCTGCTTTCCATCTGCGTTCTTCACCCTGCAAGCCTGCTTTCTCAGCTGTGCCCTAGCCAGTTAAGGGCTCCCCCACGGCTCCTGGGTCATTGTGTCCACCGTTCAATAGAACAGTTGAGGCTGAGACTCTGGCAGAGTGGGTGAGTTGTCCCTGCCTGGTGCCCTTGACCATCTCTGGCGGGGAGAGTAGAGCACGCCTACCTCAGGCTCTCCTGCGTGGGGTGAAGGCACCCCCAGAAGTTGCAGGTGGGATGGGGATCTCGGCTGCCAGCTCCCTTCCCCCTCAGGATTCTGTCTCCTGGGTGCGACCACCTGCCTTCCCAGGCACTGGGACAGGAGCAAAAGGACCATCCTCAGGCATCGCTGGTCCTGTCCCCCTGTAGATCTCCCAGGGACAGGCGCCATGGCTGCAGCCAGGGAAGGGGGTCGCTGAGGATTTTCAGAGATAATTAGGTGATGGACAGCATAGGCTCATTAGCAGGCAAAACTTTTCTAATTAAAAGACAAGGGAGAAAAAAAAAAAAAAAGACATGTGAGGCTGGAGGATGATGCTTCAGGCCTCTCGGCGGCATTATCTTTGGAGCCACTTAACGGTCAGCCAAAAATCTGCAGGAGAGTGCAGCCAAAGGAGTAGGGGGAGAGGGGTCCCTGTGCATCTGGAGAGCATCTGAAGCCACGTGGGACCAATCTCTCACCCGCTCCCTTTGCTTTGGCCTGGAGCCAAGGTTGAAACCGGGTGAGTGTTGAGTTGGAGATCTACCCATGGGGCTTTGCAGATGAGTGAATCACTCACCCCCCCACCCCCACCCCACCGGGCACACCATTTTCAGAGGTAAAGCCAAGAATAATTTCCTGCCGGGTGCTGCCTGGCCCCCAGGCAATTATCCTGAGACCCTTGCAGGTGGATAAACCAAGTCTGGTTGGGAGTATTTACCCAGTTGCCCTGTGACAGGATGCACACGGGCATTGTGTAAATGCAGGGTGTTCAGAGGTATTCCGAGGTCCTGCTTGCCGAGGCGGGGTGGAGGGCATCTCCAAGGCCCCTGCAGGGACGGACACCACAACCAGAGAGTTTTACACGAACACACCTGTCTTCCCGGGCCTGATTTCTCAGTGTGGACTGCTGACCGACCGCCTCCCCCCACCTACCCCCACTGCCCCATCAGAATCATCATGAACCCTGATTGAAAAATGTGATCACTTCTCTGCTTTAAACCAATTTACAGGGCAGCCTGGGTGGCTCAGCGCCTTCAGCCTGGGGTGTGACCCCGGGGTCCCAGGATCAAGTCCCACATCAGGCTCCCTGCATGGAGCTTGCGTCTCCCTCTGCCTGTGTCTCTGCTTCTCTCTCTCTCTCTCTGTGTCTCTCATGAATAAATAAATAAAATCTTTAAAAAAATAGATTATTAACCAATTTACATGAACAGGGTAGGTTTTTAAAATGCGATTATAGAAAAATCTATAGGGTATCATAAACAAAGAAAAGCAAACTACAAAACTGGAAACAATATTATTCCTTTTGAGTGGAAAAAAAAAAAAAGGAACTGTTGGAAAGGACATATTATGTCCTGGTATTAATGTGGTATTTTTTTCTGGAAGAATACATTAGAATCTGTGATGGCTGCTTACCTTGGAAAGAGACATTTGGGGCGGGGGAGGGAGGCTCCTGGTTTTCATCTCAACCCTTCCTGTTTGCATTTCTAACCACGCATCTGTGTTACTTTCATGCTTTTAAATGTCATCAGGGATTATCTGGGCAGTGGGATTACACACCATTTTCTTTTCTTCTCTCCACTCTTTTTGTGTTAAAATCAGTTTTTAAAAATGCGCTTCAAAAAAATGAACCTGTCACTGGCTGACAGTACCAGATTCTCTGAGGAGGGAATCCCAGGCTTGCATTTTTTTTAAAGCTTTTATTTATTTAAGAGAGAGAGAGAAAGAAAGGAGCAGTGGGGAGGGGCAGAGGGAGAGAGAAAGAGAAGCAGACTCCCCGCTGGCCAAGAAGCCTGACAAGCCTGATTCAGGGCTTAATCCTGGGACCTGAGATCAATGACCCAAGTCAGAGGCAGGCGCTTAACCAACTGAGCCACCCAGGCGCCCCCCCACCATCTGTCTGTCACCCTTAAATGCAAATTGCGCTTTCCTTTGTCTTGTCATTTTTCTACAGATCTGTTCCTCTTTGTTACGATGCTCCATAAGCCCCACATTCTAATCACCCCTTTGAGTTACTCATCACCGAGCTTCACTTACATATGTATGTGCTGCACATGTTAATAAACTCTGTTTTTCTCTTGTCAACCTGTCTTTTGTCTGTTTTTAAGCTCTAGGCCCCAGCTACAGAACCTAGGAGCGTGGAGGAAAAGTTATTATTTCTCTCCTATAAAAACCTGATGCTTCCCAGATCCTTTCAAACAGGCATCTTGACAAACACCAGAGCAAACGCTGGGTGGTGCTTCCTTGTTCCTTTCTCTGCTGCCACTTGGGGAGGGCAACGCCGGGACTCATTTACTTGGGGATGCCCACTTCACGTGCACATTTCTGAGCCTGTCCCCAGAGAAATCGCCGGCCTCCTCTTTTGGAACGAGCTGGAGGAAACTCTCTCTTTTAAAGAGCTCATTTGATGAGTAGGCTACCTAGCTGATCTTCCCTATTTTAAGGTCCATGTTTTGTAATCACAGGACTGAGATCCATTGTGTTCACAGTTCCAGGGATTATGCAAAAGGTGCGCACCAGGGGGAGGGGTGCTATATTTAGAATTCTGCCTAGAATGCTAAAGAGAACTTTTCTACTTTTTTAAAGATGTTATTTACTTATTTGAGAGAGAGAGAGCTTGAGCAAGGGGAAGGGGGAGAGGGAGAGGGAGAAGCAGACTCCCTGCTGAGCAGGGAGCCAGATGCAGGACTGGATCCCAGGGCCCTGGGATCATGACCTGAGGTGAAGGTTCAAGCTTAACTGAGCTAACCAGGTGCCCCACTTTTCTTTTTTTCCCCACCTTTAATATATTCACTATAGATTTTTGGTAGATACCTTTTGATAGATACTAAAGATAGCCTCTTTTTTGTGTGTGTGGTTTAAGATCATTTGATTGAGGGGTGAGAGGCAGGGAGAGGTGGGGGGCAGCTACAGCCCCCTGAGCCCCACCAGGGGGAACAGGCCTCCTCCCCACCCCGCAGATAGTCTCTTTTTATCCACAGTAGTTTGCATCTATGTTCTTAAATGGGCATGGCTTAAAATTTATATTTACGTTTTATTTCTCTGGGTTTGAATATTAAGGTTATACCAGTATCATCCAGCGTTGCATTGTTGTCCTTCTTTTTGTCCCCCCATTAGTTCTCTGGAATAGTTAGCCTGGAACTGGGATTATTTATTCTTTGATAATTTAATAGTATAGAGGAGCGGGGGGAGAAAAAAACAACTTTACCTCTACACGCTTATGTTGAGTGCCTGGGGCCTGTGAATTAAACGTACAAAAGACAGACTAACAGAAGAAAAGCATACAAATTTTAATTTTACATGCACAAGGGCTCCACAGGAAAATGTGAAAACCCCAAGCAGTGTTTAGGATTGAGACTTTATATACGATTTTGATGAAGGGTAACTCATTGCAGAAAAATGGCTAGATAAAGGAAAAAAAGATACAAGCTTCTAGGGGCCATGCATTGTAGGAAGAAAATATATAAGGAAACTAAGAGTAGAGGAGGATTATCTAGGTAGACTCTAGTCCTCTCTGGAGTTCTCTTTCTGGTACTGGGATGGACCCTTTTCTGGTACTGTTTCTGGACCCTTGAGACACCGTCACAAAGGGCGATTTATGCCCTGCCTTTACGCAAAGGGGAGAAGCAGAGAGTTGTTCCGGCATCTGCTGTTTCTCAGTTCCCTTAAGTGCAAAATAATCCTTATGCCAAAATTGTATATTTTGGGGTGGCTTATTCTGATCTCCTTCAATAGTCTTTATCAGTAATATCATCTTGCTGCTAAGGTGTGTATGTGAGTACGCGTGTGCATATACACTTCAGCCAGCACCCCCAAGGCTGTGCACTTTGGAGATGTGCTGTGGATGTTGTGCTCGCCTTATCCAAGGCTGATAATACTTCTCCATGTTTTATATTGTTCTTTCTATTGATCAACTATCTTCTCCCCTCTTTTGTGCTTTATTGGGCTTATTGACTTTTCTACATGACTTCCTTTTTTTCCTCACCCTTTATTTGTTTGGGAGTTTTAAATTCAGTTTCTTTTTTGTGACTACCTTTAATGTTTTAACATGCATAGTAGACTTAATGATGTTCAAAATTGACCAATATCTCTCCTCTCCTCCCTAGCAGTCTTTTAGGACCCTGGAATGCTTTAAGTTGGTTTACCCCATGTGGCATCTTGCATATTGTCATTTTTATAATATTTTTTAGTTCTTTTTTTTTTGATACCTCCAAATTAGCTACTATTTATTATTGTTATTGTTGTGGTTTTCTTTAAGAATCTATTTATTTATTTCAGAGAGAGAACACATGGGGAGAGGGGGAGAGGGAGAAAATCTCAAGGAGACTCCCTGCTGAGCAAGAAGCCTGATTCGGGGCTTGATCTCATGGCCCATGAGATCATGACCTGAGCCAAAACCAAGAGTCAGACACTCAACCAACCAAGCCATCCAGGTGCCCCTTATTGTTGTATATTAAAAACAACAACAACAACAACAAACCCAAACCTTTAGACTTTATTTTTTAGAGCAGTTTTAGGCTCATTGCAAAACCCAGCGGAGGGTTCAGAGATTCCCCATGTACTCTGCCCTCATTCATACACAGCCTGCCCCATGATCAACACCCCCAACCAGAGAGCTGTGTTTGTTCCATTTGAAGAATCTCCGTGGACGCATCACTACCACCCAGAGTCCACAGTTTACACTAGGGTTCTCTGTTGGTGTCGTATGTTCTTTGGTTTTAGACAAATGTATAATGACATATATCTACCATTATAGCATCGCGTAGAGTATTTCTACCACCTTAAAAATGCTTTGTGCTCCACCTATCCACTCCTCCCTCATCCCTGTCCTCCTCCTACCCTGACAACCACTCATCTCTTGATTGTCTCCATAGTTTTGCCTTTTCTGGAATGTCATATGGATGAACATATACAGTCTGTGTTCACATATAGTCCTTTCATTATTGACTTCTTTCACTTAAGTGATATGCATTTAAGGTTTATTCGTGTCTTTTCATGGCTTGATAGCTCATTTCTTTTCAGTGTTAAATAATATTCCAGTGTCTGGATGTACTAATATCTGGCTATTTATTCATTTACCTGTTCAAGGTCATCTCAGACTCCCAAGTTTTGGCAATAATGAATAAGGCTGCTATAAATATCCTTGTGCAGGTTTTTGTGCAGACATAAGGCATATTTAATATTATATTTTCCATGGTACGTCTGTTGTATAAAGCTGTGTTTCTGCTTCTTTGTATGTTCACGGACTCCATTTATGGTGTATCATTTTCTCCTGTCACTTTTTAGATCAGTACTTCTCTGGTGGAGTATGCTTTTCCTCAAAGGATTCCCAGGGCCTCAGATCACGGGAGAGCCTGTCAGTGGGGTTTTGCATCTGTTTCTGTAAGACCCCTTTATAGAGATTTTAGCTTGGAACCGATATTTACAGTCACACCCAGGTTGGGATTTTCCAGCCCATGCAGAAGCTAGAAATTCTGAACTGTTTGAGGTGAAAGCCCATGTTTTTTGTTCTTCAAGCATTTTTTTTTTTCCTCCAGAAACCAAGCAGAAGCATATAATCATCCTTTTTGTCTCTCTGTGCTGCTGGATGGATTTTTTTTTTTTTTCCTAGTCCCTCCTCTTCTACCTAGGGACAGAATTTCGTGACTCTTGCATTCATAGAATTTCACCTCCTTCTCATGGGGCAGAAAGCCTCCTCTTTGCCCCATGTGGACAGTCACACCTAGAACCTGTCTGTGGGACCTTGTTAATAATCCCTAGGCAGCATCTGAACCAGTTTTGGTGTTTCAGCTCTGGTTTATAGGTTCCTTATCATGAATGATCCCCTTTCTTTGTTGCAAGCTCAAGTGTGCATTTAAACCCTTTTGCCTATTTCATCTGTCATTTCTAGGCATTGTGGAGGGAGACTTTGGTTTTATCTTAATCTTTAATCTTGCTGGAAGCAGACATAGCTCTAGGAGAAATGTAAATTTGCACAATTGTGCTTGTGTTCTGTCTCCAGGGCTTCAGCAGATCCCAGGCGGTTCAGCCTCTGCCCAGCAACAGGCAGTGCCTCTCCAAGGTCCCTTCCCGGAGCTTCGCGAACTCCTATCTCTTTCAAAACTTGTGATTGACGTTTCCACAACTTTGACAATGAGACGTAGCTGAGCTCAGCCTGACTTATAAAAGACAGATCTATAGGAGAAGCCCAAATCGGTGGTCCACATTTCTCACATCTCTCAAGGGTGGATTGTGATGTGTTGCCATCAGGATTCCCTGGGGCACCAGAGGAAAAAAAAATGCAGATGCTTCTGTTTTGCTCCTGATTTGCCTGAATCAACTCTCTCAGGAAGGGCTGGTGAAGTTCCCTGGGGGATTCTTAGTCATATTGTAGTGTGAGAATATTTGTCGGGGGTGCCTCAGTGAGGTGGGGATGGTGAAGCCAAGTGCAAGCCTAAGAATCTTTTGGGTAAACGATTTCCTTTGAGATGGATAGGCTATTAAGGAAGAGAACCAGGTTCTTAGGTTCTCCTTGAGTATAAGGTAGGGGAGGGGGATTCGGCTCATGGTTTATCAGAAGTCTTGCCTATGCATGTGATTTTCTTTTTGGGGGGAAGGGGATGGTTTAAAGCCACT
The DNA here is from genome assembly GCF_003254725.2 of Canis lupus dingo. Lineage (NCBI taxonomy): Eukaryota > Metazoa > Chordata > Mammalia > Carnivora > Canidae > Canis > Canis lupus. Next base: position 7,907,403 of record NC_064251.1, read on the forward strand.
TGATGACACGAAAGACAGAAGGGAAAGAGGACAAGAGAAAAATCTAGCTGAGCATTATTAACTTCCTTGGGGCTTATGCTAAAATGTTGCCTGAGTTTCAATTAGCAGAGCACCTTCTTCCCCATCCCTGGTTGATCATGAGTTGCCATGGCAGCAGGCACACTGCTTTCTGGACAGCCCTCCCCTGCTACCTGCTTCTGGCACAGGCGGTTCTACAGTTTGGCTGAGCCCAGACCCGACTTCTCTGTAGGCTCGGGGCTGCAGTGGCATAAAGTGGGACGGATTTTGGCGGGGAGATGAGAACCTGCCACTTCAGGTGGTTTATGGTTTCGGGAAGATGTGCCAGGCAGCTCTGTGTGGGTCAGATGTTCTGTTCCAGCTCAGATGCTTTGGCCTGGATTCAGGAACCTTATAAGCAAAGGTACAGCAGGTGATCCCCTGGGCAAGCACAGCTCCTTGTCGCTTCCCTTAGGCACTCACTCACGCAGTGCCTGTCTGTGGATTTCCTTTGCTTGAGTCCTCCTGGAACAGGGTTTTTCAGAGTGGATTCCATGGGCTTTCTGCACTGACACTTGCTCCCACGTTCCTGGTTTGGAAAATGAGGAAGATTATGGAATCGATCATTCTAACAGAAAGTACGAGAGGGGCAGCCCGGGTGGTTCAGCGGTTTAGCGCCGCCTTCGGCCCAGGGCATGATCCTGGAGACCAAGGATCAAGTCTTCTCCCTCTGCTTCTCTCTCTCTGTGTCTCTCATGAATAAATAAAGTCAGAAAGAAAGAAAGAAAGAAAGAAAGAAAGAAAGAAAGAAAGAAAGAAAGAAAGAAAGAAAGAAAGAAAAGAAAGAACAAACAAGAGGAGGAACACGCTTTGGGCATAAGGTGATGTGTTTGCTTTGGTGCAAGGTGAGCAAAATGTAAAAGCCCAAGTAAAGATTGCCAGTAAACACTTGCCAAGAGATCTGGGCTAGACATGACAAATTGGGAGTTCATTCTCAATGGGTTTCCATTGTATTTATCTGGATCCTTTTTTCTCCTCTAAATTATATTCCCTAGAGTGCCTGTCACATCTGCAGACTCCTGAGCCCTGCTTGGGTTCTCCCAGAAGTTCCAAGAAACTGCACTTTAAAAAAAATTTTTTTTAATGTGATTTTTGTAAAAGTCATTTAGGTCATACATATTTTTTAAATTTTATTTTATTATAACCCAAGATCCACCTTCTTAAACAAATTTCGAAGCATGTAATCCATTATCGTTGACTTTGGTATGATGTCGTACAGCAGATCTCTCCAACTGATTCATCTTGCTTAACTGAAAGGTTATGCCCATTGATCAGTAAGCGCCTCTCTGAAAAATATGGAATGCTTCGCCATTTTGGGTGTCATCTTTGGACAGGGACCATCTTCTTGGTATCTTTCCAATTTTACTATACACACTATCGAAATGAGGTGATTTATTTATTTATTCGTTTGCTTGGGTATATATATATATGCACGTAGTTTTGCATCTCAAGTTTGAGAACCACTGTGGAAGACTATACACTTGGCCAGGGCTCAATTAAGGTCGTCTAGCATCCAGCTGCTCCCTGACAGCTCCCAACACACAAACACACGCACACACACTTGCACACACACATATGCACACACGCACACACACACGCATGCATGCATGTGCATTGCTTCGGTCCCGCACCTCCCTGTGTAAGAGCTCCCATGTGGGTTGAGATAACTGGCACTCCACCTTCCAACCCTCTTTGACGTCAATCCTTTTTTACGTTCATGGTCCATCATAATCTGGACGTCGCTTGGAGAGTCTGTCTTTCTGAAGCCTTCATTTTCAGCAAGGCGTTTCTGCTTTTCGCAGAAGCTGAAGGAATACAGAGCACTCACCAGCCACGTGTCTCCCTTTTTCTGAACCTGGATGGCATTTGTTTTCCCACTAGAGACCAAGCCATTCTTCATGTGTCCCTTGTGGTTGCTGTCTGAGTAGGAACAGCATGAAAAGGTCCGTTCCCAGCCTGGCAGACATTTCTGCTCTGCTGCATTTAATCTTATCATTTCACCAAGTGAGGTCACCCTTGAACATGAGGGTGGCACTGATCCTACAGGTAAGCCCCACTCCATGTGACATCCCAGGGTTTTTATTCCTGGTATCTCAGAACCAGGTGTTTTTTTGTTTGGTTTGGTTTTTTTGCTTTGCTTTTTGGCTCCGAGCGACCTCACATCAGTACAGATAGCTTTGCCCATCAGTCTTCTGTCCTATCTGACCCAGCTCTTCTGCCTCAGAAGGCAGAGGGCTCAGGAACTAAGCTTCCCACACTGGGGTCCACCTGGGGCATCCCCCAAGGCAGCTGGGCATCTGGACGTAGTCCCCCTCCCTGGGGTCCTTACACAAGGACAGCCACCCTTTGAAGATGTGGTAGCCCTCCAATCCTAACCAAAAATGGTAGAGGGGCACCTGCGTGGCACAGTTGGTTAAGCATCCAACTCTTGGTTTTGGCTAGGGTGGTGATCTCGGGGTCCTGGGATTGAACCCTGAGTCAGGCTCTGCATTCAGCATCAAGTCCACTTGGGATTCTCTCTCCCTCTCCATCTGCCTCTCCTGCTTGTGCTCTCTCACTCTCTAAGATTAACAAAAAATCTTTTTTTTTTTAAATTTATTTGGCAGAGAGAGAGAGAGAGCACACAAGCAGGGGGAGAGGCAGGCAGAGGGAGAGGGAGAAGCAGGCTTCCCACTGAGCAGGGATCCTGACATGGGACTCAATCCCAGGACCCTGGAATCATGACCTGAGCCAAAGGTGAACACTTCACCAATGGAACCACCCAGGCACCCCCAATAAATAAGTCTTTTTAAAAATTGGTAGAGAAAGAGATGTGTCTTCCTCTAGGGAGCTGCATTGGTTTCCAGAAACCAAATATCCCATCTGAAACTAATGATGTGCTATATGTTGGGTAATGGAATTTAAATTAAAAAAAAATTATTGTTAAAAAAAAGACAAAATAAATTTACTCCTGGTCATTCCCCTTCTTACTTCTGTTGATGGCAAGTCTAGGGAGTAAAGAATGGTGCTCATTATTCTCAGCAATTAGCTGTCAGATGCTATTTCACCAAAATCATTATGTTTCAGTTTCCAAGGTGAATTTCTAAAAATTACATGTCTATGATTTTTAAAGATGTTAAATTTAGAAATGGAAATATAATGGCTTAATGAAATAGCATTGAATACATAATACTTATAGTGTACAGATCATGTATGTATTTATGTATGTGCATGCACAGTTCATCTCTCAGTCTGTCTATCTCTCTATGGATAGATTATAAGTAATCATCCAGCACACTTTAGGGATGCTAGCAACCTACCTTATTCCCATCTCTTTGGTTGTAACATTTTTTTAGGAAGTGCAAACTGGTGTTAATGTTAGTCTAAGTAAACTACATTAAATGACTAAATCTGCTATTCAAAAAAAGAAAGAATGAAGGAAGGAAGGAAAAGGAGAGAAAAAAAAAAGAGGAAATTACTTTGTATTCCAAAGCAGAATGGACCACCCTAAAGGGCACCAGCCCTCTCCTTATATTGATGGAACATCTCTATTATCTTTAGCAGCTGGTGACCCTTTGTGAAAGTTGAAAATGTCAACATGACTGAATCTTTAAAAGCACTCCCAGTACAGCCAGAGCACGGCTCTACTCCGCAAACACAGAGTATGGGGATCTGAAGGTATTTGAAAAATCTGCACCAAATCCTATCATGATCTAATTTTTTTCTCCCCTCCTCATGGCCTCCTGCCCTTTTGGATTTTAGTTAAGAACGGATTAAGTGTACCAAGCACGCCATTAGCCTTTCTTTTTATATTTGTGTAAATTCAATACAAGCTCACTGCGGGAACCACGAAAGTATGCTTTGTGTCGTGCTCGAAGCATGCCAGCCAAGGAGGCCTGTGTCCACTCTCATCTACGCCCCACGATAGTCCCTTAGGGCAGGTAATTTAGCTCCCCAAGTGGCAAACATGGAAACTGAGTTATAAGGGGTAGGTACCAAGTGACAGCTCCAGAGACACATAAGCAGGAAATGGTTGGGCTGGGAATGCGGGTTCTCGATTCCCTAAAACCATCCTTCATTTTCCTTCTCATGTGGTGACACCAAGAGTGCTCTGTGTCATTGCTCTGGGAGAAAATGGAAAGAGGAAAGCCTGGAGAGATAAGAAAACAGGAGTGTGCCAGAGAGTGTCACCGCATGGAAAAGATGCCCCCAGCCAGCCTGCCAGCCACTTAGGCTGTGTCGACCTTGCCCCTCCCTGCCCACACCACCCTGGCATCTCTGATCGTCCATCCCCAGGGGAGGATTGGGAAAAACTACCGGACCACCTCCAATCCAATAAATTGGTGATAATTTGCATGTGGACACACATGTGCATATTCCCTTTGTCTCTCTCTCTCATACACACACACATGCACACACACACCCGTGCACACCCATGCACATGCCAAAAAGGCGAATAAAAGGAAAACATCAGGGACTCATACCCCTTGCAGCTTTCTTCCCCATTATTCCTGGCAAGGTGGCTTCCTTGTCCGAATCACTTTTACTGATCTGGTGAACAGGGAGTTGGTGGCAGAGGTAGCAGACCAGTACCAGGGCTGCCGGGCATGTTTGCCATGTGCCCCTCTGACGGCACCAGCAGGTTTTTCTCTTCCCAGCCCATCCCCCCCACCTGCGAGTCAGACCTTGGCCAAAGTTTACCTAAATACGGTGTGACCTGTGTTCTTTTTTGTGTGTGTGAAGGGCACCCATGAGTCTGGGAGAGTGGCTTTTCTGTATCGGTTTGGTCCCCGTTCTTGTAGAGCTGGTTTTTTCTTAACAGAGTCGGTGGCTGTGCTGGTTTACCTTTGCACTCTATCTGAAATGTTTCTTGAGCAGATTAATAGCATGAGAATATTGCTTGGAAAATAATTAACTAATTAAGAAAACAAACTTTCAGAGACACACGTTTAGCTGCATTTACATAATGTGTAAGTTATTCGCATCTCAGTGATGTGTGAATCTTAGCTCTTGTAAGCCCAGGCTGATGGGAAATCAGCCCACCCAGCCCATGAATGTCCTTGACGTGGCTTCGCCTTTCTAGATTTGAAGGGCTACTCTAACAACAGAGGTTCTTCTCCACCTGTAAGAATACAGGTGCTTCTGCCCTGTGCAGGTTCTGTGGCCGAAGATACTTTGCCACCACCCATCCTCTCCCCCCAGACAAGAGACTCTCTCTGCTGATCCCTGTGGGGTGCTGTGTCATTTGCTCTCGCCCTCCCACCCTCTGTCTGCTGGAACGTCTTCCTGGATAGTAAGCTCATCTGCTAAGATGCAACTCATCCACTTGTCCCACCTCCAAATAATGCCTTTGTTATTCTTCATGTGGCTCTTCTTGAATCTGACCAGTGTCTAGGAGGCTTCAGTCTTGGCCAGGGTGGGCTTTCTCGAGGCAAAGGAGAGGACAGCATAGGACGACACGGTGCCTACTTGGACACGCTGGCCTTCTCCTAGACTCCTCCTGAACCTGCTCATCTCTGGATGGGCTTCTGGACCGAGTTGAAATGTGAGTGGCCAAGGACCAGGACTGGCTGGGTTGAGAAGATGGGCTGCTTTCTTGGGCTGAATGGTTAATGTGGCCAGCACTCATGACCAGAGGACCGTGTAGGGAAGTGGGGATTTGCACTAGGTGAGAGGGTGGCCCCGAGTCTGAGCCTGTAGGTCAAGTTTGAGTGAGTCCTCTTGACCCTTGAATGTCTGTTCCATTTTGCAGCCTGGGGTGAAGTATAAAGAGCTAACAGTCACCTGAAGCTGACCAATTAATTTGGAATCGCAGGGTTCTTGCAGAGACCAGGGGGAAGCAGGGCTAGGAAAATACGAGGTGCTGAAGAGCAGAGACTGTCAGGAGCGTTCTGCCCAGGGGGGTCTTGGAAGGGTGCCTGACAGCATGGGGGCTGATGAAATGGGGCATTCTCACAGCCTGTTGCTGGGAAGGATACTGTTGCTATGTGACCCAGTGGTTCTCTCAGGCCAGCCAGCGGGGGGTACCAGCTGCATCAGCTCCCACCCCAGAGCTTCAGGGACACTCACTGGCAGCCTTCTCCCTGGGAGGTGCATACCTGCTAGGTCTGCTGCCAAGGCTGGGAATCTGGCTTTTTAAAATTTTTCAGGTGTTTCCAACCTGAGGCCTGTTTCCAGAAGCTCCAATCCAGTCCTTTTAGGAGACTTCCCCGGCAACAAGTCTCCTCCAGCAGGTGCATCCTCCCAAAACCTCTTCCTGTCTCTGCTTGCGAGCAAGCACAGGGAGCTCTGAAGCTGCAGCAGGCACAGGGGTTGGGTGCATCCTGAGACACCTGCATGGTCGAAGGAGACTTTCTGCCCCAAATGCTCTGGGGAATTAGTAGGTCGAGGGGTTTTGGGTTTTTAGTGGAAGTGGAGGCTCTGCCGGAGGATAGATCGTGGTGATGGGAACGGCTGGAACCAGGCCTAAACTCACAATCAGGAGCTCAGGGTGGGACACTGTCCTGCTGCTTTACAGCTGGATCATCCCCAGGATCATTCAGTAGCCAAAGGCTCCCTATTTCAGTCAGACTTCTGTCGATTGCCGGTGGCAGGAAGCAACTCAACTAGCCGAAGCCAAATCTGCTTTGAGTTGCTCACTAGTGGGGAGAGGTACTGAGAGTCATGGAATTAGGGGGTGTGGGAGCTATAGGAATAGGCCTCAGGTCTACATAGGGAGGGCCAAGGTCCATGGGGTAGTATCTGCAGACCAAGGGCTCTGACTGGCTGGCTTGAATCATACAGTTCAGCCTCTGAACTGACCACTGTGCTCTGCAGCCTCAGTCAGGCTTGGGGTCAGCAGTTGGGTTTACAGAGACCTCAGGCCAAACACCCAGCCTTCGCTGTCTGAGCTCTGAATCCACTTTAAGATACAGTGGAGGCAGAGAGGAATAAAAACCCCACCCTTGTTACCAGTGAAGATTGGCTTAGAAGCCACAGCTTTGATGTGTATCAGAGTGGGATTTGTGAAGGTAGACTGCAAAATTAGGCCAATTTACCCACCAACTCACAGATACACGAGGGGACTCCTGAACCTCATAGCATAGAGGCCTAGGCCAGAAGTGGGGCACCATGGCCCTCACATTCATCTCTCAAGAAACTCACTGTCTCCATGGGGAGGTCTGGAGTGTGGAACAAAAGGCCAGATGTATTTAGGGGCAAGTTCCTCCTCATGGAAACAGGAATGGGGAAGAAGTATTTCATACACCACCCAACAAGGAGTAGACCAGTCAGTTCCATAAAGGAGGCAGAGCTGGGAAGAATGGCTGGGCAGCTAGTTGAAAGGGAAAATGTTGAGGTAGGTCGCTGAGCTAACCAGTTCCTTACCTGTAACATAGGATTTGAAAGAACCCACCTCATAGGGTTGTTTCTAGAATTAAAGAAGATAAAAAGTTGGGGCACCTGGGTGGCTCAGTGGTTGAGCATCTGCTTTTGGCTCAGGGCATGATCCTGGGGTCCTGGGATCGTGTCTTGCACTGGGGTCCCCGCAGGGAGCCTGCTTCTCCCTCTGCCTGTGTCTCTGCCTCTCTCTGTGTGTCTCTCATGAATAAATCAACCAATCAATCAATCAGTCTTAAAAAAAAAAGATAAAATTTCTCCAGGTGGCTATACATATGGGGTCTTGTGTGGTGCAGAATAGGAACTTAGTGATAGTTGAACCTGAATCAGGGAGGAAAAGGAGGTCATGAGGCAATGTCCTGAGGTCCTCCTCTTGGTCCGCCCTGTGTCACAGCAGGGTTGGTGATCACATGAGCCTTTGAGAGTTAGATTGTCCTTTCTTTGGGTTGTCATCTACTGTCTATGGAACTGCTCTTCCCTCCTCTTTTTTCTTTTCTTTGTCCCCTGGTGAGGATGAGGTCAAAGTAGTGTCTTCTGTTAGGAGGTACCTCTAATAGTCTGCAGAAATAGTCTACAGTGAGATTTGTCTGGTTCCACCCACTGCACAGTGTTTCCTGGAAATCCAGGTGCACTGAACTCAGGTTGGTCCATTGGTTTTTCCAGCCAGGCTGGTCCGGATGGGTGATGCAAAGCTCAGAGTTTTGGGGGAGAGGACAGATAATGCTTGCAAAGGTCAAGGCAAACCATTGTATGGACACCACGAGGGGGCCTTCCCCATAGGATATGGCATTCTGTCTTGGTGGTCACTCTCTGGACCCTTCTTTCGAGTTAGCCAAGCTGACCAGTGACTTCCGTGGTAATTCACACGTAGCTGGATTATCCACACCAGCTGCTGGGTGGATCCAGATAATTAATTCCCTTGGGGAACAGAAAAGCTTTGGAACAATTCTCATGAGGGCCACTGATGACCAAGAGATAGGAATCTTAAAGAAATCTTAAAAATCCTGCTTTTAATAGTCTGTATCAGCGGCCAGCAGAGGACAGCCTGCAGGCTAAATCTGGCCTGCTACGTGTTTTTGTGAAAAGAGTTTTACTGGAACACAGACATACCAACTCCTTTATATATTGTCTTGGCCTCCGTGGTGCTCCAACGGCAGAGCTGAATAGTTTGCCAGAAAGATGGAATGACCTACAAAGTCTAAAGTATTTATTATCTGGACCTTTACCAAAAAAGTTCGCTGACCCTCGAGATGTGTGTCCATATGATAGGCATTTGGATAAATAAATGCTGGTCTGTCAATGGATAGGATGTTTCAGAACGAGGGTCTTAACCCTAAATAAAACCATAAACTCTGAAAATATGCACAAAATGCTCTGTGTAGACGTGTGGGCATCTTTTTGGGAAAGAGCACCGTTGGCTTCCATTATCCATTTCACAAATATTTAAATTTAAATTCCACAAATATTAAGTACCTCCTCAGTGCTTGGCACTGTAGACACAATTGCGAGCAAGATGAACTCAGGCCCTCACGGTGCTCACAGACCCAGCAGGTGGTAGACATGCGCACAGACAGTTAAGCAAGTGGATCCATGAGAAAATAGCTAAATATCATGGAGGCCAGGCTGCAGAGGAAACTCTGCCCCCCTCACCCCTGCACACCACCATGTGCATGTTCTTTCTTTTTTCTTTTTTTTCTTTTTTAATTTTATTTACTTATTCATGAGACACACACAGAGAGAGGCAGAGACACAGGCAGAGGGAGAAGCAGGCTCCCTGCGGGGAGCCCCATGCATGACTGGATTCCAGGACCCCGGGATCACGCCCTGAGCTGAAGGCAGATGCTCAACCACTGAGCCACCCAGGTGCTTTCTAACATAGCATTTAAATTGAGCCTGAAGAAGGAAAGGCTCAGAAACCACCCCGAAGATAACATTTATATCACGGAAGTCTCAGAACAATAAATATTGACCCTCACAAGTTCAACAACCAACATTTAGCCAATTGTAAAGTGCCCGTTTATAATTCCTGCCCGGCTAGCTTTTATTACTCTCTGCCCCAAAGCTCACTGGAGACCTGGAAGGTAACTGGTTGTGTTGGACTTTGAAATGATTAGGACAATCAACCTATCTCGTCTTCTTTTTTTTCTTTTTTAAAAATTTTATTTTTTCATGAGAGACACAGAGAGAGAGAGGCAGAGACACAGGCAGAGGGAGAAGCAGGCTCCATGCAGGGAGCCTGACGTGGGACTTGATTCCGGGTCTTCAGGATCATGCCCTGGGCTGAAGGCAGGCGCCAAACCACTGAGCCACCCAGGGATCCCAACCCATCTCTTCTTCTTTTTTTTTTTTTTTTTTTTTTTTTTTTTTATTTTTTATTTTTTTTTTTTTTTTTATTTATTTTTTTTTTTTTTTAAATTTTTTTTTTTTTTTTTTTTTTAAATTTTATTTATGATAGTCACAGAGAGAGAGAGAGAGAGAGGCAGAGACACAGGCAGAAGGAGAAGCAGGCTCCATGCACCGGGAGCCCGACGTGGGATTCGATCCCGGGTCTCCAGGATCGCACCCTGGGCCAAAGGCAGGTGCCAAACCGCTGCGCCACCCAGGGATCCCCCCATCTCTTCTTCTAATAAGAAACAAGTCTTGAGTGTATATTCTTGGCTCTCTGCTGGGCTACTGGAAAATCCTACACTATTCCCCACCTTACCTCTAGCAGGTCATGGAAATTTGGTTGAGAGCCAGTATTTGGGAGAACATATTATGATCTGGAGTATATTCGCACTTGACTGCTACGTGAAGTCACATTTCAGAACTGCAGGATCCACCTAAATATGTGTGTCTCATCTCTACGGATACAGTATAAATATAAAGAGGATTGTCAGGATTTTTATGAAGGTGGTCCTCTCTGGGCAGTGAAGGATTTTTTAGTTCAGTTTCCTTCTGCCCTCATCAGTATTTTCTGCATTTCCTATAACGTATGGGGAGTTCCTGTATTGTCAGAGAATATTTTAATACATTTAAAGGGGGGAAATACTGCTTTTCATTTTAGGGTACAAAGAGCAGTCGATTCTGGGCAAATGAGTTTGCTCCTCACGTACTGAATGTTCTCATTTTATGAACAGTTCAAACGTGCCGTCCCCTGAAGCTCATCTTGGGGAGTTTCTTGCACTGGAAATAGCCTCTCTCGCTCCTACTCACCCTGGATGAGTGATCATGGAGGTCAGCTGTGGCAGAGCTTAGACTCGGCGCTGGAAGGAGCCCTGAAGTTTACCTAGTGAGCTCATTTACCATTGGAAGAAGCTAAGACCTTTAGAGGTTGGGACTTGTGTAAGGTTATATACAGAAAACTGGGGATAGAGTTGACCTGAGAATGCTATGCCATGGTTTAATTCATTTAATTGTGGCTTTCTAAAGAGAGCAGGAAGCTTGGTGCCAATTTCATATAGACCAGTGTATCAAAGACATGGGTGTCCAAGGATGTGGATAAGGCTCCCCTGTGGTAGTCTCCCCTACTCATTCCTTCCCTCTCTCCCTCCTTCTCCCCCTCCAGTGGCTTAGCTTCTGAACTCCTTGACTATGTTTGGGAATCTCCCTTCCTCCAATTTTGGGAGTCTTGGTGGAAGACAGAGCCTATCTCTCAGGATAGAAATTGGGCTTCCAGCCTCTCTTGCAGCTAGAGCTGACCTTGGCTTGGCCAGTCGGTTGGGTCTGATAGCAAAGACATTCTGGCAGGACTGACTGGAATTCAGTGCCAGGGACCTAAGCTGGGGCATTTGATGGCCAGCACTAAGGACAGAAGTGCTGCCACAGGGGTATGTGGTGGCATTTTGGTGGAGCAGGAGTCCTGGTCTCCCTTAGCTCTGTTGGGGTGCCAGGGTGGATACTGTGGCCTTCTGCGGTTGGTTCCATGAGTCCCCCTCCTCCTATACTTCTGGTTAATTGACATGGCTTCTGTTGCCCTTCACTGAGGCCTGTGCCTGATAGACTCTCCCTGTTGAACATGGACGTGGACTTAAATTCTCCCTAGCATCCAGATAAAGTCTTGGCTCTCTGACCTTCTTGTAATAAAGACAACAAACCATAAATCCTCAGACTTATGCTTATCTTTTCCTTTCCATGTTGTTATCTCCCATGATTACCCTGCATGCCAGGGTCAACTGTTTGTATCCTGAAAAGAAAGAAAGTCCCTCAAACCAGAAATGTTTGTGCAATGTGAGTCTCACGGGAACTTTGATTCGCACTGTGTTTTCCATTCAGTTGCATGGCCTGTGGCAAGAGGAAGATTTTGTTTCCTCTAGTAGTTTGTGGACTATAGTGCTCTTAGCCCTGGCACATGTGTGCTGTCTTGGATATAGCAGCTGACAGCATTCCTTGTTAGGGTCAGGTTCGGTTCCTGGTGACTAAATCCTACGACAAGAGAGGAAGTTGGAGATATAAAAAGACGGAGGATTTATATAGACATAGATTCTGTGTAGACCCTGCATAGACCCTATGGGACCCTATGGAGGTGCTGCATAGATCATGCATAGACCCCACAGAGACCCTTCTAGACCCTGCATGGACCCTACAGAGACCCTGCATAGACTCTACAGAGACCCTATACAGACCCTGCATAGACCCCACAGAGACCCTGCATAGACCCTACATAGGCCCTGTATAGACTCAACATAGTCCCCACAGAGACATTGTATTGACCCTGCATAGACCCTACAGGGACCGACAGAGACCCTGCATAGACCCTAATAGACTTTACATAGACCCTGCATAGACCCGACAGAGACCCTGCAATGACCCTACAGGGACCCCACAGAGACCCAGGGAAGATGAGAAGGTACCTTGATTTTAGGGAATTAATTTTTCTCTCAATTCTTTGGCTGGTGGTTGTCTTTCCTTATGACAACGGACCATATCCTGTCAAAAATAGGATTGTCATTTGTTAAGGAGATGAAGCTTTCTATCAAGACAATATGATGACTTTTCACCTTCTAGTCTTAAATTCCTTTGCCTTCCCCACTGTTTGGCAGAGTCATATGTATTCTTAGGTCCGCAGATAGAACTAAGGATCCAGTCTATCCCTGTGTATTACCTCGATACATCTAACTGGGCAGTAATATTTGGAGTGACGTAAATATGGAGAGTGAGGAAGTATACCTGGATTAAGTAGTACTTATGCGATCTAAACCATTAATTTTCAAAATTCAATCTATATCAGAATCACCTTGGGGGTGAGGGTGAGAGAGGGCACATGGCAGATTCCCGGGCCCCCCTCCCACAGGTTCTGATCAAGGAGCTCCAGGATGGGCTCCAGGAGTTGGTGTTTTATAATCTCCCACCGTGACCCAGTGATGGATGGTCTTTCCTCCGACTTGGAGATACAGTGGTCTAGGGTAGTAATCTTCATCCTCAGAATTAGAGAGGATGATATAACAGCATTACCTCAAAGGGGGAAAGTAAGCCCAACAACTATTAGGTTAATATTGGCTGTTGGACATGAGCCCTGAAATGGGTGCTCTTCTCCTGGACGCCTCCTCCCTGATTTGATAAGTGACAACCATTCAGTGAAGTGTGTGGCTCCCATCTTTCTGTGGTCGGCTGAGAGTCCTTTGCAAAGCTCTGATGAGCACTGGTGTTCTCCAGAATGCCCTGATGACCATGCTGGGACTTTTTTTTTTTTTTTTTTTTGCAGCAAATGTCTTTCTCTGGTGACTCCCCCAAAGCTATCATGATCTCTTTCCCACGGGGGCATTTGTGCTAAGCACACACATGATGCAGGGTGGGCTGAAAGCCAGAGAGAGGGCTCTGGAGCCCACTTGGGATTTATTTTTAGACCACAGTCAATTTACCAGGAATGAGTTCATGTTGATTAATGGGTTGGTTGTGCCTTCAAAGCAGAAGCGCTGACCTGGTAGGTGGATGTTTTAATCTTATTAGAGATTTTGGCTCCCTTGACCAAGAGTAGAAATTATTCCCTTTTAGATATTTGGAACAAGCCATGTTTTAGTGAGTGGTTTGCTTAATAGATGAGAAATCTTTTCGCTAAGAGTGAACCCATCTCTTCTTCTGATGTACATTTAATTTTTACCAATTACACAGATCTGTTTGTGTCTGTGTTGTCGCCAAGCAGTAGCTTGCTTAATTGTAAGCATCGTAGGTGAGGCGTGGATTACTTTCAGTGCCCGGGAACGATGGACTGAAAAGACAAGATAATCAAACCAGCCACCTGACCCAGGCAGCATTTATCCCTCTGATAACTGTGTGGCTCGGGATCTTTAGAATGTAACTAGAAGAGCTGTCTCCATTTATCAGAGATTGTAAATAAGTTTTGCATCATATTTCTTAAACTCCAGATGCTTCTCTGCTCAGAGATTAGTAACTGAGCCTAATAAATGCTTCAGTTATCTTTCCATGAGCTTTCCTTCATCTCCATTAGAATCTTTTCCTGCCCTGGATTACACCCGACCCGTGCAATGCCTCCTTGGACAGTTTTGCACTCAGCGTGTGGCTGCTTCCAGAGTAGAGTGTGGTCAGTTTGTACAGCCTCATATAGAATGTTTGCAGAACTGCAGTGTTGCTCACAAGAATCCCGGGGTCGTTAGATAGAAAGAAGATGAGGGAAGTAAGAGAAGCTCTCACATACCCTGCTTTAGAAAAAAGTGGTGTTTCATTTTGAGAGAAAAGTAGCTTTCAGGACCATACAAGCTAAGAGCAGAAACGAAGGAAATGACCTCCCCGCACCCCTCCTTTTTTTTTTATAGGCACTATGCTGTCTTGAGAAATGATAGAGGAACTTTTAAAAATGCAGACTAGAGGGGTGCCTGGGTGGCTCAGTGGGTTAAGCAGCCAGTTCTTGGTTTCGGCTCAGGTCATGATCTAAGGGTTGTGGGATCAAGCCCTGCATCAGGCTTAGAGAGTCTGCTTAGAGGATTCTCTCTCTCTCCCTTTCCTTCTGCACTTTCCCCTGTTCATGCTTGCATTATCTCTCTCTCTCTCTCTCTCTCTCTCTCTCTCTCTCTCTATCATTTAAAAAACAAATCTTAAGAAAAAAAAATGGAGGCTAGAGCCCCAAGTTGGCCAGGTGGATATATCAGTCTGGCGTGCGAAAACACCTGCTGCTCTCATTGGCCGTCGACAAGCAGAAGTGGATCACAGGAAAATAACTCATGTCTGTAAGGAATTAACTAATCATGTATCATTAAAAAGGCCTTGTTTGGACTTAAGACCTTTCACAAAAGAGGAAAGAAATATGCCTAAAATCCTTAAAAATGTTCAACCTCACCTGTAGCCAAAGAAATACAAACTAAGGGAAATGTCATTTCCTTTGTAAGAGAGTATATTTATTTTTAAATGAGAAATACCCATGCCGACGAAGAAATGCTGTGATGATAACTTGTAAACTCTACTCACTGGAGCGTAAATGGCATGGCCTTTCTGGAAATTAATTAGCCAAATGTATCACAGCCCTCTGATCAACACTTCCACTTCTGGGAATTTTGTTCAAATTCCTGATTGTTTATACAGGTGAAAGATTTTGCAGTGATATTTATAGAAATAAAATTAGAAATAGCCTAAATGCCCAACAGTATGGGAATGCAAATAATAATTTGTATTGCTTGAAATGCCTGTAAGAGTTTTCAATCACAGGGGAGAAATGCTTATGTTATATTTAGTGAGCACAAAAAGCAGTCTCCAGTTGTATCATATGATATCTCCGTTACGTAAAACCATATGAAAAAGCATGGAAGGGGGCGCCTGGGTGGCTCACCCGGTAAAGCATCTATCTGCTTTCCGCTCAGGTCATGATCCTGGGGTCCTGGGATCAAGTCCCTACTCCGAGGGGCGCCTGCTTCTCCCTCTCCCTCTCCCTCTTCCTGCCACTCCCCCTGCTTGTGCTCTCTCTCTGTCAAATACATAAATAAATCTTTTAAAAAAACATGGAAAACAATGCACCAAACTCATATATATATATATATATATATATATATATATATATATATATATATATATATAATATATTATATATAGTGATGCGATCACGTGTGATTTAAATTTTCTTCTGTTTATTTTTAGGGTTTCCAAGGTTGCCTTGACATGCAATCATATTTGTAGTCAGAATGAGGTTACTGGCAAGAGTATGGTATTTGGAGCACCTGCCCATGGTGAGGTGGGTCTAATGGCTGGCCAGCCCTGCCTTGACTACTGAAGCCCATCAAACTTCTTAAATGGGCAACAGGGGGAGGGGCGGAGGCAGAAGGAGAAGCAAACTCACTGCTGAGGAGGGACTCCGATTTGGGGCTTGATCCCAGGACCCTGGGATCGTGACTTGACCTGAAGGCAGATGCTTAAAAGACTAAGCCACCCATTTAAATGAATGGCATACTGCTGGCTTTATGCAGGGACTTCACATTCGCGGCTTATATGCTGGCGTTTCCAAGGGCTTCTGGAGAATCTAAGGACACTCGTGGATGAGTAGCCTTATGGGGGCTCAGGAAAGCTAGGGAACTTCTCCCAGGGGCATCATCTTGGCTATCCTATTTCCATCAAAAGAGAGACCATGTTCCATCGCAAGCCTCCAGCACCCAAACCTTCCCAGTTCCTCACAGCTGAGTCATGTCTCAAGTGCCCAATGGGTTCTAAAGATGGCATTTGAGGCAAAAACAAATGTTGAAGAGTCAAGATTAACCCCTTGAACATCCTTTTTCTCCCTTAAACCACCAAGACTTGCCCCTCCCCCAGAACATCAAAAGCCAAGCATTAAATTTGCTTTACCATTGCAACAAACACCGCTCTCTTTCTGGGAACTCGAAGCCTAAATCACTTTGAAAAGATAGTGGAGAGGAGAAAGAGGGCGATGGATACATGAAGAGGATTTTCATGGTTATCTTCAAAGGCATATCCCTGCATTTGCCATTTGTAAAATGCACCTGCCGTACAGCTCCACCTCAGCTCAATGTTAGCTAACCAGTTGTTGGCCACGTGCAAGATTCAACGATCATTGCACTAAGATTCCCTGTCTGCGATAGGAATCCTTCCTCACATGCTGGGGTGTTTCCTGGGATAGGTCAGCCCTATGCTTCCATGGTATATATAAATCATGAAGCCATAAAACAGTGAGCGCCTGCGGTCAAGAAGTTACTTTCCCTGGGCCGGTGCCCATTCTGGGCGGGAGGGAGCAGAAGGAGTTTGCCCCCGTGTGGCAAGACGGGGGCACTGCCTCTTTTAGCATCTGGGTAAGAGTGGCCATTCAAACTTGCATAGAAAGAGATGGTTTTGCAAACGATGGGCTCAGAACTAAGCAAAATTCCCTCAAGGCTTTAAACACTAGAGTCACAGAGGCTGAGATATGTAGGAAATATTTCTAGTTTTAAGTGAAAGAAGTAGAATATGAAACTGTACGTTAAGATGTGTAATCAATAGGAATCGCTGACATGAACCGTGCTTTTTATGTGCCAGGCACTGTGCCAAGCACTTTACCCACATTTTAGTTCTCATAGAAACCTTACTAAGAAGTTAGGAGTATTAAACCCATTTTAACACAAAAGCACTGAGACACAGAGACAGCATCCCCCTGAAGCCTTATGGCTAATGATTGACAGAGCCACAATCCTATGGTTGGCAGATCCCTGATCCCATGGTTGACAGAGCCACATCCTGTGGTTGGCAGAGCCATGATTTCATGGTTAACAGAGCCACATCCTGTGGTTGGCAGAGCCCTGATCCCATGGTTGATAGAGCCATATCCTGTGGTTGACAGAGCCACATCCTGTGGTTGGCAGAGCCCTGATCTCATGGTTAACAGAGCCACATCCTATGGTTGGCAGAGCCCTGATCCCATGGTTGACAGAGCCATATCCTGTGGTTGACAGAGCCACTTCCTGTGGTTGGCAGAGCCCTGATCTCATGGTTGACAGAGCCACATCCTGTGGTTGGCAGAGCCCTGATCCCATGGTTGATAGAGCCATATCCTGTGGTTGACAGAGCCACATCCTGTGGTTGGCAGAGCCCTGATCTCATGGTTAACAGAGCCACATCCTATGGTTGGCAGAGCCCTGATCCCATGGTTGACAGAGCCATATCCTGTGGTTGACAGAGCCACTTCCTGTGGTTGGCAGAGCCCTGATCTCATGGTTGACAGAGCCACATCCTGTGGTTGGCAGAGCCCTGATCTCATGGTTAACAGAGCCACATCCCATGGCAGGCAGTGCAATCCTCCATCTATTCTCTTCACCATTTGCACTGACTGCAAATATGCAAAACATGAATGTGCATGAACTGGACAAGGGGTAGGAACAAATGACAGCCAGTGTGGTGAGGATATTGGGGACTTTTTCTTTAATCCAGTTACGTCTACCACTTTATAAAAGTATGGATGAGTGTGGATAGGTTTAGAAATAGTCATAGCCTTTAGTTCTGGATGTCTTTGAGCTGAAAGGTCATCTGTCAAGACTGGGAGAACCACCTGGCTCCTTCTTAAATTTTCAGACTGTCAGGAAGGGCCTCCATGGTCCTTGACTCCTCTATGTGCCACGGTTGATGCTAACCCATGTCGAGTCATTATTTCATGTTCACATTCGGCATTAATTACGTAAAGGAAGTCATGCTAATCCCAGAAATGATTAAAGAAACAGAACCAGATTCTTCACAAGCACTGTCACACTCGTGACAATAATTGAATTTCTTCCCGCAAATCAGTGATTCTCTGGGAAACCAGAAGAAAGAAAAAATATAGTTAAATTCTCCCCTCTCCCTGCTTTTGATCTTGTTTGTGCATGTATAGTACATCGTAAATATGTAACACTGACTACTCTTCATTTTGTGTTTTGTAAATGGAGTTTAGAAAGAAGACACTTCTCCAGAGGTTTGAAGTTTTCTGTGCTCAGCAGAGGAGGATTTGCCCATTTGTGCTAATCCAACCAAATCATTTCCATTGATGTCTTGGGGATGTTTTTAAAGCTCTCATGGCTGGTGATCTGTTAATTAGTGTTGCCGCATTCACTGGGGGCGGAGGTTCCTTCATTGGGCCCTATTAGATTTGGCCGGTTACATCATCAGACGAACAGCAAACATCCTGTGTCCCTGCAGGGACCAGGCCCATGGGTTATGAAAACAAGGGTTAATGTAGCGTTTGTCTTGCATGATGTTCTTGGTCTGAAGTCCTTGAAGCCAGAAGGATTCAAAAATTTTTTCAAAGTCGTAATTTTTTTAAAAAGATTTTATTTATTTATTCATGAGAGATACAGAAAGAGAGGCAGAGACACAGGCAGAGGGAGAAGCAGGTTCCATTCAGGGAGCCCGATGTGGGACTCAATCCTAAGACTCCAGGACCACACCCTGAACCAAAGGCATCTAGATGCTCAACCACTGAGAAACCCAGGTGCCCCGTATTGTTTTCTTTTCTTTTTCTTTTTCTTTTCTTTTCTTTTTTTTTTTTTTCTGGAGAGAGGATCATAGCTTCCACCTTACTTTCAAAAGCAGTTGCTGACTCAAAATGGTTTATTTAGAGTCACTGATCTAGAGATGTCAGCACTTTTTGCTTCACTGGAGAGAAGGTCAAACCCTGAAGGGGACAGGGCCTCCCCAAGGCAACAGGGTTCACGATGGTAGCCTAGATTGTGCCCGCCAGACCAGGGGTGGCTTTGCTCTATGATACGATGTGTTGGGATGAGAATCACACGCATGATTGTGTGAATGTGTCACATAAGTTCACCCTGTGATTCAGCGGGAAGAGGGAGCCTCCGATGGGTCTGTTTGTTCCCCTCCGGTCCTTCTCAAATGCAGCAGTGCTGTGCCTCCCCAGGAAAGATGAAACTGGGGGACAACCAGCTGGCCCCAGCAGTGGGTCCCTTCTTTGTGTAGATTCTTAGATGCTGGAGCCTAAATTAAAAAAAAAAAAAAAAAAAACTCCTTTGATAATGGGGAGCTTTGAAGTCTTTTCTTCTACTTTCCTGAAAGAATTGTAAACCCCGTGTTCCTTGCTTGATGTTAATAACTATTTTCTACTTATAGCTGCTTTACACTTGGAAATAGTAGAGCTATTATTATGAAACACTGTTTCCGTGCATCCTTTTCAGGTTGTCTATGAATGGTAATGACTGTGGACAGGAGATTTCCACTGGGCCTTTCCCACCTCTGGGGTCATGGGATGCAAGCTCATGAGACCCTCTCTGCACCCTGAACATTTCCAAGCTAAACATCTGGGATTTCAAGCCCCCAAATATCATGGCAGTGACTACTCTCACCACCCTTCAGATCACCGTGGCAGATCACCGCTCTACCCCTCTGCCCCCTAGTCAACACCAGGACCTTGGTTAAGAGGTCTCTTCTAGAGTCAAAGACCTGGCTTGGCTCCTGAATCCATCTAGGACAGGTGATGTGGGGCTGGGACCAGTTATCTCCACCTCTCAGCTCTTTAAGCTCCTCCTTTTTGGGGCCTTCGGAAGGATTGAGGAAAAGTTCTTAGTACCAGGGCTTAGTTGGATGTCACTGATGCCATTTTGCGTTTCTGAACCGACATGGGCTGTTCCATCTCTAAATGTCCTTCCTCTTTGCCAACTCTTGCTTTGAGTGTCCAGACCTTTCCCCTCTCAACACATCTCACAGGTTCTTGTCACTCTGGCACACCCCATCGCCCCCTCCCGGGCTTGGCAGTTGCCTCCACGAGGTGGTCATCCTTTGCCCACAGCGCTGGTGTTCTACTCTTGGTGTGCAGTGGTTGGACCTGCCTTGCCAGGAGAGGTGAGAAGATTCATTGCTCAGGAGGCATCCGTAGTCTCTGTAGTGATTTATTTGGACTAATTTTCCTCGTTGCAGGCTCATTAGAGGCTGTTACCAAATGGTGGCTTATTTGCTTTCAACAAGCGTGTCAGGTGTTCACCGCCCCCCTCCTGTGCCCATGTCCCACTAGGGGAGGCACCAACAGCAGCTTTCACACGCTGGGGCCCCAAGGCGGAATGTGCAGCTCTACTTCCATTAACAGCTCTTTCTGCTTCTCGATCGTTCCTATTAAACACTAGTATGCCGCCGGAATTCCCTAATGGTGCCCCCATCTCCGTTGCTCACTGTGCATTAT
This sequence comes from Canis lupus dingo, assembly GCF_003254725.2. Lineage (NCBI taxonomy): Eukaryota > Metazoa > Chordata > Mammalia > Carnivora > Canidae > Canis > Canis lupus. Next base: position 7,927,879 of record NC_064251.1, read on the forward strand.
TTGCAGGAGATTCAGAGTCCAATCCTTCTGTGACCCTGACAAAATTCAGAGATTGTCGGAGAGTCTACATTTCTGCCCTTAGATTGAAAGGAATTATTCATATCATCCCTGTCTCTTCTCTTTTAAATTGTAAAATCCCAAAGGGAAGAGTGGCCTCCCCACCCCCAACCCCATCAACTCCCACTGGAGAGGTAGGTCAGGTCTGTGCCCTCAAAGGAAGCCCAAGGAATTGGTGGTGTTTTCCGACTGGCCCAGGAAGAAGGCGAGCACCCTCCGCCACCCCATGCCTTAGTTCCTGGGTGTCGCTCGGGCCTGCTTTGCTTGCGCTTTTATGGATTCGAGGTCCCAGATGTGTACTTCAGTTTTCTGACCAGCCTCTGCAGCCTGAGTCATCGAGTATTGTCAGCTTAAAAGGTGTAAAAAAATTCCCCCCGTGGGTGTCGAGAAACACGTGTGCAAACGTGCACGACGGCTGTGTGATATGTGGGGTGCCAGGTGAACAATCCCGTGCTTGTGTGTGTCCACACACACGAACACACTTGGTGTGGAGACTGCACAAGGAGTGTTTAGCTTCATCCTGTGCAAATAGTGTCTGGGAGGAATCGCCTTGCAGCTGAGACATCAGTGTCCCCAGAGGCCAGTTATGGGAGCTGTGGCCTCTGACACTTGGGGGCAGCTGTCATTCCTGCATTTGGGGGGATCCGTAGGAGGTGCCTCCTCTCTCTGGGGACTGAGATTCAGCTGTCATGAGAGAGAACAGGTTGGGATCTGGGGCAGCCTGAGTCAACCTGCCCTTTGGCACTTGCTTCCTCTTCACGCTTACCTGTTGGATTTGAGTGAACAAAGACAAAATGATTTTCAAAAGAAGTGGGTTTTTTTTGGTTTGTTTGTTTTTGCTTTTTTTTTTTTTCCCTGTCTTGGAAATATAAAGTAGTGTTCACTTTGACGGGTTCATCTTAAAAGGGCAAAAAAGACCGGATCAAGTTTGCATAGGGAGAGACTGGTCTTGCTTTTTTTTTTTAAAGGTTTTATTTATTTATTCATGAGAGACACACAGAGAGAGGCAGAGACACAGGCAGAGGGAGAAGCAGGCTCCCTGCGTGGAGCCCAATGTGGGACTCGATCCCAGGACCCTGGGATCATGCCCTGAGCTGAAGGCAGGCGCTCAACCACTGAGCCACCCAGATGTCCCGAGAGACTGGTCTTTAACCAAAGCATCTGAGAGGGTGAGCACCCCTACCTTGCCTTTCGCCAAAGAAGTAAGGGGAGGCACCTCCAGAGGCCCCTGGTCAGGGCCAGCAGGGTCCTTACAGTTGCCCGTTGTTTCTTAATTTGACTTTGGGAAAAAATTTTCTGCAACTTCCAGCTTAGAGATGAGAATTCTTCTGCTAGTGGAAAATGTATGGAGAAGGGAAGCAGAACCGCCACAGTTCAGCAACTGTGTCTCCCGACACAGCAGAGCATCTGTCAAGCTTCTGCTGTTTCCCACAGCCGGGGGAGCCACATTGTTTATTTTCCAAACCAGGGCACTTTGAGAGTGAAAAGGGACACGCGTAATCCCCCCAGGATGGTGGGCCCGAACTGGGATGAATGGGTGCCTTACTCAGGATGGGGATCCTAAAAACACATTCATGTGTCCTGTCTGTGACCTCTGAGTTATGACTTGCGGATTCTTATACTCACTCGTGGTGGAGAGACTTTCCTTTCCATTCGTGCCACCTCATTTCTGCAATTTGCTCAAGACTCTGCTCTTCCAGGAAGCCACCGTTGCATCCCATGCTGAGCATCACCACAGTCTGGGTGCTTGGCCTCAGACCCAGGCGATTTGCCTCCGTTAGGAATGAGCAAATGACCCAGGAGAAGACCGTGGGTAGTTGGCATAACCTGGGCTTATGAAACGACACCCTTCAAATATATCCTCCAAGGGGAAGGTTTGCAAGGAGGGTTGCCTGGTTAGCCAGTTAACTCATGAAATCATGGCTGGGTACCTTAGTCAGCCTGTGAGGGTCAGAATGTCCTGTGACACCCAGGCTGCCATTTGTCCATCTGTCTGTGTGTCTATCTGGGTGGTACACCTGCTTCCGTCTATCACCCATCAATGCTTCCTTGTGCCCTTCCTGCGTGGAACGTCAGGCTGCTGGTATATGACCTTTTGGATTGAGCATCCACACTTGAATCACCGGGCCTGTCCCCACTCCAGTACCCACCCCCATCCCCGGGGAAGGAATCTGATTGGCTGGGCCTGGCATATGGATGGGTCCCCATGAAGCGGCTTGACCAGGAGAGCGGGGTCACCCACGATGTGTGACAGCCACCACTGTCCACACCTGTGCACTTAGTAGCAGCTAAGTGCTTGCCTGCGGCCTCTCATTTAATCCTTACACTCCCCTATGGGATAGGTACCGTCATTATCCCATTTTATGACTCAGGAAACTAGGGCACAGAGAGGGTAAACAGCTTGTTGGGCACCACACAGCTGATAAGTGGACGAGTCAGGAGTGAGCCCAGCTGCCGGGCTCCGGAACCTGAGCTCCTAACCACTCCTCAGTGTCGCTTCTCCTTGGTAAGCATTGCTAGGGTGCCCCCACTTTCATCTTTTTTTTTTTTTAATCCTTTCTGGTCCCTGTACATTGGGCACTGAACACTGTTCAGGGAGTGTTTGCCGAATGAATGAGTAAGCAAAGGAAGGGAGGGAGGAGGAGAGGAACAGAAGGTCCATTAGGAAGGTAGGAAGCAGACCAGTTCCCGGGGTGGGGGGCGGGGGAGCTTCTTCTGCTGCTACCTGCCCAAGGACCAGGGTGCACAGTTTCAAAGTACTCTCCCTGTCCCTCTCTCTCTTTGCTCAGACAAGAGCGAGAACGGCGAGGCCTATCAGAGGAAGAAGACTGTGGCCACCAGCCTTCCCGAGGGCCCTGCAGTCCCCGAGCCTCCGCGGGGGACCCCGATGCAACCCAACAGCGGCAGCTGGAGGAGGATCGCACTGCTCATCCTGGCCATCACCATCCACAACATTCCAGGTGAGGTCCGGCCACCTGCCTGAGGGGGGAGTCACTCTGTCAGCCTCGCTGCCTGGCTAGAAGAGGGGCACCGACAAACGTGACTTGGGTCCTTTTTGCAGCGGGGAGGCTCAGGGACAGAATGCAAATCTTTCTTGACATCATTTTTAACTCACATCATTGCTGTGGGGCGCACCTCGTATAATAAGTGTGGGATGTCTCTGGTTCTGCTTTAATGCTCTTTTAAAATAGTGAGCTCCGTAGAGTTTGGCACAGGTGGTTGGTTGCCTTACCTGCCTTCTTCCTGCGGAGCACCTGTCTGGAACACCCTTGCCCAGTGGAATCCTTTTTTAGCATGCTGCGGTAGTTTGCTTTGCATCTTTGGATTTATTTTAATTGAACAAAATGTGTTGGCATTCTAACTGAAAAATAGTGTTTCATTTAGAGTAACTAGAAAACACAGATAAGCATAAAAAAGAATAAAGATATTATTTAGAACAACAAATTGAGGGAACCTCAGGAACTCCTTGAGTCACATCTTGGAATTCCAGCTCTGCCACTTACTTGCTAGCATATCTGGACAAGCTGCTCAAGCTCTTTGAGCCTTGTTTTTCCCATCTGTGAAACGGGCATAAAGCTACTACTGAGATAACCAGGACTTTATTGGCAAAATGAATTGCATTTATTTTGATACTTAAATAAGATGCTATAGCACGTGCACGCACACACAGAGACACAGATTTTGGTGCAGTACTTAGGCCACATGAGCATTTGGAAAATGGTAGCGGTTATTAGCATTAATAACACTCATGTCCTTCCTTTCTGCTGTGACTTCCTAGTCTTGAGTTCTTCAGCTATCTGATCCATCATTGTTTGCGCTAGCACTTGAGTTTTAGGAATAACCTCCCTTGAGGGAGTGTCCCTGGGTGATATATGATCCGAGCCCTTTGCATATCATAGTGCCAGCTCGTCACCCTGTTTCAGGGCAGTGACTCAACCAGAGAAAGCTTGCTAGAGGCATGTTCTTCTCTTCGAAGCTCGTGTAGATGTTGCTCCACTACCCTCCGGTTTCAATATTGTGGGAACGAAGGCCATGGCCAAACCCAATTTATTCCTCCTTGGGTAGCTGGATATTCTTCTACTTATGCAATGAAGATTTTTTTTTTTTGGCTGGGGGAGGGGGTCATTATTAAGGAATGAAAATTTTGATATGTTATAGATTCCAATATATACTCAATCTGTCTAGAACACTATGTTTCCAATCAGTTTTTTTTTTCTAAAGATTTTGTTCACTTACTTATTTGAGAGCGAGAGAGCAAGCATGTGCATGAGCAGGAGAAGGAGTAGAGATAGAGAGACAAGCAGACTCCACACTGGGTGTGGAGCCCGACATGGGGCTTGATTCTAGGACCCCAGGATCATGACCTGAGCCGAAATCAAGAGCCAGCTGCCCAACCAACTGAGCCACCCTGGCCCTCTGTTTCCAGTCAATTTTAAAGCTCAGGTCTTCCGCTCGATGGGAAGCTCTGTCCTTATTATTTCTATCCTGGTCTTAGGAATTTCTATCATCTGATTGTGTAGGCTGGTTTGCTCCCCAATTTTTCTTCAGCATATTTCTCTCATTTCCCTCTTGGCTCTTTCCTTTTGGGCCATGGGAAAACTCCTTGGTGTTTCTATAGCTTGCTGTTCAGTATTCCTTGAAGTCTTATGTGGGACCCCAATGCACAAAGGTGACCAAAACGGCTTTGCCCTGGCAGGTGGTTCTGGCCACAGTCAGCCTCAGAATCTTAGCAAGCTTGGAAGACCAAGGGCTTGGCAGAGGGCAGTTTGAAAAACCTCCATAGTCACCTTCAACCTGTGGAAATGCTCATCAGTAGAGAAGAGAAGGTTCTTATCTTTTCAGTTGTAATAGTAGCTTTCTTTCTGCCACTCAAGGCTCCTTCTCTGAGCAGTTGAGAATGAATAAAGATGTGTCCAGTGGGTCGACAGTCAAATAAGACAACTATACTGGTTCAAGGTGTCCCGTGGGGATTCCCTGTCTCCCTGAAGAATGCAAAAGTGCTCTTAAACCCAGATTTCATTGCGCTGGGCTTTGAAAAGCCGGGAATATGCTTTCCTCTGGTGGAGGTCTTCCTATCTCTCACTTGCCACTGCCCTTCTGTGTTCCCGTGTGCTCAGCTGGGACTCTTTCCTGGCTCATTCAGACAGAAGGTTGGGGAGGGTCAGAGTTCACATCTTTCAATGTTTATTGACCTCAGGGAGAGCTCAGATTAGGACCGGAAACAAAAGTGTTAGCAGGAAGGTGTATGGGATGATTTGATGATTCCCAATCAGCACAGATTCAAAGGTTACTTTTGGCTTGACAATAGACTTTCTTCTGGATCGTTGGCTTTCCCAAGTTCATGGTCACCCCATGTCCCTATTATGGTGAATGTGGAAGCGTCTTTTGAAATGAGGATTGAGTGGCCCATAGGAACCCCAACTGAGTCGGCTTCATCAGAAGCCCAGTGTAACGGCCCGTGACCTGGCTTGTCTGGATTCGAGAAGTTCAAAGGGAAATTTCTTCCCTAGTCTTGCCTTTTTAAAAAATTAATTGCATTTTAATAATGAGTTGTAGGTACTTGAGTTATATCAGTCATAAAACAGACCAAGATCCCTGGCCTCCTATCCTTAACATTATAGCAGGGCAGAAAGACAACATAATAGTAACAATTGGCTTGTATGTTATGTTCAAGGGGGTTGGTGCTATAAAAAAAGGACACGTCCAGCAGGGCTGATGAGATCCAAGTTGTTACAGAAAGGAATTGTAATTTTAAAGAGTGGCCAGGGGGGTCTCACTGAGACCTAGCATTGGAGTCAGACAACCAGTTCTCTGGGGCAGAGTGAATGTTCCAGGCAGAGGGAGCAGCCAATGCAAGGGCCCTGAGGCAGGAGCATGTCTGGACCTATGAGGAGGAGCCAGGAGTCCCGTGTGGCCGGAGCAGGGTGAGTGGGAGGGAAAGGCACAAAGTGAGGACAGAGGGGTCAGCCCTGCTCCAGGTGGAACTCAGACGCATTGTAAGGACTTTCCTTCTTACTCTGAGAGATGGGCCCACCCCAGGGATTTGAACACAGAAGCATATGATTCTCTCTAGGTGCTGAATTCAGACTGGACCCAGGAGGGGTGTGGGCGGCCACCGGGAAATTGGGCAGAGGCCACTCTAGGAATGCGGTCTGTGAACAGGGGCAGCTCAGACCAGAGTGGGGGATTGTGAGACAAAGATGGGAACCAGGGAGGACCCCGGGGTTTCAGGGCTGACTGGCTGCGAGCATGGAGTTGCCACCCACTGGGATGGGAAGGACCCCGAGGGGGCAGGTTTTAGAAGGGCATCTCAAGAACCCAGTTTTGCACTGGGAGGCTTGGTTGTTGGCAGACATCCAAGTGGAGGTGCTGATTAGGCAGCTGGGTGTACAGATTCGGAGTGGGGAGCAGAATCTGGGCTGCAGAGAGAAGTCTGGACCAGATGTGAATCACTGATTGGCACAGTTGTCATCGAAAGCCCCAGCACAGGATGACATCACCAGGGTCTCGCTGCAAGTAGCCGAGTCTCCCAAGGCCCTGGTGGGGCCCATCCCCGGAGCCCCGGGCTGCTAACTCCAGTCAAGAGCACTTCGCTCACCGATAGTTACGGGCAGCAGCTTCCTGCCCTTTGATGGGAACAGTATCAAGAGCTGGTCTGTCACCAGTTTGCCTTTGAAGGGATTTTTTTTTTAACATTATCCTTTATGGTTTATTAAAAATTTAACTAGAGCTTTGACGTTCACCGAGACTCTGGGTTTTAAGATAGACTGTTCACAATGACTAAAAGGATAATTGATTTTTTTTTTTTGAAGTTTCTTGTCTTTGCTAGTTCAGTTTTACATGTCCTGGGGATATTTTGTTATTTATTTATTTACTTTTAATGTGAAAGTGAAAAGGAGAGCTTGTTAGCAAGTGTCCCATCCTCCAGAGGTTTCCGGCACGCAAGGACACACAGGTCCGCATGCACACACACCCAGAGCGCTGGGTTAACATTTAATAGGCGTGTGCAAGGACGGATGTGCTCTTAAACTTCTGTGGCTCACAGTTGTCCTTATGAATGTGGGAAGAGCAGGGGGGCCCCCTAACACACATCCTACGGGCAGCTCTGGGTATGCACGGGCCCCACGAAGACCATCCGCAGCCCCAGAGCAGAGAAGAAATCCCGTGTTCAAGAAACAAACACACAGTCGTGTAAGCAGTTTAAATGTTTTAGGAAGAAACCATCATGACTGATGAAGACCATCAGACGTGAGCCCCTCCGGCTGGTGGGGTAGACACAGCATCTCCACAGACGGAGATGCTGCTCCTCTGTATGCCACATCCCTTCTCTGGCTTGGCCTGTGTGCATTGGCGGCAGGTTGGGGTGCACGAGTCCTTCGGAAAACGATCTCCTGAGGAAGTGACATGTTATCTGGGAAAGCAACTCCGGAGCCTTTTGATCATTGTCTCTTAGAGCGATTTTCATGCAACATCGTGCAGGCTCAAGGGCTCTGAGCCTTCCAGAGGTTCCTGGGCCTTCAGAAAACAATCTCCCTCTCTGCGTCTGAGTGGAATTAAAAATCAACTAGCAATCGAGTCCCTACTAATCTCTTTTCATGAGTGGCTTATGGTCTTGACAGTGCTCTATCGCATGGCTTTGTATGCCAAAAAGTTAAATTTAGAGCTTAAAAGGGATATTCCAGAGGTTATCGCCTTCAAACACTACTCTATTGGGTGATTCAGGGTGTGTGTGTATGCGTGCACGCATGTGTTAAATTATCACTGTGATTCCTTTCAGCCCTGGCATTGGATGATTCTGTGAAAAATAATACAGATAGTACAATATTCTTTCATGTGTCTAACAGTGTTAATCATCCCTTCCTTTGTGACTCCATGCTTCATCCTGTGTCTGCTTCTGTTGTGATCCTATCACTCTGAATGGGGATTATTCAAATAGGTTCTCCCCTGCCCTCCCCCGCCCATCCATAGGTGGAGCTTCTTGCCAGAAGCTCCATGCCATCTTCCTTTTAGGATCTCACATTACATATTGAAGCTGAAAATCTATTCGAGCATGTGGAATAACCGGTGCACTTGGTATCTAGCCTCCATCCTAGGAGGAGGGGGTATCATTCGAGAGCCAGGGGTCCCAGTTCCCCTTCTCTTTTGGCCAACCAGGCTGGCGAAGGGATGGCATTCAACTCTTGAGGGCCTCCTGGACAGGGAAAGCTTTCCTTTGTATTTGAACTGATTTATAAATCCGTAGAAGAGATGAGCTGAGTCACAGGCTTTTTATTTTCCTCTCATTAGAGTCAAGAGTCAAGTTCACTTCGCTGGTTGTTGCTGTGACATAGAGCGAGCTAGGGTCGCTGCCTGTGTCTGCAGAACAGCACAGTAGTTGATTTTAATTATTTGGCTTGTCTTCCTTGACGGTTCCTATTAGGCTCCATTTCATGGCTTTACATGAGATGCTTGGAGTTTTAATCAGAAGGGCTTTTTTTTCTCCCTCGAGGAACAACACCTCACAAATTTACACACTGAGATATTAACAGTGGTTGGGTATTCCCGGGGTTGTGGATGACTTTTATGTTCTTCATGTTCTTGTGAGATTTACCAGCTTACCTATAGTGAATGACTCATAGGACAAAAATGGGTCTTGGAAGGAGAACCTCCAATCACCTAACCACCGCAACATCCCTAATCCCCAAAACACACAAAAAAGGGTAAAAGTAACAGTTATTCCTTTATGCCTGAGATGATCTTGGTAGGGTTGTTTAATGACAGGTTGGAAACAAAACGAAGGATTGTATTCACTTCCCGTGGCTGCTGTAACAAATGATCACAAACGCAGTGGCTTAAAACAACCCAAACCTATTCTTTTACTGGTCTGGAGGCCAGAAGTCTCACATCAGTTTTATTTAACTAACATCACAGCGCTGGCAGGGCCGTGCTCCCTCTCTCGGGGAGGAGTCTGCTCTTGCCTCTTCCAGCTTCTGGAGGCAGATGTCCCTCTGGCCTCGTGACCACACCTAAGTCCAGTCTTTGCCTCCATGGTCACATTGCTTTTTCTTCTGTGTCTAATCTCTTTATTTCTCCCCCCCCCTTTTTTAAAGTTTTATTTATTTATTTATTTGAAAGAGAGAGAGCGAGAGCACGAACAGGGGGTGGGGCAGAGGAAGAGAGAGAGAGAAGCCAACCGTCCAGGACAGTCCTCCCTGCAGAGTCTCCTTTGTCATGAAAGGTGGCATTCACAGGTCCCAGGGCTTCTGGGTGGCACATGCCTGGACATTCACTTTACCCTTGTGTGGGCTCCACGTGCTGCAAGAGCAGCTTCAGAGGGGCAGCACTGAGGCCTTGCAGGAAGGAGCCAAGAGCTAGAAAGAACAGCTTTCCGACTCTTCATGTTTCTGGGACAAAATGCGGACAGAAAATTCTGTCATGAGGGTCCTTTCCAGGGAAATCACCAAAGCAACAGCCTCTCCTTCACATTGTTCTGCTCCCAGAAACTATAGAGGAGTGTTTTGCGCAGCCAGAGACCCAGGCTCAGGTAATGAGTAAGCTGAGCACTCAAGGCCACAGCTCGTTGGCGGTAACAAAGGCCACTGCTCACGCTAGAGGCTGCCACTTACTGGGGCCTTTGTAAGCGTCCTCCGTCTGGGAGGGAGATACTTGTACCCCCGTTTTGCATTTTAGAAACCGAGACCCAGGGAGGCCAAAGAGGGTGCTCCAGGTTGAGAGCGGGCCCAGGAAGAGCCGGACTCATGCTCCGTCCCTCCTGTGCTTCTAGCTTGCCTTTGGCTTTGGTGAGCCAGGCTTCCTTCCTCCAGGCGGATCACAACATTTTTTTCAGAGCCAGTCACAGAGAAGTTCAGGAAATGCTTCTCATTTTTTGAAGCTTGCCACATTAAATGTTAATGTGTGCAGCACCACCACACTGGCGTGTTGGTGTGATGCGCACTTCAGATGCCGCGGCTCAGTTCAGCAAGGAGGTTTTGGCGGGGGCAACGTGAATCACCTCTGTGGGTGCTTGGCAGACGCGTGTAGCACGGGCACCCATGCGGCTCCCACGCACCTGGCGCCGCCACCACCACCACCTCCACCGAGTGAGGACCGCCCGGGACCCAAGCAGATCGTCAGCTCTTCAATATATCAAGGAGGGTGATGAGGGGAAAGGGGACAAGCCCAGGACTGAAAATCAGAAAGGCCAGGGTGCAGATCCTCGAGCCACCAGATGCTTTACTAGGTGGGTGACCTTACGTAAGCCTCTGGGAGTTTCAGTTTTCCTGGCTGTAAAGTGGAGATAATATCCATCTTGTGGTTCTGTGTTAAGTGAGATGACAGTGCCGGCCACCAACAGAGTCACTCACCATGTCCTCTGCTGTGACGTGTGCATCACGGGGGCTAGAACATGATAGGACCTGAAAGATATTAACTCTCTCATACCACATTCACTCACCTTGCCCTTTCTCCCTCCTGCTTTGCCTTCCCTTTGCTCTGATCCTGAAAGATGGCTTGGTAATGGCCTTGGTGGTCTCCCAATGGAACATCTCCAACCACTTTAATTTCTAGCTCCAGCAGGTTACATTTGAAGAGACTTCTCATTTACCCCAGGAGTCAGAAAACACTGTAATATTCTCCTCTAATTATCTGTGTCTCAGTGGGAAGCCTGACATTATAATTAGCTCAGGCTCCTGTCTGGGATGACATTTTGCTCAGCATATTGCGTTCCTGGGTGTGTACTGTAGCAGAAGCTGGTAGCATGCTCCCCACTTATGTGATAGGGTTTGAGCATGAGAACTGGCACAAACACCCCGAAGGTGAAATTGTTAGCTCTGGGATTCCTGCAGGATTTCCACCCGCCTCCCACCTCCAAAAAAGCAATGGGGTGACACTCAGATTCACTGCCAACCCCTGCCACAGGCTATATAGACCCATGCCGTTTCCCTACCGACTGGCCTTCAGATCATGTGAGTTATGTGCTAAAGCTGCACGAAGACTGGGGTTAAAATCAAGACTCATTTCCACATTGACTTGATTATGTCATCCTCCCACCTATTATGTAAATTAAAGGAAAGAGTTAAGGCAAGAGAAATTGAACATATTTTTGTATTAAGACTCAAAGTTTCCGGTAAATTCTAGTCCTCTTTCTACTCTGGCCAGGTGGATATCAGCTAGAAAACATGGTTTTCCTTCCTTTTAGACCTATACTGCCTAATACAGCAGCTAGTAGCCACCAGGACAGACAAACCAGAGGCTGTGGAGTCAGAAAGGCTTAGGACCCAGAGCCACCAAATGCTCTGTTATTTATTTATCAGATTTGAACAAAAGGCGAAATTGAGGTCTTTCTTCATAACCGAGCCCCATGTCAAGTGCTGAGTAGCCATTAGCTAGTGGCTACACAATTGGACAGCACAGATATAAAACAATTCCATCACCACAGAAAATTCCATAGGATGGCACTGCTCTAAACCCTGGACAAAAAAAAAAAAAAAAAAATGCAACTCCACAAATTATTTAGAGCCTACCCAAGCTTGCCTTGGGCTGAGTTCTATTTAGGGGAGGCAACCTGCTTCCCGAGACAGCTGTTCTTGTTAGTATGGGGTGTGTCAAACATATATTACAAATAAAATGCCTTAAATTTCAAAATTTGAAAATAGGTAATCTTAAAAAAAGATTTTATTTATTTATTCATGAGAGACACGGAGAGAGAGAGAGGCAGAGACACAAGCAGAGGGAGAAGCAGGCTCCATGCAGGGAGCCCAATGCAGGACTTGAGCCCAGGAGCCTGGGATCACGCCCTGAGCTAAAGGCAGACGCTCAACCACTGAGCCACCAGGTGTCCCAAAAGTAGTTAATTTTTTATATGAATTAAGGGTAGTACAGAGTCACCCCATGATGGCGTCATCTTGTTCCCATTGGTCCTGACCTGACTTCTTATTTCTGGAATGCGAGACAGCACAGGGGTCGGCGGCAGCTTGTGTGGGGAATCCACAGCGGGCTCATCAGATGTCGGGAGTGGAAAGAGCTGCTCCAAGGATGAGCTTGTCATCCTCTCCCCTGGGTGACACACACCCGTCCCCTGAGCAAGACAGCACATTGGTTCCTGCCAATTTATCCCTCTTACAGAACAATTTCTCTTGCCTCAAATCGGGTTTCAAAGGAAGGATATTAACTGTCACATGCAAATCACTACAGAATTTGTTATCACCTTTCTTTACTCCCTTTCTTTCTTCCTTTCTTTGGCTGAGGACATTGCCCAGTTCACTCCCCAGCGCTCCCAAATAAGATATTTATTGTGGAATGCACTCCCTGAGAAAGCTTTGCCTCCTTTGTGGAAACAATATTCATAATTTATTGTGTTTAACTTTTCTTTTCTCCCTTGGCTGCTAAGAAGCTGCTGAGATAAGAATGAAGTGCATTCTGATGGTCTCATTATCTGAATTCTTCCCTCCTTTTACAACCTATTGTGCTATACTTTATTCCATTTCAAAAGGAGGGACGTTATTCGTTAATTGGCACGTGCGATTTGATTCTTTTGTCTCCAGTTTTCTTTGTGTCCTGGGCAAATCCCCATACCTGGCCTGAAAAATGCTGTCCTCTGGTTACAGTGGACACTGGGGACCAGGTGAGAGTGATGGAGTCATCTGTTTATAATGTATCTATTGTCTGCTTTCCAGTAGCCATTTAAAAAAAAAAAAAAAGAAGAAGAAGAAGGAGTAAAAAGCAAGTGAAACTAATTTTTTATTTTATTTTTATTTTTTTTAAAGATTTTATTTATTTATTCATGATAGACACAGAGAGAGAGGCAGAGACACAGGCAGAGGGAGAAGGAGGCTCCATGCAGGGAGCCTGATGTGGGATTTGATCCCAGGACACCAGGATCACGCCCTGGGCCAAAGGCAGCCACTAAACCACTGAACCACCCAGGGATCCCGAAACTAATTTTTTAAAATATATCTTCTTAAATCCAAAATAGTCAAGATATTATTATTTCAACATAGGATCAATCTAAAAAAATTCTTTTTTTTTCCCCCACACTAAGTCTTTGAAATCCAACGTCTGTTTTACACTCTGGCATACCTTGATTTGGATGCTAAAGTTTTAATGGTTCAAGTGAAATGTAGTCCCACTGAATAAAGCTGCGTTCAGTGGGGAACAGGTATTTTCCATTTCGTCAGTTTTCAAATTCAAACTTAAATTGAGGGGATCCCTAGGTGGCTCAGTGATTGAGCATCTGCCTTGGGCCCAGGGCATGATCCTGGAGATCCAGGATCGAGTCCCACGTCAGGCTCCCTGCATGGAGCCTGCTTCTCCCTCTGCCTATGTCTCTGCCTCTTCCTCTCTCTCTCTGTGTGTCTCTTGTGAATAAATATATAATTAAAAAAAACTTAAAGTGATTAAAACAACATAGACTATTCATTTTCTCAGTCCTGCTAGCCAAACTCCAAGTGCTTCGTGGCCACACGTAGTGAGTAGCTGCCGAGTCCATGGGCACAGCTCTAAATGCTCCGAGAGATACCAAAAAAAAAAAAAAAGGAAAGAAAAAAGGATAAAAAGCAGTCCTTGCCTTGAAAGAGCTTCCAATCTGACAGATGAGATAAAGTTTAAGCATACACATATTATAATGTGGTGCAGAATGAATCCATCATCATGGGAAGTCAAAACAAGTGCAGGAAGGAAGGGTGTAATGTCTTTTGGCTCCATGCGGTTTAAACAGTAAGATTTACTGCCCTCAGACTTGGGATTAGACCCAGGCCTTGGAGGACCCAGCAGGTTGCCAGTGATCCACATCCCCACCCCACCCCCCACCCCCACACACACACGGTAGAGGGGATGAAGGTGGCAGCAGGAATGCCATGCACAGCAGCACACGGGAAGTGTCAAGACCACCGGCTTGGTGTGAGGCTGTTCTCTTTCTTCCCGCTAGTTAATGAGATAAGTAGGAGGGATCTGGAGCCGTAGCACTGACCCTGCTGTGTGTGCGAGGCAGATGGGTCTGTATCAGGAATCATCTTTGCCACCAGAAGCCTGCATCCCTGCAGCTCTGTTCAGCCGGGCGGCTCCACCCTAGGCCAAGGCTGCAGTGAGAAATACCTTCAGACCCTTCCCCCCTCCTGGAGAAGCCACACCACACCGAGGACAGTTGCTACTGCAAACTGGCCCCTTGCTCAGAGACATTGTCATGTGCAAATCCATGTTGGCTTCATGATGATCTGTGCCCAGAGCTTGGCTTGTCTTTGCTTCACTGTAAAGACAATCGTAGCTTTTCTAAAACTTTGTGTCCTATAAAAAACACCCTGAGCCTTTGCTTGCAGGGATAATCCTCCAGGGAACGGCTCACCTGCTGCTGAGTCCTTGTCCCCTGATGAGAGGGCCTCATTTGTTCAGAGGCTGTAGCACAGAACGGGTTTAATCAGGTGATAATATTTGAGATGCGTACTTTGTAAGAGTCCCAGCTCATTCGTATTTATATATGCTAATTTTAGTGCACATTAATTATGTATTTAATAAGTCCCTGTTTATTCTATTTTGTCTTCATTCCCTTGATAGCTGTTATGGTGCGGAGTTGAAAATAATTAAAATGTTACTTGTGTTCTGCAAATAACAATTAACCAAGGATGAATTCTGAAATCAAAATTCCGTTCTCTTTGCCTTCCTGTGATTAAATACAGTGAGCGAAATGACACCTAAATGCACTTGTACGTCCATTCCTCGTTCGTCGCTCAGTTGGAGGGTAATTACTCCCTTTAGCAGGGGGTAATTGCTAGAAACGTGGGGATGATCTGACTGAAATGTCTTCCATGGCCTTGGGCAGCTCTCTTCTTGTTGACCTGGAAGACACACATTCAGAAAGTGAGCTCGGCCAGGGGCTGCAGGAGAGGACAGGAGGAGGGAGGCTGTTCTCCAGAGAACACACGAGAAGTTGGCCATTGACAGGTTCTGTCTGTGGGAAGCCCTTGGGAGAGGGATTGCATTGGATCCAAGCTTCCTCCAACACCTGGATTTCCAAGCCGTGTCAAACCACCGTCCTACAGGCAGCCGTTCAACCCCTTGGAGAAGAGGCAACCCCATTGCCTATGTTTTTTGCATATCACCTGCCCAAAGAGTGGCACCACCTCCTCATGCAGGGTCTCATCCTGGTCGGTCTCGATTCTGCATGCACATGCAGTGGTTGGTAGCTACTGGGAGTAGACATTGGGTCACATTTCCTTTTTTCTTGGAGTTTGTGCCACCTCTTGTCCCCAACGTCCTGCCACTTACCAGCACATTAGTAACTCTTCCTGCCCCTAATCTCCGTCTTCCCTAACTCCAAGAGTGGCCCTAAGCTGTCGATCTTTGCAGCCCATCCTCAGGGCTTAAGCCCCACTGTCAGCTTTGTAGGGCGCAGATCCCTCTGCCAAGTAGCTATTAGAAGTGGAACTCACATGAGCGCTCAAAAAGGAATTCATCACCCCATTTATTTTATTCTTAAAGATTTTATTTATTTATTCATGAGAAACAGAGAGAGAGAGGTAGGGACACAGGCAGAGGGAGAAGCAGGCTCCATGCAGGGTGCCCAAGGTGGGACTCGACCCTGGGTCTCCAGGATCATGCCGTGGGCTGAAGGCGGTGCTAAACAGCTGAGCCACCCAGGCTGCCCTCATCACCCCCTTTAATCAGTAGTTCTACTCCAGGGAAAATACACAAGGAGAAGAGTCTCAAACAGATCCATCCTGTTGATGAGCTACTAGGAAAATTTAATTAGAAGATAACTCAAAGCTCATGGAATTTGGAATTTGGAAACTGCCTTTGAATGATAGCAATTGAGACTAGCCAAAACTGTCCCTTGCCACGGATAAGCAAGAGCTAGGACTCAGAATCTGTAGTTTTTACCTTATTTTGAAAATAACCATGTGGTTGTACTTTAGCAAGTTGTGATTTCCAAATCCACGAAGGAGGGTGAATCTTTCCAGCCCCACCTCCCTGCCTCACAGGTGATATGAGGATAAACTCTGATCCTGGACCTGAGCCGCCCGAGGAGTAAAGGGACCAGCAAGCCAGTGGTTTCCCTGATGATCAGATACAGCAGTTAAAAGCACTGCTGGTCCGCACCTTCCCCTTACAAATCCCCATGTCCTCCCAGACGCAGAGCTGCACGCTCATGCTCATCATCTTCTCTGGCTCTGATTGAAGTTCAGAGCTGTCGTTTCCAGATATTTTGTTCATTTGCTCCTCTTCTGTATATTCCCAGAAATCCTTCCTGGTGCAGAGATGTTAGGGAAGAGGCCGAGGCGTGCTGGTGGAAAAAAAAAAAAAAAGAAAAGAAATTATCTGGCTCGTGTTTGCAGGTGCAAATGAAGTCTTCTCAAATGTTAGTCTGGAACAGAGGCATATTCTCTCATCCGCTTTTAATCGAACGCTTTTCTCCAGCAAAACTATTCGTTTACAAGATCAGCAAGTCACAGAGGCATCTTCGTTTTCCTTCCTATGCCCTGTTCTCAAGGGACGGCGTTCCCTTCGCTCTAGGGACCACGCAGGGCTTTCCTATCGGGAGTGGGATATGTGATGAACTGAGCCACTGACCCTTCCAGAGGACAGAGGAAAAAGCCATGGGGCGGAGAGTAGAGAGGTGGGATTTTAGGCACTAAAGACGTGGGGGGAAGCCGGGTTGTGTTTGGGGCTTGGTGAGAGTATTTGAGGCCATGCACCTTTCCATGCCATTTGGGGTGTGCCCTGGAAGGGACATGCTCTGCCCTTGTTTGCGTGGTCCCTGGGGGCTCAGGGATAAGCTCTGGGTTTTACCTCCCTGTCATTCTAAAGAGTGCCCTGTTGCTTAGAGACAGGGGATGGTGCCTGGAGTGAAGATAAGGTTGCCAAGGAAACCAAGCCACAAATTCCCTTGTTTTTCTCCAAGTTGCTGGACAGAAGAGTAAAGGATTTTTGCTCTGACAACTGGAAGAAAAGTATCTTCTTTTCTGCGTGTGTTTTAGACAAACATCCGTTGTCCCAGACACAGCCGAGTTAGCACCTGAGTTGACAAACGCGCTTGAGTTTTGCGTTGCTTTTTTGTTTTCCGTCGGTGAGTGCGTTTTAATTCTTAAGTAGGTTCCATGCCCAGCGTGGAGCCCACCTCGGGACTTGAACTCACGACCCTGAGATCAAGGTCTGAGCTGAGATCAAGAGTCAGACGCTCAACCGACTCCCCCAGGGAGTGCTTTCTGATAGAGACAGAATTCAGCCATTTTAATGGATTTTTTTCAGATGTGTGGACCCCAGGACCCAGACCCCTCTCTGAGTTTTGTTGAACTCTTGAGTTTTCATTTTATGCCCCAGCTTTTCTCTTTCTGGGGGCATTGCGATGAACTTTCTGGAAATTCACAGCAGCAGCGACCCTCTCTGTCCCCCATCTCTTAATTTTTTTGCATGTTTCACATGACAGGAATCCATAAACCCATTGCCCTCTCAACTCTGGTGTTCATAATTCAGAAAAAAAAAATCCTTTTTGGGGTCATCCTCAAGGGATCTCTTGGTGAAATCACAGAAGTTCATGTCCACTCGATGCCCTTGTGTCGGTGGACTGCTGAGTTGAGGGGGTCCACACAGTGGTGCCCCAAATGCTCCCTCCCCCCTGGGGAGTCTGAGCTTCGGTAAGGGGTTCTTCATTTATCTGTGGTAGCAATCCTAGCTCCTGCCAGGAGCTTGAAGAATCACCTGTGTGTGTGTGTGTGTGTGTGTGTGTGTGTGTGTGTGTGTACATCCCCCTAACTTTCTCTAGACTTACACCTTTTCCTACTTGTTCAGAAACGCATCCTTGGCTTCTCTCCCTTTCTCCCCACCTCTGGCCTAGATATTCCTCTTGAGCAGTAATATGGGCTTCCTGAATTCCTCTGATCTGTTCTTTGCGCCATCACCTGATGTCACACATGACTTCTGTGCTGCTTGGTGGACATGCCTGAGCACCCCTAGGACTGCCCCTTTCCTGAAGTCCTAGTGCTTTCATGATCTCTGGAGACACTTGGAGGGCCACTCAGCCAAGTGAGGGGTTCAAAACACAGCCACGGAGGGGGAGGATCTCCCTCCCTGGTGACCGAGAGAAAGGGCATCAGGGGCTGAGAGGTGGTCCCAGTGTCGGGGATATGAGTCCCATGGGGAGATGGGGAGGAAGGGCAGTCTGGAGGAGTTAGTCAAAGATGCACAGGATTTTGATGAATGGAAAGAGGATGGAGAGGAGGGGACTGGGTCTCTCTGGAACCCCAGACATGGGTTGTTCTTGGCTACAGTGTCCCTCCAGTGACAAAACACACTGTTTGGTCCTCACCTCCAACGTAGGGCTGAGGCCGAGTCTTCTCAGGTTTCTGCCCTTGATCCTTCCTCCTATCCAGTGTCCCTGGGCTCCCGTATTCACACAACAGCCCCCGCAAACGTGCTGCTTGGGGAACCCCATGCTCCGATCTGTCTGGAGGCTACTACACCCACACACTCCTCTGCCTCTGCCCCGTCCCTCTGTCCCCTCATTTCTGGCCCACCTTCTCACCTGGCCAACTTCTACTCAACCTTCAGTGCCCAGCTCAAGGGTCATCTCCTTGTGGAATGTTTACCAGATCCCACCTTGCCCAGTGCACATCAAGGGGGCCCCTTCTGGTGACTTCAGTGCTCCGGACAACCCCATCCCCACCCCAAGCTGCATTTCCCCTCCTTGCTCTACAGGGGTTCTAGATTTCTAGACTCTCCAAATCTATGTGGACATTTCCAGACAGTGGCTCCCCTTCCTTGTTACTGGGGTTGGCTTTGTTCCCATCTGAAATGGGGAAGGGCCCTGGGGAGCAGGGAAGTAGGATGGGGGAGGAAGACATGCGGAGCTGAGAGGGACCCAGGGCTGCTGAGCAAATTACTACAAACCAGAATGGTTTAAAGAACAGAAAAGTAATGCCTCACAATTTTGGAGGCTGGACCTCCAAAATCAAGGTGTGGGCAGGGTTGTCTCCTTCTGAGGACCCCAAGGGAAGGATCCATCCAGGCCTTTCTCCCTGTGGCTCTCCACATCTTCCCTCTGTGCATGTCTGTTACGGAAGGACACCGGGCATGCTGGATGAGGCGCCCACCCCGCACAGTATGACCTCACCTTAAGTAATCACATCTTCAACAACTTCATATTTCCAAACGAGATCACATTCTGAAGTAGTGGGAGGTTAGGACATCAACATATGAACTGGGGCGGGGGGCGGGGGGTGAGGGGCCATGATTCCACCCATAATATCCTCCTTCCAGAAAGACCAGACAAAAATGTTTCACCTGCCTCTCCCAAAATTATAATATGAACAGAAGTCGAATATAATCTAATTAATCACTCACCTCATCCTATTGGTAGCGTGACAATTAATCTGTAGCTGACATGAAGCTGGGAGGGACAGGTAATTTGCAGGTTGATTAAATCATTAAACCAAAACATCTCTACATGCTGGAATTCTGATGCGCTCCAATGAGTTGAAAATGGACAGAAACAAGGACCGAAGTTCCCCGAATGTAGATCTCTCCCCCAAACAGGTGATAAAAGTGTATTCAGGAGGAGGAAAATGAATTTAGGCTCTGGTTTAATAAGAAGCTTAATCATTCATTCAATCACGTATTGATCAAGATGTTCGCTGTTCACCTCTTTTCTGTGAGGCATGAGGTAGCCTTGGGAGCCTAGGTCAACCTGGGGAAGTGGTTCCTCCCGGGATTCATGCTGCGTCTATCATCATGAGGACAAGGAGAAGCACAAGGAGGAGGACCCTCCTCTGAGATACCAAGAATAGAAGAGAGCCCCACATCCTTGGACTTGCCAACGAGGATCCCCCAGCATGCTGGGCTGGAAGCTAAGATGGGAGCAGTAACTAAGGTCACTGGACCTTTTGGGCCAGAGCAAAGAAGACGAGGGGTGGTGCTGCTCCCTGGTTGGGAGGACCACCATGGGGAGAAGAGTCTGGGTTTGTCCTGTGCTCCCTCCCAAGCCAGAAGTAGAACAAAGGAGTGAGAGGTACAGGGGAATAGACGTTAGCACATCATAAGGAATAACTTCTTCACAGTTAGAACTAAGAATGAAATATTCTGATTAATCTTGGGAGGTGGTGATGTTCTCCTCGGCAGCATCATTGGGTGCTTACTATGCACCAGCCTGCTCTTACCACTTTCTGGGGAAAGAGACCCAAGGATCTGCCCTAGTCAGCCATTCCTCCATCTGATGTAATACGGACTGCCTCTCAAGAACCCCTAAAGTCAGCAAATGCTCACAATCAAGCTAATTGCTTTCTTTCCCAGACCACAGAATTTGGAAGGAACTAGTTACTTGTTTATTAGTGGATTCGAAGTAAATTTTTCTTTTGGAAAAAGAACTCTCTCTTTCCTATCCACATACGCTTGGGCTGGGCTGTGGTGTATGAAATCTAATCTCCTACCAGGAAATGATCATTTATTTGAACGCTTCCCCCAAATCCATTAGGCACTCTGGAGTGTTAGCTTAGGATGACAGATCTCATAGCTGTGCTGCTGACACTTTGGGTTTCTTCTAATTCACGGGAGCCTTTCTTCCACGCGTGGCCAGCAATGAGTGAGAGGATTAGGAGGGCCCCCAGCCGTGATTGACAGGCGCCTCTAGGGATCTGGATCACCTTTCCCACTAGCTTGGAACATGTTCTCCGACCCCCATTGCTTTCCTTAATATGCTAAGCTTTGCGCTCCTGGATAATTTGCAAATGCTCTTCAAGTGACTGCCACTGGCTTTTCAAATGTTTTGCTCCTTGCAATTAAGAAAGGGAATTGGATGTGCTCTTGCCTGGCTAATGTTTTTTTTCTCCCTGACATGGGATGGGGGTGGGAAGGAAGAGCAAAAGAAATAGCTAAGAGGGGGCACCTGGGTGGCTCAGTCGGTTAAGCGTCTGCCTTCAGCTCAGGCCATGATCCTGGGTCCTGGGATGGAGCCCCACCTCGGGGTCCTTGCTTGGTGGGGAGCCTGCCTCTCCCTTTCCCTCTGCCCTGCTCATACTCTCATGTACTCTCTCTCATAAAAAAGTAAAATCTTAATAGTAATAATAATAATAATATTTTAAAAAGGAAATAGCTAAGAGATGTTTAGGAAGAGACGTCTGATGCCACCCATGACAAAGCTGTATCTGGGAGTTCATTCCTATGAGAGAGGTGTAGGGATCACCAGGTTCAAGTCCAGTCCAAGGAGCACATTCATGGAGATAGGAATAGACCCTGCAGCTGGGCACCTGCCTTCAGGCACTTCTCTCAGCCACAGAAATGTGGGCAGATGATTTTGAATGGAGCGCGCAGAATTCGAAGACCAACACGGAGAATTTCACTACTGGCTCTCTGCCTTCCCAGTTGGGGTCAGCTGCATGTAGAGAAAACCTGAAGCAACAGCATCGGGTCTCATTTAGAAGTCCAGAGACAGGCAGCTCAGCACGGGTATGACGACTCCAAAATACATTTAGGGACACAGGCCCCTTTTTGTTCTCTGCTATGCCTATGGCTTCGGTCTTGAATCGCTCATGGTCAAGATCACCATTTGAACTCCAGCCATTCCCCGCCTCCTTCAGGTAGTATGGAGGGCAGCTCCAAACTCTTGTTTTGCCTTCTGGAAAGTTCTAGTTCACAGTTGCGCCCCTGCTAAGGAAAGGAGGAGGATGGATATTGGAAGGCAGGAGCAGTCTCTGCGCCCCCGCAGACAGTGGTCGCTCAGAGAGTCTCAGGACCAATGGCATGCCCGAGTGACGTTGTGGGAAGGGTTCCCCATTCAAGACCACTCCTTGCAGAAGCAGCAAAATGGTGGTTAAGAGCCAACCTGAGTCTAAATCCTGATTCACCTGCTCACTGCAGTCTTTGGGCAAGTTATGGAACTTTTCTGAGCCTCCTTTCCCTCTGCATAAAAAGGAACAATTACCCATGCCTCCTGGCGTTCCTGTGGCCAGTCGCCTGCATTCCAAAGCTGACAGATCACCCATGTCATTGTTAATTGCTCTTACCATCGCCTTCTTGTGGGCTAATGGCATCCCCGAAGTCCACTTTTCTCATCTATTCCTTCTGAACCTTCTGAATTTGTATGGCAAAATCATAGAAGGGCTTTATATTCTATCACTGTCCATCTCACTGCTCTGATGGTTCTCCCTTCCTGCCCCTGGATGATTGCATGGGCAGGCATCTAAATTTTCCAGCACACTTGAGGTTCATGAATACTTTTCGTTATCCTGTTTGGTGCTGATGAGCCCTTCTGGTAACTTCAACTTCAGTCCCTCAGTCAGTATAACAAACATCCTTCTCTCCGCTAATAGCTCCTCATCTGATTAGCCTTGGAAGCCTGCCTGAGTCACAGGTGGGTAGTCTGATTTTTCCTTTTTTTTTTTTTTTAAACCCATTTACCCTGTTCATCTTGCTGGGAATGGCTCAGTCATGCCAAGGAATTGGAGGAAGAGGGAAAGAAGAAGTAACGATGGAGTATAGTTGATGGTGGTGCCAAAAGGTCTTTCTTAAAGATTACAGTTGTATTTTAGTGTTTTGTCCTTAAAGTGGCAGATCCTCAAGCATGGACCCTTTGTCTCGGGCCCTAATTTTGAGGGCTTTTCCAAGCCTCCAGTGGGCATATCTACTGGTACATATAGGATACCCTGTGGTTGACCACCAGAAGTTTCCTCTCCTCCCTCGGTGGTCCTCTCTGCACAAATTCCATTAGAATTCCATTTGCCTTTTAAAGTGGACCTCTGAGAAGAGAACTTCTATATGTTATCACCTTCCCAAATGTCAGGTTGGCTTCTTGCCCTTTGGAAATGGAGGATACTTTCAGAAGAGCCTCCTGTCCTCATTCAGCCATTGGAACTCTCCCAGCCACCTTTTCTTCTTGAGACTCTTCCAGGAGATGTTCAGAGAGCAGTTCTACAGGGAAGCATGCCACACTTGGCAAGCTTATTTCTTGGAGTGGCCTTTTACTTGGCTTGAGTGCAGAGAAGTTCCCTCATCCTCAGGGCATACTCTGAAAGCTCTCCTTGAGGGGGTCCTGGATATTGTTTGTCCTCTTTACCCCACTTTCCAGGGACCATTGGGAGCAATACCATTTTGGACAGACAACTTTGCTTTAAGACCTGCATGGAGTATCAGGCATCTCCGTGTAGATCAGTACTGTCCAATAGAACTTTCTATGATGATGGAAATATTCAGTATATGCGCTGCCCCATATGGTAACCACTAGCTACCATATTGGATATGTGGATATGTTGTTAAATTTTAATTAATTTAAATTTAAATAGTCACCTGTGGCTACTATATCGACAACACAGTTTTATAATGAGAAGGTAGTGCCAGCTATTTTTTCTTAGCAATGGTTCTGAGACCAGGTAAGTCCCATTAGATATCTTGCTCTCCTCTTTCAAGAAAGTAATCCTCAAAGTATGTCCCAACCATAAATAAGTAGCAGTGTCAGTGACAACTTTTAAATGTTGGTTCCCAAAGCCACATTGTTAGGGAGATTGACTTTAGTCTTTGTTAATGGGGAGTAGGTGTCTTTCTTTGAACCTCCCTCTGCCCCACTGTGCCCTCACTGGAGGCATTTTAACTCTTTTGAGAGTAATGACTGAAGACTTAGCTCTGGCATATCTTTTGACCGCCTGTTAAAAAGAATCTCATTATTTTCCTGGAAGATATACTATACTCCCAGTGGTGCCATAATGGGTTTTGGCTGAGATCATTTTCTGCTTTTCTCTCCAGGAAATGCTTGGTAGACTGGATGCTGCCAAGGGTTGCACAGGATTCTGGTGGCATCCATGATCACGGGAAAGGACAGAACTAATTCGAGAGTTTAATACTTAAATGCAGTTGACCTTAGTTCAGGTCCAGCATGATAAAGAGCCATGCTGTTTGACCAAGTTAATCTAGTACAATCTACAGGAGCAAAAATTAAGATTATGACTCTCAGTGTCCTGTAGCTCTGCTTATTCTAGTTAGAGAAAATGTCCTATTAGAAAAAAAAAATCTAGTTTTCTAGAGTACTTTAAAATGAGTTGGGGCAGCCCGGGTGGCTCAGTGGTTTAGCACCGCCTTCAGCCCAGGGCCTGATCCTAGAGTCCTGGGATCGAGTCCCACATCAGGCTCCCTGCATGGAGCCTGCTTCTCCCTCTGCCTGTGTCTCAGCCTCTCTCTCTCTCTCTCTCTCTCTGTATTTCTCATGAATAAATAAAATCTTTAAAAAAAATGAGTTGGGTTTTATTAACCTAAGGATAACCTTAGGTCCCATATAAGATCAGGAAAGAGTTCTAGGTCAGTTAGCGTTCCTTAGTTGCAAGCAGGAGAGGTCAGCTCTGGCCAGTTTCATCAAATCAAGGAGATTATCAAAAGTATAAGGAGTAACTCGGACAATCAGAGGGCAAGTGGAATAGCCGAGCCTTGGAAGATCATAGTGAGACATCCCCAGATTTGCAATGATAGACACGAGCTAATGGGCAGCTCTTGAAAAGGCTGACACCAGGATGGCTCAAGAACAAGCATTTTCTGACTGTGTCATTCAGCTCAAGAATCAGTTCTGGAAGAGAAAATCTGATTGACCTTGTCTGGGTGTGGGGGAACAACATCCTCAAAGCAAAGCAGAGTGCTATCTCCAAAGAGAGGGGGCTGTAGGGGTTCTGAGCATGTGAGATCTGAGCCCTTCCCAAACACATTGCCTCCTTCAATAGCATCGCAATAGTTATAGACACAGTTACAGTTAAAAGGAGAGACTTTGTGTTTATCTTTACAATTTTTATTCACGTCTCAGACAACAGCAGAGTTCATCACAGAAAAGAGATTTTGGATGTTATTTCATTTACCCTAATATGCCCACTTTATAGATCAAGGTTCCATGTCCAAGGTTCCACAGTTAGGTAATGGCAGAGATGGGACCAGAAGCAGTTCTCTTGACGCAATAATGATGTCCCTGCCACTATACCAACCACTCTGCCTCTCCCGTCAGCAAATGCTTTCCAGTTGCTCAAAAGCACATCATCTTCATATGTAGCTGACCATTGTTTTTTTTTTTTCCTTTTTCTTCTTTTTAAAGGTATTAATTAATTAGGGAACATAAGCAGGGGATGGGGCAGAAGGAGAGGGAGAAGCAGGCTCCCCTCTGAGCAGGGAGCCACACATGATCCCAGGACCCCGGGACCATGACCTGCACCGAAGGCAGACACTTAACCGACTGAGCCACCCAGGCGCCCCTAACCATTCCTTTTTCAATCTTCCACTAAGTTCAATTGCTTAGCATCTTTGTAGCTGAAGTATCCAACCCTAGACTCTAGATTCTGAAGCATTCGAGTTCATAATACTTTTTATTATTGCTCTGATTTCAAATGGTGACTAAGATGTCTAGGATATGATGGTGATAATTCTTAAGCTTGACTCTGGAGGAAGATCTGCAGAGAGAAAAAGACTGCTAGGCCCTCAGACTGATGGCCCAGATACCTTTCCCCCCTCGCAAATGATCTCTGATTAGAATAGGATGACCCTGGGGAGTAGCTTTCTCTCCAAACATCATATGTGTTGTTTTTCTTGTATCTGGCCAAAGGAAATATAATATATATCTATCAAGGCCAAGTTTGGGGTGGAGAGAAACAGGCAATTTCTTCAGTGGCCCATTAAGTTGGCTAGTAGGAATAGTAACTCTCTCCAAAGTCTTCTATTGTTAGACAACTTTGCTGATGGGATTTTTACTGTGGATGCAATTTCATACCTTTATAGATATAAGGCTTTGTTCTAGATCCAATATATTTTATGGCAAAATAAGGTTCTTTCACCTAACAGCATCTGCTGTATTCATCTCACTGAGATAGTTCAGTAGAAAAAACATGAGTGATGTTGTCTCCGACCCCTGAGCGTTTAGCTGGTCAGTGGTAAGAGGCTCAAAGCAAAGGGATTGTGTGTCTGATTGAAAAGGAGGAAAGAGATAATGTATCTTTTGCTAAAGAAAAAAAAAATCCCAACTTTCCAGTGGTCATAGAATTTTAGAATTGGAATAGGACTTCAAAGATAATGTACATCACCCCCTCTGGTTTAAGAGAAACTCAGAGAACCAGGAGAGAGAAGAGGATTGGGCTCTGTGTGTCAATCACAGCATCTCAATGACTACACTTCTGGTTTGCAAAGATGCCAGGCCCTCCCCTTACTTCTGAGATCCAGATAGGTTTCTGAACACATCTCTCTTTTTTTTTTTCTCCCAAAAAATCTTTTCCCACAAAGCTTTACAATTACAACCAGTGATATTTTATTTTTTTAAAAGAATTTATTTATTTGGGAGAGAGAGAGAAAGAGGACATGTGTAGAGGGAGGGGCAGAGGGAGAAGCAGATGCCCCACTGAGCAGGAAGCAGGATGCCTGTGGGGATGGATCTCAAATCCCAGGACCCTGGGATCATGACCTGAGCCAAAGGCATACGCTTAACCGACTGAGCCACCCAAGTGCCCCAATTTTTTCTCTTTTTAAAGTCAAATTATAACCTATGTGCATCAAACAAATCTTAAATATACAGCTCTATGAATTTTTATGTATGTATGCATCCCTGTAACCACTATTGAGATCAGGACGCAAAATATTTCTAGCAACACAGAAGGCGTCCTCCTATTCCTTTGCAGGCGGTAACTTCCTCTAAGAGATAACTATTGTAACTGATTTTACCCACAGATGGGTTCTCCTAGTTCTTGAATATCATTTAATGGAATCATCCTGCCTGTTCTCTTCTATATCTGGTTTCTTTGGCTTGGAGATTCATTTATGCCTCTGTTGCATTAGTTGATTAATCAAAAAATTTATTTTGCTATGTAGTATGCCATTGTATTTATGTCCTACACTGTATCCATTCTGCTGTGGATGGATACTTGGGTGTTTCCGGTTTGGGGGTATTAGGAGAAAAGAGGCAGTGAAAGTTTTATTCATGTGTTTTGGTCAACATGTGCCTTCATTTTTCAGGTCTATCTATCTATCTATCTAGGGATAGAATTGCTGGGTCACAGGGTAGAGACATATTTGGCTTGAATAGATTCACCAGTACTATCTTAGAATCGGGAAAAACATTCCCTTACTGTAGTATTCAGGGTTGATTATTATTGGTGGCTCTTCTTTTTTTCATTTAAATACAAAAACAACAAAGCAGAGGCTTCGAATTAAGCTGACTTCCTTTAAATGTGGTAGATTTAGCACATGCATTTCTGCGCCGTCCCCAAATCCCACTAAAAATGACAGTAAGGAATTAAAAATCACTACCTAGAAGGACAGAGACTCCGAGTGGTGAACAGATGTTTGGTAATGGAAAACAGATGAAAAAGTGCTAATTGATTGTCTTCCAGTGGAGAAAGACTTAAGTGCCTGCAGAAAGAAAGTCACCAAGAAGCCAGCTGAAATGTGCTGCATCAGTCCTAGGAAGCCTCGACGATCCTGGGAGTAGAGCTGGGGACAAGATGGGAGAGTCACCAGGGTGGCTGGTCGTCATCTGTATCAGGAATAGTTAGATCCCTATTCCACATCTAGTAATTGGATGGTCACCCCTCGTGCAGCACAGCAGGAGAAACATTTATTATCTGCATAAATGAGTCCAGAGAGGCATCTGGCTCCATAGACCAGGAGAAAATAAAGACAATAATCCAAGCTGATATAGTGAATAATAGTGGAACCAAAAGCATAGCATCCAAGCAGGAAAGGGAGGGACTCTTTGCTAAGGAAACAGAAGATGATCTCGAGGAGTCTGCCTACCAAAAAGATGCTGCCGCCATGCAGTCCCTCAGGCTTTCACCCAGTCCCTGACAAGCCCCATCTGTCCTAAGACTCCTGTAAGCTTTCTAATGTCTTGCAATGAAATATGACTGGACAGCTAGAGTTACTCAGTCTTCTAAGGAATGCCTTCCTTATGAAAGATAAAATCCGAAAGCTAATTTGGAGATCACAGAAACAATGCTGCAATCACAAGAAAACATGAAAACAAACAAACGAAAAGGTTAATATCCTCGGAGGGAGAAGAAGAGGATGCTGTCACTAATAAAAAGGGATGATCTGACAAAGAAGGAGCTCTTGGAAATTAAAAACAAGATAGCAAAATTTAAAAAGGAGAAAGGCTAAAAGAGTAAGTCCGGGGAAATTTCTAAGAAAATAGCATAAAAGACAGAATGCCACAAAGTGTGAGACAGGAAGATAAGAAAATGATCAGGTGAAAAGAAATCCTGGGTGCCAACCCCATAAGTAGAAAAGGGACCCTTGCCAGGAAGAACCATCATGAATTTTTCGGGTACCATCAACAGAGTTTGCAATGGGGGACGCGGTTCCAAATTAGAAGGACATCAAACATCCCAACAGCAGCACGCCAAGCCAGAGGGCCATTGAAGGAGGTTTTCAAGATCCCAAGCTTCAAGCTCTCAAAGGTCTGAGGATTCTGAAACTGGTACAGGTCTCTCTTCGTTTCTGTGCTTTGAAGACCGTAGGCCAGAGCGGTTTGGTGCAAGTTAGCTCTGTGTCACTTCTCCTGGTCCCCACTATTGGGGCATCACCTTGACCTGGGTGGCTTCTTCGCACCTCCTGAAGGTGTCACTTTTCTCGACCTGAGAGGTCATGCACAAGCAGGTGGTGCATATCCTGGGTAGGTTCATGGTCCTGAGCTGCTTCTGCAGAGACTTGTGGGACCTCTTGCCAAGCCCGAGGCCAGCAGGAGCGTGGGGCCCTACCACAACACCGTGAGCCTGGGAGTCAGGAGGCATTGCTGGTGCTACACCCTGAGGGATGGGGTGTACACCCTGAGAATCCCCGCACTGGGGATTCTCAACAAAAGGCAGCAGGGGAGGGAGACCCAGTCACTCCAGAGATACTGGGGAGAGCTTAAAGTGGCAAACTCCTTCACCCAGCCCTTGGAGACTCCCCCTCTGGCCTCGTCTGCCCATGCTCCCTAGTATGAAGCTCCCCACAGAGTCAGCATGAAGAATGATTGTGAGCATATACCTGGAAGCAAATTGGGTTTGGGTGCTGACTCTGCCACCTACTAGCTTGGGCTGGACACTGGATACTTCTGAGCTACGGTTTCCCTGTGTGTAGACCTGGACAACAGTAGTAGCATCATCTCGAGTTAGCGGGGAGGACTAGGTGAGGTGGTGCGTGCCAAGTGCTGGGCACTTACAAAGAGCTCGGTGAATGGAACTGCCAGTGTGAATAGGTATACAACAATTAGCCTTTGGCCATTTCTTCCACTATTTCCTGGAATAAACAGAACCCCCATCCTTTAAAGCCCTTCTTCTGGGATCCCTGGGTGGCGCAGCGGTTTAGCGCATGCCTTTGGCCCAGGGCGCGATCCTGGAGACCCAGGATCGAATCCCATGTCAGGCTCCCGGTGCATGGAGCCTGCTTCTCCCTCTGCCTATGTCTCTGCCTCTCTCTCTCTTTGTGACTATCATAAATAAATAAAAATTAAAAAAATAAAATAAAATAAAGCCCTTCTTCTTGCCTCACTGCCTGCATGGAATGGAAGGAGGAGGAAGGAAAGCATTCAGGCGCCCTCCACCTGCCAGTGATTGCGCCATTCCCTATCTTATTCACTACTCATACAACCCACATCTACCGATGTGGAAGCTGAACCCCATAGGGGCTCCCTATTGCCTCCAGCACTAGAGAGTAGACTGCTTGGTGTTCCCAAGGCACATTGTTGCCATCATTATTTGTTATTATTCACAGTAACGTGGTCTTGTGCACTGCTTTGGATCCCAGGTGTTTGTGCACCTGTGAGTCTTATGTCTTCCCTAAGCTCCTAAACTCCTGGCGGGCAGATCCTTGTTTTGTATCAGGCTGTCCCACTGTGCTGCACATGGAAAGCAGAGCAGTGTGTGAATGCACACACTCGTCATACACAGGCATTTACCAGCCGAAGCACCCTTGTCTGGGAGTAATCTTCCCCCAAAGCTCTGCAGGGAGTCAGCAAGTTTCAGCCCCAGCAACCTCAGGAACTCTCAGGGACTGTCTTAGCCTGCGGACAGCTCCCTCCCAACAACTCTTGTGTGAATCACTTATTCGGCCTGTGGCATCTGCCATCCTGTATATATTGTTATTTGTCCTTTCTGCATGTGTGTTGTTTTCCCAAGTGACTCTGAAGATCAGGAACTGGGGGTAGTGTCCTTTTTTTCTTTTTTTATACTGAGCACTTCCATTATCTTGCACAGCATCAGTGCTAAGCCAGTATTGCTTATGATGGGGTGATGCCATTGGATTTTAACGTGTGCGGTTTGCCCTGAACGCACCTGGACACTCTCCAGGGTCCGGTTTTTCCAGCCTCGCATTGGAATAGGCTCTCCATCCTCTCCATCCTGCCCTCTCCCTCCCTTTCTGCCACCGTCCACCTCTGCCTCCTGCCCTTTCTCTCATCTGGCATTTCCCCAGGAGAAGGTAGAAGGTTTTGCCTGCAGAGGCCACATCTCAGGCTGCTGCTTAATTATTGATGACAGCCTGGCTCCATGGGGAGGGCATACTTCCAAGGGTCTGGAGCAAGGATGCTGGAAACAGCAGAGATATGAGCCTGCATTCATATGGGGTGACCCAAAGTGAAGGAGGCAGGGCATACCCGCCGGCTGGCTTCACTGGGTACTGTGGGTGGGAGCAAGTGGATTTGAAGCCCATCACTACCAGGAGGATGATGAGGGAAGCCTCATTTAATGCCAAGATGTGACTTCCAAGATCCTCTGTCTCATGTATTAGAAAATGGGTTTTCTGTTGTGCCTGGAGCCCTGCTGGGCCAATTTGAGGAGTTTCCTGCTGCCCAAGGCTGAGCCCAGGGCTCCATCCTCATAACTCAGAGCATCTGAGCTGCCGGTCACAAGACACAAGACACAGAGGCTGACTGCCATGCTGTTTGGGATGGAATGGCATTTTGTGACATTGCCCTTGCACTCTATGAAAGTCGACCTAGTTTTTACTTCTTTCTTTTAGTCACTTTCTGTTTCCTACTTCTTTCTCCTCCATCCTTATTCCTCTTGCACTTGTCATTTGTCTCATTCATTCTTTCGTTTCTCATTCATTCAAAATATATGTGTTGACCCCCTGTTATGTACCAAATGCTGTGTATTATTCACCAGGGGCATAACCTGCAGCTGTTCCTGCCTTCATGGAATCTTGTACTTAGAGAGACAGTACCCTGCAAATCACACACACACTTAGGTACATGCCATTGTGACAAGTAGTGAGAAGCAGAAGCATGGTAAGGTGGGACTGCTGAGCTGTTGAGCCGGGAATCCTGACCTCACATGCTAGAAGGATGTGGTTGTTTTAGAACTATGTCAATAAATTCTTTGATATTCTTCCTTTTAAGAAGTGGAGCCTAATTCTCTTTCCTTTGGAAGGAGAGTGACAGATTTAGTGATCTGCTTCTGACCAAGAGGGAAAAGCAGAAGTGATGGTGTGCCACTCTTGGAAACTAAGTCATCAAGTCCATATGGGTTCCATCTTGACTGCTCTGTTGATCTCTTTCCTTTTTGGATCACTTGCTCTGTAGTAAGAAACTGAGGCCTCAGCCAGCAGCCATATGAGGGTGTCATCTTGGAAGCAGATCCTGCAGCCCAGTCTGGCCTTCAGATGACCACCGCCCTGGCCAACATGTTGACATTGGCCTCCTGAGAGGCCCTGAGCCAGAACCACCCAGCTAAACCACTCCTGAACTCTTGACCCACAGAGCTATGAGATAAGACATGCAGTATGTCTTAGGCTAATTTATTACATGGTAATAGATAATTAATACATAGTATGATGGAGATTCATTCTTTGATACCCTACTTATCTGAAAAATCTTTATTATACCCTCACTCTGGACTGATGCCTTGACTGTATATAGGATTCTATTCTATGTTGGAAATCCTCTTCTCCCAGAATTTTGAAAGCATGCATCCATTGTGTCCAGTGTGGGTGTTAACATGTCCACAGCCTTTCCTTCCCCACCCCTGACCCACAGAAATTGTGTGAGGTCATAGATGTTTGTTGTTTTAAGCCGCTAGATTTTGGGGTGACTTGTCACACAGCAGTAGATAATTAATACAGAGAGGCAGAGAGAAGATGGGGTTGATGGTGGGGACTTGCTCAAGGAAGTGAAAGTTACCCAGAGCCCTGCAGGCACAGAAGGAATCGACCAGGGGAGGAGGAGGTTGGTTGGGGGGCAGGCCAAGGGCACAGGGGCACAGAAGCCCTGCTCCAGGAGGGAGTGTGGTGACATGCAGGTAGAGAAAGGCAGCTCATTTGCTGGAGTAGAGAAGGAGGGGCAGAGAGTGGCCAGCCATGAAACCCGGGACCTAGGGGGAGGACAGGGCACCAGGGCCTCTGGGACACAAAGCGCCCACTCTTCTGAGCGATGAGGAGCAGAGGTTGTATAGTCAGGAGAGCAGTGTTACCAGATTTTACCAAACTAGCAGAGTGACTGCCTGGGACCCAAGAGAAGAGGATCCCGTTGTGTGCTTGCTGCAGCCTGTCCATAACCAGTGCTACCGCCAGACCAGCCTTTGCAGCTCTTAAGATTACAAGATGCCTTTCAGCAGTAACCATCGGGAACCTTTTAAGAAAAAGGTGTTATTACTTACAAGACCTGGGAACTAGTGGCCACAAGTGGGGTCGTGGGGAGAGGGCGCGAACAGAGAATTAGCAAGAGTATGAGAGCCAGCACACTGGGCCTTGGGTTCTGCTTTTATTCTGCTTTGATCTGCCTTGGGTCTTGGGTCGAAGGTAGGGCCTTCGACCACAAAGGTAGGGCTTTGTGAATTCACTCCTTATTACCGGATTTAAATCCTGAGAGCGGGAATCTACAGTGTGGGGAGAGAAAGGCAAGTGGCCCAAATGGCCAGTCATCAACAGCAACCAAGATCTCTAAAACTGGAGGGTATTATGCTGAGTGAAGTAAGTCAATCGGAGAAGGACAAACATTATATGATCTCATTCATTTGGGGAATATAAATAATAGTGAAAGGGAATAGAAGGGAAGGGAGAAGAAATGGGTGGGAAATATCAGAAAGGGAGACAGAACATGAAGACTCCTAACTCTGGGAAATGAACTAGGGGTGGTGGAAGAGGAGGAGGGTGGGGAGTGGGGGTGACTGGGTGACGGGCACTGAGGGGGGCACTTGACGGGATGAGCACTGGGTGTTATTCTGTATGTTGGCAAATTGAACACCAATAAAAAATTAATTTATTATTAAAAAAAAAAAAGATCTCTAAAACAAAGGGGCCTCCGTGTGGGGAGGTGGCTTGGCTCTTCATCTCTTTGTGTGGCTGGCAATGTGTTTATTCCAGAGAGACATCTTTGAAGTGGATGCCTCCTTTGAAGTGTGTGTTTAGGCAATCAAAGCTTAAGTCATGCATTTGCATGACAAAAAGAGAAGAAAAATAACTGTCAGGCCTTACACTAAGTACAGATGGGTGCTGTGCTGGTCCTCATGGCCCCGGCTGTCTTTATGGGAGCTGGTCCACTCTACTCTGTTCTCCGAGGCAGGGCTGCCTCCCCTGAAGGAGGCCTTTGCCTGATTATGGGGGAATCTGTACTCCTGGATTGCACAGCTCTGCTGAGCATGAGCTTTCTGAATTTCCTCTTTCTAGGCAAGAGGAGGTGCCAGGACCCACTGAGAACAGCACACAGTGACTGTTCCCCGGTGTTACCGCCAGCGCTAAGGTGTAGTCTCATTTCCCCCAGGATGGCTGAGGGTGCTCTGGGGACAGAGCTGCGAATCCCAGGCACAGCCGGCTGCTAACAGCAACCCTGATCTTGCAAGCTGCTCATACCAGCTTGGAGGCAAGACTGTGGTCGCTCAGGCTTCCTTCCAGCCTCCAGACTCTGTCTTTTCCTGCACACCGGTCTGGGCTGCTCCCGTGGGGAAGGGGCTTGCAGCATGGGAAGCCGTGGAGGCTGGTTCGTGCCTGCAGAGCAGGACTGGGCAGCTCTGCTGGTCCCATGTGGTCCCATGTGAAACTGCTGAGGTCCACCCTAAAGCTCCATCCCACAGAAGCAGAACTTGGTCTCTGCTGTTGTTCTTTCCCTTTTTTTTTTTTTAATTTTTATTTATTTATGATAGTCACACACACACACACACAGAGAGAGAGAGGAGAGAGAGAGAGAGAGAGGGGCAGAGACACAGGCAGAGGGAGAAGCAGGCTCCATGCACCGGGAGCCCGATGTGGGATTCGATCCCGGGTCTCCAGGATCGCGCCCTGGGCCAAAGGCAGGCGCCAAACCGCTGCGCCACCCAGGGATCCCATGTTCTTTCCCTTTCTGAATGCCTTATCCTTTCATCCAGACAAAGCAATGTGCACAGCAAGTGACATTGTGTGTCCTACACATGAAAACCCTGAAAATCGTGTGTCAACTCTACTTCAGTTTTTTTTTTAAAGATTTAAAGATTTTATGAATTTATTCATAAAAGACACACAGAGAGAGTCAGAGATAGGCAGAGGGAGAAGCAGGCTCCCTGCAAGGGGCTCGATGCAGGACTCTATCCCAGGTCCCCAGGATCACGCCCTGAGCCAAAGGCAGAGGCTCAGTCACTGAGCCACCCAGGCATCCCTTCATTTTTTTTAAAAAAGGTATTTTCCCCTTTCAAAGGAGAAATCTATTCCACTTAATCCTTTTCCTCCCTTACTCACCCATTCCTCTGTTCCACACAATGCATTCTGCATCACCTCCTATGTATTAAAGAAAAATCTGTGCAGTCCAAAGGTCACGAATATAGAGCCTCAGTAGGCCAGACAGCTCCTGCAAACAGTGCGAGCTGGCTGGTGAAAGGCAATAGTGAGGTGTGAGTGGGGTGTGGGCCCTGCGGCTAACAGGAGGATGCTTGCCCAGCTATGGGGCTTTATAAAATGTGCCTTCTGTGTGGCCTGCCTCTGGTCCCTGTTCGGCTGGCACCCTGGGAATCTGTGACCTTGCCCCTGGTCCTTAATCACCTCCTCTCCCCACAGCCTTTTGTCTGGAGGTCTTACCAGAAGCCCACACTTTGTCCCCAGAACCACCAGATCTCAGCCATGCCCCACAGGAACCTCCACTGACTCACCAGAGCCACAGGGTGTGAGGCGGGGCTGGACACCTTGGGGATGAATTTAAGTCCCCCAGTAATTTTCTCCCAGAGCTCCGTGTGTATTCTGGTTCCTCCTACATCCCCCAGCCAGGAGTTCTCAGGGCCCTGTTGTTTTAACGTTGCCTTGGCATGTCTGGTGCTGAGCACAGTGCCCTTTGCAGAGGGATGGCATGTTTGGGACATGTGGCACACCCTGGATGATGTTTCTGCCCTTACTGATTTGCAGCGGGGCGTGAGGAGGGGGTGAGGAGGGTCTGCCACCACCACGGGCTGGAGCAGGTGACTCAGTGGAGGGAGATCTTTGACTGAGATGCCCATAGCGTCCCCGACACCACCTGCTGCCTTACCAGGTGTGTCTGGGCCCAAGAGGGAATCACAGCAAGTCCACCAGCGGTGCATTGTGTGGTTTGGTGATAGACGATGCGGGACTCTGGGACCCATGGGCTTGGGTTCGAACCCTGAGCCTGTCACCTCCGACCATGTGACTTTGTACATGTTAAGGCCTGAAATTCTAGATGCTACCCTGAACTCTCTGAGCCTCAGAGGGCTCCAGAGTTCTAGCCATGAGCTCCCTGCTCCTGTTAGGCTCCTCACCCGGCGGGGTGGGCTGCCCTCCCAGGCTGTCCAGCTGCACGTTCACACAGGCCACTCACATCCGCCATCAGCCTCAAGAGCCACTTCACCCTCTCATCATTATGTACCTGCCTCCTGCCGCCCCTTCTGGTTCACTCTGTACCTGAATACAACCCCCAAGTGGCCCTTTGTGGCGTGTGGTGTCCCCCTCCACTGGCTGTGCGTATATGTGATTGATGAACTGCTGCAAATCTCACCTGAATAGTGGCCGGTGTCCTGTGTCTGGTCATCTCATACTATGCAGGGTGGGGAACCCCGCCTCATTACCAGGTGAAGAGAGGCACAGAGAGCAATCTGACCTCTCTGTGCCTCAGTTTTCTTCTCTGTAAAAGGACAGGTTATCGTAGTTCCTCCATCCTAGGGTTGCCATGAGCATTAAATGGAATTAATGACCTGTAAAGCACCTGAAACAGTGCCTAGAACACAGGAAACACTGCGTTTGCTATGGGATTTGATATTATTGACCTCAGATGTGGTGGTTCTCAAACTTGGGACTGCATCAGGATGACCCAGAGGGCTTTGTGGCACCCCACTCCTGGAATATCTCGTTCAGTAGGTCTGGGTTGGGGCCCCAAAATGGGTACTTCTAACAAGCTACTATAATGTTGATGCTGCTGATCTGGGAGCCTCACTTTGAGAACCACTAGGTTCATGGAAAGATCCACCAATCGAGGGAGCCAGACTTGTCCTTGACTTGGCTACGTGACTACGTGGACTTGATCTAGCTGGTTTGCGTTTAAGCTTCCCTTCCACCTTCTGTTCAGTGTCCTGCTAAAAATAAGTGAAAATGTGATACAAATCCCAGAAATCCGTCACTTCCTGTGAAAGAGGGCTTTTCTTCTTGTGATCTCACTCCTTGGAAATGCAGTTTCGGGTCTCTCCACGGAGTAAAGAACATGCTGGCCAGGGAACACGTGCCACCACCTGCTGTCTCCGTTCCTGCACATTGTGGTTCTATTCTGGAGGGAGTGCTGCCTACTTCCATGCCAAGTTCTGTTTGTTCAGATCACTTGGAGTGTGTATTCTGGATGTTTGTTTGTTGGAGCTTGACCACGGGCCACCAGGATGGAGTCTTTTTCACAGTCCAAAAACCTCTGGGTTGGGGGGCACCAGGATGGCTCAGTCTGTTAAGCATCTGCCTTCATCTCAGGTCATGATCTCAGGGTCCTGAGATTTGAGCCCTGCGTCAGCTCCCTGTTCAGTGGGGAGCCTGCTTTTCCTTCTGCCCTCTGCACCCCACCCCCACCACCACTTGTGCATGCTTACTCGCTTGCTCTCTCAGATAAATAAAATCTTTAAAAAAAAAGAAAAAAGAAAAAGAAAAAGAAAACCTCTGGGAGTAGCCCAGCCTAGAGTCCTGGATGTACCAGTCTGCTCTCCTGGGGGTGCAGGAAATGTTGACGCTACCTGGTGCTTAGTGCCCTAGTCTACAAGAAAGAGGAAAATAAACAGATACTCGTCCCCAGTTCGTAATTGCCAACTCCCCATTGTGTAGCCATAGGTAAGTCGGCTTCCTTGCATATAGTACAACCACTTTACGTTGTTAAGTCCTAGGCAAGGAATAGATTTGTTTTATCATAGCAGCCTGATTTCCCCCAGCTTAATCTTTTGTCCTCTGGGGGATGTCTGAAACCAAACTAAAGTCGGATTCCAAAAAAATAAAAAATAAAAAAAATAAAATCAGATTTCTCTGCACAAGCACCTCTGTTTGTCAGACCAGACATGGAAAGTGAAGCTTGGGCATGTTCATCAGTGATTTATTCAATATGATGGGAGGCCCATACCTGTCAACAGATTTCTCCTCCTTCTCCAATAATGCTTGACTACTGGGCCTGGGCTTCTGGATGTCCCTGCCTTCACACTGCCCCAGAGAATGAGGTTCCATAGATTCTCATGTA
Organism: Canis lupus dingo; assembly: GCF_003254725.2. NCBI lineage: Eukaryota > Metazoa > Chordata > Mammalia > Carnivora > Canidae > Canis > Canis lupus. The sequence continues at coordinate 7,965,485 of NC_064251.1, forward strand.
AGGGAAAATGTTCTTTTTTATACCTAACTCAGATACTTGCTTGAGAGAAAGGGTGATTTTTACTTGGGTTGCTGTTGTAGACCATGCCTCTAGGCTACCTGGTGTCTGCCACATGTGGGTAACCGGTAGGCGTTTGCTCAAGTGAGCGAAAGGGTGGAATCGGAGTGCTAGCCATTGTCTTCTCCGCAATAGGCCTGCTTCTGGGGAGGTTCTCACCTTGGTGACCCTGGACCTGCTTCCACATCCAGTCACAAAACCATTCTTCATCTCACACACCCTTTGCCCCGACAAATTCTTCTTTGACGTGAGTTTCAGTGTGGCCAATCCTGTATCCTGTATTGTTCTCTATGGTCCCGTGGCCTGTGTGCAAAGTTAATGACAAATATAGAGAGATTGTATGGTGTGGATGGGGTATAATGTTGCTCTGCTTGCAAAGTCTTTGTCTCTGTCGGTGACCAGGAGAAAAATGGAACACTGACCTCAGAACTTGACACTTGGTCATGCAAAGATAATGCCATCAGGATAGACATGAGAAAACAGGCCAGGGTGAGACAGCTGGCTTTGTCACTGACCTTGTCACCTGGGGTCCCATTTCAGTTGCATGGTCTACGGTGGCTGCCTCATTTCACTCCAGGCATGACCTACCTGCCCTCTGCACCTAGCCTTCCCACAGCATCCTGTCCCAGTGCTTGGGATTGGGGTCTCTGCCCTTGGTGTCATCAGCGGCTTCTGCTCAGGTGGGGGCAGATTACCTCTTCAATACACACTCCTGACAGATGTCCTCTCCATCAGCTTTTAGAAGTGGCCATTGTTTGGCTATTTTGTAATGATAAGCCCTCCTGTGTCTGAAAGTTATGTGTGTCTCATTCTTATACTCCCTTTTCTGGGGCCAGGTTATTGAACATGCTACTGAAAAAAAGTGGGACTTCAGAAAGCAATACAGCAAAAAGAGTTGTAAAATTGAAGGATAGAAAGCATAAACTGGAGCTGCTAACCGGTTGTGTGAGGTAGTCAACTTCCTTGACTTTGTTCTTTTCCTTTCTATATAAAAGAAAATGGATAGGGGCACCTGGCGAGCTTAGTTGTTGGAACATGTGACTCTTGATCTCGGGGTTGTCAGTTCGAGCCCCATGCTGGGTGTAGAGATTACTTAAAAATAAAATCTTAAAAAAAAAAAAAGAAATGAAAGAATAAAGAAAATGGATGAATACTAGCTATCATCAGAAACTCGCCAGATGCTAATACGGTATCATTCTCAGACCAGAAAGTTACTAGAGAAAACTATTAACCACAGAAACAGGGAAAGGATGGATTCAGCCAGAAGTAATGGCAGAGAGCTATCAGGAAAGCCTGCTGCAGAATGGATGCTAAGAAGGGGCTAGGTCAAGACAATTCTGATCAAAGGATCCAGAAGGTATGGAGGAAACAACTTGGGGTGCTAGTTGTGGTCTAACCACTGGGGGAAGCACCTCGGTTTCCCAGGCTCAGAGGATGCAGTTAGAGGTGACTTGATTTGCAAAATGCTGGGGAAACAGTGATTTGTAAATTAAAGGCCATTCGAACTGTGCTAAGTGTTAGGGATACAGCAGTTAGTAAAACATGCTGTCCCTGCCCTAATGGAGATTTATAGTCCAGTGGCAGGATGGGGGTGGGGGGTGGATGCTAATTAAAGAATCATACAAATAAATGTGAATCTTCAACCCTGATAGAAGTAAAACAGAGAGGTGCATGGTGCCATGAGAACACATAATGGCAGAACTGGCCCAGAGAAGGGATCCAGGGAAGGAGAAGAATCAACTGGCATAGGCAGTGCACCCCAGGAGGGGAACAATGTGTGAGGGATGAGGGGCATGGTGACTTTGGTTTGGGCAGAAATATGGCCATGGAGTTGTGTTTAGCTGGATAGAGTTGGATTCTCTCCATACTTGATTTTTCCCGCTTTAAAATTACCTTTTGGGCAACCCGGGTGGCTCAGCGGTTTAGCGCTGCCTTCGGCCCAGGGCATGATCCTGGAGACCTGGGATCGAGTCCCATGTCGAGCTCCCTGCATGGAGCCTGCTTCTCCCTCTGCCTGTGTCTCTGCCTTTCTCTCCCTCTGTGTCTCTCATGAATAAATAAATAAATACAATCTAAATAAGTAAATAAATAAGTAAATAAATAAATAAATAAATAAATAAGTTTACCTTTTGCCCCAAGAGTCAACAGATATTATTAGCTGAGTGTATGATAGTCTGATTAGTTAGAAGAAAGCCACTGTAGAACCCCAATATTTCAACATAAAAGAGGAGAATTTCCTTGAAACTTTGGATGGATACAGCAAAAGCAACAAATTGTGAATGCTGAAGGTGTGCTATTTCAGAGTTTCTTGAGGCATATTTGTCTCAATAAGCTAGTACCAGGTCCTCTGGCACTCTGTCTTAAACAGAGAGAGGCTGTCTCTAGGACCCTGGTCTATAGCATCCCTCACTGCTCCCAGCGTCTCCATCCCTTAATCTCATCCATTCAGAGGGACATCCCACCTCCTACCCATACGGAGGGTCTAAGGCAGATCAAGACATGGCTATGCTTGCTCATTGAGGAATATCCTGGGTGTGTTCTAATCTGGAAAAACAACACCCCAGCGTTCATCCTGGAATCTTCTGTTCTTGTCACCAATTGAACATTTTGAGGCATAGGGAAGGGGGCTTATTTTGGTATCTAGGACTACTTTCCTATCTTGTTGAAAAGGCAAGATGTGATGTATAAAATAAGACGCATATGTGGGAGGATGTATGGAGCATTTGCCTTTGAAATTGGGTTATTTACAGTAAGACAGGAAGACAAATGTAAAAATTCCCCTGGCACAGGCTGTAGGTTAATTGTCTGGAGGAGCCAGGATCAAAGGCATCTGTAGTTACAGTATTAACTAAGAATAGAACTTTCCATTGGCTGTCCTGGCACTCTCAGAGTCTTTCCTGAAGCTCCCATATGTTTGTAGATGGGGTAGGGTGATGTTTCCATCAGATCCCAGCAGGATGCCCTGACTCCTGGTTTCCCACCCAGTAAATTGCTAGGATCAAGTTTAAGCCCTCAGCATGTATTGAGGGTGTTTTCAACCTCCCTATACATTTCTTTTTTTTAAAAAAATAGTTTATTTATTTGCTTGAGAGGGAAACAGAGGGAGAGGACAGGGGGAGAAGCAGACTCCCTGCTGAGTGGGGAGCCCAACGCAGGGCTCGATCCCAGGACCCTGAAATCATGACTTGAGCTGAAGGCAGATGCTTAACCGACTGATCCACCCAGGCACCCCATCCTCTCTGTATGTTGCTGGTAATTATGACCCATGGATGAAGGCAAGAATTTCATCCCAAGAGGTAAAGAAAATGAATATTCGGTAGTCTGAAGAGTAGACTTTGGTCAATCCAAATGTTCTTTGGAGCATAAAAGATCATTTCCAGCCAAGCTAATATATTTTCCTGGTTCAAGATGTTTTTCATCCCTAGATGTGAAATGCATTTAGCATCTCTGAGTGACAAGACCAGACCTGGAAGATTCAGATACATACATGACTTACTCTGGAAGCTCTTCCAATTCAATGGGGAGCAGAAGGAAAACACGTGGGACAAAGAAAGCCATTTGCCCAGCACTCCTGTATGTGGCCTCTCAGCTCTTGTCCTCCCTCCCAGCAGAGCCCTGAATCCTCCACTGAAGTCCTTCCACCTCCAGCCTGGTCTCCTCTTCAGAGCTGGAGGAGCCCAAATACCACCGGCTTGGTGCCTCAACACACCTGTGAGCTTTCCCGCCATCTTTCCTCGGTTCTCTCTCAAGTGTTGTCAGTTCCTCTCTTGCCACATCCATTCCCCTTGTAGGGCTTCTTCCCGTCAGCCCACAAACATCTCTTCTAGCCTTAGAGGACAGAGGGAGGGAGGGAGAGAAGACAGAAGGAAGGTGGAGGGAAGAAAGAAAGAAGGGGAAGAAAGGAGGGGGTGGTTATCTTTGGAAATAATTGCTCCTCAAGCTCTACTCCTCTTTCCTTGCTTCTTCTCACCTCCAGACTTTGCCAAAGGAGCTCAACACCCTAGAAAATGCTCGTTCCAACTCTACGCCCTGTGTTGACATTCTGGTGACAAGCCCTCTCTCTTGGGCTTTTTTGCTTTGCCTTGTTTGTCTTCTGAGCACCTCTGAAGTGCTTCATTCATACCTCCTTGGCTTTTACTCGCTTGCTACCCAGAGTTGCCCCCGCAACCCCTGCCCCCCGCAGCCTCCTATTCCCACCCCATCTGTTCTCACATTGGACTCACCCGGCAATCATGAGGCAGCCCTGCCCTGGCTCCTGAAAGATCCAGAGTTCTGTAGGGCCTTTCTCCACTGGCCGAGGTGGGGCCAGGGAGGCACTGTGCCTGCCTAGGGTTTTTTTTGGAAAGTTACACTCATGACTGTTTTTTCTGCTCCTTGTTCTTCAATCCATCACATTCTGATTTGGCCATTTATTGTCTCTGACAGCTCCCTCTCCCCTTCCCTTTTCAGATTGTCTTCTGCCTGCCTTTTAGAAGTTCATGTTCCATTTGATCACATCTATAATTCTCTGGATTTATTGTCTCGTCCTGGGCATTTTTATCTGCCACCACGGTTTCAGACCATCTGTAGGTTGATAACCCCCAAATCAATATCTATCGTTCAAACTTGTGTCTCCTGCTCCAGGTCATATTGCTCATTGCCTTCCAGCCACGTGGCTGGGGCAGATTCATCCGAATGTTCTATGTGTTAAAACCTTGAGTCTACATCACTTGCCATAAGCTCAATTTCTGTTAGTATCCAAACACTTCATTTCCTCAAGAAAGAAGCATGCTGTCCTTGATCTGTTTTCTCTCATGCATAATATCTAGTTGATATTCAGATCCTCTCAATGACACCTTATCATTGCCTATGAAGTGCATCTCCTACCTTCCATCCATTCAGCCTCAGCCTGCCTTCAGTTAAAATCAGTGGAGTACATGTTTAGTGGATCCCACTCTGTGCCTTGCTACCAAAGGCTTGTTATCCCTGTAGTTCAAGGAGAGGAAGGATTCCCTCAGGTGGATTATTTCAAACCAGTGTTACCTGTGGAGGCGAGTGTGCTCATGGGAGAAGGGCACAGAAGAGGGGTGTGGTGGTAGGCCAGAGCCGGTTCCCTGGAAGTGGGGACATCTGTGCTGAGTCTAGAGGGGGATGAAAAGTGGATCCGAAAGAGAGCATCCCGTGGGGGGTGATGAACAGCAAGTGCCACCGGCCGGATGTAAGGCAGCTCTGGCTCCCACTGTGGCCACAGGCAGTTAGGACTCCCTGAGGAATGACGTCAGAGGGAAGGTAAGGCCAGAGGGGCAGGCTATGCCCAGCTCCAGAGGGTGTCCTATGCCATGCATGGGGGGGCTTTTGCGTGGATGCAGCAGGAGCCGCTGCGCCAGTGTGCCCTTCACGCAGGCACTAGGCAGCATCGTGGGGACAAACTGGCTGTCTGAAAGGAGGCTGGGAAGCTATGGCAACAATTCAGACAGAAGTTAAATAGCTCCAGTGTTACTTAGGATGCTGGCTGTGGAGCTGCCACAGGCCCTGAAATGCAGTGACTAATGTCAGAGAGGAGTGTGTTTGTGTCTTGGTAGTTTATATACTTGATTGCAGTTACCAGGTAGGCTAGAAATAAAGTCTCTGGCTTGATAGCCCCATGCTCAGCTAACCTCTGCTCCCGGGGAAGGAGAGGAGGTTGGGTGGAGGGGCAATGGACTGGCTCCCCTAGTCATGCCATTAGGGGCATCTGCTGGGGAGACTCAGCATGCACAGGGCTTGGCAGTCAATGGCCACAGGAAGCAGGAGAGAGGGCATCCCTGAAAATGACGCCTGTCCTGCTTGAGCAATCAGGTGTTGCCCTCAGGAGAGGCAGGAAACACAGGACAAGAGGGAGCACAGAGGAAAGACCAAGCATTCTAGTTGGGATTGTTCACTCTGAGTTTCCAGTTGGTCCTTGGCGGAGGCATCCAGCTCTTGAACTTAATAAGCCGGCCTCGAGCCAACCAGGCGGGAGCCCAGTACCCTGCTGAGAGCATGGGCCAAGGTGACAAGTGTGGGATAGAGAGAAAGAAATTGAGGGAATCTGTTAGAGAAACGACAAATGCTGATCTAATATAGGAGGAGAGAAAGAAAGAGCAGTCACCGTCTACGTGAAGGGATGAACCCGTGGAGTCCAGGGGTTGTTTGAACAGGCTCCTGTGCCCTTGGGGCCTCAGTGCAGAGCAGGGGGGAGATGTGCAATGAACACCCACCCAGCAAATATTGCCCCTCTCATCCTGGCTGTCAGTTCTTAGATCAAAATTGAGGGGTTCTTGCTGGGCCTCTCAGAAAAGCTGTATGTCCCCTTGACGGTTATGCCCAGCTCAGGGATGTGAAAGGCAGCCCCCGACCAGGGAGGGCAGCCCAGGCACTGACAGCAGGTCTTGCCTGGAAGATATTTTCTGGAGAAGGCCCAGTTGGTGGAGCATTCACTCCAGCAAAATCAGTTTCTTCTCATTTCTTTCTCTGAACAGGGCTGGCCCACTCAGAGCTCTTCCTCTCTTTTGCTTTTTTTTTTTTTTTTTTTCTAGAGTCCACAAACTGGATTGAAACAAAGAAATTAGGGTTTAGGGGCTCCTAGGTGGCTCAGTCTGTTAAGCGTCTGCCTTCTGCTCAGGTCATGATCCCAGTGTCTTGGGATCAAGCTAGGCTCTTTGCTAAGGGGGGAACCTGCTTCTCCCTCTCCCTCTACCACTCCCCCTGCTTGTGCTTGCTCTCTCTGTCACATAAATAAATAAAATCTTAAAAAAAAAAAAAAAGAAAAGAAAAGACAGAAATTGGGCAGCCTGGGTGGCTCAGCGGTTTAGCACCACCTTCAGCCCAGGGCCTGATCCTGGAGAACTGGGATTGAGTCCAACGTCAGGCTCCCTGCATGGAGCCTGCTTCTCCCTCTGCCTGTGTCTCTGCCTCTGTGTGTGTGTGTGTGTGTGTGTGTGTGTCTCATGAATAAATAAATAAAATCTAAAAAAAAAATAAAGAAAAAATAGAAATTAGGGTTTAGCCCTCCTTCACCTTGACACTTGGTAGGCCTGGGGGGCACAGACCAGCAGGCTAGTCACTGCTCAACCGCCATGAGAAAGAGGTCCATGCTGACCTTGCACTTGGGCCCAGGGCCTTTGGGAACAGAATCCCCTGATGCCACACACTCCAAGAAGAGGTGTGGGCCATAAGTAGTTGTACCTCCTGGGCTCCCTGGACTCCTTGTCTTCTTGGGAGGGGAGCAGCTGTAGGACACCCTAGGAGGGGCGGTCTTATGTGCAGGCCCAAGAGCCGGCTTGATGGCCCTGGTCTACAGGCAATTCCAGGTTTGGATGCTCCTCACCGTGGATCATGTGTGCTGCTGGGACATGCTCGGGGGACCACACATTTCAGCAGCAATGAGGCAACTGAAAGTACAGACCGGAGGTGTGAATCTGCCCTTGAACCCAAGATGTTGCCATGACAGTGTCAAGTTGGGGAGGGCAGGGGGGTGTTCTTTCCCAGCAGCTGCAGTGCATGCAGTGAAGGGGTGTTACGGTCAGATGAACCATCTCCTTAGTGCTTGTGATGGAGACGTAGAAGGGAGCCCAGAACTCCTTAAACTCTTAACTCCTTTTTTAAAAAAGATTTTATTTATTTATTTATCTGACAGAGAGATAGAGTGAGCACAAGCAGGGGGAGTGGCAGGCAGAGGGAGAGGGAGAAGTAGACTCCTGGCTGAGCAGGGAGCTCCATGCGGGGCTCAATCCAAGGGTCCCAAGATCATGACCTGAGCCGAAGGCAGACCTTAAAGACTGAGCCACCCAGGCGCCCCTCTTAAATCCCTCTATGTCCCAGGATTTGGTGGGGGTCTCATTAGGCCAATCACCGCCCCCCACAAGTGCCTTCTAAAGGCTAGCCTGCCAACTGGAGAAATGAAATAGTTGGACACTAAGCGAACACCTGTCTTTCATTCCGAGAGCCTAGTATCATTCATTCCTTGCCCCAGAAAATGGGTGTTTATGCAGCTCAGCAAGGTTGTGATAATGCGTCTTTCATTGTGAGTGCCGCTGGATAATAGGAAATTAAGGGTAAAACCCTCCATGTTCCAAGAGCGAGATTAGAAAAATCCAGAAGCATGTGGATTTGACCTATAAGAACATGAGTCTCTGCTCAATTCTAAGAGATTTGGTTATCCGCTTCCTAAACCTTTATCAGATGAGGCAAAAAAAAAAAAAAAAAAAAAAACCGGAAACATGAAAGGGGAAGGTCCTGCTCAATGTGAATCTCCTGGCATCTGTGAGATTAGGAAAGCAGATGCCCTAATGACGACAAACAGGACATAAAATCAATGACATGTGTCATTCATGCGGATGCCACCTCAATAAACAGGCCAGCTGGAGGTGGCTCTAATGAGGGACCTGACGTCCCCTCCTACCTCCAGATGTCTGAGGCCATCATGTTTCATGTTCTCACACAGTAAGGGACGTCCCCAGGATGATTCTGAGTCATCAAGGCAGAAATTAAATTTAATTAAGGATGTGGGGAAATGAGGATCGCCTTTGAGAAAAGCCTCTGTCAACATAAAGGACAGTACCAGTGCTTAAGGGTGGATGCTGGGCTAGAGGAAAAACCACGTTCATTAGGCTGTCTGGCTCCCCCGTGGTTCAGAGTCACAGTTTCTCTCCATCATGGCATGGGCACTGAGCACTGGCCGGGGCCGGCTGGGGTGGGGGGTGCAGAGGTGGCCCCCCATAGCGGGGTGTCCCTGGAGGCTGAGACTGAGGCCGGCAAATCAGACCCCGTGTCCCACCGTGTCTGCAGAGCCAGGTGTACTTAGCCAGGTTCCAAGGCCTGTCTAAGCCTCGCCGTCTTCTCCGAGCAAAGTGCTTCTGACACCATCTCCCTCGTCAGGTGAATGAGAAAATGCATCTAAAGCACAGAGCCTGTCCCAGAAATTTCCATTACTATTTGTCCTCTTTTCCTAGGGCTGCCGAACCAGGTGGCTTAAAAGAACCGAACTTTCCTCTTCCTACAGTTCTGTAGCCAGGACCTGAAATCAAGGTGTGGGTGGGCCCACACTCCTCCCAGAGGCTCTGGGGGTGATCCTTCCGTGGTTCTCCTGGCCTTGGTGGCTGCTGGCAGTCTTTGCCCCATAAGACGCAACACTGCTGTCTCTGCCTGGATTCACATGGCTTCTCTGTGTCTGGGGGTCTCCTCTTCTTACAAAGACATCAGCTGTTGTCCTACCCTACCCCACAGCAGCCTCACCTTGACTAATTACCTCTGCAAAGACTCTGTTCCCAAAGCCACATTCTGAGGCTCGGGGGTAGATGTGAATTTTGGGGCGGGTAGGACCACTGTTCACCCCAATATTCCCTGGTGTGGTATTCCCTGGTGTGGTTTACTATTTTCTGAGAGGGTCCTGTCAAATATCAAACTCGTTTCCCCACTCCACCCCAATTCCCATCATCCCACAGGCCACGGAGGACCTGAAGCCTGTTGTTAGAAAGTCCTTCATTTGGCTTAGAGCTTCGTCTCTTATTAAAGTGCACATGGGAGCACCTGGGTGGCTCAGTGGTTGAGTGTCTGTCTTTCGCTCAAGGTGTGATCTCAGGGTCCTGGAATCGAGTCCCACATCGGGTTCCCTGCAGGGAACCTGCTTCTTGCTCTGCCTGTGTTTCTGCCTCTCTCTGTGTCTCTCATGAATAAATAAATAAAATCTTAAAAAAAATAAAGTGCACACGGATCAATGAGGATGTTGTTCCTGTTGTTTTAAGTCTTTTCAAATACCAAAGCCCAAGTATGGGTGTGCTCATTCAGGCCTCATCCCAAGTATTACCAATAATGCAGTTCACAAAGCAGATCCCTATCACCTTAGCCCATCCTCCCAGCTTCCTAGAGACGGAGGCAGATCCCATATGATAGATGAGAAAGATCACGTACTGTGAACCGTGACAGTCGACTGCAGAGCGAGGGCCGGAGACTGCTGGAATTCCAGCAGGTGGTGACCAGGTGAGAGGTGGGATCCTTGCTTTACCAGAGAAGCCGTTACCGTGAGCTGGTGACTTTGCTTCTCTGAACCACTGTTATTTCCCCTGTAGAATGGGATGGATCGCATCTTCTTGGAAATGCTGCTGTGAGAGTTAGATTCGACATGTGTGTGTAGTATTGCAAATTGCCCAGTGAGTGCTAGCTTCTCTCTCCATCTAACGGTTATATTATCAGCACCTGGTCTTCCAGTTTTGCTTACTGCCTGCCTTGCATGGTCCCAGGAGGGTTTGCATTTGGGAAGTAGAAAGTGTGCTGGTTAGGGTGTGTGGGAGGGGGATGGACACAATGGTCGTGGGTACCCCCCCCAGGATCCTGGCAGCTTTCTGGGGGAGGTGCCAAGTGGACTTTCTGGAGGGGGTGACTCCACTGCCATCTGGCATTTGCAAACGCATGTCCTGGTCCTGCTGTTTGTAATCACATCTCCCCCAAGCAGGGGAGCTTGCCCATCTGTATTTCCTAATTCTTCCCAGACCAGCCTGATCCAAGGAGATGTAACATGTGGCTGCTCTGTGGGATCTGCCTGGAAAAGAGGGTTTCATAAATAACTTAGAGCCACAGGGTACCTCAGGAAGGGGCTGGCAGAGGAGTTCTGTGTGAATATCTATGGTCGTTCAGAAATAAGCGTGGATCCAACATAGGCTGCACCAAGCTCTCTGCAGCAGAAGAGCGAGAGTGAAAAATCTCATCCCTGATTTTTAGCCCAGCTCTGCAATGGGTTTTCCCATCACTGGACTCCAGAGAAGCATGTCAGGTTGGTCCTTCAAGTCAGACCAGAAGTGCCTTGAAGCAGAGTCCGGCCTTGAGCTCAGGGTGGGGTGGTTCCTGTGTGTTGAGGCTTGAGGGTCACCCATTGAAATGAGCTGGTACCTTATAGCCCAACTCCCTGCAGCTTTCCCCAGGCAATGCTCCATCTGATTGGTACAGTGCCCCTGCGATCATCTTGCAGGATGTAATTCTTCACATAAAATCGATTCCCAGAGGTTTCCATTTGGGTGTAGATCTTCCTGCTGCATTGGGTGGATATAAGCTCAGAGAGCTCATCTTTTACCTTGTCTGGCTGTGCCCTGGACCTGGTTCTAGGTAGTACTAGAATCAACCTGACATACTTGTGACAAATGCAGCTTCCCTGTCCCTTCCATGTCCCTTCACAGAGCCCAGATGTGTATTTTTGAGGAGAGTCACGGATGAGTCAGATTCAGCCCATCCAGGGACCAGCCAGTGGACCGCTCCTTAGAATGGTGGCCACTGGGTTGCTCACCCCCTGCCCAAAACTGGACTGCAAGGGGCCAGGATCTTGAGAGGACCTCCAGGCTTAGAGCCGTAGAAGCTCTTATACAGACAAAGCCACTGCTTGGTGTGAACTCCACAGTGGAGGGTCTCAGGGCTGGAAGTGGGTCTGTTTAAAGTGAATGGAGGAAAGAAAAGAGTATGACAGCAGGAGAAATGAGTACACGCAGCATCAGCTGGAGCTGGGTTTTGTTTTGATCCTTTTTTTGTGATGTGTAGCCAGGCACCATTACTCCTTTGACAATGAGTGCCTGAAAGTTAGACAGGCATGAATGGAAAGATGAATGAAACAAAACAGAGGGGAGACATCTCATGCCTGAACCTTGTGGAGAGAGAAAGAAGGGAGAAGAGAGTAAGAAGGAAGTATTCCGAGCTCCAAGTCACCCTGGGCTCATGGGATGAACTCCCTGACCTTGGCTTAGAAGGAAGAATAAAGCGATCTAGCGTCAATGGCAAATGCCAACAGCTAGATCCAGACAGCTGGGGGATGTTCGAGCCAGGAACCACTATTTCCTTTTCAAAGAAGCTTTTTAATTGTTTTAAATAACGAATGGGACACCTGAAATGGCTCCTCATTTGTCAGGAGAGTCAATGGGGTCACTGCCTGGCTGATTGGATTCTTGAGGCCAGCTGACATACCCAATTAATACAAGGTTGGGAGATCCCCACTTCCCCGGGCATGAGTTCAGTTTAGTTTACCTTTATTTAGTAAAAAGCAGTCATTGCAAGGTCTTAGGTTCTCCCAGAGAGATGTAGCCTTGGCCAATTTAATTACATGCTGCTCTGGAGATACTGTTTTGCAAACCGAAGAGCTCTAACGGAAGACCTTTTATCTGGTTGCTTGGAAACTTGTGCTTTTACTACCTAAAGTATCACCAGGCCCTTCTGGGGAGGCAAGGCAAGCTGCCACAAGCCCTCCTAAGTCATAAATTTCTCAGGAGCCAGGCATAAATGATGCAGCAAGACGATGGAGATTTGGGTGGTAATTGTCCCATTCCAGACAACTTCAGACCGTACAAGGAACGTGGGCCTGTCCAGTCCCCACTTCTGGCTCCAGCCATCTGTTACACAAGCGCACCCTTGTTTGTTTGCATTCCATGGACCAAGTCACCATTCCGTGTGTGAGGATGGCTGCTCCAGAGCAGAAAACCAGAAATCAGGAGCGACTCTGTGACCTTCTGCAACCAAAGGGACACAAAGGCCCAGAGTGCTTAGTCGGGACCCTATGCATCTTTGGCTACAAAGTTAGTCCTCACTGCTGGCCTTATTAATACTATCCCTTGCTCTTTGGCTTATCAATCACACATCCAGGCTGATAAGAAATACAGATGATTCCCAAGCCAGGCTCCACTATGGGCCAGTCTGCTCCTACTGGTTCAGAAGCTGGGGGGGAAGGTCAGTGCTTTGGCCTGCAGCCCCCAGCCCTCCTTGAAGTGTCTATTTAGTTGATGGTGAGGCCTGAAAATGTTTCTGGGTCTACCAGTCAGCGATGGTAAAATCGTACAGGTCCTATTCTAGTGGCCTTGGAGGTGCTCACAAGCTATAGTCAGCCTGGCACAAGGTCATGGCCTGTGCTTTTGGCCACACTGCAGAGGACGCCACACCATGATATCCCGTGAATGTGTGTCTCAGCTCGTCTAGAGAAGATGACATTTCAAAGCAGAAAACTGAGCTAGGGCTAAAGCATGCCTCTCCTCACGTGAATTCCAGAATAATCTGATTGTGCCAAGACATAGCTTCTGCTGACTTTTTCGATCCGAGAATATCTGTGCATGTCTCCTCCATCTTCCCCTTTTTCTAGGCTCTTTTCATCATTCCTTCTGTTCATTTCGCTCCTTTGCTTCATTCATTCATTCATTCACCTGCCATGAGCCAAGCCCTATGCTGTGGGCAGCAGGTCTGTAGCATGGGTAGCAAAACAGAAGTCACCTTCTCTTTCTGTCTCTCCCCCTAGCTGAGCCCTGCCAAGTGGGGACTGGGTTGCCTTATGCAGCGTCTCACTCCGCCAGCACCACAGATAGCATTTTGTCAAGCAGGATCAGCCATTCTGCCCCTGAGTTTTGAACACTCACTGTGCAGTTTCCAGAGCTGCAGAGATGTAGAAGATGCCCCAAGCATGGTGCCCAAACCCAAGTCGCCTAGAGTAGGTGTTAAAAATTAGAGAAAAATAAAAGGAGAAGGTATATGTCATTGTGCTAAGCCTGGGCATATTGGTGGGTGGGATAGTCCCAGAAGGTCTTTAAAAGAAAAAGAAAAAGATTTTATTTATTGATTTACTTATTTGAGAGAGAGAGAGAGAGAAGTTGAGCAATGGGAGGCCCAGGGAGAGAGGGAGAGAAAAAAGTCTCAAGCAGACTCCTACCTGAGTGTAGAGCCTGATGAGGAGCTCAAACCCATGACCCTGAGATCATGACCCATGCTGGAACCAAGAGTTGGATGCTTAACCGACTGAGCCACCAAGGCACCCCCAGGAGACCTTGAACTTGGATGTGCAGATAAGGGAACAGAGTGCTCAGGTGTCATGAGGAAGGAACAGTTACTGCATGAAGGATGGGAACCCCAAGGACTGCTCTTACTGTGGTGGAGGGATGACTGCAGATTTGGGTGGGGGTATCCGGCAATGAAGTACAACCCTTTCCAAATGACTCAGTCCTTCTTGCTCAGCCCTGAAGCCCAGTCTTACTGTGAAGGTTTGTTGAGTGAATACTTACCATGGTGCAGTGTTGTTGGAAAGGGCTCAGGGGGAGGAGGGAGAGCCCAGGAAATAGTTTTCCACCCCCAGCCAGGTGAGTGAATGACCCAGAAGAATCAAGGGCAGGGATGTGTCTAGATACTCCTATTTCAATGAGGCGGGGGCGGGGGGGCGGCGAGGAGGAACAAACAGTGTGGCAGGTTGATGCAGACGAAAGCTCCGGTTAAGAAAAGGACCATTGGCTGGTGAAGAGGTGCCCACCCTCTCGAGAGACAAGGCTGGGAGCAGGACACACTCTCTGCACCATCACTTTCTCTTCTTCTCCGGGCCTTTGGCTCCATTTCTTTCTCTGGTGACTAGTTTATTGCCCTTTAAAAGTTAACATGATGTGAGACGTCACATTTTCCTTGATTGTTTGACATCTAAAAGCTGAAAATTGTTCTCTCTGTAAATCACACATGGATTTTTCTCGTTTCTGTATTGCAGTTGGCCTCAGCCGTGGCCGACAGGCACATTACCACTCAGTCTCGTTTTATTAGGCATCTGAGCCGTGTGCTTTGTTACCCATTGTCGTCTTCTCATTGAAGGCGTCTGGTGTGAAAGCAGAGGCAGCTGCATGAAACTTTAAAGATATCCTATCAGACCGCAGAGACTCTCAACTCAGAGGCTCTGCCATCCAGGGCAAGGCTGATTCACAGGGAGTGTAGGCAGCCTCCTGCCAGGTGAGCCTGCAGAGGCAGGAGTGCTGTGATTCCCTATTCCCTCCTCCAGGCCGACTCCTAATAGAGCATGACAAGCCCAGCAATTCCCAGGGCGAATCTGTGCTTCCCGTTCGTCATGGTTCCCTGAATCGTAGTCCCATTTTTTGTTTTTGTTTTGTTGTTGTTTGTTTTTTTAATGAGCAACACATAAAAAGTGTAGAGCAATACTTGGCATAAAGTAAAAGCTAAATGACGTCGACTACTACTTTTATCATCATTAATCATCACCAGATTATACCTTGATCGTAATCCTTTACAGTTTACTCGTGTGAAAAATATGGATGAGAATGCCAGCCTGCCTTGTAAGTGTAGGAAGTGCATGTGCTTGCTATCAGCGGGGGCTTACTACACATTTATTGAATGGATAATGTAGACTTTAAGCTGTTAAGTTCTGAAAAAAAAATTAAGGCAATTTTTGCTGTTCCTCCAAATGCCTAGTGCTAGTTCTGAGTGCGTATATTGCTCTGCATGGCATTTAGTGGGCATCTCCCTCCTTTGGCCAGCGTGATGGTGTATCAGCTCAGAACCTGCGAGGAGCAGGTGCCAAGAAGGGATAGATGTGCAAGAGGTCTGTTGGGGGAAATCCCTGTAAGGATAAAGGGATGGAAGTAGGAGGTGGTAGGGAGAGCCTTCAGCCCAGGATGCAGGTCTGGCATCTATAAAAGGAGACAGAGGAGGAGGAGTCTCCACCTGTGGCACAATCCCAAGGATGTCTCAGCCTGGACAATGTAGGAGCAGGTCTGACAGTCCTCTAAGAAAGGCCCCACATCCTGTACTGATCACCCCACGTTCAATCGCTGGCTGGGAGCAGCTGGGGGGTGGGTGGGGATGTAGTGGTGGGTTCTGAAGAGCAGCCACTGGGGCCACCAGTTACTGTGCTCCCCATAGCAGGAGATCTGAAGGACATGTTTTCATGGCTACCACAGATGGTCCGTGAGATAGGCTGAAGACATGGAATCGACTGTCTGGTTTTCTTTTTCCCCCTCTTTGGTTTCTGCTGCTCAGTTTAATTGGTAGACAGAGCTCTGGGTCCATTTGCTGAGGCTCCCTCAGGAAGAAGCAGGAGACTGAACATGTCCCAGGGGAGGGCAGGGGTTAGTTAGAGGCAAGACAAGGGGTTATCAGGGATTGGTTGCGAGCACTGTCCAGTAGAACTAGTGCTGAATTCTGGTAGAAGGACCACCAGTGGGGTGCCTGGGTGGCACAGTTGGTTAAGTGTCTGACTCTTTGTTTCTCCTTGGTTCATGGTCTCAGAGTCATTGGATTGAACCCTGTGTTGGGCTCCACACTCAGGGCAGAGTCTGCTTGATATTCTCTCTCCATCTCCCTCTGCCCCTCCTGATCATGCTCTCCCTCCCTTTCTCTCTCAAATAAATAAATCCATCTAAAAAAAAAAAAAAAGACAGCTAGAACTAACTTCTTCCTAGGAGTGATGGTTTCCCAGGAAAACACTGAACACATTTGGCCACAATATAAGGAAACTGAGGCTAGGAGCTGGAATGATACATCTAATATGCCACCACCACTGCTGCCAGTTGGTCCCTGGCCAGTCTGAGAATTCACCCTTGGTTTTGTGGTTCCTGATCCACTATCTCAAGCACCTTGATGGTCACTGTAGTTTAGTGGAAGGATGATTTACCTAGAAATCTGAGTATCTAGACTGGTATCCTGACTTCCTAATGAACTTGCTGAGTGATTTATTCAATGACATACTAGTGTGGGAACTGTACTCCATGCTATTGGGGATTACCAAGGCATTAGGAGCAGATCCCTGTCCCCGGTGTGCCTGTGATTTTCACCACCAGTATAGCCTATCTATAAATTGATGTTCCACAAAGATCAAGGGTTAGGGGCAATATATGGAAATAAAGGAGATCTCTTTCCTGTTTCCTTGGTGGTTTATCAAGGAATTGATGTATTTCAAAATTTGTTACATATGGTGCAAGTTTGACATCTAAGAGGTCATGCTTGGATTTTTTTTCCTGCATTTTTTATTGTATTTTTTATTGTGATAAAATATATATAATATAAAACTCGCCATTTTAACCATTTTAAGTCTATAGTTCTGTGGCATTAATTACACTTATGTTACTGTGCAACCATTACCACCATCCATTTCCAGAATGTTTCCATTTTCCCAAACTGAAATTGCACCTATTAGACAATAACTTCCCACCCCCTCCTCCTGCTCTGTCCCTAGCAACCACTGTTCTATTTTTCATCTCTATGAATTTGACTACTCCAGGTGCTTTGTATACTTGGAATCTTACAATGTCTGTCTTTTTTGTAACTGGCTTATTTCACTTAGTGTAATCTCTTTTAAGGTTCATCCGTGTTGTAGCAGGTATCTCCGTATTATTCCAGTGTAGTAACTAATGGGTATTTAAAGGTGTGAACCTTTGCTCTGTTGTTGTCATAGATGAGATATGCTGGAAAGATGAGCACTAGGCAGGCCAGGGGGCTGTTGACATCATGGGCTCTGGGATCTCACCACCTGGTATTAAGGTGTTTTTCTGAGTCAGAGCCAGTAGCTAATATTGTGAACTCCAGGCCACTTAGGGAGGGTGGTGAGTGGTGAAGGATGGAGGGGGTGGGGACATTGGAGAAGTTCAATCTAGAAGCCAAGCAGCAGCCCTGCTAGCTCACACCTGGTCATCTCTCAGCATCTGGCTGGGATCCAGCTGCACTAATGACTCTACCATATGCCAGTGTTAGAGAGGCAAGAAGAAGCACAGAGGATGGAGGGTAGATCTTGTGGTGGGAGCAGGAAAACTGCTTGGCTTAGGGCTGGGAGACTGCTCTCTGACTCTCGGGCTCCTCCAAGCTACGCTGTGGCCATGGAGATAGAGAATTCGAGGGCTCCTTGTGAGCAGAGTCATTTCATTTATCCACTTATCCTATTACGTACAAGACATTCACCTTGGTGCTGGAGATTCTCATGATGATGCATGAAACAGACACAGGTACCCCTCACCCAGAGTTCATGGTCTAGTGGGGGTGATGGATGTTTATCTAAGCCACCTGATGAGACTCCAGTGTGATCCCACTGAAAACAGCTCCCCATGGAATACTCTTCCCAGCCCTGGATTGTTTACCACATTCCTCATTACCTGATTTTATATTCTCTCTGTTTACCTGGTCTTCTCTTCCTCCTCTACAAAAAAAGTAGACCCTTAATGAGTGAGGACTTGTTTGATTTATTGACATTTCACAAGCACCTAGATCAAACCCCAGCCCCGTGTAGATGCTGAATAAATACTTACCTAGCCAATCAACAGAAAAACTTGCAATAAACATGTAATTCACATTGTGGTGAGGGACAAGTAGAAGTGCCATGGGGGCCATCCTGAGTGTGCCTGACCTAGTGGAGGGACCAGGGAAGGCTTTTCTGAGGAAGCTACATGAAAACAGAAATCTGAAAGACAAGTAGGTGTTAATAACGTAGACAAAGTGCAGAGAGGGAGAGACACAACCAGAGGAAGCAACAGCCCAAAGGCCCCCCAGTTGGATGACTCCTTGCAAAGTCCAGGGAGCTAGAAAACAGAGAGAACACAGGGCTAAGATAAAGAAAACCAGGCATGTGGATTACCATTTCACTTCCCCCTAAGCTCAGCTGGAGAGTTTAAAGCAGAGGAGAGTGACATTGATCTGTGCTTTCAAACAATGCCATTGACCTAGCAATTCCACTCCTAAGAATATGCCCTCAAAGGATTGACAGCAGGTGTTAAAAAAAAGATAGTTGCACGTGAATGCTCACAGCAGTGCTATTCCCAATAACGAAAAGGTGGGAAACAAGCCAAATACCCACGAGTGGATGAATGGATAAGGAAAATGTGCTCTGCCATCTAGAGGAATATGGCTTAGCCGTGAAAAAAAGTGAAGCACGGCTGGATGCTGCAAGATGGAGCCGCCTCAAAAATATATCACGCTAAGTGAAAGAAGCCAGACACAGAAGGTCACATCTTGTGTGATCCCATTTATATGAAATATTCGGAAGAGGCAAATCCATAGATAGAGAAGGCAGACTGGTAGTTGTCAGGGGCTAGGGTAAAAGGGAAGGAGTGGGGAGTGACTGTTTAGCTCTCTTTGTGTTTGGGAACAATGAAAATGTTTTGGAACCAGGTGGTCATAAAATATTATGAATGTACTAAATACTACTGAAGTGTATGCTTTAAAATAGTGACTTTATTTATTTGAGGGACACCTGGGTGGTTCAGTGGTTGAGCATCTGCCTTTGGCTCAGGTCATGACCCCAGGGTCCTGGGATCAAGTCCTACATCGGGCTCCCCAGAGGGAGCCTGCTTCTCCCTCTGCCTATGTCTCTGCTTCTGCTTCTGTATCTCTCATGAATAAATAAGAGAGGGGGAGGGACATAGAGAATCTCAAATGGACTCTGTGCTGAGCATGGAGCCTGATGCAGGGCTCAGTCTCACAACGCTGAGATCACCACCTGAGCTGAAACTGAGAATCAGCCGCTTAACCAACTGCAACACCCAGGCACCCCTAAAATGGTGACTTTTGTGTTCTATGAATTTCACCTCAATAATAAGAGAAAAAGTTCCAATGGCTTAGTTGTTCAGCATCAAAATGGTGCCCTGAGCTAGCAGACTGTCAGGGAAGCATTTGGTGATGAGGATAACTATGGAGGGAGCAGCCGAGGTATCCCCGTGTGCCAGTTACCTGCACAGCACAAACACTACCCTACTTGAGTCAGTCCGTGGGAGCTTGGAGGCAAAGCACTGAGCGCCCCATGGCCTTGAGTCCCTGACACATGGACGTAGCTGCCATACCCATCACCCTATCTTTGCCGTCAGACAGTGAGGGTGACAAAAGAGCACCTTTGCTCTATCCACAGGTGGCAAAACCAAGTGCCCATCTGGGGTGGATGCAGGCTGTGGTGGCTTCTTTGGCCCCTCGTCTCCAAGAAGATGAAACAATGAGTGGTTTATTTACCCCTCTTTCTAGAAGAAAAGTGAATCCATGAAGACCAAAAGCTTTATGGACTAGAAAACAAGACCTTTGCCCAGAAGACGTGTTTAAAATGACTGAATCACTAGGTTTTCTTCCATCCAGTGATGGGTAGGGCTATGATTAGGCGCCCCCTTGGGCCAGGGTTCCTTTGGGAATAACCATCTTTCAATCTGTAGTGCTGCTGAATAAGGGATGGAGATAATGGCCCAAATCACATAGTATTTATAGCTGAAAACCTTTCATTCACCTTGTGTCTCCCTGCCTCCTCACCCCGACTTTGGGGGGTAGGCACCCCCACTCCCCACCCCTCAGTCTACTACGAGGCCACTGGAGCCCTTTGATAAAAGGTGATTTACTGAAGGATACTCAGCTGGTGAGCGATCTGAGGCCACTTGGCATTATCCTCATTCTTAAATGTACATCCCGCTTTCTGCCATCAGGCCTTGTGGTTTCTTTTGCCCAGAGGAGCTCCGAGCAGCGTGGTGATCCCCATCCATGCTCCCGCCGCCAGAGTGGAGGATCCTGGATGGGCTGATAGCTGGAGCGCTGTCTGGGCTCTTGAGGTTGATGAAAAATTTTCCATTATCTTGCAATCAGCACTGGGTCAAGTTCTGAGTCAGACTGTCCTTTGCAGGACGGGGGGCGTGGGAGGGGGAAATCATTCCTTGGGGAGAACCTCAGAACACAGAGACAAAGATAAAACTGACAAAATATGTCATTACCAGATTAAAAAATAGCCCGTTTGTGGTTGACCTGCTTTTAAAAGTTTGTGGCTGTGGGGGAATATTGCTTTTTATTGTGATTTTATTTGAAAGGAAGGCTCCCCAGCCCTGGCTGGCCCAGCTCCTCAGAGACCCTGGGCACAGTTGTGTGTGTCTGGAGGTGGGTACCCCAGCCAGGCTGACCTGATTCCCCACACCAGACAGGTGATCCTGTGTGGCAAAGCTGCAGAACTTCGTACCTGAAGCCCTGCTCCCACCCTCCGCAGTTACTCATTTTTCTCTTCTATTTCTGGGCTACAAATTGCACACGTATAATCCAACTTCCACAGGATGCAGGATCAGATCCCAAACTCGTGGGCTGGGAACACCAGGGGCTGGTAACGTGCCCTTCTGAATCCCCTGAGCTTATGTCTGCCCCGTCCCCTGCTCACCCTGTCCAGCCCCAGCTGTCCATGGGCCACCTCACTGGTGGGGCCACTTGGGCTCTTCTTATTGTGAGAGGCAGACCCTGGGGCTTCCTCGGGGGCAGGAGGGGTGGGCATTGAAAGGGCACACGTGGGCTGGCAAGCTCTCACGCTCCCTAATGACGCCGTGCCTGTAGCCACCCCTGTGGTTTATCCACCGGGGGCGTCCACTTCAGTTATGGTTACGGATGAACCAAGGGAGAGGATGAGCTGTAGAAATCTCCCTTTGCCCTGGGCAAGCACAGAAGAGCTTTGCCTCTGTTCCCAGCACGGCTTCAGGGCTCTGGAGGTCCAGGGTTTGAAAACCCAAGGGGGCAGAGCAGGGCACCCCAACCCTGAACTGATTTCTATGAGTCCCAGTTTCCGAGACCCAACTTGGTCTCCCACCTCCCCGTCCTGACAGCCACCAGAGGAACTCCCTGAGCCAGAAGATACCTGCATGGACTCAGAGAAAGGCCAGAAGACAGAAGGCAAAGGGTAGCTAGTGACTCTGGGGTCCCCCACTGGACTCTAATTTGAGGGTACAATATTTGAGGGTATACAGCACAATAGCACCACACCCGAAGGAGATCAGGTGATGAATCCACATGAAATTGGATAAATCTTTAGCAGGGGAGCCGGGGGAGGGCAGTCAGACAGAAGCAATGGGAGCAAGCCATGTGTTGTCACATTGCCTGGCGACCTCGAAGCTCTGGCAGGTAGGCCCTGAGAACGTGCCAAGGCATGAGCGGGTGAACTGGGTCTGCCTTGCTGGACTGGGCACTGGCCTTCAGCCTCCTGTTCTGGAAAAATCCACTAAACCCCAGCTCAAAAGTCACAACCCCATGCAGCCCTCACTGACTCCCGTGAGCCACACTGGCCGTTCCCTTGAGCAGAACACTCCCGTTCCTGCACATCCCCAGTTCTGAGAGGACACTCTGGTGCAGAGTGAGCGAGGAAGACACGGGTGAGTGAATTTCCTTTTATTCAAATAAAAAAATGATGTGGTAGTGATAAGGGCGGGTTTGCAGGAGGCTCAGAAACCTCTTAATTATTTCTGATTCTCCCAGGCGGTATTTCCCCAAACGAGTGCCACAAAGCACAGGTTCTGCGAGATGTAACAGGTGTCACCTAATAAAAGGGTCCTGTTGTCAAATAATGTTCGGAAAACGGAGCCCGTGCAGGTTTCTTTACCGTGGGGAATTATTCCAGCCTTTAAAACATTAATCCGGATTCTGAATCTTCTAGAGAAGAATATTCAAGGTTTCCAAAACTCGTTAGGTTGTGCCAGATGAAATTGCTATTTTATAGTTAAAAAAAAAAAAAAAGACAGTGGTTAAGTAGGAGTAATTTTATAGAATTCGCCCCAATATTTGGCCATTGGATCTTTTAAAGTTGTTAACTGGTGTTCCACGAACACAATTCAGGAAATGAGGATCTAGGATGTTGGCTTTCCTTTGAGGTGAGGGAGGAGATGAAGGTGCAGGATTCATGGAGGAGTCTAAAACCCAGAGAAAGCCTTTTCACAGTGCCCGTCCCTAAACTCCTGTCCCAGGAGAGTCTGCTGTGCCTTTGAGGTTGTGGGTGGAGTGCGTCTTAGAAAAAAAAAAAAAAAAGAATTCATCAGATAGGACCTGGAATGGTTCAGCAAATTCAATCTGTGTGCATGGAGCGCCAGGGCCATGGGGAACGGATCAGTCCTAAAGATAGATGTAAAAGCTCCAACGGAAGGAAGATAGTTCGAGAGAAGAAGATTCTAGAAGTGCATATTGACAAAGGCATGAAAGATGGCCAGAAGATATCATTCCATGGTGAGGGAAACCAAGAACCAGGACTGGAATCAGGATATATTATCATTGTTTTAGATCAGAAGGACCGTGCTGTTTTTACTCCACGAGGAGAAGATCTCTTCACGTGTATGGATATACAGCTGGTTGAAGCCCTGTGTGGCTTTCAAAAGCCAATATCTACTCTTGACAACCAAACCATCGTCATCACCTCTCATCCAGGTCAGATTGTCAAGCATGGGGATATCAAGTGTGTGCTAAATGAAGGCATGCCAATTTATCATAGACCATATGAGAAGGGTCGCCTAATCATCGAATTTAAGGTAAACCCCCTGAGAATGGCTTTCTCTCTCCTGATAAACGTTCTTTGCTGGAAAAACTCCTACCTGAGAGGAAGGAAGTAGAAGAGACTGATGAAATGGACCAGGTAGAACTGGTGGACTTTGATCCCAATCAGGAAAGATGGCGCCATTACAATGGGGAAGCCTATGAGGATGTTGAACATCATCCTAGGGCTGGTGTTCAGTGTCAGACCTCTTAATGGGGCCAGTGAATGACACTGCTGCTGGCATTTTATATGCAGTAGTGGATGAGTGAAGGACAATAATCAAAGCTCACTACTTGCTATTGTTTTTGTTTTAATGTTCAACTATAGTAGTGTTTTAAAAGTTAAAGGAAGAATAAACTCAAATATAAAAGCTCTGGAGTGCGTCTTAGAGAATTCTCTCCGTGGAGACTCAGGTAGGAGATTCAGGTATGAATCCATAGCAGCCACCGGAAAGCCACAGCCTATGGAGGGAACCCCTAGAAAGGCCGAAAGCATCTCTGCTGGAGTCAGGGCTTGTTTCCACATCCCAGACAAGTCACAGTCTAGCTGGGCCCTAAAAATGAGAAGAGCCACAGTGAACAACAATGAGCACAAATGATCACCAGTGGGACGCATGTGAGGCTGGCACTTCCTGGGCATTCTGGGTTTCTGTCTGTCGTTGAAGAAGGGGTTGTGTTTGATGAAGATAGTGGGAAGGACTGTGGCAGACCTGAGGGAGCAAGGTCGCGGCAGCGCACACCACTCTTCTGGGGAAACCCCAACAGCACATCCACAGACCCTGGGGTCCTTATTGAAAGGCCAGGCTTTGCCAACTCGTATCTCTGGAATATCCCAGACTCTTAAGGCTGGATCTACATCTGCTGTCCACTCCCATTCACAGTTTGCCCCAGAGTGGAGATCTGGTCCTAGATTCTCCGCAGATTCCCTGTACTCTTCCCTTCTCATTGTGGACATAGCATGGCCCAGCCTTCTCGCTTTGTCCTCACCCTTCATTGCCTGTTGATCTGAGCACCGCACTGCACTTGGAAGGACCTTCCAATGAGCCAACAAACATAATCCCTCTTCCCTGGGGATGGATGGCGACGGCTGTGAATTCTGGACCAAACCCACACTCGGATGTTAGACAGATGGAGAAGGGCGGATGGCTGGGGCTTCACGGACATGGGTGGAGAGTCTTGTCTGCCCTGGAGCAAGTTCCTACCCTATCTGCTTTCTTGTCCTTAAAATGCAGACACTGACAGTGTGTTTCTCCACCCTGTGGTCGTTGGAAGGATTGTGTCTGAAAATGTGATATAAAGTAGCTTAAAAATAATGCTCAAGAGACATCACCATGCCCTTCCATTATTGCTGAGGTCTGGTGTGGTGTTTCACCTCCGCTCCTGAGAGGCTTTAGCAGAAAAGTTGGGAGGCCTGGGCTAGAGCTTGGTTAACATGTTTTTATTTTCCTTCATTTAGTTGACTGTGCCTGGGGCATGCACTCTACAGTTTGCATTGTGTCATAGATTATGTCAGTAGTGAGTACTGGGAAACAGGTGACACATAATGGCTATTGATGGGACAGCTGTGTGACAAAGGGGCATTGAAGGGGATCCAAGCAGAAGGAATAGTCAAGTAAGTTGAACGGGTGCCTTTGCCAGAACATCATTCTCTGGGGGTTTCGCTGGTGGAGAGGTTAGAAGGCAGATCGCGGAGTGACCCTGTGGCCCAGGAGGTGGCGTGAGTTGACAGCCTCCGAGGGAGATCATTGATTTGAGTTGCCTGTGGAGGTGGTTCTGACACAGCTGTGGGGTTTGGGGGCATTGGGGGGGGGCTGTGTCGCTGGCTTCTGCCATCATGAACATCCGATCTCAGTCAAAATGAAAGGATGCATCTTGCAGCGATCCTGTCAACCCCACTGACATCTCAAGGCATTTAAAAAAATTGTTTCCAACAGAGGGTAAAGTTTATGCCAAATCAGTCACGTCCTCACATTCAGCACAACTGAGAGTACAGTGCGTGGGCTGTAGGCAGCCGGGGTTAGAGACGGAGCCACTCAGTGGCCGCAGGGGAGCTCAGGGGCCCACGGGGGAGCCACAGCTGCGTTTCTGTCTTACGGCCCAGGGCTTGACTTCATAAACGGGAGGAAGCAACAGGCTCAGACGTCTTCGACACACTCTTTGCAGGATGGAGACTGTTTTCTAAGCAGCATATGCTAAAATGCGCTCCACAAAAATCCATGTATCCTGGGATCTGCGGAAAGAAAAGTGAAAAAGGATTCCGTGGCCAAATTTGGGCAAATGCATACTCTGTACTTCTGGCAGATTCATAAAATACACACACCGTTTAGATGTCTGCTTCCATAGCCACAGGTTTATATGCACATACACGTGCACACATAAACACACATGCGTGCATATACAGAGATGTATGTGTGTATATATACGTACGCATATACATATAGATATATATGGGGGTGTAGGTATTTAGGGTCAAGCGTATTTGACGGGCACTTCTGTGAAATGCTTGTAAACGTGCACCAGACCTTGCACTCCCCAGAATTCACTTTGGGAAAGCTATCCTAACTCATTCTCTGTGGGTTGTAGGTGAGCCAGACTACTTCTACTAGAATCATAGGCAGAGTCGAGCTTATTTGAAAATATGGCCCCTACTGGACATGACCTTAAAGCCCCCCCGCCCCAAGTGGCGTTCCAGAAGGAAAAGCCCATCAAAGTCAGGCAGGTAAATAAATGTGGGACTGGGCCAGATATAAGCGTTTGGGGAGTGGCAGCTGGTTCAAGGACTAGAGAGGACACGCGTTACCTAAAGGCGTTCGGCATCTTAAGCCCGTAAATCGCCTTGTCGACCAAGCTGAACTCTGCTGTGAACCCAGAGATTCACGGAGAGGGGGACTGTGGCCTTCCCCCCGCCCCACTCCAGCTGCCACGGGAAGTTTCAGGATCATACAGGTTTAGAGCTGGGGGGAGACGTCAAATATCCAAACTTTCTGTATCGGTATCGACGCCCCTGAGATTCTGTTTTCTGCCTCTGCCAAAATATTGCTGGTATGGAAAGCCCTGAATCCCAGGGCCACGTGGGTCTGTACGGATAACTCTAATCACGAGGGGGTGTCTCCTTGCCCAAAGCCGAGAGCCGGCCACCTCCGTCTTCTCCTTTTCGTAGATGCCGTGTCCGAGCTAAGTGTCTTCCCTCATCGTCCACCCTTTGTGATTCCTGTATCGTGCGTCCGTTGAGCAGACCGTGTTTTTTCCCAGTTTTTCCTTCTGGGTCCCCACTGCAGCTGCTGATGCTCCCCCTGAATGGATAGCAGCAAAGGCCAGGCCCTGTGGCTTAGCTCCCCACCGCAGGGCTGCGTGAATTCGTTCGTTAGCTGATGCCTACTGGATGTAGTCACTTGGCCAGTCGTGAACGCAGTTACCCGCACCGTGATGCATTATTTTATCTTGCTCCTATGGTACCGTGAGAACCACAAGACGTGATGAAATCCAGACGCATTATGGATTTCTATCCTTTGCGTTCTCCCACTCTCCCAGTTACAATTCCGTCAAAAAAGCGTTTTGTGCTTTGTTTGAGACGAATTGTTCATGAGTCCATGCTCTTGATTTCTCTTGATTACCATTCCCGTTTGGTTGGTTGGTTGGTTTAGAGATTCGTGAACCTCGTAATAATCCATTTTTTGGATTTTTTGTTCTTGGAGGGACACTAACAATTTCTTTGGTCGCTGTCTGCCACATCCCCCCCACCCCACCTCCCGCCCTTTCTCCATCAGCTAATTCTTAGCTCCCTGCTGCTCAGGGAGCGCTCACGTCTGTCTCGAATCTCCCTCGTAAGAAAACCAGGAGGTCAGGTGCCAGGCACAAGAGCAGATCCTCCGTGGCGTGACTCAGGAGGGCAGCCTGCGTGTGGGGCCTCATGCTGAGGCTGGTGGGGAGGACTCTCCCAGCACCTGCTGATTATCTCGGGAGTGTCTTGGATCAAATCTGACGTTAATTAAAAGAAGGCCCCGGGCTTTGAGCACCTTGCTGGCTGAGTTACATATTTTATTAGTTTTTGACATTTACGCTGGACTTTAAATTGGCCAAATGTTTCACAGTGATTTATGAGGTCATCCCCACCGCCGCTTTGCTGGGTGGCACCCCGGAGAGCTGGCTGGCCGTCACTGACCTGGTGCTGGTGTGGAAGGAGACCCAGGGCTGTCCCCCAGCTCTTCTGCTCACTGCTTTTGTGTGCTAATTTTATATATTTTTTAATTTTTTAAATTTGTTTTTATTGAAGTTCTGTTTGCCAGCATATAACACCCAGTGCTCATCCCATCAAGTGCCCACCTCAGTCCCCATCACCCAGTCACCCCAACCCCTTGCCCCCCTCCCCTTCCGCAACCCTTTGTTCATTTCCCAGAGTTAGAAGGCTCTTGTGGTTTGTCTCCCTCTCTAATTTTTCCCACTTAGTTCCCCTCCTTTCCCCTATAATCCCTTTCACTGTTTCTTATATTCCCCGTATGAGTGAAACCATATGGGGATGATTGTCTTTCTCCTATCGAGTGACTCGTGTGCTAATTTTAAAGACACCTTTGTTCATTCCGATCGGCTCAAGATAACCTTCCTTCTTGCTTCTCCAGAAGAATCCAGAGCCCACGTCCCTCACCCCTTTGCCATCTGACTTTCGTCCGACTCTATTAACGCGTTACTTGCAAAGATTTCCTTGAACTTGTTTTCAGATTCCCCGACCTTTCTCATTTCTTATCCGTGACCTCAGCAGCCACTTGAAACCTGTACTCGCCCCACGGCCCGCCCCGGTTCTTTCTCCCCACTCAGGGCTGCTGTTGGTGTGCGGCCCGAGCCTGACTTTCCTGATCAGAGAGACCAGCACTGAGTCTCCGTGTGGCCGACTGGCCTTGGGTTGTGCGGATGCAGGGTGGGCTTTGCGAAAGGGGGGGTCCAGTGTCTGAGCATTCAGACAACTGATTCACACTTTTGTTTCCCCGCATTGAGGCCATCTCTCCAGTGCGCTCCCATTCACGCATGTGTGGGAATTTGTGTGTGTGTGTGCACACTCACATCTACACAGGCTGCCATTTACTCCTACCATCGCTGCATGCCTGTGTGTTTGAGCTCACACCTGCTCACACCACGTTGGACCCCTGTGGGTGTTAGCTCATACCTGCTCACACCATCCCTACATCCCTGTGTGCGTGTGAGCTCACACCTGCTTGCACTATTGCTGAATCTCTTTGGGTGTGGGTCGTATCTGCTCATACCATCGTCGCATCTCTGTGTGGGTATGAGCTCACACCTGCTCACACCATCGTTGAATCCTTGTGGGCATGACCTCACACCTTCTCACACCATTGTTGGACCCCTGTGGGTGTTAGCTCACACCTGCTCACACCATCTCTACATCCCTGTGTGTGAGCTCACACCAGCTTGCACTCTTGCTGAATCTCTTTGGATGTGGGTCATATCTGCTCACACCATCACTGTGTCCCTGTGGGCGTGAGCTCACACCTGCTTGCACCGTCACTGATTCCCTGTGGGTGTGAGCTCACACATGCTCGCACTGTCACTGAATCCCTGTGGGTGTGCATCATACCTCTTCATACCATCACTGCATCCCTGTGTGGGCATGAGCTCACACCTGCTCGGACCGTCACTGAGTCCCTGTGGGCATGAGCTCACACCTGCTCGCACCATCACTGCATCCCTGTGTGGGCATGAGTCACAGCTGTTCGCACTGTCGCTGCACCCCTATGTGTGTGAGTTGGCGTGTTCCCTGGAGAGAAACCTCTCTGAGGTTTCTACGTTGTGCTCCTGGCAGATGTCACCCAGGCTGCTGCCCATCACGCCTTGCGCTTCCGCTTAGGAAGCGGCTGTAAGAGGGACGCGTTTTCTGCCCCGGAGTAGTGTTGTAGTCCGGAAGTCGATGGCTCCTACCTTCATGATTCCTACACTCTTCTCTTTTCCTCCCCAACCGTCCCTCATCCTCCGTGTCCTCTTGCCAAGTCAAAGCAATAACCTTGTTAGATTTGCTGGGCAGGCTGTTGGGGAAACACTTGCACAACCACAGAGGCGCTCTCTCTAGGATGTTGATGCATCTCACACCCCCCCCACAGGAAGGACAGAGGTGCAACCAGGCTCCAGGCTTCAGGGATAAGTGAAAAATAGACACAGACACCTCCAGGGGCCAGTCTGCTTCATCTGTCCCTGCTTGTCTTCACATGCCGGCGACACCGTCTCCTGCAGGCCGGCTTCTTCTCTGAGACACAGAGGAAGCATAATGACAGCTCCTGACCTCCCCGTCCTGCGGCTGCCGGTTCCTCTTCTCTTGCGCTGCAGGAAAAAGCCCAGCTCTGATCGGGCCCACTTGACCCGGTGCCCGGTCGGCCACGGCCCGGAGGACGGGTTCGCACGCGGTGGCGTGACCACCGGGGGCCCACTCCGAGGAGCCCGCAAGCCACGGCTGGGCACACGGCGATCGTAGAGCTGGGGTGGGGAAGGCAGGCTGTTCATTTCCCCCTCTGTGAACATTCCTGTGACATGCCGCTGCTCCCTCTAAGAAAAATACCACCCGCCCCCGCCGCCGCCACCTTCATAGCAGCATCGTATTATAGACGAGCTGCCATCGGAGGAACAAAACACAGCAGTGTGGTCTGAGACGTCAACATCTGCTTCTTGCCTGGCTCTTAGAAATACTTCGGTGGGAGTCAGGTACGGAGTGTGATAAATGAACCTGTGCCTGAGGTTATTCATCATCCCGAAAGAACTGCCAGAGTCTAATTTCATCCGCAAGTCCTTCAAGGGTGTTTAGAAAGTTCTTTTCCTCCCAATTTCTTGAGGCCCTCCAGTCCACATGAGTCGCAAAACCATGAATCAGTGCCTCTCACACCTCCAAGTGTCCTGCATACAAGAGCTCGCTGTACCCCCTGCGTGGCCTGCGGGACAGTTGTGCCTCCAAGGCAGCTGGACCCGGGCTGCCTGTCCCTTTAGCAAGACAGCTCCTCGGCCCTATGAGGACTGAGGCTGCAGGGGCTCTTCACGTGGAACCCGGGGAGGATGAGGAGGGCAGCCACCACCTGTGTCCCCAGGGCTGCGAGATGCTCTGGGCGAGGTAATTGCCAGGGAGCTCAGGGTGGGTGATAGCCAACCCCCTGCTCCCCTGGCTTTGCCTGACCCTGAGAATTCCCAGTGTTTTTGTGGAGAAGAGCCTCCTTTTCACAAAGCCTGTGAGATGCTGGGCTGACAGCTGCAGGCACTTCCAGGGAGGCAGGCATCCGGCTGAGTTCCTGCTACCACTTCCTTCCAGTGGTTTGTGGCACCCAGAGACAGGGATGGTGCCCCAGGGTGGCTTCAGCCATGCTCTCCCCTCTCCTGGAACTCCATCCCACACGAAAGCAGTTTTCCCAGAACTGGGAGATCGGTGGGAGCCTTCAGAGTGCAGCGTGGCCTCCTCCGTGACTGGGGTCAGGGCAGCACCTAGCAGAGTTTCCTTCGGCAGCCCCGGCTTCGGTAAGCCCACTCACCACAGGACTTGCTCGTGTTGGAAAATACCTCTGCGCTGGTCACACTGCTGACCTCCTGGTGTGCACTGTCCTGCCTCTTCAAGGCTGTAGGGCTTCTTAGGTTTTCAGAGCTCCCGAAACCCCCAGAAGGATTTGTTTGTAAATTACAGAACAGGACCTTATGCACTTAAATAGTGTGAATTTGTCAGATCTGAGCAACCAGATGCTTCCCTGCACACCAAACCTTTGGAAGTGGGGAGAGGAAGCTCAGGGACCACAGTGCTTTTCTGGCCCCTCTCCCACCCCTGGTCTGACCCCACTGCTGCACCTGGTCTGGCCCCACTACCCCACCTGGTCTTACCCCTCTGCCACCCATGGTCTGACCCCACTATCGCAGCTAGTCTGGCCCCTCTAGCACCCCTGCTATGACCCCACTACCATACCTGGTCTAGCCCCACTACAGCACCTGGTCTGACCCTACTACCACACCTGGTTCATCACTGGGCCTGCAAGTTAATCCTTTAGCTGGAGGGCAACCCCCGCTGTACCTGTAGCAGTTGCATGACGCGGGGAGCTGGCTAGGGGCCTGAGTCCGGCATAAAGGAGGGTTCGCCGGCTGGAATAGGTCAGCAGTTTCTGTACCAGCAAAGGCTTTCTCTCCCTTTTTTTCCATGGGAACACAGGGATCTGCTCTTTGTCTGGTTGCTGAAAACTGAAGCAAATTGGAATTGACTCTTGGATGTGGGTATTAAACAAGATGCCTTCACTTGCTGTTTAAAGATGTGGCTGTGTCATCTGTCCTCATTCCTGCCAACCAGGAGACACCACCTTCCCTGCTGTCTGCTGGGGTGGGTGGTGGCAGGGGCCACAGGACAACAGTTTCTCTGGGTCCTTCACCAGAGACAATAGAATATGCCAAAAAAAGCAAACTTGCAAACATTAATTATGGGGTGCTTCTTTTAATTAGAGGGTGATCCCAGTTGGAGTATTTTCAATTATCAAAATCTCTTAATAAACTCTTGAGACATGACTACAGACACTGATAGGAATGTGAGTTAAATTAAACTCTTCTGGAACACCTGTGTTTCTCGTCTTTCCCAACACTTTACCCACTACCAATAGTAAGGCTAGTAATCCATATTAGAAAGTGTATCGAACTACTTGAAAAAAAAATGACACTAAGTAGGTCATTTTTATCCTTCATAGGGTATAGCAGGGATTCTGGGGCAATACCTGGCTAGTTGTGTCAACATCTTGTTTACTAAACGTGTAATATGATCAGAGATCCCACCTTCCTGGTTTCCCTTCCTGCTGGTAATCTGTTTGTGGCCAAAGACAGGCCAAGTGGAGGAATCAGCATATTGTGGGCCAGTCTCCCTGCCCCCCCCAGAAGGCTCAGCCAAGCTGTGAGTTCAGCATCGAAATAAAGACAGCAGGTGTGGTTGTGCCAGAAGGGCCAACCCTCTCGACAGCCAAAACCAAGTCCTTATGGCCCGACAGCTCCTAGTATGATGCAACACTGCTGCCTCACCTAGCATGTTGCCCGTCTCCCAGCCCAGTGACAGTGCCCAGATGTGCAAGAGTGAGGAGGAATCAAAACTGAGCTTGCGGGATCCCTGGGTGGCGCAGCGGTTTGGCGCCTGCCTTTGGCCCAGGGCGAGATCCTGGAGACCCGGGATCGAATCCCACGTCAGGCTCCCGGTGCATGGAGCCTGCTTCTCCCTCTGCCTCTCTCTCTCTCTCTCTCTCTCTCTCTGTGTGACTATCATAAATAAATAAAATAAAAAAAAAAAACTGAGCTTGCCCAGCAGCCCTTGAGGCTCCCAATGTCTCTAGGGGTGGGCATGCCCCCTGCCTCATGGCCCCCCATTACCAACATGGTCCCCTCCAGCCACAGATGCTCCAGGTGGTTATATTTCTATTTTTATAAAGATTTATTTATTTATTTTTGAGAGAGAAAGAGAGACAGAGAGAATCTCCAAGCAGACTCCCTGCTGAGCATGGAGCCAGACTCAGGGCTCGATCCCACAACCCTGAGATCATGACCTGAGCTGAAATCAAGAGTCAGACACTTTAGTGACCCCAGTGCCCCTCTCTATGTTTCAGTAAGTTACCCGGGAGGGCCTGGGAACATGTTCAGTGGCTGCTCAACCTCACTCCTAGGACTGAGCCCATATTTAATGATGAAGCATCGTTGGCCAGAAGCGTCATCACAAGGCCAACCTCCTCATTCCTTTCAACCCGGCCCACACTCAGCACCCACAGTCATCCCAGCCTGGGGAGCAGCTCAGTAGCTGCAAACACCTGTCTTCTCCCAGAGAGGAAGATTCTCAAGGTCCTTTCAATGAGAGAGTCAGACATTTCAAAACCCTCTTCCTTCGAGGTAATTTCTCCCACTTGCCTAAGTCCCTCTGGCTGCAATTTGAGAGTCATCCTCCTCTTGTTTTGTCCTTGGTGGAGTTGAAAATGAAGTAAGCCATCCTCTTTCACATCACTTTTCCACCTTTGGAATTGGTGATGGTGGTGGTGGTGGTAGTGGCGGCAGCTATGCTTTTGGGTTTTTTCTTTTAAGATTTTATTTTTAAGTAATCTCTACACCCAGCTTGGGGCTCGAACTTGCAACCCTGAGATCAATAGTCACACGCTCCACTGACTGAACCAGTCGCCCCCGCAGCCAGTTTTCATATTAAGCCCCGACAGGCTGTGAGCTGCTGTCTCGATTTTCATACTTCGTAAGTCAAGGAGAAAAAGTCATAACCTCACCCTTCATTTCCTGCGTGGCCATTGTGCTGACCTTCTCTAGACAGCTTCTGGCTGTGATGTCCGGAACGCATAGCTTGAGTGCTTCAACTGGAGATCTAGCGGGAGCGTTGAGTGGCGAGTAACCAGGAGACCCCTGTGGTCCCCCTCAGAACAGCCCTGAGATGCAAGAAGTAACAGCACAGACATTGGATACAGAGCTGTGGCTTCCCAGCATCACAGAAGCGCAAAGACTGAGGTTTTAGGTCCCTGTGAGGCTGGTGGCAGCCCCCAGCTTGAGAGCCACTGAAAGGGCATGTAATCACGTGCTGTTTTGGAGGCTGGCAGGGTCTCCTGCAGAAGACCTGTGAACTAGCCCACCCCTTGCCCTTAAAAATGAAGAAATGGTTATCCCTTGATGGAAAAGGAAAACATTGGTTTCTATGGTCTGAATGTTTGTATCCCCCCAAAGTTCATACGTTGAAATCCTAACCTGCAACATGATGGTATCAGGAGGTGCTTAGGTCACGAGGGTGGAACTCAGGGATTAGTGTCTTATTACAGAGGCTCAGGAAAGGTCCCTGTCCCTCTCACCACGTGAGGACAGGTCTTTACAGAGGCTCAGGAAAGGTCCCTGTCCCTCTGACCACGTGAGGACAGGTCTGTGAACGGGGAAGCAGGCTCTCACCAGACACCCAGTCTGCCAGCATCCTGGTCTCGGGCTTCCCAGCCTCCAGAACCGTGAGAAAGAGATCCATGTGAC
Source organism: Canis lupus dingo (assembly GCF_003254725.2). Taxonomy (NCBI): domain Eukaryota; kingdom Metazoa; phylum Chordata; class Mammalia; order Carnivora; family Canidae; genus Canis; species Canis lupus. The sequence goes on from NC_064251.1 coordinate 7,999,544, forward strand.
GTACTGGCCGTCCCGTTGATGGTATTTTGTGATGGCAGCCCAAATGGACCAAGACACTCATTTTTAACTGTTCACTTTCCTACCACCTACTTAAACTCTTACAGTGTTCCAGAATAGTTTAAAACTGATGAAAAGTACCTCTTGATGGGAGGCCAGTGGTTCCCCAGAGGACATTAGGCAATGTCCAGAGGCATTTTTGATAAGCACACCTCGAGGGGAGGGGGTGTGAGCAGCACCTGGTGTGCAGAGGCCAGGGATGTCCTCAATATCTCCCTAGGTACAGCCTCTTACAACACAACATCAGTAATGAGAAAGCCCGCTCTATGCACATCATCCCAAATGCAAAGCCTCATTATCTTTCTTTCATTTTTACAAGAACCTTAAACAATAGACCAGGACTTGAGCCATAGCCTCTTTGTTCTTCCCTTTCTCTGCGGGTGACAAGGAGGGATGGAGATTCAGGAGGGTGGGGGAGCTGGAGAAGCAGACACCCCTGCCCCCCCCACTCACCCCTCCCTCCCCCCCCCTGCCGAAGAGTGGAGGGGGCGGGCTGGTCCTCGGACTCTGGCTCGCCCTGTTTCCACCAGACTCACAACTGCAGGGCTGGCATTCATCTCTCTCTTTGCACCCGAGTTAATAGCAGTAGCTGTGAAAAGAGGCAATGGCTTACTGATAATATTCCAGTCACTTTGGTTTCTTGTCTTAATTACCTTCCTAATTTGCACTTTTGGTGGAACACCTGGGGTGTGAGCTCCCGTCGGCAATTTTTTCCTCTGCTCCTTTTCCACCCAGCGGGTTCTTTCTACCATCTGTTGATCTTAAGTATCTGCCTTAATTCTCTTATTTATGTTCTTTCTGCGTGTGTAATTTGTCTTGGTCTCTCATTAGTTTCTCTCCTGGGTATTAGTCTACCTTCAGACAAGGTAGCAACTGCATTCCCTTTCTCCATCACCTCTCCTTCCCCTTGCTGGGGGAACACTGCTTTGGCCACTTCCCAGGATAGCTTGTGCTTTTGGGGCCAGGGGCTGTGTTTCCCTCCCCTAGGGCAGAGCAGAGAGGAGGGACCCCCTCGTTTTGCAAATCATCACAGAAGGTTCCCTCACTGTTAGCCCAGGTCAGGGTGGGGAAAGAGGGACTATGCATTCACTTTGCTCCAAACCTCTTTGGGTACAGATTCAGATGCCAGCTCTTGCCCCCCCACCCCCACACCTGGGAAAAAGCCATAAGCGCAGGTGGGCAAATGGGTGGGGGTGGGGGGGAGCAGGGCACTGAGGTTCAAGGCCTGGCTCTGCTTCTCAGGGCTTGTGTCCCTTTGGGCAGATGCTTTTTCTCCTGCCGTAACTGGGTACTCACCTGCCCACCCTCCCAGAGCTATTATGAGCATTTATGCAAGTCAGCACGCTGGGACTTATACTAAATAACCAGAAGGGGTTAGTTTGCTAATTAATATAGGTCATGTGGCTCAGAGCTGTACTATCATTTACATTAAAATGACTAATTAGAGCAAAATCTTTAACAAAAGAACAGACCAACTGTTGTTTATAGTTTAGAAAAGCACATTTTTCTCAAAGGAAGGGATATGCCCCTCTGGTGTCATAAAACAAGGCTTGGTCCCTCCCTAGCTTTTGACACCTCTCCCTGGTGGGCCAGGGGTCTCTGGTGAAGTTCTTTACCTCGGAGACCCACAGTTACCCCTGAGAGTGGGTTGAGGTCTTGGCTGTGTTGGCACAAAACAAAATTGAGAACAGCAGGTTTGTAAACACTGGACTGTGATGGTAGGAGACTGGCCAGATGGAGGCATCTCAGATGTCCTCCAGTTTTCTGAGATTCAGAAGATGCATAAAAAAGGCTTCCTCCATCCTCCTAGAAAGGCTGCCTGGAGCCCCCAGACATCTTCATCACAGCCTGCTCTGAAATTTAGCTCTCACCTAGGACACTCCCCCTTTCGAAAGATTGTCAGATGCATCAGGCAAAATTGGAAATGGTGAACATGCCTCCAAAGGTCTCCCTGGAGTTGTGGCTTCCTCTCCACCCTCAGAGGACATTTCTGGGAGAGGTGGAAAAGAACACACAGCCATGGAGGATGAAGAGCCTGGACCTCAGAACCAGAGCCCACCTGGGCCCTCAGACCAGCTCTCCCTCACCTTTGCTCTCTGATATGGGAGCAGAGGTGATAATTGCTACCTTTGCTTTCATGTATAAGGCTTCCAGAGCAATATCTGGCCCACAGAGGGCCACCAGACCCCCATTTCTCAGAAGACAGAGCACAAAGATGCTAAGATCTTAGCATCAGAGTCCTCTCAGAAGAAAGACTTGCTGAGTGAAGCCTCAGACTTTGCTAAGAATTTACATCAGAAGCCTTAACAATTAAGTAAAAATAAATCAGTTTTTAAAACCTTGATTTTTGAAACATCTGGTTGCTCTGGCAGTGTTGACTTGGCTGGCTACTTGGGTCCCAGAGCCTCTAGAGGCACTGTCTCAGGGGCTTCTCTGTAGTCTCCTGCAGTGTATATCTTGTATACTGGGAAGATGCTGTCGGGTTTTGGAAAGATGCCCCCCAGATCCCTAAATTCTGAATCTGACAGTGATCCAAGAGTCATGCCACATGATCTCTGGGGTTTCCTCTACCTCCAAAATCCTAGGATTCTTTATCCCATCATTTGTCATTATGAGAAATATGGGAAGATATTTGATGGAGCATCAGAATCCCAAATTCTCCAGCAGCAGCCTTCAGTGGCTATTGCTACCTAATAAGGTCCCCACAAGGGACTGATGCACAAAGGGTAAGGTGAGGCAAAAAAAAAAAAAAAAAAAAAAGCCCTTTATGCCTTCGCAGGGTCTTTGGGCTCCAAACCCCATTGTGGCCTCTTGGTGAACCAGACTGGATTATAGGTGATCTCTTACCCCTTGACATGGGACAAGTCTGAGCAGCCTTTTTGTCTCTTGGTGCCTCCCAGAGTCATCATTACACTCCCAGCATCCTTGGCTGGCCCACCCCAACTAAACAGGACATATAGGACAAAAAGAAACATTTCAAAGAGACAGTGAATCCCAAAAGAAGACAAGCCCTTCTCACTCAGTAGATTTTTTCCCCCTTCCCTCTTTATAACACAAAAGTTCCTTCTAGCCCCAAAAGTCCTTGGTCTTGCTTCTGACCAATCTTGGTAGTCCTCTTTCCTGTTTTGATTCAGAGGGGTCTTTAAACTCTCCCATAGATATCAGAAAGTGTTTTAACATTATGGGTCTACCCCTCTGGTCCCAGGCCACTAGGACAGTTCCATTTTTTCCATAACTCTTCCCTCTTCATCTTCCAACACTGTCAAAGGACCAGCATTGTCCTTTGACATTTGATCAAAGTCAGGGGCTTATTAAACTTGGCAGGCTCACTAGTCCCTCTGGAAAGGACTTGGGGAATCATCTTGCTCATCCCCAAGCTTAAGCTAGACTATAGCCACACCATCTCAGAGTAGACTGGAACAGTCTACCACTTCAAGATGGCTCCTCACATGTCTGGGTAGATGTCATTGGGCCACCGCATCGGCCTTTGGACGTCGTGTTACTTGAGCTAATAAAACCTTCTGTGTTTAGCTCAGGAGTCAGTCATCAAACTCTTTCTATAAAGGGCCAGACAGTAAGTATTTTAGGTCTTTGGGCCATATGGTCTCTGTCACAACTGCTCTTCTCTGCTGATGTAGTGCAAAACCAGCCACAGACAACTTGTCAACCAATAAGCATGGCGGGGTGCCAATGAAGCTTCATTTGTGAACACTAGAATTATATAATTTTCATGTGTCATGGAATACTATTCTTTCTTTGATTTTTTTTTCAATTATTTAAAACTGTAACAATTGTTCTTAGCTTTCAGGCCATACCAAAATAGGAAGTGGGCTAGATTGGGCCCCCAGACCATCATCAGCCAACCCCTGTTTAAACTCCTGTTAAGTGGGTTTTCTGTTGCTGGAAGCCTGACACTGTCTCACCTGACACAGTGATAGTGATGAACCTTATTGAAAAACTGCTTCTAACCCCTCCTGCTTCTTTATGTCTGTTCCAGAGGGTCTTGCTGTCGGCGTTGGATTTGGGGCTGTAGAGAAGACGGCATCTGCAACCTTCGAGAGTGCCAGGTAAGCCAGCACCTGCTGCCCTAGAGCAGTGTGGCGCCATACCCAGTGGTGCTCTGGAAATGTTAGTTACCTGGTTGGTCACCCCCAGCCCCACAAGGCCAAGACTGGTGGAAGTGTGGGTGAGATCAGGTGAAGCTTACCTGAGAGAGGTTGCCCATCAAAGGAGCAGATTTACCCCATTTGTCAGATGAGCTATCTAATGGGTAACCACTTTGAAAACATAACACGGACATAATCACCTGCGTTCCCCAAAATCCTTTCAAAGTATAAAGACCAAAGACCAAAATAAATAAATAAATAAATAACAAAGTCATCACTGATGCTCTCAACTGCCCCCTCCTTTTGAAGCCCCCCCCTTTCCTCTCAGGACGCTGAAGTCCCCTGGTTCCCCCACTTTGTGTCCGTTACTTTGCATGCTCTTCTGTGGGCTTCTCATCCTCTGGCCCTTTCCGAAATGTTGATGTTGCCCAGGATCCATCTCTGGGGAACCTTCTCCATTCCCAAGACTTTATTTTCCATCTACCTGTGGGGGATGCCAACGCTGGTCTTCAGCTTAGATTGTTCTCCAGAACTTATCCCTGTGGGTCTAGCTACCTTGCACACATCTCTGCTTAGATGATTCTAAGGATCTCCACCCTCAGCTGATTCCCTCCACCCCCCGTCATGCAAAACCTGTCCCCTCCAAAGACTTCCCCAACACTGCCTTGCCATTGGTTGACCAAACCAAACTCACTGCTTTCCTTGACCCCTCATTTCTATAGACAGTCTTCCATGGATGATCACTACACCTTATAAATTCTTCTTCCCTTCTACCTCCCTGGCATTACACAGGGTCTACATAAGGTGACAGCCCTGGGAACACAGAGAGGCTTATCCTTTAGCCATCATGGAGGTGGGCTCTACATGGCCCCCGGAGCCCACAAAACCATGAATACTACAGCCTCCAGGCTGGAGGGTTTTGTGGGGGAATCCTACAGCTTCCAGGCTTGTATAGAAGGCTGGAGGAGCCTTCTATCCAAGGGTGGCAGTGCCAGGTACCTTTCGGAGACAAAGGAGCAAGAAAACGAGTGGACACAGTCATCGGGTAGAGACAGCTGGGAATGGTGAGGATGGACGTGAACCTCAGCTAGGCAGCACAGGCACCATCTAAAGGCACAATCATTTTAAAAATGTAACTCATGTTAAAGAGATGGCCTGGAGGCCACTGGTGTCTGACCCTTGTGTCTAGCTCACTTCACTGCTTTCTGACCAATGCAATCTGAAAACAGACTTTCATTCCCCACAAGACACCACCTCTTTCAGCAATCAACCCTGTGTCTGTCTCCCCCAGCAACTCATTTCTCTGAGACCCCTTTTCCTGCCCTTCCCCAGCGGCTGAACCTGTGTGAGGCCTCCTTATGGCCCATCACTCCGTCTAGCTACTCCCTTAGCCGATGCGGGCACCCACATGTCAAGCATAGTTTCTGCCAGTCTTTAAATCCCACCACCACACATTAGTGGACATGTGTGCTCCTTGAAGCCCCAGACGTGCGTGTGGGCTGGCATGTTCTAAGTCAAAATTTTCCCCATTCTCAGCTTCTCATTCCCTCCTGTCAGGCTTGCAAGTCACTCTAGCGTCATCTGTTCACATGATGTCTATTGTGAAAACCAAATGAGAGGTAGACAGCGGGGGTGGGGGGGTGGACTGTATAATGTAAGAAATGTCACCAAAATCAAGGGCTAATTGTGACTCATAACACCCTGCAGACTGCTCTTTCTCCCACTGGGAGAGGGTCGGGGAGTGTGGCTCTGTGTCCTCAGCACAGCTGTTTTGATCTTGGCCTCACTTAGACCACAAGAAACTTCAGAGTTTGCAGGAGCTGGGGTGACAGAGCAGCCCTGAGGGGCTGGCCCCATAAGCATCCACGGGCCAGGTCCTCCCAGGGCACAAGCATTGGGCACGTTGCAGCAGGTCTGTAGCCAGGAGGTGACAGCCGTGCCCCAGGCCCTGCACTCATAGTCCGGGCTCTCAGTCTGGTGTCACCATGTCTCCTGGGACACTGAGATGTCAACTTAGATGTCTCTCTATTCTATCACCTGTACTTTCTGCTAATCTTCATAAATAATTCTGAAGAAAGTAGAGCAAAAGCCTTTCCAACCCAGCTCCTCTCTTCCCTTTGACCAAACAGGCTCTCTGGAGTTACATAAATGCTCAACAGGACCCCCCAACTGGGAATGAGTTGCTGCAGGCCTTGGGATTTTCAGCCTCCCCAAACCCCCTGCTGAATGAGCTACTGGAGGGGGGTGGTTCTCACACCCCCACACTCTAGCCACTCCAGCCATAGCCTGCAGTGGGTCTGGGGAGGGCGGGCTGTCCCTCCAGCAGACCCTACCCTTCAGCCCACTTGCCCACCCATCAATCCATATCTAGCTCGTGATTTGGGTTCTTCCTTTCCAAATGCCTGTGATCCTACTCTGGAGCAGGGACAATACCCAGCAGCTCCCCCCTCCCCCCCCTCCCCGGGACCAGGTTTGTTAGCTTCCTCTGCCCTCAGCTCATGGTACAGATGAGTTTCCATAGGAGGCTGGGGACCAACGGGTGGTCGAAAGGGGGCAAGGGAGAAGGTGAAAGGAAGCGACAGGCTAATAATGCTGCTACGTGGGCCACAAAAGCAAAGTCATTGGATGATTAAACGCACCTCCGCGTGAAAGGAGACAGGTTGTGCTTTGTGAAATTCCAGCACCATGTGCTGAACAAGCGGCACGCTTAAAACATGACATGGGGAGCTTGAAAATAAAGGAATGAGAAAAGATACGAGGTGTGCGTGGACCAAAAGAAAGCAGGGGATGGCAATTTTAGAATCAGACAAAACAGGCTTTGAGGCAGAAAACCACAGAAAGAATAAAGGTCAGGACTTCACAAGGAGAGAGACAGTGCACCAGGAGGATATAATGGGCTTGCATTTGTATGCGCCTGGCAACGCTAAGTCTCAAAGGGGTTAAGAAAAATGGTCGGAATTGCAAGGGAAAAAAAGACAAACCCATAGTCCCGGTGAGGGTTTATTATCCCCCTCTCTGGCGCTGAGCAAACAGATAAGAAGTTAACAATGCATGTCAGGGACAGATGTAGAACCCCAACCCAGCGATGAAAAAACCTACGTTCTTTTTAAAGCATGAATGCATGCGTGTTTCCCAAAATCTGTGACCTCAGTGTGACATAAGTGAAAATCACTAACAGGAAAGATAGCCAAACTGTGGGTTAGTGGGCAGCGAAACCCGCAGGCACCGTAAGACAGGCAGAGCGGAAGCTCCAAGGGAGGGATACCAACCAAATCTGTATCCTTCCCTCACGTCAGGGGCACTTCCCAGAACAGGTGGTATCTCATCAGGAGCAGGCGGGTGGTCAGCCTGGGTAGGTGGAGATGACGGAGGCAGGGAGTGCTGTCAACAAGTGCCCAGGTAGGGCTCAAGGCGGAGAGATGAAGTCACCGAGGATGGAGTTCACTGGTGGTTTCTAGAAGGCACACCTGACGGCTGGAGAAACACATCACTGAGCAAGGAGCTGGCGTTTGGGTGGGTTCTGGCGCCGGGAAATGACCAAGCCCAAGAGGTGATTTGAACAGTGATCTGGCTCTGATGGGATCACTTGAGGGGAAGAGATAGACCAGTGGAAAGAATCCAGCCCTTGACCGAATGCGTGTTGACAGCCCTCGGCTGTGTGCCTTCACAGCTACCAGGAGGACAAGGGAGGTGGCGACAATGTGGGAATGACGGGGCGGGGGGCAGTGGGAGGAAGAGGTTTTAAATGCAGAATGTCCAGACGGCATCTGTCAGCAGATCTGAGGGGTGTAGAAGGGAGAAAGGAGAATTCAGGTTCGGGCAACAGGGAGACACAGGTGATCACGGGGCACGGCGGAAGGGCCCGGAGGGAGAAAGCACGCATTTGCATGGACTTGGGAGCAGGAGTTACCTTGCATGTGCCTGAGGTACACGCGGATGAGGCTCGCTGCTGTTCATTTAGTGCAGGGGGTCAGCAAACTCTGGCCCAACACCCGGTTCTGGAAACGGCATTTTGTTAGAACACAGCCAACCCCCGTTTGCTTTACAGATCATCTGTAGCTCCTTCTGTGCTGCGATAGCCGAGTTGGGTAATTGCCACTGAGTCGCAAGGCCGAAGGCGGAGAGTATTTACTGTCTGGCCCTTTGCAGGCCGTCTCTAGACCCTTTGATTTAGGGGAAGACCATAATTTTAGTCCAGGCCTGTCATCAAACGATCCGACGCCCACTTTTGACTTCTTCCTCGCACCCTGTTTACGATGCCTCTGGAAGCAGGAGGTTCTCTCCTCACCCACATGGCATCGCAGCCACCACGGGAGAAGAGAAAGGCGCAAAGTGAATGCTCCCGGGAAGGCAGGTGGATTCTGACCTGGACTCGTGGGCGCGTGATTTGTGTATGGCTGCTGCCACCTAGTGTTGTGACGCTGTCACTTCACCTTTATGCCTCCCCCCGCCTCCCCCCTCAAGGCCCTCCTATGCTCCATCCACCCTCCCTGGATAGCTTGCCTTGCACTCTTCATCCCGAATTCAGCATCCCCACCCTCGCCCCAAATTGCAAAGAATCTCAGCAGCAAAGGGCAGCCCGTGGCTCAAGGGGAACACGACTTTGCTTCTTTCTGATCTGGACCCGTGGCAATTTCTTCTGGTTTCACCACAGAGAAATTCTTCAGACCACAGGTCCTTGGGGAGTTTGCTGCGAAAGTAGTTTTCCTTTCCAAAGCGGCATCACCTCCAAAGGACATGTTTCCCAGAGAGGAAGCAAGCCCTCGCCTCTCCCCTGACTCCGTGGCACGCATAATTCAAACCTGCAGGGAGAACAAGCTTACTTAGGTGGAAGCGTTTCGCTTCACGTACCACTTCCGATTTAGGCTTTGACCAAGCACACACGTTGGGAGACGTCTTGGATCCTCGAACACACCCCAAATGGCAGGTGCAATGGGCTGTGTGCGGCCGAGGAGGCTGGCTGGCTGCAGACTCATGGTGTGCCATGCATGATCCACAAGACACATTCCCAAGTTGGGCCTGGATGGGTCTCTCGTGTCTTGCCAAGTGCCCCCAACCGGCTAATGCTAACTCACGGACACCCAGATGCTCGGGAAACGATGTCTGGTCCTTTAGCTTGCATTCCCATCTAAGATAAGGTCACGAAGTGGCCAGGGTGGGGGGAGAGGGAGACATCAAAATAAAGTGTAAAGAACTATATTTGCCTCCCAGATCAAGGAATGAGTCATAAGTCAGATATATGCTTTCCCCGGCTTAAAAACCAATACATGTGTTGGTGTATTAACCATCACTCAAGACAGCACTCATCTGTCAACCAGCACAAGCAGCCATTTGTTTAGAAACAAAAATGGCAGGAGACACATTTTCCTGGTCATCGGTCCACAGCAAACAGTCGATGAGTTTGTCTCTATGTGGTGTCACCTATTACTTGTGTGCTTCTGTATGTCCAAGTAGTCTCCCTACTTCGGTTCCAGTAAATTCTTGAAAACAGGGTTGCAAATTAAATGTAGAGAAGGTCAAGAACAGGCTGTGATGGGGAGGGTCTCGGAGAACTAACGCGTAAACTTCTTTATCGTAGTTTACTCACACATCTGCCATAACCACCTCCTCAGTTCAGGCCGCTCTTACAGGGTCCCCTAGGCCTCCCAGTGGCGAGACCAGCTCCAGACTTCCAGAGAGTTCTGAGGAGACTCTCCCTCCCTGAGGCTGCCCACCTTGACCTCTCCACCCACCCACGGACTTGGGTCACACCATTCACCACCACCCCCAAGCAAGAAGGGGGGCCAGAGCCCAGCCCGGTCTCTCTGAACACTGGCCTTCAGTCTGAGAAGCAGAAAACCCAGCATGGGGACAGGATGGTGCCTGGGATAGGAGACACCTTGACCCAACCACTGCCACCCTGCTTCACCGCAGAGTGGCCTGCACCCTGTCCACCTTCCCTGCACCACAAGCCGCGCCATCCCACCCTTCAATCACTCCAGCAGACCTGGGAGCGAATTCTTTTTTCAAGAATTTACTTATTTATTCATGAGAGACACAGAGAAAGAGAGGCAGAGGGAGAAGCAGGCTCCCTGCTGGGAGCTTGATGCAGGACTCGATCCCAGGACCCCAGGATCACGCCCTGAGCTGAAAGCAGATGCTCAACCACTGAGCCACCCAGGTGCCCCGCTGGGAGTGAATTCTTGTGATGCTCAACCACTGAGCCACCCAGGTGCCCCGCTGGGAGTGAATTCTTGTGTTGTTCTGCATTTGCAACAGCAGACTGGGATTTTATTTTCTGCCAACAAGCCCTCCTCCTGACCCCCCATCAAGCTACCTTGGCTGGAATTCTAGGGTTATCTATCAGCAGCTCTTTCTCTGAAATTCTTCTTTCCAGCCCTCCCACTCATCCCTTTACCTTGAATTATGAAGAGCCCGTGGAATTTGCAGGCAGGCGGGCAGGCGGCAGGTGTCACACAGTGCCACCAGGCGGTGGTTTGACATCATCGTTGCCAGGTGATGGGCGAACAATGAGAAGGAAGGGAAGGGAGGGATCCAAAGGCAGCTGAGACGTGTTGGTGTCTGAAGGGGTGGGCGTCTTAAACAGAAGTCGTACCTACAGAAGTGGAAGACCGTGTACTATATATGTATGAGCTTATTTAAAAACCCTGTGTGCATTTTTATAGCCTCTCTATATTCTAAGCTGTTTTGATCCTGATGGTTCATTGAGTTCAGCCCTGACGGCTGTGGCCCCACTGTCTTATTTTCCCCGAGTCAGCCTAACAGCAAAGCTTTTGTGTGCCTCCCACCCCACCTTCCGGGAGGAGGGAAAATGTGGGACGACAGGGAAAGAACAGCCTCTCTGCACCCTGACCGTCGGCACCTTCAGGAAAGCAGTGGCGCAACGGGCCTGACTGCAGAGCACCCAAAGATCCGCTAGCTTTTTCTTTATGTTTTGGGGGTAACACATTTATTTTTTTAACGACTTTTTAAAAAAAGATTTATTTATTTATGATAGACATAGAGAGAGAGAGAGAGAGAGGCAGAGACACAGGAGGAGGGAGAAGCAGGCTCCATGCCAGGAGCCGGACGTGGGACTTGATCCCGGGACTGCAGGATTGCACCCTGGGCCAAAGGCAGGTGCTAAACTGTTGAGCCACCCAGGGATCCCCTCTAATGACTTTTTAAAAAAATAATACTGTTATAAAAATTATTCTATTAGTCCTGAACATTAAGAAGGATGGGCCTAAAAGCCTGCCAAGCACTTGGGCGGAGACAGACTTAGACTGAGCTGTTCTTTGTGGACCATTGTGGAGCCATTCTCTCCGCAGAGCTCCCCACAAGGGTTTTTTTTTTTTTTTTAAGATTATTTAATTTAATTTATTTATTTGAGAGAGAGCAAGTGAGAGAGAGAGCATGAGCCAGGGGGAGGGGCAGAGGGAGAAGCAGACTTCCTGCTGAGCGGGGAGCCCAACATGGGACTCGATCCGATCCCAGGACTCTGGGATCATGACCTGAGCCAAGGACAGATGCTTCACCAACTGAGCCACCAGGTGCCTTTAAAAAAAAAAAAAAAAAAAAGATTTTATTTATTTATTCATGAGAGACAGAGAGAGAGAGAGAGGGAGAGACACAGGCAGAGGGAGAAGCAGGCTCCATGCAGGGAGCCTGATGCGAGACTAGATCCCAGAACCCAGGGATCATATCCTGAGCTGAAGGCAGGCGCTAAACTGCTGAGCCACTCAGGGATCCCCAAGAGAGGGAATTCTTAACGAGGGATCTTGACACTTGAATTTTCTTGGCATTACCCAGGGAAAGAGCAACTTCTTTTGGAGAAGGACCCGATATCGGAAGGCACTAAATTCCTTTTAATTGACAAATTCTGTTTCTTCTGCTGTGTGGACGTGGGGGCTCCAGAACTGGATAATATTATAAGGAAAGGGATTATTGTTTTTAAAGATTTTATTTATTTATTTATTTATTTGTGAGAGACAGAGGGAGAGAGAGAGAGGCAGAGGCACAGGCAGAAGGAGAAGCAGGCTCCATGCAGGAAGCCCCACGTGGGACTCGATCCCAGGACCCCAGGGTCACAACCTGAGCTGAAGGCAGATGCTCAACCGCTGAGCCCCCCAGGCATCCCCCCAGGGTTAATTGTTAATACACATCTGAATCACAGGGTGTAAATCTTGATACAGACGCACACGCACACGGAGTGCAGTGCTTGTTTGCCCAATGTGGGGTTTGGGGTGTATCTGAGAGAAGGCAAGTAACAGGGACTCAGTCAATCCCAGACACTTGTGAACCTGCTTCCGAGGGAGGGAAGATAGCAGGTGTCACACACTCACGGGAGGGAGTTTGAGCGCCCGCTGCCTACAGCTGCTCGCGTGCACAGGGCACCCTGAGACACCTGTGAGAAGACATTTGGCGGGGGAGGTGGCCCTGGTGCAGCACCCTCCCCTCCCCAACCCAGTGTACCCGAGAACAGGTGGAATATTTAACAGCATGGATCGTGGAGCTAGACCACCCCGGTTTGACTCCTGGCTCTGCCACTCGCTGACTGTACAACCAGAACGGGTTCATTTTTGTTCTGTGCCTCAGTTTCCTAATCTGCAAATTCCCACAATAATAATAATAATCAGTGGTCATAGTAGTAGTATGAGTAACGATAATAGTGTTGACTTCATAGGTCATTCTCAGAAGTAACCGAGCGTATATACACGAGCACCTAGAACAGTGCCTGGTGTACAGGAAGGTAGTGTACAAGGTGGGTTGTTGCTTTTTTTCTTTTATAACACAAGTATTGGCTTTGCTTATTAATAGGCCTGCCCACTGCAGACGCTATAGATAGATGTCCGGCCCATTTCTGCCCCAGCCCAGGTTCCAGGACAAGGGCTCCCAGCCCCCTGTCTACCCAGAAGGACAATTGGTTTGGAAGTGGCTTCCACAGTCTACATGGGACCACATGGGGCCAGGAACGTGGGGGTCTCTAGGTGTGTGTGGGGCTGGTCCTGATGCTGCTGCTGACCTGTGTTGTGGGCCCCATGTCTAGCCTCCTCTCCCTGATTTTCCCCTGGCCCTCCCGGGCACGTTCTGCTGTTATGTCTCAGCACGGAGTCTTCAGGCCCACTGTCCCTTGCTCTGAGGCTGCTCCACCAGCGTCCTCAGCCTCTATCCCGTGGCATATGCTTTTCTCCATCCTGCACCTTGTCTGAACAGAGCCTGGAACACGTTTTCTGTTCTCTGCACAGGACCCAAGTCCAGGCTGTGCATGGTCGGCGCTGCACCCGGGACATTGTGGAGCGGGTGGCAGGGGCGGGGGTTGGGGGGACGGTTGACAGCCTGCCTGGAATTCTGTAGATGGTTTCGTAATGCACAGCCCCTGCCAAGGACACGAGCTGCTTCCACCTTTTTTTACCCCACAATTCCCTGGACTCACTGACAGACCTTGAGTTGCTTGTACCAAGCTGTGCAGGAGGACGGACAGGGCGGTGATGGGAATGGAGGAGAGAAAAGTCTGTGTCGTCTCCAGTGCCTGGGAAAGCCACAAAGCAGCCACACTGCTGTTCTCAAAGAGCTTTGTAGGGTCTCTGCCTCCCCCCGCCCCCAAAGCCCGCCGCGGGCTAAACAGAGTACACGTTGTGTGGAGATCGGTCCCCCGTGCCAAGATGTCCAGCCCTGTCGCCAGGGACGTGGGTGGGGGTGGCTGGAGGCAGTGGGGGAGGAGGAGGGGGCCCAGCATAAATGGCCCCTTGTGTGGCAGACAGGGAGAAGCTGCTGCTACGCAGACAGGAGGCAGTGCGGCCGCCTCCCTCCTTGTTCAGAGAGCGTAATGTCCCTGGGTACGTCAGAGGGACCCATCACTGCCCTGTCCGGCCTCCCACACAGCTTGTTACAAGCAAGGAGAGGCCGAGAGCAACAGTGTTTTCCAGAACAGACTCTAAGGGAGCTCTCGGTGCGGCTTGGTTGGGGTGGTGGTCTTCCCTTCACTTGGTTTGCCCTTGTGACACTGGTGAGGTCGGCTGTTGCTCTGGGCTTGATCACTGCCATCCCGGCGTGGAGATGAGGGTGCAGAGCCTGGGAACTTCCTGGGAGGGCATGCTACGGCAAGTGGAAGACCTGCAGGGTGTAGCTGAGGTCCGGCCAGTGCAGAAGCCCACCTCCCCACCCCCTGCCTCCAGCATCCGTGGAACAGTCGTGAGAGCTGACGTTTACCGAGTGCTTCCCACGTGCAGACCCTGTGCTCATCGACATGCATATTAGCCAATCCTTGCAGCTGCCCGTGACGTTGCCATGCCCATTTTACAGATGCGGAATGCCCTTCACAAGTGAAGGGCAGAGGTGGGATTTGAACCCCGGCAGCCTGGCTCTGGAGCGCGTGCCCTGAACCATTGCCACCCAAGTCACGTACCTGCCACCCTCCTGCCACCCAGGTCACGTACCTGCCATGACCAGAGAGGCTTCAAAACTCACCGCCCCCCCCTCCAAGTGGTGCCAAAAACAGCTTCAGCTTGGCTGTAGGACAGTCTCATGCCCTCTGTGGCTGCTCTCGCGTTGGCTGTGGGAGGTCTGATTCCATTGTCCTCGTCCCCTCTGACATCCTGTCTCATGGCCGTGTTGGGAGTTGGAGCCGTGTATCAACGCCCACAGTGGGGGACAGACTATCTGGCCGGTCTCACTGAGTGCTTATGTCAAAGGTCATGCTGAGCGTCGCTCCAGACGTCTGTCGCTGCTGTAAGAACCCTGCCCCTTGCCTTGGTGTCTCCATGCAGCCGGATGCCAAGACAAGGAATTGGGGAGAGGAGAAAGCTCCAAAGAGAAGGGACAGAGATAATCTGGGTGGCAATTATGTCATATCTGGGTGGCCACTTCCCCACCCCACCTCCTGGGAACCAGCATGGACCGCCGGGCTGCATCCCTGGGTGGATAGGGCAAGTTACCTGTCCCGTGGGTTCCCAAACAAGAGGAGGTGGTTGGCTGCTTGGAAGGAAGCCCCAGGTGTTTTGGACGATGACGTTGTAGTAGAATTATGTCCCCCCACCCCCACCCCCAGGAAGGTGTGTTAAATGTCCCGACCTCCCGCACCTGTGAATGGCCATCGTCCTGGGCAGGAGGGTCTTTACAGGTGTAACTAGTTAAGCTCAGGTCATGCTGGCTTAGGATGGGTCCTAAATCCAGTACGTCCAGTGTCTCTGTAAGATGAGGAGAAAAGGCACAGACGTGCACACACACAGAGGAGGACATACAGACATGCACAACACAGACACACGGAGGGGAGACTCCGGCCAGGTAAAGACAGTGACGCGTGACGTAGCTCCAAGCCAAGAACGGCTAAGGGAGGAGTGGCAGCCGCCGCCAGGAGCGGGGAGAGCCAAGGGGCATCCTTTCCTGGCGGTGCGGGAGGCAGCCTGGCCCTGCTGACCCCTTGACTCTGGACTTGGAGCCCCCCGGACCGTGAGAATAAGTCTCTGTGGTCTGCAGCCACCGTGTTAGTGGCACTCGGCTCCTGCGGCCACAGGCCACCAACACGTCGGGTCTCCACCTGCCCCGCCCGCATCTTCTCCATCCTCTGACCTGCTCAGTTCTGTTCGCTTCTGCCCGCGGAGGCCGTGGAGGCCGCGGAGCCCACGGAGGCCACGGGGCCGCGGAGCCCTGTGCGTCCCTCGTCACCCACGTTCTTCTCTTTCCGGACACGCGTTGTTTCCCTCGCCCCTTCGGGAGCTTTCCTTGCTTGTCTCAGGAGGAAGTGATGGTTCTGCTGTGCTGTATTCCTTAGGTCTCTCTCGTGTTCAGCTGGGACCAAACCGGGGGAAAGCAGTGCCTTTCTCCTCCACGCGGCTGCCGCCTTCAGACGCGGGCCCTTGGGAGAGTCAGGGCTGTCCCCCGTATTGGAGCTATTAAAGTGTCGTAAGAAAGAGGCCTTTGTCACGGGGAGCACGGCCCTCGGCTCAGAAACAGAGACAGATTGTGCCAGAAAACAAACAACAACAACAAAAAAAGGTTCGACCACAGAATTCTTTGGGACTTCAGTCATCAGCCTGTCGCTTGTTCTTAAAAGACACGTTTCCTTTCCTCGGTGTAATTCCATCAGATAGGCCGTCAGGCTTTAATTCTGCCCAGACCCGGGCCTGGGGGGCCCCACCCGGACCGCCTGTGCCGGGCCTGCACCCCGTTCCCTGCTGGGGTGACCTCATGCCTGCCTGCCTGGCCCCTGGGAGGGGCCCCTCCACCCCACTCCACCCCACCCCAGGGCCTGGCCGCTCAGGGGTTTGGGTGAGAGAGCGAGGACCCAAGTCAGGTGAGGGAGAAGCACTTGGAGAAGCCAGGGAGGCCCACGTATAGATGCCTTAACCTGTGCGGGTGAAGATTTGTATGACTTTGCATTTGACCCAGGAGAGCCTCATTTTATGCAGAAGAAAAATAGAAATAAAGTGACTTGTCCAAAGCCACCCTGTTCACTGATGTCAGGCCGTACCTGCCTGCTGGGGACCAGTGGCCACAATGCCCTGGGTCCCAGCTCAGGGACGGCCAGGGGCCCTGAGGCCCGAAATAGCTGCTTTTCAGCCTGTGGGCCACAGAGCCTCAGCCTCTCTGAGCCAGTTCCCCCTTGACCATCTCTGATCACACCTCAGTTAATGTTCCCCAACTCTGGTTTGGGACCAGGCACGACAGTCACATCCCAGACCCAGTCAAGAACTCGGTTCCACAGCTCTGCTTCGGACATACGAGCTTGGGGTCGGGACCCCAAATCAGCAAGCTCCCCCGTGCTGTGGCTGCACCAGCCACGACTCTGGAAGGAAAGCGGGGAAGAGGGACTTGGGGTTCCCCCAACCTGCATTCCTGCTGTCCCTCATGAATGGGGATATGCTTCCCCGGCCCGCCTCATTCCCAAGTCAGGGGGACAGAGAGGCAGCACGTGGGAGCACACAGCCGCTGGCCTAAGGTGACCGTTCCGTTACAGACGAGTGACACAGACGGAAATGACGGCTTTGTTTTACACGTGGGCAGATTATTACATAACCTTCAGGACTTCACTCAAAATGAAAAATGAAAAAAAAATGCAGCGTGTCCCTTGTTCAAAAAAGCAGGAAAAAAGGGACACCCATGTAGCTCTGTCAGTGAAGCATCTGCCTTCAGCTCAGGTCATGTTCTCAGGGTCCTGGGATCGAGTCCAGCTTCGGGCTCCCTGCTCAGCGGAGAGTCTGCTTCTCCCTCTGTCTCTCCATCCCCCTCTCCCTTTGTCCCTCACCTCCTCGCCTCCCCCTCCCCGGCTCCTGCTCTTATGCTCACTCTCTCTCTCCAATAAATATATAAAATTTTAAAAAGAATCAGGAAAAAAAAAAGCTTTTTCCTTCTTCCATGAGATCTCTCTCCGCCTGTCATGGTGTTTTGTTTCAGTTCGATTTTTTTTTAATTGCAGTAAAATATACACAGCGTCAAATCTACCGTCATGACCGTTTCGTGGGTGCAGCCCGGAGGCAGTTAGTACATGCGCATTGTTGCACAACTGTCACCACCATCCATCTCCAGAACTCTCATCTTACAAAATGGAAACTTTGTCCCTGTTAAACAGGAGCCCCCCAAGCTCCCTGCCCTCAGCCCCAGGCGCTCATCAATCTTCCGTCCATCTCTGTGAATTGATTACTCCAGGTACCTCATGTGAGTGGAGTCACACGGCCTGTTGTGTCTTTGTGACTGGCCTATTGCACATAGACTAAGGTCCCCAGGGTCCATCCACGCTGCAGCAGGTGTCAGAACTTCCTTTTTAAGGCTGAATAATATTCCACCGTACGTACATACCACATTTGGTTTATCCATTCACCCGCCGACGGCCTGCTCCCACCTCTTGGCTATCATGATAAGGCTGCTATGAACACAAGTGCACAAATATCTCTTCAAAACCCTGATTTCGATTCTTTTGCATACACTCCCAGAAGTAGAATAGCTGGATCACAGGGAAATTCGATTGGCCACGGCATTTCTTTTTTTTTTTTTTTTAATTTTTATTTATTTATTTATTTTTTTTTAATTTATTTTTTATTGGTGTTCAATTTACTAACATACAGAATAACACCCAGTGCCCATCACCCATTCACTCCCACCCCCCGCCCTCCTCCCCTTCTACCACCCCTAGTTCGTTTCCCAGAGTTAGCAGTCTTTACGTTCTGTCTCCCTTTCTGATATTTCCCACACATTTCTTCTCCCTTCCCTTATATTCCCTTTCACTATTATTTATATTCCCCAAATGAATGAGAACATATAATGTTTGTCCTTCTCCAACTGACTTACTTCACTCAGCATAATACCCTCCAGTTCCATCCACGTTGAAGCAAATGGTGGGTATTTGTCATTTCTAATAGCTGAGTAATTTATTTATGATAGTCACACACAGATAGAGAGAGAGAGGCAGAGACACAGGCAGAGGGAGAAGCAGGCTCCATGCACCGGGAGCCCGACGTGGGATTCGATCCCGGGTCTCCAGGATCGCGCCCTGGGCCAAAGGCAGGCGCCAAACCGCTGCGCCACCCAGGGATCCCGGCCACGGCATTTCTTGTTTGCTTCTCAATGTTGGGCTCCCTCGGGCACAGGGGCTCTGTGCCTGGAGGAGCGCAGACCCTCACAGGCTCCCGGGGCCCAAGCCCTTGACCCTGACTGGGTGCTCGGGGTGTGTGCTTCTGACCTGACCTTCCCGGGACCCCCTGAGTGGCTGCACTGGTCGCTTGGCCCTTCATGCAGGAGAGTAGAAAGAAATTAGGGAGAGAAAGGGAGGGTGAGGGGTACAGTGAGGCCAGGTGAGGTGATTTTGAGTATGTGCATATGAAGATCTGTGATTCCAGACTTTTCTGTCTGTTGGTTCAGTCAAAAGAACCTTTCGTTGTTGGCCTCATGCATCCAGCCAGGTTCCCTCTTCAGGCAGGTGGGAAGCTCCACGAACCCAGGTCTGGACCTGGAAGTGTGTACCGCGGTCTCCAGGGGCAGTCCTGTCTTGCTGGCAGTTTGGGGGCGACGGCCCCATAAACATAACGGGGTCTTGTTCTCTGGGATGTTCACACCCATGCTTTCTTTTCTAAGCCTCAGTTTCTGCATCTGTAAAAACAGGGTTTCCTTGAGGAGTAAATGGAAGCGAAGGTCAAGGTGTTAGGTGGTGCTCTGCTGGGTAGCTGTGAACACTCTCCGCAGTGGGGCTGTGGCTGCGTTCCTGCATCTGTGGCCGGAGCGTGCAAAGGCAGGATGGGTTAGAAGCTTCTCCACGGACTGACTAGCCGCTGGAAGAGCCTGTCTCTCCGCTCTGACTTTGCATTCTTCACGGCGTCTGCTTATTAGTAACACACAAGCAATTTGTGTCGTTAAACGTGACCGTGATGTCATCGCTATGACTTGTGTGCCGTGTAACGTGCGGACGTCTCAGGAACCCCACATGACCAGTTGGGACCTGCTCCCCAGCTGAAAACTAAAATGAAAAAGGTTCCTGACATAACATGCCCCTCGATGTGCCCGACAATGGCTTAGACATTAACATCTATTATAACCACTATAAATGTACCTAATAACATTTTTTGTAACAGCTTTATTGTGATATAATTCACATAGTATATAATTCACCCATTTATAGTGTAAAATTTTTAGTATCTTCACAGAGCAGTGCAGCCATCACCACAATCCATTCCAGAACATTTCATCACCTTAAAAAGGAAGTCTGGGCACTTCAGCCATCACTCCTCCCACCCCATTTCTTCTCAACCCTTCAATCCCTGGTGACCATTAAGCTACTTTCTATCTCTATAGATTTTCATATAAATTGTATTTTTATATATGTAATATCCCAAATGTATATATATATAAATTATATAGTCATATAATAGTGATCCTCTGCAACTGGCGTCTTTAACTCAGTATAATTTTCCCAAGTTAATTCATGCTGTAGCACGTACCAGTACTTTGCTGTTTCTTATGGCCCCAATAATATTCCAGGGTATGGATGCACCACATCTTGTTCATCCATTCATCAGTTGATGGACACTTGGGTTGTTTCTACTTCAGGACAGTTGTGAATAGAGCTGCGAGGAACATCTGTGTGCAAGTTTTTATGTGGACATTATTTTCAGTTCTCTTGGGTAGATACCTAGGAGTGGAATTTCTGGGTCCTATGGTAAATCTACATGTAGCATTTGAGGAGCTGCCACACTGTTTTGAAAGCAGCTGCACCATTTCCCGTTCCCACCAGCAGTAAAGGAGGGTTCTGATTTCTCGCAGCCTCACCAACACTTGTTGTGTGACTCGATGACAGCCATCCCAGAGGGGAGTGGGATGCCATTGTGATTTCCATTTGAAATTCCTCTATGGTTAATGATGTTGAGCATCTTTCCATGTGTTTGCTGGCCGTGGGTTTGTGTTCTTAGGAGAAATGTCTATTAATGTCCTTTGTCCAGTGTTTAAATTGGATCGTGTGGCTTTATTACTGAATGGCAAGAGTTCTTAATGCATTTGATCCAAGTCATTTGCCAGATATATGATTTGCATATGTTCTCCTATATTTGGGTTGCTTTTTCACTTTCTTGATGGTGTTCTCTGAAGTACAAATTTTAAATTTTTTGATGTCGAATTTATCTCTTGGTTTTTTTTTCTTTTATTGTTTGTGCTTTTGGTAACATATCTAAGAAACCATTGCTTGATGCCAGGTTATAAAGACTAACTCATTTGATTCTAAACATTTTATAGTTTGGGCTGTTAAAGTCTTTAATTTGTTTTGAGTTAGTATTTGTATATGGTGTGAGATAGGGGTTCAATTTCATTCTTTTGCATGTCAATGCCCAATCATTCAGTACTATTTATTGAAAAGTCTTCTTTTCCCTTTGAATTGACCCGACATCCATGTTGATAATCAATTTACTATAAATGGGAGGGTTCTTTTCCCCCTCAACTCTCAACTGCATCCTGTTGATCTCTAGGTCTATCCTTATGCCAGTATATCATAGCCTTTGAGTATTATAGCTTGGTAGTAAATTTTAATTCAGGACATGTTAGTCCTCCAACTTAGTTCTTCCCTGTCAAGATTGTGTTATTAATTCTGTGCCCCTGGTGTTTTCATATAAATTTTAGCATCAGCCTATCAATTACTGCAAAAAAAAAATCAGCTGAGATTTTGAGAGACTCTGCATTAAATATGAAGATCGATTCAGGGAGTGTTGTCATCTTACCAATATTAGGTCTTCCAATCCATAAACATGGGATGTCTTTCCACTTGTTTTGGTCTTCACTTTCTTTCAGTAATGTTTTGTAATTTTCAGTGTACACATCTTTCACCTCCTTGGTTAAATTTACTCTTAGAAATTTTTCATTCTTTTTGATGATATTATAAATAGAATTGTTTTCTTAATTTCATTTTCAGATGGCTAATTGTTAGTGTGTATAGAAATACTCCTTTTTTTTTTTTTGGTATGTTTATCTTGTATCCTTAAGCCTTACCAAGCTAATTTATTAGCTTTCATAATTCTTTTTGGTAGGTTGCCTAGGATTTTCTATATATTTGCTTATGTTATCTTTAAGCAGAGATCATTTTACTTCTTCCTTTCCATCTAGATGTCTCATTTATTTTTCTTATCTTTTTTTAAATTAAAAAAATTTTCTTATCTTATTGCTGGTGAGGAACTTCAGTATAATGTTGAATAGAAGTGATAAGAGTGGTAATCTTTGTCTTGTTCATGATCTTAGGGGGAGAGTATTCAGTCTTCCACCATTAAGTACAATGTATGTTGTCAGCTATGGGATTTTGAGAGATGCCCTATGTCAGGTCAAGAAAGTTCCCATGTATCCCCAGTTTGTTGAAGGTTTTTATCATGAAAGGGTGTTGGGATTTTGTCAAATGCTTTTTCTGCATCTATTGAAATGATTGTGGGTTTACTTCCCTTTTATCCTATTGATATGGAATATAGCAGTGATTTTCAGATGTTTATTTTTTTTATTTTAATTTTTTATTTACTTATGATAGTCACACACACACAGAGAGAGAGAGAGGCAGAGACATAGGCAGAGGGAGAAACAGGCTCCATGCACTGGGAGCCCGACATGGGATTCGATCCTGGGTCTCCAGGATCGCGCCCTGGGCCAAAGGCAGGCGCCAAACCGCTGCGCCACCCAGGGATCCCAATTTTCAGATGTTTAAAACCAACCTTGCATTCCAAGGATAAATCCCACTTGGTTCTGATGTCTAATCTTTTTTCATATGTTGCTAGATTTGGTTTGTTAGAACTTGATGGAGGAATTTTCTATCCATATCCATAGGAGATATTGGTCTTTAGTTTTATTTTCTTGTGATATTTTTGTTTTGTTTTGGTGTCAGGGTAATACTTGTAGTCTAACTAAATATAGGAGATAAGAACAACTAGAAAACACCCCCAAATTGTTGGATTTGTACTGCTAGGTAGATGTTAGCACCTCTTACAGAGATTGGGATTCAGAGGAAGAAGAAGAAAATGAATTTGATGATTAGGATCAGGGTATGAGAACCATTTGGGTTTTACCCCTGTTGACAGAGCAATTGCTAATCTGTTTTAAGAAAAGTGTGGTCCAGGGGATCCCTGGGTGGCTCAGCAGTTTAGCACCACCTTTGGCCTGGGGTGTGATCCTGGAGACCTGGGATCAAGTCCCACATCAGGCTCCCTGCATGGAGCCTGCTTCTCCCTCTGCCTGTGTCTCTGCCTCTCTCTCTCTATTTCTATAATAAATAAATAAAATCTTTTAAAAAGAAAAAGAAAAGAAAAGTGTGGTCTACAATCTCCACTTTCTCCAGAACAATTGGCACCTACCCTCAGAAACTCTCCCATCTACCTCTGTTCCAAGAACACAGGAGTAGTTCCTGCTTTATAAGATATATGTTCAGTATTGAGGTGGGACCTGCTGTCAAATCCTTCACCTGTGCTTGGCACCTTATAACTCCTTTTGTGACCTGGGCTTCAGGTCTCTGGCTCTAAATTCTTTCAGCCTGGATTTTGATCCCATTACTTACCTGGTCTGTGGTACACAAGTCCTCACCTTGCATTTCATGGATGCTGAGCCTCATCACCCCAGGCTCTGATGGCATATTCTGGCTGCTTGAACCTGCTTCTTCTCCTCTGCCTTTTTTTTTTTACCTGGATTCTTCAGACTGTCTTGTCTGCTTGAATTTTGAGCTGCTTACCTGTCCTTCTTCATTGGTGCTAACTGTTCCCACTACCTCCTTATCTCCAGAATCCTGACCTTTGTTTCCCCACCTGGACTTAACTCTTCTTACATCCCATCCTGATACCAACTGGCCTCACCTCTCCCCAATCCTCCATCTGTCCCTATCGTTGGTCATGGTTTTCTCTGGCCTGCCCCATCCTGCTGTTGATCATATGTCAACTATGACCCCATGGTATTGACTTTTAAGGTGAAAAATTCAATTTGTTTCCCTTTGTGGTTAAGTTAAATACGTGAAAGCATATCCTTTGACTGAGGATCCTTGTAGATGGAGAAACAAGGAAGTGCTGCAGCTTTCCCGGGGAGGATTACCTCTAAGCTCTGTGGAAGGTTCCTCATATCACCCAGCAAAGTATTGGAGACCTTTCAAAGCAGACTGAAAACTCAAACCTCAGAATCACAAACACCGCTTTCTGGTAGAGCCCCAGCCAAGGTTTTAACTGGATCCAAGCCATCCTGCAAATGTTCTCTCCATGTTGCTTTTCTATATAAAAAAGCGAGAAGAAGGAAACACTAGATTAACATGATATACAGGGTAAATAATCGGTGTGGTTGGCAGAACAGATCACCCTGAGATTTGTACATATCCTGAAAGAAGCGACTGGATTAATTTGAACAGGAACAATGATCGAAGTTATAATTAATATTATAACTCCTGGGAAATGGGAGGGGGAGGGCAGTGATATCTAAGGGATGAAATGCAGGAGGACTTACCACATTTCAGGTGAATTTAATGAAAAGAAGCTCACAGACATACCCTGGAAAATTTACTGTATTAGAAAAATAAATAAAATGTTACAAGACCATCCAGATAGAAAAAAGGCAGGTTACTCATAAAGGAATTAAATTCAGATTGATCAGAAACTAGCTCAAGTGAAAAGGGACATTCATTGAAAGGATACAGGAAATTAGGAGCAGGAAAACCCGCAGCCTCATAAACAAGTGAAATTGGGCCTAGGAAATCTCCTTCTTCTGTTCCTCCTCCCTCCTATCCTCCCTTCCTCCTCCCTTCCTCCCTCCTCCTCCTCTTTTTCCTCCTTTCTCCCTCCCTCCCCTCTCTCTCGCTAATGCACACACATACTCACATACTTCATTTTTTTGTGCACAGCTCAATAAAGCTGTTGGCCTGTAATTTCTTTACCCAACAACCACTGTTCCCTGGATACGCTCTCTTTGTCAAATTGTAATTAACTGTAAGAGAAAAGATATTTGGCTCAGCTCATCTGCGTTCAGGAGGGACCTTAAACAGATTGAAGACCAGCCTATATATCAGTTCACCTTGGACCCCGGATCCACTCCTGATCCAATCCTTTTGGACACTCCAACAAAAAAGAGCTCAGCTCTTTTTGGTCAAGCAAATGGCTTTAATAAGAAAAAGGCTGGGGTACCTGAGTGGCTCACTTGGGTGAGTGTCTGACTCTTGGTTTTGGCTCAGGTTGTGATCACAAGGTCGTGAGATCGAGCCCCTCATCAGGCTCCACACTCAGTGGGGAGTCTGCTTAAGATTTTCTCTCCCTCTATGCCACGGCTCCATCTATCTCAAATCAATAAATAAATCCAAAAGAAAGAAAGAAAGAAAGAAAGAAAGAAAGAAAGAAAGAAAGAAAGAAAGAAAGAAAAAGAAAGAAAGAAAGAAAGAAAGAAAGAAAGAAAGAAAGAGAGAGAAAGAAAGAAAGAAAGAAAGAAGGAAGGAAGGAAGGAAGGAAGGAAGGAAGGAAGGAAGGAAGGAAGGAAGGAAAGAAAGAAAGAAAGAAAGAAAGAAAGAAAGAAAGAAAGAAAGAAAGAAAGAAAAAGAAAGAGGCTGATGGTCTTAGCCTGGATTTTTTAGAAACCAGAGCCAAAGGCAAAGTTTGCATGCTGAAATGTGTACTGGGAGGTGTACTTCAGAAGAAGAAAGAGTGAGGGAGAAAGGAAGTGAATGGTACTAGGAAGGCAAGAAAGTAAATCTGAGGCATATCACTGAGCTGGCTATAGATTCTAAATCTGGAAGCTCTGTCACGGTTATGAAGAACATCTTTAGAGACAGAACAGGACAGCTGAGCCTCAGAACTGCCCGTCGGAAGGTGCAGAGGGGAGGAGAGAAGAAACACACATGTGATTTACCTCATAATGCCTTCTCATCTCTGCTTCTTTGGTCCAAGCTCACCTCTTCCATGCCTCTGAGTTGCATTACCCATCCCTCCAGGCCCAGCTGCTGGGGTCTAGCTGGGGGCATGTGGGCACTGCACCTGCTGTGGGTCCAGCCACCATGGAGAGAAGCTGAGTCTCTACTTTTGCGCGGTCTGAGACCATTCTTGATGTTAGGATCTAGCCAGCTGCAGGTGAGACTTTAGGAATGGCACGTTATATTAGTCAAGGTTTTCCAGAGAAACAGAGCCAATAGAATGTGTACATATAAGGAAAGAGATGTATTATGAGGAATTGGCTCATGTACTTACGGAGACTGGTGAGTCCAAACTTGCAGTATGGCTGGCAGATGTGAGAACCAATAGTTCCATTCTGGTCCAAAGGCAATCTGCTGGAGAATTTTTTCTTACTCTACGGAGGATCCTTTTTTTTTTCCCAGTCAGTCCCTTCAACTGATTAGATGCGGCCCCCCAAAGACTAATTGCTTTAGTCTACCAATTGAGATGTTAATCTCATCCAGAAGCACCCCTGCAAAAACAACCAGCACAATATTTGGCCAGATAACTGAGCACTCCATGGGCTAGTCAAGGTGACACATAAAATGAACCATCACACGTGAGAATTTCTGGGCTTGCTTAAGAAATTCTCTGCCAACATCCAGGATTCAGGCAGGATCATAGGGAACTGGGATGAAGCAGACTGGTCCCAGACACTGGACTCAGCACACCAATTGCCCGCCATGTCTGATACAAGATTGTATGACCGCATCATTCATTATTGTTGTGCAGAGATTATCATCGTTCACGTGTTTATCTTTAAATTCTATCGACTCGCCTCTTCCCAATGACAACTGTGTTTTTGAAACTATTTGTATTTTGAGGATATATATATATCTCCAAAGAATCTCCAAAGCTCAACTTTGTCTTTTGCTGGGAAACCATCGTTCCACTCTGTAGACTTTGCCTTCCTAATCATGTTTTCTTTGGTGGAGAGAAAATGAACTGTGGCCTAACGCTGATATACCAGAATAAGCATACCAAGGGAGTGTGCCAAGGGAGATGATTGGGAATGTGTACTCCATATAAATGGAAAAGATGCTGTCTTGAAGGCATGTAAGTTTGTCTTCTGTCTTTCCCTTCCTTGAGTGATTCCTTAGAGATTTTTGACCTGCCCTACAGCACCATCCACCATCCACGTTCCTGCCCCTTCACACGTACACATTCTCACTGGGGACAGGGCCCACTTGTTTCACTGGCAAGCAATGTCACCACATTGTTGATGATGTAGTTCAATGTAACAAGATTGTTAACAAGACATGACTCGCATTCTCTTTGTCATGCTAACTCTTGGAAATCTGGTGCACATTTCCCATTTGTAGCGCATCTCAATTTGGATTTACCACGTTTCGGATGTTCCATAGCCACCCATGGCTCATGGCTACCATATTGGGTAGCGTAGCTCTCGAGCACTGGTTCTAAACCTTGGTTGCATGTTGGGATCCTCTGGGGCTTTGAAATACTGAATCAGAGGTGCTCCCCTGGAGCGATTCTGATTTAATGGGGCTGGGTTGAGGCCTGGGCTCCTCAAGTGACTTTTCTACTCAGGCTTGAGAACCACTGGTCTACAGGGCATTCTTCTTGGGCAGGTGAGCCCTTCCCTCCACCCCACCCCCCAACTCTGGCCAGACCTCTCTTTCCCTCCATCCCCATGAGACCCACATTGTAAACAGAAATTAAGCAAGCTCTAACTTGGGTCATGGGTAGACGAAAAACAGAAACAGGATGGTATTACATTCTGTCTCACAGACAAGAGTGAACAAGCTGAATACATTCTCTGGGTCTGTTTACCAACAGGCTTGGTAATTATTTGCTTGCCACTGCCCTTTCTGCTTGCAGTATGCTTCTTGATCCGTCTTTGCCAGAGCGTTCTCGGAGACTTGAGAATCATTTATGAACACCAGAGATTTGGCCATGTTTCCCCCACTGCATTCCACTGGGAGCTTCCAAAGGGAACAGAGGCGTTCTGTGAGGAATCTGGGTTCCTGGAGACAACTGCAGGAAACCAAGGGTCTCGTGACTTCTGCTGAACCCATTTTTCTCTGCATGCCCTAGACAAGCAAGCTCTCCTTCTTCCACAAATAGAAACCAGTCCAGACAAACCACAGAGACTCGGGTTTCCAAATGCATCCAAAAAAGATTGTTTCAGGGAAGTGGACAAATGAGGCATGAGTAATTCAATCAGCAGGGAAACAAACACAGTGACGCCCCACCTCTGAAACCCAGGGTGTCGGCAGGCAGCTGTTTGGCAGTCCCAGCAGCTCCCGAACACCTGGGGCCCCATCGGCCCAGTCGGTCCCTCACATTCAAATTAGACTCCCCAGGGATGGTCCAGAGCTGGAGGCCTTGCATCTTGAGGAACAGAAAATTGCTGTGGGCTTTCTGGGGGCTGAACAATTTATGGAGAATAGAATCACTGGAAAGGTGTCACGAGTTGCTTGATTTTTTACTGTTTTTTGGATGTTTGCAACCCGGAATTCATAAAGTAAATAACCGGCCCAAGCAGGAGCTTTTTGCTCTAGTGAAACATGCCGGGGAAGGTACACATAGCCCAGTCGTTGACACTGAGCTAGACCGCCCTCCATCTGCTGGGATGCCAAACCCTTTATGTTGACCTTCAGGTAGAGGAAATGGGCCAAGCCATCCACTCTTATCCATCCAACCTGTCACCCAGAGCCTGTAGTTGCAAATGCTAGTTGGTATCAAGGGTACAATGTGGCTGTGTGTAGGAGTCCATACAGCGCAATGAATAATCCCCACAGGAACTAATCCCGTGAATTTCCTAACAACATCCACAGATAATCACCATGCCTACCAACATAGTGCACAGAAAGTCAACCATATTTCCTATGCTTTCCTAGAGTTTATGTTGTCCTTTCTTTGTTTTTTTTTTCTTTTCTTTTCTTTTCTTTTCTTTTCTTTTCTTTTCTTTTCTTTTTTTCTTTTCTTTTCTTTTTAGGATTTCATTTATCTACTTGAGAGAGAGAGAGAGTACAAGCAGGGGGAGGGGCAAGGGGAGAAGCAGATTCCCCACTGAGCAGGGAGTCTGACATGGGGCTCCATCCCAGGACCCCAGGATCATGACCTAAGCCAAAGGCAGTCGCTCATCCAACTGAGCCCCATCGTTCTCCTTTCATATAAAGGTGAGGGGAGAGGGAGCAAGATCTCCATGACCAACCTTTTCCACACTCTGTTCCCAATCAGTATAGTGTAATTGTGCAACTTTTTAAACAAGGTATTTTCAGTGTTCATTTGTAAGGAAAAGAACCATAGTCCTATCGTCCTAAGCTAAGAAGAGAATTAACCAGTTCACAGAGCTGGAAAGTCCAGGGAGTCTGGCTTCAAGCACAGTTTGGTCCAGGGGCACCTATGATATCATCAGACCTCTGCTTGTTCTTCTCTCCTTCAGCTCTGCTGTCTTCAATGTTATCTTGATTTTTGGGTTCTCTGTGGTGGCAAGATAGCCTCCTGTTGACAGCTCCAGCCCTGTATCCTCCCAGGTTCAAGTCTGACAGAAATGGGCCGTCTCCTCTCATTGGCTCCCTTGAGGTCCAATTAAACCAACTTCTATCACAAGTTGAACCAGTCGAACCAACAACTAGCTGATTAGAATTATACCCATCATCTGGAGTAGGATCAGTCTGCTTCCTGGAGCCCAGCACGGAGGCTTGGCTGAACCCCTAGGGACTGAGAGGGTATAAGGTGGGTTCCCCGGGGGGAGTTGCCTGGTCTCTTCAAGATGGGGCCTTCATACTCTTGGTCCTTCCTGCTTGATTCCATTGGTCCTTCTTGGATGGAACACACCACAGAGGATATGCTTTGGCTGTTTCTGGTGGCAGTGTCCTTGCCTTCCCAGAGGCCACCATCAGATTGAGGACCTTGTCGGACCTACAAGAGATCATAAGAAATGTGCTTCATAAACTGCCCAGGGCTTCACAAACTCAAGTCCTCTTTTTGCTGTTATTTCTCAGGAACTGTGAACTTAGCTCCTTCTTTTACTTTCTTAGTCTGAATGACTGAAGAATTGGGGCATTGTTCTCCAGAGAGGCAGCCTAGCCTAGCACAGTGTCACGAGCACGGACTCTGAAGCCACCCTCTCCGGGTCCAAGTCTAGACTCTGCCGCTGACCTGCGGGGTGGCTTTGATTAAGACTCCAGATCTCTGTACCTTAGTTTTCTCACCTGTAAATTGGGGACAATAGGATGCTCTCCCTTGTATTTTTTTTTTTAAGATTTTATTTATTTATTCATGAGAGACACGCAGAAAAAGGCAGAGACACCGGCAGAGGGAGAAGCAGGCTCCCTGCGGGGAGCTCAATGAGGGACTGGATCCCAGGACCATGGGATCACAACCTGAGCCGAAGGCAGACGCTCAACCACTGAGCCACTCAGGTGCCCCTTTCCACAGTTATATTAATCATTTAATATATTATATTAATCAGTTAATACACATCAAATGCCCAGAACAGGGTCTGGCATGTTGCAGGTACTCGGTAGTAAAAGTAATAGATTTTACTCTTAGGGAGTGGGCTCCTCCGTCCAGGGGTCATCAAACAGAAATTAATTTCTGAGCCTGTCCCAGAAAGATACTCGGGTGGGAGGCATTCATTCAGGGTCTTGGTGTCTAAAAGCCCTATCTTGTTTGGAGTGGGATGTCACCGTTTTTTGAGAAGGATTTAAAAACTGGATCTGTCTGGGGACTCGGTCTGGCCTTAGAAAAGCTACGTTAGCTCATCAGAAAAGTAGTTGAGAGCTCAGACCTCTGAGCCCGTGTGCTTCATGAGCCCGGTGTCAAGCCCAAGATAGGACTGGGCCTCCCGTGGGGCAAAGATGCCCTGGGCGCTTGACCCGCGGGTGTCACCCAGGCTGGCACTACCTCCACCTGGGCAGGGAAATGCTCCTTCAAAGGCATTCATTGCTTGCTGTGTATTTTTATCATAACACCTCTTCCACCTCTTGCCCCCATGGAACTGCTCTAATTAAAAGGCTATCAGTTCTGACTTGGCCGGGAAAGTTCCTGCAGGTTGCAGCTTGAGTCTAGAGGGATTTGGTTTTGATACACGGGCTTTATGTTGTGTCTCTACTCTGTCTTGAAGCACAGACACAACAGGAACATCAGTCCCATGGGAGGGACTTTTCACTGCTTTATGGTTTGGACAGGATCCACTCCTGACGGAAACCCCCTAACATTTCGGGGAAAATCTGTACAGTAAATCCGAGCAGGAGGAAAAGGCAAAAGAATGAAAACCGGACAGTCTGCAGCCTGGTGACGGGGTGATGATGGAGCCCAAGAGACTAGGCTGCCCGTTGAAGTCTCCCTCGTCCACCCCAGCCTCCTCAAGCCACAAGGACAGCTGGAATCCATTCTTAACATTCCTTGGAAAGGAGGAATCCACTCCCTCTCCTAGGCTCATGTGCAAAAGCGATTGCCAGAGCTGGGCTCCGTCAGTCTTTGGGACAGATCATTCTTCGTCGTGGGGACTACCCCATGCTCTTTCGCAGCATCGCCAGGCTCCAGCCACCAGGTACCAGAAGCACCCTGCCCAGTGTCCCCTGGGGGGCCAGATCTCCGTGGCTGAGAACCACCACTGCAGGTGGTGCATCCTTCAAACACTTGAAGGCCTACTAGGTGCCAGGCTTGTGCCAGAGGCTGGTTAAATCCAAAACAGTAGGCTCCTATCCTCGGACTCAGAAGAACAGAGTTGAAACCCATTGCAAATTAGTATAAATTCATAGAGCATGGATTGGCGCATCCCGGAGTAAATTAGTCATGTGTTCGAGCCAAGGGATGCCTGTGTTCTGTTAAAGGCTTTACTTACTGTCTTCCGAAAGAGCTCTCTCAGGCCCCAAGGCCTTCCTACTTAGCCACCCCTCAAAACCATTCTGTATACCCTCCCCAGTGGAAAGGGAGCAGCTGCTCCCAGTCTCCTGAAGAACCACACTTCAGAGGCTTGGCCTGCGTCCTCTGCGCCTCCTTCTCTCCAGCCAGAATTCCAGGTCTCTAACCTCCTGGGAGGCATTGTGGGTAATGCCGAAATTGTGCCAAACATCTGGATGAGAACGGCAGGACGTGGCCAGGTCTCCCAAGGTTTCCATGCTGCGCCGCTGGGATAGGATGTTAAAGTGTCCCTCCCCGCTGTGCTGTGACATCCGTGCTCGACTGGCAACCCCAGGCTTCCAGCTCCGCAGCGGGGGCCCCACTCATCGGCCCCATCCCCTGCCCCCCCCCCCACTTGTTTGGCTTGGTCAGCTCATGTTGGAGCCCGGGGACAGGGACGGTGCCATCATGACTTCCCCTTCCCTGGCCACCCCAGCCTCACCTCTGTGGGACTGTCTCTAGGAGATGCTCAGAAACCAGTAAATACTTCTAGGCGTTCGATGGTGTGTATAGAAACAGAGGTCCCCCTGACATCTTAGCCTCCCCCAGTTAGATAGAAATGACTCTACGCTTCTGAGACTTAGCATCACTCCTCTAACCCAGTTGATGGGAAACTACCGATGAGCACTGGGTGTTATGCTATATGTTGGCAAATTGAACTCCAATAAAAAATAATAATATAATAATAAAAAAAGAAACTATTGAGAAAACTTGAACCAAGTTTCCTGTCCCAACTGAATGCATGAGAACAATCACAAGTGCAAAATATGAACCTTAAGTTAAAAAAAAAAAAAAAGCAGCTGGCCCAAACCGTGCCCATCTCCCGGACACCGTGGTGCCCTGGCCATGGAAGGGCCCCCCACACATTTGACCTGAAACCGAGGTTTCTACATCCTTGAACTTCTATTCTCGAAGAAACCTTGTAGCTTATTTTCTGTGTGACTTTTGGGTAAGATACCAGAGGAAGGGTTCCAGAGCGGGCTCACTGCCTCTCTGGGTTTTCCATGGTCTGACTTCTCGGTGTGGGACTCCACCAAAACCCAGATGCAGGAAATGGTTTCTCGAAGGTTCTACATACATGGCAAACCAGAAATCTGGACATTCCAGGATTTCAGCTGCCTGTGCCCGGCCAGTGAGGATGAATTATGGGTGGTGCAGTTAACAGAGCACAGAGCTGCACAGAAGGCTTTTGCCACCTGCTCGGAAGCTGAGAATGTTTGCAGCACCAGCCTCTCTTGCCAGCCTCGATTCTGGGGTTGCTTCGTCCCCAGAGACATTTAAAAACAGAAAAGAGGGCAGCCTGGGTGGCTCAGCAGTTGAGCATCTGCCTTTGGGTCATGTCATGATCCCGGGGTCCTGGGATCGAGTCCCCCATCGGGCTCCTGGTGAGGAGCCTGCTTCTCCCTCTGCCTGTGTCTCTGCCTCTCTCTGTGTGTCTCTCATTAATAAATAAATAAAATCTTTAAAAGAAAAAATACAGAAAAGATAGCTGTGTGTCCTGAGCCTTGATAGTGCGGCCCCAAAGTGAGAGGTGGATGGGACCCTCCCTGAAAATGCCTTTCAGCCTCAGGAGGTGGCTGTTACTGGTGACATGAACAAACAGGTCCTGTCACACGTTGTGGGGGCTCCCTGGAGCCTCTCTCCTCTGTCCTGCTCCAGAATTCTCAGTCATAACAGACTAGATCGATTTCTGAGGGGCCAGGCCAGAGCTGCTCCCTCCTCCCCGACCCCCACCTGGGTCTGGAGGGCTCTCCTTCCCCCCCTTCACAGATCCTCCCCCAAAAGTATCCTTCATCACCGAGGAAGCCCAACCAGATGTTCACCCTGGAGGAATATTTGTAGTCTGTGGACTGTCCCGTCCGACACCGTCTCCCAGTACTTAGGACAGTATGTGGCACAAAGAAATACTCGTTGAATAAGAGGAATGGGGTTTTAAGGCATTGCCTTTCAGCCAAAGCTCCCCTCTTTTTTTTTTTTTTGCTTTTTACACTGGAGTGTTTTAAACAAACATATGGGAAGGAAAATGCTATAATAAATCTCCATATGCCCATCACCAGCTTCAGTAATTTTTCAGCCAAATTTGCCTCGTTTTATTTTTTTGCTTTTATTATGGAAACGTGTAAACATACATCAAAAACAAGAGACGGCTATAATAAACCCCCTGTGCACGTCACCCAGCTTCAAGTATGATCGGTGGTAGCCACCCAGCCTCACCACACTGAACACACCAGAGGCAGTTTTAGAAACAGCCCCCCCAACTCCCTTTTGGGAGTAACCAAATCAGTTTATTTCTAAGCTGTTTAGAGAGAAACAAACCTAAACATCTTATAATTACATCCAACTTCCTTTCTGGAAAGAGATCCAGAAAAATGGCTTTTTTTTTTTTCCTTTTTCTTCTTCTGCTCCCTTTGATCTGAAAAGCAGCCCCCAAATGTCAGGCCATATGTGTGTAAATGCAGACATGGAGGGCACATATAAAAGCGTCTCCCCCACCCCCCCAAGCAGGTCATTATCTGTGTTTATCTTATCAGGATACTCCTAAACCAGGCCCACTTAGAACAAGGCGTCCTCAGTTCAGTTTATAAATCCACCGTCCCAGGCGGAAAACAATTTGAAAGGCAGCATTGTTTCTGGACAAGGCTGTAACTGTGATAGCCGAGCTTGTATGGCTCCTGTCTGCTAATAAATTGCCGGCCCCGGGGTTGTGGCCAGGGACCTTGGCAGAGCATTGTGCCCTGTGTCTTCTCCTTCCCAGGCCCGTCATCCCAATGGCCACGTAGAGGGCCAGGCAGACAGAAGAGCGTTTGCGGAGTTCCTGGGTCACGGGGTGGTGGAGGCTGCTCTCAGGGGGTGTGGTCCCCACTGTAGGACGTG
This sequence comes from Canis lupus dingo, assembly GCF_003254725.2. Classification (NCBI taxonomy): domain Eukaryota; kingdom Metazoa; phylum Chordata; class Mammalia; order Carnivora; family Canidae; genus Canis; species Canis lupus. The sequence continues at coordinate 8,033,835 of NC_064251.1, forward strand.
CTCCATGTGCCTCCTCGGGCGGGTGGGCTCCGGTCGGGAGATGGAGTCCTGGGGTCTCCCCCGTGGCGCAGTGAGCTCCTTGCTCCGGATATTTGGCTTTTTGGTTTCTGTGAGATGGTTTGGTGGCAGTGGGATTGATGGTGACTGTGGGAGGGAGGGGTTCCAAGTCTTTCCTGCCTGCTTCCCGCCACCCAGCCTTACCTTGGGCCCTTATTGGGAGCAAATTGAGAGATACCTTCATCTAGGGGCGGTCAGGGAAGGTTTTGCAGTAAAAGTACATACGCAGAAGTACTAAAACCATCAAAGGTCATGTGAACGTTGCTGTCGTTGTTAGGGGGAAGAAACAGACAGGAATTCTGTGGGCAGGGTGTAGTGGAACACACGGGGGGGCACAGAAGGTCACCCCCAGCCTCGGGCCAGGGTCCTAGGGTCTGTGTACCAAATGCAGATGCTGAGGCATGTGGCACAAGGCTGCAGCAGGAAGAAGCCAATGCTGTGTGTGAAGCATCTAGAACAGCATGGAACGTGCAGCGGGGCTCAGAAAAGATGAGGAATGATAAGGTAACAATATTATCATAGTATTTATGTGGTATATAATTGGCAACATGATTATCCAAAGCAAGTTCATGGAGGTGCTAAATAGCGGCGAGCAGGTCTGTGTGGGTAAACTGGAGAATTCTTGATGCGGAATGGCAGTAGAGTAGATGACATTTTCCATGGAAATCGCAGAGTTAGGGGCAAGGACGTTGCACAAGAGAGTGTGGATTTTTTTAATGTCAGGCTGTGAGCAACCCCTGAAGGCTCTTGAGCGAGACAAGCATGGCGAGGACTGTCCGTGAAGCCCAGCGGGAAGAGGAACAGACTTTGGAGCATGATCTTGGTTTAACCATGCAAGTGTCCACCAAGCCCCTGGCCTTCGGTCTTTGATCTGTAGCGTGGGGATTAATATCAGCCCCTCACATCCTGCAGCTCTCCTGGCAGACACCTTTGAAGTAGTGGCCATCGTTATTTGTGCTTTGAGAGATCATGTGTCGGTGTGGTGGACGATGGGGGTGGTTTGAAGGAAGGAGTAATGAGAGGCAAAGGCTAAGGTCAGGCAGGATCCAGGTGAGGACCCAGGAGAGGACTCAGGTGAGGACCCAGTGAGGACCCAGGAGAGGACCTAATAAGGACCCAGGAGAGGACCCAGTGAGGACCCAGGAGAGGACCCAGAAGAGGGCCCAGGTGAGGACCCAGTGAGGACCCAGGAGAGGACCCAGTGAGGACCCAGGGGAGGACCTAGTGAGGACCCAGAAGAGGACCCAGTGAGGACCCAGGAGAAGACCCAGGAGAGGACCCAGTCACAAGCCTAAGCTCTGCTGCTCCTCCCCATCCCCGAGACCCCCACTGAAATGCCAGCTCCTCTGAAAGTCCCTGCCCTCCCCTCCACCTCACCCCCATTTACTCTTGATCCCACCAGCCCACCTGTTTCCTTCTGAGCCCTTCGCAAGCTGTAATTATATATGCTTTCCTCTCTACTTAATTATTATCTGTCTCTCCTCACAGACTCTTTGCCCCGCACCAGAGTCTGTTTCGCCACACCTGGCGTCCAGGTGTTACAGATGCGCCCTCCCACACACCCTGGCTGCCCCATACTAGTGTCCTCTGGCTGCCGGAACAAATTACCACAAACCGGAGGGCTTAACATGACAGAAATAAGTTTCCTCCCAATGCTGGAGGCCAGAAGTCTGCAACCAGGGTGTTGGCAGGGCCGCCCTCCCTCTGAGGGCTCCAGACGGAAATCGTCTCTTGCCTCTTGTGGACACTGGTGGCTCTGGGCAATTCTTGGTTTGGGCAGAGTAAGTCTGGCCTCCCTCTGACCCCGGCCTCACGTGGCCCTCTCCTCTTCAGTGTGTCCCTCCTCTGTGTCTTCTACAGACACTTGTCATTGGATGTAGGGCCCTACCAGATAATCCCAGTCGATATCAGCTCCAGATCCTTAACTTCAATATATCCACAAAGACCCTTTTTCCAAATAAGGTCACGTTCACAGGTTCTGGGATGTGGGTGTTCCTTTTGGGGGGCCACCATGCAGCCCACCACGCCCTCCTTTGTGCGATGTTCCCTGGAATAAAGATGTCTTGAGCAAAAATGACTTGCCAAGTTGCCCACTGGGTTCCAGGCACAGGACCAGCCACACGTCAGGGTCCAGGAAGTGTCCAGCTCTGGTGAAGCTTTGCCTTCCTTTTAGGGAGAAGGGACCAACCATGAACACATGAGCAGGAATGTGCCAGATGGTAGACAGACATGCCGAGGAGAAAGATCAAGCCAGGAGTGAGGCCGAGCCCGTGGGATGAGTGGTGGAGGTGGGCTCTGTTTAGACTGGCGCTCAGGGGAGGCCTGCAGGGGTGGGGAGGGGGGAGGCGTTGAGGCAGAGACCTGAATCGAGGTTGGGGCCGGGGGGAGTGGTGTGCGGTAACCAGAAGTGGATTTCCCATTTCTACCCTTCTTGGCGTTCCTGGCCTCTGACCCCTGTGTGGGCCGTTCCCGTGATTTCCAAAGAGAACCAAAGAATTCAGTACCAGGCCAAGGAAAGGGGCAGACAGGAGAGAAGGAAGGAAGGGCCAAGGGAAGTTCCGCTCCCAGCCTCAGGGAGAGCAGCCCTGCGCATGCCCGGAAGGAGGGAGCGAGAGAGAAGGACTGGCCCTGGGAAGGGGGTCTCTGAGTGAGGACCCGTGGCGTCCCCACCACCTCTGAGCCACAGAGCCAGGACGGCAGACTCTGCAGGGCAGCCCAGGGACCTCCAGCCCCAACCCCAGGTCTTGCTGCAGAGAAACACTATCCCAGACTGTAGTGGATAGACCCCGACAGGACCCCACAAGCCCCCCCTTCCTGTGCCTTTTTGGTCATCATCCTGCCTCCCAGTCCCCGGCCAGCCATAGATCCACTGGAGAGGACAGAATGGAAAAGACACAGCACGCGGCAGGGGAGGGGACAGCAGACACCCCTCCATCCCTCCCAGCGCCCCAGCCTCAGCCCTGCAGCACATGGGTGGGTGTGGGGAAAGCCTCACAGAATGGGGGGAGCCGAGTGGCAGCTGGCTCAGGGTCTGTAGCACAGCAGAACTGGCTCTTCCTTGAGGAAATTCAAAGCCAGGTCAACTACCAAGCCAAGGGGCTCCACGGGGTTAGGGCCGCACCCTGGAGGCACCCCATGGGGGGCAGAGCGGCCAGCAAGCTGAGGCCACGGGGGGACCGTGGTATCTGGGAGACATCGAGGAGACAGGCCCTTTGAAGCCCATGAAAGAGGACCCAGAGCAGGAAGCAGCAAAGGACACCAGGGCTCAGGGAGGTGCCCCGAAGGAGCCAATTCCAACTTCGCCGACTATAGCTTAAATAAGCAAGGAACCTGTTGGCGATCTCAGGGGGGCACAACTGACCACCCATTTCTCTAAAGCGCCAGAGAGCAAACATTTTAAGCTTTGTGGCAACTATGTATTTCTGCCCTTTTAACCCCAAAGCAGCCATAAATGGTACAAATGGATGGGCGTGGCTGGGTGCCAGGAAAACTCTATTTACTAAACCAGGACAGGTTAGATGTGGCCCGTGGCCATAGTTTGCCAACCCCTGATGTCGACAGTGGGGAGCTAGGGAGGGGTTTTGAGCAGAGGAGTAATAGTGCTCGGGGAGGACGGCTGCGGCGGCCGTGGGTGGCGGGGACAGACCCGGGGCAGGGAAGACCGGGGTCCCCTTGGCTCGGGGTCTCCCACTGGGCTCTGTGCTCCTGAGGACACAGCAGTTTTCCTTAGATGATGCAGCATCCACCACGCTTCTGGGAAGCGAGATACTCGCTGCTCTGGGACCACCCAAGGAACCAGATGGTTTACTGATCTCATTGTTAAATAAAATATTTTAGTAACGTGTTCGAGTTCTTTCCAGGCCAGGCCCCTCCTGACATCTGGGCAGCGTCTGGCCAAAGAGTGCTTGGCAGGCAGTCCTGCTGATCTGCACCCTTGGGTTTGGATTAAGGATGGGAGGGATGTCCCCCGGGCCGCAGGCGTGCTGGACAAGGGTCCGAGCCCACACACATTTGGAGAAAAGCAGGGCCTGTGTGAGGCCAAGTGCTCATGCACCCTCTCGGGGCTAAGGGCAACCAGACAGCCGGGTGGGCCCAGACGAGGGGTGGTCGAGGTACCCACCAAATTGGGAGGCTCACCTTTTGACCTGGATTGAGGGTGGGGAAGGCGTGGGGGGTGGGGGTGGGAGGGGAGGTTTGCTTTGGATTCTGGTCATTCTTGTTTTGTTCCATTGTCGTCTGGGGTTGCTCCCTAATTTAAAAGTGATCCAGATGTTTGGTTGTTATGAAGATATTTGGCATCTGATAAAGCCCACGGAATGCTGACAAAATTCAATATTCTTGTAGTGCAGGGTGGACCCAAATCATACCGACCGCTACTACCTCTTCCTGGCAAACAGGTGTTGCCGAGGAAGCGGACCCTGCAGAGGCCAGAGAGCGGGCGAGGCTGCAAAGCCGCCCATAGGAAGCGCAGTGCCGTCCTCTCAGCTTCCCTTCTCTCCACAGCAGCTCCTGGACACTGGGTACATGTGTAAATCCTTGCTCTCCTCTCCCTCCTCACCCCACCCCATCTCACGGCCCCAAGTTGTTGAGCAATTTTACAAAAAGGCGCTCGGCGTGGATGGATGGACAGGCAGTCGAGGCCGGCAGGCAGACAGTCTGCAGGGGGCCTGGTCAGGCCAGGGCTCCTGGGTTGGGTAGGACAGGCCTGTTCCCTGCCCCCTGACCCCTCAAGGCCAGGCATTATACCTACTGGGTAGCCCAACTGACCCCATTTTAACAGAGTGTCATAGCTATGGCGGGGGGCGGGGGGGAGTATCTGGTCCAGAAACGCACAGGCACTTGGGGCCCCATGAACACTGCGGAGACTTCCGTGAACAAAAGACATCTGCACGTGAACGTGAGTCAAAGGTGAGTCCAGGACCAACACTGGCTCTATTCATATTTAGTTTCCACGTGTGAGTAATTCTCAAGAATGCCCGTGGTTTACTCTGGTGACGTTAGTGGCATTAATACTCAACGGCTGAAATGATTTCAGGCACTGTTTCAGCTGCAAACAGCTGTTGATCCAGCTCCCAGAAGGTAAGCATTCTGAGGGCAAAAAAATTAATTAATTAATTAATTCAGCTTTTGCATTTCTGGCTAAGAAGTCCTTCTGGGGTTAACCATATCTAGGTCTGCTGATGGGAGGCCCTGTCATCAGTTTCCGAATGGTTGGACTAGCTAACCACTTTATTTTTTATTTATTTTTTTTAGCTAACCACTTTAAAAAAAATAATAAATCTCAGAAAGACTAGACCCAGGGTTGGGTACAGATGGATACGGTACAGAGAGGATGCTCAGGACACAGTGCAGTACATTTTTACACAGAGAGAAGCAGATACAGGGAAGAGAGTGACTTGCCCAAGGTCACTGCAAGGAGACGGGTGAGCCAGGACCTGAGCTGAAGGCTTTTCTCCGTCTCTTCCCCCACCCTAGGGGTCCTCAGTGAGGACAGCACTTCTACATCACCTGGGGAACTTGATCAATAGGCTTCATCCGGGGGCACCTGGGTTGCTCAGTGGTTGAGTGTCTGCCTGGGGCTCAGAGCATGATCCCGGAGTCTTGGGATCGAGTCCCGCAGGGAGCCTGCTTCTCCCTCTGCCTATGTCTCTGCCTCTCTCAGGAATAAATAAATAAAATATTTTTTTAATTTTATTTATTTTTTATTTATTTATGATGGACATAGAGAGAGAGAGAGAGAGAGAGAGAGAGAGAGGCAGAGACACGGGCAGAGGGAGAAGCAGGCTCCATGCCAGGAGCCTGATGCGGGACTCGATCCCAGGTCTCCAGGATCGTGCCCTAGGCTAAAGGCAGGCGTGAAACCACTGAGCCACCCAGGGATCCCCAATAAATAAAATCTAAAAAAAAAAAAAGTTTCATCCGCAAGGAGTTGGCATCCACGTTTTGAAAAATCTCCCAGACGCTCCCCCATCCCCAAGGCTGCCCTTCTGCTTAAAATCTCTATTTATAGGATCACTCCTTTGAGACGAGGCTTCAAGAGGTCTTGAGATGTGCTGAGAAGAGATCTCACATCAGTGGAGTGACCCTTTCCCTACTTGCCCCTTCCCACAAAGGGCACTCACTCTCCCTTGCATATTTGGAATGTCTGGTCTGGTTTATCTGCTCCAGAGGTTTCCATGTGACTGCTCCTCCCGAGGGCTGTACTTTTGTCAGCCGGTCTTCCTGCCACCTTCAGCGGGCCTGAAATCCTTCCCTTCCCTACCCTGTGGAAAATAATTTGGCTCTTAGAGGCCACTGTGGAATCTATCTATGAACTGCTCCTGCCCTAACGATCTCCTCTCTTTGCTAGCAGACGCCCTGTTAAATTTGGGGAGCTACTGGGGGATACCCGGGGTGGGGGGGTGGTAGCTAACATATCCCTCCACCCCCACCCCTGTACACACACACTCTCTGGAAAGCAGAGGGGTATTGGTCTCGGGTGGAGGGCAGCCCAGCTGTGGATGCATTCATAATGGCCTGGCCTGGGTTGAGAGGCTTGTCCAGCATGAGGTCATGGCTGCAGGGTTTCCAGTTAGAAAAGTTGCATTGTTTGCCCAGAAAAATATTAACATCGTCCCTCTCCTGCAGTAATGCTTGGCCGCTGGGCGCTCTCCTAGCCTGGCACGGCTTCCCTCGCCAACAATGGCAATACTTTGTATTTCCCCTGGGCCCTTCATTCAGGCATCTTAGGGCCTATTCTTGTTCTGCGGGCGCCTGCAAAGCACAGCTTCCTCATTCAGAGGGCGGAAACAGGCCCCAACAGGCCTGGGAGAGATCTGCGGCGTCAATGCACACTTGTCTTCTCTCAGGCTCACAGTTAATCAGCAGAGAGCATTTGACAACCACTTGAGTGGCCTCTGAAGCCGCTGGGCTCTTCCTGATGTGTGGCCAGCTTGGGCCATTGTTCAGTGGAGCCACGCAGTCCTTGTACACCAAGGGGCCCTCTGATGCCACCGGTTGCAAGCAGAGCCCTCCGGCCCCCCCCACCCCCCTACCCCAGCAGGTGTGTGGCCTTGGGGAATGTCGCTTAGCCTCTCAGTGCCTCAATTTCTGCCTGTGTCCAATTGGAATTACAGGCTGGAAGGGTTTGGAGGTTCGACAACAGAACACGGAGAGCATGTAGCTCCGTCTGGGCAAACACTTGCTCAGGGGAAGGTGGCTTCTGTTACTGTTTTGTCATCCCCGTCGTTGTTAGTTAGCATTGCAGAACTTTCCATGCCTCAACCTCACAGGGGCTAGGGCTCCCCACTTAGCATCTCTGCATTTTCAGCCGCAGTTTTCAAACTGTGTCCCACAGAGATCTCAAGTCTCCATGGTGGAAGTGGGAGCCAGGCTTTGCTCTCACCTGTGTTAAACATTGTGCCCCTACCCAAGAACTCATCTGAAGAAAAGGATTCCCCAGCCTGATGAATTTGAAAAGTAGCTATTCTAGAAGCTTCTAGAGAATTTGTTTATTTCCTTGGCAAGGCTTCCTTGCCTGGCCTTAAGGCAACGGGATAACGGGATGGATGCTTGGCTAGGCAGCTCAGTAATGCCTTTAATGGCAAGCAGCAGAGGGATGGACCAGCCCACCTGTGCCCAGTCCCATTATGCCCCTGCTTCAAGGACACTCTCATTTAGACCCCCTTTTCTGCAACTCAAGCCCATTCAATAGGTGAAATCTGCTGGCCATCAGTCTGCTTTCAAAATCCCTTATAAACTTGAAGGCTAGTATCGCAGTTGGGCACCCGGGGATGTTATATCTTGGGCCACCATGGGCACTCACAGTGGCAGCTGGAGAAGAGGTGGACGTAAGCCTGGCCCCAGGGGGTCACCCTCCTCCCTGTCCAGAAGCCCCCAGGTGCCTGTGCTGAGAGGGAGCTCCACCTGCCAGGCAGATCCAGGGCACCGTTTGGAGGAAAGTACCCTCCAAGGGTGGAAGGGAGTGCCACAGGCTGCAGCCAGCCAAGAGGAACACGTCACGTGGGGTCCCGGAGCCAGGTGGAGCATGATGATGGTGGGATCCCAGATCAAGTGCTGCTTGAAAATGCGGGCAGACCACAGTCAGCTTTGTGAAGTTTTGTTGCCACGTAGCGGGATTCTAGACACTGGACAATGTCTAGCGGGGCTGCGGCTTTCAGAGGAGGGGCAGTAAGGTGAGCCCTAATCCAGAATAACCCTGCATCAGTGAGCACGCCGGCAGCGGAGCTTAGAATAAAGGCAGGTGCCCTTTTTGCAGAACCGCGAAGGAGGGATGTTGCATCTCACATTATATTGGACTGGAAACTCCCAAATGTGTCTTGTGGTGAACTAGTAATGGCCCTGGGGACGAGACTCGACCCTGCAGGTGGGGAGCAAGCGGTCCCGCCGTGGATAGATTTGAGGCAGAAAACAGAAATCTGGCTGTTTCAACATCAGAAAGTTGCCTGCTGCTCCTAAATGACACCTTGGCCCAAGCTGACCAATTTCCACCTATAGGCGTGTTACAAGGGCAGCCGGCCCAACAGTCTGAGAGGCCTGGTCCAACCCCATTGTGAAAACTAACCTTTGCCATGTTCCTGACCTTAATCCTCTTGGGGCTCATTGCGTTTGGAATAAAGTTCAAGTTCACTCGCACCCCTCCGCCGCCCATCCCTCAGTGGACTCCAGCTAACTCAGGACCTTTGCGGATTTCTCCAACACACCAAGCTCTTGCTCACCACCGACAGGCCTTTGCCCTTGCTTTGTCCCCTATGTGTGTGTGTGTGGGGGGGGGCACTCATTTTCCCAAATGCTCACTTTCTAAACCACATCTCCCTCCTGTTCGTTCTTCAGATCTCAGTTTCAATTTCACCCCTTCACAGAGTCCAGCTCTGGCCACCCCATCTCAGTGAGGTCCTCCCCGAAATTCCCTATCAGATCCCATGGCCCGTGTCCTTCCCAGCCCTGACCACTGTTCCTCTGTGTGGAAGTGTTCGCTTGCTGGTTTTTTTCACTGTCTGTTCCCTGTCCTCGTGAGAACGTGGAATGAGGCACCTAGGAAGTGCTCAGTAAGTTTCTGTTGGCCTAATGAGTGAATATCTGTTCAGCAGAGTTTAGTAGAAGCATTTTCCTGCTTGGCACCACTTCTATCCATTCCTAGGTCCATCTTGCATCAGTTTCGTTGGATTCAAAGGCCACAAGGCAGTTCATAAGCTTAATGAGTCATCACCACCCCCCCCCCCCCAGGTGGCCTGGGACAAGCCTGTGTACCACAGATGTGCTAGCAAGTTCCAGCTACTGGGGACCCGGGTGGCAAAAGGCCAGGTTGACAGTAGCTTTGTAGGGTCTGGAGGAAAGTCGTCTGAGTTATCCTTGGCCATTGTTGTCAGGCCTGGCCACGCAGGCCTGCCCCAACCCAGGGTGGTGGCTGTGTTAGCATCCCTGGTCAGAAAGAAAGGCCTTCTGTCCTGGCTTGTTGGCTCCTTAGCATTTGCTGCTTACTTTTATGATGTGTTACTTCGCTCGTAAATTGTCTGCCCATCCCACGAGCCTGGGCAGAGCCTTCAGACCACAAGCTGGACACTTGCACCATTGACTTTACCAGGATGTGATGCCTTAGAGGTCCTGCTGACCCCTGGTGTGGTGAGTCCAGATGCTTCCCAGGCCGGAGAGGGGGTCAAGGAACCCGGTCTCTTGACTCATGAGCTGTCCAGGGAGCCTGAACAGTCAATCCACTTTGGGACATAGCCTGCAGATAATCTGGAGCTATTAGTAGCGGGCCCTGGGGAAATAACCCTTGGGAGCCAGAACTAGAGCAGTAAATCTCTCTTGTGAGTCACTGCAAATATTTACCCTCGAAAGTTTGATTGTGAAATCTTCTAAGCTCTTGGATGGCTCTATTCCTCTTCCCAGGGTGAGCCTCAAGTTGCCAGATGTCCAGGGAGGGGGGATCCTCTAGGAAAACGCAAGGGATGGAGTTGCAGGTACTCTGGGAACTTATCCCCTGGTGGCAAATCTATCGGCTGCACTTTGCTTTCCTGGCTACGTGTTTACCTAAATGGGATTCTCCACTAGATCAACCCTTTGCCACTGAGTGGGAGATTTTTATAGGCTTCTATAGGTGCAAAAAATCTCCTCCTGACCCGATCCTGGCTTCCCCACTATCCACATCAGCCTTGAAGAAATGGCGTGGCAAATGCAAAGCCATCATGACACTGGGTATCTTTAATCTTCCTTCCATGGGTTGGTCTATTTTATGCATTCGGTGGAGCATCCTTCCTTCCCACCAACCGGGACCAATGGAGAACTAACCACATGGGAAGGTCACAGGGGGTCCTTTGCCAACAGTCGCTTGTGGAGAATTGGAATGCGAAGGGCATCCAGGAGATTTTGCAGGAGGTCAAGCCACATGGCCAACTTTCCGTCTGAGGATCTGGTGCCCGCCCTTTCCTGCCCCGCTCCCAGGACGGAACAGGCATGGAAATAGCTCGTTGTAAAGACCGTGGGCGAGAGTCTCTCTCACAGATGCTAGTTCCCTGCAGAGGGGCCGGGAGTTCTGTCTGGGGTGGGGCATGCAGTTTTCATTTTGTGTTGTTTTGCTGACACCTCTGTTTTTATTTTAAAGAAACGGGTGCCTCAAGGTAATGCTATAGGTCTTAGGTTATTTAGATTTGGACTTTTACCCTGTGCTTGAGATTGGCTCGTAAGTCAGGCAGTTAAATAAATCATGGGACTGATAACAAGACAGCTGAGCCTGGGGTTGAATAAATAGTTTCCTTTAGGGTGGAAATCATGCCCCCCCCCCCAACAAGTTGGAGATGAAGCACCCAACTACACGGCCTCTGCAAGTCTGGAAGTGGAGGTTCCTCAGACATAAGTCTGGAAGTGGAGGGGCCTCCACTCTTGGCTAAAAGAGATCATGAAAAGCTCTATGAGGCCAGTGAGTTTCTCCTAATCCAGCTGGGGAGAAGTCCAAAATCAGCTTGACGCACCTGTTTGGCCTGCGATGGGCTCTGCGCTTGGCTCCCCGGTGATTTCAGGGGAAAATGTTAGCAGGGAGAGTGGCTCTCTCCCGCATGTGACGAGATGTCCACAGCTCCACCAGAAGAACAGCAGGGGCAGAAGGGACGAGGAGGATGGGACCTGCTGCTTCTCTCCTTGCTCCTGCCAGCCTATCTGGTCTCTCGTCCACCTGGACACTCCTCCCTCCCCGTGACCCTCCGCCCGAGCCAGCCACAGCGAACACTTAAAAACACGATTCTAACAATGTAGCTCCTACCCGACTGGCCTCCAGGTGCTCTGAGACAAGCACCGAATCTTTGCCACATGGCTCAACCACGCCACTCCTGTCACATGCCCCTAATAACTGAAACAGGTGTTCGGACAAAAACTCACGTATCCTCATGTTCGTAGCAACTCTGTTCACGATCGTCTAAAGGGAGAAACCATCCAAATGTCCATCCATGGTTGAATGGATAAACAGAATGGGGTCTGTCCATACCCGGGAATATTCTTCAACTGTGAAAAAAACAACAAAGTACCGAGGGGCACCTGGGTGACATAGTCGGTTAAATGTCCGACTCTTGGTCATGATCTCAGGGTCGTGAGATCGAGCCCCACGTCAGGCTCCACGCTCTGCACGGAGTCTGCCTGTGTTCCTCTTGCCTTCCCTTTCTGCCCCTCCCCGCAGTGCTCACATGCTCTCTCTCTAAAATAAATCAATCTTTAAAAAAAAAAAAAAGGTGCTGATATGCGATACAATGTGGATGAACCTTGAAAACATGCTAAGTGAAGGAAGCCGGTCACAGCATGTCACCTGTTGTGTGATCCCATTTATATGCTCCTGAGACAGCAGAGCTGTCAGAGCTGGGGAGAGAGTGGGATGGGTAATGCCGGCCGATAAGTATGGGGTCTCCCTTTGGGGTGATGAAAATGTTCTACAGCTAGGTAGTGGAGGTGGTTGTGCAATATCGTGAAAGTGCTAAATGCCGGTGAACTATACACCTAAAAATGGTTAGGATGGTAAATTTCATGCCACGTGAATTTTACCGCAATTAAAAAAAAAGTCCTTACCGTGCCCTCTGAGCCAGCCTCACAGCAGGCCACTGTCCCCTAGCTCACCCCACTAGAGTCCTGACGATCACCTCCCGCGCTTTCCTGCCACAGGGCTTTGTCTCCGCGCCTGGCCATCCTCCCTCGGGAGACTAGAGCCCCAGCATCTGGCCTCAGTGTCACACTTCAGTTCCAATAGTCTCTGCCCTTCCCTGCAGCATGGGTTCCCTGGGGGTTTGCACCCTTGGGAGTCATTAGGCTGTTTTGTCCGAGAGAGAGAGGACAGGAAGTTGGCCGTGATTGAGGATGGATGAATCTTCGAATTGCTTCATGACCGTGACCCCAGTGGCTAAGGAATGTCCTCCTCGGAGTTTCAAATTCCTCCCGTCTCCTCATCTGTCTCATTCACATTTCTTTAGTGCTTTCTTGTCCCCTCCCCACTGTTCAGAAGGAAGGCCTTTTCCCATAAAGGGGGAAAAAAAAACGTTCTAAATGGTGATTCAGTTCCTGACCTCCCCACAAGCTTTACGTAAGCCCTAAGGTACTTAGATACTTATAAGCCACTGATGGATGCGTTAAATGGGCTTTTGTGAGCTAAGCAGGCACTCAACCTGCCAGTCATAGCAGAACTTTGTAGGGAAACCTGCTGGGAGCTCGAAAAAGATATAAATGTTTTGTATTCCAGAAGTGCCATTTACAAGCCAACTCACTTACTCTGCTTATGGGATGTTCGTTGATGGATATGGTTGTCCTGCTCTGAGATGCGTGGAGGGAGAAGGAGCTGGAGTGAGCTTGGAATTCAGGCTAAGAGGGGAAGGCAGTGGGCTTTGCTGGGCTTGTAGGTGATGATGCTGTCACCAAGTGGGCCTTGGTGGTGGGGAAAGGCCCTCCGTGGGTCTCCTCTGCAGACTTCTACCCTACACGCTGCATGTCTGCTCCTAGGCTAGTCGTCTCCTAGCCACCTGCCATGGAGCACGGCCAAAGAGTCTTCAGAAAAGGAGTGGAGACCTTCTAGCTTCACCTTCCCATGATCGCAAGTCCCCACGGATGCTGTGCCTGCTGTATTCAGAGCCTGCCGTGCACAGGCGTTGAGTGGGCTTTCTCATCCCTCATCTCATTCCTGACGCCTTAAAGCAGAGACTTGTGTCACGGGGGCCAGCGTGTGTGTTGTGGGATGGTTAGCAGCATCCCTGGCTTCTTCACACCAGATGTCAGGAGCCTGGCCCCAGTTGTAACAACCAAAAGAGTCTCCAGACATTGCCAATGTCCCTTGGGAGGCTGAGTCAGCCCTACTTGGAAAACCCTTGGTCTGAGGAAATAGGAGGGACTGTCCCTTTTCTGGATGTCTGCAGGCTTTCCTGGAGCCCAGCACTCATGGGACAATCTCCTCAGCAGGGCCAAGACACAAGAGGTGTGGGACAGTCCACCCAGCAGGGCCAAGACCCAGCAGGTGTGGGACAGTCCCCCCCCCCCCCCGAGAAGGGCCAAGACCCAGCAGGTGTGGGACAGTCCCCCCCCCCGAGAAGGGCCAAGACCCAGCAGGTGTGGGACAGTCCCCCCAGCAGGGCCGAGACCCAGCAGGTGTGGGACAGTCCCCCCAGCAGGGCCAAGACTCGATAGGTGTGAAGGGTCCTGTCTGGACTCTGGCTTGGCCTGGGATATCCTGCTACTGCCTGCAAGATAAAGGTGCCTGAGACAGGGTGGGCACATGCATCTTCTTGGAAGGCTCTGGAACATTTCCATTTCCCCAGAGCTCCCCCAAGGCAGCCGCACTGAGGCTTTTGAGCCCACCTCTCCCTGCTGAGCCTTCCCCGAGCCCTGCCTCTCCACACAGCTGCTGCCGTTGGAGGGATGGATTCATGAAATTCTCATTGCCCAGGGTTGCTCATGCAGTTTGGGGCAGATCGTTCTTCCTCCAACGCTGCAGAGGCCGGTTCATTCTGATCGTGGTGTGTAAGTATAGGTCTCTGTGTTAGTGGTTCTCAGTGTGTGGCTTCTGGCAGCATCAGTGTCACCTGTTCAAAGTGTGTGTTCTCAGGCCCCGCTCTGATCTACTGGGTCCTCTGGGCAGGCCCAGCGGTCTGTGCTTTAACAAATCCTCTAGGTGACTCTCAGGTACCCTTGAGAACCACTGTAGTCCATGAATTTAGCCTTCATTTGCCTGGAAGGTAAACACGTGCCATTTAAAGGTCATCCTGTCACCTCTAATCTTAAGTATGCTCAGCTTGGGTTATAGACATAGGCAATTTGAGATTCCCCCTCCTTCTTCTCCTCTTCTCTAGAGATCTGAATTCTCAGCATTAGCTCTCTCCTGACCAAGGGGAGCATCTGCTCTCCTTTCTCCTTATAGCTTCACTGTGATGTGATGGGCCCACCTGGGCATTGTCTCGAATGTGCCCCTGTCGCTGGCCCCTGTGGTCCCATGGTGGCCCCTGGCCTTGGGTTTTATGTACTGAGCCTCCATTTCCAGTCCATTAAGGTCAGGATGCCTGGCTGCCTCCCACCCGCAATCCTAGGATGTGATGGCTTCCCTTAGGTCCAGCCACCTGACACCAGCCGCAGTCACTGCTGCTCCTTCTTACTGTGGAGGTCTCCCAAGCCCACACCAATTGGGTGATTCATTGTAAGGACCCACAGGACTCCGCATTTAGTCATATTCATACATAAGATGTATTATAGGGAAAAGATACAAAGCAAAATCAGCAAAGGAAAGACACACGTGGGGCAAAGTCTGGAGGAAGCCAGGCACGAGCTTCCAAATGTCCTTTTCTTTGCTAGCTCATAGGCTGTGCTTAATTCCCACAGTGATGAATTTGTGGCAACACGTGCAAATTCCTGTCTACCCAGGGCACTCATGGGAGACGCCGTGCCCAAAGATTTTATTGGGGGCTGCCCACACAGACACCCTCTGACTACCACATACTAAAACTTCAGACTCCTGGAAGTGAGGCAGGTGTTCAGCGTCAACAATATGATTTGCACAAACAGTTTGGGCCCAGAGAGACACCCTGATCAGGTTCCCAGAAGCCAGCAAAGGGCCAGCCTTGCAAACAGCCTCGAGCCTGCCCTGTTAACTCTTTTTTGCACGTGGCTACTCATCATCCTGGTGATGAAAGAAGCAGCTCGCCTTTACTGAGTGCTTACTCTGTGCCAGGCGCTAATTGCAGCACTTTCAATGTGCTGATTTCATCTCCCTCCCAGATGCCATCCGAGTACCGTGACCATCCAGGCTACAGACCTTCTTTGCACTGGGAGCCCCTCCCCCCTCAAAAAAAAAAGATTATCTGGAATTTCCATCTGGGATTTTGACTTCAGCAAGTGGCAGGAGACTCGGGTCCCTCACTGGGCCACCCAGCTAGACTCCAAATCTGAGTGTCTAGATTTACGTCACTTCCACACCAACTCACCATTTCTGATCTTTCTTTTTTTTTTTTTAAGATTTTATTTATTTATTCATGACAGACACAGAGAGAGAGAGAGAGAGAGGCAGAGACACAGGCAAAGGGAGAAGCAGGCTCCATGCAGGGAGCCTGATGGGGGACTCGATCCCAGGACTCCAGGATCACACTCTGGGCTGAAGGCAGGCACTAAATCACTGAGCCACCCAGGGATCCCCTCTGATCTGCTTTCAATATATTTACTTCTTCACTTCCTTTCTGTATCCGGCAAATAATGCAGGTGTTTATTTCCCTTAGGAAAGTATCACAATTTTATTTAAAAAGGCACTTGAAGAGGAAAAGGTGGGTTGATTTAATGTAAGTAATTGTGGCATACGTTGTGAAGGTTGATGGGGAGTGACCAGGCCTGGGAGGGCCCCCTTTAAAATGTTGGCCTGACGGGATATCAGGAGACAGAGCACATCTGGCTGGGGGCGTGGCTCACCTGAGTGCTCTGCTAGTTTTCCAGGCTTCCTAGGGATGTGCCCAGCCTGTGGGCATTAGAGTCCTTCCCAGAGTGACTTGTCATGTGGAAGCCATGAAGGCAAAAGGGGAGGTTGGGTGATTGAGCATGTTTGCTGTAGCTACAGGAGGGAACAGTGGCATGTTGACGACTGACTCATTTTGTGTGTATATGGAGAGGGAGGAGCTGTGTGTGTGTGTGTGTATAATAAGACTATTGTTCTCTCCATAGATAGGTAAACACACATGTTCACATACACACACACACGTACTTTCCCATTGAACCATTTGACATTTCAGGACCCCTTACCTCTGTGTATTTCAGCTGCATCTTTCAAGAATCAGGACATTCTGATTAAAAAAAAAAATAGACACGAATAGTATTCACAAAAGGCATATAAAATTGGCCTTCCAGCATGTAGGAAAAATGCTGAAACTCACTTCTTATTAGAAAAATGCTAATTAAAATAGCAAGGGAAAAAATAGCACCAAGATATCATTTCTAACCTATCAGATGGACACAATTTTAAAATACGGCACCATATTCTGTGATGAGGCTGCGGAGAAACCAGCCCCCTCGTATACTGCTGGTGGGAATGCAAATTGATGCAGCCCTTCTGGAGAGAAACTTGTCAACATCTAGCCAAATCACATTTGCCTTTCCCTTCTGACCCAGGCCACCCTTAGCAATCTAGCCTGCAGATACACTTCTACGAATGTGAAAATGAGGATGTGCGCACGATGATTTGTTCATTGCGACACTGTTTGTAATTGCAAGGGATTGGAAGTGACCTAAATGGGGTTGAATAAACCGATATGGCCACACAGTGGAGTAGTATGCAGTTGTAACAAAGAATGGAGAAGAGCTCTGTGAACTGATTTGGGGTGATTACCAGGACATACTATTAAGTGAAAAAAAATTGAAAAAAAAGCATCTGTTAGTATGCTAACATTTATGTAAAAAAAAAAAAAAAAAAAGGAGGGTGGAGGGAAAGGTAATAAAATAGAGATGTATGCGCTCATTTGTACAGAGATAAACCAGAAACTAAGAAAACTGATTACTCACAGTGGGTAGTGGGAAGGGAGGGAGTGGGGGGCAAGGTCCTTCCTTCTTTTTTTCTTTTTCTGCCTTCTTTTTTACGCTGATGTACAGTGTTATCCTCCTGGTTTTGATCGTTGTACTGGTGGTTATGTCCATTGTTAACATTAGGGAATCTGGATGATGTGGACACAGGAAATCTGTATTATTTCTGCAACTTTCTGTAAGTATCAAATTATTTCAGTTTAAAAAGAAAAAGAAATACAGAGTACCTGGTGCATAGTAAGGGCTCTTTAAATATTTGATGAATGTAGGGACACCTGGCTGGCTCAGTAGGAAGAATAAGCGACTCTTAATCTTGGGGTCATGATTTCAAGATTACTTAAAAAAAAAAAACCAAAAACTTTAAATATTTTATGAATGATTAAATTTGTATACTGAATTATTTGAGAAGTCTCAGAGCAAAACAACCTCCTTAACTTTGAGGGGGGAAAAGAAAGATTAAAGACATTCTCGCACAAAACCACAATACGATTATCCCAAGAAATTCAACATTGATCTAATGAAATTATCTAGTGCACCGACCCTATCCAATCTTTGTAATCACTCCCGAATGCCCTTTATAGACGTGTCTGCTGATGTTTTATTTGTTGGTCTTGGCACTGCATTTGGTTGTCACGTCTCCTTAATCTCCTTGAATGGAAAGCAGTTTTCCTGCTTCTCTGTCTTGGATGACACTGGCACTCTGGAAGAGTCCAGAGGACTGGCTGTGTTTGACAGGATGCAGTGGGGAAGGCAGCCTTCTCCATAATCTCATATGCACACGGGATGATCCTTAAGTCTCAGCTCTGGCTGGATGGGCTCTAAGCGCCCCCAGCCCATGTCCCCGAGTGGCTCCTTGGGTGGGGACCAAGCAGCTGCCATTAGGATTGTGCTTTCTTGGCCATCTGATGGACACTGTTGGTCCTTTCTCCTCCTCTTGTGCCCAATCAGAGCCTATGATTATGCCCTCCTCTCACTCTGGACTTGCTATTCCTTTTGCACTGCTTAGTACCCCTCAGAGGGAGCGCAGGGGTCAGAGATGATAGGGTTTAATTGGCTTCCTCCTACCAGGAAGGCTAGGGATTCCTGATACCTTGGGAATGGCGCTATCCATCAGGGCCACTGAGATCTACGTAAAATAGCCAAAGAATTCTTTATAGTTACTGACAGGGAAAAGGATCCCGGATATGTGTCAGAACCCAGCCACTCATTTGAAAATACTGGGAAGCTCTTATGATTTTACAGATAATTACAGAACATGAATATTTTAAACCAAAAGGATCTTTTACGATGTTTGTGCTAGGCCCCTATCCCCAAACCCCACAGCAGAAAGTTGGTACTAGATGGCTTCATGGTGTGAAATAATTGCCCATAATCACAGGTTATCCCTCACAAAGTGGGATTACAAAAAGATCCACCCTTGCTCTGTAAGGTTTCTGCTGGACTGGGTTGGTGGGATGGTGCAGCACATGTAGGTGAAGCCCACGAGCTCTGGAATCAGCAGACCTGAGCTGGAATTCCAGCACTTGGGGCCTCACGAACTTGGGAGAGATACTTCACCCTCTCTAAGCCTCAGTTTCTACATCTCTGAAATGGGTTAGTAGGGTTTTTCTTGTGTAGGGTAATCACCAAAGTAACATGAGATGACTCATCAACAGCACTTATCTCTAGATCCGGTGCAAGGCCAGAGCTTATTAAATGAGCTGTCTGGTGCTCTTGCTACGGTTGCTGTTAGCCAGGCACCTCTGTGAGCAGCACCAGCTGTTTCTAGAAGCAGCGGCTCTGATCAGGGTGGCTGCTTCACCCACCATCTTGGCGTGAACCTCCCAGCTGATGATTATCCGCAGCTCACCTCCCTGGCATTGGCTTTACCGACATGCATCTTGCACTCACCTCATCCACGCTGAGAAGCCAGGAAAACACAGCCGTTTCCCAGCAGCAAAGCTCAGCGTCCCCAGCTAGTCAAGACGAGGAAGGAAAAGATTTATTTTTTTGGTTCGATTTCTTTCCAGTGCCCCGCCTGGTTTTCGTCATGTCAGTCTGCACTCAGAGACAGCAGGCTGTGAGCTAGGGGCCCTGTGCTTCCAGTGCTGTCAGGCTTCACAGCGAAAGGCAGGGTCCCACGGATATAGTGTTCTGAGTCTTGGGGAGGTGCTGTGGTTTGAGGGTAAGGGTCCAGGGCTGGGCCTCAGGACCATAACTCCCTCGGTTGTGCTCCTGCTCTTCACCTGCACCCTCAAGAAACCTCTAAAGAATGACAACGAGGGACGGCCCGACACCCAAACCCTCAGGTCATCAGCTACCCTCATCTGCTCCTTGCAAGCATCCCCTGTTGTTCGCACGACATCGACTCAGTACACATGCTTTGAGTTGCAGCTCGAGCCTTCCCATGCTCCAAGTCACCTTGGCCATCGAGCCTTTGACATCACAGGCTGTGAACTTGGAAATGGGTAAAACCCCACGTTTCCCTGCCTGCCTCTCCCCAACTCCCTGCACTGTCTTTGCTAGTGAAGAGATACTGCCGGAAGTTCAGAGCCCCTGACACTCGTTTCGTTTGCAAAGGAATATCATTCCTCTTTGTTCTGGGGGCCCAGAACTCACTGCATATTGACAGGCGGCTTTCTCTGCCCAGCTGCAGTTACAACTGCATGCAAATCGCCTGCGATTTCTCACCAGAGCTCAAAGCTCCCTGTTCGGTTTGCATTAGGCGTGCGGTTCAATTGCTCTCCCTGAAGGAGGAGGAGGAGGAGGAGGAGGAGCAGGTGGTGTTCAGCTTTGAACTCAGTCCATATGCCCCAAGGATAAGTGAAGGTATCGTTTGGTCTTAACAAGGGAGCGGGGGAAAAAATCCCTGTTCTCGGAGTTTTGCATTGGCCAGGAGCCAGGCCAAGAGAGCAACGTGACAGAGACTGCAGTCGAAGGCTATTGAGAGCGTATGTTATTCAGCAGCAAAGCATTCAGCTTCCAGCTTCGTGCCCAGAAGATTGTTTTGCGGGTGGAAAAGAAAGGAGCCTTTCAGCCCCTCTCATTTGGCCTGCGCCGCGGGTTTTCGCTGAGCAGCCGTTTCGGAGTTTCCTCTTGGAGCGATTGGTTTATGCTGTCCAGATGTGCACAATGCGATGGTTTTGTTTCTCGGCTTTCCAGATGTGCAACGGCCAGGAAAACGAGCTTTGGCAAACGCCGAGGCCTGTCTCTGCAGCCCCTGGAATCTGGAGAACCCACAATGCCGCCCTTGTGTAGGAATCCCAGAGCTTAGGATCTGGAAAAGAGCTTACGGGTCGCCCGATTCAGCCTCCTTGTTTTAGAGCAGAGGACACCGTGGCCCAGGGAGTTGTGACATGCTCGCTGCTGATTGATGACCTGCAGCTGGGAGCAGATGAGACATGGGCCTTGCTGGAACTCACCGGGCCACATCTGTGCGCATGCCTGTTCCATGCACATGGCTGTGTGCACCTGGCACTCCTGTAGGTGCTCGGGACGCATCGGTGAACAGAGATTCCCAGCTTGTCCTGATGCCGGGTCAGACGTGGGGGAAAGGGCAAACCATTCACGTAAAAAATGAGTACGTTGTACAGGAGGTTAGACGGTAGGAACTGCTAACAAAAAATATGGAAGAGGAGAAGAAAAATAGGCTAGCCTTAAAGGGGAATGGGAGTGCTGGATGGTTTGTGATTTTAGATAAAGGGATGAGGGCAGATTTCGTCGGGGAGGTAACTATCTTACAACTGCCGAGTAACACAATAGCTCCAAGTTTGGTGGCTCAAGCCAGTAACATTATCTCATGTTTTTGGTGGGTTGGGAATTGGAGGGTGGCTCTGCTGAGTGCCCCCTGCTCTGTGTCCCTCTCAAGGTTGCAGTCAAGAAGTCAGCTGGAGCTGTACTCATCTAAAGGCTGGACGGGGCCAGAGGACCAGCCTCCAAGGTGACAGACCACATGGCTACTGGCTAGAGGCCCTCTTGTCACATGGGTGCCTCTCTGTGGCTGCTTGAGAGTCCTACAACATGGTAGCTGGCTTCCCCCAGAACTAGTGGTCAAGAGAGATCGACAAAAGCCACAATGTCCTTTATGACCTAGCCTTGGAGAAAACAGATGGCCTAGTCTTGAAAGAGGTGAAGAGGTGAGTCACAGATACCCAAGGAGGAATATTCCAGTAGAAATGCCCAAAGCAGGGGCAACCAAGCGTGCAGACAGAAGTTGAGAGAGAGAATGAGAGAGAGAGAGAGAGAGAGAGAGAGAGAGAGAGGCTGGACCTCTGGAGTGGAAGGAGCCAGGGAAGAGGAATAGAGGAGGTCAGAGAGAGGACAGAGGGCGGGGACATGTAGGTCACCACAACCCAGAGGAAGGACCTGGGCTCTGCCCTTGGGTGAAATGGGTAGCCACAGCAGTGTCAAGCCAAGGAGCAACATACATAGACATAGCAGCGGTGGAGAGGACAGAGTGGAGGGGCAGGGGGAGAAGCAAGGAGACCAGTTAGGACACTGCCACTGTGCACCAGGCAGGAGACAGTGGCGGTCCCCACCTGGGCGGAGCCGTGGAGCAGGGAGGAAGTGCCTGGATGTGTACAGGCTTGGAGGATAGATCCCTAGGATTCCCTGTCGGGTTGTGTGTGAGGAGCGAGCGAGCGAGACTAGCCAAGAATGACATCAAGGTTTGTGGTCTTCCTTCCCCGAAGCCGTCTCTGGCCCCTCTTCCTCCCTGCCTTCTGTGGTTTTACATGAAGAGATGGCATATGGGGAAGGCTTGGGATCCAGCACTGTTGGCTTTACTGCAGTGACCCGTGCCGTGTTCTTCAGTTTATCGCTTGCCCTTTGTGGGACCTGGGTTACCCTGTCTATAAAATGGAAAATGAACATACACCTCCTAAGTGAAAGAAAAAAAAATAAATGTATAATTTATAAAGGCCCTTAGAGCTCTTTCTAGAAGAAAGTACCAAAATGCTGGAAAAGTTTTCAGTGGCTTGTAAATGGTATTTTTCCTGCTGGAGAACAAAATGGTTTTATTGCCACCCTCCTCCCGCCACCCTCCCCGCCCCCAATGCCGATCCTACAAATGGAACGATTAGAACATTCAGCAAATGAGAAACTGGAGTGAAGGATGAGCAAGGGGACAGATGCAGGTACCCTAGGAAGGACAGTACCCCGAAGGGCCTCCAAACCTACAGCCGGGGGGAAGCCACCTGCGGGCCATGTTTGCAAAGGGGTCATCACCCACAACCCTCACAGGATCCTCCACCCAGGTCTTGTAGGGCCGCCTAAACTATTCGCAGAACATCTGCAAGCAAGCGTGACCAAGCCAAGCAGTTGGAAGTGAAGACAGCGGCTCCCCTTGGAGACCAGGGACCCTGGAGTTGGAGGCTCCTGGGGTGCTCGGTATGTTCCGTTTCTCAAGCTGGGTGTGGGTGTTATAATGATCATCACGTTTCTGAAAAATTCATCAAGCGGAACAGATGGAGTATGTGCTCTTCTCTGCATGTCCATTCAGCTGCAATGAAACATATTTATGAAAAGGCAATGGGAAGTTATCCTTGTCCTCAGAGTGTGACCCCCACCCCCCACTCAGGACCCCAAGTCCTACCATGAGGGCATCCCCATTCTCTGCTAGAATGCATGGTTCCAAAAAATCGATTACTTTTTTTAAAAAATATTTATTATTATTATTTTTTTATTTGGGAGAGAGAGAGCTGGGCAAGGGGCAGAGGGAGAGGGAGAGAAAGAATCCACAAGCAGACTCCCCACCCAGCACGGAGCCCGATGCGGGGCTCAGTCCCAGTACCCGGAGATCATGACCAGAGCCGAAACCAAGAATCAGATGCTCAACCCACCGAGCCACCCAGTCGCCCCTAAAAATCAATTAAAGGAGAACTCACCAATAACCGGTTGCCGTTGGCCGCCTATCCATCAGTTCGCAGTTCAGAAGGCATAGCTCGTTTTTGTCTGGGGAATTCATGTGACCAGAGGGTCACAGCATTCACGATTCGTGTCTAGTTTTTCTTGCCCACAATTTCGCCTCTGAGATGCCTCATCCTGTTGCACGAAGCTGTAGATGGTTCACTCTTGCTGCTGTAAAAGCTATTGCACGGGGTGAGCAGATCACTGGTTTTTTCTTCACTCGGTCCTTGACGGGCATTTGCTTAATTTTCAGTCTGGGGCTAACCGATCGAGCTCCTAGGAGCCTGGTAGCCTTTATGACTGTGTAAGCACGTTGCTCTCGGGTCCATACCCCCAGGTGCTTTTAAATCACGTGGAGGCAGCCTCTGACCTGGCCTGTACCCTGTACATAGGACGGATTTATTTGCTGGGAGACTTGGCAGGTGACGATCCCCAGGGCGTCCCTCAGTGGGGGTGAGCGACCCCCCTCAATATCCAAGAGGCTTCTCTGCTGTTCTGCAAGGAGGGGTGTGCAGTGGTGGCCTGAATCACCCTCAGACGACACCCTGCCTTGTGGCTTGACTTCCTGGGGCTCTTCCCCGCCCTCTTTGAGAAGGGCCGCCGACTTTAAGGGAAAGGATGGGTCATCCTGGCTTTCCAGCCTGTGGCAATCAGCCTCCCAAAACTGAGAAGAAGGGGGGTGGGGAAGATCCCTTCTGTGCTAAACCAGCTCCACGAAGCAGGTAGGGCCCGGCAGCCCCGCGGGGAGCATCCAGCCCCTTCCCACCTGCAAGCTCATCAAACATCAAGCGGCAGCCCGAGTGGGAAGCCGGTGATGTCACCCCTGAGCCTGAACACTCAGGCCTTTCAGGGCAGGACGATAACAATCAAAACAGTATGTAAGGGCCTGCCACACAAGAACACACACGCTCACGGCCCAGGGGAGGATCTGGGAGCCCGGGTGAAGCGGGGCTTGTCAGGAATATGCTGTGCTTCTCTCATTATCGGCAGGCCGGAGAACATAGCCTGGAGAGCAGGCTGCGGGTTGCAAGGACGCTCACCTGCCAACTCTCAGAGAAATCCGTGACCCTCCCAACCGCCTCCCTGGGGACGCCTCGCCTCCAGCCTCAGAACTGAACCCGAGGCTGAGCAATAACCTGCGGTTGGGGTTCAAGCAGGAATGTCCCATTGCACAACTCCGGGGGGGGGTGCCATTCCCAGAACACACGATGTGCACGGTTCCCCCGGAATTGTGCAACTCCAGGTCCCAGAGCTACTGCCTTAGGAATGAGGGAGCAGGGGCCCAGTCCTTCTCCAGCGTCCTTTTTTTTTTTTTTTTTTTAACTTGAATCCCACAGCTAAGTTCCCTTGAAGACTCAACACCACCGAATCTAGAAATTCTCAAATCAGACAAATGAGATCAGAGATTGTCCTTGGTTGGTCCGAGGCATTTTTTTCCTGCTGCTCAGGTACTTGGTGAGGAAGCCAGCTCCCCTACGCTGTTGCTCAGTGGCTCTCAGGCAGGGGCGATTTGTCCCCATGCTCGCCCTGCCTGCCGCCAGAAGATGTCCTGGAGCATCTGGAGACGTCTTCGGTTGTCGTGATTGGGAGGACCTACTGGGATCTGATTGGTAGAGGCCCGAGATGCTGCTAAACATCCCACTATGCCCGGGACAGCCCCTACAGCAAAGAACGATCTGACCCAAAATATCCACGGTGGCAGTTGTAGGGGAGATGTTCCAGCTCCCTTAACTCTGGAGGACTCTGGTTAACATCTCCTCCATCTGGTCCGCTCCTCTTGCCTCCAGAGTGGGCATTAGGCAGCACCTGATCCCCTGCTGGAGACTTGAGCCCAGGTAACCATCTCTCTCCAAGATGGTCTGTGGGTCTGCGTGAGGCCCAGAAGCCCCGACAAATGTGACCACTGTCGATTCGTGGCCGGGTGACCTTGGGCACAGCGGCTTGTGCGGCAGCTTCCCCATCTGTAAAATGGGGATATTAATGGGGAGGAAACACTTAGAAGGTGGACGAGAGGACTGTGTGTTGCTACCACGCCTGACACTTCATCAATTTAAGTAAATGGCAAGGGTGATTGTCATCATTTCTATTCCAGCAGAGGGACCTTAGGTGCCCTCTGACGGGCAGAGTATCGGGAGATGAGAGATGAGCTGACTTCGGCCACAGGTCGTTGCCACGGGGACTGTGCGCTCTGTGCTTTGTGCACAGGACATAGGCTGAAAGCTTTCCCCAAGTGCAAGGCCCAAGACATGAAGTGAGGGGTCTGGGTGGACATGGCCAAGAAGTCGGTCTCATTCAGCACCGAGTCTGCCTCTAAAGGAGGGCTAGAGACCCGAGGGATGCAACCTTGCACTTGGCGTTGGGGAGGCCCCTGGGGTGGGGCTCAGGCCGGGGCACTGAGCACTCAGGTTTTCCCTCGGAAGCCAGCAAACTGAGCAGGTAGTGAGCTTTCCTGTGCACAAGACTGATGTCTGGGACAGCTGGGCTGCGACTTCTGCACATGTCCTGTGTGCGTGTGTGTGTGTGTGTGTGTGTGTGTGTGTGTGTGTTGACTTTGAACTGATGAAGGGGCAGGAAAGAAGGCCTGAATGGCCCCCGGACTACCATCTTACACGCGTGCTCTCTTCCTTCTTCCGATACGACATGCATCTCCTCATCTCTCAATGTCCGTGAAAAGAATCCTCATCCTTCAAAGTCCATCTCAAATGTCACTTTCTAGCTCAGATCATGTTCCTCTACTAGAATGTTCTCTGCATCCATTTCGTGCCTCCCTATGGCGAGTTGGGTGCCATCCTGTGGTTCTTTATAGACAGGTGTTTTGCCCTCTATTTGACTGTAAACTCCTTAAAAATAAGGGGGGGGGGGCTTCCTAACATCTCTCTTCATGTCCGACATAACCTCTCACACATGGGTGGGGCTCGGTGGTGGATTCTGAGTCACCCTTGAGAGGGGAGGTCCCAGCTGGCCACCAGTTGCTATTTCTGGCTTTGGTTCTGACCTGGAGGTCACAGGATCCAGAAGGCTGAGGAGCAGGAGTTGGAGAAGTTGGTGTGGGTCTGGGAAGGTCGCCAGGGGCGGGGGAGCAGCAGAGCCTGAGTGGCGCCTCCTTCGGGAACCTCGGGCAATTTTAACAGGAGGACTGCTTTAGGAGCACCGGCTCTGGGCTGTGAGCTGTGGGTGACCGGCGGTTCACAGCGATCATGCACAGAAGGACCCCCAAAATGGCAGGCGTTTACGCCTGTGATAAGGACAAAGTCAAGGCCCAGTTGCTTATAGCGTGCATTGGGTCACAGTGGTGCAGCTGGGGGTCCCACCCAGGTCTTTCTGGCGCACCCACTACCTGTCACACCATCTCTCCAAAGACGTGCAGCTTCTCTGTATCTTTGTTTCTCCCTTAACCGAGAAGGTGTCGAACAGCCGGCCTCCAGCGGCCCTTACAACCCGGGTGTTCTCGAACATTTACTCCGGGGACCGAGGAGGAGGATGAGGATGCAGACGAGGAGCCAGGCCTGGTCAGGGTTGGCAGGGTCAGGCCTCTAGCTGCTTCCAGGGCTCTAAGCAAAAGCAGAAATCAACTGTCCACCGAGATGGCCTTTCCTCCTGTTGCTCGTCTCTTGGGATCAGTGATGTCTGACGATAAGGCAGGGAAGCCTCTCCTAGCTGGCAGCCTGGAGGGCCAGCGTTGCACTTGCCAGGCCCGGCCCCCCATCCCTCCACTCCCCCTCTCTCCTCCCTGCCCCTGCTCTCCCCATGGATGACCTTTCCTGGCCCTTCTCTCCCTGTCCCTGTTCATCCTGGTCCAGCTCAGGTGACAGATCACTGTGGGGCTTGGCTTGACACCAAAGGAAAGGGGTGTCGTCAGGGGAGAGCCTGCGGTTTCTTTTCTTAATGAGCCCTTCATCCCCACCTCCCTCTCCCTGCTGCTAATTTGCCACAGTCTAGACTGGCGATGGTGTCTTCATGCTCCCTCTGGGGAGAACAAAACACAGAACACAGCAGCCTCACTGTCTTGGGAAGGACAAGGTTTGGGTTTTTCCCCTTGCCTTTGAATCCTGTTTGGAATCTTCGTAGCCCGTCCTGGAGAGGAAACCTCTCATCTGGGCTTTCCCTCCCCTAAAAGGTGAACAATGGAGGGGATGGCCCAGCATGCCTCACTCTTGGGGGATGCTACAGGGAGTGTCCAGCTGGTCATGGAAAGCCCAGGAAAAGCACAGTAGGGCTGCAAGAGGGAGTGAGCATCTGGAGCTTCCTTCTTGGCAGGCTGAGCTTTGGCACCCCATTCACCGGGCCCCAGTCTGCTGATCCAGCCCCCACGCACACCCCCAATAAGTCAGCCCAGAGCTTGTGCTTCCCAGGGACCAGCCCTGCCACACCAAGCCCTGCTTCTCTTCTGCTCCTTTGGCCTGGGGCACCCAGGAACCCCTCTCTTCTGTTGCTGGTTCTATCTCCCCAGCAGCCCCCCACTTTTCTGCTTCTGGTCTTTGTTCTGCAGATCCCCTCCAGGGCCCCCCAGTTCAGGTTTTGTACACAGGAAGCACCCAGTCTGCAGGCCAGCTGGTGCATTCACAAGGAGCCACTGGTGTCCTCAGCTCCCACCTGGGGCCTCCCCCATGGTGCTTCTCAGTGGGGTGGCAGGGTGGCAGGGACGGGGCTCCTGGGTGGGAGGTGGGCGTGACCACGAACCCCGTCCTCGCCCATTTTGATGATGTCTTAGGTCACTGGCTCTCAGTGCTGTCAGCGCGTTCTTCGAGTCTGCAGATCTGAAGCCCAACACCATAGCGATGAACCGGAGTCTCAAGGGTAGGCCCGGGCATCGGGGCCAGGGCCAAGAGCTTTGTGTTTAACTCAGTCCTGAGGTGATGCAAGTGATGAAATGGGACAGGGAGAGTGAGTAGAGGAGACTCCCGTTGGGTCACCCCTGTCTGGTTGATGTCTAACAGAAGCGGGGCATACAGCGGAGCAGGGGAACATGGTGGGAGAGCATGTGTGTGTGCAAAGAGCCTGGTGAAGATGGGAAAGGCAGAGAATCCGTGGTCCAGTCCTTGTTGGGGGGTGAACACTTAGGAGAGATTTGGTGATCACCCAGCGAGGTGGCGCCCTGCTGAGGACGGCCTGGCAGGATCCAGAGGGTGCGGCACCTGGTTGGGCTGGAAGCACCATGCCAGAGCCAGGGCAGGGCAGGGGTAATGTGGCTTGCCAGGGATAGAAGAATGGGGCTTCTGTGCTGCTTATCGGGATGGTGGCTCCTGGACAGGATGTGGAGGAGGCTTCCATGGTCCGCCTGGCGGATGGCTGCAGTCCATGCTGCGTCATGGTGAGGACTTTGGACGGGGAGCCCCACCTCTGACTTGCTGGTGACAATCCCGGGACCGGCCGGCAGCTCCGGGGTCAGGCTGGGGGTAAGCTGTTCACCTGCCTGTGAACATGGCAGGGCAGGTGATGGCATGGGCCGGAGCTTGCCACAAAATGCCGCGTCTGTGGTCAAAAAAGGGAGTACAAGAACTGGTCGGACCCTCTGATCTTCCCCACTGAAAGATACCTTGGATTCAGGGCTTTGCAAAAGGTCACGAAAAGCTGGTTGTATTCACTTATCCATTTGGGGGGTGGGGAGAGGAGACTAGAAAAGCGTGGGGAAGAAAGGATCGCCACTTCGAGGGCCTGTTTGAGAAGGCAGGTCAGGGGCCAGTGACATATTGGCAAGATGATATTGGCAAGTGGACCCTTAAAGCTCATTTCTTAAAAAGGAATATATTTCAGATGCCCCTTGCTCCTAAAATAGGAGCTCAGGGTCAGTGTGGGCTACGACAATGATAGCAGAAGACTAGAGAACTGGGGTATTTCTGCCCAGGGCTGGTGGGAGAATATAGGGTCCTGTAACTCAAGCAGGACTCCACTGTATGATCCAAAGCTGGGTTGAGATTCCTAGACTTGGGACCCAAGAGGTGAGAAATGAAACTCTTGACCCTGATCCCAAACCCAGTCCCCAAAGCCGGCCCTTGTCACCCTCTGCAGACACCAATTTGTCCTCGAGCCCGACCAGTTCCCAGAGCACAGCCCCTCTGTGTCCCGTGGGAGCAGAGGAGAGAGGATCATGGTGGACACCACTGTGGGCCCAAAGAAGTATGGTGGCAGTGCCAGGCCCGCAGAGTCGGCAGGGAAGCCAAGCCCAGGAGACCTGTGCCCCTGTTGGATTCTGCTCACTATGTCCCTGTCCCATTGCTGAGGTTGCTTCTCAATAAAATACCATGAGTCCATCTCCGTGCCATAAGGGAATAAAAACCACAACGTACTGAGCACCTCACAGGTGCTGGGAACTTCAGAGGCGTGAAGTCATTGGGCCACACGGCCGTCGGCGGTCCTCCGCGGGAGCTGTAATCATCCCCATGCAAGCCCGTCTATGTTACTCTAAGGATCTGAGATGAACAAAGTTAAGTGGTTTGCACAAAGCTATGCAGCTAAGTAGTAGAACACGGGTCATCCTCATGCCCAACCAGCACGTCCTCTGCTTACTGTGGCACCGTAAAGATTGAGTGTCCCTGGGGACCAAGGACAGCATGAAGGGGTGGACAGTGTGCCAGCTGCTTCTCCTTGTGTCCCGCACCCACCTACACACCTGCACTAACCTTTGTCCTTCCTCCACGTGACACAGGTCTCACCTGGATCTCCAACGCCAGAGGACGGCGTTGGGTCTAGGCCACGGGGTCCTACGTGTGTGGGTGCTGCCTTCATGTGCCTTCTTGCTCTTTCAGGAATTTAGCCATTGGAATTGGGATCCAGAATTTCCCGGAGGGCCTGGCTGTCAGCCTCCCCTTGCGAGGGGCTGGCTTCTCCCCCTGGAGAGCCTTCTGGTAAGTGCTCCAGCGTGTCAGCTGTCAGAGGCCGGGGTCGTGTGTGATGTGAAGCTCAGAGCAATCCTTCGTATGGGCTTCTTTCTTCGAGAACCTCCTCTTCTGACCTGGAAGTGACCCTGGAGGTTCTGGTAAAATGCTGACAGTCTGAATCCCATGGCCCCAAAGGTGGAAGGAAGCCCAAGATACTCATCTCTTGACCTTCAACCTTTACACAAACCAGCCCACGTGGTCATGTTCCCTATTTCAGAACGCCTCCAGGTGCTACCCCACAATGCCCAGTCAGTATTAGGTTCTCTCCCCGTCAAGTAGGAGGTAGACCAGTGTCTACTCTAAACGTAACATGCCTTTACTTAGGCCCATCTGACCACAGCGAGTCATTACATTGGCCCCTGTCATAACCCTCGTCAATGTGATGATCAGGATTCTATCAATAAGGTCTAGGGGAGGACGCTTGTTGCACTCAGACTTCGTGTTTTCATGGTCCCCAAAGGCCTTTCTCTTCTGGTCTATTCCTTAATGTTACTTTTCTGGTGACATGTAAGGGGAGTCCTCAGCTTTGAGAGGGGAGAACCGTGTCCCAGAGGGTCAGACAACGAGTTCTCGGTGGTGACTCTGAGACTGGAAGTCTAATCTGCCCCTCAACTCAGGACTCCGAACCCCAGAATACCTCTTTGTGAAGACAATCCCTGCTCTAGAATGCACGGTGAGGGCATTTTAAAAGACTGCTAATAATAACAATTTAAAAATACCTTCCATTTTATGGGGCCTTATGACTTACAAGTTCTTACACATACTTGAATTATTTTATTTTACCCTCTCTTGTCTCTTTCTCCATTGTTGCAGTCTACAGAACAGAGGACAGGGTGAGGGCAGGGCAGGGTGGCCTTAGAAATTTGGTTCAAATGTGAGTCCTGGAAGCCCAAAGTTGTGACTGTTGTTTCATACAGGAGGGGCACCACGGGATGGGAGGTGGGGAAATGAGGGGCCTCGTCATCACCGTCTGGACTCCAAGATTAAACTTCTTCTCTCTCAGTCCATCTGGGCTTGACATCGAACTCACTTTTTTTCCAAAGTGACAAAGCCAAGGCCAGGAATTGTACACACACTGCAGAGCTGCAAGAACTGCCAACCCATGCTCATGGTATATAAGTCCAGAAGCTGTGTCCCCTTAGAGGGTCCTGCGGTATAGACAGTGTCTCCCCCATGCCAACTGTCTGCTCCTGGCCACGGAGAAGCAGGGGGCGGTGGGAGGTCATAGCCCTGTCCTGACACTGGGGAGACCAGCTGGGCAGGGAAGTGCCCCAGTACACTTCTGGGTTTCTCAACCCCCAATTTACAGATGGAGAGATTGAGGCTCCCAGCTAGTATATCTTGCCAAATGCCCACGCAAAGGATAGTGGGAAAGATGTCCCAACTCCCTTGTCTGTTGGTTTTCAACCCAACAGCTGGCTGGGCTCAACCGTGGGGAAAAGGTCCCAGCTTATCTCCTACTCTCTGGATTCTCAGGGCTCATGGGGGCTGCTGTTTCAATCAGGGCCCAAGTGATTACAAGCAACAGAGACTCATTCTCACTAGCTCAAATGAAGGGATTCTTTTTTTTAAAGAAGAAATCTCTTCTTAATCCAAGATGGCGGGTAGTGGGGACCAGCCCTCAGTATACACCTGGCCAGGTGGCCAGGTAGGTCCACCTCTTTGGCAGAGGCGCGTGGGTGCAGCTCCTGCAGAAGGGGCGCAGAGGTGGCCCCAACCCCCAAACCTACCACAGGCAACCATCCTTGGGAAATGTCCATACGACTCCTAATCAGCGTTGTGTCGGTCAAGAGACGATGTCAACATCAGCTGGCGAGTGGATAGAGAGCATGTGGTGTATCTGTACAGCAGGATATACTCACAAAAGGACCAGGGAACACGGATATGTATTAAAACACAGACGCATGTTGAGAACATTACATGAGATGAAATAAGCCAGTGTTGCATGAGTCCCTTTATGTGAAATATCCAGAATAAACAAGTCCATAGAGACGCAAAGCATTATCAGTGGTTGCTGGGAGCTGGGGGAGGGAGGGAGGGATGGGGAGTGGCTGCTAATGGGTATGGGGTTTCCTTTTGTGGTGATGAGAATGTTCTGGAACTAGGTAGTGGCGACGGTTGCACAACCCCGTGACTATACTAAAACCACTGAACTGTACACATTGAACGGGTGTGCCCTATGGTATGTGAATTGTATCTCAATAATGCTGTTACGGAAAACAGACAATGCAGAAAACTTAGAACTCTACAGGAAACCCAGGAGGGGGCACCTACGGTGTCGGAGGAGGTCGGAGGACTGAGGAGGTGGCTGAAAACACGGTGAGGAGCTCTTGCACTGCCACGGGCACCCAGGCTGTGGCACGAAAGGCATCTGTTTTCTGGGGCTGAGTCAGCAGTCCGGGCACGCTGGCTACTGAGCGTCTGCTCGGCCCTCCCCATGGTGACACCTGTCTCTGGTCTCTCCTTAGGTACGGGCAGCTGAGCGGCATGGTGGAGCCGCTGGCCGGGGTCTTTGGCGCCTTCGCCGTGGTGCTGGCCGAGCCCCTCCTGCCCTACGCTCTGGCCTTTGCTGCGGGCGCCATGGTCTATGTGGTCACGGATGACATCATCCCCGAGGCTCAGATCAGGTTGGAGAGCGAACCCTCCCTCATCCGCCCCGGGTCCCCAGCCTCCAGATCCTCCCACCCATCCATATTCTCACTGTGTAGCTATGGGCTGAGCGTCGGGGTGGTAAGGGCTTCCTTTCTTCCTTCCATTTGGTTTTTATAGCAGAATGATGTTGAGGCTACTTTAAAGGTCAGACTCAGTAATATCAGCGAGAATTTAATCGCCACACTGGATTCAAGTATACATTCCAGAGCCATGAGAGGTACCTTTGGGCAAGTTACATCTGTATGCCTCAGTTTCCCCACCAGTAACAAGGGAACACTGACAGTACCGGTCTCATGTGATTATCCTTTGGGATTACGTGAGCTAGTTCGCCTGGCATATAGTAATCCCTGATAGATGCTGCTTATCAATATTATTGTCCTTATTAATTTTCTGTTGGAATTGGACATCGCAGAGGATTCTTTCAGCTTGGATGATGTCCCAGAGCGCGTTAAGGTCTCATTTCCCTTCCTTCCTAGTGGTAATGGGAAACTGGCCTCCTGGGCCTCCATCCTGGGATTCGTGGTGATGATGTCCCTCGACGTTGGCCTGGGCTAGTGCTGAGATGCTTCGGACCCCAGGACAAGCGGCACCAGGAAACTGCAACGGTTGGCTTCTACGGGACCACAGGCCTCTTCCTTTACATTAAAACCCTCTTCCTTTCTCTCCTTTTCATCTCATTATCCTGATTGACTCTGATTATAGTAGGACAATTTTTACCTTTCTTTGGAGGGAGATATTGGTTTCATTTAGAATGTTGAGGTGTCACGGAACTACAGATTTTTGTTTGGCCACAGAATAGAATCTGTCTTCAGCAGGATTACCAAGGACACACCAATCAGGGAAATCTCTGCTTTCACAGTCTCAAGTCTCCCTTGGTGGGCTCAGTGGCAGCTTCTCAAGGTCACCTACAGGAGCAAACTACCAAGAGAGAAGCCTCCTAAGCATTTTTGCCTCATGACTCAGAGCAGAATGGCCAGGACACCTCTCATCGGTACCTCTTGATTTTTCACCATTGATCGTCTACCCATGAGACCGGAACTGGAACATCGTGGACATAGCAACCCACTCTCCAAGGTCCAGCCAGCCAAAGGAGGAATATGCCTTCCTCTGCGTCCCCCAAGGGAGATGCTGTATGGGAGGGGAACACAAAGGGAAGGGAGGCGGGTAGTCTTTCTCTTTCTTTCTTATTTTTTCTGAAGGCAAAAATCGACACTATTGATGTTAAGGGAATTCAGATGACTATGAACACAGAGTGAGAGTGCAGCTTTGATTAGAGACCTCTGCTCTCTATGGATTCCAAGAGCAAAGTGGTTTGTCATGGTTTCCAAATCCCCTAGACATTTATTTCCATAAGTCTATAGCCTTCAGTTTTCTAAGAGACTTGGGGACACCAGCAGACAGCTGGAACTCAAGCCCTCGTGTAGTTACGAAGGGAGCCACTTAAGCTAACTTAAGTCAGAGAAAGACATTTGGAATCTGCAATAGGTCCTTCCCTATTGACTATGTGACCTGTAACCTGACCTTGAATGTTTAAGCTGCTGCAGGCTTTCCTGGAGTTTGGCCTGACAGTTTAGGATGAAGAAGGGAGAAGGGGTAGGAAGAAAAAGAGAGGTTTTGTTTGTTTGTTTGTTTTGGGTTTTCTTTAACATTCCCCTTGTAGGGTAAATCTTAGCCAAGTCATTATCCTGAAGTGACTCTAAAGGATGACTTAAGTAGTCTACAAGCCAATCTGCTCCTTCCTACACGTAGTTTCTCCAACAGGGGTGATATAATCTGTCTGCTTCAAACATAGGTAAGGCCTGCCGTCCTCATTGGTCAAAGGAGCATATGGGACCTTGAGTGGGCTCCGCCAGCAAGGCAGGCAGCCCAAGAGCCAGCTTTCAGGTGTTGGGTTATCAATGCCTTCCCTCTGAGTTTACATGTTGAATTGCTTCCAAGGGTGAATAAATACCCTGCTCTGTGAATGCTCTAAGACCCCCACAGCCAACCTTAGGCTGGGTCTGTGTATGTTCTTCTGAAGCACTGATGAACAAAATTGAAGATACATTCAGAGGTTTTGATTGGTTGAAATTAACTGGTTTGGTGGTTGGTATACGTTTATTTTTATGTCTTTGTATGTAGTTCTACATAATGCAAACTTTCTGATGGACAAGACCTCATAACTGTGATTAATATCAATAAAGGGGATATTGTTGTGGATGAGCCGTGTTCAGTCCTTCTCTGAGCTGTTTCTTTCTAGGGTTGATAATATAAGAGCCAACATCGTAACATCTTCCCTGCCTACTGTGAGTAGAAGCAAAGGAAAGAGCCCAGATGAGATAGGCTACTTAGATTCATGATTCCGAACAACAAACCCAACTCTAGCTAACTTGGACAGGAGTTTAACAGAAGCCTATTGGGACCTCACAAGATCTGTAGGAGAAACAATCTTGAAAATGGGTTGGATACAAGAAAGCTAGAGGTCTAGGACCATGGCCAATCACATCTCAAAAACATCTTGGTTTGGGTGCCACGGTCCCCCGATGCTGGTCCCTGCATAACCACTCCTCGGACTGCTTGCTGCTCCTTGGTTCTACCACCACCACTATGGGGATGGACTGTAAACTGACCCTGATTCTTTTTTCCTGGTCCCACATGCAAAGTTCTGGGCAGTAACATCTAAGCTGGCAGAGCTTATGTCCTGTGTCTATGAACTCGCTGCTCATGCTTCCCCATAAGACTCATAAAATAATGGATTTTCAAATTTTGGAATGAGTTCAGATAGTGGAGACCCAAAAGAAGAAAAAAAATATTGTTTATTATAGTCTCGCTCTTTTGCTGTTCCACATCCACATCCACTCTGATTTCTCTGTTCACTCTTAAACAAAACGTTCTGCTTAGGTAATGGAGCTCTCCCTCATGCAACTGAATCTTCATACTTCCCCTTTCCAAAGGGAGCTACCCTAATGGCTGGCTGCCCCAATAGTGGAGCAGTCCTTTCTTGGATTCAACACCTCTAAACTGGTGGGGTCTACAGGTGAGGAGAGTGAGTCGTTTGATTAAATGGAACAGGCATCATCCCCACTCCCCCGTCTTCCAGACCTGCTTAGTCTGGCTATGGGAGAAGCTGCCCCACATATTATTAATGGTTGGTTCTGAACACTTGTCTAAAAGGACAATGTCCTTCAAGCTTCATTAGATACTGTCTCAGAGCCAGTCTTGAAACCCATCTTCAATAATCCAAGTCACAGTTCAAAACAAATTACTGCACCTGAGTGATAGGCTCAAATCACAAGGGTATCCACCCATTGCCGTCCCTCTTTTACTGTGAAGCGAATTCCTTGGTCAGAAGCAGTGTCACATAGAATGCCACAATGATAGGCTACACAGGGAAGCAATTCCAAATCCAGATATGTGAGCTTGTTCCAGTGGGGCAAAATCTCTGCCTTTTCCACAATGGAAGAGGTCCAAAGTAATCTTCAACTAAGTAATCTGCAGGTGTCCCTGGAGTATCCCCAGGACCCAGGGGGCAGGGCCCGGTCCCATATAAACCATTTCCAATTGGTAATGGCATTTTATGAGCGTGTTAGATAACCTACATATAATGGACAGCTTGCGTCACACACGACACTCAGTACTTTAGGGATAATCACCTGGAGTCCTATGCTTCTCATGGTAGCATAGTAAACCCAGAATCTCTGTAACAATTATATGTCAATAAATTCAGGCTAATTCAGAATTATATTCTTCCCTCTGTTGTTGAGCACCCTAAAAATCTATTCCCACACATATCCCCCCCCCCCAGTTTGTCAGTGAAATTAGAAAAAAATCCTAAAATTATGTTGGTTTCAAATCCTTATTCTCCTCGGCTTGAGTTTGCCTTTGCCCTTCCTTTGGGGACATACTGGGCTATAACTCTGATCATTTCTGGAGACCATACATACTAGTGCATGAGGAGAATTGGGTTTCTCTTGGAGGGTGACTCTTTCATGCACAGCAATGACAGTGTCTTCAAGAAGTGTTTCAGAAGACTGGAGGAAGGGGGTTGTTTCAGCTGACAAAGGAGGCTCTTTGAGGATTTAGAATTCAGAAAATCCCAAGGTTTTCAAATCCTCCCATATATCTCTGTTTTGCTTTTCTGAGTCCTACTGCTTCTTGACCATTGCTTTCTTCAGAACACCTCTAATTTTACTAGCACAGACATTCGGCCAATCATCGGGGTCAAATTTTACATTTGTTTTTCTACTTTTCTCAGCCTTATGGACCCAAGAAGTAAGAGGATAAGATATCTCTAGGTTTCAGTCTTTTCTTTAAGCTAATATTTCAGGACTGGTTACAGGTGTGTTTTCTCTAAGCTGCTAGCACTGCTTAACCAGACTGCCCCTCAGTCCTATATCCTTGACTGATGGCTGTTTCCCTCAAAGCTTTGCTTTTGATGGGCCCTTCTTTCCAGGTGACTGTAATTGAGAGGTGGGGTTAGGTCTTACCTTCTGGATCTCTCTGGGGACCTAGCAAAGACATTCTCAGCCTGCTGTTCTGAGGGAAGGACCAAAATCCCATTAGGTGAAGACTGTGGGCCAGACAGGGTGCTATGCATCCTCATTACCTCCTTTTAAAAAAAGATTTAATTTATTCATTCATGAGAGAGGCAGAGACGTAGACAAAGGGAAAGCAGGTTCCCTGCAGGGAGCCCGTGGTGGACTCGATTCCAGGACCCCAGGATCACAATCTGAGCCAAAGGCATATGCTCAACCACTGAGCCACCCAGGGATCCCCCTCATCACCTCCTTTAAAGCTCAACTTCCATACGATTACCCCTCTTTGCTGACAAGAAAGGTGAGGTCCAGGAGGCCTTACTCTTTCTTCCTAAGGTGGTGATAAGTAGTGGCAGGATTGGTTCTCCTTTGCCCCGAGGAGGCAGAAAGTGACTTCCCAGACCCTGCTCCCTAAAGCTTTCCAGGTGCAACATTCTGCACCCCTCCACTCTCTAATAAGTAGTCGAATCTGCGAAAGTGAGAAACACATGGGAGCCCAGGGGTTCTTCTCCCCGCCCCCCTTCCTTCTAAACGGAGGTATGATTACATATAACAAAGGCACAGACCTTCAGTGTATACAGTTCCACCAGGTTTTACCTGCAAGCCCCTGAGTCGAGCCCTGTGGCATGGTTTCCGCAGCTCTCAGGTGCTCTCCCCCTGGCCACGTGCCCTGGTCGGCCACGTGCCCTGGTCAGCAGCCTGGCCCGCAGGTGCCACCCACCTGCCCGGCCAGGTGAGGCTGGGCTGCCTGCATGGGCGCACGTTCCCCGGGCTGGCGCAGCGCTGGGTCACTGGGAGCCTGCTGGGCCCGCCCCGAGGCGCCTGGCAGGTGCTTACCTGCATGGGGACGGGGGCGGGGCTCCCGGGATGCGCTGGGCCCCGCCCCTCCCCACCTGCCACTGAACCATCACAGCGAGGCCATCCTTGCTCCAGCGAAGGGACTGAAGGGACCGCTGGCTTCCCGGGACCCCTTGCTGTGTCTGCAGGCTTGTCCCTTGCAAGAGCGGACCCGGATTTGGGGGATCCACAATTTATAAGATATGAGGAGTGCTCTTTGGGGAAAATAAAAGGACAAACACACAATTAGGCACAGGGCTTTGGAAGGGGCACCCGAGACCAGCAGCCCTGCACTCCAGGCTTCACTGACTTTAAGGTAGGTCCACCCTGTATGTACACCCCGGGCTGGGGATTTCACACCCAGGGCTACGGGATTTTAGAGGTTCCAGAACTTCTGGAATTTTATCTAGTGAGTTCACCCTGTGATCATCTTCCTAACAGCCCAGCCCTGCAGCTGGGACGAGGAGCGGCAGCTGTGTTCACAGGCAGGAGGACCACTACTCAAAATTGTGCTTCTCTGCCCTGGAGCAGAAAGAACTACACCTGGAGGGAGCATTTCCTTCTTCCCGCCGGAAGAAGCCAGAGGAAGGCTGGCCCTGGGCAGCCAGTGAGCGCTGGCCGCAACAGCAACCCTAAGCCTTCTTTTGGATCTTACTCAACCCTCTTCCTTTGTAGTTCTCCTCTGCTTGACACTGCCTGGGCTTTGCCAGTGACTTGATAGCAAAAGGGTCCTGCGTGGTCACCATCTGTCCCCAAGAGCTGTCACTAAGATCTGTGTAGCGTCTGTTGGGGCCACCCAGCCTCAGGATCCCCACGCATCCTTAGGGCACCTCTGTGGTGCTATGCATCTGCTATGCTCTCTGTTCCAAGACATGAAAGACATAGGTGGATGGACGAGTAAACAGCAGCTGGATTATGCCAGGGAAAGGCATAAGATTCCTTTGGCACAGGGTAAACCTTGGGACCTGTATCCCAACACCCCTTGATTCTTCCCCAGATTAAAAGTTTAGACCGGAAGTTGTGTAGGATCTCCTCTGATGTGGTCGCCACTCCGGCAAACTATGAGCCACAAGGTTAACCAGTCTTTTGGTGGCCTGCTTGTCTAGCAGGCAGGGGTATGAGTCTAGGGTGTTTGGAATTGGTGAGGACCCAGTCCTGGGTTTAAGGCCAGGCTTAACTCCCTTCAACTGAGGGCAAGCCATGACCTCCAAGAAATCCAGGATGTGGCAGGAAAGAAGGAAAAAGTAGGATAAGACTGGGGAGGGATCGTGCCAAGAGAGGGGAGACTCTTAGCCAAAGTCGAGTCCTGCTTTCTAGGTGTGCAGTAAGGGTGTTGGAGGTGTACCCCCTTCTCTGACCTTGCCTTTTAGCTTTAGGGTTGGATATGCACTTGGATCTGCGGTCAACACTGGTCACTACCACACCCTGGAGGGTGTCCCATCAAAAAAGCTATCAGCTGTTTTAAGATTAGTACTTAGGTTTATATTTCCTTAAACTTTCTCTTGAACAGGAACCTACTCC
The DNA here is from genome assembly GCF_003254725.2 of Canis lupus dingo. NCBI lineage: Eukaryota > Metazoa > Chordata > Mammalia > Carnivora > Canidae > Canis > Canis lupus. Next base: position 8,073,193 of record NC_064251.1, read on the forward strand.
CTTTCTGCTTTTTCTTTCTTTTTTTTTAAAAAAAGATTTATTTATTTATTTTTTTATTTTTTTATTTATGAAAGACAGGCAGAGACACAGGCAGAGGGAGAAGCAGGCTCGTCGCAGGGAGCCCGATGCGGGACTCCATCCCGGATCCCGGGATCACACCCGGGGCCGAAGGCAGATGCTCAACTGTTGAGCCACCCAGGCGTCCCTCCCTTTCTACTTTTTCGATGAAAATGCTGATCGAACTTACTATGTGAAATTATGGGGAATATAAAATTAGTCATTTACTAACAAGCCTGTAATATAGGTTAAAAGAAAAAAGATGGTTCATGAATTTATAGATTTCTTCCATGTGGGCACTGGTCATATTTACTAACTTGGTGGGAGACGGAACAACAGGGTGTGTTGCTTTAAGCCACATGTTGGTGGTAGTTATACAGCACCAGAGAACTAACACAGTGACCGTCTCTTTCTCTGGAGCAGGAGTCTGGACGTGGTTTAACTGACCCTCTGCTCAGGGTCTCTCAAGGCTGTAGTCCAGGTGTTGGCTAGGTTGTATTCTCTGGAGGCTTGATTAGGGAAGAGTCCACTTCCAAGCACATGGGAGTGGTTGAATTGTGGGACTGGGACCCAGCTCCTTGCTGACTTTCCCTAGCTCCTAGAGGCCCCCTGTGGCTTCTAGAGGCTGCTCACAATTTCTTGGCACATGGACTTTCCCAACATGACTGCTTACTTCATCAAACCAGCCTCTGGATGAGTTTGCTAGCAAGAGGAGTCTTATATAAACGCAGCAGAATCACAGGAGCGACATCCTATCACCTTCGTCTTGTTCTCGGAGCTCATAAACCCAGGTCACACAAGTTGATTTCATAGGTTCACAGTCTTTTTTTTTTCACCAATCAGTGTAAGCATGACACAGCAAACCTCGTGTGAGTGGGATACAACTTTATTCTCGCTCTTGCACGTACACTTCAGAGTGTTTCAGTGAAAAACTGTAAGGGTTGGATGAGTAGTGGAGAGACTGGAGTCAAGAGTGCCCTCTTGGAGAAAAGGACTGTACCATGTGAGCTCTGGGGATCCGGATTCTTCTGCCCTCACGGAAGAACGTCCATGAGCTAATCCTCTAGAACTGTGGGTCAGAGCTGTGGCCAGCTCTTGGCTTCTTTACACAACCCACGGACAGGAACTGAGGATGCTGAGTGCTTGGGAAGGAGCATCTGCAAGTCTATTCCCTCCTACCCCATCTTCTCTCCTTAGCAGAGAAGTACACAGGCTTCAGAGTCAAGGTGACATTTTTCAGGCAGACCTGGGAAGAGGCAGGGACACCTGAATTTTGGTCACTGTCTTCAGTTTGGTCTAGAAACTTTTACAGGTCAGCTCCTGCTACATATTTCATGGTGGTGGTCACCTGTGTCTCCAGCCATTGGCTGTACTTTGCAGGCAAGAGGGAAGGAAGAAAGAGACACAGGGACGACAGTAACCAAAAACCAGTCTACTCCCAGACCTATAAGAGCCTATAGACCTAGCAGTCTCCCAAGGATTGTTTAATGAATATATCTGTACATTCATAACTTGTGTGGATAGATTTGTATAATAAAAACAACGACACCAACAAAAACCTTGTAGCTCAGAACCAAACCCTAACTTTCTTGCTCTGGAACCCCTTAACTTACATTAAGGAAGATGTGAGATGCATAGACTTCTGGGTCATCTGGCAGAGGTTAAAATGGACCCTGCTCCAGAAGCTAGAAGGGTTCGTGAGCCTGTACTAGTCCTCCTTCCTGGGGCTGTTTCTTTACCCAATAGGTTATGCGTCCTTAGGAGGAGGGGTGATGTAGGCGTGTGTGTTTGTTTAATGTAGAATTCTTGGCAAATGGAAAGCTCTTGGCAAACCTATCAGGTTGGCAGGTGCTGAAAAGGTCTTTTTCCAAAGCAGAAAAATCCTGTTGCCAGTTTCCCCCATCATCTTCCCTGCTCCACCAGGCAGAGGGCCAAGTCTCTCGGCTCTCGGTAGACCCAAGCACCAGCCGCAGCGACAGGCTTGGACGAATGGCGCAGCCATCGGGGTTAGAGCGTTTCTCCAGTGGGCTCTGTCCTTCTGAACGCTCGTTTCCCAGCTGTGAAACACAAGGGTGAAGATGGGTGGGTGGTTTAACCTCATGGTAGGGCTTGGGTCGTGGTGGGGCTGGAGGAGAAGGGGCAGGGTGAACGGGGCTGGAGACTGGGCTGATCGGCAAGTGCTACCCTAGCCCTGGATGGCCAGATGTGATGGCTGTGCGGAGAGCCGGGACTCGTGCCGGCAGCTCCTTGAGAATTCACAGCACCGACTGCATGTCCGTGGAAGATGACGGTGCTGATAGCCTGGCAGATTGCGATCAGCCTTGGCAGGGGAGCTCCAAGCAGGGCTTTGTGGTTTGGAAAAGCGCAGTGAACAAGTAGGGCACCGGGCTGCCTCGGGAATACCGCCTTCTGTGCCCACGGCTGCCACCGCCACCCACACGCAGGCTCCTCCCACCGAGGGACCTGCTTCGCTCATGTTTGCTCCCCCACTTTCATTGATGGGGGAGGCTGGTCCCACCTGTTTGGCCCCTGGGGCTCTGACCCATAAGCACCCGATGCCTTTTCTTGCGGGGTCATCGCCTTTCTGTGTCACCGGGTCCCCATGAATTGGTTAGCACCACTCCTCCTAGAGATTTTGTTGGCAGGTGTGAAGAGGAATCGAGCCAGCCCAGGGTATGATACGTCTGGAGGCTTGATTAGGGAAGAGTCCACTCCCAAGCACATGGGAGTGGTAGAGAGTAGGATCTTGCCAGTCGGAAGGAGAGAGAGCGCCTGTGCGTTTGGATGGGACTGTGACGACCCAGGGAGTGGACTGGTGATTTTTGTTATTTCCTCGATCTTAATCTGCACCAGCACAACCCACTAAGAACACAAATAACAAGAGGAAGAGAGTCACTGGATAACATCGGGTTGAGTAGAGCACCAGTTAAGGATGGAACTCACGGACGCCCACAGAGAGGGCACCAGTGTCCTTCAGACTAGGTGGGATGCTTGACCTGGGAGGGGGGGCTAGATGACTACGTGGGGTGCTGCCGCCGTTATACCTGGCCAATCTGCCCTTCCTCCTGCTCCTAAGTCTTTGTGACGGTCTCCTTCTGAGCCACGTCTGCAGCATGGACCAGAGGCGTCCTGTGTTTAGGAACTGCCTCAGTCCATCTGATCTCCGCTGTGACATAATCTGGTGCTACAGCAGAAGTCTTTGGGGGAGCAAATGTCACTAGATGTTGCTCTGGAGTCCCGCCATAAATGATGAGTGGTTTACTGTCCAACACCGCAGGAGCTTACTCACCTTTGTCTGCTTAAAAACAAAACAAACAACAATAACAAACACAAAAAACCAAGTCTACTTTAGTCACGGTAATTTCAAAGCAAGGCCAGATCTGATTATCTGCTTTACGACGCATATGGAAGTCTTACGTTGGCAGATTTACTCTTTCTTCTGTGTTTTTAATCATTATAAGTTGTTTTTGTTCAAATTTTATTATAGAGAATTTGGGGCCTACCCTTAACGTACACAGAATAGTGTTTCTGTTCTGGCAACGACCAACCAGTCTGGCCCCCTTCGCCTCCCTCCTCCTCCTCATTTTGAGGAAAAGAAAATCCCATATGTTTGTGTCATTTTATTCATACATAGGTCAGTGTGTATCTCAAAAAGGAAAGCATTTATTTTTTATACATGACCCCGATACCATTATCATATTCCCCCAAAAGTGACATTATATAATTTGCTTTAAAATACTGCACATACTGTCTTCCCTCCTTTTTTTTTTTTTTTTAAAGATTTTATTTATTCATGAGAACACACAGACAGGATTGAGAGAGAGGCAGAGACACAGGCAGAGGGAGAAGCAGGCTCCATGCAGGAAGCCCAACCTGGGACTCAATCCTGGGTCTCCAGGATCACGACCTGGGCTGAAGGCAGCGCTAAACCGCTGAGCCACCCGGGCTGCCCTCTTCCCTCCCTTTAAATTGAGTGGGAGGCTTTGACCAAAAACAATAAAATCTTACCTGATGTTATTTAGCTCGAACACCCTATATTTCTAAAGGAATCTGTGCTTTTCTCAAAACTCATTCATCAGCTCCTTTCCTTTCCCTACATAAGCCCGTGGGGTAAGCACGGGGAATGAGAGAGACCCAGGGAGCAGGGCTCAATCCGCACTCATCGTAACTCTGAACTTGCCTTGCCCCCATGGCCTGGGCAGCTTGTGCCAATGACCCCACCCCAGAGGGACAGCAGGTTTGGACACACCCTCCTTGCCTGTCCCCTCCCTCTGTGCTGAGTGCCAGAGCCCAGCTAGGAGTCTGCAGTGCAACAGTTGTTTGCTGGAGGAAAATGCTTGCGTGTTCCTGGCCAAGTGGCAAGCCATCCTGTGGCCCGAGTGGGAAGGCGGGTGGGGGGGGCAGTGACCGAACAGAACAAGACAGCCAAGAATGGTTGACAGGACTTGTCGAGAAACACACATCTTAGTGCGGAGAGCATCCATGCAGACTCCTTGCAGATTCTCTAGACCACAAAGTACCCCCTGCCCCCGACTTCTGTAGAGCCTGCCCCTCTCCGGCTACAAAGGGCAGCGGCACACCTTTCTGTTTGGTGTTGCATTTGTAGGGACTCTCCTTTGGAAATTTGTACTTCTTATTTTCCCTCTTTCCAGACAGAGTTTTGTTGTTGTTGTTGTTGTTGTTGTTTAACTGCCAGGCACATAGGCTGGGGACATACACGACACAGTGGCTCATCGTGTTTGTTAAAGTACCTAGAAGAGCCCTCTGCTCACCTGGAAGAGTAATTCTTTCTTTCTTTCTTTCTTTCTTTCTTTCTTTCTTTCTTTCTTTCTTTCTTATTTATTTATTTATTTATTTATTTATTTATTTATTTATTTGAAAAGTAACTTTTCGTACTGCGGCTCTCGCTGGGCTGCTTTTGAGAAAGGATGTGTCAGAGTTTCAGGGGCACCTTCTCTGGCCCCGGTTGGCTTCTGGGGATGGGAGCCGTAGCCCTGCCCCTCCCCGGGTCCCTCACCCCCACCCTCCCGGGGGGCTTTTGGGTTGACTGACACTTTGCGTGTCAGTGAGAGCTGCCTGCTGGCAGCCTGGGGCTTTGCTGGAGAATGTGGATCATAACTCGCATTGTGTTCGTCAAGGGCCCTGACAAGTGCTGATGGATTTGGCTTCCTCGCGAAGCCTGAGCTCTGGGCGGGGACAAAGGAGAGCATTGTTTGGCAGGGCAGGCCTCTGCCTGTGAGCCCACTCATTTGCCTGACGGTGGAGACAGGTGTATCACACACTCAGCGTGCCAGAGCGACGCTGGGTGATTAAGATTTTGGCTGTGTTCCCCAGGGCCAGGCGGAGAGAAGCAGATGTGCATAGGGGAATGGCTGTGGTCACTGTCCCTTCCCTGGAAACCAGCCCCAGGCTTTTCCTCTCTTAGCTTGCTCTCCTGAGCTCTGCACCTAAAGGTGGCATCTTGCAGGGACAGGAAACGCTGGGTCCTGTCCTGACTCCCTGCCCTTTCTAGCTCGAGGGGCAGCGGTAGGGCACTGGGCATCGTCGAGGGGGAGGCTCGTCCGTCTAGATGCTGCTGAGCCAGGCTCAGAGGGCATATCCCCGCCACCGAGCTCCTCAGTGGCACCCAGAGGGACCATCCATTCTCCCAGGAGACCCTTCCAGCCGGACCCACCCCAGCTGGGGCAGCACCTGGAGCACCAGCAGATATCTTCCTGGAGCCTTTTTTTTTTTTTTTTAAAGATTTTATTTATTTATTCATGAGAGACACAGAGACATAGAGAGAGAGACAGAGACACAGGCAGAGGGAGAAGCAGGCTCCATGCTGGGAGCCCAATATGGGACCAGATCCCGGTCCTCGATCCTGGGACTCCAGGATCACACCCTGGGCCGAAGGCAGGCGCTAGACCTCTGAGCCACCCAGGGATCCCTTTCCTGGAACCTTCTGCGTGGTTGCCAGAAATGCGTAAAACCATTTTTGCTGTCTTTTAAAAAAATTAAAATGTTAGTGTATTGAGTACAAAGTAAATAACGCTTCATAAATCAAACAGCACGCTAACGCACGCAATGAGCCCGTCCTCACGCTCTGCGCTTTGCTTCCTCAACTCTGTTCTGCTCCCCATGAACACCTTCTTCAATTCCAATTATATGTTTCTTTTGATATTTACCTCCGATTTCCCAATACCATGCTTGTCCTGGCACTTCTCCCTGTTTTGGTTTCAGATACTATCTACTGACTTCTTACCTTGCGAAGTGAAAGTTGCCTTCGCCTCACGCTGGGTTCAAGCTACAGGCCTCCCTGCGGGGTCTTAACCAAATAAGGGTCCGCTTCTCAATGTAACTTGAAGTGTGCTGGAGACCCAGCCTGGCCCCTGGGGACCCTAGTCCCCCTGCCACTCCAGCCCTTAACCCCCAGCACAGGCCTGCCTTCCTCTTCTCTCTGAGGGGCCTCGGTTCTGTCCAGAACACACCATGCCTAGTGTCGTAGGCAAAGATGTCTGAGTTCTGGTCCCCAGAACCTGCGAGCATCTCCTGATTCAGGCCCGAGGGGAACCAAGGGCGCCCCTGGAATGAGGGCGACTCGTCTGCTGACCTTGGGATGGGGAGATCACCCTGGATTATCGGGATGGGGCCCAGCATCAATACAAGGGTCCGCATAAGCGGAAGATGGAGGGAGGAGGCGGGAGTGGGGTGTTGAGAAAGACTCGTTGCAGGCTTTCCGGATGGAAGGGGCCGTGAGCCGAGGAATTCAGGCAGCTGCCAGCAGCAAGGGGCAGGCGGGTGGATTGTCCCCCGAAGCCTCCAGAAGCAAGTCAGCCCTGCTGGTGCTCCCTTACCTGCTTTACAGTAGTTCAGCACTATTGAGATTTCTGGTCTTTCACGTGTGATCTCTCTGCCTCCCTTCTTCCCCTTCTCCCTCCCTCCCTCCTTGGAAGGTCTCCTTTTCATTCCCCATGGGTTGAAATTGTGTGACACTGGATATTGGTGTGGATCTGGTCTCATCCATCACGTGGGGTCCCTGACACAAAACTTCCAACCCAGGAAACGTGTGTCCATTGTCTCAAATGATCTGTCTCACCGTTTCGTCCCCTCAATTTTTTTTCTGTTTCTCTCTTGGAATTCTTATGTGGTGGATCTTGAAACTCCTGGCCCGATCCTCTTTCTCATCACCCCTCTTGTATTTACCACGCCCTTCTCTGTCTCTGTCTCTCAACATTATCTTCCAGTTCCACTGCTTTCTTCAACGATCCCATTATTCATTTCTGAGAGCTCAGATTGCCATGATAATTCTTCTTGTGGCCTCCTCTTCTCAGCTTCTTGGATGCAATACTTTCTTCTGTCACTCCAGTGCTTTCTTCTATCATCCAGGGCGATAATGAAAGGATTAGCAGGTCTTATTCTGTTTTTGTTTTCTTCCGCTCCCTGCCTCAGTTTACCCCGGCTTTCCTTCTTCTCTCCCTCCCCCATTTTGGTGTTTTGATCTCCGTCTGCCCTCCTTGGGAGTTTCTCCCAACGTCTGGTGGTGTCTCACCGAAAGCTCTATATGTGGGGATGGAGGTGGGTGGGACCATGTGAATGGGACCGGACAGCTGGTCAACCCCTCTGAAGGGCATTTGGGCAGAGACTAGACTTTTCACCATGAAATTTCCACTGCCACTATGTGTAGGTCTTTTCTCTCAGGATGATTGAGGCACCGTAGAGGAATCTGGACGCTTCTTGTCAAGGGCGTTGTCAGTCGGTCGCAAATGTTCGGAAGGGCCAGGTAGAGGGATCGTTCTGATAGTCCTGACTCTGCTCCCCTCTTTGCCCTTGTCTGCAGTGCCCATGTCTGGACTCTCTGGGTCAGTTTTTCTGGAAACTAAATTGTCAGTGTCCCGTGGGGAAGGGGCTACACTTGCTATCGTTTTCGTGGTTTCAGGAAGGAGTGGAAGGAATCACGTGTGCTCAGTCTACCATGTTTTACTGGAAGTCTTTCTGATTTTTTTTTTCTGTATCCCCATATCATACCCCAGTAACCCGGCAGTGAGTCTCTACCCGTCACTGGTAGGAACTGAAACCCCAAAATATTAAAGAGCAGCCTCTGACACAGCCAATGTTTGGTTGGTCAGTTTGGGCTCACAGCTCTTAGTTCATTGCATAGGATATGCCACCCACTGGAGATGTAAACCTGAGGCAAAGTTGCTGTTCTTGGGGGAAAATAGGAAGTGAGAGAACTATTGAGTGCTTGTAGGATTTGTGCATTGTCCTGTGTATTCCTCAAATCAGGCTTTCAGAGAGCTTTGGTAAAGTTTAGAGAGGTCAGATAAGCTGCCTGGGTTTCCCTCCTGAAAAGTGACTGTGGCCTGGAATCTAATCCCAGGTCTGTGTGACTCCACAGGCAACGTGCACTGCTCTGACCCACTCTGCCCTTATCGTGTCTGCTCTTCCTAGACCTGACTCTGCTCTCAGAATCATATCTTAGCATTTAGGGTGTTATTTTTCTGCCCTGCCATTCTCAGCTTGTTTGTGTTTTTGGTTTTATCCTCATGTTTGCACTTCAGTGCCACGAAATGGCTGCTGCAGCCCCGCAAATCACGTCCCTGTCTGTAGTGGGTTGAATAGCATTTCTCCAAAATTCACGTCTACTCACAACCATAGAACTTGACCTTTCTGGGTCTTTGCAAATATAACTCTGAGGTTAGGATCAATATGAGATGATACTTGCTGAGAGAGAGCCCTAAATCCAATGACAAAGGAGGACACAGAGATAGAGTGAGGCCACGTGAAGACAGAGGCGGAAGTTGGGAGTGATGCTGCCACAAGCCAGGGGATGTCGGGAGCCACCAGGAGCTGGAATTGGCAAGGAAGGATTCTCCCCTAGAGCTTTCGGGAGGAATGTGTCCCTGCTGACACCTTGAGTTTGAACTTCTGGCTTCTGAACCATGAGAGACTTAAGTTTCTGTTGGCTTAAGCTGCTGAGTTTCTGGTAATTTTTTCTGGCAGCCTTTGGAAACGAATACACTATCCGAGGCTGGAAGAAGAGAGGGGAGGTCCACACCACCAGCATCCCTCCTTTTTGGTAGGAAAGCCCAGGATTTCCTAGAAGCAGTCTTCTGGTAACATCTCCTCGGTCAGAAATACGTGAAATGGCCAATTCTGGCCACAAGGAAGTCTAGAAAAACAAGAGTGGAATTTTGTTTTTCCAAGCATGGCAGTTCTGAGTCTTGATGACTGTCCGTGCTCTAGTTGTACAAAAACGACCAGGACACGCCAAGGAGTCAGCTCACTGCTTCCCCGGAGCCAGGTGCCTGGGGATGTCTGCTCTCCTCTCCGCGGTGCCCTTTCCCTAGGGCCTCCTTCCTCCTGGTTCTCTCCTGGTTCTCTCCATCCCGAGGGAGCTCGGAAGAGTTCCCTGAATGTGAAGGCAGGTGGTGTGCGCTGAACTCGCGCTGCACATAGTTCACGCTCCATAAATGTACAGGGGAAGGAGGCTTACGAAGGTAAGAGTAGGTGTAAAAAATGAAAGTTGGGAAGGACTTTGTGAATGTTGAGAAATGAGCAGCCTTCGACGTGTGTAAGAATCAAATGAAGCTCCCTATGCCTTCGAATAGTAAGTGCTGCGTTATTGGAGGCTAGGCCATGATCCGACCAATGGTTTTGCACTTGAATAGGCATTTAAAAGTCACCCATAGGAGTCTTTATGTTCCGTCTCCCTCTCTGATATTTCCCACCCATTTCCTAACTCTGGGAAATGAACTAGGGGTGGTGGAAGGGGAGGAGGGCGGGGGGTGGGGGTGACTGGGTGACAGGCACTGAGGGGGGCACTTGACGGGATGAGCACTGGGTGTTATTCTGTATGTTGGCAAATTGAACACCAATAAAAAATAAATTTATTATTTAAAAAAAGTCACCCATAGGGATGCCTGGGTGGCTCAGCGGTTGAGCGGCTGCCTTTGGATCAGAGCAGGATGCTGGGGTCCCGAGATTGAGTCCTGCATCGGGCTCCCTGCAGGGAGCCTGCTTCTCCCTCTGCCTGTGTCTCTCATGAATAAATCAATAAATTTGAAAAAAAGAGAAAGAGAGAGAGAGAGAGAGAGAGAGAGAAACTGAGGTCCAGAATAGTTAAAGGGGGCACCTGGTGCTGAGGAACAAGGACTTCGCGGCCAGTGTGGAGCAGAGAGTAACACAGAAAAGACAGGGGCTAACGTATGGAAGCAGAGGGGGTAGCCTATAACTAGGTGGGGTCCCCAGGAGTCAAGAAAGAGGATGCCCAGCGAGTGTGACATGGCCTGCTCATTACTGGAGCACGGTCAGGCTTGGCTGGGAAGAGTTGAACCCTGCCAATGAACTTCCCACCCTTCCATAACTTCACACTTCCAGAAAAGGGCCCTGTGCTGGCCCACTGGAGCCAGATCCCAGTCCAGCCCTCCCTCCGACTTGCCTGCTGTGTGACCCGCAGCAAGCTGTCCAACCTCTCTGGGCCTCAATCTGTGTGTTTACAAATCTGCTTCCTGACTTCCCCAGAATCAGGGGGAAGGTGGACAGGAGAGCTGCCTAGAGCCAGGAGGCACCATTACTGATTATCCGGTCACCACCTCGCAGGTGAACCTCCAAAAGAGACGATATGTTATTTCTTTTTCAAGAAATAATAAGAAAAGGAGGCATATTGTCATGGAAAAGCACTGAATTCATAATCAGAACACCAGGTTATGTGCTGTCATTTAAAAGTCACCTGTTTTCTTGAAGCGATGGTCGCGCTTGAGAGTGAGTCATAATTCTTGCCTTATCCCTTAGTCACTTCAGGCTGTTGTAACAAAATACCATAGACTGCGGGGAGCGGTGCTTAAACAACAGACATTTACCTTCCACAGTTCTGGAGGCTGGAAGCCTGAGATCAGGGTGCCAGTGTGGTCAGGTTCTGGTGAGAGCTTTCTTTGTGGCTTGTGGATGGCCGCCTTTTCTCTGGTGCTTATATGGCAGAGAGAGAGAGGGAGTGCAAGAGCACAAAATCTCCATCTCTCCATCTTCTTATAAGGCCACCAATCCTATTGGATGAAGACATTGCCCCATGACCTCACTAAACTTTAATCACCTCCCTGAAAGCCCTATTTCCAAATATAGTCACACTGGGGGTTAAGGCTTCAACACGTGAATTTTAGGGGCACAGTTCAGCCCACAGCAGCGTATGCTTCTCATGGTTGTTGGCTCAAATAAGGCAGGCAGGTGGCCCAGCTCAGTCGACAGAAGGGCACACCCACAGCAGAGAGAAGCGGGCGGGCACAAAGGTGAAGTGGCAAGTGGGCTGATTGGGACCCCACTGATAGGGTCGGGGAAAATGATACTAAAAAGCACTCATGATTTTCTCCAGTTCTCTCAGCGAGTCCCAGCTCCCGAGGCCCGGGATTGCCACTCCTGAACTCCTGTCCTGGACCCTTCAGGGGGCACCTAGAGGACAAACACCTTCCAAATACTCAACATCTGGAAGGATCTGTAACAAAGGCCCCCTTTGTGTAGCCGGGAAATGGGCTGGCAATAAAACAGTGCCAGACCCCACAGAGCTGGGAACGGCAGGGGCGCAGAGTGGGTGAGGAAGGTGGGCGGGGGGCGCCGCGTGGAAGGCCCAGGTGAGCCTGAGGTCAGCAGGAGGTGTGCCCAGGGTGATCAGAGGCTGAACGGACGCCGGTGCTCACCTGGTGCTTCCCGCGTGCTGGGTGCTGTTCTCAGAGCGTTGCCTCTGGCACCTTCTGCGTATGCAAGACTGGAGAGGTGGTCAGACAGGGAGGCAGAGGCGGCTGAGCGGCGACATGCTGAGGCCCAGGGAGAGTGAATAGAGCAGCAGCCGCGCAGTGGAGAGGCGCAGGAAGCCACTCCATGGCCCGGGAACACTTTTCAGGTCTGGGCAGAGGAATGGCCACTGCTGGAATGTTAAAAGGTGACAGTGTCCAACTGCACTTCTAACCACCTCCTTGGGACCGTGTGCTCCAAATGCAGGTATGGGCACCCTCACAGAAACCTCCTATCCCTTAGTTCCAGCAGGTGGTGGCCGTGCAGACATGTCTGCGTGTCCCCTGGGGGTTTACAGGCTCCTGTAATAACAGACCTCGCCGAGCGCACGCTGCTTCCAGTGCCCATGTGCCTGCAGCAATGAGGTGGTCTGAGTGCACGACGGGAGGTCCCCCCTGTGGAATGTTCCTTGGAGACTGAAGGCCTGTTAGGCCCAAATCCCCATCAAAAAGCCAGGAATAGAGAGCTGTGTCCTGCTTCTTTCAAAAAGCACCAGGGAGTCAATTCAGGCAGTGCATCTGGAGGCTCACGATCATGGGACTGGAATGAATCTCAGGGATCTGGCCGCAGATGGGAAGTGGCTGGACCACCTGGGTGGGGGTGGAGCTTATTAAAAATATAGATGCCCAGGGCCTGTTCCAGACCCATCCAATGAGCAAGGGGGTGGGGATTGGGGTATGCAGGAACCTGGGAATCTGCATCTGGTCACGACCTGAGCCAAAGGCAGATGCTCAACCAACTAAGCCGGGTGCACCAGGACTCTTCTGGTTTTAGCGCTGAAAGTCCCATTATCCCAGGACTTCCCGCGGTCCTATAGGACGGTTTTGGGACTAACAACCTCAACGACCCCCTCAAGCCTCCCAACAACCCCCAACTAAGTATTAAGAGGATAATGATTATCCACACTTCCTGGGAACGAAAAGCAACTTTTCAGCAGCTACATGCACAGCTGGTGGGACAATCTCTCTCCATTAATAATCTCCAACTGCCCTACTTCTCCCGTACTCCATACCTCCTAAACCCTTCCCTCCTGAGGTCCTTGCTCCCTGGCCTTCATAAACAGCCCTCGGGAGGAGGAGAGTGCTTCGTAAAGAGAGAAAGTGAGGGGTACCTGGTGGCTCAGGTCGTGATCCTGGGGTCCTGGGATTGAGCCCTGCATCAGGCTCGCTGCTCAGCAGGGTGTCTGTTTCTCTCTCTCCCTCTGCCCCTCCCGCCCCTGCTCCTGTAAGTGCATACTCTCTCTCTCAAATAAATAAATAAAATCTTAAAAAAAAAAAAATAAAACCAGGAGAGTCCCAGGCAAACCAAATGAATTAGTCTCTTTGCCTGAAAAAACTCTCTAGAGGAGGAATTACCCTGTATTTTTAAGGCAAGAACTAAATATTGTACGTTGCCAAAGGCCTATCATAGCATGTATTATTGTTTAGTTTATGTAGACTCCCCCACCCCTTCCCACTATTCCTGCACCGTGGATGTTGGCCTTGGCCATATCGCTTGCCTTAGCCGGTGGAATGTTAGCAACCATGCCAGGAGCAGGAGGCTTGGTTTGGCTTGGTTTGATTTCCTGTGGTCTACCTCAAAAAGAGCGCATCCCAGGTCTCTACTGGCCCTTCAGTCACGGCTCCAGAGAAGAACACAAGCGGAGTGGATCTGAACCGCACCGTGGTAGATCGTGCTGATACTTAACTCTCTGCCTTGTCCCATCAAAGGAATCACGCCACCCTGAATCCATGCTCCTCTGTAATGTGAAGTTGCCATTTTGTGTCATCAAGAGGGGGAGCCTGTTTCTGCTGCCCTGCCTGCCTGGAACCTGAACTGGGGCACCAGTGACTCGCTTTGACCAGGAGAATATGGCCAAAGTGACAGATGTGTGGATTCCAGAGCCCTTGAGAGACTTTACTCACTGGGACTCTCACTCTTTTGGAACTGTAAGCCCACAATGTTGTGAAGACGTCAGTCTAGCTTACTGAAGAATGAAGCCACATGAAAGAGAACCAGTGATCCCCAGAGGATCACAGGCATCCATTGCTGGACGTGTGAATGAGACCACCTTGGGCCCTAGACACAAGAGTGAGCCCAGGGAAGATCTGAGTGTCTGGGTGGCTCAGTGGTTGAGCATCTGCCTTCAGCTCAGGTCATGATCCCGGGGTCCTGGGACCGAGTCCTGCATCAGGCTCCCTGCTCAGTGGGGAGCCTGCTTCTCCCTCTGCCTGTCTCTGCCTCTCTCTCTCTCTCTCTGTTGCTCATGAATAAATAAATAAAAATCTTTAAAAAAAAAAAAAAAGATCAGTAGATCTGCCCAGCCAGCCTGAAGAATCGTCATCAAAAAGAAATTGTTGTTTTAAGCCATTGAGTTGTGGGGCAGTGTTTTAGGCAACAGTAGATAACTATTAACTCACAGCCTAGGCTTCAAGTTCAGCCAAAAGGCAACCTGAGGTCAAGTTGCCCAGTTGAGTCCATCCCAGATTGGCAGAACCAGTCAACCTGCAGGACAACAAATGTGCAAATAAACGCCTCTTATTGTAAGACAATAGCATTCCATTGTTCGTAACTTTATTATGTCAATAACATATTAATACAGGGAGATTCAGCCCAAGTGAGGCTGGCTTCAAAGCCCTGTCTTAACCACATTGTAATCCTGTGCTGTCTGTCATCTCACAGGCCACGAAACATCCAAAAAATATTGACCTGGGTGCCCAATGATATTCCCAAATATCACCCAAAGTGATTTGCCCAATGATATTCCCAAATATCACCCAAAGTGCCCAGAAACCCTGTGTCAGCCTGGGTCCCCTTTCATTGTGTGGTCCTCGTTGTAGGGAGTCTTGTACATTGCTAGAAAAAGGAGGAGGTAAGGGTTACATGCCCAAAAGAAAAGATGGATGAGGAGCTATTTTTATGAACCATAAAGCTTTGCAAACAATATATCCTTAAATATAAATCGAGACAGCATAGATTAAACCCAGGAGTGCTAGAGCAAAGAAAAGCATAAAAAGTAGAGGAGCAGAGAAGAAAAATCTCAGAAACTATGTTCATGACTTTAGGGTAGCGAAGCAGCAGACTCCAAGGAACATAATACCATTTTAATAAGGTTCAACAATAAAACTGAGCATCATATTGTTTAGGGATCTGCACATATGTGTTAAAACTGTGATGAAAATAAAGGGAATAATAAACAGAATTTGGTGTATTTGTCCATCTGGGGAGGAGGAAGGAGGACAGCTGGGAAGATTGCACGAAGACTGGCGGTGGTTTTGGTCAAGCTCTTTAGAGCTTAGTTAGGCTAGGGGGGTGGACTCTGGGTGCTGCTGTTACTATTACAGGAAGAGTTAACAATATCCACACAGGAAGCAGGAGGAGACGACATGTAGGTGTGTGAATTCTGGGTTTGAATGCTGGTTTGCTACTCACCAGGCTCTTGGGCAAGTGACTTAACCTCTTTATTAAAAAAAGTCCCTAGTTTCCTCATCGGGAAATAGAAATTAATGGGCACAATACCCACCTGAGGGTTAGGAGGAAAAAGTGCTAGAAACAATGCCTACCACGTATATGCAGTGAGTTACGTAGGTTATTTTGAATATATCAACTATCATTCAATACATGAGGAGCTGGAGAGGATGGTCATCTGTGTTCATTCATCAGTTCAACACAGATTAAGCATCTGCTCTGAACCAGACTCAGAAGCTTATGCAGATCCCCAGAAGTAAACTGGTGAGTTCTGTGGCAATATCAGCGATTGAACTGCAAAGCAAGAGTTTAATGCAGCCTGTGTTGTTACAGAGTCGCTCTTGCATGGAGGTATCTGGATCAGAAGGGTTGGAACAGAGAGGCTTCATGGAGGAACAGTTTCCCGAGCCCCCTCTGGGGCTGGGACTGAACGAGCTCCCCCTAGCTAGTCTATGATGACCGTGGACTCCACTTTGGCCTTGAATGGGAGTTATTGTCGTGTGCGTGGGGAGGAGCAGACTGTGGAGTTCAATAATTAATTTGCCACAATTAAACCAGAGACTTCTGTCTCCAGCAGCAGATAAGCAAGCGGAGAGCTAACAATGAGGAAGGGCGGGGTGGCTTTGACAAACCGGTGGTGAAGGGCAGGCGGGGCTGATTGAATGGTGATAGTGGCCCGTCATTGCTTTATGGTAGCAATAAGTCGTCATCAGGCATCTGGGGGAGCTAGGAAGCAGGCGTCAGCTGTAGGCCTACGAGAGGAAGCTCCAGCCAGGCTTTCTTTGCAATCTGATGGGCCATCCAGGAAGCTTTGGGGCCCCGGAGGTGGCAGGTTGGTCATCAGCTTACCTTAGTTCCTTTGAGCAGGGGCCAGGTAGACCAGATGCCCCAGCTGCTGTGTGGAGGTCTGACACCTCCACCGGGAGACAACTGGAGTCAGAGAGGACTGTGTCAGGCAGAGATGGGGACCAACCCAGGGGGAATGCAGAGAAGGGAGTAGCCAGCAGTAGGTTAGACTCTAGGAAGAGCTTCTCTCCTGAAACACTGATAATCAGAGCATTTGCCCTCTACGGAGTGCTTGCTACGAGCCCAGCACCAGGGACTTCACCACATTCACTAATCCCTGTAACCCACAGGGTAGGAGATTTTATTGTCCCTTTATAGAGATGAGGAAATGGAATCCGACAGGAGTTAACACCTTGCCTAAGTTCACATGGCTCCAAAGTAGCAGAGAGAGGAACTGAACTCAGGCCAGACTTTTCAAGGTTCCAAATATCCCAGATCCCCAAAGCTACCCATCAGAGATGTTTCAGGACAGTCTTATCTGTGGAGTCTTCCTTGGTCCTCTATGTCCTGACATTTATCATCCGTGGCACACACACGCACACATCACACGCACATATGCAACACAGATACGCACACGCATATCACATGCACGCGCGCACATTACCCAGATGGCACACAATGAACGTACATGTCACGCGCACACCTCTGAGGAACTGATGTGGAGGCACCGGAGGCATTGGCCCGGCAGCAGCAGGTGGTCTACCCCGGGGCAGGGGGTAGGATGGTCTTCCTGGAATATGCCGAGGGTTGTGCTGGACCACCAACGCTTGGTTGCCACAGCCACACTGGAAAACAAATCTCATACTGGCCCTTGAAGTTGTCCACGCTTACTGCACACTTGGCCACAGTAATTGGGTCAGGCTTCATCTTTGTAGGAGGTCTGCTGGGAGCACTTTAAACTCCAGAAAGAGCTCATTAAACTTTGCAGTGGTCTCGAGACGGTGACTGGGGACCATCCTTGCCCACGCTGACTTTATTAAATTGAGGCCCAGGGAGGGTGAGAGTCATGTGCAAGATTGTTTAGCCAGGGAGCAACAAATTCAGTAGGAAAAAAAAATAATCCCAAACGCAGCCTCACGAGCCCCCAGAGTTGGCAGAGACTCTGAGACAAAGTGATAGGCGGCCACACCGGTCCTGAAATGACTCAGTGAGTCTGTTAAATGATCAGGTGGTGACAGACGAATGCCACTATGATGGATGTACCTCCTCTCCTCCTTGGTGGGGGTTGTGTTGGCTCCGTGGTCCTGTTCCCAGAGTCACTCAAAAGGAGACCAGTGCATTATCGTCAGGTGCAGATCTAGGATCTTCCTCCCTCATCCACCCTGGAAGAACGAGGGTGGGGTGGGGTGGGGGGAGGACTTATGGAACTGTTATGGGCCGGTGGGCTGACTGATGTCATCTACAAAACTGGAGGTGGCCGTGGCTGGGGACCGGGCTCTGAGATGTTTAGATTTATAGTAGGATTTCTCAGCTTCAGCATCGTGACGTGGGGCTGGATCTTCCTGTCTCGGGGAAGGCTGTTCTGTGTTGTAGGGTGTTTAGCAGCATCCTGGCCTCTACCCTCTGGATGCCAGGACCACTTCCCCACCCCCTCACCAGGGGTGACAACAAAAAATATCTCCAGTCATGGCCCAACATGCCCTGGGCAAGGCGGGGAGAGAGACCAGCCCTCTTGAGAACCAGTGGTATCAATGTATTTAGTCGACGTGGGGTACGACTGTCTTCATGCCCACAGTTGTCTTGCCTCTTAGCCCTTCACCCTCCCCATCCATCCCTGCCCTCCCCGTCTGTGCACCGGGCACCATGGTGGCGGAGGACGAAGCCTTCGCCTGGGGGGCCGGGGGTACAGCAAAACCCGTGCCCCCTCCTCCCCGAGCCTCTACCACTAGCAAATGTGGGGGCAGTCGGTGATTTCAAGAAGCAAGCGCGCTTCGGAAGGCTGGGCATGGCAGCTGGCGAAACGGGGCTTTCTTTTCTCTTCGCTCAAAGTCCTCATTCTCTGCAGAGCCCGCGAGTGGCCAGCTGAGACCCGAGGCAGCCCTGCAGGCGAGGGCAGGCAGCAGCACAAGCGCCCCTCTGTCCTTTCTCCAAAGGGCGTCTGCCTTCCTCCTCCTCCCCCTCCTCCTCCCCCTCCTCCCCCTCCTCCCCCTCCTCCTCCCCCTTTGGAAACTCTTGTTTGTTTTTTCCCCTCCATCCCGGCCGCGGCCTCCCTCCCCGACCCGTGCCCGAGTCCTGGTACACCTGACTTATTTATTTATTTACGGCTGGAGTATTTGAGCGGGGGGAGGGGGGGGTTGGTTAGTTCGGGTCTATTAAGTTCGCTCCCCTTCCTGCCTGGGAACCCGGGTAATGAGTAACCATAGCGTGCTGCAGGCAGCTGTCTCGGACAAACCCGGAGACGCCGCGGGAGCCGCATAAGGGAGCGTTTGTTCTGTCCCTTCTCAATAGCTCCTTGTGCAGGAGGCAGGGTGATGGGAGGGAGGCAGGGAAGGAGGAAGAAAGAGACAGACACTAAATCACGGCACTTTTGACAATTCCCCTCTTCTCTCCTCCCCCCCCCCATCCCGGTCCTCCTCCCACCTCCACCCCCCATCGTGGGCGTGGGGCTCTCAGACTCTTCCCGCTGCCTCATCTGAACCTTGTGGGGCGCCTTCTGGTGAGTCGTAGATGATATGAAGCCCGAGGGCTGATTTTTTCACTGTGGGGATGGTTCAGGTGCCCTGGCTCTCCCTCTGGCTGGGTAGCTGAACACAATGCCCATTGTCCTCCGGTTCATTTAATGATCCAATAAACCTCTAGATATCTCTTCCCAACCTTGGGTGCCTGGCTCTGCTATAAAGCTGTTTGAGAAGCGCTTTCATAAAGCAGTTCAAGTATATTATGGGATTAGTCATATGTGCCACAATCGACGTGGGGCTCATTAGGGCTCTACTTGATTCGTGGTATTGTGGAGACCAGAGAGACAGACCAAGAAATATATTGCCCTGTTGGCCTTTGGAAAACCTCCCAAGTGATAGTCCTGTCCGTTCATTCAATGTGCTGGTATTAAATATCTACAGCAAGCCAGCCGCTTGGCTAGGTACTAAGGACAACTATTGAAATGAATAGGGCATGATTCTTGCCCTCAAGTTTACAAAGTGGTAAGGAAAAGAGGAAAGAACTCATGTCCACGGATTAGGGTGATATGGAGTTGAATGAGTTATATGCCCTAAGAGGGGTACAAATAAAATATCCCAGGAGAGCAGAGGAGGGAAAAGATCAAAATATTTGGGAGGCTAGGCTCCAGGAAGTAAAGACGAAGGGTAGTCCCTCCTCCAGGCAAAGGAAAAGTTTTAGCAGAGAAATTGAGGCAGGCAGGCGTGGAGCATATTTGGAGAACAAGTTGGGGCTGGGTCGGTTAAGTCGTGGGCAGATGAATCAAGGTCCACGTTGGGTTTTAATTAATGAGGCCACGGTGTGTAAGATGCATTTAAAGGGGAGGACGTTAGCCACGTGGAAACCAGTTAGAAGGGGATCCTCCGAGACCCCTGGGTGGCTCAGTGATTGAGCGTCTGCCTTCGGCTCAGGGTGTGATCCTGGAGTCCCGGGATCGAGTCCCACACTTTGTTCCTTGCGTGGAGCCTGCTTCTCCCTCTGCCTGTGTCTCTGCCTCTCTCTCTCGCTGTGTCTCTCATGAATAAATAAATAAATAAAATCTTAAAAAAAAAAAAAGAAGAGGATCCTTCAAGATGGAAGCAAATGGGCAAATGAAAGGGTGGGCAAGATGGTGAGTGGTAAGATGGCGGGAGGTTAGGAACCATGGAGACCATGGCATGGAGGGGCGCTGAGCTCTTAGCTTGGGTGACCAGGGGGACGGAGCTGGAGAAATGTAACAAATTGGGAGGTCCAGCGAAGGATCAGAACCGAGGAGCAAGATGAGCCGTGTGGTTTGGATGCGTTGGGTGTGAGAGGCCAGCAGGACACCAAAGAGCACATGCCCCATAGTCAGTTGGAAATGGAGCTCCAGAGCTTGGACGGGAAGTCAGAGCTGTGATCTCTCGCTAGCTATCCACTCTAACGCTTCCCCAATGGCGGGGTGGGGGAGACAAATACAGGGCTAGATCTCTTCCCTTGGCCTGTCACCATCTTGTCCCCACCCTTCCCCATCCTGCTCCCTGCTCCAGGAGCTGCCCTATCTGGATAGCATCAATGAGTTCTCATGGCCTCTGGATTCCAGCTGGATTCAGCCAGTGGAACAACAGGCAAGAGACGGACAGTAAGAGGGGAGTAGCCGCAGTTCTCAGCAGGTGGGTCTCCCTCTGTAGCTGCCCTCTCCAGATTCTGGGAACAATTGCTCCCCCCACCCCTTGTCCCCTCTGGCTTAGTGGGAGGTCAGGCGTCATCACTGGCTGGTGCTGAGGCCCTGTACTCTTCCTCGTTGGTTTCCCTGAACCTTACCTATCCCCCTGTGCCCAGTCCCTGCCTTAAACTCTCGTCAACCCTACAGTTGGGATGGGCCTTTTGTATCCTATCAGGACCCCGAGTAATACAAAAACTAGAGTCAGGGCCACGTTGAACCCATCTCGTCTCTTCCTCACAGATGATATTCCTAATCAAGAAAGACCTTCTAAGAAATGGACAAATAATCATTACAGTTGAGAAAAGCTCTACAAGCTGAAATGATTCACAGATTTTCTAGGACTCGTCCATCATTCTGAACATGAAGGATCGGCTCTTGATCTTTTGCTTTTCAACATTTCTAGATTCCTCTCTCTCATACTGTGTCTGTTCCCAACTTCCCCAGGAAACTTCAAAGCTGCTTCTTAACACTGAGATGAGTTACTGTTTTAAGTCAAAGCTATGACTTCTGAGCAGCCTCTACCTTCTTTCCCAGTGCGCTGAGGGAGATGCTCTTTGCTATGCTAGAGCCCACCTAGAGTGGAACCAGCATTACCTAAGCAGAAAGGAATTCTGCTCAGGAGCATTTGCTTTTTTGTTCAAGTTTATTAAAACTACTAAAACTGAGCAAATTTCTAGCTGGAAGATAGCCTCTGGGTATCAGTCTGTTTTAAAATGCGTGCGTGCACATCATGCGATGTGTGCTCTCCTGCCTTGGTGGTTGCCGTGGCTGTCTTGTCACGACCTCTTTGCACGTGGTCGGGAGCTCATGGCCTTTTCCATTGAAAGTGGTAGACACCCAAATGGAACTAGCATGGGCCCAAGGGAGAATGTACTGGAAGGATTTGTGGCAACAAAAAAAAAAAAAAAAAGGAAATATCAAAGGGCAGGTTGGAAAGGAAATAGTCTATGTGCAGAACATGGTGCAACTGCTTTTCTCTGCACGTGAGCTTTTTTCTCATTTCCGATCTGCTTTGTCCATGTGGTAAGAAGAGGAGTCTTCTCGAAGAAGGGAGGTACTAGGCAAATACATGTTCATCACAGGCATTGTCAAATAGTAATTGTTTTTAGAAGTAAAGTAATCAACATTATGGGACTTTACTAGGTTCCACAAACACCATTGGGCATATTCACCACTTAATTGACAGAAGCTATCAGTTAAGCAAATAAATAAATCAGGTAATTGGCAGTGTCATTATTTTCTGATTGCTGACGGATGGACCTTAGTTATTTGATAGGGTAGTGATTGAGGGTGTATGATAATGGTCCATAAATGAGATCACACAGGTTCAAGCCTCAGCTTATGTGACCTTGGGCAAGTCACTCAACACGCCTGACCTTGTCTCCTTATCTACAAAAATGGAAATAACGGTACTGTCACCTCAAAGTGTTGACGTGAGCTTGAATGATGTAATGTTTGCAAAATGGTGTTGCAAAGCCTCTTAGGGTTTAAGATCGAAGAGGGAAGACACTGTGATCTGTTAATCCCAGCACCACTCAGGTTTCTGTAGACCCTTTGCATCTCATCAGTTTTCAGAGTCGTCTTACAAAATAAGGACGGATGGGAAAAATCATCCCTACGTTTGAGATGGAGTAAACAGGTCCAGAAAGGTTGAGTGACTTCTTGAAGATCACGCAGCAGAGGCAATACCAGAGTAGGCCATGTGTCCAGACTTCAGCTTGGTCTAGTCAACATGACCAGTCATTAGTCAAGGATGGCTTCTGTGCAAGTGACACAAATCCTGCCATAACCTGTAAGAATAAACAGTGAGGACTCGTATGACGTCACATAACAAGAAGTCCAGAGGTAGGATGGGCTTCAGGACTAGTCGATTTGGTGGATCAATGATGTTGTCAGGGACCCGGGTCCTCCCAGCCCCAGCATCACCTTTGTCCTGAGGCTGGTCGCTGGCATGGTTCCAAGATCGCTGTGCCTGGCGATTGACGCGACACATTTCAGATCAGGAAAGAATGTTGTCCCACCCTTTCATTTTATTGGTGAGCTCTGAATGCCTAGCCAGAAGTCACGTGGTGGCCCAGAAATGTAACACGTGATTAACGTGAAATCAAGTGCACCTCAATGGAGAGGACTCAGGTGGTCAGGAGTGGAGGGCAGGCTGACTTCTCAGCTCCTGGCTTGTATTAGAAATTTCCGGGTCTCACAGTTTGCCATTAAATATGGATTCCAACTATTTTAACTATTTTCAGTGATACTGGTTTTGTGGCATTGCCGCTTTAGGTGACCACTGAAATTGCAGCATCTCCCAAATGTGCCTTCATCTGCTAGGTTCAGAGGGAATGCCAGAGGCAACCAGGCCATCACTCAGATGTAGTGTTCTCATTCTACAGGGAGGACTTGTGCTTCCCTTCTCCCCTTGGTTCTCTGTCTCCCCTGAGCCCCTGGCCATCACCAACCTACTTTTTGTCTCTATGGATTTGCCTGTTGGGGACATTTCATACAAATGGGATCACGCAACGAGTGGCCTTTGTGTGTGACTTCTTTGCTTAGTGTATTTCAGCGTTCCTCTATGTTGTACCATATATCAAAACTGCATTCCTTTTCATTGCTGACTAATATTCCATTATACAAATATATCATATTTTGTCGATCTGTTCATCTGTTGATGGATATTTGGGCTGTTTCTGCTTCTTGCTATTATGACTTGTGCTGCGATGAGTATTCGTGTGGACATATGTTTTCACTTCTCTCGGGCAGATACCTAGTAGTGGAATGGCAGGGTCATATGGGCACAATACCTGTAATCATGGGAAGATTGCCAGGTTGTTTCCAAAGTGATTGCAACATTTTATGGTTCTACCAGTGGTGTCTGAGCGTTCCAGTTTCTCCATATCCTTGCCAACACCTGTTTTTATCATGTCAACTTTAATACAGGTAGTTTAACTACTTCCTTTCCAATCTGGATGCCTTTGTTCTCTTGCCTAGTTGTTGTGACTACAGCCCCCAGCATGATGTTGAGAACAGGGGGTGAGAGGAGACATCCTTGTCTTGTTCCAGACCAGACCACATCTAGTCTTTTACCACGAAGGATGCCCTCAGCTGTGGTTTTTTCATAGATGGCGTTGATCAGGCTGGATAAGCCCCTTGCATTCCTAGTTGGCTGCGTGTTTTTATGAGGAAAAACTTTTAGATTTTGTTAAATGCTTTTTCTGTGTCAACTAAGATGATCAGATAGTTTTGTCTTGCTGTTTTTTCAAGTCATATAGTGAATTGTGTGGATTAATTTCCTTATGTTAAATCAACTTTACCTTCCTGGGGTAAAATCCCACATGGCCATGGTATACGATCATTTTACATGTTGCTGAATTTGGTTTGCTAGCATTTTCCCATGTATATTCCCGAGGGATATTGGTCTCTAATTTTTTTGTCTTGGTAACCAGGCAGTCCTGGGTATAACTGGGCATTAGGGTAATACTGGCTTCATAGAATAAATTGGGAGGTGATTCCTCTTATTCTATTTTTTGGGAGAGTTTGTGAAGGATTAATTGTTTGTGAAGATTTAAATGTTTGTTAGCTTTCACCTGTGAAGCCATCTGACCTCGAGCTTTACTTTGTGTGAGATATTTTTTTTTTATTCCTAATTCAATCTCTTGTTATAGGTCTACTTCAATATCCTATTTCTCAGATGTTTTTTGAAAATAGGTAGGTTAAAGGTCAATTTGCCAGATAAAATAATTATTAAAGAGTCATACATTCCATTTGAAAATACTGCTGTTGACATGTTGAACTTCCAAAGTGGCTTCAAGTAAGTGGTGAAAAGCATCGAATGAGACCCCTCCCTATTCCTCAGGACCTGGCTTTGCCACTCATCATCTGTGTGACCGGGGACAGGTCACTATGTCTCTGAATGCCCTGTTTCCTCATCTGCAGCTGCTTTGCTGTGTGTCCTAGAGGAGTTGCTTGTCTTCTCTGGGCCTCACTTGCCAAATATGTAAAATGAAGCAATGCACCAATTCCCCAGGAATGTCTACATCGACGTGGAAGCTCTCAATAGCCATTTAGTTGAATAAAGGAATTAAAATGTGATGGTTTGTTATTCTATCACGTGGGCCTTTTCTCTGGAGCCTGTGAAAATTCCTGGTGGCTTCTGGCCTCGTCAGCAACCTGTACACAAGGCTGGCCCCCATTTTCCTGTAGGAAACCCAGATCTGTTAATTAAGGGTAGGCCCAGAACTATTTCTTCACTGGACAGCCATTCCTTCGGGTGGTCTGGCTTCTGGCAAGCAGAGAGGCAGGGGTTGTCAAGGGAAAATCAACAGATTGTACAGAATGAGCCAATTTTCTCATCTGTAGGTGGGGGGCACTGATGGGTGGGAAGGGCAGGCTTAGATATGCATGTTGGCCATTATTAGCTACTCCTTCTTTCTGCCCCTTTCTTCCCACCCGCTCCCCAGTGAAGGAGAAGGAAGGGACAGAGCTTTCAGTGTTGGATGAGGTAAGTGAGGAGGCTGATTTCAGAACCTCAGTGCAAACAAAGCCTCAGTGTTGCAAGGGGCACGCCTCCCCCTTACTGGGGGGTAGGAGGGGTGGGGTGGGGCTGAGCATTTTCCCAGCACTGCTCGATCACATCTCCCACCCATCTGACCCGCTCCCTGGGATGGAAGAAATGACCCGGGAGAGAAAGAGAGGGCATCTCAGGTGAATGCCTGGACGGTGTCTTGGAGAGTATTTGCATTACAAAGCTTCTTGCAAAATCTGGGTAGGGCTTCCCGCTGCTCACCCTGGGGAGGAGCCCTGGGCACGCCCCAGGCTCTGTGTCCCCTGCACACAACCGTACACCCCTGCACAGATGCCTGTTTGGTTTTGCTAGTTCCGTGAAAGGGAAAAGGTGTAGTCTAACTGTCCCATCCTGGGCTTTCAGTCACCGTAGGCTGGCATGCCTGGGCGTCTGGGGCTTTCTGAAGCCACCGCAATCTCAGGGGGACAATGTGGGTTCTTGGTTGAGCAGCTTTCTGACATCCGTGGGTGACATCGGGGACAGCTGGCTGCCACATTTCACCCGGACTTGAGACGGTATCAGACCGGTTCTGACAGAGTGCTCTAGGGAGCATAGCCAAGCTTCCCTTCCTCCTCCCCCAGCAAGCACCTCCTTGCCTTTGTCTCCAGGTCATCCTTTCAACAAGCTTCTCTGTCTGCTTTTATTTTTTTAATTTTTAATTTTTTTTTTTTTTTAGATTTTAAAAATTTATTTTAGAGAAAGAGCCATTCGGGTGAGCTGGTGGGGTGGGAGGAGGACAAGTAGACTCCATGCAGAGCCCAATGTGTGGCTTGATCTCACAACCCTGAGATCATGACCTGAGCCAAAATCAAGAGTCAGACGTTTAACTGACTGAGCCACCCAGGTGCCCCTCTGTCTACTTTTAAAGCCCAAGCCCAGGCCGCCTCCCCCAGGAAGCCTTCTCCGACTACCCCCTTTGCTCACACTACTGCCTCAGATGTAGGTGTCTGCGTGTGTCAGTCGTGGTCTAGTTTTTATTTTTTTTAAGATTTTATTTATTTATTCATGAGAGACACACACAGAGAGAGAGAGAGAGAGGCAGAGACACAAGCAGAGGAAGAAGCAGGCTCCATGCAGGGAGCCTGATGTGGGACTCGATCCCAGGTCTCCAGGATCACACCCTGGGCTGAAGGCGCGCTAAACTGCTGAGCCACCCGGGCTGCCCAGTCGTGGTCTAGTTTTGATCAGTTTTGTGACTTATCCTTAGAGAAGCCTTTCCATGTCAGACCTTTTTCTGCTGTGACAGCCTCTTTTCCTAAACTTTTTCTTTCTTCCTTTGTTTATTTCACATTGTGATCTGCAGTTATTTCATTTGGTTGTTCAGTTTTTTTATTATCTGTCTCCCCCATGAGGATAAGGGTCTTGAGTGTCAGCTTTGTAACTCCTCCCCCACTGGCTAGCATAGGGCCACGGCTTGCTTGGTGCCAGATAGATGTTTGTTGAATGAAGCAAAGAAGAAATGAAAGGTCACCGTTGTTCAGTCCAGAGGCAGAAGGCTATCGACTCCCACTCTTCCTAGCACTTCTAGGGCAGACACTATCCTTTTCCTATGTGGTAACATCACCAACTTTAACCCCCTCATGATGCCATCGACCCACAGAAATATTGATGGGTAGGATAATGCCAGCATGCAGATGCAGGGGGATTAATTCTATCCATTTGGGCAGCTTGCTGTAATATCAAGCTTTTGGGTAGAGCTTTGTGGACAGGACTTCTGGGAATTCAGGATAGTGTGTGAGATGAGTTAAGTTTGTTCACCATTTACCTGCATTTAGTTTGTTATAGCAACGTAAGCTGGGCAATGAAACCAGCCAATGTTGGCTGAGGCCCTATTAAGGAGTTTTTTTTTTTTTTTGTTAAGCCTATGTCCATAGTCCTTGACACTAGGGTCCTTAAAATTTATCAGAGGAGCAAAAAATATACATGTGTAAGTAACCAGTGCTGAAAGAGAACATATTGCCAATGTCAAATGAATGGATGTAAACAAAGCGCAGAGAAGAGAACCATTGTTGGAATGGGGTGGCAGGGAAGACCATCCCAGAGGAGCCTTGAAGGACAGAACCTGGCACCAAGCATGGCATAAAGGAGCCCTTAAGGATAAATCTGGCAAAATCTGAGGAGCATTCCTGGCAGATGGGATGGGTTGAGCAATGGGGATTCATCAAGGAGGGAGGCTAAAAGGGCCTGAACTATGGTGGGAATAATGGAAAAATGGAAATAAAGATACGTCAAAGGGTGAATCAGAAAGACTCAGAGAGGTGGAAGGAATAGAGCAAAAGAATAAAGGATTTGGGGATTTCAACCCTGTTGTCTGGGAGACGTAGAAAATCATAGGTGTAAATCAAGAGACCCAAAATGCAAACCAATTTGTGGGGGGGGGTCTTATTTTGGATTCTTCTCAAAGTAGATACATAGTTGGGTGTAAGTCATTGATCCATAGTTGGGTGTAAGTCATTGAGAGTTTATCTTCGGAAGCACAAGTGAAGGATTGGGGGGAGTGAATAGAAGGGAGAACAGGCAATAAATGGTGGGTTAATGAGAAGTTACGCCGTGGGAATACAGGGCTGAATCTTTCTGGAGAAGCCCTGAGCAACTGGGTAAACTTCAGACTCGCCACATCAAAGGATTATCCAATGACTTCCTTCTTTCCCTCATTGCTTGAGGGATGTCCTTGGAGGACACGTTTGCGATGTTCCTACAAGGAGCTGAATAAGCCCCAAGAGCATCAGCAAAGAGGAAACACGACCGCAGCTGGCTGAGGCAGGAAGCAGTCACTTGCTAGAATTGTCCACTGGCGATGAGGTTCTGTTGGGTGAGGCATGGACAGTATATGGGTAAAGGTGCTTGTTCTCAGGCAGCCTGAGGTGGAGACATCCAGCAGGCAGGTGGGAGGCAGCCAGAGTCGATTCAAAACTCCTAGTGGGTGAGACTGGGTGTGAAAGAGAAAGCCCCCAAGGAGGGAGACGAGTGGGCAGCTTGGCACTGGAGTCTGGCACCTGCCCCATGTTTAGGGGGTCAGGGTGACAGTGTAGTTAGTGAACAGCACCAACATGGTGCCTGGCACATTACTGCAGAAGCCAAGGGAGGGAGGGATTTCGAGAAACTTCTAGGAAGGCCTCTACGAGCTCCCCAGAGGCAGAAGAGGGGCTGAGTCTGCCTGAGAAAGCCCAGCGGATGGAGGTAGGAAGGTGGTGGGTCAGGCCCAAGTAGGTTAGGTTACCTTGTGTGTCATCTGTAAGACAGCCATGATCAGAGCATTCAATGTGGAAATGCTTGGCATGGAGCCCGACAATGACATTTTTAAGAATCATTTATTATTGAGAACTGAGCCTGTTCCAAAGCCAAGGAGGAGAAGATGACAGTCCTGGGACATGGAGAGAGCGGTGTGGGCTCTGATGACACCTCATGTGGTGGCACATGTGACCACACACACACACTTGGAGTTGTCCAGAGGTGGAGTGGTCTGGTTGGCTGATCCTTCCTGAAACATCCTGGTGGTTTGGGCGCACTCACTTCCATTCAGCAATAGCATTCTTCCCCCCAGAAATCCATTTGAGTTTGCCTGTCTCTTAGCTATTTTCGTGTCTCGACCAAGGATGGAAACCCCAGGAAGCCCGGTTTCATAATTAGAGCTCACAGATATGCGCTGTCACTTCTCAAAATGCCCCGGTGCCTTTGGCTCTTTCCTTGTGCAATCCCTGCTTTGAAATTTTTGGACATGGGCACCAGGTGCATCTGTGTATTTTAGCTTGTCGAGACGCATAGTCCGTGATCTGGGCGCATGCGGTGTGGGCCATCGGGTCAGTCTTGGAGTTCGTTGAATTTCCTTCATGGCAAACTAGTTCCGAATGCTACGTCTCCCTTGAACTGCTAAACATAGGAAGGCTCTCCAAAACGTATTGCTAAGAAGAAAAAAGGATATTGCAGAACGAGATGTATGGTATTGTTCCATTCATTTAAGATCAGCAGCCTGGCTAAGCCTTTTAATTCTTTAAAGTAGGATTGTGTATGCATGGAGGATTATTGCAAAACCAAAAAGAATCTTTAAATGTACATCAGACAATGCAGGTGCTGATGCTTGGGGTGCAGCCGGAGATTCTGATTTTTGAGGCAAGCGTCTGCGTGGTCCTGATGCTGCAGCTCTGTCTAGTAGAACTTTCGGCCCTGATGCAAATGTTCTGTATCTGTGCCGCCCAGGATATGAGCCACTAGCCACCCGTTGCTGCTGAGCACCTGTTGCTACTGGCTGGTGCAACTGAGGAACTGAATTTTAAGCTTGATTTACTTTTCATTCCTTTGAATTTAAGGAGGCACAGGCGGGCTTGTGGCTACTGTTGGAGACAGTGCGGTTCTCAACGGTAAACTTTCCGAGGGCAGGGATTAGGTCTCATTTATCTGTGTACCCTCTTCGGGATTTGCACATGGTGGGAATAATTACGATGCCAATAATACCTCCTTCTATTACCCTAAGGTTGTGTTTGACGGACTCCTTTCACGTACAGGATCTTCTTGAAGCTTCCCGATGGTCCTGTTACTGTCTGTGTAGAGTCAGTATTTATTTACTGAGCACTTGCTTTGTGGCGGCCACTGTCACGTGTGTCTTCTAGGCTCTAAATCATCTGTGCCTTGAAACATCCCCACTGAATTAGCCCCTCTCTGCAGGTGATGATATTGAGGCACAGACCCATCAGTAGGTACCCAGCTCCAGTCCCTCAGCCAGATGGTGACAAAGCTGGGCTTTGAGCCTAGGATCTCGGCTGGCTCAGATCCCCCACATTTAACCTGATATTTTTGCCTCAGAACTCACCTCCTCCTCCACAGGTGTTTCCTTTTTAACAGATAGAACAGTGGAACTTGGACTTTCCCAAAGGCAGGACCTGAAGACCAGTGCCCGGTTACCACATTTTATGTACGTTCATTGCTGGAGACAAGGTGACCAGCTCTGAGTGCTCCTGTCCCAAGCCAGGTCCCACCATCACGCTAGTCCTCTGTCTTGCACTGACCTTAGACAGCATCTCCTTTCAACAAGGAAGAGTAGAATGGGCGATGGAAGAGTGTGGCCGGGATGGGGGTGGGGAGGACAGAAGGAAGGACAGGAGGACAAATAGACTCACCAAAGGCTAACATTCATGGAGCGCCTGTGATGGTCAAGGCCGTGCTGGGTGCTTTGTACCCATTCAGGCACTTTCTTTTTTTTTTTTTTTTTTTTAAAGATGTTATTTATTTATTCATTTATTTATTCATGAGAGACACAGAGAGAGAGGCAGAGACACAGGCAGATGAAGAAGTAGGCTCCCTGCAGGGAGCCCGATGTGGGACTCGATCCTGGGACTCGGGGATCACAACCTGAGCCCAAGGTAGATGCTCAACCCCTGAGCCACCCAGGCATCCCTCAGCCACATTCTTATACCAGCTTGTGCAGAGCACCCGCTCTTCCTGAAATGAACCCTAGTGCAGCTAGCACAAGAGTGAGAGGATTCAGTCCTGCTGCAGGGGGATTTATAGACAGACCATCTGGAACTGTGGAGAAAGTGGAGATGTCTCTGAGAGAACTCTCGGTTCGAGTCCAGACTCCGTTGTTTGCTCTGTGACATTAAGCAAGTTGTCTAACTGTTCCCAGCTTTGCTTTTGTCTCTAACATGAGGTTAATACTGCTTGTGCTCTCTCTGTCAAATAAATAAAATCTATTACAAAAATAAAATTTTTTTAACTTTTTGAATAATGTCTGTTTTAAGATT
This sequence comes from Canis lupus dingo, assembly GCF_003254725.2. NCBI lineage: Eukaryota > Metazoa > Chordata > Mammalia > Carnivora > Canidae > Canis > Canis lupus. The sequence continues at coordinate 8,103,938 of NC_064251.1, forward strand.
TATTTTATTATTTATTTATGAGAGAGAGAGAGAGAGAGGGAGAGAGATTGGCAGAGACACAGGAGGAGGGAGAAGCAGACTCCATGCCGGGAGCCCGATGTGGGACTTGATCCCGGGACTCCAGGATCGCACCCTGGGCCAAAGGCAGGCGCCAAACGACTGAGTTACCCAGGGATCCCCATGTCTCAGTTTTAGAATAGACTTCCAGAACAAAAATAATACCAGGAGTTCCATATACCTCACATCCAGTCCCCATATTAACATCTTTAATTAATGTGGTGTACTTGTAACGATTAGTGACTCAGTATTGATACAGTATTGAATGAACTCTACACTTTATTCAGATTTTCTTAGTTTTGATCTAATATCCTTTTTTTCTGGGCCAGGATGTCCCCTTGGGCTCCTCTGAGCTGTGACACTTCCTCAGACTTTCCCTGTTTTTGATGATCTTAACATTTTTTTGATGGCCTTGACATTTTTGAGGCATCCCGATCAGGTATTTTGTAGATTGTCCCTCCGCTAGAATACTACTCTTGATTAGATGATGAGGAGTTGACAACCACTCCCCCCATCCATACTTTACTCTTGAAAGGGTGGGGGTGACAAAGAAAGAAAGAAAGAAAGAAAGAAAGAAAGAAAGAAAGAAAGTCAGTCACTATGGGCAGCCTACACTACTGTGGAAAGTTATGCTCTACTTCCTTGAGGGCAAAAATACCTGCATAAATTTTTGGAATTCTTCAGCACAGATTTGTTTATTTTCCCCTCATATATTTAGTTATTCAATTATCTATATCAAGATAGATTCATGAACATTTATTTTTTTACTTTGGGTTAAAATCCACTGCGACTATACTTAGTTTGTTACTCAGATTGTTTCCCGACTTTGGATATTATAGGAATAACTTCAGTTGGATTCTGTATGCCTTTGATGCACCCTTATCCTTGTATGTGAGGGTGTGTGTGTATACATGTGCACGTGTGTGTGTGTGTTCACACTTTCTTACTTTCTGGCACTCCAGATGCTCCAGGCTCATCTTGTATATTTCCTACCCCAATCCTAAAACCAGCCATTTCTCTGAGGAGCCCTGGTTCCTCTTATTGGACAGCGGTATGAGAAACAAACCACAGATCTAATGCTCATTACTGCTGGGGGGTCATTGTCTGGAGGAATGTGTGTGGATAGGAACCCACGTATGCAAAACTGTAACAATCCTCCAGGACTCTGAGATGATAAACATCTGTCACTCTAAGCCACCCAGTTTGTACAGCAGCCCTAGGAAATTAATACAAGACCCTTCCCCTCCTCTGCAGTGAGTCTCCCTCCCTGTTTCCTTCTTTTATACCCTCACAGTTTCTCCGCACAGCCAGCTGTCTGCCTGCCTTTGTTGTTTCGTGTCTCTTTGGCTACTTCCTACCCATTCCTTCCAGATTCCACTCAGACACCAGCCCTCTGGCTGCCTTGGCATGCCCCCCCACCATGCACAGTTAGGTGCCCTGGTCCATACAGCCCCTTGCGTGTCCACATAGTTACTGCGACGTCGCTGTCGCCTCTCACTTGACTGTGCGCTCCTTGAGGGAAGACTCCGCCTTTGGCTCCCAGGGTGTGCAGCTGCTCAGGTGTCCCATACACCAGGAGAAGGCTGCAGAAACTGAAGCCTGATGAAGGCCATGGCAGCTCCAGAATTTTATTCTAGGAGGGTCCCAAGGTGGCATTTGGTTTGCAGGAGCGGAACCCCGAAACCAAAATTGCCCAGCACTTAACAAGCGTTAGAGAATTACAGTTCGTGTTAGAGGCGGAGAGATCAGGCCGCGTTGTGCAGGGGTCACCTCCCTCTACAACCCGGTGGAAGCAAACTCTAATATCCTTTGCTTCCGATGAAGAATCTGAGGAGCTGCCATGCTCTTGATCAGACTTCAGTTTCTGCAGCCTCGCAGGTCACACGCTTCCTTGAAGGTCACACGGGCGGCTCATGGCAGGCTGGGACTGCAACCTAGCTCGGTTTGTCTGACTCCAGGCTTGTCATCGCGGGAGGCGTTTAGGGGGCTTGAGGTCCCCCACCTTGTGCATCAAGGACCAGCCTAGATCTAACGGAGTTGACAGCGAGGCGGGAATCCCAGCCTTCCCTGCGAAGGGAGGGCGCAAGGGGGCACCGCTGTTGAGGGCGAGCGGCAACCATGCCAACAGCTGTTGTGCATTAGCTGGGATGGGGTGGAGGGAACTACAGTTCCCAGGAAGCAGTGCGGCTCCCTGGCTGCCCCGCTCAGGCCACGCCCAGACCACGCCCCCACCCGCCTCGGCCACGCCCCGGCCACGCCCCCGGGCCGGCTGGTATATAAGGGCCGAATGGCCCGGCGGCGGGCAGAGCGCGGAGGCGGCGCGGGCGCGCGCGGTGCTGCCGGGGCCGGAGGAGGCTGCTGCTCGCCCGCTCGCCCGCTCGCCCGCCCGCCGCTCCGCGCTTCTCCCTCCGCCTCCCCGGCCCCGCGCACCTACGAGCTCCGGGCCGCGGGCCGAGCTGCCCCGGGCGCTGTCCGGGCCTGCAGAGGGGATGCCGGCGGGGACCTCGGGCTCGCGCCGGCGTTGCGCAGCAAAGAAAGGCGAGGCGCGGCGTCGGGGCTGCGCGCCCTGGAGCTCCGGGACGCGGCACTTGGGAACCCCCGCGGCGAGCTCCCGCCATCTCCGCGCGGCCGGAGCGCGCAGCCCGGGGCTGGCCTCGGGTGGAAAGTGCGGGGAATGGGGCGAGGGGCTCCGGACCCCCCACCGTGGATTACTTGGTGTGCATCAGCCGGGCTCAGACGACCCCCACCCCCGCGACCTCGTCTGCGTCCTGGGCTTGCTTCCTTCCACCTGGCAGTCGGGGCGCATACCTGGCAGGTAAGTGTTCCCTGCGTTTCGAGGGAGGGGGTTTGGTGCGCTCCTCTCTCCCCGCCTCCCCCCCCCCCCCCCCCGCGCCGCTTTCTGGAGCTCTTGGGGTTTGCACGGAAATTTCTGCTCTCGCACTGACATCTCCGCAGAGACATCCCCTCGGCCCCCCTCCGGGCGGCCCCCCGCGGGACAGACCCTCCGCCGGGGTGGGGGTGGGGGTGGGGGTGGGGGTGGGGGGCCCGTCGCCCTAACCTCCGCCCTCGTGGCCGCCCCGGGGCCCGTTACCCCGGGAGGGAGCGCTGCCGCCTCGCCGACCCAGACTGCGGCGGGCTGCGTGGGGGCTGCGGCGTCTCCCCAGGTCCCTGTGGCCGGGCCTTGGGTGAGCGGCTTAACTGCAGGGCCACCCACCCAGGGTGCTGTGGGCAAGGCTTCCCGAAGGATGGGAGACGGCAGGATCCCGGGGCACCGCGTCCACCGTCCGCCGTGCATGCACCGGGTTCCAGGTCAGCGTGGGGAGGGGGCTTAGTCTTGAACCCTGAGCTAAAAGCAAACCAGTTTTAATCTATAGCCGCATCCTCTCCTTGTCCTTTTGTGTCGGCCGCCCAGGCCACGGTTTGGGGCAGCTCCCGTGCCTGTCACTGAGTGGGCGACCCAATAGATGTTTGTTGAATGAATGACTGAGCTAGTCCGTCTTGATGTGCAGAGAAGCGGGGGTCTCCTTTACCTTCTCCCTCCTTGCCACTAGGGCTCAACTCCAGGACACCCCCCCCCCAACCCGGAAGATGGGCTTCCTGGTGATGCTTTCCCAGATGTGGGATTCACTCCCCCCCCCCCCCCACCTTGGCAGCCTGTCCCTGATGATCCATTTCCAGCCCAGAAGTCCCTCCTGCAAAGACAACTTCTGGAAGCTGTCAAGGGGGCCTCCCTGGGGGTGTTCTCAGGTGCTGTGCCTCCAGTGAGCACCTGCTGGGGGTGGGGGGAAGGAGGGAGGGCCAGGCACCGCAGGAGGAGAAGAGGTGGTCTGTGTTAGTACTGTCCCCTCCCCCCTGGAGCCTGTGCCTCTGGCTGCACCCAGGTCCCTGGAAATGCTCAGGTTGACGCAGCACCTTTTCCTGTGGCCTTTATACCCACCCTCTCCCCCTGGCAGCCTCCTGCCGCCCCCAGAGAGGAAATATTAAACTGTCCCACCATTCACGCACAGCTCCACCTCTGCACCTCACTCGATTTTAAAAGTATTCCGTGTTCTCTCTCTTCTTTGGAGGGCTTGGGTGGCTCCGTCGCTGAAGGGTCTGCCTTCAGCTCAGGTCATGATCTCGGGGTCCTGGGATCGAGCCCCACATCGGGCTCCCTGCTCAGTGTGGGGTCTGCTTCTCCCTATTCCTCTGCCTCTCCCCCTGCTGGGGCTCTGTCTGCCTTTCTCTCTCTCTCTCTCTCAAGTGAATAAATTAAAAAAGTCTTTAAAATGTAAAAGAAAACCACAAAAAAAGTGTAAAAAGCAGGAAAAAAATACTCAGTTCCAGTAGTGCTGGCAGTTTGATGCATTTCCTCATTGCTGAAGCCCTGCAATGTATACACTTTGTTTACTGCTTTTTTCCTCTCGATTTTGCTTGAACAGTTCCCCAGGTAATGGCTGTATTCCTCTGCCGGCATCAAATCCTAATCTGACAATTCCCCTCTTGTTGGACACGAAGGTATTTCTAGATGTTTACCCTTAGAAGTAGAGCCTCGGTGAGCATCTTTTCTACACAAAGCTTTGTCCACCCTTTGGATTATTTCCTTTGGAAAATTACCAGAAATCACTGTCTTTGCTTTAAGTCAGAGTCATGTCTGAAGCTGGAGAAATGCCCCTCTGGGTGGACATTTCGGAGCTGGCTTGGAGGAAGAGATCCCCACTTAATCTGTCACACACCTTCTGGCACCTGGGAGCCAGAAGACAGTGGGCGCTGGGAAGACACTTGCTGAGTAAATGCAGTGTTTCGTTCATTTCGGTTTTCCTGAGGCCAGCATTGGCATGAGAGTAACTTATGCTTTGCGTCCACGACTACCTTGTAAATTATTTTAGCAAGGCCACAGGTGAAGATTTAGTAGGCGGCTGGATTAAAACTGCTGTCCTTTTTTTTTTTTTTTTAAAGAATTCACTTTTGATTTTGATAGAGATCTAGATTTACAGGAAAGTCACAAAAATAGTACACGGAGTTCCCCTATACTCTTTACCCAGCTTCCCTGAATGTTAACATTTTTCATACCCACAGCGAGGTGGTCAGAGCCAGGGGATTAACATTCACAGACTACTTTGAACTCCTCTTTGGGCCTTATTCCGATTTCTCCTAAGGTCCCGCTGATGTCCTTTACCGGGCTCAGGAGCCGATTCAGAATCTTGCATTGCAGAAAATTCTGACGTAACAAAAAAAAGCGGGAGTTGAGAGGGATTCAGGAGATGCTCTTCTTCCTCTTTGTTTTTTTTTCCTAAACCATTTTATTGAGGTGTGATTGACATACACAAAGCTGTGCGAATTTAACGTATACAACTTGATGAGCTCGGTAATGAGTGTACACCGTGAGACCCTGACCACAGCCTAGGCCATAAACCTGCGTGGCCTCCAAAAGTTCCCTCCCACCCTCTTTATTATCATTATTATTTTGTTGATAAGAGCACTTACCAGAAGATCTTCCCTCTTAGCAAATGTTTAAGTGTACAATGCAGTATTGTTAACTGTGGACGCTGCGCTGTACAGGAGAACACTAGGCCTTATTCAGCTCAGCAGAGCGTCTTTATTCCGGAGAAGGTTTTTGAGTCGAGACTTCTTCCACTTTCTTGCCCAGGTTGACTTGCCCCTCGTCCCTCCCTATTTATGGCCAGCGGAGCCGCTGAGACCCGACGGGGCCCAGAGGAAAGGGGAGCCCCCGCCGGGAATGGCAGGAAACTTCTCTGTGTACCCCTCCTTCCTTCCCCCGACACCTCCACTGGGAGTGAGTCGTTGAGTAAAAATTGGGTTATAGCCTGATCTGTCCGGACACGTCTTCCAAGGGGTAGGTGGATGGATGACATCCGGTGTGCGTGAGAGCGAGCCGCCAAGCACCGAATCCGCTGCTGACAAGTCCGGCGTGCAATGCCTGTGTGGGTGACTCACGCCGGCCCGAGTAGCAGGTGTGCCGGGCTGCTAAGTGTGCAGACCCAGCAGAGGCCGTGTTTCCTGGTTATCTTGGCAGGTTTGAAGGAACAATGGGTTCTACTCTTACCTCGGACTGGATTTTGGGGATTGCCCAGCCCCAAGGGCCAGGGAGTGATCCCCCTTTTCTTTAGGGGGCTTCTTTCACCCAAGAGGGCTGCGGAGAGCCAGCCCGAAGGGGTTTTGGAAGTGGCTGATGTGGATGGAGGCCCGAGTGTCCTTGCATGAGAGAAGGAAGACCTGCGTTCAGTGAGGAAGCCCACGGCAGAGGCCCTTCTGCGCCTCCAGCAGAGACCACGTTAGCCTCAGTGTCGTCAACAGCCTACGTATGCTCGAGTTAGGGCCGTCCCCTCCTGCTGGGGGCGGCTGCCCAGAGCGAGTGGAGGTGATGTTTGTTCGGGATCAGGAAGTTTTGAGTTACTTGAGTCTCCACACAACAGACTTCAGTTGTCCAGAGAGAGTTTTGGGGGTGTTGTTGGGGGTCTGGTCGCCTAGCGTGGATGTTTCTCCTCCTCTTTGAAGCCCTTCCTGCCTTCCTATTAGACCTCCTGAGCTCTGGAGGATACTCATCCTCTCCTTCCCCGTCCCCCCCCCCCCCCACCATCCCCTGTGCGCACATACCGGCCCAGACGGTTTCCGTAACCCGGCAGCTCGGCGAGGAGCATAACAGGAAGTCTTGGTGGGAGACGGGCTGGGGATGTTGCCTCTACTTCTGGAACAGCTTCTTCTGTCTACACCTGCCTTGTCCCTCTCCTCAGTGACTCCTTGTGGGCCCTCCCTTCTCAGGAGCCTCTGCTGTCCCCTAGCTGGACGTGGGCCCGGTCCAGACTGTTCGCTGGGCCGCTCCCCCAGTCTCCCCAAGTTGTGGTTTGCACGAGAACGGATTGCCTGGGGAACTTGAGAAGAAGGAGTACTCTTCATGAGCACTCAGCAGCCATCCTGCCCTCCCCTGCCTTAGAGGCTCTGTTTGGGTATGTGTGGGGGCTGGGGATCTGCATTTTTGACAGGCTCCCCAGGCCATTCCAGTACAGATGGACACTTTAAGGATCAGGGTGTTGACTGATTTCTTGGCCAGAAAACCCTGCATTGAGACTTTCCCCCCCGCTGAAGCTTACCCAGCCACAAAACGATCTTTTCTCTCTTCCAGGAAGCCTTCCAGGCCTACCTCCACCGGGCTGGGGCCCTCACGTGCACTTATTTGGTTTGTAGGTACATCTTTTGAAATCTGAGTCTTGGCAATCAGGTATCCTTTGTGCTTGGTTAGGACAGGAATGGCTGTGTTTGGATGATAAAGGTTGGGCAGTTGTGGGTTTTGGGGACGACTTAGATCTGCAGGCTCTACCCCTGGGTTTGCGAGTTCCCGGGGAGCTTGGAAGAAGAGGCCCCGCGATAGGCAGCTTCCCGCTGCTTCTGTTAGTCGGGCCCACGCAGACCACTGCTCCTCCTGTTTCTGGACGTTGTCGTCCTAGGCAATGTCCACCGTCCCCACGGAGCTGGTCGGGGTCCTCCGCGGCCAGGTAGCCCCCATTCTTCATGTGGCACATGCTCCCAGCTCGCTTTCCACGAGCAAGACAAAGGTCCTGGACGAATGTGCTCACTTTGATCCGTGTTGTTGGCTAGAGACGCCCTGTTCAGAATCGCGTGCTTTGCGGACTAGGTTTGCACCTGGAGAAAGGTCTGTACGGAACCAATCGTGGTCGGTCACGTGACGTGCGAAAGGCCTGGAGGAAGCATCCAAGCGCAGGAATGCTGAAAAGGCTGGTTTCTGTCTAAGCATTCTGTTTGTGATGTGAATCATCGCCTCCTCCCGCATTTGGTTTGTTGGTACAGGTTTTCACATAGAAATCTCGAAACCAGGTGTTTTTTTTGCAGTTGGTTGAGACAGAAGTGGCTGCGTTGGGACGGATGATAACGTTCTGGGTCCGTAGAGATGAGTCAGACCTTCAGTCTCCCCCTGGGGTCTGTAAGCTTCCCCCCGCCAACCCTCCTGGCCCACCGCCTCGCCAGGCCCCACCGTCGTTTGGGAAATGGCCCTTACGGGAGCTGGTGGTGTGGTCTCCAGCCCCCTTGCATGTCCTGCAGGGTGACCTTGTCCCACTTTAGAGTGGTCTGTGCTTTCCTTGGGCTGGCCGGGAAGCCTGAGAGGGACGGGGCAGGACGGAGCGTCTCCTCTGGCCCGAGATCCCCCGTGTCAGCCCGCGCCCGGCTGGAGCCACCGAGGGACCGTCCTGTCCCGTTACCCTCACCGTCGGCGCGTGGCCCGTCATTCGCCAGCACACGCCCTGCCTCCCTCCCAACTTCTGCAGGTGCTGAGTGCCTGCTGGACGCCTCCTTGGACACTGCCGCAGCCCCTTGCCGCCTTCTCCCGTGGCCTTCGGGTTGGCGGGAAGCGCTTGATTTCGCTGACTTTGCGGAGGAAGGTTCTGCGGCGCTTTGGGCGTGGAAGGGAGGGTCTCCGAGAGCCTGGCCTTCGGGGGCCCAACCTTCAGCGTGTGGGTGAAGGCCTCGGGAGCTCCCGGGACCATGACTGTTTCGGCTGTCCTCCCTTCCTGTCTTAGCTCATTTTTTTTTTTTAAAGATTTTATGTATTTATTCATGAGAGAGGCAGAGACAGAGGCAGAGGGAGAAGCAGGATCCCTGCAAGGAGCCTGATGCGGGACTCGATCCCGCGACCCCAGGATCACGCCCTGGGCCGAAGGCAGACACTCAACCACTGAGCCACCCAGGCGTCCCCCTCCCTTAGCTAATTTTAACATTTTTCACCTTTTGTTTGTTATGGTGGCAGATTTTACCAGGGTAACCATTTCTTATGGGTGCGATTAACGGCGCTCACGCTGCCTCTCCGTCCTGCCACCATCCATCCGTCTCCAGAGCTTGGTGAGCAGCCCCGACCCCGACCGAGACTCTCTGCCCTCCCAACACCAACTCCCTGTCCCCCTGTCTCACACCCCAGCGGCCACCATTCTGGTGTCTCCATCGATAGGGACCTTGCGGAAGTGCGGGGACCGAGCATTTGTCCTTCCCGTGTCTGCCTTACGTCACTGAGCATCATGTCCCCCAGGTTGGCCCATGTTGTAACAGGTGTCCCAATTCTTTTCCATTTTAAAGCTTAAAACCTTCCCACCGTGCGGAGACCGCATTTTGTTTATCCACCCGTCCATCGATGGGCACTTGGATTTGCTTCTGCCTCATGGCCACTGTGACCACTGCCGCCCTGACCATGGGTGTGCAAATAACCTGTTGGTGTCCCCGCTTTCAGGTCTTCTGTGCCTATGCCCAGAAGTGGGGTTGCTGGACTCTAGGGTCATTTCATGTGTGATTTTTTTCTTTTACTTTTTTTTTCTTTTTTTTTTTTTTTTGAGAAACCATCGGATTGTTTTCCAAAGCAGCTGCAGAATTTCACATTCCACCAGCAGTGAGGCAGAAAAGTTTGGATTTCCCCACTCACTCCCTGGCTTTTGTTTTTGATCACAGCCATGCCACCGAGTGTGAAGTGGCACTTTAATTATAAAGGCAGGTCGACCCCCACGGTGAGAATGTTTCCCACCCTGGTTTTACACTCGGGGATGCCTGTGGATCTCCTTTTCTCTCCCAGGGAGAATCTTCCCTGGGAGCTAAGCACCCCGGGGAAATGAGGAGCAGTGGGGTTTACGTGGGCAGCGCTCGGCCCAAGTCGGCTTTGTGCATTAAAAGGATTGATGATCTAGTGAGTTCTTTCCATCCTGATTATTTGCCATGGGAGTTTTTACAAGTGGTTTTGTGTCCCTATCGCGTCTGGTACCACCCCCAACCCGGCGAAACAGCCAGGTGTCCTCCCCATTTTACGGAAGAGGTTATCAAGGCACAGGTGAGGGAAGGATGTGCCGGAGGTGGACACTGACCCAGAGGAGCCAGCTCCTGACTCCTCACCTGGCACACACCGTGCACAGGGAGGATTTTGGAAGTGTTGGTACAATGGGGGTGGGGGTGGGTGCTGGGAAGATGGAGATTGGTGTCTCCATTGGAGGGAACTCCAGGGGGAGCCTTCTTTAGGTGGCCAGATTTCATATATGAAGTTTGCTGGCCGTGGTTTTTTGTTTTGTTTTGTTTTTGGGAAAAAAAAATTAACTTTTCTATGAAACTCTTCTGCACAGCCACATGGGTTAAGAAACATCTTTTGGAGCACCGTGGTGCCGTGATAGATCTCCGTCTCGGCTCCCGTGGAGAGCCCTGGTTCGAGGCTGGGTCAGAATGCCCAGCTGCCCAGCTCCCTCTTCGGGTTTTTTTTCCTGAAACTGTGTGTGATCCCCCAAAGCTCACTCTTTTCCGGCTGGTTATTGGACATCCCCAGCGTGCATCCAGCCTCAGCGGGGGTTAGGTGTTTGCAGGAAGTGGTCTTAGTGGCCTGGGGACCGATTGTGTCTGCAGACAGAAAGCGACCTCGTGTCCCTGGAAGCATCATGAATGTGGTTCTAGTTCATTTCAATTTTTTTTTTTCCATTCTGATGTTTCTTTTTATTTTTTAAAACGAAGCAACAAGAACCAAAGTTCTTACTCCTGTGGATGGGGTGAAAGAACAGGGTGCTCCCAAGCTCGAGGAGGAGGCTTTCTTCTCTCTCGGAGGGAAGGGAGGAGGTGCCTGCCTATGGCATCGCCCCACCCCGGCCCGGCCTGTGACCCCTTCCTCCTCTGACTTCACACAGGACACGTCTAGTGGCCCCAGGGTCACCCTGGCGGAGGCTTCTCTGAATCTGAGGGCATCCGTGGCCCCTGGCAAGCCAGCTGGGAAATTTAGATGTTTGGGTTTTTAATTAAATTTCTTAAGTAGAAACCAGGAATGTGGTTAACCAAAGAGCTGAGATGGTCCCAGTTTCTAATTCCACCCTGGCCACTGGGCTTTTCCGCCTTTCCCGGAATTGTTTTCTGGTCACTTTCCACTGACCTGTTTGTATCCTGTCCTCCTCCTCCACCCGCCTCATGTTGTACTTGAATTAAAGCCTTTCCTCGTTTCCAGATTCTTTCTCTCTGTCCTGGTCATCCTGGCATCTGTCTGTAGGGGAAGATGACTTGGGGAAGATGCCTGTGTGGCTGCCTTCATGGGTGGTGGTCAGAATGGCCATTTGATATCACCTGTGCCCTAAAGCAGGCCTTTGCCCTGTTCCTTCTGCCTCCCTGGATGAGGGTTCAACAAATACAGCCGCCAACCCGTGCCGGCTGCCAGAGCAGCAGTGTTACGTCGGGAAGGAGAGAGAAGCCCGCCTTCTGCAGGCTGGGAGCAGATGGCTCCAGCGTCTCTTTCTTCATCCTCATAGGCCTGCTTGTGGGTGGGCATCATCATCTCTGACATCAGAGGTTTAAAAGGTTTAGAGACTTTAAGCAGTGTCCTTAAGACGCCAGAGCTTTGCAGGATGGAGCCGTGGTTCAGACTCGGGTCTTAACACATGCCCAACCCTGGGGTCCCATCCTGGCCCGGTCACCAACATCTTTGTGACATTGTATGAGTCACCGGGCCCCTCTGGGCTCTATTCCTCATTCATTAAAAAACGAATCTATTTTTAGGTTGAGTGATTTTGGTTGCAAATTGCAGAGAAACCAATTCTAATGGGCTTAAATAATCAAGTTTTGGGTTGTTAATTTGACTGGAGAGTCTATGCATTATGCTTTTGGGTGATTTGGGGGGTGATTGGGCTCTCTGTTTTTTTTTTTTTCCAATTCTTTTTTTTTCCTTTTTTATCTGTTTTCAAGATTTTATGTATTTATTTATGAGAGACACACAGAGAGAGGCAGAGACACAGGCAGAGGGAGAAGCAGGATCCCTGCAAGGAGCCTGATGCAGGACTCGATCCCAGGACCCTGGGATCACGACCTGAGCCAAAGGCAGACGCTCAGCCACTGGGCCACCTAGGTGCTCTTCTCCAATTCGTTTCATTCTTGTGTTTTACTTTCCCAGTAGAAGCAGAACGGCAGGAGTATTTGCAGACCCCTGCCTCCACAGACCCAGAGTAAGAGAATGCCTTGATCGCAGCTTTCCAGAGGGCTGACCCTGTGGGAGCTCACCCCTGGGAGGTGATCCATCCGTGTGCCAAGAGGTGGGATGCCCTGATTAGCTGTCCTTGGTCACATGCCTCACAGCTGATCTGTGGGTCGAGGCAGCTTCCCTCCCCAGAGCCACTGGGATGTGCAGACGGAAATTAGGGCCTTAGGAGCAGGGCGGGATACAGAGAAATATCAGATTTGCTACGAATGAATTGGACCAGTGGATAATCCACCAGAATGAATGGTGGGCAGGGAATTGATTGTGTTTCCCACTGTCTAGCTAGGGACCTAGGAGGGTGGAAAGGTATGGTAATGCTCAGTGACAGGTGGCAAATGGATGAACCTTACCAGTTCTTCCCTCCTCTGAGTCTCTGAACCCGAGAGTCTGTTTTTTTTCAGGGGACATCATCTTGCTCCATCAGGGAGCTAGGGCTTTGGCTCTGGGATCTCCAAGACCAGCCTTGCAGGGGATCACTCACGGCTGGATTTTCATTTACCTGCATGAAAGGGCTGTTACCTGCATAGCCAGTTGATGCTTGGAATGGCAGCTCTTGCCTGAGATTCCTTTAAAATGAAGGAAAACACCTTCCCCCATTCTGAGCACCTCCAGACTAGGGATGTTGCTCCTGGCCTACCTGGCAGAGGCAAATCCTGTCCTATTCCTGGTGTGAAAAGCCCAGTGATGGGAACAGGGGCTAGTGGGTTTGTACAGGCTTCTCGCTGAGCTCCTGGGGAGGAGACTGAGCACCCAGTCAGACGAGACAGAGGGCTCGACCTGGAGCAGCCACACACGTGGACTGATGTAGATGGCTCCAATGTGTTCACAGGTACAGGTGCCAGCTTGTGGCCCAGCTTCTGGGGGCTCCGTGTTAGAGGGATGGCTTTGCTCTCCAGGCTGTTGAGCTCCAGGTGGGGGCCCTCCTTGCTTGCTTTGTCCGCACATTACACAGGTAGGCTTTGTCTGGGGAGCAGTGACTCATGCTCATGGGTCGTGTGAGCTCTTAAAGGCAGCCATGCTGTCCTGGCAGGTGCTCCCAGCTGGCCTCATTTGTTATTGCGAGGAAAAAGGTTCATTATCATGGCGATAAATTATTTCTGCTCTGAAGCTGGAATGTGAATAGCCTCTTTAGGAAGGGTGGTGCAGTGGAGGAGAGGGGTGATTGTCGTGTCTTCAAGTGATGCATGTCCTAGGACGTGTGCTAGCTGCTTCGTTCAGTATTGCCCCCATTTAATCGATGGGCAAGCTGAGACTCCCAAGAGTTAAGTCACTTGTCCGAAGTCACCCTGCCCTCCTGGAGCCCAACCTTGATCTGCTTCCAGGTTGGCACATGACGGCATCCACCTGGCTTCTGGCTGCCAGCTTGCAGTCCCAGCTTCTTTTGGAAAATGCCAAAAGTCACACATGGACTTGATAACATCTCGATAGCGATGATTCATCCTTCCCCTCTTCCTCCTTACCACGGACAAGTTTAAAACAGCGTTTCCTTCTCCCTTCTCAGTGAAGTCAAGAGTTAAAACAAATTTACACCAAATTAATGGAAAGGTTCATCTAGAGTTACCCCGAGGAAAACACGATCACTAACTGCTCCCCGGGTTCCAGGCCTTTCCTCGCCTTCCCCCTCCTGTCTTGCCGTCCTCCCGTTGCTCCCTGCAGGTGTAAAATCCCGCTGGAAGAGCTACAAGTCATTGCGCACCAGCTCCCGACTGGCAAGGGTGGAGTCGGGATCCGGACGCAGGTCTATTTCGTTTTTAAACCCCTGCATTTCCTCCAGTATTGTCCTGAGTCTGTGCACTTAGGAGATGCCCGTGTCCCGGGCGTGCGTCGACGTCATCAGTCCCCGTGTTGTTGAAATCCCAGGAGGGATGCTCAGGCCTCGGCCCGCCCAGGTGGAGTCCTGTCGCATTTTCCATCTCCTGCGATCGTTGGCATTTAGAGCGGTGATTCAGGGGTGGTCTAGCATCCTCGCTAGAGGAACCTTATGAGGTTGGGTGCACACGTGTGAGCGGGACAGGGAGGCAGACTGGCCCACGATGGAGGCCTCTGATGGAAATGCTGTGTTGAAGGGTTGTGACGCTTCATCCCCCGGATGGTGTTCTGTGCGCTTTACTCCTTGAGCTCAAAGCTGAGCTGAGCTTTCACACCACACCTGCGGCTCGGCCTGCCCTTCTGATGTTGTGCTTGGAGACTGGACAGAGTCGTCCAGGGCTGGGCCAGCGTCACCTCCGCCCGGGTTTAAGGGCAGGTGAGAGATCCCTTGCCCATCTGGGCCGCGCTCCCGTTAGCCACCACGTGCTCTGTCCTTTGCTCACAGGATGTCATTGGGAAAGTGGAGAATGGAGCCTGTGTGGCCTTGGGGTTGGGGAGGGGTGGCAGTCGAGGTGTGTCTAGTTTGCGGATCGCGTGGACTGAATCTTGGATTCTTCCTCCCACTTCTTTGCTTGCCTCTTCTTGGCTTAAAACCTGTGTGAAAAAAAAAAACAAAAAACAAAACAAAACCTGTGTAAACAGGGGCAGCCAGGGTGGCTCAGCGGTTTAGCACTGCCTTCGGCCCGGGGCCTGATCCTGGAGACCCTGAATCGAGTCCCATGTCGGGCTCCCTGCATGGAGCCTGCTCCTCCCTCTGCCTGTGTCTCTGCCTCTCTCTCTCTCTCTCTCTCTGTCTCTCATGAATAAATAAATAAATTCTTAAAAAAAAATAAAACTGTGCAAGCATTACAGAAATGGAGAGCATGTTCATGGCTCTATGTGCTTCGGCTGCCATTGTCTCTCTGCTCCAATGTCGCTGGATATAACTTGGGAGAAAAAAAATTCCACTTTCTAGTCCAGAGCTCCAGTCCACTTTGGGTTTTCTTCTCGGAAGCCCAGAGCTTGGGCTGCAGAGGGTAGGATTTGGGAAGCGCAAGATTGGGCTTCCATTGGCTTAAGTGCGGTGACTATGTGAAGGTGGCCTGTGTCCTCGGACGTGCAGGCAAGTGTAACCAGCCCCCCGAGCTCTGTTGGCCTGAGTGGACAGACAGCACTGGGGTGCAGTGAGGTGCCCCCGATGGTCCTCCTTCCTGGGGTCTGCAGTGGGCTCGTCTCACTCAGCCCTCACTCTTCCCTGCAACCTGCTAGTCACTACCTTCCCGAGGGGCTGTGTCCCTCTCCCTGTACTTAGTGACACTCACGGGGAGGGGGGGCAAGAACCCTAGAATCCAATATTGCTGTCCAGTCATTCCTCGGGTTAAACTCACTCTCTGTTTTTGCTTTTACCCAATCTTTCCCTTCCCCTCATGTCTGCATGACTGACAATGTAACATGTACCGGTGATTGGTTCACATACGTGGATTTTTCTCCTTCGGCACAGTCAGAAGCGTCCATTCACGGCACCTGGCCTGAGGCCGACTCTGGTATAAGCAGTTTATATCTTGGGGAGGTGACAGGTCAGAGGCCCACGCCACTCTGCCCTTTGTGTGTGGCCCTGGGTGCTGCACCCATGGACTGGCAAGGCCCCCCAGACACGTTGCGTTGGGAAGATGGGTACGCATCTTGGTTTGGGGAGGGGTTACAGGTCTCTGCTCCAAGTGGCCCTGGCCGTTGCACGCTTCCGTCCCTTGTGCCTAGAATTGGTGGCTTCGGCAAGGGGGCTGGTTTTACTAATTTGCCTTGTGGCTTTGGACGGGTTTTACCACATCTTGGGGCCTCAGCCTCCTGCCTGTGTACCTTCGAGTGTACACTCGGTTCCTTGATTAATCCCGGCATAGAAGGCGTCTCCTTGTCTCCCCTGCTGCCTTCGGCAGATGCGCGGGAGCAAGGTGGGCAAGAAGAAACGCCCGATTGTTCTTGGCGGACGCGTCGCTCCAGCTCTTTCTGCCGTACGGACCACACAGCTTCCTGGACAAGGGCTCCGTGAAACTATAAGCGAAATAACACGCAGCCGTCTCGTGGGCCCTTCTTTATAAAACATCACTTGTGATGATAGTTTGGGATGTCTTCAGACGTAAGCTAGGGTGACCTTGGGCCATAATAAACAACGAGGGATGAGCACTGGGTGTTATTCTGTATGTTGGCAAATTGAATACCAATAAAAAATAAATTTATTATTAAAAAAAAAACCAACAACAACGGGGGGAGTAAATTACCCCCCTCGCCCTGGGGCCGGAGAGAATTTTATTTATTGAAGGGCCTGGGGGTGTCCTGCCTCCCCGCTTTCCACAGCCAACATTTGGACTCAAACTGCCTTCGAGGGATTGATCCTCTTAGTATGACGACGGAATGGAGGCCCTTCGTTTCGGTAAAAGTAAGATTTCTGGGACGCTGGGGTGGCCTAGTGGTTGAGCATCTGCTTGCAGCTCTGGGTGTGATCCTGGGGTCCTGAGATCGAGTCCTGCATTGGGCTCCCTGCATGGAGCCTGCTTCTCCCTCTGCCTGTGTCTCTGCCTCTCTCTCTGTGTCTCTCATGAGTAAATATAATCTTAAGAAAAAACATGAGATTCCTGTTTGCTGGGGGTTCCCGACCTGGCTTTGGGAGGCCGACCCCGCTGCAGGGCTCACAGCCCCCCCGCCACCAGAATCCTGCTCTGCAGCGGTTGCTCCCCCTGCTTGCATTTCTGCTGTCCTGGAGGCAGAGCTGCCTGGTAATAACCTGAATTGCTCTGGGAGGGAGAAGTCCTCGCCACACCCCCTCTTCCTTCCCGCCCTCCTCACCCTCCCCTCCTCCTAGGAGGGGAGGAAAAAAAAATAAAAAAAATCATTCTTCCTTTCTGCATCTGTGTCTTTAAGAATTCCCTGCATTGTAGCCCCGGGACAGAGACCCTTCTGTGAGAGTCTGCTGGAGGCCTGTCCTCCGTGACACCCCGCCCCCCATATTAAAAGACCATCGGAACAAGCTCCCCATTCTCCTCTGGAGAGGGTCCCTCTGTCCCAAGCCAAGCAACTCTTAAGGGAGCGTTTATCCTGGGACACTCAGCTTACAAAGCCCGCTGCAGCGTCAGATAAACTCACTCAGACCCGCGGGGAGAAGGACAAAACCCCCTTTATTTTCACCCCTGCGGGGAGACCAATAAGGACTTTGTGCTGAGAGCAGGGGTCTGAGCAAACAGAGGAGGGGTCTGTGGTGGGGCTGGGCTGGGGGGAGTGGAGAGCCTCCAGGGCCATTATCTTATCAGCTTATCTTTAGGGGGACTCTCAGCAGGGGACAGTGGGCTGTGACTCTGCTGGAACCACCTTGGCTGTCCCCTGCAGCGCCCCGAGAAACCCTTGGGCGGATTCGCCTTGGTTGTGCCAAGAGGAATCCCTGGTTTCTTTCTTCAGCCTATTTGGATAGGGCAACGCTTGTGCACTTGGTGGGCCAGGCCCCAGCTGTGTGCATGCGCCTGCACATCTGGGCGAGGTTGCGTGCATGCACCCCATCTGGGGGTCTGCGGGTACCCCCGGCCCCTCACGTGTGGCCGTTGCCATAACTCGGGCATAGCCTTTGTTGTGCGTGGCGAGATGTTTTCACTCAGTCATGTAAGCCAGACGTTTCCGTGATTGGTTGTTGGAATTGGAGTCTTGTTAGTTGAACAGCTACTGAGTGCTCTGCAGACCTGGGACGTAGGCCGAGAGGACAGCGCCGGGCCTCCCATCACCAAGGGAGTGTCTGCGCCTCGAGCCTCTGCCCGCTGCCCAGCAGGAGGACCCCGCACAGCTCAAGGGGGTGCAGGGGAGGAGCTGAGGGCGCCGGGGTCACAGCAGCATGAGGGTGCTGGTGCTGCCGGGCCCTCGCCTCCTGGCCTGGCTTTGGTTTGGGTTTTGCTGTTCCTCGCTCCCTTTACGTGGCTCCGGCTGGAAAGCTGCTCCTTAAGCGCTGCAAAGCGAAGCTGTGCGTTAGAGCCTCTCGCACCCCTTGTACCCCGTGCCCTCGGAGTGCTTGTCTCGCACGGGTGCCCCCTCCTAGCGGGGAGACAGCAGAGAGGCTGGAGCCTCTGCTGCCCACCTGGCTGCTGCAGCAAACAAGCTGAGTTAAGGGCCCTTGCTGGAGGGAGCTGTGGTCGAGAAGGAACCTTCCCCACGAATGTCTTGAGAGAGAGGATCCCTGACCCCGTTCCCAGCGCCCCCCTGAACCCTAAATCTGTGACTGTCTCCCCATTTTCTTTCCTCGGGGTGGTGGACCCTGGTGGTGGGGGTTGGCGGGGTGAGAGGAGGGGAGGGCAGGAGGGTCGGCTCCTGAAATTTCCAGGTGGCCTGTGTCTCATGTCTGCCCGCCCCAGGAGTGGGTGCCTGCGGGAGGCCGGGTGGGGGTGCAGCGGCAGCCGGAGAGGCCTTTCCAGCAGGGCTTCGTGGCCCAGGTGAGGTCCCTGTTCACAAATCACGGCTGCCAGGGCAATCAGGGGACCCGCATCCCAGGGCCGGAGGCTCCTGGGCCTTCCCCTCGTGGCAGAGCCTGCCTTGCCCACGGGCCATTGGTTCCCCGCTGAGGCTGCCTACAGTGTGAACCAGGAGGGCAACAGTTGCCCCGGATCGCTGGGACTAAAGTGATGGAGGGGCCACCTTGGTGAGAACCTGACCTTCTGCGGACAGACAGCAGGAGCTCCGGGCTCTGCAGGTGGACTTCCTGCAAGAGGAGGCTGGGTGGGTCTCAGAAGCAGGCGCTGGGCACGGGTGGGGTGGGGAAGAAGGGGAAGCAACAGCCCCATCTCGGACAGTCGGAGGGTGGGCCTCTGCATCCCTGGTGTGTTCCTGGACCAGGCTCCCAGGACTGGATGGAGAAAATGAGCATCACCGGCCTGAAGTTGCCACCAGCCATGGGATCCAGAATAATCTCCAGGGAACATTCACACCACAGTGACAACTAGCACCGGATGGGGCTGGGGGATCGGGGTCACTCCGGGCAGGGCAGCGGCGCTGGTGGGTGTGCCCTGGTTATTTCTTTACCTTTGCCTCAACGCGAGCCCTCATCTCCTACAGGTGAGTGTTTTGGAACTACTTACTGCAGGACGTAGAGCACAGAGGTTTCGGTGCCACCGTCTACGGATGGGCCATCTAAAGGAGGGCGCACGTTGTCTTGGGTCCAGGGTCTCTGTATCAGCTTGCCGCCTCCCAGGAGGGAGATCTTGGAGAGCTTGCCGTGCCTCTCTAAGCCTTGGCTTGTGTTGTAGGCAGAGAACCAGGACGTGTCCCAGAGTCCATCCTGCTCTAGAAATAACGCAACCACGTGTTTTACGATGGGCATACCCGCGGCCCTGTGTGCCTGGGTGTGCACACGGACTCTCCTGTCTCTTGGCTCTTCGTGCACATTTCCCCATGACCCAGGTCACCCTTGCCCTGGTAGGATGTCATCCCACCTCTCGACCCCTGCCCAGAGGAGGGTGGGACCTTTGCCACCAGTGGAAATGCGAGAACCCATTGGCCCCAGGCAGCCAGGCCAACGGCAGGGAAGGGTAGGGAGTCAGAAGTCAAGATGCCGGTCTCCTGGGTGGCTGAGCTCTTGTGTCGGCCCTGCTGGGTGCTTGGTCAACGAGGCAGCACCGAGCATGAGGTCCGGGCTCAGAGCACGTGGTTGAGGGCATAGGGTGGTGGGGCTGCTGTCCCCTTCCGGCTTCTTTCACACCCAAGGAAGGCTGGAGGCTCTGGGGATTGTTTTGGAGGCTTGGAACAACGCACGTGCGGGTCTATGTTCAAGCAGGATGATGTGTGTCTGTCACTGGCTCATTGCTCTTGCACACTTGACGCAGCCCACACTCAAGCAGCTCAGAAGCCTTTTTTTTTTTTTTTTTTTAACCGGTGATCAACCTTCCTTGGGCGCCCACATACCCTCCCAGAGCATGCCTGGTCGACCTCAACAATTTGACCAGGAAAAAAGTCGGCCTGTGCTCGGTTTAATCCCTCCTGGCATTGACTTTTTCAGCGGGCGAGGGAGCCTTCTGGGTGACGAGAGGTGCATTTTGGAAAATGGACCGCGCATCCTCCTGTTTTATCATCCGCACCGTTAAGGGCCATGTCTGTGTGTTCCCGTTGGTTCTCGGCCTGAACCGGAGGACGGGGGGCTGAGTTTTGGAGCTGCCCGCCCCCGTGGCCTCTCCCTGGACTGCACCTTTCACGGCACGACACGCGGCTGGGGAGGTGCCCTTAGTCCGGGCAGGTTTCGCTCTCCCCTGGACATAAGCCTCCTGTTCTTGCATCGGGGTGGGAGGGGGGGCGGCGGGGAGGGCCACACGTAGTACAAGGCAGGCTTCACCGGGCAAAGGGGGAGCTGGGCGGGCTGGTGGGGTAAGTGGCAGGGGGTGGGGGAGTGTTGTCATTTATTAGGTCCCTGAAAACAATACGGGGTTTGTCTCCAGGGGACGGTGGTGCCTGGGGAGGCAAGCCAAGATGGGCCCAAGCAGAAAGAAAACAAGCACAGGTCTGACGAAAATGTGGTGACCCCGAGGAGCAGGGGAAAAAAGCACCTTTGTTTAGGAAGGTCAGGGCGAGCGAGGGACGGGGAGGCAGGGAGAGGGCGTGCGAGGAGGACTCCCGCGCCGGACGGATTGCAGCCTCTGTGTCGGGGTCCTGGGCCCCTGCGAGGACGGCCAGCTGCGTGGGAGTTGGCGGGGTGGCTGGCCTGATGGTTTGCATTCTGGGCCAGATTTGGGGGAATCGATCCCTCATCTGCTCTGCTCCGTGAGGGTGGCCCGAGAGAAGATCCCGCATGAGAGTCTCCCTGGGGTTTGGGAGGGAGGATGGAGAGAGGGCTCTGTCTTCCTTTGGGGGCTCCTGGTGGGCTGCGGTTCTGCTTCCTTCACTGAGCCTAATGGGGGGGGGTCTGACCGAGCAGAGAAGCCCTCCCAGTGGAGGCAGGCCCTGGGGGACGTGGGGACAAGGGGTGGGGCGCCCTTCACCTGTCCTCACTATAGTGCCGGAGACCTCGGGTGTCTGGGGGCGGCAGGGGGCCGTGCAGAGACCTTCCTGCTCCAGTGCTTTCTGCCTCGGACCCTCCACGGCCAGCCCTGTGCACTTGCCCAGCTGCGTCTTTTCTGCAGACGCCCTGCTGTCCTCTGTGGACGGGTCTTCCCAAACCCAGTGACTCACTTTGGTTTCTAACTAATGCCTTCTTGCTTTTGGGGGTTGTTTTTTTTTCTTTTTGATTTATTTATTCATGAGAGACACAGAGACACACAGAGAGAGGCAGAGACATGGGCAGAGGGAGAAGCAGGCTCCATGCAGGGAGCCTGATGTGGGACTCGATCCCTAGACCCCAGGATCACGCCCTGAGCCAAAGGCAGATGCTCAAGCACTGAGCCACCCAGGCACCCCGACCTCTTGGTTTTTAGCCACAGGGGCTTGTAGACCCCCAACTGGTTGTAGACCTCAGCTCGTGGGGCCCACAGGTGCAGCAGTCCCGGGGAGAGGGAGAGTGGCACAGCCCCTTCTCTGCTGAGGGGTCTTGTTCCCAGGACGGCAGCCCTCACGGCCCCCCAGGAGCCCGGAGCTGGGTCACCTGGACTGCCAGCCACCTGCCCGCGGGAGCCGTGATGGAGAATCCTGGTGGCAGGTGTGGACACTCGGCTCTGAGCCACTCCTCGCAGGGGGCACGTCGGGGGGCAGGCAGGGGGTCAGCATCGCACCAGGGCCCGTTCACCCCGTTCTGAGAGAGGAGTTTCTGCGCCGTCGGTTCTCTGTGCTGACACTCTTGGGTGGTCGGGGCACTTGCTAACACACTAGCTCGTTCCGTGTTCAGGCGCCTCTCGCGGTGAGGTGCGCAGGCACCCATGCCCAGATCGGCCCCCGTGGAAGCTTGCTCAGACACGTGGCTGCACAGACATGCACGCTCACGGTCCTCACGGTGGCCCTTGGGAAGGCATAGCCATCATCTGGGTTTTACCAAGGAGCAAGGTCAGATGCAGAGAGGGGCCCCAGACGAGCTCTTGGGCTCAGCCGTCGTGCTCCAAGCACCAGGCTGCGTAGCCTTGCAAGGGCTTTGTTTGTCCTCAGTTTGCAGCAGCAGAGCCCAAGGCTCAGCAAGGTCTAGTGACTTGCTCAGGGTCACCCGGTGGCCCGTGGGGCCCCGTTGACCCTACAGGCGGGTGCTCCCTCGCAGACACTCGGTGTGGTTCCCGCCACCTGTCAGCAGATCACCTTGCGGGAGAGTTTGCATCAGTAAATCAGTATGTTTTGTGTTTGACAGAGGGCCTGGAGAAGCCAGCGTGTCCCTGCCCGTGTCACCGAGAGGCCGGCGTGGTGCGAGGAGGACGGGGTTCGCTCGGGGGGGCTCTCCCCTGCTCTTCTCCCGGCCCAGCCCCCACGGGCCCCGCAGGCCCCAAGCCCTGGGCCTGGCACGCTGCCCCCACCCTGGGGGGCCGCCCTCAGTTTTCATCATTGCTGACGACGCATCCGCCTCATGAAGCGGCTGAGACGGTGCCGAGGGGGACCCGTTGTGCCTTGAAGGAAATTGTCTTGTCTTCCCTATCTTTTGGAGTCTGCCCCACTTAGGGGGGGCCTCCTTCACTGTTTTAAGGGGTCCTCCTTCTTCCTCCTCCCTCTTCCTCCCTCCCCCCTTATCCTCCCTCCTCTTCCTCTCCCTCCTCTCCCTCCAACTCCTCCCTCTCCCTCCTCCCCTTCCCTCCTCCCCTTCCCTTCTCCTCCCTCCCTCCTCCTCCCTCCCTCCTCCCCTCATCCTCCCTCCTTCTTCTCCCTCCCCTTTCTTGTCCTCCCTCTCCCTCCTCCCTCCTCCTCCCCCCTGCCTCCTTGACCCTCGCATGCTGCCTCTCCTTAAAGGCACAGATGCCAGATGGTAACTGCGCACCTACTGCGTGTCGGGCTCTGCCCGTGCAGCGTCACTGCTCCTGACATCAACGTTGGGAGGGATTCCACTCTGCAGCTGGTTTTACTGATGTGGCTTGAGATGTTCAGTGTTGTCCTGCCCACCGTCACGGCTGGTGAGGGGCAGAGCGGGGATTTTAAACCAGGACTGGAAGGCCGTGTGCTTCCCTGAGGCTCCGGCCTCTGTTCAGAGCCGGCTCGACCCCCAGCTCCCCTGAGAGCCTCTCCTGGGGACCCGTCTCCTCCAGGCCGTGGCTCGACCTTTGGCTTTTTCAGCCCTGACTCCTTAGACCTTGGTTACGAGGTTTTATTCTCAGCTACCTTGAGTTGCCTTTTGAGTGCATCTACAAGGCGGCAAACTTGAAAATCCAGAGCACGTTCTCTAACAGGACTGTCGCCCGGAGCATCAGACACAGGGCCAGGCACACCGCAGAGATCTCTTTAAGTACCTGCTAACTTGGAAGGAAAAGCACTGAAGTGGCACTTGCGTGTGTATGACATGCCACCTTCTGGTGACATTACACCTGCAGGTGACTATTATTAGCCTCACTTTACAGCTGAGAAAACCCAGAAGCGCACCCAAGGTCAGACAGCTGACCTGGGGCCTGCGGTCTGTGCAGCCCACGACCGTCAGCGGGGGACTTGGGCACCTGGGGGGCAGGTGGTGGCTCCGAACATGAAGCTTCATTCTTTCCTATGAGCCGCCTACGTGGACACCAACCTTTAAACAAAAGAACAGCTTTATTGAGAAATAACTTAAATCCAGTAAAATTCATCCTCTGTAAAGGTCTGACTCCGTGAACTTCAGTCAATAGGTAGAGTCGTGTGACCATCACCACAGTGCAGTTTCGAGACATTTCTGTCTCCCTCCTCACACGGGCCCAGATTTCCTGCTGCCTGGCCAGCCCTGGGTCATCTGCTCTGCAAATTTGCCCTATGGGGGCATCTTGTGTCCACGCAGTCATAGGACATCTGGCTTCCTTCACTCGGGGGTTCTGAGAAGTGGCCAAGGGGCCACCACTGACTTTTCGTTGAGTCGTGTGTGTGTGTGTGTGTGTGTGTGTGTGTCCCCAGACTTAACTGCGGGCCCCAATACGGGTTGATCAGAAGCATGCACCTGGTTGGGGGGTGTGCTGGGAGGGACGGGGGCCCCACCTGGGGGTCTGAGCCCTGTCTTCTGTGCCTCCCGCCGGGGGCTCCCAAGCTGTACACCCCACCTTGCCAGCCAGCTTTAATGGACCTGGCTTCCTCCTTCCGGGCGGTTTCGGCTTAATTAAGTCATAATGACAGACGGAGAAGCTCTGTTTCCTGGCAATTAAAGCAAGTGGAAGATTGGAACTTGTGCCAACCCTCCTCCCAGCCAGGAAGGACTTGACCCTCCCATGGCCTCGCTCCTGCTCCCCAGAGAGCATCTGGGAGGATGTTGGCAAATTCCCTCCTCTCTCCGACGCTCCCCATGGCTGCAGCTGATTTTTCTCTTCCCTGGCTGATTCTCAGGGCTGTTCTATGCAAAGGTAAAAAAATAAAAAATAAAAAATAAAAGATAAAAAATAAAAATAAAATAAAATAAAGAAATAATAATAAAATAAAATAAAATAATAAAATAATAAAATAAAATAAATAAAATAAAATAATAAAATAAATTTTTTTTATTTTAGATGTATTTTCTAAATTTCCCATTTAGATGTATTTTCAGGGTTTTTCCTCCCTTCCTCCCTCCCCAGCCCCAATCCAAGGAGGCAGGGAGACAGAGAGGAGCCATTTATTCATTCAGCCAGCACATTCTGGGGTGTCTGGTTCTCGGAGGCTCCCCAAGGGGCAGGGAAGGGAATATACAAGGTGGACAGCTTGAGGCTGGGTAGACGGTAGCACCCGCTCCAGATAGGGGAGCAACCGGGGTGCTGCTGCTCGGAACGGCCAGGAGGAAGTGGATGCAGAAGCCAGGGCATGGGGGTGCGGGCTGGCCGGAGGGGGAGAGGGGGCAAAGCCACAGTGTGGCCAGAGCAGGTGACCAAGCCCTTGCTCCGAGGCCGGTGGCCCACAGATGTGTCACAGGGAGGCCGCAGGGCTGTGGCTGCTGCCATCGGGGGGAGAAGGCAGGGGGGTAGATGCCTGGTGGCAACCTCGAGGTGGGTGTGGGCTGTTGGGGAAGCCCCCCACCCCCACCTCAAGCACCCCTGGCCACACAGTCCATGCTTTTCCCAGCTGCCATCCCTCGGGGGTGCTCCGGTGGGTTTCCTTCTGTTCTCCAGCACCGATTCCAAGCACTCGCTGCTCCGAACCCCCTGGCACTTGGCAGCCCTCTCTGCAGCATCCTGCCTCCTTGCCATCAGCTTGTACTTTCCGGCCCCTGTTCCAGGCCCACGTTACATCCTGGAGAGTCCTGATCTCACAGCAGGTGGTTTGATCCTCCTTCCAGCGTAGCCTCTCGTGTTCCTTTTCTCTCTCCTGTTCCGACATCTCTCGTCTTGTTCTGTTTCCTCGCCCGAATAATACCTGCAAAAAAACCCCAGGATCACGGTTTGCTGAATGGCAGTACCCAGCAGACGACCACCGGCTTTGGCTTCGTCTCATATAGACGAGGCCTGTAAACCGCCTTTTCTCCATTTTACCTTTCGGTCAGACTGGGCATTTCAGTCGTAAGATGCAAAGTGCAGGTGCATTCCTGGCCTCCGCTTTCCACTTTTTTTTTTCTCCTCTCGAGCTGCACATCCTGGAGATACCTGGAGACTCTTCAGTTATGTTCTTGGGCCTGCCTGGCACCCAGCTGCCACCGAAGGACCGTTGGTCCCCATAAGTGGATTTCCAGGTTCAAGGTGGGGTGTGGAAATCTTCACAGTTGGAGGAGAAACTGGAGTCTCAGCCTTGTTCCGCGTCGCCGGGGGGATCCCTCTGTCCATGTTCCCATGTTGGCTGCACCCCTCTCTCCCCCTCTCCTCCTGCCTTCCCATCCTCCAAGGACCACTGGGCACGTGTGGGAGGGGATGGAAAACAGGGATTCCTTCTGGGCATCGAAGAGTCTTCCTCTGTTTGTAGCCTGCCTGCCCTGCAGCTCTGAGCCTTGAGCAAACAGCCCTTGAAAGGGGAGAGCTGCTGTGTGCTCCCAGCACTGATGGCCTGGCCCCAAGTGCCACCAACTGCCCTGACTTGAGAGTTGCTAAGTGGCCCTGCAGGATGCAAGTGCGTGTGCGCACGTGTGTGCATGTGCGTGTGTGTGTGTATGTGCACGTGGATACACACGAACACATTTGTGGTAGGGGTGGCCGAGCTTCTCTTCCAGGAAAGCTCTTCCAAATCCTGTCCCGAAAGGAGGGGAGGTGATGGGAAACGTCACGGAGGTAAATGTGACAGCGAGGAGCACGGAGGCTGTTACTGTTCATTTTCACGCAAGGGACACGTTGAAACGGTGTCAGAAAATTCGAGCCCTTGGCAGTGGCCTGGGGATGAAATATGTCTGAGGTCCCCTTGCCGTGCTCGACCGGATATCCGTATCACAGCAATGTGACAGAGCCACAGTAGTGGGTCCCTTCCATTCTTCCGTCACTTTTACACGACAGGAGACGTACCCACGTCACAGTGTACCTTGTTCACGATCCTTCGTGGCACGAGGACCACTGAGTCAGTGGACCATTGTTGCCTCAGCATGTCCCCAGTGCTGGGTCTTTGGGTTTCCATTTCTCACCCCAAGGCTGTCATGAACATCTTTGTACTTTTGTGCATTTTTTTTTTTTTAAATAACGAGCATCTGCAGTGACTTGAGTCTCCTGACTTGACAATTCGAGATCCCTTGTCCCCGTTGCTTTGAAACTGTGGTGAGTTTGGGAAGAGGAGCAGAGCTGTGGCCCCTGCTCCCTCGCCGTTGGGAGGTGGGGCGGCGGTGGGACCTGGTCAACGGGAAGCGGCCTTCGCGGTGGCCGGAGAGGCCTGGGGGGCTGTCCGTCGCGGGGCCGTGCCCTCTCCCTCTCTTCACCCTCCTTCACTTGCAGGGGAAAGCTCTCGCAGTGTTCAAAGCGTGGAGCCTCGTTGCTGCCCTTGCTCCCCCAGCACTGCACACTGAGCCCCAGGAGGGCCGGGTCCTCCGCTTGCCCATCCCCTGGTCTCCCTCAGCTCCTGGGGAGGCCGTCCCCTTCCTTCGGCTCCCTCCTGCCTCCCCCTTCCTGAGTCTGCCTCTCCCAGGACCCAAGGCTGGTCCTCCCTGGCCTCATGGAGGAGGGGGAACAGGAAGCCCAGGCCCCAGCGTTTGCCAGAGGGTCAGTAAGATGGGTTGATGGCCAAGACCCTGGAGACCCCGCTTGCCATGCTGCTTCTAGAATCCTCTGATGTCAGTGCTGAATCAGCCCTGGACTCCTGGGCCCCGGAGAATGGAGCAGAGGGGAGGATCCTGCGGTGCATGTACGTGCGTCTGATTTTGTGCATGCCGCCGTCCTGGGGCTGACAGGACCTGTGTACCTGTCCCTATGTCCCAAGCTGAGGGCTTGCCAGTGGGCTTGGACGGTGTCCGTCACGGAGGGTTTCGCTTTCCCATCTGAGTGCTCTCCTGCCTACAAAGGGGAGGGAAAAAAATAAAATAAAAGGAAGGGAACAGTAGAATGTTCCTCAGCCCTACAAAGAGTGAAGTCCTGACATGCTACAGGGTAGTTGAGTCTTGAAAACATTATGCCCGTGAAAGGAGCTGGAAACAAAAGGATCACGTATTGTATGATTCTGCGGCTATGAAGGGGACAGGAAACGGGGTAAGGATCGCCAGGGCCTGGAATAGGGTGGGGGTGAGGGCGCCACTGCTTCATGGGGGCGGGGTTTCCTTTCAGTGGGGTGAGAATGTTCTAGAACAGAGAGTGGGGAGGGCAGCACCACAGTGTGGCCAGGCTCGGTGCCGCTGAATCCTAGAGAGTTTTGTTAGGTGAATATTATCATAAGAAAGACGGAAAGGAGGGTACGCCTGGAGCTTGGCCATAGGATTTGTCTCAGGGAAAGGCTCAGAGTTTCATCTACCCGGCTTTCTGCACCTGGCCGGCCCTCTGTGCCTCGTAGGAAAGCGTTTGGGACCCAGAATTGGAGGAGGAGGCCCTTTGCAAAGTTCCCCCAATTTTTCAAGAGTCTCTTGGCAAAGGGAAACTACGTGAGCTATGTAGAACCCACGTCCTGGGGTGGTGGGTGCAGAAGCTTGACCCTCAGGGCAGGAGAAGGGGCTCCCACGGAGAGGGGGGCTTCCTGGGGCCCACTTGCAGGGGTGCCTAAGGGATCCTGCTTGGGGACACAGGTCCCTTCCTCTGGGGCTGCTCCCGGCCTCATGCAGACTGTCCGAGGTGCTTTGGCCTTCATGGGCCTCTTCCTTCCTAAAAAAAACAAAACAAAGCAAGCAAGCAAGCAAACAAACAAACAAACAAAAAACTGTATAACAGAACCAAAAGCTGTGTTGGTTTCCATACAACCACATTGACATTATATAGTAAGACATTTCCTTCAGCCTAGAAATTCGTGTTCTTTTTTATCTCTTCTGATTTTAAAATAAATTAAAACATTTTCATGGCCCTTAAAAATACCATGGGGCCTGCCTCTGTGCCCCCGGCCTCAGTTACCATGACCAGGCCTCTTGCCCCGAGATGAAGGTCCCCCAAGGAGTGGTTACAGCTCCCCCCGGGGGCTCAGCCACGGAGCCTGCCCCCCCTCCAGTTCTCGTCCTCGGGGAGGGACAACCGAGGGGGGAAAACCGAGGGTGGTGGCTGGGAAGGGATGCTCATACGGCTCCACGCACGAGCCCTGCTGAGCCATGGCTCACTCACTGGGTGGATGTTCTCCTGGGGCAGAGAATATAGTTATGTACGCAAAGCAAAGCTTATTTCCAGATCCCTTTCTCCCAGCATTTGGATTCACACACCACGGGGGACACAGGGAGAGGCAGGGCTGCCGCCTTGCAGGGACGATGGTGTGTCCTCGCCGACGGAGCTGGAATCTGAAGGCAGCGTGCGCTGCGGGCCGCCCGTGTGGACCAGGCAGGAATTCACAGACACCCGGGGCTGGAACGGAGGCAGCTTTCGTGATGAAGGGGGGACGTATCCTTGGGGTCGTACATAGGTTTCAACAGACTCCCCCTTCTTGTGGATGTAGGAAAGGCTCACATTGTCATTGTCTGCCCAGAAACCCTGTTGGGGATTGCTTTTGACATAAAATATTTATTAGGACAGGACAGAAAGGGGGTAAGTACAGAGAAAAATTGGGGCTGGTGTATTTAGCCCATGTTTTTGATCCTGATGCGAAGTGGCTGTGCAAGTTGGCGGCTGTTCCTTGTTGGGCCATTTGTGTGAGGGCAGTTCTGGCCTGGAGGGACCTGCTGTCAGGGGTGCCGGGGGTGTCGGGCTGGGTGGCAGGGAGGCCACGCTCTACCGTCGGCCTTGGGGCAGGAACACCACCCGGAGGGGTCGCTTGTCCTCTGGGCGGGGAGGCCTCTGGGGATTTGGGGCAGGTGCCTTGTCTCTTTCTTGTATTTTCCAAACTCCTCCGGGGCAGGACCCTGCTGGGTGATGCCGGGATGGGAGGGGGGTGCAGGCAGGTCCCTCGGGGCCCACCGGCAACATGCTCTGAGGCCCACACCCATTCCTACCTCACTTGGTAATAGGGTGAGATACAGCAGCAGTTGTAACATAATGTGGAGCATAACCTGATGAGGTTCTTAACAGCGGAGGGAAGTCTCAAGGCAGAGAAAGGGGCTGCAGACCTCCCAGCCGTGACTCCCCCTACCGCTGTGTGCAATGGGCCAGGGCTCCTGGGGACGCGCCCTGGGCTCCGTCAGCCACACTCACCCCAGGTTTATCCCAGCTCCGAGTCACTGAGGCCGGCGCTCCTGAGAACAGGCTCATGTTTGCCTTTGGGGAGGTGCTGTGCTAACATGAAAACCACCCTGGCCGGGTGACACCTCCCCAGGCTCTGCCAGCAATGGGCCCAGACATCAGGTCGTGCAAGTCACTTTGCACTTTGGGGATTTACACTCCTCATCTGCAAGTGGGGTGATGGAACTAGCCATCCAGGGGGCTGGGGCTGCTGTCACGAGGTGGTGAGCACCTGTGCATGTCTGCGTGTGGGGGGAGAATGTTCTGTAAAGTGATGTGATCTCAGATGTTCAGCGGTACCGTCTTTTTTTATCCTCATAGCACTCGGCAAGCGTGGGCATCTCTACAAATGCAGAGCGAGTGGCCCAGGTTTGCAGCTCCTGGTGTCCCCAGGTCCCTGCTTACTGAGCCAGGCTGAGAGGGGCCTGCATCTCGCAGCATCTTGCAGCTCAGATGGTTCTGGGGTCTGGAGTGGGTCTTTTTCTTACCGCTTTTTCGGCCCCTGGAGCCTGCCCAGGGCCTGGTGACGGCCAGCCCGACTCTAGGGCAAGGGTGCCCTCTAGTGCGTAGACGAGGGTATCGAGAGTATCGCAGGCGCTTCTCCACATTGTACCAACTGGAGGCTGGGGCTGAAGACCTGAAAATCCAAACTGCGTTTTCTCCCCCGGCTTGGACGGTGCTTTAAAGACGTTGTGGGTCTTTGCAGAATGTTCAACAGGCTTAGTACGCTTGGCCTTGTCGCCAAATGAACGTAAGGCAGTTTGCTTGCAACCTTATTTTTATAAGTAAGGCAAATAAAGGTAGAAAAAAATAAGATGAAACCACGAACAAAGCTAGGATAAAACGGTCTGCTATAATCCTTAAATGTGGCATGGATATGGTCTAGGGTGGTCTAGAGCTTTCTAGATCAGTCAATTCTCGGTAGATGACATTGTCTACGTGCTTTGGTAGAGATGCCCCAGCCCTCTGGGCTCCCCCCACCCTCCAAAACACCATATTCTTACAGAGACTTTGGAACTTCAAGGTACGTCTGGGTTCATCTCCTGTCACATCTCTCCACGGAAGTGTAAGCATCAGAGAGCAGGTCTGTGACTCGGAGGAAGGCGGGACGGTGCAGGGCCAACCCGGTGTAACCAAGGATGCTCTTGAATATCCAGAGTGGTGGTTCTCCAGCCTAAGTGCATCTGGGCCATGTGAGCGCTGTTAGAACACAGATCCCTCTTCTGCCCCCAGAGTCTTTTTTTTTTTTTTTTTTTTTTTTTATGCCCCCAGAGTTTCTGATGCGGTAGTTCTTGGGTGGGGCCCGGGGATCTGCATTTCTAATAAGCTCCTGCGATGCTCATGCTGCCCGTCTAGGGATCCCACTGGGAACAGGTCAATCCACATCTTTCCATGAATGCTTGCAGGCAGCAGAGCTTTTTGGTGACTACTCGCTGGCACAAGCTTTTAAAGCTCTGCGCTGTCAGGCCCAGGAGGGTGGCTCTTCCATGCGGGTGTTAAAGCGGAGGGCCCTGCTGAGATGGGGCTGCCACCTTCATGTGAAGATGGAGGGACTCACGAGAATGGGAGGCCTTGTCTCTGCTGTGCTGCAGCTTGACGGTCACCAGAAAGCTGTTGCACACGCGAGTAACAGGAGTTACAAGCTCGAGGGCCAAGGTTTGGCTACAGGCTGTCGTATTTTAGCCTAGAAAAAAAAATTTATTTCATTTAATTAATTTATTTTTTAAAAAGCCTTATTTATTTGAGAAAGAGCAAGGGGAGGGGGAGAGGGAGAGGGAGAAGCAGACTCCCCACTGAGCAGGGAGCCCGATGCAGGGCTCGATCCCAGGCCCTGGGATCGTGACCCGAGCTGAAGGCGGATGCCCAACCTACTGAGCCACCCCAGTGCCCCCAGAGCCTAGAAAAAGCTTTAAAGCTGTTGTTCCTAAACATTCACCTTGACCTTTTCAGAAACGGAAATGAAACCCCACATCTCAGTAAAGCAAGTTTGCCATGCAGACTCCTGGTGTCTTCCTCACGATGCAGGCTGCCCAATGACCTCCCTGCATAAGGGGATGGTCCGCCATGTGGGTTCTTTGAAACTGGTTAGAGGTCAAGATAATCTCCCACAAACAGAGTCCTCAGTTCTTGGAACTGGATACACACCAGGGCAGGTGTCCATTAGGGCTCCTTCCATGGTTACCACAGTAAGATCATATCCTCTCCATATAACGGAATAGGGGTTGGGGGTTCAGGGGGGTGGGTAGGCATACCCCGTCGAGAGGGAGAAACCACCACCAAAAATTGGCAGACCATTTCTGAAGCACTGGTTTAAATGACTTTCACCTGTTAACTTATTTTTTTTTAAAGATTTATTTATCTGGGAGAGAGAGACAGCACACAAGCAGGAGGGGCAGAGTGAGAGGGAGAGAAATTCCAAACAGACTCTCCACTGAGCACAGAACCCAACATGGGGCTCTATCTCACGACCCTGAGGTCATGACCTGAGCCGAAGCCAAGAGTCAGATGCTTCCCCGACTGCACCACCCAGGCTCCCCACACCTGTTAACTTACTTAATAGTTGCTGTGCATCACTAGATCCAGGAGCTGGATGAGGAAGGCCAGGCCCTCTGCTAAGCCAGGGACCCCGGGGTCATGCATATAGGGAGTGGCCGAGCTGAGGTTCAAGCCCAGGCTGTCGGGTTGTCTGTCTGGAGCTCTGAGGTTTTTTTTGTTTGTTTTTTTTTTTTTTTGTTTGTTTGCTTTTGGAGCTCTGAGGTTTAAAAGATGGGGGCCAGGAGCTCTGCTCCCCACAGTGGGGATGGTTAGCACGCTTGTCGAGATGAGCTCTGCTAGCCCTGGCTCTGAAGGGTGAGCCTACAGGTCATCTCAGGGGTGAGGGGGGTGCACTGAGTGGCCTATAAGAAGCTTGGCTCTTGGGAAGTCTCAGGCAAAGAAGAGAGTCCGAGCTAGGGGTGGCCTCTGTCCTCACCTGTGCACCTCTCCTTGACATGGGTGGGGTCTGTCGCCACCTAGTGGTCCTGTGCTGTATCGGCTCTTGAAATAACCGGGATGTTTGGGACAGGGAGGAACTTGTCTGACTGGGACCCCTTCCGGGGGGGGCTCATCTCTTACAAGAGGACCCCAAGGGCTCTGATAGGGCGAGGGGGCGGTCTTCTATGGTTCCGGTCTTGAAAGGGGCCAGGAGGCTCACGGAAGACAGCCGGTGCTTCAGGGCCAGCCCTGGATCCGAGGCACCCCTGAGCGCCCTGTGACCTGGAGGTCAGGTTCCTTAACTTTCCCCCACCGCCCGGTTCCCATTTATAGGCAAACTGGTGCTCAACGTGGTTTGGGAATTAGAGGAAATAAACTGCCTGGCACACAGTAGCTGTTCAACTGCCTTTCGTGATGGCCCGTGGACCTGGGGCCAGTGAAGCTGTGCGTATACAGCTTGCTGACCCCATCCTACTGTATCATTCCTGGGGTGGGGAGTAGGGTGGATAATGGTTTGGGCCAGTTATCCACCTGTCGGATCAAGTAGAGTGTTTAAAATAAACTTTTTAATCGTCCTGTAATGATTCTGGGTTTCCCGGGGAATTTGAAAAGTTAGTACAGAGAGTTCTCGTAACATCTTCCGTAACCCTGGGGTAGTCCTCAAACTAAGAGACTAACATCCGTGCAGTGCCAGCACCTGAACTACAGACTTGATCTGCATTTCCTTCGTTTCTTCACCGATCCTTTTCTTTTCTTTCTTTCTTTTTTTTTTTTTTAAGATTTTATTTATTTATTCATGAGAGACACAGACAGAGGGAGAAGCAGGCTCCATGCAGGGAGCCCGACGTGGGACTCGATCCCGGGTCTCCAGGATCAGGCCCTGGGCTACAGGCAACACCAAACCGCTGAGCCACCCAGGCTGCCCCAATAACCCTTTTCTGGGGGAGGATCCAGTCTGGAATCCCACACTGCATTTAGCCTTCTCCGGTCTGGGCAGTTTCGAATGACCTTGACGATTCTGGACAGTGCCGGTCATGCGTTTTGAAGAATCTCCTTCAATTTTGGCTCAACCGTTTTTTTTTTCTTTTTTTTTTTTTTTTAACAATAGACTGGTCTGGGGACAGAGTAGCACAGAGGTGCAGTGTTCTCCTTGCCTCCCATCAGGGGTACGTGATATCAGTGTGATTTCTCCCTGGAGACACTGACGTTCATCACTCGATAAGGCGGCTCGGCCAGGTGCCTCCACTGCACTTTTGCTCTTTTTCCCTCCCACACTCTGTCCATGAGAGGAGAGTCCCCAC
This sequence comes from Canis lupus dingo, assembly GCF_003254725.2. NCBI lineage: Eukaryota > Metazoa > Chordata > Mammalia > Carnivora > Canidae > Canis > Canis lupus. The sequence goes on from NC_064251.1 coordinate 8,137,849, forward strand.
GTTCAGCCCACGCTCCGCAGGAGGGGAAGCCAGCTCGTTTCCTGGAGGGGGAAGTACCTGCATATATTGTTTGGAAATCTTCTCTAAGAGAATTTTGTCCTCCCCCTCCCATTATTATATCTGTTGGGTTGTTTATTTTTAGACCAGTATGGGCTCATGAATGCCTCTTGAAATGCATTTTTCCTTGTCTTGATCATGGATTAACTCTTTCCAAGCTTAGAGAGTAACCCCAGCTCTGGTTTTAGGATTTTGGGTGAATACGCTTTAGCATTTCTTTTAGTGCCGTATTTTTAAAAAACTCACGATAATGTATATGGATAATTGCCACCTGGATTTGGACTTGTGGGGTTGTTTGGTAAAATGAGAAATAGGTTTTGTATGGGGGTCTGTTGGTGGCAGGCGACGCGGGGCCCCTGCAGTGGTTGAGGGCTTTGGCCATGTCATTTGGGGGAGGCTGCAGGGCATGGGCCCTGCTCCTGCACAGAAATCCTGGTGCTGCTCCGACCGAGTGTACCTCTAGGTAGGTGACCGCCCTGCTGCAGCTCTGTCACCCGCAAAGGCAGAGGGCCAATAGGTCAGACTGCTCGGGGGCCCCTGCACCGTCACAGTCGAACCGCGGTAGGACTGGATCTGGACCGTCACTCATTTATCACATTTCAGCCTGAACAGTTTCCATGGTACCCACAGTGGCAACTTGCGGGGGCTGCTGACCTCGGATAAGTGTGGGCCACCTCTCCCCCTTCCCCTTGTCCTTCTCCCTGACCCTCTGTCCAGGAGTCCGCCTCATTGTCATTGGGTGGAGCTGGCCAGGCACTGCCTCAGTCAACTCTTTGAACCAGGGGTGAGTGTGCGTAAGGGTGGGGATGTGTGCACAGAGCAGCTGTGTGTGTGTGTGTGTGTGTGTGTGTATGTAGAGCACGAGTACACGTGTGCACAGGTGTGTTTTTGTGATTGCATGTGTGCAGGGGATGTACAGGCATACGCATTGAAGTGTGTACATGGGTGTGTCCCTGTATATGTGGCATGAGTATATGTGCATGAGTGCAGGTATATGAGTGTGTGCGTGCACATGTGCGAATGTGTAGGCATGTGCTTTGAGTATGAGTGCTTGAGCGTGCAGGTGTGCACACGTGCGCCAGCCTGCATGCATGTGGGGCGTGTTCACAAGTATGGGGACGGGTGCATGCATGTGTGAGTTTGTATGGGTGCAGGTATATGTGTGTGCATACTTGCGGCTGTGTAGACGTGTGCATGTGTGGGCTGTGTGCATATATGTGTGATTGCGTGTGTCTGATTTGTGGTCTGAAGGCCACCGCTTCCACGTGGTGCCTTCTTTAGATGCATCCGTGTGACCCCCCAGGTGTCGTAATCCCACTCATCGAGAGGACTGTCTTTTCTCTTCATCTGCTGATTTAATGAGTTTGACTTCACCAGAAACATTTCTTCTTGATTGTTTTCAAGGTTCTTGGGAGGTACCTCCTGTGACCATCCCTTGGGTCACTTACACAGAGGTGTTTCCCCCTGCCCCGAGCCCTGTTATTTTCCTGTAGCTAAAATCTCCCTTCTACTAAACACACATGGGCATATGCTAATGTCCTTCTTGATTGGCTCATAAGTTGTGGGAAAGAGACAGCATGGGGCCTGTGTGCATAGGTGTGCATGTGTGTGCGTGTGCACCCCCACACGTGCAGGTGAGTGTGAAAGGAGGAAATGCTGTTAGGTGGATCTGAGGGGGTGAGGGAAGAACTGGATGAGGCAGGGGCTTTAGGAGTTGGAAAGGGATTCCAAGCTCCACAGGAGCTTATGGGATGGTTGGTCTAAAGCCGACATAGTCACAGACATGTCATGTAAAACGCACTAGGAATTTGCTGGAGAGAAGGGGCTGACCTCTCTCAGTGGGGAGATGAAGGAGGAGCCAATAGGTATGGAGCTTGGAGCTTCTATGGGGTTGATGGGAGGGGAAATCAAGTCACAGCCTGCTGGTGTATTTCAACGGGGACCTTTGCGTGTGCAGTGGGGTTAGGGACATGGATGTTAGGGATGGTCCTCTAGGCATCCCCCAAGACTACTTATCTAGGGGCGACACTGGAGGCCTAGGGTTGAGGTGATCGGGAAGGTGTTTAGGGCAAGCAGTGTAAGGGAAGGTCCTGCTAGGGTTTGGCTAACAGTGGAAGGGCCAGTACTGACCAAGGTGATGTGGTGTCGCCTCTCAGGCCTCACCAAGGAATTTGTTCTTGCAGCAGGAAAGACTTAAATGAGGAGGTGGAGAGCAGTTTAGAGGGTGTCCTGGTTCGATGGCCCATAAAAATATGTTCATTTAGGCCATTCTGAGCAAGGGAGCCAGATTGCAAAGAGCAGAGGGACGATCACTAGCTGGGAGGAGTGTCAGGCGCAGCTGCCCTGCTTAACTTTATGGACCGAAGGGTGAGGGTCAGTGTGGGAGTGGGAGTGGGAGTGAGCTTGCCAGCCCAAGGAAAAGAGTCAGATTTCCATGGTTAAGTGGGCTCCGTGAGTATATAGTAGACTTATAACTTATTCAATTGTATACAGTAGGTTGTGGCAGAAGAATTGGTGCACAATGTAGAATTTTACGCTTTAGACACTGCTGGGCAGTGCGGGGAGGAGGGCGGTGAGGGCAGCATTGGGAGGGGCTTCCTTGCTGAGTGACAGTTTTGCCTTGATGATGCTGGTATTGGGAGGCACCGGGAAGGCTTTGGACAAGGGGTTTTGGGGAAGATAAACCAGCACCCGGTCTGTGAGGGTGGGTTGGGGATGAGGAGAGGTGAGGGAATTGGGCAGACGCTGCTGTCGCCACACAACAGTGTGAAACCGTAACCAGGACAGTAGCAACCGGGCAGGCTGGCCGTCATGTTGGGGGTTGTCCAGATCTGGTGCAGAGTTCCGTATTTCTACAATTGTTAACCACCTTCCTCTAAAAGAGAGTCGAGGTCATAAGTCATCACCTTCGCATCTAATTTTCTTTCTCTTTACTCACTCAGCAAATATCCACGTGGCTCATATGTGCCAGGCACTGTTCGCAGTACTTACTTATATTCGTAACCTCACGGCTGAGTAACAGGTCACCCCAGACTTTGCAGCTCGAAACAACACGTGTCCTCTCAGGTGTCTATGGGGCAGGAATCTGGGTGTGGTGCAGCTGTGTCCTCTGACCCAGGGTGACTCCGGAGGTTGCAGTCAGGGTAGTGACCGGGGCTGCAGCCATCCGAAGGCTCAAGTGGGGCGGGATCTACTCCCCAGCTCACTCGAAGGTTGTCGGCCAGATTTGGTTCGTTATGAGCTGTTAGAGGGAGGGCCCTGGGTCCTTGTCACACGGGCCTCTGAATAGGTCAGGTCACATTGTGGCAGCTGGCTAAGGGAGCAGGAGAGAGCGTGAGAGAAGGAGCAGCACCATGGAAGCCACAGCCTCGGGGCTGCGTTCTTGGCGCCTGCGTTCACGGAATCCCGCACAGCTAGTAGACAGTAAATGCTCTCCTTTTGCATGCTTTAAAATAAGAGTAATTAGCGTTTGCCACGTAATAAACGTATTTTGGACAGGATGTACTGAGAGACCTCGGGTGTAAAATAGACTGCCGTGTGTGTCTTGGAGAGAAATGATAGGCATTTTGGCTGATGGCACCGTAATGCTAAAAACTTTTCTGTTCACTTATCACATCTTCACGTAGAAAGGTAATTAGAGAGCATTTATAATCAATACGTAGTAAATATTTCATTTCCTTCCTGAATGGTGGGCTGGGCCTTGGGAAGCAGAGATGAATAAAAGTGGAATCGTGTCTCATGCTCAGCTCGTGCTGGTGGGGGAGGCAGATATTTAATTGGATTATTGCACCCGATGGTGTGCGTTGCGGTTCCGCTCTGCATCAGCCCTGGGGAGCGCACAGAGGCAGGAGGGACCGACTGGTTTTGCAGACCGGCACGGAAACGCCATCCTCGTGAAAAACCCAAATGTGAGGAGTCCACCTGCAGGCTTCAGGGATGGGGGGATGTGACCCCCCGCTGCCTCACCTGAGTGTATTGGCCTGAAGGACTGGGTCGTGGCCTCACGGGGCTCCTGTATGACTCACAGGACGTCGGTAGGATTGTGACTTCCCGTGTGGTGGGAAAGCAAGAGGACGCAGGTTGAAATACGTACATTTTTCCATCTGTAAAAACCTGACTCACAGATGACAACCTGAGGGTCCCCCACCCGGGAAGGGCCTTACCTGGGCAGGCCAGTGCATCCCGTAGGTGCAGGAGGCCTGGTGCTCAGGGCTCATGATACTTTACAAGGGCCACAAAAATATTTCAGTTTCTTTCAAAATCAGAGGAAAAGTGAATATAGCACATTATATGTAGTAATGCAGCCAACCTGGATTACCTTTATGTAACCAACACAGTGATAAGATACAATTAAAATGTTTTTTTAAAATAATTTTTTTAAATGACAGAGATGGCCCTGAGAGCCAGAAGTGTGTGTACCAGCGTCAGAATGCAGCCCCGTAAGTGCATGCTAGCCTTTGAGGTGGCCCCGGCCCTGAAAGTCTAGAACTGTCAAATTCGAGAATACCCAGAGAAGGTACACATGGCCTTAGGGTTGGTCCTCGCGGAGGAACTCGTGGAAGGTCCCTATGACGCAGCAACTCTATTACTACATCGTAGAAGATAAGGCAATTTTAAGAGCTGAACACCGTATCAGCCAGTTGTCTGTTTTTTGATGAAGGAAGGGACTCGTGTGCTTGGCGTTTAGGAGGTACTGAGTGAGTGAGTGTTGCAAGTGACTTTGCCACGACCGTTGAATTATGCTCTGTGTTTCACGTTGCACACACTTGTAGGCTGCTTGGACTCTGGACACGCAAGGAAAACTATCTAAATCTGCAGTGACCAAGGAAGAGAGAAGGATTCTTGCCTATTCACTTAAAAGGGGGAGACTCCCTTGTACAGATTCTCCCCCAAAGTCAGGGTCCCTGGGACGCTGCACTGGGGGTTGGATGGTTGCCTGGTGAACATGGTACCCGGACATTGGCAGGGGAGCTGAGTCCAGGACCCCTAGACCACCTCTGGTTTCCCCTTCCCTTCCCCCTTCCCTTCCCCCTTCCCTTCCCTTCCCCCTTCCCTTCCCCCTTCCCTTCCCCTTCCCTTCTCCCTTCCCTTCCCCTTCCCTTCTCCCTTCCCTTCTCCCTTCCCTTCTTCCCTTCTCCCTTCCCTTCTCCCTTCCCTTCCCTTCCTTTCTCCCTTCCCTTCCCCTTCCCTTCTCCCTTCCCTTCTCCCTTCCCTTCCCTTCTCCCTTCCCTTCCCTCTTCCCTTCCCCCTTCCCTTCCTTTCCCCCTTCCCTTCCCTTCTCCCTTCCCTTCTCCCTTCCCTTCCCTTCCCTCTCCCTCTCCCTCTCCCTCTCCCTCTCCCTCTCCCTCTCCCTCTCCCTTTCCCTTCCCTTTCCCTTGTCTGTCTTTCTTTCTTTCTTTCTTTCTTTCTTTCTTCTTTCTTTCTTTCTTTCTTTCTTTCTTTCTTTCTTTCTTCCTTCCTTCCTTCCTTCCTTCCTTCCTTCCTTCCTTCCTTCCTTCCTTCTTTTTTTTTTTAAGATTTTATTTGAGAGACAGAGACAGAGCAAGCAGGAACATGAGTTGAGGGAGAGGGAGAAGCAGGCTCCCCACTGAGCAGGAAGCCCAATGCAGGGCTCGATTCCAGGACCCTGGGATCATGCCCTGAGCTGCAGGCAGCCGCTTAACCGACTGAGCCACCCGGGCACCCCTCACCCCCTTCCCAGTGGTTCACTGGAACTCGCAGGACTCACCATAGAGCTGCACTCACAGCTACGCATGATTTCAGTGAAAGGAGAAAAAGCAAAACCAGCCAAGGGAAACGGGTGTGTGTGCAGTCTGGGGGAGACCAGGCACAGGCTACCAGCATCCTTTCCCAGGGTAGCCACCCGGAGCACGCAGCCCAGGGCAGCAGGCAGGAGCTGCACATGCAAATCGAGAGGTGGTCTCAGTGCAAAAATGCACGCTGGATTTCAGAGTCACATGAAAAAAAGAGCATCGTAGCCCATGAATATTTTTTAAAATACTGATTTCATATTGAGGTGATAAGATGTGAGATACCATTATATCTGGGTTAAATGAACATTATTAAAATTAACCTTGGCTGCTGCTTTTGAGCTTTTTCTTTTTTATTTTGAGGCTTTATTTATTTATTTGAGAGAGAGGGAGTGGGCGAGAGAGAGTGAGCGAGCACGAATTGGGGGGAAAGGAGCAGAGAGAGATGGAGAAGCAGGCTCCCCGCCGAGCAGGGAGCCCTACACCAGGTCCATCCCAGGACGTGGTCATGACCTGAGCCAAAGGCAGACACTCAACTGACTGAGCCACCCAGGCCGTCCCTCTTTTGAGCCCTTTAAAGTGGCTGCTAGAACATTTTAAATGACGTGTGGGGCTCATGGTCTGCTGTTTCTGTTCACTGCTGGCCTATGTGAGGTCTTCCTACGCCAGTTTATCCCCCACCCCTACTCTGAGGGGGACCCACCCTTATCCCATGATACAGATGACAGAGCGGAGGCACTGAGAGGTGCTGTAATTTGTCCCCAGGGTGTCTGGTTCCAGAACTCACCCTTCTGACCACTGCATTCTCTTGCCTTTCAAGATCTCACTGCTCTCAGAAAGCTCACCGTGTAGCCCGGGAAGCAGGAAATAAATACTAATGTTGTAGGTTTCGAATAGTGCTGTGATTGGGGCATGCGCAGGATACAGAGGGAGTTGGTCTAGTTTTTTGAGGAGGCATCCTGGAGGGCTTCCAGGAGGCAGTGACATTTGCACCGGGCTCCGACGGTAGTTGGCAGAGAAAAGGGGTGAGCCTTCCAGGCGGTGGAATCGAGTGTGCACAGGCACAGAGCGGAGAGGCACATGGTGCCATGTTTGGGAAATGCAGACAGTTTGGGATGTCTGAGGGAATCGTCGCCGTGCAGGGGGCCTTGGGGGGCAATGAGGCAGGCACAGGGACGACAGGAGTCCGATAATCCTGGGCTTTGTGGCTGGGTTGGCCCTTACCCTGGTGGAGGAGGGAAGACAGTGCATCTCACTCAAGTAGAGAAACAGCATGATCTGAAATGTGTTTGAGGAAGCTCGCCCTCCTGGGGAGGCAGGTGGGTTGGGGGCGGCGCAGAGGGGGGTGCCGCGGGAATGCGGATCACGTAGGAGGCTGTGCAGAGGTCTGGGCAAGACCAGGAGGACCTGGGCACCCACCAGAGAGGAGGGCGCGACTGATGGGGGACATCTTCGGACGGTTGGTGAATGCCAGGGACATTGTGGGTGCAGTGGAAGGTGGGTCCAGGATGGAGCCTGGACTTCTTGTCTCCACGCAGTGACACCTGTGCCATTCAGAAATCTGCAGGGGGAGGCCACAGGCTTGAGGGCGGTGGCGCGAGCACTCGCAGCAAGACGAGGTGCTCAGGGGGAGCATGGACGAGGCGACTCTGCAGGCCCTGGAACTGGTCATCTAGCTCCTTGGACAGAGAGAGGGACTGGCCCTCGGGGTGACACTGGCTCTCAGTGACCATGGAGCCCGGCCATCCTACTAAGCACTCTGCATATATGATGTCATCTGATCTTTTAAATAACTTACGGTGTTTCATCCCAATTATACAGAACAGAAAATGGGCTCAGAGAGGGTGACCGACTTGCTGATGGCCACACAGCTCCTACGTGGGGACGAGGGGGTCAAAGCCTCCTGGGTCTGGCTCTCTCAGAGCTTGTGCTCTTTCCTCTGTCAGGCTCACCTGGTGTGGAAGGAGCAGGTGACAGGAGCTCCACCAGGGAGGAACGTAGAGAAACAGTGGGCGACGTTGAGAGGGAAACCAGAATGTAGTGTCCAGGATGCTGGAGGAGAAGGGGGTGTGTAGGAGGGGAAAGGCCAGGGGTACAGTTCTTCCAGGGGGAGGGGCGGCAGAGCACTCCTCGACTTGGCAGTTGGGGTGTCATTGGCCACCTCCAGTCAAAGTGCTTTGAGGGACAGGTGGGGCGTGGCGGTGGATCGCAGAAGCCAGAGCAGTGGCCGGGAGGCGGGGATGCAGAGTTGCAGGGGAGGTGGGGGGAGCAGAGGGGGACCTACCCTGGAGGTGGTGAAGCAGCAGCCCCTCACCTGCTTGGGCCCTCTACGCCCTGCACCGAACTATGTGTCTCTCGTCTCATGTGTATTTTAAACCTCATTATTTCTCTTAAAGGCACTGCCCCGCCCTCCAGAACACGGTACAAGCTTCAGGTCCCACAAAACCTGAATCCACCCCTGGGAGACGGGGGCTGGGTGGAAAGAGGGGGTTCAGGAGGCAATAAGCAAGGGAGTGGGGGGCTCCGGCCTTTGAGATCCAGGCGAGCGAGGCTTTGCCACTCACCCGCCGCAGACCTTGGGCAAGTCATTGAACCTCTGCGTGCTTCCTTTTCTGTAAAACAAAAATCACGAACGTGCTCATCCCCTCGGGTGGTTTGCAAGGTTTAATAAGATAATGTGTATAACGGAATTAGCGCCATCATTCGCACATAGCAAACACTCCGTGCCTTTGCTCTGATTTCCTGTTATAGAATATTCTTGTTAAAATGTATTTCCTGGGGGATCCCTGGGTGGCTCAGCGGTTTAGCGACTGCCTTTGGCCCAGGGTGTGATCCTGGAGTCCCGGGATCGAGTCCTGAGTCGGGCTCCCAGCATACAGCTTACTTCTCCCTCCGCCTGTGTCTCTGCCTCTTTCTCTCTCTCTCTCTCTCTCATCAATCAATCAATCAATCTTTTTTTTTAAAAAAAAAATGTGTTTCCCTGGTTGGTGTTCTCAGGATTTGTAATTTTCCTGTGTTGGGGTCCTGCTGTGGTCCGTGGATGGAGGGCCTCTTGTGTTCCCCCATGATTTGTTTGGGAGCGTCAGATCCTGTCCTGGGAGGCACACACTGTTTCGCAGGAGACATGTGGCCCTTGCAGGGTGGTGGGCGACCACCCAAGCCCACTTCTGGGATCACATGTACCAAGTGGCCCGTCGCACAGGCCCGAGGCCACGTCCCTCCTCACTGCGGTTGTGTGCCTCTGCGCCACCCCCAGGGGTGTGACCGGCAGCCCTGCTGCCCATCAGATCTCCCCCTTTCCTCTGGCCCCGCCGCTCTGGGGGAAACAATCCTTTGTCACTTGGAGCCAGTTTCTGGAGGAGAGGGTAGGTCTGCGATTGCAGACGCAGCCCCCGAGCATCCTCAGGGCAGCCGGTTCCTGGCCGGCCCCGGGTGTGGAGCGCACCCCGACAGCTGGTGTCCGTCTGCGGGCTCCTGCCTGCGGGGCCTGGAGTGACAGCTTGGCAGGCCCGGGCCACCGCGCTCCAGACCCTCCCCCAGGGCCCGTCGGGGACCTCTTTCCGGGCCCCCGTGTGGCCATTCCCCGGGAGGCCGCTTGATGGAGCTGTGGCTCCACCGGGCGGCGGGCGGCGGGGCCGGTGGCTCTGCGGGCTCCCGGCGTGGACCCGGGCCTGGCCCAGCACCACCCGCTCCCGCCCCGCGAGGCAAGAAGCCCCGGCCTCGGTGCCCTGGCCCAGGCCCCGGCCTGGCAGAGACGATCCAGCTCACCCCGGACTTTTTATTCTCCTTAAACCATGTTTCATTTTTTTTCTTGTTTTGTTTACCTGCCTCCTTGCACCACGTTTCTGCGGTCTCACTAATAGCTCTTCACCGGGTCCCTTGCCCCAAGCCCCGGGGCCTGCTCAAGAACTATAATTTCATTTAATCTCTGCTCTGATTTGGGGTGGAGGAATGGAAGGAAGAAATGGCCGGGCTGGCCTATTTCCTCTTTTCAAGCTTTTCTGTGGCTCTGATTTTGCTCCAAGGAAGGAGAAAAAAAAAAAAAAAAAGTCCTTCTTAGGGCTGGTGCTTGGGAGAGAAAGGTGTTTGAATATAAAGTTCAAGCGAGCTGTCTAGCGTGGAATGCAAAGCGAAAAAATTAAGAAGAAAGGAAGCTTTTTAAAAGAGGACTTTTTATCTGACTCCAAACATGCTGCAGTGGCGCTTTTATAAAATCGTGAAAAACACGGAGGAAGAAATAGAAAGCTTTCATGATTTTTCACCCCGAACGGACTTCTATTTCAGTATCTTATTCTCAGCTATATTGTCAATCGCACGGATCTGCCTTCCCTAATCCCCCAAATTGGATCCATTGATTCCCGGGTTTGGTTGTCTGCTTTTTAATGTAATACATCAAGTACATTTTTTAATTTTTTTTAATTATTTTTTTTTATTTCCCCCCTTGGCAAGCTGGCTTTTTTTGAAAGCTGAACTCAAGCAGGTCGACTTTTGAAGCTTTTCTGTGCAGACGGCTCTCAGCTAGGTGTCTGTGCGAGAAGATCTCCCTGAAGCCGTGATTCAGACGGTTGGAAGAGGGTGATGGAAGTGTGGCTTCCGGGGGGCAGAGCTGGGGAGATGTGGCACGTGGTGAAGGCCCGACTTGCCCCGTTTCGACTTGCAAAGCGAGCTGCCCCCACTTAACTCAGCAGCTCTTAGAGCCCCCGGAGCGGGGTGACCAGGCCTCCGGGCTTTGAGCTTGCCTCGCAGAACCTCCGGGGTCTGGTGTGTAGCCACAGCTTCTCCAGGCTGCCCGGGTCTGGGGACTGAGGGGCGGGGCTCAGGGGTCACGGATTCAGGCCCTTGTCCCTTTGGAAGATCCTGGGCAGAGGCAGGAGGCCCATGTGTGCGTGCCTGTGCATGCATGCGTGCGTGTGTGTGTGTGTGTGTGTGTGTGTCGCAGGGGGTGTCGGGCTGCTTGTCCCAGGTCGGGCTTCCTCTCCCAGGCGGGGGCAGCAGCAAGGCTGCCCGAGCTGACCGGCCTGTGTGCCCCACCTAGAGCAGCAGCAAAGCGCAGGGGCAGGAAAAGGCTGGAGCTGGCACCCCTTGGTTCCCTGCTTTGAGGGCAGCGGGGCACTTAGCTCCAGGAGAAGTGAAATTTCATTTTGTCTTCTCTCTCTCTCTTTTCTTTTTCTTTCTTTCTTTTTGTTTTCCCCCTGCTCCTACTCCTCTATGCCACCCTGCCTGGCTGCCCCTGGAGGCACGATGGGTCCTGTGGTTTCTCAGGACGCAGGGAAGAAACCGCAGGGGACAGGGATAGAGGAAACAGAGCACTGTGGTCATCAGAGCTGTGATAGCCCGGATGACACTGAGGTCCTCTGTGCCTGCAGTGGCCCTGGAGCAGGACAGGGTGATGGGGGTGGTGGGGGCACAGCATCCCGTAGCCACACTGACCAGAACTCACACCCCAGCTTGGCCCATCTCTAGCTTTGTGTTCCGGGGGCAGGGAGAAATCCCACAACCCTCTTGGCTTTGGTTTTCTTATCTAGAAAGTCCAGAAACATCGACCAATCCATAGGTTTGATGTGAGGACAGCTGAAGTAATGGAGAGCGCTTTCTTTTTTTTTTTTTCAAAGATTTTATTTATTTATGCATGAGAGACCCAGAGAGAGAGGCAGAGACACAGGCAGAGGGAGATGCAGGCTCCATGCAGGGAGCCCGATGCAGGACTCGATCCCAGGACCCTGGGATCATATCCTGAGCTGAAGGCAGACGCTCAACCACTGAGCCACCTGGGCGCCCCTGGAGAATCCCTTCTTAAAAGCTGGTAGTTAAAAAAAAAAAAAAAAAAAAAAAGCTGGTAGTTACCAGATGCTTCCCATGAGCCACATGCTATGTTAATCCTCACAAGACCCCAACAACGTACATGTTATCATGGTCCCTGTGGTGGGGACCTGACACCCAGACAGGCCATTGTCGCTGTGCCCACAGTCCCCCAGATGCCAGGCCCTGGAGCCTCCGAGCTCGACCCTGACACCTTTTGCCTGGTGGCTGTGCCCCCCCTCCTGCCGCCTCCCCAACACCACTCTCCTCTAATGCCCCTTCCCCGTGTGCTCCGGCGTGGCAGGCAGCCAGTCAGATGGCGGCTCATCCCACCCCTTGCCAAGGACCTCGGGTTTGGAGCTTTGCGGGTTTCTTCCTCCAGAAGTCATGGGATCCACTTCCTGTTTCTGAAACTCCACAAGAAACCACCCTGGAGCTTTGAATAAAGAAAGGAGCAGCGTATTCGGTAGTGGATATGCACGTTTGTGGTCATAAGACATGAAAAACGTCTCCGCCGTATCTCGTTTCCACTAAGGAAGAGCAAACCTTTGAGGATGCGTGTGTGTGTGTGTGTGTGTGTGTGTGTGAACATGCACTTGAGTAGGTGGGGAATCCTCAGCCCTGCAGGTGGAAAGAGCACCGGAGCCAGATGGTGTGACCCAAGGCATCAGGTAGGGGCGATGCTGGGAGACGGAGCATCACTCCAGAAGGCAGGCAGGGGTGGGGTGGGGGAGCGCAGGGGGCAGGTGGGGAGAAGCAGGGCGGCAGAGCAAGCCTTCCAGGGCAGGATGAAAGGCCTGGGGTGCCTTCTGGGGCTCCCCTGCCTACGTGCCTCTTGTGTCCTTGCTGCTGTGGTTTTCTTATCCAGTAAGTCCAGAAACATCGACCCTTCAGACCCTTCAAAGAAGAAAAGGTCCTTTCATTTGACTCTCAGGGGCTGGCCCCCCAGGGCAGTGCCTGCGGTGACACCTGAGTGCCAGTGGGTATCACTTGAAGCAGTGTCTCTGGTGGAGGGAGCATGCGTGCCTTCAGGCCCAGCCGTGGCAAGGATGACGGTGGCGATGAAGGGCTGCTGCCCGCTGGAAGGCAAGAGAGAAGGCAGGCACATGGCAAACGTGGGGACCCGACTCGGCCAGGGTGACGTTATTTACTTTCTGCTGGGCCAGGTGTCTTTGGGGAGGGACTTTCTGATAGACCCGGTGAGAGAGCTGTTTCCTTTCTAGAGCTGGCCACCGGACTGTGCTTTTCTCCCTAGGACTTGCTGTCTGAGGGGTCTCTCCATCCTGTGTGACAAAGCGTGGGAGAGAGCTCAGTTTTAGGGCACACGCACGTGTGCACACACACACCCACACGGGTTGTTAACACAATTCATCTCCAGTTGAGATGGGAGGCGGCCACAGCCTGTGAGAGCCACAGGTGGCAGATGGAGATGGCCCCTTGCATACCCCCAGGTCCCACCCTGAAAACCCACGTCGGGGTTGGAGGGGGTCCCCACATTCCCCTGATGTTCCCACAGGTGACTCTGCTCAGTGGGGACCATCACCTCTTTCATCCTTACGATGCTGGTGGCTGGCCTGAGGACTTACCGCCAGGTTGGAGTTCCTGGCCTTTCTTTTAGCTCTAAAAATGACCCCCCCACCGGTGCTAATTTGGGGAGGCATGAGGGAAGTGGTCCTGGGGGGATGTTGGCATTTCCTATCGCTCTTGGGTGGTGAGGCTGAGGCTGCTGTTGTGTCAGCAGGAGCCTCTCGCGGGCCTTTCCCGGAGACCCCTGGGCACCCCTGACACACACATCAGCAGGTGTGTGTCAGTGATGCAGGGTATTCCAGTAATGCTGCGTGTGATGCCCAGAACGGTACTTCATAGAAACAGTGAGAGGCTGCCCTCCTGGGGCTTAGAGTCAAACACTCATGTAAATCCCATAAGCAATAGCTTGTGTTTATTGCCCGTGTGCTGTGCCCAGATGGTGTTTTGCATGGGTTCTCCTGAGACCTTTCACAATTCCGGGCGGATGGCTAGGTATCATTGACATGGTGGGAATGCAGAAGCATATTCAGAGAAGTTAAGCAACTGGCCTGAGGTCACACAGCTTGTTTCGGGCAGAACTGAGAACCTGATTCTCATCTATCTGTCTGCCTCTCCAGAGAGAAAGTGCCCTTCCTGCTCAGCGCCAGGTGACACTGGGGGCCAGAGCCAGGGGTCTACCCCCCCCCCCACCGGAAGGGCTCATATGCTCAACTTGACCCCCTTGAGAGCCTGCTGCAGCTAGAAATGCCCCGTGGGACTGACACCGCAGCCCACTGCCCTGCTCCCCGGGGATGCTGAGGTAGGGGGAAGTGTCAGCTAGCCCTCTGGGCAATGATGACAGAGGAGCATGTGGTTGTCTTCTGAGATCTGATCTTTGCTGTCTGGCAGTTGTTCAGAAACCAGCCGGACAGCTACGTGCTGTGGTCAGACCCCTCTGGGGTTTCTGCTTCCCCATGGGATCTGCAAGCCGGAAGGTGTCTAAGACACAACCCACTGACCTGCCTCGTGGTGACAGCCATGTGCACATACCTGAGTCCATTCATCCCTGGATGTCGCAAGCAGGAAGAGTTCGCTGCCTTCCTCCCCGCCTGCTGCCTCGGGTCCCGGGGGCTGACTTCACCTGCCCGGGGTTCTCCTGCTTGTGGAGCCTCTCTTCTCCTCGGAGCGAGGGACGGAGAAGCCAAGATGACCTTGCTTGGGCTTCGGACTCAAGCCTCGGGTGAATACACGTGGGCCTGCACCCCGGCCTGCCTCTCCCCGAGCTCCTTCAGCCTTCACGTAGTAGAGGTCACCTTCTGCAGACTGCAAGTAAGCGCGAGTGGAAGGCAGAGCAGTTGTTTGCGGGGCGAGCTAGCTTGTCAGCGGAGCCTCTGCTTGAGCAACTCGTGGCCCAGCACCACCCCGCAGACTGCCCCGGGGCGGGGGTGCAGGTCTGACACTTGTAAACATCCGCACCTGGAATGAGTTTGGATACCTGTTTTGTGTTTGAGAAAGAAAACCTCTTATCCGCAGATCTCCACGAGAGGAATTTATTCATTTGTTAATTTATTCAACAAATATTTGTTGGGCCTGCACTATCGGCCTGGCAGGTGCTGTGTGCCCGGGCTACAAAGATGCATGCAGATACGTGCCCTCCAGGGCAGGGCTCAGATAGTCGGTAGGCAGACCTGTGGGCCAGAAAGTGGTGTGTGGTCAGTGGCTGGGGAGGGAAGTATGGGGCTCCTGGGGGTCCGCCCGGCCATGTGGGACGCGGTCAGCGGGAAGACGCGGCCAGGGAGTTTCGTTCAATGGGCTCTAAAGGACGAGAGTGTTCCACGAGTGTTGGATGGAGGAACTGAGTAGGGGAAGGGCATTCCAGGCAGAGGGAACAGCGTGTGCAGAGGCCCCGGGGCTTAGAAGAGAGGTTAAGGGATAGTGAGTGGAATAATAGGAACGCCCGAGCTTCAGCTTTGGGGACGAGAACACGCAATAGTGCAGGTAAAGTGCAGAGCGCAGTCCTAGGAAGTAATGCTCTAAAGAAAGGTCTGCTTTTACCATCTTTCTGCTATTAAAATAACATCATCCCTTCCCTCTTCACCACTTGTCTGAGGTTTTTTTTTTTTTTTTTTGAAGATTTTTAATTTATTTATTCATGAGAGGCACACAGAGAGAGGCAGAGACATAGGCAGAGGGAGAAGCAGGCTCCTCGAAGGGAACCCAACGCGGGACTCGATCCCAGGACCCTGGGATCATGACCTGAGCCAAAGGCAGACGCTCAGCCACTGAGCCATCCCGTCAGAGTTTTTCTTCCTTCGTTTTGGACCCCTAACGTACTTTTTTGTGATAACACGAGAAACGTTATGATGACCGTTGTCAAAGGAGAACCTGACATCAGTACTGTTTTCGTGACACTTCGGATGTATTTTGAACATGTTCACGGAGTGTGTTGTTTTGGACGGACGTGACAGGTCCCCTTTCGAGAGCGATGGTGATAAAGTGTGGCTGGGATCCGAGTTTTGGAGACGTGGCATTATTACGGATGACCGGCGGGCTTGGACGCAAGAAAGAAATGTGTTTTTAAATTGCTTCTCACGCCTTCTGTGCTCTCACGCACACTGAGTTAGGCTAATAACCTCTCAGAAAGCGTTCCTACGTATCTCAGGGTTGGGAGGGCGGTGGGGGGGGCTTTATCTGGGGGGTGCTGAGGTCGAGGGACAGGCCAGAGTGGGTGGATCCGACGGGAGCTTGAAATTGAGACACACAGCCAAGGTACAGAAGACCATCTCTTCCTTTAAATGATTTTCAATTTTTTTTTTTTTTTTGATTTTCAAATTTTAACATCGAAAGCCTCCTGGGAGATTTTTAGACACGGACAGGCAGGGATCGTCTCAGGATGTCTAGCGACTTGGCCCGGACATTTCTTTGCAGCCTTGGCTGTTTCTTTGCAGCCTTGGCTATTTCTTGGAAGTCACCTTTATTGATTCTCAGAATTCCTGGGAATTCTGCAACCTATTCCCCCGTGAAATGTCACATTTCACAGTATACCCATTGTGTGTTTCCAGTGCCCTCTTGTCCCAAACCCCAGCCCCGCCTGAGAAGTTGCAAAGGGCGCTTCCTTCCTGACCTCCCCTCTCTATTAAATTAATTAATTAAAAGGCAGGGACCCTCGTAGCCAGAGAACATTCTCCTTTTCTTTCAGCTGACTCCTGCCACTCAACAAAAATCTTCCCACCGTTTGGGTGACTTATGGGCCGCAACCGGCAACATTGTTTCAGGCTTGGTTCTTAACATCTTGGGGCTCCAGATTAGCTCCAGCAAAGAGACTTTGTCTGTCTGTCTGTCTGTTTGTTCATAAAGTGCCTGTGTGGGTGGAAGGGAGAGGACCTCCCTTTTCTCTTGAAAGGAGCGAGATGGAAATGCAAGGAACAGGATGGCCAGGGAGTCCACCTCCTGCAAGATAATCAAAATGAAAGAAAGAAACAAATGCATTGACAGAGAATTACTTTGAAGCATCAGGATTTGGGCCAATGGGGGAGTCGTGTTTTCCAGTACAAAGAATAACCTCATGTGCGTCCTCCCTCCGCTTGGTGTATCTCTTCTGCTGCCTCTTGGTCCACAGCAGAAAAAAAAATATTAGGGAATATTTTCTCTGTCCCCCAGCCCCCCTGTGAGATGATCTAAACACCGAGTCTCACTGGGTCCCTCGGTGGGCCGTGCAGACCCAGCATTTCCCAAATAGCAGAGGGACAAGAGACGAGGGGCGGGAGGTTCGTCCTGCCAGGGTCGGGCAGCTTCGGGCATGTTTCAGAGGCCACCTGTTACTCTCTTCGCTGTCCTTCCATTTTCCAAATTATCAGGTTAAGTAAGAGCAAAGCGAAAGATGCCTGGGTGGCTCAGCGGTTGAGCATCTGCCTTTGGCCCAGGGTGTGATCCCGGAGTCCCGGGATCAAGTCCCGCGTCGGGATCCTCGCAGGGAGCCTGCGTCTCCCTCTGCCCGAGTCTCTGCCTCTCTCTCTCTCTGTGTCTCTCATGAATAAATAAATAAAATCTTAATAATAAAAAAGAGCAAAGGAGGAAGCACGCTGGAGTGTGTGCACATCCACTACCGTGGGTGGCTCTGAGAGTTGATGAAGTTGACTCGGTATTTATTTTAAGATTGTTTCTAGAATGGAAAGTGCGCGGGTTGATAGCTTCTTGTTTTGCAGAAACCATGAATGGACTTATCTTTAACGGTGCCTATCTACACACGAATCTTGCTGCTCCTGGTGTGTGTGTGTGTACACCTGAGCCCATGCTTCCTGGCTGGCATATCTGTGTGCAAACATGTGCGAGACTATAAATAAAAGCCAAATGAATGCCTTTGACTAAAACGTGAGGGCTACTCTTTCTATTTTATGCAGTAAATGAGGCTCGCAAATCCCCTTAGGAGACCAAGCCTGGGGGGAACAGCAGCTCTGGGAAGGGGCTGGCAGAGGGTGCGGGGGGTCCCAGGGCCTCTGTTTACCTGTGGGTGTCTTTTCCTTGTATGGACTTGAAGGATGACTCCTCCTTTGATGCTCCAAGGTAACAGGGTATGAGCCTCAAACACAGACTGGTCGTTCTGCCATGCATCTTCCTAGGGATGACACCTGTAGGTTTCTTTCTTTCTTTCTTTTTTTTTTTTTTAATTCATTCGTGTGTGTGTGTGTGTGTGTGAGAGAGAGAGAGAGAGAGAGAGAAAGAGAGAGAGAGAGAGGCAGAGACACAGGCAGAGGGAGAAGCAGGCTCCACGCAGGGAACCCGACGTGGGACTCAATCCCGGGTCTTCAGGATCAGACTCTGGGCCGAAGGTGGTGCTAAACCACTCAGCCAACTGGACTGCCCCACCTGTAGGTTTCTGAGGCCACCAGAAGGGTTGGAGGGGCTGCGCTGTTGGAGGGGCTGCGCTGGGGACTGGCCTTTGTGAGCAGCTGTAGTAATTAGAGTGAGCATTGTTTGAGCACCTGTGGTGTACTGAGCCCTGGGCTCAGAAGCGTTATCTCACTGAGCACCCAGAGGACCCTGGGAGGTAGGTCAGATTGTCCCCAGTTTACAAGCAGAGACAGGCCCTCCAGGAGGGCCACCACGTGGAAGCAGCATCCCCCAGATGGAAGCAAGGCCGGGATAATAGTCCGGGGTGGCACAGTGCAAAGCCTGCATGCATCTGGAGTCTTTTCCCTTCCTTCAGAAACGTCAATGCCCATTGAATGAATGAAATATTACGTAAGTCAGAGAAGTCGAAACACTCTCTCCAAGTGTACAATCTAGACATTAGCTGTGCACCTTTAGGCAAGGTATTTAGCTTCTCTGTCTCTGTCTCTTCACTTGTACGATGGGCAGATTATAGTTAGCACACACACTTATGAGGATTAATGGGGTAATGATCACGAAGCACTCGGGACAGGGGTGCTGGGTGGGGTGCTGTTAGGGGGATGATGGCCACGGTTACCAGGAGGTGCGGTGGGTGATGAGCTGAGGATGGCATGCGGGAGGTGAGAGCAGACAGGAGCACCAGCTGATGGGTGGCTGGTGTGCACCAGGTCGGGCTTCCAAGAAGGGAGGATGACACAGGTGAGCCACAGGGGCAGGGACAACACGTGGGGGGTGACAGGAGGGAGATGGGCCCTGCCAGAGAGATCCAGGCCGCGCACGACCTCTAAGAGAGTTGTTACACCAGAGATGGGATGAACCCAAGAGGGACGCTGCTTCCCTAGCTGTCTGGGAGAATGCCAGGCAAAGAGAGTGCATGACACTTTGCTGGGGCGGGAGGGCTGTGGGGTGGGGGTGGGGAGGCAGGGGTGGGGTGGGAGGGGGAAGAGGCTCCAGATCAGTGGCTCTGAGCTGAAGACACATCAAATAAATGGAAGCTATTGGGTTTGTGAGGGAGCGGCCTGGGAGTTGAGACCGCGGAGGGAAAGGTGAGGCGAGCTCTGCAGGATCTCAGATCCAGGACCCCTGGGCAGCGCAGTACTGTGTTTCCTTTCTGTGGGTGCAGGTGTGTTCTATAGGTGGGTATGGAGTTGAGGGGGACAAGGAGTGGGGGACACCTCCCAGGTTAGGTAGATGGACTGCAAGGGCTACTTAGAAGCAAGATGACATCGGGAAAGTGGGCAAAGGTAGTTGGTGGAGTGCCGGGCGTGAGAGGGGGGCCTGTGAGTTCAGGCAAGATGAAAGGTGATCACAGAGGGAGCTGGATCCGTCTCAGGGAGACCTCTGTGTCTACACCCCAGAGCCAGCCTTCTGGCTTCCTTTGACTCAAGTCGTGGTCCTGGGGTCCTGGGATCGAGTCCCGCATCGGGCTCCCCATCTTCCCAGGGCCCATCCCTTTCTGCGGAGATGCTTATGGAGCCAACTCTGAACCCCAGTCCCTGGAGCCGGACTCTGGGTCTGAATCAGACACGTGCTTGTACTGAGCCAAGCGCTGAGCGTGACCCACACCAGGATGGTCACTACATAAAATGAAAGCATTCCATTTCCCGGAAGGAACGTTAGCAAGACCACCGGGCACACAGAAGAGGAACGTACATGAGACCAAGACAACAGTTTCCTGGTTGTGTGGCGGGGGGATGAGTGGTGGTGATGGAGGTGGAGAAAGGGAGTCTGGAACCTTGCTCACACTTCCGACGGTTGTACGGGGCTGAGAAATGCGGCAGGCAGCCAAGTGTCCTGATTTCAGGAAATACGATGGTTCTTTTTGGTGTGCTTCTGGATGGTAAGAAGCCTCAGGTGCATTTGCATCCCCAGTTGTGCAGATGGGTGAACTAGTTTTCCACCATGTGGGCATCTGCAGTAGCTGCTGGCGTGTTGCTTGGGTGAAGGCTGGAGCTTTCCTTTTTTTTTGGGGGTGGGGGTTGGTAAGGCTGGAGCTTTCATAGACAAAGATGGCCCCAGGCTAAGAGTACAGCTGTCACACCAGAGTTTGGGTTCAAAAATGGCCCACAAAGGGTAGAAACCATGGGCTGAAACCAGCAAAGACGCAACTCCGCAATGTTAGGTCCTACACAATTGTATAAGGGAGAAGGAGTGATTCTTTGGAAGTCAGTCATATGATTAATATATCAAGCTGATATTTTTATCAAGCATCAAGAGAGTCAACAGTGTCCAGATAATGAAAAGTGTAGTCAAACAATTCTGGGCCACACAGAGCTCTAAGGGTAGTTGGTTATTTCAGGGTCCTATAAATTGAAGTGTGTATTAGGAGGAGGGTGGCCAGCTCAGGGAGGGGGGGCGTGATAAATCATACTGCGAAAGAAAGAGTTGTCATATCGCGGTCATCTGATATATCTTATGTGTTGAATGAGTGAATCATCTAAATGAGACAATACGTATGGATTTTGTTACCTGAAAGGTTGCCATGTTGGGAAGAGAATGTGTATGCCACGTCCTCCTATGACGCAAGAAGAGAACCACCTTTGTTACAGTTCTTGAGTGACAGATTTCAGCACGAATTAGGGGAGAGTTTGGTGAGAATCTCTAGTTCCTTTTGTCATGTGCTTCCATCTACTGCCTTGCAAAACCCATCCAAACAGGAAATAAGCTGCTTGACTACGGTCTCGATTAACTTTCCTTCGTCCAGGTGACCTGTTGGTAGAGCCAGCTTGGATAACAGGAGTGTGGGGCTCAGGGGAGGGGAGGTAGGAGCTTGGGAGAATGCATTAACTGTTGATTGGAACCTTTTCTAACAAACGGCTTGGCTCTCGTTGGGTGTGAAATAAACCTGTGGGGCTTAAAAAAAAAAATCTGTGTGTGTGGAAAAAAAAAAGAAATAAAAATCTCTGTGCGTAGACCTCTTATTAAAGAATACCGCATATAAAATAAACAAATATGAAATGTAGAGCTTAATGAGTTTTTACATACGCATGCCTCCACGTAACGACCATCCAAATCAAGATACAGACTATTTCCAGCAATCTGGAAGGTGCTGTCTTGCCAATCCCTCCCCACTTCCCACAGATAAACATTTCGTGGTTAATTGTAGTGTTCTGTTGTGGAAAGGAAGGCTCTCACGCTCACAGCTAGATGGTCAGCAGATGAGCCCGGCCAACAAAGAGAGAAGCATTGGCTTCTTGTGGAGATGTGTCTAAAAGGAAATTAAAATGGAGCTACATTTTGAGGTCGCATGAATCTTGGTGGATCCCAGGACCTTTCTTTGGCTGAGATATTTAGACACTGTTTTAAGAAAACTGTTTTGCTCGTGTGTAGACTTTTATCTGGCTGGGTTTCTATCCGGATGGTTTTCCTTTCTACTTATCTGACAAACCATAAATTTTATTTCCTTTAAGGGCAAAACCAACCCTTGCGTGCGTTCATGGCCCAGGTTTTAAGAGCCGGCCGCCCTTCCGATCCTGTATCTCTGGTTAAACACATTTTTCTTTTGCTTGGATCCACTTGGCAGACCATGGGGGCCGACGATCTGTAGTCCTCTGCGGAGAACTCCTGCCCACCCTGTGGGACAAGAGGAAGCCCCATTCCAGCTCATTCCACTCTGGTTGCCACGTCTCTCCGGCTGGAAGCCTTCCTCCTGGACACCGGAGTGCTTTACCTGACCTCTGTCGCTTGTCCTCGCTTGTTTTGTTCTCCTTTCTTGGTTTTTAATTGATTTTCCTCTGGCTCCTTTAAAGAGCGGCAGGTAGTTGGACTTGGGACCATTCATGTGCCACCATCGCTGTTGAGCTTCATGGGTCCGTTTGTGTCCAGCTCTGCAGCCTGCTTTCTGGTGAGCTGCAGGTGATCAGTTGACGAAATGAGAGAAGTGTCAGGATGCCGGGAGGGGGTTAGTGCCCCGCGTGTTATCTCCTTGTCTCGTGTTTGTGATGTTAGAGACGCGGGGGGTATAAGCACCAAGACTTGGAATTGGCGTCTTTTGAAGGACTTTCCTGCTTCTTGCCCTATCGGGAATAAGGTGGTTGAAAAATGTAGCTTTCTCTTTGAGCTTAGAGGATTCTTTCTTTCACTATTTATTTACCTAGAGTTGTGGTAACATACTTAATATAAAATGAACCATTTTAACCCTTTTTATGTGTACCATTTGGTGTCATTAAGGACGTTCACGTTGTTGTGCAAACATTACCACCATCCCCCCACAAAACTTTTACCATCTTGCAAAACTGAAACTCTGTCCCTGTTAAAGAGTAGCTCTCCATTCCCAGTGCCCCGTCAACCACCATTCCACTGTGTTTCTCTATGATTTGACTATTCTAAGTGCCTCATTTAAATGGAATCAGACAATATTTGCCCTTTTGTGACTAACTTATTTCCCCAAGCGTAACGTCCTCAGGGTTTACCCACATTGCAGCATGTGTTAGAATTCCCTTCCTTTTCAGGGCTGAATAATGTTCCCTTATGGACATTTTTGTATTTATTTATTTAAGATTTATTTATTTATTTATGAGAAACACAGAGAGGAGAGAGAGGCAGAGACACAGGCAGAGGGAGAAGCAGGCTTCATGCAGGGAGCCCGACCTGGGACTCGACCCCGGGTCTCCAGGATCACGTCCTGGGCCGAAGGCGGCGCTAAACTGCTGAGCCACCCAGGCTGCCCGCGACAGACCATATTTAGAACCTAGTTTTTAATGCAAGGACATCACAGACCCAATCTTCTTATTCTCACATGTCTGGAGCACCTACTGCATTCTTGACTACACGCCTGTTACCTTGTTGGGGGGCTTCCAGGTGTGGCTTCTGTGTTTCAGATGGAGAAGCAGAAGCATGTATGGGTGAAGCTGAGCTCTTTGGGGGGAAACAACCCCTCAAACTCCTCATTTCCCACGTTTGTTTGCACAGAATGCTTTGAGGTATGGTCTAATACTTCTCTTCTTTTGGCAAGCCACCTTTCCTAGATTTATAGAAATATGACTAGGATTGTTTTCGTGGGCTTCAAAGCACAAACAATGATGTGTCTTAGGTGTAGGCTATTGGCAAGGCTGGTGGCATGTGGGGTCATTGTCCCCTAAATAAATATTGTCTGGAAACTTTTAATGTGATGTTTAAGATATATATCCATATATAGATATAGATAGATTTTTTTTTTTTAGAGAGAGACTAAAGCACTATTTTAAGGGAATTGAAAATACAAAAGAAAGAAATTGAACAAGCCAAAAGCCAGGCCCAGTTCTTCTGTTAATTCATTTTAAGACTCTAGAGAGGCTCTTCATTGTATTCCCTAGTTTTCTCCTTGGTCACATGGGAAGAATATTCCTACCCTCCTCCCATGTCATAGAGGTCTTCATAGGGAAGGATGGTTCAAAGCCCGTAAACCCTTTTTTTCCCCCAGAGATTTTATTTACTTACTTGAGAGACAGTGAGAGAGCAAGCAGGGAGCCCGACATGTGGCTTGATCCCAGGACCCTGAGATCATGACTTGAGCCCAGGGCAGATGCTTAACGGACTGAGCCACCCAGTTGTCCCTGAGCCCAGAAACCTTTTAAACAGGATTTCCTGTCAGTTCAAATGGAACTCCCAGCCCATCTTCAGCCCCTTGATCTGTACAAGGAAATGCGTGCTCGGGTCACGTGCACTAATCCACCTCCTGGTCTTCCCTGAAAGGCTTACCTTCCAAATCCATTCCTCTCTTCATCAAATAATCATCAATGGGTTCCTTTTTCTAGGCAATGCATTAGCATCCCAGTGAGAGAGAGGTGAACAAAATTTCAGATTAAGTGTATGTTGATCAAACTTTGCTGAGGAAAAAAGGAGGATTCTGTGAAATCATACCTCCAGATTATTTTCATGCTCAGAGGCCAATTTGCACTATGCAGCCTCCCCTTCTTTCCCTTTCCCTCCACCAAAAAGCAAGAAAGAAAGAAGCCGTTTTGACTCTTAGCACCTCTTTGTCCTCTCCCTTTTTGAGAAAAAATATATTTTAAAGATTTTGTTTATTTATTCATGAGAGACACAGGCAGAGGGAGAAGCAGGCTCCCTGCAGGGAGCCTGATGTGGGATTTGATCCTGGGACTTCAGGATCACACCCTGGGCTGAAGGCAGGCTCCAAACTGCTGAGCCCCCCGGGGATCCCTAAAAAAAAAAAATTATTGATTGATTCGTGAGAGACACAGAGAGAGAGAGAGAGAGGTGGAGACATAGGCAGAGGGAGAAGCAGGGTCCCCGTGGGGACCCTGATGTGGGATTCGATCCCAGGACCTCGGCATCATGACCTGAGCTGAAAGCAGACACTCAACCACTGAGCCACCAGGTGTCCCTCTTTGTCTCTTTTGGATGAGTGTCCAGTGCAATCTTGATGCTCACAGATATTATCACTTCAAGACCTGGATGTAAACAATCTTTCTGTGCTTCTGTAGTTTTCTCTATCAAAGGAGAATATCAACAGGTTATAGATACTCAGGGCTTGGTGGTTGATCAACAGGTTATAGATACTTGGGTGGGGGCAGGGGGGACACCGGTGACATGGGGCAGATGGCTTTTGGTAGATCTTTGGTGCAGGGGTCCCTGCTCTCTGACAAAAAGAGACTATCTGAACCCAGACATTCCAAGTTCTTTTGGCAAATGGCACCTTCCCCTTGGGACTAAAGCGGTGACAGCCACAGCTAGTTCCCAGACCACCCGTCCCAGACTAGGTAAAGCTCACATGATCAATAGGTAGAGGGAGTCTTAAAGGTGCACTTTTCTGAATAGGGATACTGATTGCACCCTGAAAATAAGAGTTGGGGCAGAGATTCATGTGAAGGAACCCTTTTGTGGGATGATTTCTTGGCCCATAAGAGACAAACCTCATTGAGGTGCTGCTCAAAGTCATGCAAGAAGGCAAAATGAGTGACGGGTAACCTGGAAAGTGCTGGATGCACCTTGGGGAGACCTGCCTCTCCATCCTGGGGCCTCTGTTTCCCCATTGATGAAATGCAAGAGGTTGACCAGATGCCCCTATGGTTCTTTGGTGTCTGATCCCCGCACCATGGTTCTGGCAGTGTTTTCCAGCTCAACTCTTGGCCATACCACCTCCGGCCTGTAGCACGGTCTCTGGTACACGCCTTTGGGACCTGTTTGAAAGAGAGTGTTGAATACACAACCCTGAAGACTCTAACGAACCCTTCTAGGTAACACTTACTTCATTGCACTTTTAAAAATGAAAAAGAAAGAACACACTGCTTAGCAGACTCATGGTAATCAGGGCTGACAGATGTCACTCCGAATTTTATTATTTAAAGCCACAATGATTTTCCAAATAACCTGAAAATATATAATCCAACCTCAAAATAGTGTCCTGTAACACAGGCCAGGGAACCCTGTAGGAAATGAAGTCAGAATTTTGGCACCCATGATGTGGTGGTTCAGTGGCTTTGAACACTTTCACGTCCTCCCAGGAACAGAGCACATGGAGTCCTATCAAGTTGCTCGGCGTGGATGCCAAGCGCTCAGAGCGCAGAGAGTGTCTTAGGTGTCTCACTCTGGTACCTAAGCCAAGGTGACACCTCTTCTAGTGCCCATGAGGAGCTTTCTCCCCATTCTATGAGAATAGGGGTGAATATAGAACAACCTTAACATGTTTAAAAAAAAAAAAAAAGCACCTTTTAGCCTGTTAGTTATTCTACTGTATTCGGCATCTGGGCAGGTGGGTGGTACCGGCAGTTGTAACAGGGAACTAAAATGTATGGAGTAGGGGCCCCTGGGTGGCTCAGTGGCTGAGTGTCTGCCTTTGGATCAGGGCGTGATCCTGGAGACCTGGGATCGAGTCCCACGTCGGGCTGCCTGCAGGGAGCCTGCTTCTCCCTCTGCCTCTGTCTCTGCCTCTCTCTCTACGTCTCTCACGAATCAATAAATAAAATCTTTAAAAAAAAATGTATCAAGTACCTACTGTGATCTCGGCAGTGTGCTTCATGTAACCCTTGTGTTGTTTATTGATTCCTCGTAGTTATTTAATGATGTATTAAACATTACTAATATTTGCATTAACTACATTAACACAGGATTGATGATAAAGTAATGCATTCGTTACATGGCTTTGTGGGAAACTACTGTCCCATTCGACAGATGAGGAAATCGAGGCCCAGGGAGGTTAGGGAACTTACCCCATGGATTACAGCGAGGAGATAAGGAGGCGCAGGGGCCTTTGAAGGCTGGGGGGGGGGGGCGGGCGGTATTTGGGGTTTGGGAGCCGGCCTGAGTTTCAGTGCTGGCTGGGGCCCTGGGACAGTGGGTGGGACCAGGGAGCTGTCTTTCGAGGACCAGGAGACTGCAGAACTGGTCTGGTTTGAAGTGGGAGGGAGGACAGGCATCTGGGCCCCGTCGCCTGCGCCCCGCCCTTCCACGGAGGCGTCAGAAGCCAGGCCCTCTGCCCCCGGTGGCAGCCCCTGCAGCACATCCCGCTGGATGCTATCTCTCCAGATTGATCTCCAGGAAGCATCTCCCGTGGCTTCCGAGCTGGGGCGGGGGGAGGCCCAGCATCTGACTGGCCGTTATTTGGTTTTCTCTGACTAGATCTTTGTTTCACTGAAGCCCTTGGTTGCTGAGGCTCCCGTGCCTCGGCTTAATCGCTGCCGCATGGAGCGCTAGCCTGGTTAAGTAAACACCGTTGGAATATTACCTGTCTGTTAACCTGTCAAAATTGCTTTACAGCCCCCTTTTATCTCCCCCCCCTGGAATTTCCCCTGGAGTGGCCTGCTTGCTCTCTGGCTCCTTTGCTCGCTGCCCCTCCACCCTGCAAAGCCTCCCCACCCCCCGAAGTCATTAAATATTGTCGGAGTTCCGCCACTTACCGCTGCCCGGTTTGCCCGGTGCGGGTAGATTGCTGTTGACTCTGTGATGCAGACCGAGGACACCGGGCCCCCAGCCCCGAGCAGGGAGCCAGGATGCCCGCCGGGTGGGCCCCAGCCTGGGGGAGACTGCCCGGTCCCCCACGTTGCCTCCCAGCCGAGCCAGCCCTCTGCTTGGCGGCCTGACACCCCTCCTCCTCCGCTCTCCGTCCGCCCCAGCCTCTCCTTGAGCCCCGAGTTTATACCTTTGAGGGGCTTCGGGGAACATCCAGGTCTGAGTCTCCTCCAGGCCAATCCCCGGCCCCCATGGTTTGGTCTCCCGCTGTGGTGAATAAATTCAAGGATCCTTTGGAGAGTCACTTGTTGTTGATGATGTTACGGGAAAATACGTAGAACGTGAAATGTATCGTTGTAGTCATTTTGAAGCGCACAGCTCAGTGGCATCAGGTGCATTTGCTCACAGAGTTGTGCAACCCTCACCACCATCTAGTTCCAGAACTTGTGGAACCCACCCCACCCCTTTCCCCAGAAGGAAACCCCGTACCCGTTAGGTAGTAATTCTCCATGCCTCCCTCCCACCAGGAGCCCCTGGCTACTGCTCATCTCCTTTCCCGTTGCTGTTGCAGGTTTCATGGAAAGAGGGTCACACAATCCGTGGCCTTTTGTGGCTGGCTCCTTCCCCTAGCCTGAGGTTCTCGAGGTCCTGGAGATTGACTTTTGTCTTCTGCTCAGGGTGGGAGGACTGCCTCAAGGGACAGTGGGACAGTTGCTGGGAAACCTCTGGGTCCTGTTCGTGGCCGCCTCGAGCCTCTGATCTCTCCATCCCGGGGCCTTCCCACCAGAGCTGTTCGCTGTCTACTTGGGGGGGCCGTTGGGACTTTTAGTGAGGCCACGGGGCCTTCCCTCCCTGTGTGGCTGGGCCGAGGCGAGTCCGGAGCTCACCCAGGGCATGGAGAAGACTGTGCAAACGGGGACCTCTCTCGAGCAGCCTCCATCCTCGCGATCCCAGCCAAGTGCTACTCTCTTTTCATCCTCTGGATCAGGAATCCGATGGGTCCTGGGACCAGTTCCCTCTCGGGGCAGTGAGCGCAGGACGTTGCACGGAAGAGCCCCAGCTTTTTCATCAGTCAGGGGAACGACGTTAGGGGTGTGGGCTTCAGCGTCAGCCGGGCATGTGTGTCTTCCCTATGTCATCTCTTAGCCGCATGAGCTCAGTTTTTCCACCTGTAAAATAGGGATGACAATGCCTTTCCTTTGGGGCTATGATGATTACATGGTGATTGCATGCGGCACTGGCCATAAATCACTTTACACCGAGTGTAGTGCTTGACATTTAGGACATGTACAGTAATTGGTTATTGTTAATAAAATCCAGGATAAATTAATCAGTACCCCACCCCACATCAACCTCTGCCATTCTAGACTTCTGGCGGCTTCTAGAAAGTGCACAGGGCTTTGGGGCAGCACTTAATTGGGTGCGTTTGTCGGTTTTCAGGATTCTGAAAAGCTCTAAACTCGGGTCATGGCTTGGCCTGTGACAAGGAGAAAACCTTGCTCCTATTCAAGTCAGCAACAAAACAAAATGTCCCCATTTTTTTTTTTTCTCTCGCTTCACCGTTTTTGGAATTCCTCCATTCTAAGGCCATTCCCGACTCATTCGTGTTTCCATTCCAGTAGGCTGACCCCTGGGACGTTGGTGACATGGCGCTCATTAATCACACGTGACACGGAGGGCCTGCGGAAAGTGTGGGAGAGTCGAGATGCTGCCCGAGCGCCCGGTCCCTCACATGGCAGCCTGACACGGGGCCAGTGGAATCCTGTGAAGTTTCTTGAACACCTACTAGGTGACTGTGCGAGGCAGGCTGCGGGGATGTCGGCGGGCGCATTGGTGGTTCTGTTTCTTGGCTGTTGTGAAACCTCTTGGTTTGGTCCCACGTCTGTGAATCATTTGCCCTCAGCCTGTGTGTGTGTCTTGTGATAGGAGCAGAGGGCGTGGATGCTCCTTGCACGGCACCTGATTCTTGGCTGGCGCTCCGTGGGCCTTTCAGGAGACCTGAGCAGAAATAGGTCAGGGTTCTAGCTGCAGGCTCCTCAGAAGGCCTTCTTGGGAGCTTTTGATTTTTCATTCACATTTCAATCAAGCAAAGAGGTGCTTGATTTCCTTCTTATTTTCTCCCTAATTGTATGTGTATGTGTGTTCATTTTTTTCTCTGGGAAGGATGAACCTGTAGACCTTTTGTTTTCTTTTTTTTTATTTTATTATTTAATTAGTTATTATTTATTTATTTATTCTGTAGACCTTTTCTAAACTCAGGTTTATATCAATAAACTCAGATTTATTGAGATCTAATTGACGTCACCTCTCTTTGCTGTTCAGTGGATTTTCTATTTTTTTTAATCTTTTACTTTATTTATTCATGAGAGACACAAAGAGAGCCAGAAACATAGGCAGAAGGAGAAGCAGGTACCATGCAAGGAGCCCAATGCGGGACTCGATCCCAGGACCCTGGGATCACACCTTGAGCCAAAGGCAGACGTTCAACTACTGAGCCACCCAGGTGCCCCTGGATTTTCATTTTTTAAAAATTTTTATTTATTTATGATAGTCACACAGAGAGAGAGAGAGAGAGAGAGAAGCAGAGACACAGGCAGAGGGAGAAGCAGGCTCCATGCACCGGGAGCCCGACCTGGGATTCGATCCCGGGTCTCCAGGATCGCGCCCTGGGCCAAAGGCAGGCGCTAAACCGCTGTGCCACCCAGGGATCCCTGGATTTTCATTTTTAATGCAAATCGCCTTTCCTAAAATATCCCTGAGATCTGGTTGGGAGCACCGTGACTCGTGTACGCATGCAGATTTGCACAACTGGGAGGGTAGTGCTTGATGCCCAGCCCGTGGGATGAAATTATTTCAGATCTAATTAGAGAGTGGTCCTGGGGAGACTGATAAAGACCGGCGAAGGGAATTTCTGTCTTGGGGGAGAAATGAGCTACAATTGCTGGGCGTTTGCCCTGGCATCTTAAGGAAGATAGTAAGCGGAGAGCTGAGCTGGAGGACGTAACGTGTATGTCAGCAGGTTGGGTTCAGGTAGACTTGCCACGGCTTCCTGAGGCTGACCCTGGCTGTGAGTGCTTACCTGGAGGCCCCGAAACTACTCACATCAGGGATCCATGAAATGGGAAGGACAGGCCTGGGGCTCAGGCCATCACAACATCTTGTCTTCGAGAGACTGGACCTCATTTTCTTCATTAGCTCTAAAAGGAGCTTCCTGGGCCGTTGGGTTCTGGGCAGAGGCTGTGTCTTCTTCTCCCCGTGTCTGAGCCCTCTAGGCGCTGTGCTGTGGGGGTGTGAGCCCCAGTGACCCCCAGTGCCTTCCAGTTCACCGGCTCGGTGATAACGTTCCAGTGGATTTCGTGTTGTGTTGCTTGGAAACGGGTGGAAAGAGGCCAGTCGCCATCTGAGCGGGGCTCCTGAACTTTCTGGGGCCACCTTTGTGCTAGGCTCCCTACCCTCGCTTTGCTGGTTCCTTCCCCGGCCCTGCCTCTTGAGGAGAAAACAAGCAGAACTCCATCCACGCTCAGATGAGCTGCCTTAAACAAGAGGGGCCCAGAAGCGGAGACCCCCGTCTGCCTTTCCCAGCGGCTGCCTGCCTTCCCTTCTGGGGCCGAGGCAGGCGATTGTCTTGCCTTCAAGCCATCAAGAGACCACAGCCAGCCTTTGAATGTCCACTTGGGGAGCGTGACTGGGGCTGCAATATGCCTGTCAAACTGAAGGGAGGGTGCTTTAGAAGGCTCCAGAGAATGGCTTTGTCTCCTCGCAGCAGCTCGTGGGCTTGCAGCCATATCCTGGCTGAGCGATAGTGGCTCCAGCTTCTCCGGGGCCAGGGCTGAGTCACCATGAATCCCCCACAGCGTTGGCAGTGGCTGCTTAAAGAGACCCCGCCTAGAGTAGCAGCAGCACTCTGGGGTTTCTCTGGAATCAAGCAGGATGAGGGAAGGGAGAGGGTCCGAGTGTATCAGAATCTTCCAGCATAAATGAATGATCCCGGAGCCCCCGCAGTCAGCCTTTCTGCCATGTGGTGGACCCCAGCTCCTGCCTAGGCTGGGCACAGGTGGAGTCAGGCCCTCTGAGCATGGGTGGCCCAGTTCACCTCTGTCTTGAGACAGGCGTGGGGGGCTTAGCTGTGATCTTCGCACCAGCTCTTTGCTGTAGCCCAGAGGCTCGGGTGGCCAATCCAGGGGTGCCGTGCCTTTCCCTTCTGTCTCCCTCACTGCCCACCTCTGGGTAGGCCCAGTGAGGAGGGCTGATGAGAGGGACCCCAGAGTTAGATCACTCCTCTTGTCTTCTGGAAGGGTCGAGAGGCAGGGACAGACTGAGAGTCAGCCTTGGGATTAGGACCCCTGCCCCCAACTTCACTTTCTTCCTTGTTCCCCTCCGCCTGGATGCGGGGAGCACTGAACACTGCTGCCACTTGATGGCTTCTGGCTGCCCCTGTATTTCCTCTCCTGAAGGGGCCTGTGTTCCACATTGCCATCTGATCTTTCTGCGCTGGCATATGGGAAGTGGCGCATCTTCCTCGAGGCCAGGCAGGGCGAGGGTGGTGGGGAGCAGTGGAACCTGAGAGTAGGTGAAGGGAGACAGGGGTGGGTGTTCTGGAAGCCCGTGTCCATATATATAACTCCACACATTCCTGTGATTGATCTGGCTTGGAAAGTCAACCGTACACTGGATGGAACAACCAGACCAAGTTCTGAGGTCCTGAAGACGTTCTAGAGTCCCTACAGACGTTTGCTTTAAAGGCAAGGGCATACAGACTTGGAGGGATTATAGGTGATATGAAAGCAACTTTAAAGCATCTTTAAAGGAGGAAGGGCCCTGCTGACCTTGGATTACACCCCCCCACCCCCCCCCCCCCCCCCCAGCCGGCTTCTCTGACCTGGTGACTTGGGGCAGGAGGGGACCTCTGAGGTCCTCCACCCCCTTCCTTCCAGCCGGCACTCCCTGGCCAACTCTGTGGGCTTCAGCATGCCACCTACTGAGGCTGGAATCAAAACCCTGAGAGAAGGAGTCATGTGGTTTTGTTTATCCTGTGACACAGCCCCCGGGGTGGCATTCTGAATCCAGGCTGCCCGAGCTGGAGTCCTGGCTAAAGCCTCTGTAATCCAGTCTCTAGAGGGACTTAGAGTGAGTTCTCTGCTCTCCCCCATTCCCTCCCGCTCCCGCCCTCCGCAACCCCCGCTCCCCCCAATGCCACACCAGAGCTGACTTTGAGTCACCTCTGTAGGGTTTGTCTTTTATGCTGGAGTTGTATGTAGCACAGTAACACCCTGGTTATTCCTAAATGTCAGGCCTAATTTGCTGCAAGTTTTATTTGATTCCAGCAGCATGTTTTATTTACAGTACGAAGGTCTGTCCATGGATCCTCCCTCTTTACAGTTTGTGCTTGCAGAGCATGCATAACTCTTTACAATTAAAAGAAAACAAACACACACAACACTGAGGGGTATTGCTTACAGCTCAGGGCCCTGGTTAATGTGCGGTCACTTCACAAACTCCAGCTCCGTGATAAGGCACACGTACGTACACCCAGGCAGTTAGAAATCCAAGGTCTGATCTTGTCGTGGCTTGGGTTTTAATGTAAGGTTGATAGGTTGAGTCACCTAATGTCAGAGATTTCCAAATTGGCCGGACAAGTCTCCCTTAGCAGTAACGTGCTGGCTTCATTTGCCCTGGAAGACACACTCTGGATAATGGGGCCTTGGCTTTGAAGGCTTAGGTCTCTGTGCGCTTCCCTGCTCCTATTGAATTACTATAGTATTTTATCAGCTAACAAGGGAAAGTGTCCTCTTCATCTTAAAGCCTGTTTTTTTTTTTTTTTTTTCTCCTTCCTTGCAACCAGATCCCACCTCACCTCCCTAACAGCCAGGGGACCCTGTAATGAAAGGGTGGGTGGGAGGGGGTGGTTTCTTCTGGGCAGCTCCTACATCCCTTTAACCAATTAGATTTTTCTCTTCCCTGGGAAGATCCTTCTGTAGTTTCTGGGCAGAATTCAAAAGCGAAATGGGTTTTAGCAGCCACACAACCAGACCACAGAGGCCCCAGGGAGCTGACAAGCGGGAGACCTTGGGCATTGTTCTCGGGGAAATGAACTGGCATCCTTTGCCGCAAAGACTTGATCCCTCCTGACCTGAAGGTGTGGCCTTGAGCAGAGCGACAAGATTGCAAACATTGGGGGGAAGAAAGTATCTCATGTTGCAGCCCCTTTTCCTCCCAGAATATTCTGAACTTCCTGTCGTTTAGAATCAGTTGCGTTGAGGCGAAGAAGCTCTGAGTTGAAAGCAGCGTTTCCCCCTTTAAGAGGTTGTGTTGTGTATTAATTCAAGCTGAGCTTGGCATGGAAGAGCATTCCCTCTGACCAGTAGCTTGTTTTTTCTTTTTCTTTCTTTCTTTTTTTTTTTTCTTTTTTTGCAGGCCAGGATGGCACTTAAGAATTCCCCAGCATGGGGTCTGGCTCCGTTTCTCTAAACCTTCCCTGCCACCCTCTTTTCCAGGCTTCTCAAATATATAACATTTTACAGTGCAAAGCATGAGGACAAAGTGTTTTTGCATCAAAGAACAGGAGTCTCAAAATAAAATATGGGCTTCTTTTGGAAAGGGAGACGATGGCTCCAGTTAGCATGCTGGGCAGGTTCCTGGTCCGGCTCACTGAGAGCCCAGCCAGGCGCTAGATATGCAGGCCATTTTGCAATCTCCACCCCTCCCCCTATTTCTTGCACCATTAAAAAAATAAAAATAAAAATAAAATACAAGGCATACAGCTTTGCTGACTACCAAATCCTTTTGTCCTTCCTGTTGCATGCATTACTACCCAGGCCTGCTCAGGCTTTGCTTCAGGAGCTCCTGTAGACACTACAGAGAGATGAGAAGGAAATTAAACCCAGTGGGGGTTGCTCCTGCACCCCAAAAGCAATTCCATGATTGAAATGCCAAAGATCCCAAGATCCCTCTCTCTGTCAGACCCGGAGAGGGGAGAGTGGGAGTAGCTTGAGCCAAAGGGAATGAAGGTTTAATTTCTGAGTGGCTCTTTGAAATGATGAGTCTGGTTTTCGGTGTGAGGGGGGAATGCCTATCCCGAGGGTCCATTAACTCTTTCCAGTCCCATGGTTTTCTCTGTAAGGTGTAGAAGAATCTTTTATTGTCCAAATGAATTTAAAGTGACAAGGTGATAAGGCATATGGGCTCAGGCTTTCTGCAGGAGAGTGTGGCGACATGGATGAAACACCTTGAAGGACACACTCCTTGACACCCTCTCTGTGCACCTCTAGAAATTTATTCTGAGGCCATCATCAGACATGCCCAGCATGGGTTTGCGCTTTCGCATTTATGGAACAGCAGGAAACCAAAAGCAAATGGGAGTAGCCTTTGAGGGGAGGGGGGATCGGCCCTCCGTTGAGTGGAATATGTGCTAGGAAGCTACTGAAAATAATGCTATAGATTTCTCTTTGTTGACTTCGAAATACGTCATGATGCGTGCTGTTCAGTGAAAAAAATCTGTTTGCAAACTCTGAGCTCTATAGCATGGTACACCAGACTAGGTCCTGAAACAGAACAAAGACAGTTGAAAAACTGGGATAACCGACATGAAAGCCATAGTTCACAGTATTATGTCCATGTGAATTTCTTAGTTTTTTTTTTGAATTTCTTAGTTTTGACATAAGTGCTGTAGTTACATAAAATACCCATGACGTTTGCTCTTCCCTGCGTGAAGGGCCTACAGGTACTCTGTACTATCTTTGCAACTTGTCTGTGAATCTAGTATTACTCCAAATGAAAGGTTGTTTTTGTTTGTTTTTTAAAGCGTAAGAGCACACTTAAAATTTTTGGAAGGATTTTTAACACAAGATGAACAGATTACCTCTGAGTGCTGTGATTATAGGTGATTTTAATTTTCTACTTTGTGATGAGAATTATTTTATGTCAAAAAAAATCAGGGAAGCTTATTCCCTTTGGGGAAAGAAAGTAGAACACAATATAATTTTGTTGTTATTGTTTTGGCATTATTGCCTCTCTCTCTCTCTCTCTCTCTCTCCATTAGACTTTGGGGTAAGGGTTTTAGTTCACTCTTTTTTTTTAAGATTTATTTATTATTTTAGAGAGAGAAAGAGGGAGAGAGAGAGAGAGAGAGAGAGAGAGCGCACGCACATGCACTCATGTGGGGCCAGGGAGGGACAGAGGGAGAGGGAGTGAATCTCAAGCAGACTCCCCGCCCGATGCTGGACTCCATCTCATGACTTTGAGATCACGACCTGAGCCAAAACCGAGACTCAGACGCCCAACCAACTAAGGCCACCCAGGTGCCCCTAGTTCACTCTTCTGGGCACAGCCAGGCAGGCAAGATATGTCATGACCCGGAGCACAGCCTTTGCTCTTTTTTGAAAAAATGTTTTCTTAAATCTAGAAAATGGGGTTAATAACTCTGTTCTCTTAAGGCCATGGGCAAAAGCTAACCAAGTCCATACAGTGTTACTAACAGTGGAGGCCACAGTCCCCTAGGGGACCCTGCCCCTGACGGCTGATGGTGTTGGCTGTTTTTTACTCTAATCTATCCCTTCTGAAAGATTATATGCTAATCGTTACCACTTCTGTGATAGACGAGTGTGCGTTATATTTATTTGTTAATTCACTTAGTAAGAATTTATGGGCTGTTACTCAAACATTAAGTATTTGAGGACCATGATTATGCTTCCCATCCCACTGTCCCGTGCTCTGTGCCCAAATAATCTTTGTGGGTTGTGTTTGTATATGTTGTGTCTAAATTAGGCCAGTTGAGAAAAATCCTTCAGAGGTGTGATTTTGTTTTCCTGAGCCCCGACTCTCTCATAAAGGTTCATTGACTTCCCATGTCCTCACCCTACCTTACCTCTAAGCACTAGTGGAGTGTCTGCGTGTCTCCGGGGAGATGGCCATTGCCATCATTCCTAGCGGAGACCGATTCCTATAAACTCACATGTCCAGGAAGGGTGGCCCCAGGATCGTCAGCTCAGAGCCAGAGCTGGCGATTCCCTGCGGAGACTAGAACGCTCTGCACATGGCCCCAGAAGCCAGGCCACCACCGGCGTCCACCACGCCGGGTCACTGCTTACCTCTCGAGCCGGGTCCCCAGAGCCCGTCGGAGCTGCGGTCTCCTCCGCAATAGCATCCTGGCCACTCAGGCTTCCTGGGTCTAATGTTCCATGATTCTAGAACATTTGGCAAGAGAGCAGCACCATCCTCCCTCGGCCCCCACAACACAAAACAAAAAACATCCCAAACCAACATCAGAGGCTTGAGCGCTTTGAACATACCATTTCAAAAATGTTTATTTAATACTGGATAAAAATATACCGCCTTACCTTTGAAAAAAATAACTAAATAACCAGGAGGGCTTCAAAGCATTTCCTTTCCCCTCTGCTTTCCAGGAGGAGAAATATTTTTCACAGTCGTTTGCATATTAAAGGGGGGGAGGCCCCCAGAAGCCCTTGGTGTACCGGACTGCGATCAGCCAATCAATCAAGTATTTCTCCTGAACGGTGGTTTTGTGCACGGGTGGAAACAGAGACCCCGCTCCCTTTCTATTTTGTTCTTGAAGCCCCTATGTGTGCTGAGAAACTTAATCCACTTGTTTCTGATTCATTTTACACGTAACTCACCCTAACGCTATTTAGGGTGAGGAATTCCAAGTCCAAGAGGTGCTTCATCCCGAGGAACAGGAAATTGCACCTTGCACGGGGTGACTGCAGACCCAGGCCGCCGTGACTGGTCCTGACCCGGACTGTGTAGAGTGAAGCTCTGCCTTGGGAGGCCCTGGGTCCAGCCCTGAGCCCTCAGAAGCTTTCTGCTCCCCTCCTCTCTCTCTGGAGCCTCCTGAATCTGTAAGGGTCTGTGCCCGCAGCTCTGAAAACCCACCAGGTCCGCTTGCTGGTCACATGGAGCAGTTTCGGGGTGGCCTTCCAGTTTTACCCCCCCACACGCCCCCTATTTTATTGTGGAAATTTATAGACATACATAAAAATTGAAAGCATTTTGCAGCGAGCGCCCACACACCCGCCACCCCGATTCCGTGATTGACCTCTGCCGGACTCAGTTTATCACACAGCCAGCCTGATGTCCACGCGTTTCTCTGTCCCCTTTGCTTTGATCCATTCAGAGTAAGCTGCAGACGTCAGTTCCCTCCCAGAGCACAGCTTGCGTATCTTGAACTAGAAGCCAGTAATTGGTTGCGGGCCTTCTGCTTCCTCGAAGGCACCATCGGCGTGTACGGTGCTGCACACACCTCGAGGGTCCCCAGGGTGTGGATGCTCCCGGCGCCCAGCGCGTTCCCACGTGGCCTTTGCCAAAGTCCGTCCCCACCCCCATAGATAGAGCCATAATAGTGGCACTAATCAGTTCTTCTGATTTTATTTTTCTGTCTGGATTAGTTTTGCCAGAGTCAGGCCCTATATAGGTATTCCATCGTGTGACGACTCTTGGACTCTGCATGACGTCTCTGAGATTCGTCCCATTGTTGCGCACCTAGGCTTGGTGGCTCTGCTGCTGCACATGGCTCTGCTGACTGACTAACCCATGGTTTATCCACTGTCCTATCCATGGGCACCTGCCTCGATTCCAGTTTCCGGCTGCACTGAATTAAGTTGCTGTGGACTTTCTTGAACACGGCTTCTCGCGGACACACGTCTTCCTCTTGGGGAAGTCACTAGGAGTAGAATTGAGGGGTCATAGCATAGCTACCAGTTTGGTTCTGTAAGAAACCATCAGCCCTCTTCCCTACGCACCCGCACGCTTTTGCACTCCCAGCGACTGCCTACAAATGTTCCAGTGGCTTCTCCCCTCTTTTGCATGCAGAGCGGTCACTCTTGAGCGGGTTAGCCATATTGGTGGGTGGGAGGGTGGACCTTGTGTCCTCACTGTGTGTTAGGGGTGTCACCTCTGCTTGGACACAGAGCAGGTTGTCATGGTGGGAAGAGGGAGCCTTCCACGAAGAAGCACGACGAGCCAGCTTACCTCTGGTTTGACCTCTGGGGACCTCAGGAGCCTTCCTTTCTCTTAGCAAATTAGAGCTTTCTGATTATATCCTGTCTCTCTCGTAGATCCGTTCTCTCCCCTACCCTCATGGTAGGGCATGTGTCCCTACCAGATTCCCAGTGCTGGGAAGCCCAGTAGGCCCCCCTTGGGGATTTGTGCAGGCACAGCTTGTTCCTGAGGCTCTAGCAGCACCCTTGTCACCAGACCGAGCCCAAGACCTGAGCATTCTCAGCTCAGCTGGATCCCCATGTACAGCCAAGGGAGAGACACATAGTAGATGCTCAATAAATATCTGAATAAAGGGATAGAGTAGCCTTTTCCCTCTTACAAGTTTTTCTTTTTTTTTAAGATTTTATTTATTCATGAGAGAGACAGAGAGAGAAGCACAGACATAAGCTCCTGTGGGGAGCCTGATGTGGGACTCGATCCCAGGACCCTGGGATCACAACCTG
Source organism: Canis lupus dingo (assembly GCF_003254725.2). Taxonomy (NCBI): domain Eukaryota; kingdom Metazoa; phylum Chordata; class Mammalia; order Carnivora; family Canidae; genus Canis; species Canis lupus. The sequence continues at coordinate 8,176,196 of NC_064251.1, forward strand.
AGGCAAAGGTAGATGCTCAACCACTGAGCCACCCAGGTGCCACCCCCGCCTTGCAAGTTTTTATCCATGTATTCAGCAAACACGGTCTCAGGATCTCCTGTTCCCGGTGCTAACCTAGAGGCCGAGGGTGGTGTGGAGGCATGTAAGGCCTGCTGCCTATTCCTCTGGAGCTCTGTCTGGGAGCGCCTTGACTTCCGGTGCTGTGAGAGGTCACGGGAAGGAAGCGCCTTCAGCCGCACACTGTCACCTGCCACCCCTGTGACCCTGCATGTGGGCTGAGCCTCAGAGCCTCCATGTGCTCCCCTGTGCAATGGGATAGTAGGGGTTTCCACCTCACAAGGCGGTTGTGGGGCCCAGAACCCCTGCCTAGAAGGCCCTCAGCATGTGCCCGGTGCAGAATGCCACGCCGGGAGGGCCTGCTCATAGTCTCCTTATGTTCACAGGTGCACCTCGGAAGCGACAAGAGCCACCGCGCTCTGGTGGGTCACTGGGCTCTCCCCCTAGCAAAAGGCAGACACACCTTAAAAGCTGGGATCGCCCTGTCTGATTTTTCTGGGCTCTCCTCTGTGTTCGGCATAGAGTCTACGAGTGCAGACCAAACGAACACGCCAAATGAACACATGGTAAATGGAGATTCATGTGTAAGGGATTTTTTTTTCCCCTTTTTTCATTTTGAAAAGGCAGCCTGGATCCCACAATGGGAGTGGCGTTGGCTCTGCCCGCAGACCTGGGTCGTGTCAGACGGGCTCCTCAAACCAGGGCTTTTTCAATTGCGTTACAACAACGGATGCTTCATGAGGATTTGCTGATATTCTTGGACGTGGGACCTAGACTTCTCTTCCTGCCGAGCCGCAGGCTATTGGGCTCACCCGGCTGAGTCTCGTCTCTTCTGAGTAGCGACGATTGTAAATAATCGCAGTGAAATGCCTACAGGCGATTAGCCTGTGCACAGGCTACAGTCCCAGCCCTGATTCTAAGAACACGAGTGAGGAGGGACATGGTGAGTGGCTGTGACCCGGAGAGGTCACCCCGGAGGCCGCCCCTTCCCCCAGGACGGGACCGTCCCCGCTGGCTCCCCCAGATCTGGGTCGCCCTCTGCAGTGTTCTTCACCCACTTTGCCAAGCCGGTCCCGGCTCCCCTTCTGGGTCACATATCCTACAGCGCGCTTCCAACAGCTGGGCCTGATGTCAGAGGCACAGAACTGTCTGGATTCCCGTTCCCGGCCTCCCTCCCCACCGCCCTTTTGATCCAAGATTGAGTAAGAGACGTTGGCAAGAACCAGGAGAGACAACTCAATTGTTTCAACTTGCAGAGAGGGGGAGATGGGTTCTCATCTGCAAGATGACTCATGCCCCCCCCTCCGGCCCCCCTCCCGCTCCTCCCGCCCCGCCCTGCCATTAGAAAGTTCAAAACCGAATACAAAACCAGCAACAAACCACAAGCAAGTTGCCCCCTTGTCTGTGCACACACTTGGGAGTTCAGAGAGCCCTTGGGGAGGGAGAGGCTGGCCTGGATGAGCTCCTCAAGGGCTTTGTATTGCCAGCTCCGTTCTGTGGGGTCCGTTCCCTGCTTTGGGGGTCTGCAGTTTGGAGGCAGGGCCACCCTGGTCAAAGCCAGGTTAATGGGACTGGCTCTCATGCAGCTCGCTCCCCCTGCTGACTTGCACACCCCCACCCTCCTGACCCCCCTCCCCTCCAGGTCCCTTCCCAGCAGAGCTCCGAGAACAGCTTTTTCTCTGTTTCCTGGACTCTGAATGCGGTAGCTGTAGTCCTTGGGCCTGCAGCGCGGGCATATCATGTAACTCCTCCAGGCTTCATTCCTATGCAGGACAGGTAGGCTGCAGGCTCTAACACGCCGCCAGCCAGGCTCCACTGAGGCCTCGGCACCAGTGGAAATTTAAAAAATAAAAAAAATAAAAATAAAAAAAAAGAGGGAGCAGGAGGGAGTGAGAGGGATTATTTTGTTTCAACGTGTTTGAAAGCGGGATCTGTGGCCAGTTGGGGTTTTTTTTTCCCCTCCCTCCCCACCCCCCCCTTATTTACACAGTCTGTTCGGAGGCACACTAGGGCCTGTTTGGATTGGGAGTTTGCTTCGGAGCCAGGCCAAGGATTTCAGCAGTGCGCGTTGGCACTGCCACCTCGGCGGCACCAGGAGGCCCAGTCGGTCACAAGACCTCACGGGGCCTCCTCGCTCTCTGCTTATCCTCCTTTTACCTCCTCTTCCTTCCCTGCAGCGGGACCCCAGCAGCCCTGGGGGCAGCGGGGGAGTGAGCTCCCTGACAAGTGGACCTCACCTGCAGAAGGAGGGCTCTCCGCGAGGCCTGGGCAGGGGTGTGATGTGTGTGGACAGACAGGGAGGAGGGCTGCTGGGGTGCAGACCCTGGGGCAGATGCCTCTCTAGAAAGTCTGGATCCCCCCCCCCTTAACCCCAGGGGCTGTGGTGAAACTTGCAGGGGGTGGACCAGTTCCACGTGTGGGATTTGGGGAGACACACGGTGGCCGGGCCCTCTCGAAATCTGCCATCAGGAGTGTCCTCATGGGGCGGACGAGCTGGATGGAGTAAGGCTTGTCTGCGGAGGCAGCGCAGAGCAGAGCCAGCCAGCGTCCTGTTCCAGGTCTTGTTCGGGGCAAGTGTGATTCAGCCTCAGCATCAGCTGGGAGCTTGCTGGAAATGCAGACTCTCGGGCCCCACCCAGACCTGGTGAATGAGAACCTGCCTTTTATCAGGGTCTCCAGGTGCTTCCCCTGCATGCTACACTCTGAAAAGCACCGTTCTGGGCCCACGGTCCCCAAAGGGGGGGAGGCGGTGTCCCTGGCATCCTCATCCTACCTCGAGATGCTCTTGGACAAAGGGATTCTGTGGTCGATGCGTCTGGAGAGTGTTGCAACAGGCGCCTTCCACCCTTGGATATTAATGTGCTCACGGTTGCCGGGGAAGCTCTACAGGAAGAAATCTCTTTAGTTTGCTTTTAACTCAGGATTTACCACATTGGATTCAGATCATCTCCTACCATTCCTCTCGCGAGGAACACGTGTTGATATTCTTGAGCGCTAGTGGTGTGTGACTTCTCCTTGGAGGAGACATAGCTCCCAGTTGATCAAACATTTTTTTACCCTTGGTTTTTTATTTTTTTTTTTTTTTCAAGGAGCTTACTTTTGCTGTAGATCAGAGGACTGGAGCATGGTGGTTACGATGTAGACTTGAGTTAAGGACTTGGGTTCTAATCCTGGCTCAGCCCCTTTGCTAAGAGAGTGGCTTTTGCCGTGTTACACAGCTGCTCCAAGCCTTCGTTTTACCTTCTGTAAAATGGGAAGAATGATAGTACTTCCTAGATAGACTTGTGGTGGGGTTTGGATCATTTGGTGTCAACTTAAATCAGAACAGTCCCTGGGGTGGGGGGACACCTGGGTGGCTCAGCGGCTGGGTGTTGGCCTTTGGCTCAGGTCATGATCCTCAGGGGATTGAGTCCCACATCAGGCTCCCCACAGGGAGCCTGCTTCTTCTTTTTTTATTTTTTTATTTTTTTTATTTTATTTTTTTTTAAGGGAGCCTGCTTCTGCCTCTGCCTGCGTCTCTGCCTCTCTCTCTGTGTCTCTCATGAATAAATAAAAATCTTAAAAAAAAAAGGAAAAAAAGAACAGTGCCTGGAACATAGAAGCCCCCTAATAAGTATTGGCTAGCAAATCATTTTGTGTCTTACTTTCTGGGGGTCGCCGCCTCACAAGTAGTCTGGATGAATAATCCCCAACTCAGTTTGGCATCAGAATCTCCCATGGAGTTTCCGGAGCCCCGTGCCAGAGTCCCTGAGTCAGTCTCTAGCGGGAAAGCCTGGGGATCTGCATTTCATAAGCTCTGGGTCTGATTCCAATGCATCAGGGTTTTCCTTAGGTGGCCAGGAAGTACCTGCTTCCAGACCAGTGTTCTGTGGCGAGGAAAGGCCTGCCCTGATGGCTCACACTGGTTTCCAGCTAACACTTCCCTGGGGAACGTGCAGTCTGGACTGGGGGCCTCAAGTTGCTGATAGAAATAGAACCTTCTCTCTGTACTTCATTCTCCTCCTCTACCACACAAGAGGGCCATGCAAAGTGTGGCCCTTGGATTGCCAGCGGTGGTATCTAGTTGGGACTTGCTAAAAATGCAGACTCTCAGGCCCCAGCCCAGACCTCCTGAAGCAGAAACTGCACTTCCACAAGATCCCCAGGATCTTTCTTGTTAAACAGTGCCGCCCCAGAAAGGGTTCAGAAAATCAGTTTGCGGAAGTCAAAATGCAGTTAGCCTTCTTTCCTGATGAAAAGAGAACTCGGTTAAGCCGAGGACGGGGCCACGTCGGTGGACGTGGGGACAGTGACCAGCTGTTATCCATCCAAATGGGTAAGAGGAAACAGGCTTCAGGAGCCTCGGGGATGACAGGCGGATGGATTGGCGAGAACATTTCCTGATGTTGCAGGCTACAAGTTCCTAGGAAGGTTTGCAGGAATAAGTAAGCTTTGGACCCGCTTCTCTAGCATCTATTAAAATCGGACTGATTGCTATGCATCCATTTTACAAATGCGTACACAGGTGCCAAGTATATGCAAAGCCTGGGCACCAGTAGTTTGTAGATGGCTGTGATTCCGTGTCGCTGTTTAGGTTCACGCTTCGCATCACTCACGATAAGCATGCACCTTAAGCATGCACCACGGAGCTTCGCGTGCACCAGCGGGGCACTCTGGTGTGGCTATCTATTGCCGCGTAACAAACCACCCCAAACCTTAGTGACTTAAAGCAGCAACAGCGACTCTTTTATTTGTTAATGATTCTGGAATCTGAGCTGGGCTTGGCCCGGCAGTTCTTCGGCTTGTCTGGTCGGTGGTGGTTACTCAGGAAGCTTCATTCAGCTGGAGAGTGGGCCGGGGCTGAGCTCAGGTGGGGACCCCGGGATCCTGGGACACTGGGCCTTTCTCTGTTTCTTTATCATTTCAGGGCTTCTCTTTCTCCGCGTGGTCTCTCCACATAATCCCTCCAGTAGGGTAACGGATCTTCTTAGGACTTCGGCCTGGAACCAGCACAACATTACTTCTGACACATTATGTTGGTTAAAGCAAGTCTCAGGGCCAGCCTAAATTCAGGGCTAGGGGCCTCAACAGGAGCATAGTGTTAAGGTTCAAGCCCCCAACCTCACGGTTAGCATGGAAGTCGCAGACTCTGGTCTCCCGAAAGCCATCTGATGGGAAAGCTCTCATTTTGTATCTGAGAATGACAATCAGAGGTTCAGCGGTGACTCTCCAATTAGCTTTTACTGTTCCCTTGACATTTCTTTTTTTTTTTTAAATTTTTATTTATTTATGATAGTCACACAGAGAGAAAGAGAGAGGCAGAGACACAGGCAGAGGGAGAAGCAGGCTCCATGCACCAGGAGCCGGACGTGGGATTCGATCCTGGGTCTCCAGGATCGCGCCCTGGGCCAAAGGCAGGCGCTAAACCGCTGCGCCACCCAGGGATCCTGTCCCTTGACATTTCTACCTGGAAGATACGATAGCTAAACTCCCCTTCCTCAATGTGTTTTTTGTTGGTTTTTGTTTTTAATTAGCAGTCGTGCCATCGTTCTTCTGGTTATGGGATTATAAAATAAGAAGTGGGGGGCGCCTGGGTGGCTCAGTCCGTTAAGTGTCTGCCTTTGGCTGGGGTCACGATCTCAGGGTCCTGGGGTCGAGCCCTACATCTGCCCAGCATGGAGTCTGCTGCTCCCTCTCCCTCTGTCTACTTGTGCTCTCTCTCTCTGTCAAGTAAATAAAATCTTTTTAAAAAATAAAATAAAAAGTGAAATTCAACCCTTTCTTTTCTCTCAGCCTCCCGACATGGTTTCCTGTCCAACTGAGCACAGAAAGGGTACCCAGGAGGAGTTGGTAGGGCTCGTCGGCTGATTTCTGTTGGTACCACCTACAGAGGCTCTTGGTCCTGGTGGGTTTATTGGGAGGACTTCTAACTGACCCCTCGCCTCACCTGCTCTTGTCCAGTGTGTCCTCTACTGAAATGACCACTTTCATCTCTCCTGCACTCGGCCTCTGGTGGCTCCTATGTCCTACAAGACTGATTGGAATTCCTTGGGTATAGTTGAAATCTTCCCCCAATCCCATGCAAACCTACCTTTTTCGGTCCCCTGCCCCTTTCTGCTCTGAATAAATGAATCCTACGATTCATCCAGCGTGCTCTCCTGTGTGCCCGTCATCCTGGCACGCTGATTCTCACTTCTGCACCCTTGCCTTTGTTCTGCTCTTTCTCTTTCCTCCTTTTGTGCTGATTGGAATCAGTTCCACCTCTGAAGCCTGATTGAAGTCCTGCTTTCTTTGTGACGCCTTCTCCGAACGCTTGAGTCACAAAGAGTCTCTCAGGGCATTCCGATCTCGGAACATATGTGATCGCTAACCGTTGTTTGGTGTTACTCATGGTCTGCTTCATATTCTCTTACTCCTCTCTCTTCTATGACACTGCAGCCTTTGCATCAATGCCTTGATCTTAAAAAAAAAAAAAAATAATAATAATAGTAAAATAAAGCACTTCCCCATAGCACTACCTTCTGAGCTATAGCCCCCGTACGGAATACGTCTTGAATATCTTTTCTCTGTTGGAGAGATGCACTTTTCCTCCTAGATCAAGATCTGTTCTCTACATGCTGAAGTTACCATAACATGTTGGCCACGGGGCCACCAGTCATTGCAGGGGGAAGTAGGCCACGTGGCTTAAAGAACGTCTTTGAAGCTGCAGAATGAAGTAGTGAGATCAGCAGGGGCTCTCGAGGTCGACTTGCCCCAGTTCAGATACTGGCTCTGCCTTTGCTAAAAAACAAAACAAAACAAAAAAACCCAACAGTGTTTCTCGCCTGAGAAGTGCTGTTAGCATTCAGGTGGGGAAGTCCTGCTGGATGCAGAAATTCAGCATCCCTGCCACCTGCCTACCATGAATTGTGACAACCCGAGATGTCCCCACACCGTGTTTCACCAGATTTCCCTGCTTAAGAACCTCTGAGACTAACTCAATTGATTTCCTTGGGCAAGCTCTTCACCTTCCTAGGGCTCTTCAGTCGAGCCTTATAGGGCTGCTGGAGGAATTCCCTTAGCTCATGATGTAAAGGGTCTGGTACATCGTTAATGTTTATTGAGCACTTAGGTTATTAGCTTATTGGATAATCATCAGAGCCACTCGGGAAGTAGGGTTTTGGAGGCTTACGATCTGGAACAGGCCCTGCCTCTCGCCTCTCCACCTGCCTGCTGCCCAGGTACCTCTGTTCCCTTGTCTGGGGACACCTGTCTCAGCCTGCCTATGGGGTGTGGTGAGATTATGCATCCTTGGAAGGTGCTCGTGTCATTCCACAGCAGCTGTTTGCACACATGAGACTCTGCCACTTATACGGGACGTTCGACGGGTATATATTGAGCACCGACAGTGTGCCTGCCTGACGAAGATCTAGAAGGTGGGTGCTGAGGCCAGGAGAGAGTAAACAGGCAGATTTATTCCCACGTTTGTTGCTAGATCGTTTCCACCTGTTCACTCTTAGAATTGGTGAACGGATGTGTGTGCAAGAGATGCATTTAATGAGGGCCGTCGGGGAAAGGGAAGGAGGGCAGAGGCAGGGAGATGGTGTCGGTGCTCAGGTGCTCCACGGTCAGGAGGGGTAGGGGAGAGATAGAAAAGAAGAGGTCAGTGACCTGCTTCCTAAACACTGTCGTTGGCAGCTTGGGGGAACTCACCCAAGTGTTGAGGTTGAGGTTGTGCTAAGGAGCAAGTAGGTCTGATATGCAGAAAGTGCTCATGTCTTCTCATTGGTGACTCCTGGCGTGGATGAACTGTTTGTCGGGTTGTGCTTAACTTCACCAGATGTAGTCAATTCAGATGGATCCTGCCAAGTGCAATGAGGCCCGGGGGCAGAGCCGGCGACCTGCAGTAATTACACGACACCTCGCTGCCAGATGTAGAGGGGAGAGCACAGAGAGCTCACGGCCTTCAGGTGGGAGGCACCTTGTGCGAGGTGTTCATGACGGTCGGGGTTTTAGGTTTAATGTGGCCTTAATCAGGGCAACAGAAAGGGTCGTGGATAAGGGGGGAGCCCGTCCACAGAAGAGAGAAGGAATTTGGTGCTTCTCTGTGCCTCTCTGGAGAGCCGTCATGGTCCGTTATTTCCATTCGGGTCACTCTGTGCTGCCCCTTGAAGGTCACTCCTTGTGAACGTGCTGTGCTGAGTCCACCTAAGTCAGAGATGGTCCCATCCAGAGCTGGTTCTCGGCCCAGATCGGATTGCTAGATGTGTCTTGTTGGGTTGATGGTGTTCAGGGCTGCTTTGTGTGTACGTGTGTGTTTTTAAAGTTAGTTACCAACATTACAAATTGCAGTGTCTCCTAAAAAAAAAAAAAAAAATCCAGTTTTCCAGCTTCCCTTGAAAATCTGGCAGCAGTGGGGTCTTCTTTCCCATATGGCAGAAATCAGCACGCTGAGTAATAAATGTTCCTTTAAGACTGGACATTCGCTCTCAATTTATTCAAATCCCCGCCACTCCTGACCCGATCCCACCATGCCTGGCCCTCGTGGCCTGATTGAAGTTCCTGCTGGCCCCGTAGGCGTTGAGGCCCGGAATCGCAGGCCAAATGCAAGCCATCTCCTCTCAGATGCAGGGGGAAGTGGTGATACCAGTCGGCTGCAGGTTTCCTGGGGCCAGTGGTGCTGGCAGGAATGCGAGTCTGCGCTGCTGGGTCAAAAGGCCGTGAGTTCAGAAGTCTTGTTCCAGCTGTGCCCTTGACTTTCACGATGACCTGTCAGCGGTCACTTAACCCAGGTCAAGCCGAGTGGCAGCGTGCTAAATACCAAGACTTTACTCCTACGTCTGCAGAGGAATCATTCAGGAAGAGGGAAATGTTACTGTACGATTTTTTTTTTCCTACATCATTCTTACTCATCTCATTCTTCCCCAGTGTCTTATATCTTGGGGGCAAAAATTGTTCTGGAAGTTTAATTAAAAATCATTCTAGGGGCGCCCAGGTGGCTCAGTTGGTTAAGCAGCTGCCTTTGGCTCAGGCCATGATTCTGGGGTCCTGGAATTGAGTCCCGAATTGGGCTCCATGCTCAGTGGGGAGCCTGCTTCTACCTCTCCCTCTGCCACTTTAGAAAACTACTTGACAGCGTTCACCAAAGTGGAACACACTCACACACACACACGTATATGTGTGTGTACACACTTTATATACATTGATCTTTAATTCAGTAAAAATATGTTCACATTTTCTGTGAAAAGATATGTACTAGAATGTTCATAGCAGCCTTGTCTGAAATAGCCCCAAATTACAAAGCACCCAAATGTCTGTCAGGAGTAGAATGCATAGGGATGCCTGGGTGGCTCAGCGGTTGAGCGCCTTCCTTCGGCCCAGGGCGTGATCCTGGGGTCCATGGGATCCAGTCCCACATCAGGCTTCCTGCATGGAGCCTGCTTCTCCCTCTGCCTGTGTCTCTGCCTTTCTCTCTCTCTCCCTGTGTGTCTCTCATGAATAAATAAATAAAATCTTAAGAAAAAAAGTAGAATAGGTAAATAGACTGCGGTATAGTCGTTCAGTGGAATAGTATACAGCAGTGAAAATGAATGAGCTGCAGCTACACACGACAGGAAAGATGCATCTCCTAAGTGAAATGCTGAGTGAGAGGTTAAGACTACACACACCGTATTACTTCATTGGCATAAAGTTCAAACAAGGGCAATCTGCGGTGGCAGCAGTCAGGGTAGTGATTGTCCTTGTTTGGTTGTGATGACAACAGGAAGGCGGGCCCCCGGGGAGTGCTGGTGGCGATCGTGGTTTCTCCGCGTGAGTACTGGTTACATGGGTGTGTTTACTTTGCGAAAATTCAGTGAGCTGTACTCTCAGGAAATGTACATTTTTTTCTATTGCATTTTTTTATTGCAATGAAAAGTTAAAATTAATAAAAGCAAGACACAAAAAGAGGAAAAAGCCCAGTTTAAGAGACACGGTGTTGTCGCTTCCAAGTACCAATGCTAGGATGCTTGCACAGAACCCTGTCTCCATCACAGTTCTTGCTTGCAAGCAACAGAGATGACCTCTGGCTAAGTTAAGCCGAAACGAGCATTTATGAAAAGCAGATTGCATTAGCTCAGCACCTCCGTGAAGGGAGAGAACCCAGGTTTGGAGGCTCTGTATCCAGGAACAGGTCTCAGATGCTGCACGGCTGGTCTGATGACAGTGTCCCTTCTACCACTGGGCATGTCCATCACAGGCTACGACACTGACGCCAGGCACAGGAGGCTGACCCTCCGCACTGGACTGGGTCTCTCAGGACTTCCACTGCTTTGTGTTACTGATTCATGCTCAAGGTCAGGCCGTGGGTGTGAGTGATGAGGGGAGCCTACACCTGTTGCTCTTGCCCTGGATGCAAGAGAGACCGGGAAGAGAAGGACCCACGTCCTCGGCTCAGTAGCAGCATCGAGCTCTCTGCTTCATGAAGTGGGGCATCCCCCAAACCCGGGAGGTTGATGCATGTCCACCAGCATGACGATCTGCCTGCTAATGTCCAGCTGGATCTCTTGACACCTGCTTCATGAAGCCTTCCGCCCACTGCAGGAATTTTCTGTGTTTATCTGATCACATTTCATGGTGCCCAAGCCTTTCTATTGTTTTAAAAATAAATCAATGTATCCCCAAACTTATCCGCAGAGGAAACAGTATTTTTTCAGCGGTCATAGCTGAGCTCCTCTATATTTAAAATACGTGTGCTGGGGGGGGGGGGCAGTGGGTGCCTGGGTGGCATGTTCCAACTCTTGCTTTGAGCTCAGGTCGTGATCTCAAGGTCGTGAGATCGAGCCCTGCGTTGGGCTCCACACTCAGCACGGAGTCTGCTTGAGATTCTCTCCTACCCCCTCTGTTTCTCCTGCTTGTGGTCTCTCTCTCTCTCTCAAAATAAATCCTTAAAAAGGAATGCTCAGGATTGTTAAAGGTTAATGTGGTTTCTTCTTTGTACTTGTGTTTTTTGTTATGGATTCACTGGAAGGGGGGGAAAACCTGGTCTTCCTCACAAGCATGAGGATGATAAGATCGTGGAGAGGAGGAGCAGTGAGGAAGCTGTTCAGATCGGCGGTAATAATGAATGAGTTAGTGATCCAGACCCTGGAGGGTTCGGAGATAAAATGAGATAATGCATTAGAGCACTTAGTGGGGGTATGGTTTGTAGTAAACACTCAATAAATTATAGTAACAATAGCGATGACTTACAGATGCAGAAGGCCTGCTCTGAGCTCAGCCACCAGGTTAGAGGCGGGATGGAGGGCCTGAGGAACTGGGAGAGGCCTCCATCCTGCGCATCCTCTCACCCGACAGTTCTGTTATACAGATGAGCAAACTGCGCAGTTCCTCTTTAGCTCCCTAGGAACTGTCCTAAAAGCCCTGGTGGGGAGCAAAGTAGCTCAAAGATGGGACGCAGGACCGATGAGCCCGCTGAGCCACGTGGCACGGGCCGGCCAAGCCCAACCCAGACCTCTGGTCATGGCAAAGTGTGGGTTCCTGGGACGGTCACTCCATCCGTCCCATCTAAGCAGAGCAACAGAAGGTGAGCACGTCTCTAAGTGTCATTTCAGGAAATCCCTTTCGCCATATGCTAATTTTAAGTGGCGCTTCCATAAGTTAGGGTTCCAGAGTATGGAAACTGCCCCGGTTTCCTCATTAGCTCTCTAGTAACTGTCCTGACTCTTGCATTTTGGGCAAAGCTGGGAGATGCAGATGCAGAGCCAGGGCTGCTGGCCGGAGGGGGATGTGCAGCGGGCGCTGGAGGATCACTGACCAGCCTGCTGTGCAGCGGCCCGGGGATCTTAGGGCCACAGGATAAACAGGATGGAAAGGACGCAGGGTGTAGGGGAGCACCACATGTTGCCAGTCTTCCTCTCCGTCCCCTCCCTCGGTCGCCTCCCGTCCCTCTGCTCCCGCCACACCCCGAGCAGCCTGTCTCCGGGGACAGGACGGGCTCCGGGGCAGGAAGATGCCTCGCTGGAAGCCAGGCCTCTGCCAGCAAGTCCTGTACACCTGAGCCGGGCCCAGCAGGGAAAGCTCTGTGACTACAAGAGGTTAAAACTTGCCCCTGTGTTTACTTTTGTTGGCTGCCACACGGCATAATAATCTGTCAGCACGTCAGGTGCGGATTTATTTGTGCATTAAAAATTGCCTCGAGCGGACGGATGCAGACGCTCTACAGCACGCTGGAAAATGTGCCTCCAGCACAAAAACAGCCTCTCCAAATATTTCACCCTTTTAATAAGTGCATTTAATTAAAGTCATATAACTTTTTTTTTTATTATATTAAAAAAAATCCTTTCGCTTGCTGAAGCTGAAAGTAAACTTTCGAACACAAAGAACGGGTGTGCTTCTCGGGTCCCTATTCTTTACAATGGAAAACTCATCAACCGGTGTGTTCACTCTTGCCTTTTCCAGGCTCATGGGAAGAGGGTTTCGCGCTGGCTTGGGGGGGGGGGGTGGCCGTGGTGGCCCAGGGGACTGTCCCCAGTTGGCCTGGAGACAGTTACAGTGTTTTGCTGTGTGTTTCGTGTTGCTTGTCAAGCGCAGGGGTATGAGCTTGACTCCGCATTCATGCCCCAAGTACGTGTATAAAAGGGGGTTGGCCGTGGCCTCAGCCTTTTAGAGACAGACGGCGATTTTGCACGTTTCTTTTGAGGACGGCCCTGCCCCAAGGCAGGAGGGAGAAATAAAGGACCTCTTAAGACCTTCCCTTCTCCCGTGATGGGGTCGTGATTTTTGCAGGGGCTGGGGGTGGGAGCAGAAAGAGGGAATGAGCTGGAGAGGACGGAATCCAGATGAGAGATCGGCAGGAGGTGCCGCACTCGCCTTCTCCTTATTCCCACCGTCGCTTTGAAAAGTCTCTAAATGGGTTGAGACTAAGTTTGGCTCCGAGGTGGTGACAGCAGGGCTTTGTAGACTCGCTCTGCGTTTGCCAGCGGATTAGGGAACGTGTCGGTGTGAGGGTGGCGGTGGCGGCGCTGGGGCTGCCGTGCGGGGACCCACAGTTGGCGAGGTGGGGCCCCCCCGGGGGGGGGGGCGACACGAAGGGTGGGGATGTGTGCGGCGTGGCGACAGGAGTGGCGCCGGTAGGAGGGGGCTCCGGGGCTGCAGTTTGGGGTGGCGGCCCAAGGCCCGCTAATTATGCAGCCCGAGGAGCCACGTGGACCTGCCCGAGGAGCCCGGAGAGGTGTCATCCAGGACCGCAGAAGGGGTCTGTGTGCCTTGGGTCTGGACCAGGGATGAGCCCCGGGGGCAGGGGGGGGGGTGGGAGGGCGCTGGGCCTGCGGGAAGCGGGGCTGGATGCCCTGGCTGCTTGCAAGTCCACAGCAGCGCTTTCCCAAAAGGGGCTTCTGGAGGTTCTCCACGGAGGAGACTCGGTAGCTGGAGAGGCCCCTGGAGCTTCGGAATTCCAGGATGCCCGTTCCAGAAATTCTTCAGAACCAACCACCTTGGCCTTTCGCATGCTGCTTCTCACTGCTCCCCTGGGAATGCTCATTAGCTTCTTGCCGCGGCCACAGAAACACCAATGTCCCCGAGCTGGTTGCTCAAAAAAGGCCACCCAGGGAGAGCCAGGTGACCAAAGACCAGGCAGGTCTCTTTTTAAAGTTATTCTCCCAGCGTCTTCTAATGATACGGGAGCGGTGGCTATTTGGGATTATTTTCCCTGTCGGCAGAGGGTAAACAAATTCAGCCTTTGGCTCTCCACCTTCTTTTTGAAGTAGAAACCCCCACGCCCAGCCTGGGTTCACGGTGTTAGGACTTTGCTACTTTTTTCCTGTGGCTCTAAAACAACAACAACAAAAAAACCCCATTTTCGTCGAAACGATCTGATATTGCTATTACCGGTTTTTGTGAACTGGGTCGCTCCCCCCTCGTCCCAGAAGAAAATAAATTTTGTTTTAGGAACCGTTACTCTGGACCTAAGCCCGAGGTAGGCTCCAGATATTGTTCTTTGCATTTTGGAGACAGTATCGCACACACGAGCTGGAGTAAAGCTCCGTGTGATATGCACTGCGTAGTCACAGAAAATTAGAAGTAGAGGAAGAACCGAGAGAAGAAAATAAAATCGCTGGTATTTGCCATTGTCTTTGGTAATCTATTTTATTTTTCCCTCCTCCTCATTGCAATCATGCAATCATATTCATCGACAGCTGCGGTCCTCCCATTTTTAGTCTCCGGACTCCCTGTTTGCTAGACTTTTGAGAGCCCAAAGAACTTTCCTATGTTGGTTTGTGCTTGTTGGTATTTACTGTATTTGAAATGAAAGCTGAGGCACTTTTAAAAGTTGTTTATTCATTGAAAAATGACAGTACAGGCATTGCATTCCAAACTTAAAATATTTTTATGAAAGATAACTGCGTTTTCCAAAGCAAAAAATGGGAAGAGTGGCATTTTTTCCTGCATCTGCTAAGCTCTGCCTTGCCTGGCTGGATTGTTAGCTTTTTCTGCAGTCAGCCTGGAGGCACACGTGTTGCTGTGGCGTTCGTGTAGAAAATCCAGCTGCACTCAGATATATTCATAGCCTTTTTAGATAATTGTAGATATTCTTCTTTGATACTTCACCAAAACTTGACAAGTGGTTGGTTTTCTTCCTTTTCTTTTCTTTCTTTTTTCTTTTCTTTTTTAAATTTAGTTGCAGTGTAAATCTGCAACCATTTTAATCAGCTTTCTTATTCTGTCACATTGAGGTCTTCTCTGTCCTTTGATGGTAGAGTTCCTTTCCTAACATGGTCCTTGGGCCAGAGGAACAAAATAGGGGATGGGCCATTTTTGACGGAAAGCTTAAGTGAAAGAGCCCCATCTTTTTTTTTTTTTTTTTTAAGATTTTGTTTATTTATTCATAAGAGACTCAGAGAGAGAGGCAGGGACGTAGGCAGAGGGAGAAGCAGGCTCCCAGCAGGGACCCTGATGTGGGACTTGATCCCGGGACTCCAGGATCGCGCCCTGAGCCAAGGCAGACGCTCAACCGCTGAGCCACCCAGGTGTCCCAAGAGCCACTATCCTAACTGGTCTTGCAAGCATCCCACAGGAATGCAGATGAATGTACTAATAATATTTTTGGCTTTGTTTGGAAGGACAATTTTTTTTTAAATTTTCAAATTCCCCTGTTGTTCCAGTTTTTATTTTTTCCTTCCTGTTAATACCCCCCTGCATCAAAACCCTGATGACTTCTGTTTACTTACTATCCTGCCCTGAAAAAAACTCCATGATGTTACTAGCAGAACGAATGTCTCGAAAAAAAGTGAATAGGGAGGGCCTCATTGATACCTTACAGAGAGACCAGAGCTTTCCAGTTATTAAAGATCCTCTTCACTCATCTGGGCTAAATTAGAACTACAGCTACCTGTTGAGCAATGCTGTAGTTTGTTTACACGGAGGATCCTTGGATCTTAGAGTTCCTAAAGCAGAGGTCCAGCTGGATCTTCTCTGTGTGATTTCAGTGTCATGAATGTCCTCAGGTGTGCCAGGCACATGGCAAGCCTTGGTGGCAACCACCTACTTGGAGCCACTGACTACCCAGGGGAGCACTGGCCTTCCAGTCAGCATGACCTCTGTGTATTGAGGCATCCCACATCATCACTCCCTGTGCATCGCAACTTGTATGTCTTGAAGAAAATGCTAGCAGTGGGGGATGCAAAAAACAAAGCATGGTCACTCATTAAAAATTTAGGGGCATTTTAGGCGATGTGCTTTAGCCAACAGGAGCATAGGAATTTCCCTTCGGAGAAAAATCCCATTTTTTTCCAAAGCCAAATCATGATGGATTTCTAACTCATGGAACCAGTGTGATATGTGTAAAAGTCCACAGTAGCCCGAAGGGAGGGTACAGGAGGCCTTTCTGTTTGCCAACAGTGCTCTGGAATTAAAATATTGTAGAACATTCTAAACTTTCTCTGCTTTTGAAGATAAGGACTATGGCATTATTCATCCCACCCACAAGTTTTAAGAACCTACGTGCTAGGGATCCCTGGGTGGCACAGCGGTTTAGCGCCTGCCTTTGTCCCAGGGCGCGATCCTGGAGACCCGGGATCGAATCCCACGTTGGGCTCCCGGTGCATGGAGCCTGCTTCTCCCTCTGCCTATGTCTCTGCTTCTCTCTCTCTCTCTCTCTCTCTCTCTGTGACTCTCATAAATAAATAAAAATTGAAAAAAAAATTAAAAAAAAAAAGAACCTACGTGCTAGGCATTCTCCTTGCTGGAGTCTTAATGGTAAATAAGTAGAACGATCATCTGCCCTTAGGAAGCATATATTCAAATGGGGCAGACAGATGATATCCAAGTAGATAAATGAATCTATAAGGATATCAGTTGGATGATATCCAAGTAGATAAATGAATCGATAATGAAAAGTAAGGGATGTAGAGAAAAAGAAAGCAGGGCAAGAAGTGAGAGAGGGATACGTGGAAGGTTCAGGAAGGACCATTTTCGTGGCGTTGTTCTGGAAACCCCCAGGAGGTGGCATTGGGGCAGAGTGCATGTCTAATAAAAGTGCGAATGACTGAACTCACAACTCAACCCAGAGTGCCACGTTTTGTGCTAAATAAGCCATATGCGTGGGCAACGTGGTTGACGAGAGGTGGGGTTGGTTATATGATCATTTCCTAGGGCTGCTAGGACAAATTGCCACCAACTGGACAAAACAGCAGGAATTTATTCTTCCACGGTTCTGAGGCCAGAAGTCCAAAAGCAGGGTGTCAGCAAGGCCATGCCCCGCCTGAAGGCTCTAGGGAAGCATCTTCCGTTGCCTCTTGCAGCATTAGCTGGCCACAGGCTTTCCTTGGCTTGGGACAGCACTGCTCCAATCTCTGCCTCCATCTCCACATGTTCTTCTCTTCAGCATGTCTCTTTTCCTCTTCTTTTCTCTTGTAAGGACACCTGTCATTGCATTTAATGCCTACCGGGATAATCCAATGAAGAGGTCTGTAACATAATTCCATCTGTGAAGACCTTTTCCCCACATAAGGACATACACATAGATTCTGAGGGTGAAGATGTGGGCAGATCTTTTGGGGGCCATCATTCAACCCAGTAAAGTGTGCAATCTGGGAAAATCCCTCCAACAGAAGCTTTTAAATCAAAATCAAACATAGCCCCTGACTGGAGTCCTGGTGCTTCTTGCCAGCAAGCTGCGTGGTTGCAATGCAGCTGCGTTTCAGTGGTGATGGGGAGGAAGCAGCTCGGGGCACTGGAGACACGCACAATGCAACAGTGTCTGGCTACTACAATTGCCGTGATGTGGAGCCTCCGGGAGGCCTAGTGAGTCTACCATGCTCAGTGGGCATCTAGTTAGATTTTACTATCCAGGGGGCAATCGCAGCACGCAGCAGTAAGACACGGGGCTGTGGGTCTTCATGGGAGTACCTTGTAGAACAAATAACAGTTCTTCCAGGATGGAGATACTACTGTCAGGCCCAGAGGAACAGAGCAGAGTAGTAGTTAGAGCAGAGGCTGGGAGGGAGGCAGTAGCATTCTGTGCAGACATTTCTCAAGCATAGAGGTGAACAATACTCATGGAGGCAGGAGACTGGGTAAGTTGCAGCAGTCAGCAGCTTGGGAAGCTGGGACCTCAGCCTAGGAGGAGATTTTACTGCATTGAGCAACCGACTCTTCCGGGAATGTCCATGCTGAGGTGTGCAGGTGTGCCAGAGGCGGCTGTGGCATCGAACCCACCTCCAGAGGGCGGCCACTCTGCTCGAAGACTATCGCTTGGTCTTTTCTCAGTCCCATCTTTTGCCAGAGGAAGGCAGGGAGGAGCAAGTCGATAATGCCCAGAGTCTGCCTGAGTTGGGGATGAGGTTTGCTCAATTCTCTGCAAGCCCAGCTGTTGCTCCAGGTGCTAAGTTAGAACCTCGGTAATTAGCGGAGCTAATTTATTTAATCATGTTTGTACTGTTTTTCTTCTCCCAGTTGTTCTTCTTGCCCTGATCCTTCAGGTTTTCCTGGATCTACTCCCAGGTGTGTTTGTTGGAAGGTGGTGTTGAGGGAGGATGGATGCTCGCTGATGCCAGAGATCAGAGCAAGCTCTGGCTTGGCGATGGTAGTGGGGAATGCTGGCCTCCTCCATATTCTAGATCAGTGTCTCAGCCTCAACACGGTTGACATTTTGGGCCAGATAATTCTCTTCTGTGTCCTAGGATGGTTAGCAGCATCCCTTGGCCTGTGCCCACCAGGCACCGGCA
Source organism: Canis lupus dingo (assembly GCF_003254725.2). Taxonomy (NCBI): domain Eukaryota; kingdom Metazoa; phylum Chordata; class Mammalia; order Carnivora; family Canidae; genus Canis; species Canis lupus. The sequence goes on from NC_064251.1 coordinate 8,194,414, forward strand.
GTGTCCCCCTCCCCAGTTATGACAATCAAGGGTGACTCCAGACAGTGCCACATGCCTCCTCGAGGGGTCAGAATTGCTCCCGGTGAGAACCCCTGTATGAGTGATGGTACTGATCACTGGTCTATTTCACTTAGACTTTCTTGGTGAAAGTTAGCCTCCAGAGTCCATGCAATAGGTTGGGATGCCGAATGCCCTCCCTCAGCCAGGGAAAGGGGACAGCCCAATGCCCTCAAACACAGCTTCTTTTCTCCAAGATGCACAATCTCTGTGTCAGAATGAGGAAGGGAAAAAGAAGGCTGTGGTATAGAGAGAGAGACGACTGGTGGCAGGGTTGGTGTCAGCAGGGAGAGAAAAGAACCAGAAAAGCCACTTGTGTGTTGAAGGTGAAAACTAAGCTTCACCAGCTGCCCACATGGAACCGATCCAGCATGGCGGCCAAGCCTAGAAGGGAAGGGCGTTTGCAGTTTCTGTCTTGGTGGGTTCCCAGAGCTGGCTGTCTCGACCTCACTTCTTAAAGGGCTAAGCCAGGCCCTTCAGAGCCTTGGCCTCCTCTCCAAGAGTCTGATTCATTTTGGGGTCCCCCACACATCCCAACTTAGTGCTTTACATGCAGAAGACATCTTGAATGTCTTTGGCAAATGAATTAAGATTGATAGACTCTTTAAAAGGATCCAGATAATCTGAGGCAGCTCTGCGAGGAAGGGAAGGGGGTAGGGTAGGAGTGAGAGAGATGGGAAACTGAGAACCATTAGCCTAGAGCAGCATTGTCCTGTAGAAGTAAAACCCAAGCTGCGTATGTAATCTTAAACTTTCTAGTAACCACTTTTAAAAGAGGACAAGGAAACAGAAGAAGTTGATTTTGATCATCTATTTTCTATAACCCAGTATATCCCCAGTTTTATCATTTCAGCAATTGATATACAAGATATCAATATGCAATTGATATACAAGAAATCTATTAGTGAGATATTCTACTGTATTTTATTTTGGGTTGTGTTTTGGCTTTTTTTTTTTTTTTTTTGGTTTTTACTACCTTCTTTATTTCTTTCATGCAAAGTCTAGGAAATCTGGTGTGTATTTTACCCTGCGGCACATTTCAGTCTGGACTTGTCACGTTTCCAGTGCCCATCGACTGGTGGCGCCTGTCCTGGACAATGCAGGTCTGGAGAGGAAGTTTAAGTGGTTAAATTTGGGAAATAAACCATTCTCCGTAAACAGGAATAAAAAAAAAAAATGAATTTAAAGACATGTGTGGACAGATTTTATCCACAGACCCTCCTGCCTGCCTTGGTAAGCGCCGGTCCCTGTAGCGCCTCTGTCTCCTGCAAACAAGGTCCGCTCACAGGAATCCACTGGTTGTCACTCTCCCCCTGACCTCTTTGTAGCCAACTCTGTTCCCTTTTGTTTCAAACGAACGAGCACACAAAAAAGGGCCCCGCATTGTGCAGGGCCGTCTAATTCACGCATGGCACGACTGGGTCTTCTCAGTGAGCCGGGAGCCTGCCCACCCACCCCCACCCCCCTCCCCGCCCAGCCCTTCCCTTTCTTCTCCTGTCTTCTCTGAATATTTATCAGGATCCTAGCTGGGCTCCAGCTTCCAGGATCATTTCAGGGGCCAAACAGACACCTGCCCAGGTAAATAAAAGCCAGCCTAGGCCTTTCTAGATGTCTCTTCTCTCCTATACAAACGGGAAAAGGGGAGGGAATGATGGTGGACAAGTCATCTCCTTTATGAGGTGAGGATTTTATAAGGGGCCCTTGGCTTCTTGGAAAGGTCTCCTCTCAGCCCTCAGTCCAGTGTCTCATCCCTCTGCCCCAGACGAAGATGGAGCGCTCTGGGAAGTCCATTTTGCCCTAGCTTTTTCTTCTGATGTGGATGTGGAAGGCCATTTCATCCTCTTTGCTGGTACCACCTTGAGGTTTCTAAAATGCCCTTTAGTCAGATTTTTATAGGTAAGCCTGATTGGGCAGCTGCCCAGGTGGTATGATCTAAGGGGCCCCTGGTCCCCCTTGCCACCACCATTATGTCAGTGGTCTCAATCAGAGGCCATCTGCCCCCCCCCCCCCGGGATTTTTTAAAAGATTTTATTTATTTATTCATGAGAGACACACAGAGAGAGAGAGGCAGAGACCTAGGTAGAGGGAGAAGCAGGCTCCCTGTGGGGAGTCCCATATGGGACTTGATCCCAGGACCCCAGGATCATGACCTGAGCCAAAGGCAGATGCTCAACCACTGAGCTACCCAGGTGCCCCTCCCACAGGGGATCTTGGCAACGTTCGGAGACATTAGAGGCGAGGGGGTACTCCCTGGCATCTAGTGGGTCGGGGCCAGGGATGTTGCTCAACACCCCACAGTGTACAATGAAGAATTATCCAACCTAAAATGGCAGTCAGTAGTGCCGAGGTTGGGAGACCCTATGTCAAAATATCTTTCCTTAAATTGTAAAGACTGCTGTCCTCAAAATAACCTTTTAACCTGCAAAAGCCCCTGGGAGGAGCTGGCTACACTTAGGCATATAAGTGACTGAATTACTACCTTGCTGATCAGCTGACACCTTCTAGGACGTCGAGGGCAGCCAGCTGACAATAAGATCTGGGTCCAGACAATAAGACCTGGATGCCTGAGGGAAGGGTGGATGGCCCTGATAGACAGAGGAGGTGGGGAATGGGAGCTGTCACCCCAACCAAGTGTCACAACTTTAAGGGAGGGGATTATGCTTTCTCAGTAAGGGTCTCTTTCATTCTGCCCCAGGCCTTTCTCTGCATGTGAGCAAAGCCCTCGTGAAATCCAGCTCAGAACCCGTCTCTACTGCCAGGATCATGACCCAGACTCCCCTGATGTTACAGGGAAGGTGCCTATGTGGATCAGGCAAGGCAAGCACTCCGTTCTTCCCACTGCTCTTAGCAGGGTCAGAGCCAGCCAGCAACATAGACTTGGAGGTCCCTGTGGAGAAAGGGGAAAAGCAAGAAAGAAAAAAAAGAACAAAGATCAACCTCCTGGTCTACCAAGCCTGAGGTGTGGGCCGGCCAGCCGTGCTGTGTTCTCAGGGTGGGTGGAGCCTTTGTGTCAGGCACCTGGTCTGGAATTCATCTTCCTCCAAACCATCACTGGTTCCGTGAGATTGTCACAGCTGCCGTAGGCGTGGGCCCTTCAGAAACATGCATTCCATTTCCGGGCCACTTGGTCAAGTGTCTTCCGTGTCTGTCACCAGGGTATGTCCTGGGTCCAGGTGTGGAAACACCAGGACTCTGTCCGTGGAGACACATCTTGCTGAGCATCTGGGGGGATCTGGACCCTGAAGACCACTGTGCCACCGGGACTTCATGTTGGCCCCACCCGGAGAAAACCCCTCCCACAGGAGCCATTTGGTCAACCTGGCCGCTGGGGAGTTTATGCAGAGGGTTACCCACCGAGTCCCGGGAAATCTGGAGTTTGTCACGCCTGACATTCTCCTGCCCACCTCTCCCCTCCTTGTGTGGCTGTTGGGAAGATGGAAAAGTGTTCAGGGCCTGCAGGGAAGGGAAAGGATGTAAATCTGTGATGCTGGGATCCTGTTGTTGAAAAGAAAAAATATGACTTAGCCAGATACCTGGCTTCTGTCCCAGTGGTCATCAGAGTTGGGCTTTGCAAAAATCGATTTGACCTGTAGATTTTTAATTTTAATTGTGAATATTTGCTTTTTTTTTTCCTTCCCCCCCCCCCCGCCCCCAGACAACTTTTGGTGGGTGTACTTATGGAGGAAAACTTCCAGACTTGGGCTGAGAGGATCTGATACTAGCTAGCTGTGTGATCTGGGGCAAGGCATCTGGCCTCTCTGGGCCTCAGTTCCTGCTTCAGCAAGTGGAGTCCTGCAAGGATCAAATGAACCAATGTCAGTGAAGGAACTTTGTGACGTATAACAGACAAGGGTCTAATTACCTGGACTGGGAGATTTTTTTGCTCTCCCCCAGTGGAGACCTTCTCAGGGTCTCAGGCAGGGGCCTTTATTGGCAGATGTGTAACTCCTAAGACCTCCCTTCCCTTTGTCACCTCTGGCCTCCTGGGTTCAGGGCAGTCGCTTTATTTATTTATTTATTTATTTATTGAATTTAATTTTTATTTTTTTTTATTGGAGTTCGATTTGCCAACATATAGCATAACACCCAGTGCTCATCCCGTCAAGTGCCCCCCTTGGTGCCGGTCACCCAGTCACCCCCACCCCCCACCCACCTCCCCTTCCACCACCCCTTGTTCATTTCCCAGAGTTAGGAGTCTCTCATGTTCTGTCTCCCTCACTGGTATTTTCACTCGTTTTCTCTCCTTTCCCCTTTATTCCCTTTCACTATTTTTTAATATTCCCCAAATGAATGAGACCATATAATGTTTGTCCTTCTCCGATTGACTTATTTCACTCAGCATAACACCCTCCAGTTCCATCCACGTCGAAGCAAATGGTGGGTATTTGTCGTTTCTAATGGCTGAGGAATATTCCGTTGTATACATAGACCACAGCTTCTTCATCCATTCATCTTTCGATGGACACCGAGGCTCCTTCCACAGTTTGGCTACTGTGGACATTGCTGCTATAAACATTGGGGTGCAGGTGTCCTGCCGTTTCACTGCATCTATATCTTTGGGGTAAATCCCCAGCAGTGCAATTGCTGGGTCCTAGGGCAGGTCTGTTTTTAACTCTTTGAGGAACCTCCACACAGTTTTCCAGAGTGGCTGCACCAGTTCCCATTCCCACCAACAGTGCAGGAGGGTTCCCTTTTCTCCACATCCTCTCCAACATTTGTAGTTTCCTGTCTTGTTAATTTTCCCCATTCTCACTGGCATGAGGTGGGATCTCATTGTGGTTTTGATTTGTATTTCCCTGAGGCAAGTGATGCGGAGCATTTTCTCATGTGCGTGTTGGCCATGTCTGTGTCTTCCTCTGTGAGATTTCTGTTCATGCCTTTTGCCCATTTCATGATTGGATTGTTTCTTTGCTGTTGAGTTTAATAAGTTCTTTATAGATCTTGGGATACTGGACCTTTATCTGATATGTCATTTGCAAATAAATTCTCCCATTCTGTAGGTTGTCTTTTAGTTTTGTTGACTGTTTCTTTTGCTGTGCAGAAGCTTTTTATCTCAAGTCCCAATAATTCATTTTTGCTTTTGTTTCCCTTGCCTTCATGGATGTATCTTACAAGAGGTTGCTGTGGCTGAGTTCAAAAAGGGTGTTGCCTGTGTTCTCCTCTAGGATTTTGATGGAATCTTGTCTCACATTTAGATCTTTCATCCATTTTGAGTTTATCTTTGTGTCTGGTGTAAGAGAGTGGTCTAGTTTCATTCTTCTGCATGTGGCTGTCCAATTTTCCCAGCACCATTTACTGAAGAGACTGTCTTTTTTCCAGTGGATAGTGTTTCCTGCTTTGTCGAATATTAGTTGACCATAGAGTTGAGGGGCCATTTCTGGGTTCTCTGTTCTGTTCCATTGATCTATGTGTCTGTTTTTGTGCCAGTACCACACTGTCTTGATGACCACAGCTTTGTAGTACAACCTGAAATATGGCATTGTGATGCCCCCAGCTCTGGTTTTCTTTTTTAATATTCCCCTGGCTATTCGGGGTCTTTTCTGATTCCATACAAATCTTAAGATTATTTGTTCCAACTCTCTTTTTAGAAAAGATGAGGATCGGGCAGCAGCAAGCCAGGGGAGGAATTTGAAGTCATCACAATGGTAGTGTGATTACAGATCCTGGTCCCCATCAGTCCTGGAGCTGTGTGTGCAAGGAGCAGAAATATTTGTGTCTCCCTTAACGGGGATCAATGCACCCCCTCCCCCATTCCCCCCCTCCCCACTGTCTGCTACATGCCAATTTTTCACTAAATGCAGGATTATTCACTTTAATAAGTTCTTTCCCCCATAAAAGCCAGGTGGGAGCCTAGGAAAACCCACATCTGCAAGGCCAGCCTCTTTCAGGCTGCGGCCGCCTCCTTTCCTGCCCACTCAGCCTGTCCCTTTTGTTCTTTTTATTTTATTTTTTTAAAGATTTTATTTATTTATTCATGAATTCATGAGAGACACAGAGAGGGGCAGAGACATAGGCAGAGGGAGAAGCAGGCTTCCTGCGGGGAGCCTGATATGGGACTCGATCCCAGGACCCTGGGATCACAACCTGAGTGGAAGGCAGACGCTCAACCACGGAGCCACCCAGACATCCCCCTTTTGTTCTTGGACCGTTTTGTTGGGCCAGTAGCACTTGGCCACCCTGACACCCCGACTGTCCCCTGGAGGAGGAGAGAGCAGAGGCGGGAGAGGGTGAGCGCACACGGAGGGGAAGAGATTAGAAGGCAGGGGAGGCATGACAAGCCATTAAAGAGAAATAAATTCTGCAGAGGGGAAGTGAAGGTCCCTCTCTGTGTCTCTGTAAATCACCTTGTTTTATGGACGGGATGCAGAGGAAAGTGGGGGATGCCCTGGCTCTGATAGCCAGGGGTCGTCTCTCCCGCTTATGTCTGTCAGAATTTTAGGATGTTCCATCCGAGAACCACCTCGAGCTGCAAGCCACTGGGGCTCCTCTCCTTAATTTATTGCTGCATTATTACTCCAAAATCAGAACTGCAGTTACTTTAGGGGAACATTTTAAGAGCTTTATTAGAAAAACATGGCTGGTTTGTTTCTACTGTCTGTTTTCTCCAGAAGCCTGATATCCCCAGCCGCTGTGCGGGCATCATGGACACAAGAATGGGATTTTGAAATTTCTTCACTTTTCGAAGTTATATTTCATACTAAATGTTTTACTTTCAGACCCAAAGTTTGTTATGACCTCAGGGTCTCAGACCTTGCTTCCCTTCATCATGCTAACGAGTCTTTCCACCTGGAGGGTGTTCTTAAGAGTCAGAATGCACCAACCTCGATCTATGGCCCCAGAAACCCGGGTATAGGTGTGGTTGTTTTTTATTTTTTTCTACCTTGTTGCTACAAAGGTTTGAGGTAGTTGCCGATACTTAAGTTGTGGGTATTATTCCATGTGACATTTTGGATCTCTGGCTTTCCTAGGATAAGTGAGGCATTTGAGGACGGAGCCAGTATTCTCCTTTGGCTGCAGACTCTGGGAGCTGCAAAGTGCCACCACCTACCTGGGGCCATCACAGCTCCTCCAACCTCCTATTCATTCGTGATGCTCAGCCAGCTTGACTCATTTCTGTGTTGCACCTGCTCCTGAGTTTGAGATTCCCTCTTACTGGAAGCCTTGAGTTACCCACTGGAGGAAATGAAGTGGATGATGGAAACCGTGGATGCAGTTGGGGTGGCCGTTGGCATGCTGCAAGGACCCTCTCAAATGTGGACTTAACTTGGCAGTTGGAGGTGTGTTGGCCAATGTGGAGGCAGATCTACCCTCCCCTCACCAGCAGCTGTGTATCCTTGGGCAAGTCAACTCCCTTCTCTAGGCCTCACTCTTCTCTTATGTAAGGTGAACTGTCTGAAGTATAGTAGTAGTTCTTTTGGGGAAAAAAGAATGTAGCCACTTATCCCTTTGTGCAAACAAAATCTTGCATAAAAGTCAAATATATGGAATTGTCGACTGTGGCAGCTGAAGGGGACCAGGGGCTTGGGAAAGACAGATATGGGTTTTCCGTCCTTCCCCAGGCTCTTATGGCAGATCGTTCAGAGGTGTGATATCTACTTGCCATAAGCATATGTGAAACTCACTGCCTGCTAGGTGGTCACCTGTAAGGTGCTCAGAGCCTAGTCTAGCAGTTGCCACATGAGAAAAAGAAAAACATATTTATATATCCTCATAAACATTTATGCTCACAATATATGAGTGGCTGCTGTGGTCCAAGTGTTTCTTCTAGGCCCAGATATGTAAGATCTGGTTCCCATCTTCACGGGGCCAGCAGACCAGTATAAACGCATGGCGGACCGTGTGCACAGTAGATTAGTAATAGCAATCCAAGTGACCTCAGTGGAAGACCAAGGTAGGCAGGAGGGTCTAAGAGAGGTCTAGAAAGTTGTCAGAGAAGAATAAAAGCTCTGAGGAGGCTGCGGAGGATCGCTGGCTTGTACAGCAGAGCTGGAGTGGGGATGGCAGAGATGACTGTTTCAGGTGGAAATGGGGCCAGGTGGGTCTGGCCAGGGCTTCCCAGTAGTTGGGTGAGGCTGGAGGAATTGAGTAGAGGAGATGGGGTCAAAACGTAGGAGGATCTCAACAGCAAGGGCTGGAGGTTTGCAGAACCAGGAGGGCTTTTGAGCTGGAGATTGACCTAACCTGCCCCCTGGCAGCAGGATGAGGGGAGGGATGATCGTTGAGCAAAGAGCTGTCCACTGGACTGTGGAACTAGGCACAGAGCGTCAGCAGCGGTGGAGAAAGGAGGCCATGGAGCAGGCGACCTTGGCGATGGGTGGTATCGACAACGTGGGGACTGAAGGGTTGTGGGGGAGACAGGGATGCATCCAAGACGATGTCAAAAATATAAGCCCAACCCTAATCTAATGGGTTTATTTCCCAAGTTATTGAATTTGCATTTATTGGGTGTCTCCCGTGTGCTCAGATCTGGGTGTAACAAGGAAGCCGAGATAGAGAACACAGGAGGGGTTACAATGAGTTTCTGGAACTGCCTGCATGTTGTACGTGGGAAGGTGTCTACTTGGCCAGTGGAGATGGGAATTCAGAGTTAGGAAGAGAGGCCCAAGGTAGCACTTTATTTATTTAAACATTTGCTGGGTTCCTTCTCTGTATCAGATAATGGCAGGAATAAATGCACGTGTGGAGTGTCATTACTTTTGGAGCCTAGCAAATGACCCATGGCAGCAGCTAAGCGCATGGACAGAGAAATTTTGAAGGGAGTAGAGCAGAGGGTGCAGTGGGGCCCAGGGATACTGGGGAGACTGGTGGCATGCATCTCCGCCCAGGAAAGATGTTGTCTGGGGCAGGCCCATGGTGGGAGCACAGGGAGATGATTGAGAGGACAGGTGAGGGTGGGATCCTGGAGGACCTGCTGGCCATAGAGGTGGATGGAGGCTGGGGACACAGGAGAAAGCCAAGAGCGTGCAGGGTGGCCGAGGAAGAACAGGGCTTCCTAGTCGGGATGAGGACCGGTAATAATAACACATACTTGCAATCCTTGGTGGTGTGTGAACTCTGGGCCACCTGCGCTTCCAAATGCATTACGTGCATTTAGTTCATGAAACCACGCAGGGCCCCGTTTCTACCCCATTTTACAGATTGAGGCCCAAAGAGCAAGTAGAAGTAGCCAACGCCCGAGATGACCGTTGCTTGTATTTTGGGTGCTCATAGCCCTGAGAGTCACTTTCGGATCTGAGCAGGGGCCCTCACTGCTCCCCGAAAAAGAGCTAACCCCAGCTGATGCCTCTTCTTGAACTCAGCTGCACCTCGCCCGTTCCCACCTGGCCTGCCCTGACCTTGCCACACAAAAGCTAACGTGCCAGCGGAGGCCTGGGGGGGGTGGTGGGGAGTGCTCTGTTAAAAATGTCCCGTCTGTTTGGCCAGAGGACTCTGGCTGTTCAAACAAGCCCTCTGAGCCCTGGTGTTTCTCTCCACGGGGAAAGGGGACTTAGTGTCACCGCGTCGGGCCTGGGCGGGACGAGGCAGGGAGGTAGGGCCCGCAGGTGTGGTTGCTGGCCCGGGGTTTGATATGTTTCCCTGCACAGTTCACGGCTAATGACAGGGCACCGGCAGGTAGGAACATGATTGAGCCCTTCGGCTTGCACATGTGTGGTTGGGCAAAAGACAATTGCAGATGTTCCTGGAATTCCCAAACCGGATACAAAATTGCTAGCAGGATGCAGAGAAAGAGGAAGGAGCCAAGCGTTTTACATAATGAGCCGCCTGCCTCCCGCCCCGCTGGCCTGTTGGAGCGCCCGGGCGGGTCGGGCCTCCTTTCTCCCGGAGTCCTGGGGATTAGCGAACCCGCGTGCGTGTCTACAGGGCCGGAGCTCTGCTCCAGCAGCCCGCTGATCTCTGGCTTTGGGTCGGTTTCTATGCAGGATCCGCGGCTTCCCACCGGGTGTGGTGGGATCGCAGGCAGCCAGGGAGGGAGTGTGCTCTTGCACCCAGATGTGCCTCTGTGCCTGGGGTTGGAGAAGTCGGGCAATGGCCCTGAGAGGACCCGAGAGCCGCCACCCAGCTCTCTTCCCTGCTCCCACCCCCTTTGGAAGGGAACTCTGTCTGGGTGGCAGCAGGGGGGAGGCTCAGCGCGGAGGCTGTGCTGCAGCCAGTTTAGAAGGTGGAGGCTGGCACGAACAGGGAATGCTTGGGAGCCCGGAGTGTGTGCAAGGCGGAGGCCTCTTGTGGGGAATTGCGTGTGGGCAAAGCCTACTTCTGGGGATCCCGGGGTAGGAGCGCAGGAGCCAGTGAGCCAGTGCAGCCCGCGGAGCTGAACGTGATGAGCTGAGATCGGCTCCTGTCCTTGCAGTTTGCCCTTCACTGTACTCCTTTCTATGGCTCAGCGGACAAGGGGGCACTAAGTTCGTAAAATGCACCACCCATATCCCTCGCCTCGGTGCTGGCTGATTCTCAGAGTCCCTTCCAGCTCTGTTTCCCTTGGGAGAATGTTTGAGAGGGAACTGGTGCAGGAAGGAGATGGTTGTCTCCCCCCACCAGTGGTGGCTTTGATGGGAGGCTTTTCTGAACTAGCCCTACAAAGCCCCAGGCAGCTGGCATCTCACCACGTCCTCCTTAATATATTCTGTCGTTTAAGGACACCGAACGAGCACCTCCTCATCTCTGTCTGGAGTCAGATTTCATAGGTGAACATCCTTGCTACATGAACTTGGCCTGCTCCTTGTCTTCTTGTAAGACTTAGGTTCCCAATCCACCCAACCCTACCTACTTGGGGTGCTAATACCAGCCAGAATAAAAAGCACCTTTCTTTGTTGGGTCCTTCTGTTTAATCAGCACTTAATAAATGTTCACAGTTACTATCATTATTATTATATTTGTTTTCCAAAGAAAGAATTCACGGAGGGTTTCCTCTTGCATGGGCCCAGACCAACCTGCCACCTGTTTATGTGCACGTCATGAGCTAAGACTCAAACACGTAAAAATGACACAAATATAAATCTCAGTGTGGAGAGCATATAGCCCACAATGGGAAATATTTACTGTCTGTCCCTTTGCAGAAAATTTGCCAACCCTTGTTCTAGATTCCTGATTATTTAAACAGGGCGGGTAGGTGTAGGCACTCAGAGCAACAATTAGAGGGCTGCATGCACTTTGGAGGAAAGCCCACTAATAATCAGAAAAGTTGATAAATGCTTTGCTACGTTATACTTAAGGGAAGAGGAAACGGGGTTGGTGTTTTGGAAATCCTACAGTGATGTTTAGGACATAGTTTCAGAAATAACCTCTGAGTTGCAGGATCGTGGGCTGCCAGTGTTTGCAGAGCCATGTGTTCTAAAGTCCCCTTAAAGGTAGAAAATCCCAGGTTGTTGAGTGGGACGGTTCCAGTGGGGGAGGGATGGGACAGAGAGCACCACCCTTTCTTACAAGTGGGGTCCACTTGTGAAAACAGAACGTGGCTTGGGGGAGCTCGTTTTATTCTACGTGTCGTGCATATCTGTGTGTTTATCGTCTGCTTCCTCCTACCTTGTTCCTGAGAGGATTTATGGCAGCTGGGACCCTCCAATGTACAAAATGACAAATCCCAGAAGAGGCAAAGCTTAGAGTCTGTGGTTGAAAAGAGTAAGCTGAGTAGAGTGTCATTGGTGATTTTAAAAAGGTGACCTTGCAGCTGAGCTTCGAATTTTTCAACTGAGGGAGCGTTGTTTTCATGCCTTTCTCTCTGTGTCCACCGTGACCCCTATCCCCACTCCTCACAGGACCAGTTATGTGTGCTTGGGTCTTGTCGGCCGAGAAAAAGAGGCAGAACTGAAATAAAACAGAAGCATTTATTTGGGTTCTTAGAATTGCAGTTTAGAGGGTACAGATTCAGGAGGGAACCCAACCCTTGAGGAGGACACAAGGGGCCAAGGGTCTTTATGGGCACATTGGGAGAAGCATCAGGAAACTCACACAAGTTGTTTCTAAACATTATGATTAAAATATACAATTACATCTTACATTTCATTGGTTTTCTGAGTGCATTATGAGAGTCCTTAGAAGAATATATTTTGCAGTTTTTATCAAGAAACCAGGTGCAAAAGCATCTGGGTGGCTCAGTGGTTCAGCATCTGCCTTTGACTCAGGTCATGGTCCCAGGTTTCTGAAATAGAGTCCCTCATAGGGCTCCCTGCGGAGAGCCTGCTTCTCCCTCTGCCTGTGTCTCTGCCTCTCTCTCTGTGTCTCTCATGAATGGATAAATAAAATCTTTTTTAAAAAAAGAAGAAGAAGAAAAAGAAGAATGCAGGTACAGCAGCCCTCTGTTCAGTCTTACTCCTTGCCCCAATTTAATAGCTAAGCGTGGTGACTGTTAAAAAAAAAAAAAAAAAAAAAAGCCAAGATCAAGTTGTAATTCCCAAATACCAAATAGTCTGTGGTGTGGAGGAGAAGTTGCACACAGGTTCCCTGGGGGATCCCAGTCTGATAGAGGAGAGAAGGCAGGGATGGAGCAGAGGCTGCCCCAGGCGGATGGATGCCCCCCCACCCCCGCCCGGCACCATGGTTGGGCAGGAGCAGCCCCTGGCAGCCGTGACCCCGGCCACGGGGATGGGCTCCAGGGGAAGCTGAGTAATGGAAGCTGCAGATCCATGAGCGGGTGAGCGGGCTGAGAGCTCAGCTTATGAATCACCCCAGCGGTGGCTCTCTGCTCGCCTATTCCCAAGGGAGCCAGTGTCTGGGAGACGTGATGTCGTCACTGGGAGGGCAGTTTCAGCCACGTGTGGCCTCAGAGAACTTGTTCCCATGAGTAACACCCAGATCCTCAGCCTGAAGACTCCCAGGCCAAAGAGATGGGGCTCTGCACTGCCTTGTGTATGTGTGTGTGCGTGTGTGTGCGTGTTTTAAAGGACAAGTCTTGTCCGTTCTGGGACCTCGTTATTAGCTTTCAACTCTGTGGCCGTCGAGCGTGGTGAGAACCCTCATCTGCGCAATCACGGGGGAGGTGGCTCTGATGGATAGCCCGCCCGCCTGTAGCCATCCCAGCATTTTTCTCCTAGACTTTCCCTCCCCCAAACCATGCTCGAGACCCATGATTTGCACGAAACATTCCCTGTTCGACCATGATGTCTCCTGATTTGGCATGCACACTCCACTCGTGTGGTTAGAGGGATTGGCCACCTTTAATTGATTTCAGAAAGGCAAGGCCAGCCCTGTGCAGGCTGCTTATTTTCTCCCAGCCTGAGAGCTCCGCAATTTTTTCCATAGGAATTGGCTCATCAGGCCTCCTTACTGCGCTGATGGTTGATAGAGAAGGAATAGAGCTCACAGCAGCCTCACACCACTGTACTTTGTCTTGCGAACCTGATACGCACCCGGAGCAAACCAAACTATGAGATGCCATATATATAGCCTGTCCCTTTGCACTGTGACCCATCCTTGCTTATATATAAAACCATTCTTTTATATTTTTTAAATATTTTATTTATTTATTTGAGAGACAGACAGAGGTAGAGAGAGAGAGAGCACAGGCAGGGAGGAGAGGGAGAAGCAGACTGCCCGCTGAGTGGGGATCCCGATGGGGGACCCGATCCCAGGACCCCAGGATCATGACCCGAGCCAAAGGCAGGTGCTTAACCACCTGAGCCACCCAGGTGCTCCCATTCTTTTATATTTTTGCAGAACCTTCATTCTCCTCACCTACGATGCTCTACTGAAAAGCCCTTGGCTTATTCCTGCCTTCTTGGGTAGCAAAAACATAAAAACCTTTAAAATAGAGGGTCTCATAGATAACAGAGCCATGAAGAGGACAAGTCTAGTGTATGCCTTCTTAACAAATAAATGAAAAACCAGAGGGCGTTGAGATGGGGTTCCGATGACGGTCGCTGGCGTGGCGTGTGAATCGGGGATGTGATTTGCCCGGGGAAGCCCACCGGTCCCCATACTGCATGCCGTGTAGCTGGTCTGCAGCACACCCTAGCATAGGATTCTTACTGGAAACAAAACAAAATTCCCTTAAAAATAATAAGCAGCAGTTTCCAGTCCATATTTATGGGCTCATTATTTCACGACTCTGTGTGCTGGCCCCTGCGGGTACCTATGGGGGTGCATCCTAGCACAGACAGTGACAGGTTCTAGTGAATTCCTAACTTCCTGGTGTTCTTGGTGAGTGGGTGTCGCTTGAGTGGCTTCCCAGTTCTTCAGAAGCAGAGAGGACGTTTGTGGATGCAAAGCTAATACCCAGGAACCGGGTTGGGGTTTGTTCGCCCCACCCACTGCCGGTAGGGGTGCAGATAGAATGGCCACGCCATGGGCACAGCAAATATAGACGCGACCGGCGCTGTGTGCACCTGCGGCCCACGGGCCGTGGCTCTCCTTGCATCCTGGAGCGTTGTTATCTGAATCATATTTGAAAACCACTTTCCCTTTCCTCTAATCATAGACTTTGCTTTCTCTTTCCTTCCTGCACATGACACCGTGCGTCAGGCAAACCTGGCGACGAGGTGATTTGCAGAGCCTCTGGGGATGCCGGACGGGACAGCGCTTCCTTCGTGGAGGGCTGCCTGTCGGCCCCCGCTCAGCTGTTCCCTAGTTCATTCTGTCTTGTGACAGGTACGAAACACCGGTCAGTTTTGTCATTTCCTGAGGCTGGTTGCTTCCTGACACTCGGTGCGATTAGAGTTGAACAGGTGGGTTTCTTCCCCCCTCCTGTCGCTGTCATTGTCACCTGGACATTACCATGGCGATAATCCTCCTTAAAACAAAAATAAGGGACCGAACCGGTTGGACAGAAAGTATGACCGCAGACTCTTCCCCTGAGACCCAGCAGGGAGGGACCTGGAGGCTGCCCGAGGCTCCCCCAGGTCACGTCCAGGGGACAGGGAGGTAGGAAAACGAGGGGGCCCGGTGCCCGGGGAAGCGCCATGGGCTGAAGTTCCATCAGACTACACTGCAGGCGAAAGCTTCATCTGGGTTCGTCCGTGGATTAGGTGGGATAGTTTTCCTCCTGCCACCGCAGGCCTGTCTGGTCTCCCTCTGCCCTTGGGAGAAACAGAACAGTAGATCCATAATCTGTCAGTGGAGATTAGCTGGGCCATGAGTCACAAGGCGGGGAGGGAGGCCGGGGATTATAATCTGCTCTGCAGAGTCTTCCAGGCTGTGCGATGGTGGAGGTTTTGGCTTCCTGAGAAGCCTCGAGGTTTTAGGAAGGCAGGTTTCACTATGTCAGCACCGAGAAACCGGTTTGGGGTTTAGGAAGTGAGGACCCACGGTAGGTGGGTGAAGAGAGGTGGATTTTATTCTCGGCTGAAACAAATGTATTTGCTCTGTCTCCGGAAGAGCCGTGAGGCTGGCTTCTGGTGGCTGCAAGGATGAGCCATCCCAAATTGCTTTCTTTGCCCTGCTCGCTCTTAGAGCCCTCTGTGGAATGTTCTGAAGGGTTTGGCAGGTTCTAAGAGAAAATGCTGTTGGCTTACGGGATCTTCTCAGCGGTGGCACAGAGCAGTGACCTGGGATTGCTACCAACCAGCATTTCACTGTCTGGTTTCTCTGGAAATTCTTGAAAGAGCGGAAAAAAAAAAAAAAAACAGAGATCTGTGCAAGGTGGTTTAGCATGCAGCCTCCCTCGGGGCAGGGAGGTGGTCTGGTAACCTGGCTGACCTCTGAGTCGTCCCCGATCCTAAAGTATGAGACACATGCAGTGTTGGGTGACCTGGGCTGACGGATGGGGCAGCTGCTCTTTCATTCATCCAACAGATAGTCACTGAGCGCCTACTATGTGCCAGGCGCCAGGCACAAAAAAAAAAAAAAAAAAAAAAAGAAAAGAAAAAAATCTTGGCATCATTGGAGGGAAAACAGGATTACTAACAGATCAGCCAATGGACCCAGAAGTGATAAATGTTATGAAAAAAAGTAAGAGAGGGATAAAGGGATAGAGCGATGGTGGGTATTGGCGAGTGTGGCCAGGAAAGCCTTAGGAGATAACCTTTGAACAGAGACCAGGCAGGTATCTGGGGGGCGGAGAATGTTCTAGGCCAGTGGTCAGCAGATGATGGCCCTCAGGCCAAAACTCACAGCCACTTGTTTTTGTAAATAGGGTTTTATTGGGACTCAGCCACTCTCATGTGTTTATGTATTATCTGTGGCTGCTTCCTCCGCTGCAGCAGGGTTAAGTAGTTGTGGCAGAGATGGCCTGGCGGGCGTCTGGCCTTTGACAGTTTGCCAACTCCTGATCTAGGCAGGGGCAAAGTGCAAGGTGCAGGCACCACTCTGTGTGTCTACTCTTAGGTGATGGGCGCCTAAGCTGTCCCCAACTCTTCGGCACAAGACCCAGCTCTTCAATAAGCCCCCTTCCCATGTCACTGGGTTTACCTGCATGAGATTCCAGGGATGGAGATGCTTTTCTTTCTTTCTTTTTTTTTCTATTAGGATGAACAAGGGAACATAAAACTGTGGACAGGAGATTTTAATCATGTTATAAAACCTGCCTCATCCTGCCATACGTCCTGCCACCAGGGCTGTTGATTCTCTTGGGGGCAAATGTGGCTTCTTTGGGCTTTATCTGGGGAGATAATAAACCGCTGGTTCATTCGGAGGGATTTGTGGACATTATCAAAAGGGACCGTGTGCGTGCAAACACTTGGGAGAGCCAGGAAGGGCTAATGCATGTTGGGGGTGGGAGACAGTGATCTTCTTAACCTCAGACCTATGACTTATCCATGGTACAGGCTTTAAAAATCTCTTTATTTCTCACCTTCCCTCCACATCTCCCTCCCAATCCGGACCGAAAGCTTCCTGAGAGTGGGATCCATTCTTTCTATCCCCAGGGCCTTGCAAAGCACTGGCACTTAGTGGGGGCACAAGAGGTGCTTTTTGAATGAAGATATGACATTTCCTCTTACCCTCTTCTAAGCAAAGTAGAAATGCAGCGCTTAAAAAAAAAATCATTTAAATCATTTACATTCTAAAGCTGAAGAGAAACGAGTTCAGGTACCATTTTTTTTTTTCTTTTCTTCTTGGAGAGGATGTATCGTGCTTAAGAGACCACAGAGAGCTTTCTGGATGCAGCTGATGGCGTCAAGCTGAGCAGCTTCATGGCGCGGTTGCAGAAAACACGGACAAAGGCCCAGAATTACGTGTTCTTACCTAGTGGCCTTTGCCGACACCCGTCCTCCTGCCAGCAATGCTTGGCCTCGGTCCTCTCTGCAGGTCTGTGCTTTGCTTACCATTCCAGACCCAGTTCTTCCTCGGTCCCCAGAGACTCTCCTCTTGACTTCACTGCATTTAGTGACCGTGCCGTTCCTTTGGCAACAGATCCCACATCGCCCTGTGGCACCCCAGTAAGTGGATGCTGCGATGCAAGCGTCTCAGGGATCAGACCAGGCCTGTGTGTCCAGCTGGTCCTTGGAGCGCTGGCTCCTGGCTCTCAGGCTGCATGAATATTGATTTATGGATCGATAGGCTAGCCCATTGACAGTATGACCATTGCAAGTTGCCACATTAATATCTGTCACTGGCCTCCATTGATTTGGTTCTCTGAATCACCAAGTAGATAATGTGGATGCGTGGCCTTCGGGTTCCTCCCCTGAACAACGGGAAGAAGAAAAGCTGCTTCTCCAGGCTGGCCTCGGGAATGCACAGAGCATAGTCCCCAAGGGGCTCCTTCCAGTAGGCTGCAGGTGAAGCCCGGCGAGACCAGGCTCACGTGCTGGGAGAGCCTGCTGTCCACGTTTCCCTCGGGTCCTTTCCGCCGATGGTTCACAGAAGCTCCTTTTGTGAGCTGTGACTTTGTTTTCGGTGCCTGGTGCTGACAACCTCTGAGACAGAGAAGTATTTCGGGAGAGCTGAGACCAGATTTTCGCCATTAGATTGTTTTTTTTTTTTTTTTTTCCTGCTCTCTGTGCAACTGACAGCCTTAACTTTGCATGAACCAGGAAGTTTGGCCATTTAACTTCTTGTGATCTCGGGAGAAGGAGGTGAGGAATGCAAATGCCACAGAGGAGAGAGAGACATGGAAGGAAAACGTCCCGGGGAAAGCCAGGAGATGGCCACGCCAGGGAACCCAGTGGGTGCCGGGGCCATGGGTGGTGAGGCCAGCAGCTTTCCTCGTGCCTGTTGGGTGGCCGCCTGGGCAGGGTTTTTAATTATTTTATTTATATAAGCTTCACTGCTGCTGATCTTTTTCAACATTGAAAGCAGCCCATTTATTTATAAGCCCTTTGCCTCATATCGTGAGTATGAGGGCGGTGATGTTTTCTTTCGCCCTGCGTATCGCCGTGCACGGTGCGGTGCTGGGGAGAGTGAACAGTGCAGGACGCCTTGCACCTAGGCCTGTGTCATTACTCACTGAATCTGTCCTGGGACACCTCGCAGAGCCTTTCGTCCCAGGTTGCAGCTTCTCCATTGAAAGAAAGCACGAGGGGATCTCCTAAGGCCCTTCTGGGGCCTCCGAGCCTCCTGGATGGGCTCCACCCATGTTTCCCAATGACTGCCCCGATCCTGTCCTTTCTCTGGCTTCTAGGCAGTTAGGCCAGTCACGACAGGCAGGTGTCCACTGAGTTCTGGAGATCTGATAACCGGGACATGACCCCTCGGAAAGTCCTGGAATGAAGATGGTTTCTAAACATTCCTGTTTGTGACTTCCAGAAGCGGTTGAAACTCCTGCCCATCAGTCAGCTGCTTCTCTGTGACAGGGTTTCCTACACTGTGGCAACGTTAGCTCAGTCTTTGACTAATTAAATCTGTTGGGTTTGTTTTATTCTTTTATTTTTTTCAGTGAATCGAACTAAAAACTGTGATTCTCAATGGGGTGGAGTGGGCGGCGGGGGCACATTGGATAATGTCTGGGGATAGTTTTGGTCGCCCGCACTGGGGCAGAGCGATGCTACTGGCGTCTAGTGGGTAGACGAGGCCAGGAGTGCAGGTAAGCGTCCTGTGATGTGCACAGCAGCCCCCACGGCAAAGAATTATCCAGCCCGACGTTGCCAGTGGCCGAGGTTGACAAACTCTGGGTTAAAGAAACACTATTTTAAGATGAAATGTAGTGAACCCACGACGACTTCCTGTACGGAGTAAATATAAAAATAACGAGCACCGTGAAATCAAAACCCGGTGTATAAATTCCAGGGGGGTGGCCTTGTCCACCACGCGTCTGGCCTTGAGGTTATCTTTCTCTTTAGGATGAAGGGACGTGAGCACGTGGAGAGATGTCACAGACCTGGCTGCCTGGAACTGACCCTGTCTCCTTAAGTGCCAGCAGCAGGATTCAAAGAGAAAGTAAAGGGAGTTGCTTCCTTCCTCTGCAGTCGGGTGCTGGGTTGTGCTGTCTGCCCGACACCCCCCATGGTGTTCCCCATCCCAGACTTTGGGAACTGCTGCCTCGGTGCCCCAGACCTGAGTATAAGCTGCCCAGAGTACTTGCCCACAAGGATCTGCTCCCTGCATTTCTGGCTCCATGGGTACTAGGAGCTGATCATTAGACCTAGATTCCCATTCTTTTTTCCACAGGTAGTTATAATAATAATAGCCCCCTTTAGGCACGGGCTTTTTCATCTTCAAAGCGCTTTATAAACATGAGCTAATCTCCCTGTTCCCCAGTGAGGTCAGGAGCCCCACGTTTTTACTGGATGCTGCCACCAGGGCAGGAGAGATGAAGTGAGTCACCGGCTGTCCGGGCTGGGAGTTAGGCGAGGTTAGAGCTGGGATTCAAGTTCACGGTTGCTGGCCTCCTGGACATGTCCTTCAGCGAGCCACACCTCTCTCTTGGCCGGGCCCCGTCCTCATGTTGGAGCCAAACCTCAAATTCAGGCGGGTCTGGAGAGAGAGAGAGAGAGAGAGAGAGAGAGAGAGAGAGATTTCTTTTCCCGACTCTCAGTAAGCTGCTCTTACAGGGGCAGCTAAATGTTTTTCTTTAATAATAATAATAATAATAATAATAATAATAATAATAATAATAATAAAATAACTCCCCTATGGCAGGTAAACCCCCTCCAAAACCAGGGAGTTACTTTAAGAAAATATTTTCCTTGCGGACCCTGTCTCCCAGGATGGTGGTAGGGGTGGAGCCGAAGCAATGCTTCTTTTCAAAGCCTGTGTTTGAAGACGGCTGTGGTCGGCGGGGCCCGAGCCGTAAGGACCGAGGGTGTCTGGCCGCGGGCCGTGACCGCTCCGACAGGGACCACCATGGTGCACGCAGCCTCTGGGTGCCTGTGGGCGCTGGGGTATTTCCTTTGCGCTCATCCCAGACACTCCTGGACCTGGCCAGGAGGGGAGCCAAGGTGAGGTGTCAGGGAGAGGCAGTAAGGCCAGCTTGAGAGGCAGGCTACAGGGCAAGGGCAACCATTTCATATTATTTCCTAAGGGCTAGAAAAAAAAAAAAAAGTAAAAATCTAGAGTATTCAGGAGGTATTTAAGGGCACCTGGGTGGCTCAGTGGTTGAGCATCCATCCGCTTTTGACTCAGGGCATGATCCTGGGGTCCTGGGATCGAGTCCCACATCGGGCTCCCTGCATGGGGCATGCTTCTCCCTCTGCCTGTGTCTCTGCCTCTCTCTCTGTCTTTCATGAAGAAATAAGTAAAATCTTAAAAAAAAAAAAAAAGAAGTATTTAATCCTGCCCATGGATCACCAGGGATTTCCGGGTCTCCTGGGGAGATGATCCACTCGGAGGTGCCAGGGTCCCCTGCACAGGGCAAAATAAATCCAGAAAATGTATATGGAGTCAGAGCTGGAGGGTGGGATCGACCTTGTTTATGTTGGACATGCCACCAGCTTCGGGCTGAGTGTACTTTTTGTGGCACAGACGCTCTCGTGTGGCTGGCATCAGGCTTCCGACATGATGGGCTGCGTCACATCGTGTGGGCGGAAGAGTGGATACCCCCCCAGCCCTCGGCTCACAGTTGTGTGTTCGTCTTAAAACCTTTACTTTTTGTCATAGTCAGCTCCAGCTGCTATGACAAAACCTCCATAGACTGGCGGCTTAAACGACACTCATTTCTCAGGGTTCCAGAGGCTGGGCAGTCCAAGATCAGGGCACCGGCGTCGTCAGGTTCTTGGTGAAGGTTCTCTTCATGGCTTATAGGTGGCTGCTTCGTTCTCCCATCATGAGGGGGGTTCGGGGTGAAGAAAGCAAGCTCTTTCACGTCTCCTCTCATAAGGGCTCCAATGCCATCATGGGGCCTGCACCCCGTCCTCAAATCCCATGACACTGGGGCTTCGGGTTTCAGCATACGAATATTGGGGGGGGTACAATATTCAATCTGTAGCACCTTGTTCTGTGATTTTGGGGCCTCGAAGCACTGAGTAGAGGTGGGGATAAGGATGCAGAGCAGGGAGCTACTCACTAAGACCCCAGAGCAGCAGCAGACTCTCAACCAGGTTTCTCCTACATCCTTTGATGAAGTGGATCGCTCATGACTTGTAGGATGCGAAGGAGGACCGTGCATGAGAGCAGGGCTGCGGTGACCCTGGGAGCCCGAGAGTGAGCCAGGAAAGGAGTCTCCTAGCCTCAGAGTCCCCAGAGCTGGGCTGTTACTGGGAACCTGGGCTTTGGCTGTGCCTGGTCCACCTGCTGCGATCGGCTTGTCTGTCCCGTAAAGGTCAGATCCGCTGTGGGACAGTCAGCAGCAGCCTGCTTGACATCTCACTCTTTGTTGCTAAAAGGATACAGTTCCCCCAGAAAACAGAAGTATGGCCCCACGAGGCACGATGTCCTCCTAGCATTTCAGTCATTTCTTCATGCTTCCTGTTGCCATGGTTTCTAACTAAACGGGGTAAATGATACACAGGTAGAATGGGAGGAAGACAAGGGAGGGGACTCCCAATGGGATTTAAAAAAAAATACCCCTATCAGGCAGGGCCCATCGCCTGGTCTCCTCATGTCCTCTCCACTATACACAGGCTCTTCCTGCCTCTCTCTCCCCTCCCCACTTCTCTGCTCCTTTCCCCTTGTCCTGCTTAACCCCTTCCTCCCCCAGATTGCAAATACGGACGAGAGAGCTCAGAAGCACTGCTTCTCAGGTGTGTCCAGGCCACCTCCTCACCTTGACCCTTTCCAGCCCATTCATTCTGCCTCCCACCAGCTCCGCCACCATGTCCCCTTTCTAGGCTGAAAGGTGTTCTTGGACATAGCCACTTACTTCTTCCCTCTCCTTTTTCTTTTTTTCTAATATTTTATTTATTCATGAGAGACACAGAGAGGCAGAGACATAGGCAGAGGGAGGAGCAGGCTCCCTGCGGGGAGCCCTATGCGGGACTCCATCCTGGGACCCTGGGATCATGCCCTGAGCCAAAGGCAGACAGACGCTCAACCCCTGAGCCACCCAGGTGCCCCTTTTCTCCCCCGTGGTATGCAGAGAGGTAAAGATGTCTGGGAGGCCCATATGCGATTGCAACACCTCACCCATCCCTTCCTCTTGGAAATCCCACTCCGGCTTTTCCCACTCTTTGGGTGATCCCCTCCAAACCACTTCAGACCCAGTGGCCTTTTTCTCAGTTCTTCCTGTGTGCGCTCTGGCCTGTTCCACGCTGACCACCCACAGGTTCCCCCCATCCCTCCTCTGCTCTCAGGGGTTGAGCGTCAGCCCCAGGTTTCTATTCTAGAGTCCAATCCGCTGCCAGGGTTGTGGTCACACCCCTCAAAAAAAAAAAAAAAAAAAAAAAAAAAAAAAAAAACCACCAGCTCTGAAACTTGCATCTGTAGCCTGGATTTTTCTTCAAATGTCCACTCTGTGTATCTCTTTTTATCTCTTTTTATACCTACCTCCTCAAGTGCGTTACTTTTGATGTCCGAGGTGTCCTTGCCCCCAGGCTGGCCTCTGCCTTGGGTTTCTTTCTCGTTGGGGTAAAATAATTTGTCTGGACCTCCACATTAAGTTTTATTATCTTTTTTGCCTTTTGGCTGGCATTCCGCTGGTCACTACCGTTTTAATATATACCTGCGACGTTGGCTCTGTAAAAACAAGGGTTTATTATGGCTTGTTCCTCTCTGCACTTCCTGGGAGTGCGTTCCACGCTGCCGTCTTTAACAAATGTGTTATAATTAAGCGCAGGGTTATTGTTCCCCAAACTTGTACAGCCCTTTTGATCCACCCTTCCTCTTTCCCCCTGACCCCCCCCACCACCACCCTGCCCCATCCTCCGAGGACCCGCCCTGGATGGGAGCTTGACACCTTATCCCCAGAGCTCCTCACCCTCTCCACTGTGAAGACCCGCATTACTATTAGGTATTTTCAGACTCTTGTTGGCCAAGTAATGAGTCAATATCTTATCTACTAAGTATTCGAAAAACACAGCCTGTTTGTGTGAGGCCTGATGTTGTCAATCTTTTAACAATGCGTCCTGTGCCTTCATCTTGTGGGACGCTGACCTTAATTTTATGGCCATGAGGTGACCACCAACCTCTTTGACTTTGACAGTGGCCCCCACCTGGTTTTCCTGGTGCCCGTCTCTCCAGTCTGTCCTGCTCACCAGTAGGTTATGCACCTTTTTGCATATGCCACCCCCTGCCCCCACCCTACTCTTGATCCTGAAGGTGAGCTCCTTAAGCTGCCATTTGGTCTTCCATTGGCTCACAGTCTTTCCAGCATTAGAGCCCATTTTGGGAAATATTCCTTCCCACCCCAGGCAGACACTTAGGTTCCAGTCACTAGATCTTGGCGCCTCCTGTTAACCTTTTTCTGGAAAGCCCCACCTTTTGAACTCCGAGAGCTACCTGTCTGTAAGAACCACATTAAACCTTCCCGACTTTGCCAGTTGGTGTTCACTCCTCTGCTCTGCGTGGCTTGTCCCACAGATTTGAGCTTAAAGTATGCTTGCATGCTGTCTTGTTTTTATACGCATACCCATGCACGTGCTTAACATAATTCTAAACTTTGTGGAAAAAAATTCAAACATTCTAAAAATAGGATGAGGCACTCCTACGCCCTTTACCCAGACTCACCTGTTTTTAACATTTTACCCTATTTGCTTTATCATTTGCTCTCTCTCTCTCTGTATTTTTTTTCCCCCTAAAGCACCTGATGGTAAGTTATATACATCCTGGGCCTTTACTTCTAAATACACGGATGTGCGTTTCCTAAGGAGAGGGATATCCTCGTACATAGCCATGTTTTAGAGACCACCTTCAAAAATGTATACTGTTGTGGTACTTTTGTGTACTCTCCACCCATGTCCTGGTTTTATCAATTGTTCTGATCATAGATAACCATTTCCCTCTGGTGCAGAATGCAGTCTAGAGTCAGTTACTGCATGGAGGTGTCATGTGTCCTCAGCTCCCTTTATTCTGGAACATTCCCACAGCCGTTGTTTTTTATGAGATGGGCATTTTTGAAGAGTACAGCCCCCCCTTCCCCATTTCGTTAATGGAAAATTCATTTTGTACATGAAGTTTCCTTGTGGTTAGACTGAGGTTGTATGTTGTGGGACTACTGGATAGGTAGTATGGTGTCTTTCATAGCGTGACACGTCTAGAGGTACCCAATGTCCATCTGTCTGGGACTGGTGATGTTAATTTTGACCGCCCATGTAAGGTGTCGTCCTGATTTTGCCAGTGTATATCATTACTGTGTTTTTATTCTTCCTTGTAACTAATAAACAGTCTGTTGGGGAGATACTTTAAAGCCCTGCAGAGATCCTCATCTACATTTCCTCCTAAAATTAGCATCCAGTGATGATTCTTGCTTCATCCAGTCTTTACCATGATGGTTGCAAATAATTTTCCACCTCCAATGCTCCCTCAACATTTATCATTTGGTTCTTGGCATTGTACTATTAGCAAGAGTCCACCCCGCTTCCCTACTTATTTATATAATAAACAAATGAGTCTGTTCACTCTCGGCATGGACTCATGAATACCTAGCTCTGCAGTGGGTTTTTTTTTTTCATTTTGTTTTAAAGATTTTATTTATTTATTCATGAGAGACACACACAGAGAGAGGCAGAGACACAGGCAGAGGGAGAAGCAGGCTCCATGCAGGGAGCCTGATGTGGGACTCGATCCTGGGACTCCAGGATCATGCCCTGGGCCGAAGGCAGGCGCCAAACCGCCGAGCCAGCGAGGAATCCCCCTCTTGAGTGGTTTATAATTCACTACTTCACTTAATTATTTGGTGCTCAAAATGTCCCAGATTTGGCCAGTGGGAGCTCCTTCCCATTGGTTCCTGGGTCCTTATACGAACACATTTATTGTATTGTAGCCCCCTGAAGAGATTGTGCCCCCTTGAAACACATTAATACTGTGATCCACCCATGGCAAATGTCAGGGAGAGAGAGAGACAGGGGTGACTTGTGTCTGTTGGATGCTTTCTTGGGTCCTTTCATGCTGCAGTTAAGTAGCATCTATAATGCACAAAGACACACCTGCTCAAAGCACTTCATGGTTAGAGACCTTGAAGTATCATAGCACTGAAAGTTCTACTGGCTTGCACCAAGAAATCCAAGAGGGCCAGTCATTGATCTTCTCTTATCTTTGATCCCCTTTATACTACACTATGTTATTTCTACGTAGGTAGGAGGGCTGAGTGGATCAAAATCCATCCTTGACAGTGCCATGAAAGAGATCAAGAGAAGTGTCTAGTGGAGATGCTTTTTGACCAGGGATTATAAATTCAAATGCCTACAGGGACCACAGAGGTAACCCAAGTGAGTGAAAAAGGCCGGTGCTTTGGCCTAGTATAGATTACAGTATGCTGGCGGGCACACACCCAGCTGCTTCTCAGGTGGCTACTGTTCCCGTGTAGGAATACACGTATGGGGCTGCGGATCTTCTCATTTTTCGAAACTATCCAGAAATCTGGATTCTTAGGTACAACCTAAAGATCTCCCATCTTTATATCTCAACACGTAGTTCCAAAAGAATGTCAGAGCACACTTCAGGGCTGTACACTGAGCCAACTAGCTTGCTGCATGCATTGTGCCCCCCTCCCACCCCCGACATCGAAGTACAGAGGCAGAGAATTCATGGTTGACCTTTCGTGAATCTTCCTGAGGATGTAATTCAATGATTCTGTGATTTCTTATCCAAGGACTAGATTTTTCAGGTTCGTCTTCAAGAACAAAACAAGATATAAACTCCAGATAGGTACAACCCAAACCACGCAAGTGCCACGCGTGGAGCTAATGACCTCCCCCAGAGCAACCATTCTCGCTGGCTTACTGGATCCAGTTTTCATGCAGATGTTGGTCCGTTACTCGATGTTTGGAGATGAATTATTAGCCTCTTCCCTGGAACTGAACAAAGGTGGATTGTAGTGACCGCTGCCCCCTCGTTAGTCCACATGCCCAGCCTGTCACCTCGCCAAGCCATTTCCAGGGGGAACATCTTCAGTATGTGCAGTTGGTCACGACTTCACAAATATTTCCACTGAATTGTTACCAAGAAAACCTTTGCCTTATGAATTTTTGTTTTATTACTTTGCTAAAACAAATACACTCCAAAAAGACATGCGGTATTCCACTTCAGCCAAATGCTCTGCCTAGCACTCTGTCTCCCCCCCTCCCTTTTTTCTCCTCTAACGAAAAAGCAGAAGAAATGCCAACTTAGAACACATTGCGTTTTTCAGAGGTGCGTGTTACTTTCTCTCTGCTTCTCACTAGGGATGGGTGAGCTGACCTTCTGATTTAAAGGCTCCCTAGCCCCACTACTATTCTTGACTCGCAAACTCAAATAAAACCTATTGGTTCATGGTTGGAATAGACAGACCTATCCGCTTACGCTTGACCCCTTTGCCTCTTTTCTGAACACCTCCGTGTGTCTTCTTTCTGGATAAATGATACCAGCAAAGTAGATCGCATGATAGGGATTTTTAGAATTCTTGCCAATCTGAAGCCTTTCCCCCACCCACCAGGTTTGCGTCCTACTTGGAGTTGGAGAACACAGCTGTGACCACCCGCCCCCCCCCCCCCCCCCGCCCCGCCGGCCCCGGGCCAGCGGTGCAGGGGCCGGATTGTGAGTGACTCTGGATAAGGGGCCAAATCCCTGCATTCCAGTCCTTGCCCTCACATTTCCCGATGACCTTGGCATCCCCCTCCTGCCCAGAATAGCATCCCTACCTTTAGGAAAGCTACCTATCTCCTGGTGTCTCGTTGAAAAGGGCACACGAGTCTCTCCAGGCCCCGGTTCTGCAGACTCAGCCTCGCAGGGCACAAACCTGAAATGCAGTTGTTCATGCCCTGTGTTTACTTTTATTTCCAGCCACATCTGGAGGCCAAAATTCATAAACGTATCGCCAAGCCTGACAACAGTTTACTGAGTTCGTACGCTAAGAGCAGGGGGGAATAAAAGATCTCCTGACTTGTCGGGTAGGAGATGGATGGAGAAATCGATGGGCAGACCATAAACCTCAACCGTGTTTATTAGCATCTGCGGGCTGCCTGCAGACGGGGCAGGCGTGAGCGGGCCGTGTTTGTCTTAGGGGTTTAGCCCGCAGGGCTCCACGGGGCACTCCTCGTCTCCATACAGCCAGGCGTCTCTAACCCACCAGAGACCGAGGGAGGGAAACAAGGGCTGTCCAGAGGTGGGGGACCACAGATCCGATAGGGGGGGAGGCAGGCACCGGGCAGCGGGCCCTGTTTACAGTTGGGGCAGTACAGTGGGTGGGCCAATTCTTGTGACGTACTTGAGGCTTTAAAAAATGATCATAAATCTGATGTCTGTCAAACAGGGCTGGCATTTTCGTTTCCTTTCACAACTGGGTTTTGTGTGACCAAAAAAAAAAAAAAATTTTTCTTTTTAAAGAAGACATCCACTCAGCTCCCGTGAAGAGTGTCCCTCCATCCCACCGTTAGGGTGGAAACCCCCCTTCCCCCGCACTCCCTCGCCAGGAGCACATTGGAATTTTCTGGTGGGAGGCTCACAGGGGAGAAGGGTGTCACCGTTACTTTTTAAAAAAATTTTATTTATTTATTCATGAGAGACACACAGAGAGAGGCAGAGACACAGGCAGAGGGAGAAGCAGGCTCCATGCAGGGAGTCTGATGAGGGGCTCGACCCCAGGACGCTGGGATCACCTGAGCCAAAGGCAGACGCTCAACCCCTGAGCCACCCAGGGGCCCTGTTGCCATTACTTTTTACATTTTTTTCCAGGAACACTGGGGTGGGTGCAGCAGCACGAGTGAGCCGAGGCTTTGGCTGTCCACAGAGGTTTGCCCACTTGCTCTGGGTCAGCCTGGAGCTCCCCAGAGCTCCTTCGGGCAACTACCCTTTGGCCGTCAATAGAGCAGGAAGTGAGGGAGCCGCTCTGGGGGGGCCCGGGGTGGGGAGCCACAGGGTGGGGGACCGGGCCCAGGGTTGGGAGGGAGCATGGGCTGTCTATGGCCACCGGCCACCGACCCTCTGACTAGAAAGAAATGTGCTGGGGATGTCCTTTTAGCAGGCGGCTTGGCTCTCCAGCACCTCACGTCTGAGGTAAGGCCGCCAAAGAAAAGGGCACTTTTTGTGGTCAGAGCCTGGGGCTTGGACGAAACCCTCGGACGGAGGGAGTCTGTGCCTGGGAGGGCGGGGCCCGCCGAGGAGAAAAGCCCCCCTGTCTGTGAGGAGGGCGGCTGCCAGGCCTCTGCGCTCAGGGAACAGTGAGCGACTGTTGGAGAGCTTGGCCTGCCCCGGCGGCCAGGTGTGCCCCGGCCAGTCAGGTGTGTCATCTCATGAAAAGCAGCACGGAGGTCCTAGTGTCCACCCGTGTGTCCCCCCACAACACACCTCTGCCTTCCCATGTTCTAGAGCTTTCCATTCACTCAGAACGCGCCCCCTTCGCCATCACCGTGTGTCCCGTGGCGCTGGACCCCCTCTGCTCTCAGGCAGGCCCCCCTCCTCTCGTCACCCCACCAGATCTTCACGTTCGTTGGTTTTCCACACGGGGAGGCGTCCCAGCCAAGCTGCGGAGCCGTCGGATCTGAAGAGCTCACTGCTTTTCAAGGCATTTTTCCTGGCCCCCGGCCACACTCGACTGCTTGGTTATTTGGGCAGGGTTGTTCCAGGCCAGGGAGGGAGGCTGGGGCTCAACCCAGTGTGGTGGGATTTCCCTGTAGGGTAGGGCCTTGGGGGTGGGGAGGAGGCATAGACGTGTCTCCAGTAGGGACCCCTGGAAGAAACCCAGCCGGTGAGACGCTAGTACTTTTCCATGGGCGGGTGGGGTCGGGAAGAGGAGAACTTTGAGCCCCAGTGACCCAGCAGCCTAGGGATTTTCCAGGCTTGCCTTGGGGGTTATCCCAACGAGGGATGAGGAATCAGGAAGCTTTTCCTTTCTTTTCATTTTATTTTACCTAGCTTCCCGCAGGATGATACAAAATGTTGAGTGGCCGTGCTGGAGGCCCTCATCAATGCCTTCCCAGAACCCAGGGGACCCGAGGGGTAAGAATCTCCGGATCCTGCTCAGTTCCTTTAAAACATGTTGGTCGTGCTACTCGGTTCAGTGGTAGGTGCTAGAATGAGGCACCGCTCTCAAGGACTCTCTGAGCCTCTTACCTTACCTTGAGGTCATGTCTGCACTTTGCAAACGAGTGTTCCCCTGACCTGTAGCCTCACTTGTGTTCTCTCAAGTCTAGTTATTTTTTTTGCTTTAACTGTTCCAGAGTTTCCGCGCTCTGCAGAAACCACTGGGAGAGGGGTACAGCCACAGGCGGCGGCCCCCCGTGTTAGCTCCCATGACTAACTTAGTCTCATCTTTCAGGTGTCATGTCAGTCCCCGAGAGGGGCCTTTGGCGTCACCGTACCTTGCTTCCCACCCCCCGTCATTCTGTTCTTTTTCACAGAAGCTTCATGATTTGTAATTGAGTGCTCGTGTTTCCTGCTCGTGACCGGTGTCCCTGCCTGGGATATAGGCAGGGGACATGGGCCGAGGCTGTGTCAGCTCTTTGAGGGACGAAGCCCCAGTTCCCAGCAGAGCATCTGATGCACCGTCGAGGCCCAATCACTCTCGGGGCTGATACCTCCAGGGTGGAAGCTGGTGGAATGATGTGCACGGCTGCATCTGGGCAGTTGTGCTTTCTGGCTTCCTACGCTTCTGTTGGCTCTGCTTTATACTTGGCTACCCCCA
The DNA here is from genome assembly GCF_003254725.2 of Canis lupus dingo. NCBI lineage: Eukaryota > Metazoa > Chordata > Mammalia > Carnivora > Canidae > Canis > Canis lupus. Next base: position 8,224,466 of record NC_064251.1, read on the forward strand.
GAAAAGGGAGAAGAAAGGATTGCTATTTTATTTTCAGAACTCCTTATCCATCTCTCAAACTACAGATGAGATCAGAGATATGGGATGATGGTATATTTATTTTAGATGGGAAAAAAATGCAAGCAGGGTCATGAGTTCTGTGTTTTTGTTGTTGCTGTTGTATGTTGCAGAGGTGAATACGTATAGGGGCATTTTTCTGAACCAAAAAGATGGAGATTTAGTCTCCTGGCCACTTGGCAGGTATCTACAAGTCCCAGGTATCTAAAGATTGAGATTTTGTGGCTTTCCCAAGTCTCTGTGCCTGAGAATTCTGGTTTGGTGTTAGTTAAAAGGTGAATCTCTAGTTCCTTCCGCTGTTGGCTCATGAGAGGTGGCCCTAGTCGCCTACAAGGCCTCTCATTATGTGAACGTGGTGGGTTGGCGCTTCCTGCAGAAGGGCTCAAGATGCTCTGTGCACTTTGTCACTCACTGGAGCATCCTTTTGAGTTGAAAGTCTGCTTTTGGTCCTGGATTCTCAAATGCCTGCATATTGAAACTTTGGAACCTGCTCTAAGCACGCAGAGGTAGCCAGAGCCTTCTGGTTGAAAGGCCCAGTTGGTATGGATGTTTGCACAGGAGGCCAGGACATATTTTTAGGGGGAACAGTGCAAATCCTACAGGTTCTGAGGTCTAGGTGATAACACCTGTGTTCAGCAACCTGCGTTGTTGGCCCTGCCTTGCCTCCACCCTGGGGCCTCCCTCTGTGCAGAAGCTGGGCACCCACATTTCACAGCTGGAGACTGACCTTGTAGACAACAGAGAAGAGTACACAATGAGAAAATAGCGAATTTAGACAGTTTGTGGAGATGTACGTGTAGAGCAGGTGTATAAAGATGTATATAAACACTGATGGTGTGTGGGGGGTTGTTTTGTTCTTATGGCTTGCCTTTGCCATCCGTGACCCTCCCTGAATGAACATAAATTCTTCAGTAAGGGTGTCTGCATCACATTTCCTACCCTGCAAGGAGATTCAGGAGTGCAAAATACAGTCACCAATAGGTATTAACTCTTCTTTAAATGTCCAGTAGACTCCTAACGCTGGGAAACGAACAAGAGGTGGTAGAAAGGGAGGTGGGCGGGGGGGGGGTGGGGGCGACTGGGTGACGGGCACTGAGGGGGGCACTTGATGGGATGAGCACTGGGTGTTATGCTATATGTTGGCAAATTGAACTCCAATAAAAAATAAATAAATTTAAAAAAATACAGTCACCAAAGTAGCAAATTAATTCATGAGGATGTGTGAGTTCACTAGGGCCAATATAACAAAAAGTGCTGCAAATAAAGTGGCTTACACATCAGGGATTTATTGTGTCATGGCTCTGGATACTAGAAGATTGGTTCTTCCTGAGGGCTTTGAATGAAATCTGTTCCATGACTCTCTCTGGCCTTCTGGGGGTTTGCTGGAATCTTGGGTGTCCCTTAGTGTGTTGAAGTGTCACCCCATCTCTGCCTTGACCTTTGCATGCTGTTCACCCTGTGTGTTTGTCTGTATTCAGATTTCCCCTTTTTATAAAGACACCAGTCATACCGTGTTGGGGACCCGCCTTACTTCAGTATGACGTCATCTTTTTTTTTTTTAAGATTTATTTATTTATGATAGACATAGAGAGAGAGAGAGAGAGAGAGAGAGAGAGAGAGAGAGAGAGAGAGGCAGAGACACAGGAGGAGGGAGAAGCAGGCTCCATGCACCAGGAGCCCGATGTGGGATTCGATCCCGGGTCTCCAGGATCGCGCCCTGGGCCAAAGGCAGGCGCCAAACCGCTGAGCCACCCAGGGATCCCCCCTTAATATTTTTCTACGTGGTTTCATAGTTTATTTAAGTAAACATGCATTAAGGGGAAAATCTGTGTCACTATCGTAAATGGAATTAGGAGGCCAACTGGACGGAAATAGAAAATACAGTGAAATCATGAAAGATTGAGATTTTGTGGCTTTCCCGAGTCTCTGTACCTGAGAGTTGCTCTCTCCTCTTATAGTCAGGGTTGCAGAGGTATATTGCTTAAAGCGCCAAATAGGGACACTTCTCCTGTTGTGTCAGTAAGGAAAGAGACCAAAAAAGGGAAGAGCACTTCTGCGTGACTCAGCGCTGTTTGATGCCATGTCTGAGTGTGGCCAATGGTTAACTCAGGTACCACGAGGAGGTGCCTCCTAGCGTGGGAAACACTGGTAGAGTCCAGTGTCCTCTTCTTGTGGATGAGAACTTGAAGGAACAGAGACCCCTGCATAGCCTTCAGATCCCTTTGCTGACTTGTAGCCAATCTGACTGGAGTCCAGTGGTTCTCCACCAGGGGCGATTCTGCATCGGCTTCCCCCGCTGGGGGGCACCGGGCAGTGGTCTGGAGACAGTTGGTTTTCACAACGGGGGGTGGCGGGTTGCTACTGGCATCTCGTGGGTGAGGTCAGGGAAGCTGCTCAACATCCCGTATCCTATAGTGCACAGGACAGTCTCCACCACCAAGAATGATCCAGCCCTAGACGTCTCTAGTGCTGAGGTTGAGAAACCTGCTCTGGGGGAAGCCTTCTTGCCTCTCCTCTTCTGTTTCCCCCTTGCTCCCTGCTGCCTCTTCCACTTGACCCCAAATGTCATCTGTTTTCAAAACTAACCAGCGGCTCTTGTACCCGATCAAAGAAGGGTTGGAAGACGTTATCTTCTCTTAACTTACGAGGCTTCTAAGCTACTTGGTGGTACAAGTTACAACCTCCGGTTCTCCAACCATCTCTTGACCACGTAGTGTTAAATTTTGCCTGTTATTCGTTGGAAATAGCCTGAACTCAGATTGCGGCAGAACTGGACTCCCCTACATCTTCCTACACGCAGAACAGTAGAGTGATCTCCATTCCGACCCTCAATGGTGGAAGTTAGGGGAAGGGGGGTGGCTTAAGGTGGAACTCTGAAGGGTTTACATTAACCCAACGGTGCAGAAAGATAAGTTGGCTTACAGACTGTGCCTTCGAGGGGCATCCGTCCTGGTAAGACAGCTCCACTAAATCCTTATAATACAGACCCAGCTAGAAATTTTCAGGAGCCATGAGAGAGTTGAGGGGCACAGCTAGGTAGGAGGAGATGAATGTCCACCAAGCAATACTAGAAGCCACTGGTGCTAAAGCCTGTATTGATGCCCGTGCAAATGTCATTCTATCTAGTTCTTTCTGAAACATCTAAGGCCGTGGACATACCCAGTCTCTCCCCAGTTATGTGCTTGACCCTTCACCTCCATAAGTTTCTCGTGTCCTGGTGTAATGCATGGTTCGACAGCCTGTATCCATATGCATTGTGTGTCCTGTAGAGTTGGCTTTTGTCGAGTTTCTGCATCAGACTCTGAGCCGTTGCCTGCAAGACGTGTTTATTCTGTGCTCCTTTGTACACATACCATCATGCGCGAATCACTGCTGCCCAGTAGGCTCTTTGGCTTTGTGCTTGAGGGTTTCTGAGCCTTTTGGCAGGAGATCGGACCTCTCCCAGTTTACCCTCCATCTCTCCCCAGCCCACCGTCCCCGCCCCTCCAGCCTTCCTCCAGGGTTAATCGTGTCTGTCGATGGGCTAGCAGGTTCAGCCGAGTCCCAACAGGTCCTGGGTCTCATTGGAAGCCTTGAATGACCTCTGCCTCTCAGTTTTAGTAACTGTCTCTGAAGATCGTACTCCAGACAGAAGCCAGTGGTGTCCACATGGTATGAGAAGCCAGGCCGGGTCCCTAGGCTGCCTCCTCCTGAGGGGGTTGGTTGCCATGGGACCGGGGAGCCAAGTTCAACAGCCTTGTGATCCATCCAGTCCCTGGTTACAGCTCAAGGCTTTAAACTCCACCAAGCTTGGAAAAGGAGGCGTCATGTTGAGGGGGTTTAGGAATTCTGTTTAGCATTTTAAAATATCTGCACATTCTTTCCTGGTCTCGGTTAAGTAACCTCTTTTCTGTTAGGATTTCCTGATAAACCCGAAGAAACCACAACCATTGCCCACACATGGCTTCCACGAGTAAAATAATCATCCTTTCAGCTCCTGGCTTGCCTTTCTTCTGAAATCACAGATCTCTTACCCCACTCTCTGCCCCAGCTTGGGTCTCATGTGTCCCCAGACATCCCCGGGAGACAGGAAGGAGGAGGAAGGATGGCCCAGATTTTGCCGATGGGGATGATAAAACGGCATAAACGCGGGGTCGGGGCTGTGCTGCCACGGGGCTCCCACGAGGGCCTCTCGCTTGCTCGTCTGACTTTGGACACAGCCAAGTACCTCCCGACGGCCTCATTCGCACACCACCTTTGCCAAGCTTTCTTGCTTTCTCTCCCTTGGCATTTAATTGATCATCTACTGCCTGCCTGCCTGCCTGCCTGCCTGCGTCAGGGTGTCTGTGCATTACGTGCTTTTTACTGATGCTCAAAAAAGTGTCACAAACCCTGGCGCCCAAGATGGTACAGGTAGAAAGTGCCAGACTTACAATTCCTACGTAAAAATGTCTACCACCCTCCTTTCCACTAAACCAAGTTAACCCTCCAGCAAATGACCCCATAGCCATTTCCCTGCTCCTCGGCCCAGATGCTCCTATCCTGCCAACCCCAGGAGGTGGGAGCCACCTTGTCCCCCAGCTCCTCGCCACTGTGTGTATACGCATGTACATACGTACGAATGACGTGCATGTTATAATATATAATAGACACACACAGAATACAGATCACACACATCCGTTGTTTTGGAAATCCTCTTTCCCACTAGCTCCTCTGCTCTGGGGAGCCTGGCATCTGCCTCCTCTGCCTCACCTTCCTGGTGCCTATAGTAGTAATGCCTGGCATGTAGTAGGTGCTCCACTGACGTGGAAATGCCTGAGTGGCGTGCAGTGATTTTAGAGAAGGTCCGCACCTGCCCGTGTCCTGTGTTTTGTTGTTCTGGGGCGGCTAGAAGGCTTTTCCTTAAGAAACCCCCCCCTTGCTTCAGGGTGACAGCTGCTGTCTGTGTCCATCAGGCGGGCAGGTCATGCTGGGGTCCCGAGGAAGGGCTGGGTGGTGAGCGTGCACCTCCACATGAACCTCATGCCTCTCACCCCAGCTTGGCCATGTGTCGCCTTCCTGCCCTTGGACATGGGGGCGCCCGAAGAGGGAGCCTGCGGTGCTCCGGACAGATTCCCGGGAAAGCTTATTTGTCTTTCCATAAGAGACTCTGGCGTGGGCAGGCTTACGGTGTCAGATGGAAAGTGGAGTGCCTCCCGTTCCCAGAAGGAGCAGCGGCTGTCACACTTGGTGCCTGGGAGCCTGCTAGGCCCTGGAGGGGCCTCGGTGGTCCCCCCAGGAACAGGAAACTGGGGTGTGTGGGGTGGGGGAATGGGCGAGCCCAGCCCTCGGTGCTCCTGTCAGCCAGGGCAACCTCAACTCTGTTGTCGGCAGAAATGCTGGGGCCCTTACCCGGGTGTGTTCGGGAGGAGGGAAGGCTTTTATTTTTTATTATTATTATTTTTTAATAAATTTATTTTTTATTGGTGTTCAATTTGTCAACATACAGAATAACACCCAGTGCTCATCCCGTCAAGTGCCCACCTCAGTGCCCGCCACCCAGTCACCCCCACCCCCCGCCCACCTCCCCTTCCACCACCCCTAGTTCGTTTCCCAGAGTTAGGAGTCTCTCATGTTCTGTCTCCCTTTCTGATAGGCTTTTAAACATAGAGCATTTACCCAGATGCTGCTGTAAGTGCTTTACCTATCAATTTTGTTTTTAAAGATGTGTTTATTGTAGAGACAGAGCGAGCTCAAGTTGGGGAGGGATGCGGGGGGTGGGGGGAGAGAGAATCTCAAGCAGACTCCCCCCCCCCCCCCCGGTGAGCACAGAGCCTGATGCAGGGCTCGATCCCACTTCCCTGAGATCAGGACCCGAACTAAAACCAAGGGACGGGCGCTTAACCTACTGCGCCACCCAGGCGCCCCGCTCTACTAATACTTATATAACCTTCCACACAACCTTATAGGTGGGTGTTACACTTATTACACCAGTCGCTGACGGATGAGAACCTAAGGCACAGAGGTGCCCAAGACTTAGTAAACGGTGGAGGTGGGCCTCAAAGTCATGTGGTCCAACCGGATTCTCAACCTGTCTTGAGAAAGAAGTTTGAGGTTTAAGAGCCTGGTCCCCACTGCCCCCTGACTCCTAAGTTTGCTGAAATAGGCGCCCCCCACCCCCACCAATGGATATTTGTATAGGAAGTACCCCTTCTCCAGTAGAGAGGGGGCACATGGATGGGGTGGTGTGCAGCTGGGTGCAGACTTTGGGAGGTCCCACAGTTTGGCCCAGGGGAAGCCGGTTGCCGGGTGTTGGGAGAGGGGAGGAGGATGGAAGAAGCCGTGGCAATGTCCGGGGGCGCTTCCCTCTTCACCAGCCCAGACACCAGCCCAGGGAGGTGGGAGACTCTTTCTCCCCCAGCCTCCCTGTACAGCTATTAAGTGTGTGTGGGGGGGATTTGCCAATCAATAAATCAAGGCACCTGAAAACTGAACCGGGGAACCACACCGGCTCTTTCCCTCTTCTTGATTAAAACAAACAACATTATGAAATGTCAACCTGTCAGTCGTTTGGAAAGTTTGTGGCATGGAAAGGCGATTACCCAAATGACTTTTTAAAAGTATGAGAATTTGCCTGGCTGAACGTTTTTTAATTAATGCCCCGAGTTAATGTTAATAACTATTCATAGCTCAGTGAGCTGGGCTCGGGGTGGGTTTAGGAAACATTTGGTATCTCTGGCAGAGGCTCAGTGTTGACCCGGCTGGCAAGGGGGCCGTCGGCAGCTTTCGCAAACCTAAGGGACCTGGGAGTCCACTTGGGCCTCAGAGGGGAGGAGGCTGTTTGCCATGAGGGTGACGTGGGTTCAGGTCGTATCGTGGCCTTTCAGGGCACCATGAGCGTTGCTGCTGCCCAGGTGGCCTCTAGGGTCTCCCCTAGGTAGGAACCCCCACCCCCAAATCTGCTGAACAAGCCTCTCAGGGGATTCTTTGAAAAAAAAAAATGTGGCTTGGGGGTTACACCATTTAAACTTACCTCCCTGATTTTCTGTGATCTCATTTTCCCTTAAAATATCATTGGAAAAGTGTTTTTGAGTTGAGCATTTTATTTTCCATTAAACACGGTGAAACCGACGCAAATGGAGGCCAAGGCTTGGCGGGAGGGTGAGGGCCCGGGGGCCGCACACCTCTGCGGGTCAGCCCTTGGCAGGCACTTAGCCACGGGGCCGTGTGAGCCCTGCTGGCGAGGGATGCTCCACCTTGGTGCTCGGCTCGGGAGGGGGTACTGACACCTTTGGCAGAAGGTGGCCCCCGGGGGCAAGCATGTGGTTTCAAAAGAGAAAAACCTCATGGGTTTGTAAACTTTTCTTTTCTCTTTTCTTTTCTTTTCTTTTCTTTTCTTTTCTTTTTTTCTTTTCTTTCTTTTCTTTTTTCTTTTCTTTTCTTTTCTTTCTTTTCTTTTCTTCTTTTCTTTTCTCTTTTCTTTTCTTTCTTTCTTTCTTTCTTTCTTTCTTTTTTTCTTTCTTTCTTTCTTTCTTTTCTCTTTTCTTTTCTTTCCTTTTCCTTTTTCTTTTCTTCCTTCCCTTCCCTTTCCTTTCCCTTCCCTTCCCCTCCCCTTTTCCTTTCCTTTTCTTTCTTTCTTTTTTTTTTCTTCTTTCCTCTTCTTTCCTTCTTTCAAGCACACTGGGTTGGGCTCTGTCTTTAGGCTCCTGTTACAGAAGGGAAGACCCAGGAGAGTGGTCAGAGTAGCACCAATGTTAGCAGCTCCAGGTGGAGGTGGGTTGTTTTTTGAGAAAGACCTGAGGAGTCAGGAGCCTCCAAGAGCAGCAGCTACAACTGCTCTGGCTTGGCAGTCGGGAGAGAGCTTTGCCATTGTCACGGCCAGCTACCTACCCCTGGAGCACCGTGGGCTGGAGGGTGGCTCATGGCAGCAGGGCTCCTCTCATTAGGGTTTCGTGCGCTTTCCTGGGCTCTCGGGATCCAAACACAGGAGGCATATTGCCCATCCTAGAGGAATTGAAGATCTCAACCTCTCCCCTCCGTTGTCATGTTTGGTGCACATGCATGTGTCTGTGTGTTGGGGGAAGGTGGGCAGTAATATCATGGCTCAAGTGCCAGCCACTAGTGAGAGCTGGAAAGTCAGGTGGCTTCTCGGAGGAGGTGGTACCTGGGCTGGGCCTAAAGGGAAGGTGTTAGGGAGAGGCAGAGTGAAGGAGGCCTTGCAGGTGTGGGGAGCAAAGATTAGGTAACAGTAGGGAAGTCCTACAAACAAGGCCGGGGAGAGAGGAGGAGGATGGAGCGTAGGTGGCCTCTGATTTCAGCTGGGTGGGTTTGGTCTGTGCGGAGAAGGCAGTAGGGAGCCGCTGACGGCTGCTGAGCAGAATTTGGCAGACGTGATCGATATTTCAGAATCATAACCTGGGAGAGGGAGACAGAAGGGGCCGGATCAGGCAAGCTGAAAGGCAGGAGGCCCGGGTAGGGGGTTTGCAGCAGCAGCAGAAGGCAGGCAGCTTTACCCCTAGAGCCAGAGGAGCTTGGTACAAATGTGGACTCAACTATTTACTAGCCTTGGGACCTTGAGCTACTTTTAAATCCTTCCGTACGTCAGTGATCTCATCTTCCGCACAGGGATGCTAATGTTCACTCATTTATTTAACCGAAAGAGGGCCGCATCCTACCATGGATGCCGATCATACGGTGGAGAACCAGATACGCTCTCTGAGCACAGAGACACAAGCTGAAAATAAATAAACACATGCAATCATTTCAGATGAGGTTAAGTGCTGTGAAGAGCACAGTGGCGTGTACTGCTTGGGTGGCCCGCGTCACAGGGTCATCATGGACAGCCTCTCCAAGAAGGGTGCAGTCTGAGGCGAGGCCCTGGAAGTTAAAGTGTTCCAGGCTGAGGAAATAGTGAGTGCAAAGGCCCTGAGGCACCAAAAGAGCTTGGAGCTTTTTAGTGCGCGGAGGGGTAATAACAGGGTGAGATGTCGCACAAGGTGAAGGAATGAAGTACGGGAACACACATAAAGGGCTGGGACACAGTAAACACTTAACAAGTGACTTTTCCTTATGTCATGAGGACGTTCTGGACCTGAGGTTAACGGGACCCAGGAGGAGGAGGAGGGGAGGAGGGAGCTCCTGAGCCTGGGCACCCGAACGAGGCCCATGAGGATCCTGGTTCTCAGGCTCGGATCCACCCTCTCCATTCCATGCTGTCACGGAGCAGCAGGCCCCTGAGTGCTGGCGTGGCCTCGGCTGTCTCCATGGAGCTTGGCCTCTGTTTCCAGCCAGGGGTTATGTAACAGGCTCCAGGAAGTGCACGGGGCCGCAGGTCCTGAACCAAAACGGCTGGTGTCATCAGAGCCCTCTGTCTGTAATGGCACAGGTATTTGGACAATGCCACGGAGCAGGTCTGTGAACCGTCTGGCCTGCGGCGTGTCAGCTGGGCTAGGATTCGTGGTCAAGTGTACAGTTCAAGCCTGTGGTGACTGTACGCTTCTGTGCAAGCGCTGCTCTCCCGTCAGTGATGTCCACGGCGGAGGCCTCCGAAATCACCTGCACTTGCCACCTGGATGCAACTCACCCCGGGTCTGCGGATCACACAGAAGGCAGGAGGCCCCCCCAGCGCACCCCTGCGAGATCTCACCTCGAACCCCAACTTTGGGGCAAGCCTGCAATATCTATTTCTGATTTCACAAGCAATTCTGCAACTTGTATTTTGACTGGTTTTTAAATTGCATTTATAGGTTTACTTCTCACTTAAGATGATGAATGTCCGTTTCATTTGTATTTTTTTTTTTAATACCAAGGGGGATTTTTTTCCCCTCATGGAACAATGCCTTTTCACGTTAGACATGTAGAAATAAAACAAATTGCCCATAAACTCACTACGCAGAAATGACAATGGTTAACCTTTTGCTGACTCCTTCCAAGTTCATTTTTGTAAACTATGCAATCCTGTAATCCATTTATTTTTACACAACTAGCAGTTAACACAGTTACTTACCACTGACCAGGAAATATGCTATGCAGTTGAACGCGTGGTTTAATTTACCACCAGTTAACCAATGTGTGAAACACAGACAAGCATAATCCTAGTTTATAACCTCCCCTAGAAATAATAGGAATGAGGGGCGCCGGGGTGGCTCAATCGGTTAAGTGTCTGCCTTCGGCTCAGGTCGTGATCCCTGGGTCCTGGGATCAAGCCCTGCGTTGGGCTCCCTGCTCAGTGGGGGAACCTGCTTCTCCCTCTTCCCCTGCTTGTGCTCGCTCTCTTTCTCTTTGTCAAATAAAAAAATAAATAAATAAAATATTTAAAAAAAGATTTTATTTTTTATTTAAAAAATAAAATCTTAAAAATCTTTAAAAAAAATATTTATTTTTTATTTAAAAAATAAAATCTTAAAAAAAAAGAAGAAGAAGAAGAACAGGAGCGATCATGGCTATCAGATGTGGAAGGCTTTCTAGTGACACAAAATGGTCACGATTGCTGCTCCCATTTTGCTGATGAGAAAGTGGACACCCAGGAAGGGGTCCAGGATGGCACAGGGAGTTGATGTTGCGGCAAGCTAGAATTTTAGTCTTAGACTCCCTGACCCCAGGACCTGTAAGCATGTGACACAGACTCTCTGTCGTCCATCTGCAGCCCTTTGCTCGCTACTTGACATCCTCTCATCCATCCTCTGTGCTCACTGCCCACTCCCGGGATGGGCACTTCTGCAGGATGAAGCCCGGGTCAGCATAGTCACTGTTCCGGAGGAGGGACGCTTAGCCGTGTCCTCCCTTCTTCCAAGTCTCCTTAATAGAGTCGGCTCCCAATGGATGTTTAACCTTTAACAACCTTCAACCTTTTGGAAATCGGAATCTGAGACTCAGCTAGAAGTCTTTACAACGACTGTAAGCCAGCTGACGATCAATTTGCACATCCCGGGGCCCCTTCCCTCTACTCCTAACTGGGGTCACCTGGAACCCTGATGGATTCGTTGCAAGAAAGCAACATTTGTGCTGTTTGAAGTCAAAGGCTGCTGTTTAGAACTGGTTTGTTTTCCCATAAAGTCATTTTGTCCTGGAGTGTACACACACATACATACGTGGCTACGCGTGCACACACACACTCACCTGTATATATATTTTTGGGGTTGTCCATATATAGTACTTCCCCATGCCACTTTGATCAAAGAGCAAAAGGACCATAGGCTCCACATGTAAGCCTAGAAAAGCCGGGTCAGGGGCGCCCGAGTGGCTCAGTGGTTGAGCATCTATCTACCTTTGGCTCCGGTCGTGATCCTGGAGTCCTGGGATCGAGTCCCTCATCAGACCCCCACAGAGAGCCTGCTTCTCCCTCTGCCTGTGTCTCTGCCTCTCTCTCTGTGTCTCTCATGATTAAATAAATAAAATCTTTTTTAAAAAGAAGAAGATGAGAAGAAAGGAAGAGTAGGCACATTGAAACAACCTCCTGGGCAGATCACGCTGGCATGAAGTGCCTCTCAGCCTGCGTACTCATCGCGGTCTCATTTCTCAGACAGACCCGGCCTTGCAGTAACCGTGAAGGTGTGAGCTCTAAATATGCCTGTACTGACCAGAGCTTCTTTTTTTGCTTGTGGGGTTGACTTAGGAGTGGATAGGGCATTTTTTCCCCTAGGGGAAACCCCCAGAAAGGTACATGAGGAAAGAGAGGGAGCGAAAAGCCCGCTGCCCTGCCACCAGTGCTTATTTTGGTTAGATGAAGGATAATCCTCACTTGGTGTCAACTTGTCCTGACATTCCAGTAACAGCTTTGGTGATCTAGCTGTTTATGAGCTAAGGAGATGGGCACCAACTCCTGTTAATAGGCATCTCATCCAAAGAGACTCCTTGGAGGAGAGGTGGGAGGAAGATGGAGAGAGAGAGTGAGTGTGTGTGTGTATTTAGGGAAATGTGCATATCTGAGCGTTCTCCAAGTACACATTTCACAGTTGGGCCAGAATAATTAGGAGGTAAATTGCCATCTGGGCATGTCAGTTCTTTTGTTTACTTGTACTGAGTTGTGCCAACTAATAAAGCCCTTGATTTGGGTTTGGGATGTCCCAACTTCTCTTTTGTGAGAAATTAACTGCCTGCCTATCTATCTATCCATCCATCCATCCATCCATCCATCCACTTCTTCTAGTTGGTGTCTTATTTGATTTTAGCCGGAGTGAGTTCATTTGTGGGAGAGACCACTGGGCAGCTCACTTGTCTGAGAGCCAAAGTGGGATGGGGCGGGGAGGAGTCGGGGTGGGCAGCAGAGAACGCCTTTCCGCCCTTCCTCAGCAAGAAAATTAAATAAGATAAATAAACCCTAATCCTGACCTGGGGGCAAATCCCAATAAAGATCCAGGTTAATTTTTCCTGACGATACAACCCTTGAATTCATTGTACGAATTAGACGGTTCTATGGGCCTAATTTGCCAGATCAGATTGTGTAATTATCTTTTATAGGGCTGGGTGTGATGTATGCTCGGTGTTTATGCTGCAGGGGGCTGAGTGTGTGTGTTTGGACTTCAGAGGTCCTGCTCTACCTGCCAGGCTGAACTGCTTCCACACAGCGGGGGTGGGACCTGCTGGAGTGCCGGCCTGGTCAGGAGCAGGCCCGGCGCACCTGCATGGAACAGACGGACTAAGGACCGAGTCCTTGGGACAGAGCTGGGAGGGGCTTGGGGGCAAGGCCTTTGGGCTGGGGCACGGGTCTCCGGGAAAGAGCAGTGGCATTGAGCATCGCCAAGGGCATTCGACAAAGGGGGTCCGCGTAAAGGGTGGCGAGTTTGGAGATTGGAAGGAAGTCCAACTCCGACCTGGGTTAGATGCTGGTGACCTTAGGCATTTTGCCTTCACGAGCCCCTTCCAACATTAAAACCAAAACCAAAACAAAAGCTGAAAAATGACGATTCATGATGGCAGTGGTGTAAGGATGAACAACAAAGGCTGGATCCGTTGTTATGTAGGCATTAACGTTATACTTATTTTATTTCTTCTAATTTCGTAAGAAATTAGAATGTGTTTTCTGGATCGGGGTCCTGGGCACTGCCTTCTGTGGGTGTCAGCCTTGGGTGCGTTCCTGGCAAAGGGACCCAGCGGGTAGGCCTCCTGACAGCTACTTGACCTGCTTGATGGAAGTCATCCCCCACCCCGTCCCCACAACATGGGACTCATTCAGAAGGTCCAAGAATTCTCCCAAACTGCAACCCTTCCTTTGGCCAAAGACTTATAAAGTGTTAAAAGCCCACATTTGAGCTCACCTATATTTCCTGCCCTACCCTGGCCAACCCTGGCCGATCATACCCGCTGCTGTGATGCATGACCTTCTGTTGCCTGCATGAGTGACAGCGTAGGTGGTGCACTTGCTGGAGAGGCAGTGGGTGGGTTGGTGTGGGACTGGACGTGTTCCAGCCTGATGTCTTCTTGTGGCCTCACCTGCTGGGCCTTATGATCCCCAGTTGAAGGTATCCGGGAGCACCAGCCCCTTCCATCTTGGCTGGAGGTGGTTGGGCCAGGAGCCACTAGGTGGTGTTTGGCTCAAGGCGTCCGTGGAGACATCTGGAAGGACCTAGCTGGTGTGGGAGGTACAGATGGAAGGGAGGAACCTTTGGGAGCAGGCTGTGGGTAGCCCGTTGCAAGATCTGGCCTCCCTCAGAGGTTTGGTGCCAGGCATGGCATGTTGCCATTGGCCTGCTTCCGAGGGAGTGCCATCCACTCCTCGGCCTGCTGTGGTCCACACCGAGGATGGAAGGGCAGTGGGGAGGTGGGTGTGCGGCCGCGACAGGGCCCTGCATGGCAGATGTTGAGTGAGCGTTCCGTGGGCAGGGAGAGGCTGCATCCGTGGTCCCCGGACCGTCTCGGAGGCCTGCAGCTTGCCTGCCCTGGATGGGCATGTGGACACAAAAAGCAAAGGGGAAGAAGCCCCGCTCGTGTTAAGGAACAGAGCAGAAACATACCGTTTCTTAGAGTATGTTTCAGGCTGGGGGCTGGATTGCCCAGAAGTGGATTGAGGGAGGCAGCTGTCTCTTGGGATGTGAGTGATGTCTCTGACCATCTGGCATCCAGAGTCAGCTGGGCAGGTCCCCTACTGGAGAGGCAGTGGGGAGGGGAGGTGTGTGGGGCGGGGTCAGTTGGCCTGAGGTTTCTGGGGATGGGGACCTAAGGCGGGTATTTGAGGGCATCCCTGCTAAGACCTGGCTACTCAGAGTGTGTTCTGTGGACCACCAGCATTGGGCTGACCCAGGAGCTTATTAGAAATACAGAATCTCAGGCTGACACTGAATTTGAATATTAAGAGAATCTCCAGATGATCCTTAAATTTTGATGCATATTAGACTTACCGGGGATGGGGAGTGGGGGGAATTGAAAAAAAAAATTGTTTTAACCCAGACCTGAGTTTATGCAAATCAGAATTGCTAGGAGTGGGACCCAGGCTTTAGTACGGTTTTCTAGCTGCCCAGGGGTAGGGGGACAGTGATTTCAGTAGGTAGCTTGGTCTGGGCACCTAGACTGTGAGAGTCCTTGCTCCGTTTCAGATCTCGTCCCCTTAAACCATAGGGTTTAAGTCTCATACTCCCCAAGGTCTGTTACTGCATTGGTTGGATTGGAATGTCTTGAGAGCGGGGTGGGTTTAGGTTTACTTGTATTAAATTTCCTATCTCCTCCTGGAAGGGTCGGGCTGGAATCACTTCCACTCACGTAGGCCTCAGCTTGCACGGGGTTACCGGATGCGCTCCACCTAACAAACTGAACGTGGGTGGGGCATGGGGAGCGGCTTTACATAGAGCAATAACAGGAGCGGGAATCCATCCTGCTGCCCGACTTGTTGGAGGGTATGTTGTGCTTTGGCTTGCTTCTTTTTGATGAGTTTTCCAGCATGAGCGAGGCATCTAGTTAGGTCTCAAGTGTTGCATGGTTCATGGGAGCTAAAATTGTTGAGTTCCTGGCCCTGTAGTCAAGAGCCCTACGTTGCATTCGAGGTTGGTCTTGGGATCAGTTTGTGGACGTGGTAAAATAAAGCTGGCCCAACAGATGTGTGTCCTCAGGATGAGGGGACGGGGTGCTGGGGCTCAGAGGATGCTGATCTGGTGGTAGGCATCGGTTGATGGGCTTGGCCACGGAGTACCAGCCTGGACCCTGTCCTCCGTAAACTCTAGAAACCCCGGGAGCAATCCAAGCGCCGAGATGATGTATGTGCGCATCCAGCGAAAGAACAAAACGCCACCCAAACAATCCTCTCCCTTGTGAGTGAAGGTTACAAGTTTTCTGTTTCAAATCTGATGGTATTATCTTTCCCCTTTTTTTCTTTCTTCTCTCTGTTTTCGTTTGCCATGAGCTTAATGATGGGGAAGCTTCGAATGGGGCTATTATCTTAAACACCTTTTGAAATACTACTCTTCCTGGTGTCTGAATCAGGCTGGACAGAGGTCGGATTTAAAGATTAAATATCTATTTTAGCAGCAGCAGCAGCAGCAGCGACTATGTTGGTAACCGCGCACATTTGCTCGGGAATTGGACGGATGGCACGTAATAGCCTCGCTCTCTGGGAACTCATAAAGAAATAAATGTTTGTTATTAATGGTGACTTTTGACTTGTCAAAGCCTGATGAAACTGGAGTAAAAAAAAAAAAAAAAAGAAATAAATGAAACTGTAGCTAATAACGGTGGGGGCCGGGCCCAGAGCTAGATGTTCCTCATGTGCTATCCCATGTCAGGAATTCAGACATGCCACAAGGTCAGAACATAAAAAAATGCAGAAATAGAGTCATAGGAGTCTTTGAGTAAAGGGCACCCCCCCCAAAAAAAAAAGAACAGCTCAGCACCGTGGCAATAGATTATTATTTTTTGTAGCCAAAATCCACCATAAATTTAAGTTTTAACTTGCAAAAAAAAAAAAAAAATCACGATCCAATGTGATACTCACTTCATTTTATTGTTAGGTCTAGTCCATTAGGATGATAACCTGTATTTTTTTGACAATACGCTTCTAGTTTGCTATGTCTGTGACGGATTTTTGCTTCATTCAGAATGAAGGTAGTTTTATTCTATGTTAAAGAATCAACAATTATGATTGTCCTTGGGGGGCTGTCTGGCACTCAGAGACATCTCCCTCTGGATTTGAGGAGAAGTTTTACTCTCCTGTTTCCTGATGTCACTCTCCCTTCTTTTTCTAGGTGAAATCGGAGGCTTGAGGCTGGCCTGGGGATGTGCTCCCCGAACCAAGAAAGAAGGACAAGAAAAAAAGAAAGGTGAGCGGGTGGCGGGGCGGTAAGCAGAGCGGAGCCACACCCCTGCTCCTCGGCTCGCTCTGGGGCTTTTTCTTCCTTTCGGCGGCAAACCTCCTTTTCCCAGGCATCCCTAGTGCACCTGCACCCGCGTGCCAGCCCAGAGGGGTGATTGGCAGGCAGGAGCCTTGCTGTCAGCTGTCAGAGAAGGTCCAGAGACACAGGTTAATAAATGCTAACAGTCATTGCAATTAATTCCAGGCAGACTGTGTTCCCACAGCTTCTACCTGGGTGAACTCACTCTCACCTCTCGCCACGCCAGCAGGTGAGCATGTCACACATGCCCAAGCTACAGATGAGAAAGCAGAGGAATGCTTCCTCGCCCTGGGTCGCCTTCTCTCACGGCCTCCTTCCCTAGGCTGCAGACCTGCACTTCCCTAGCCCTCAGTTTTTCCTTCTGTGAAATGGGGACAATGAAGGAGCCATCCCCACCGTGTTGTGGCATGAGATGAGAAGATACGGAGTGGATTAAGCCCACAGTTAAATGTCAATGGTTGTTTTTTTGTTTTTAACCTCACCATCCCTGGATAGGATCTTGGGTGATTTATTAAGCCTCCGTTTCCTCGCCTAGAAGATGCTGGTGCTGATACCTTGTCCTCATGGGAGGTCATGAGTTAAATGAGATAATACGACTAATACCAATACAAGGCTAGACCATGACAGATGCCCTGTGTCTTCCCTTCCTTGTGTGTCTTACTCCACATGGATCAAGTAGAGGTGTTAATGCCTCCGTCCCTTAGAACACTAAACCCTGGCAATTGTGATTTTTGGATCTGATCCTTCCCCCCTCCACCCCCGCTTCTCGCAGCCACCCTGTTGATCTTGACACAAGCTGGGGGTCCTCATCAGGGTCTCCAACCTTTGGATTTCCAGTCTTTCTTTCCCGAAGTTATCTTACCTGTGTCTTCTCTAAACGTCTTTCTCACACCCAGGTTTCATCGTGCCACTTTCTGATCTAAAAAACAAAACAAAACAAAAACAAAAACAAAAACAAAAAAAAAAAACAAAGCCGGAAAGCAGCCCTGTCATGGTTCCCTGTTGGTTATCCCAGCAACTGGATCTCACTGGACCCTTAATCTAATTATTCCCACCCAAATTTGGATCCTTACAGCCAGACTTCCCTGCTTTGATCCCACCCCCAGACTTGGAATATTGTCCACACCCTGCCTCCGTGCTCGCCCCCGACTCCCCACCACGTCTCCATCTGTGTGCTTCCCTCCTCAAAACCCCAGGACCACAGGGGCCCAGGGCACTGGTTGCTCCTTCAGCTAGAACATCAGCTCACCTTCGCCTCCCCGCACTGCTGCCTTGACAGTGGTGGGGGGTGGAGTGGGGCTCGTCTTCTGTTAGTTGGGTGTTTCTTCCACATCGGCCCTCTCTCCCTGCATGTTTTCTGTCCAGATGATGGTGTGGACCAAGGGCGGGAGGGTGGGTCTGGGGAGGAGTCAGGTGTTCTGTAGCTGCTGGGGGTGCTTGGGTGACTGGAGAGCTGTGAGTTAGGGCCAGGGTGTGACCGTGTGGCTCCAGGGGAATTTCCAAGCCAGTTGTGGGCACTGCCTTTGTGAGCACAGCACCCTCCACCTCAGCCCTCCCTCCCCCCTCCATCCCCAGGTAACCTCAGCCTAAATGGCTGTTCATTCCCTAAGATACACGGCCCCCCTGTGCCCTTGGGAACGGCCTGTTATTGGGTCCCCACTATGCGCCAGGACGGTTCCAGGCAGAGAAGCCCATCCTGCCACCGTGGAACCGGCCTGCTGGTGCAGGGAGGGTAGGTGATAAATGGCAACATGGTAAATAGGTTAATTATCTAGTACGTAAGCATGTGATAGCATTGTGCAAAACCGCGGGAATGTGGGCAGGAAAGGCAGGCCGAGCGCAGGGCGGGGAGGGGAGGGCAGCTTGCAGTGTTGAAGGGGGCAGGCGCCTCACTGAGGAGGTGACGTCTGAGCGCAGGCTTGAAGGGGCAGCCCTTGAGCACGTTCCCTGCGGAGGGGACAGTGACATTAGGCTGAGGGCAGGAGCACCGGCGGGGCCGGGGTGAGGCTCGGCCCGGGGAGAGCTTTCCCACCGAGGGTACCTGGGAGCCACAGCAGGGTCTTGAGACGAGTGTGCTGTGGTCACACTTACGGGCAGCTGGTATAGAAACCGAGAGGAGCAGAGCAGCTGGGGTCCATGGAAGTGCCTGTTCTGTCCCGCTCAACCCCGTGTATGTGACAACAGAATGGCATTTACGGGGGGGGACGAGCTGAGAAGCTTCCAGGACATTTCTCAGGGGCTCTGATCGCCTAATTTGGGATAGCGTCTTGCACCGGGGCCGTGGCTTCCCACGAGGGTCTGCCCCCAGTCCCCCCCTCCTGCCTGCGGAGCCACCAGGCATCAGACGGGCCCTCTGTAGGGTCAGCAGCAAGGAAGAGGAGTGAAGAAGGAGCAAGCGGGAGCGAATGAGCGGAGAGAACGATGGGGGAGGGAGACCAGATGCCCTGGTTTTGCTGTTCCAGTTGTAGGCAGGGCCGTGGCGGGGAGCGGGCTGCCCTCAGGGACCCCCAGGAGGCTCCTAGCTCAAGGCCCTCCCTCGTGGTCTCCCCTCAGCCCTCTGGGGGGGGCTCCTCCTGCTGCCCTGCAGTCTTCCCATCATCTTCCTCCTCCCTTTGACTATAGGGAACTCCACAGTTGCAGGGGAAAGTCCTCATTCGCCGTTTGTCCTTCCCGTCCTGCGGTCACAGTGACCCTCCAGGTGGGACGGGCTCAGGGTGCTCCAGCGCTCACCCTGAAACAGCGTGTCTTTCTTAGCACGCGTCCCTGAGGACCCGGTCTTGGTGCTTGGTAGTGAACGCCCTGTGATTTTAAGTGCGCTGAAAACTTCACACCTCGCCCCCGTCTCGGGGGACTCCTCTGTCACCGGTGCCTGGGGCAGAAGAACTAGCCAAGGATCGAAGCCCGGACCTCCTTCTACCCAATAGAGCCTTAGAAATGTGCACATGCCCTGTCGTACGCGCTTGGAGGAAGGAAAAGGCAACGAGCCGGGTGACGTCTTTACCTGCATCTTTGTCCCAAACCCAAGCGCATTTCCAGTCGACTCTGCTGGGGACACTTTCCTACCCGTGGCCGTGTCTACTTGCAGACCGATGGCCTGGGGACACGCAGTAGGGTGGTGGCCTGGCGGCTGGGTCCCCGCAGCGTCCTCGTAAGCGGTACCAGTGCGGCATTGACTCGGGGTCCTTCCTTTCACGGGGCTGTCACAGCCACTGCCTTTAGGCCCCAGAGGCTCCTGTGTGAGATCATCGGGAGGAAGAACTTTTTTTTCCCCTATAGATGAGAAAGCCTGACACCCCCCTCCCCCCCGGGGAGGATGCGCTCTGTCCCCAGCTCCGTCTGTCCCCAGCTCCGTCCGTCCCGTTCTGTGCGACCGGCAGGCAGAGGGTGGCCGACCCGGGGATGTCAGCCGTAACCATAAGTGACAGCAAGGAGCCAGGGCTCTGGGAGCAAGAAGCAAGTCCTGGTGGTGAGCAGCAGCGGGGATGACCTCACCCGGGGGACAAGAGCCATCCAAAGGACTCCCAGATGGAACTTCCCCTCGGGGCCCAAATGTGAGTCACCGAGGCTAGCGTCTGTGCAGCGGGCTCCGTCCCCGGGCCTCCCACGTCACCCTGGGACATCGTGGTCACTGCCGGGGCCTGATGACTCACCCGGGCTCCCAGGCCAGCCCTGGGGGCGGGGGGAGGGGGCTGGGGGTGGAGCCTTTCTCCCCTCTGGCATCTGTCCCCTCGGCAGGCGCTGTGACCGCAGCGTGGCCGGCTGCGTCCCGGGACACGGTGTGCGAGACGTGTGGAGCCCAGAAAGCCCCCTGTGTCCTGCAAGGCTGCGCCAAAGCCCATCGCAAAGTGCGGTCTGGAAAGTCCGGGGGGCTCCGTGGAGCTCGGGGGGCCGCAGCCGTGCCCCCTGAGCCACGTGGACGAGTTGCATTCTGCGACCTGAGAGGTGGGGGGCACGCACCCGCCCGCCTGTCCCCCAAGGGGCGCCCCGTCGCCCCATCCCCAGCGAGACAAGCAGAGTTCACCCAAAAGGCCAGCGCGGGCTGGCGGGGTGTCAGGTTTCCCGCCACACCGGGCCTTTCTCCCCCTCCGCTCCCATCTTCTGAGGATAGAAATAGTGTCATCTTCCCAACCTGTCACTCTCACACCTGCCGGGAGCCCCCGGCGGTGAGACGCCTGGCGCTGTCCAACCTAATGGCATCTGTGTGTATCGTCTGTTTTAGAAACCAGGTAGCAAGAGGGACTTTCTGAGGATTTAAAAAAAAAAAAAAGTAAATCTCCCAACTATTTCAGTGAAGTTTTTGGTTGCTTTTTTTTTTTTTTTTTGCCTCCTGTTTTTTTTTCTTTTTAATTTTTCCATATGTTTTTCCCTCCTTCTCTATTTTGAATTAAAAACATTTTTTTTTGTAGGAAAATACCATACAAGAGAGTGGGGAAAGGGAGGGCTCCCTGAAGGTTTGTTCCCCCAGGTGAGGTTGATCTAATATGTGTCTCCAGAGCACAGAGGAAGCCGGTCCTGCCAGGCCAGGCCCGTGTCCCGTCTTGACACAGCGCGTAGAGAGCAGGTGGACGGTCATGGGACTCAGTTTACCACCCCACAGCCTCTGTCCTTCCCCGGAGCGATGGAGCTAACGTGGCTTCACAGTTTTGTCTCATTGTCTAGGACTTTCCACGTCCGGTCTTCTTTGTTTGCAAGTGGAGGAAGGGGTAGGAAGGTATGAGAGCGGTCTTTAGGGTAAAGGTCAAAGGCAACAGGGCCTAACCCAGCACCAGGCCTAGGGGACCACCTGTCAGGCACTCCTTGGGCCTGGGATCGCTGTCCCTGTTGAGGGAGTGGGCGGGGAGGGGCCGGGGCAGAGGCAGGGTCACGGGGACACTGTTTGGCCTAGGCCACGAGGGTCAGCTTCACAAGGCCCCGCTGGCTGGAGATGAGGCGGTCGGAGGTATGGGCACGAATGTTACTTGGCCCAGGTGTGAGAACTTGTGCGGAAGGCTCGGCCTCCGGGTGACTCAGTCTGCTAGCAAAACTATAAAAGGGAAGTGACTCACTGTCAGCCCTGAACAAGAACTCCTAAGGCCAGGCCGCCAGCACCTGTCTGGGACGTGGTTAGTTATTAACGCTGCCAGTAAGAGTGTCATGGGAACCAGACGCCGGCCTGGATTGCTGGAGGCAGCTGGGCTTTCCACAGCCTGCACACCATCCACTCACCTCCTCGGGGCTCCTCTCCAGCCTGAACCGAAAGGCAGAGGAGCCCACGGAGCTCCTGAGTGTACCGTGTCTCCCAAGGTGCTTTGAGGATGACACAAACTCCACCCAAGACAAGGAAGGGAACCGGGAAATGGTTTGGTAAGGAGAAGCCTTAGCTAGAAGGTGAGGTCCAAGGAGCCAGCCTGAACCTGGCCCTTCCAGGAGGTGTGGGCTGTGGATGGGGCTGGCCCGGCCTGCCCTGCCCTGCAGGTGTCACCTGCACGTTTCTGGTTCCTGGGCCTCAATCAGCTCTGCAGTGAAGGCCTCTGGGGTGGTGTGGGCTAATCATTCCAGAGGCCCCAGCAAAGGAACCCTGCCTCCTCCCCTGGAGGCCTGACCTGAGGGTCATTAGGTCCTGCCCTATTGACCTGAGGCCCCAGAACAGGGTAGTGTCCTTGCTCTGTTCTGCTCTGAAGTCACCCAAAACCACTTTGTGAGGCTGCTTGAGACAGCTAGGTGGAACAGAGGGCCGGCTTTGAGGACCTCGGTGGGGCAGGTTGGCAAAGCCGAAGCTCAAGAGCTGAGGTAGGCATTCAGGTCAGCTCTGCTTTTCCTTTCTCATTCTCTAGGCCTGAAAAAATACACATGTACACAAATACACAAAAGCTCCTCCTTCCGGATCCCAAAAGGCATGCCTCACTGCTCTTGGGAGAGGCTCAGGCTAGACACAAGCCGTGCCGGTCCCTGCCAGCCCCTGCCCTTCCACTGCCAGCTCTCAAGCAGGAGGAGGAAGATTGAACAGGAAGAGATGGGAATATTAGGAAGCCATGCTCTCTAGTGTCCCCCAAAACAAAGCCCAGCAGCCAGAGGGAAGAGCCATTCCCCGATATTTGTTTCCCCTGTAAAGCCCTAAAATACCTGTGGGCAGCAGAGGGGCTGCCCTACGGGCGATGGAGATGGAAGGAGCACTGAGCTATTGCCTGGGACACATACTCCCTGGGTGGCCCCCGGGAAAGTCATCGAATGCTCAAGCGGTTTCCCCATCTGCAAAGTGGGAATAAGAACAACACTTAGGTCCTGCTTACTTGACAGGGTCTGTGTGAGGCCAGCTGAGCTCACCGAGCAACGTGGCAAGGCTTCGGGAGTGGCAAAGGGCCACCCAGATCGAGGGCGCGGCACCGTGGTGCTTATGGTGATTAGCAGCAAAGCGGGTCCTGAGGTCTGCGCTCCCCCTGGGAGGGTGGCTTTACAGGCACCCACCTGTGGCTTAAGATCTTCTTGGGCCTCCCACGGCTGATAAATCACCGCCTGGTAGGTGTGCTTTGTCTGGGCTGCAGCAGGAACAGACAGCCTGACCTTGGTTGCTGCGGGGGAGAATGCTCCACTGCCTTCTGCGCCTCCTCTGCCTTCCTCAATGGGCCGAGAAGAAGCAAGCGCCTTATCTATTGGGCTTTCCTGAGGAACCTGCCACCTACCATATGGACACTGGTGATGCCGAGTCTCTTTCTCAGTCCACACAATCATTGGGGTGCTGATTTAGGTGTCTCCAGCCATGTGGTTTGTCACTGTCTTGCCACAAATGGAGATGCCCAGAGGAACGTCAGATTGTATCTCGTGGCGCGGTTTACCAGGAGGCGCTCAACAGTCGTTGAATATACAAACTGTCTAATTCTTTGTTTTGTTCCAAAATGTCCCACATATCCGTTGAAAGGAGGCACCTTGAGATTTGAGGGGACCTCTCTGGTGGGGTGGTACACATCTGGTGAGTGCTTTCTCCTTGGCCAGCGCTGTGCTAAGTGGATTGTGTATAGTCCTTGCTCTCGTAAAGCCAGCCTCTCCCTGGCCATCGAATTCTATCTCCTGTCTGGACCAGGATCTCCTCTGAGTCTTTCCGGATGGGTATTCTCTGCCGGGACACTCGCGGAGAATGTCGTTTCTCCTGAGGCCACCTGCCCTAGTCATTTCAGGAGACTCCATCTGCCTCCGGGTCCTTCCAGAAGGGATTGACGGCTGGAACGGGGAAGAATCCAAGAAGGCCTTGTGGAGCTGCTGTGACTCTGAGTAAAGAAGGCTGGAGGAGAGAGAGGAGAGAGCTGCAGGCCATCGGCAGTGCATCAAAGAGCGTCGTCCCCCAGAACCTCAGATGTGACCGTGTTTGCAAATAGGGTCTCTGCAGATGTGATGAGTGAAGCACCCGATGACAAGTCCTGAGAGGAGAGAGGGGGAACAGAGACACAGAGAGGATGGGGATCTCCAGAGGGGAACAGAAATCGAAGGAAAGTGTCCACAGGCCAAGGGTGGCTAGAGGCCAACAGCAGCCGGGAGACACGCCTGGAACAGGTTCCCCCTCTCAGCCTCTGGAAGGCACAACCCCTGCCCACACCCTGATTTTGGACTTCTGTCCTCCTGAACTATGAGAAGTGTCTTGCTTTTTTGCCACCAGGTTGTGGTCATTTGTTATGGCAGCCTCAGCGTAAGAGTGTGAGGCAGACGTGAACGTGCTCTGTGGCGGGTTACGGGAACAGGCTCGAAGTGAGGGGTCTAGGGGACCAGACTGCCTGTAAGGAGACAGGACTGCTTCATAAGTTTGGGAGTGGGGTCTGCAGGCCTGTTAGCCCATGGGCCTAGGGCCCTGGTGCCAGGCTGAGGTGTACGTGGAGCAGAGCCCTTCTGCCGGGAGACCGTGTTCACAGTCCAGAAAAGTACCGCCCCTGGATGCTCAGACTCAAGTCTGTCAAATCGTGACTTATGTGATGACAGAGGTAGTTATGAGGTGCTTACCGTTGGAAAAGTTTATGAAAGGCAGAGAAAATATTCGGGATCCATACTCAATTATGTATCCATTCTTTATTTTAAAAAAATAATATTTTGGTGCTTTTATGGTTGTATCGTATTTCATTGTAGGACCCATGGCATAGTTATTTTTAAACAGTTAGTTCTTTAATGTTTCCCACATTTTTTTCTCTTTTGCTGCAAAAGGCTCTGAAGACCATCCTGGTAGCAAGAACTTGATTCATATCCATCCTAGTTTCCGGGGGCTGCTGTAACAAGTCACCACCAGCTTGGTGGTTTAAAACAACACGAATGTAAGGCGCCTGGGGGGCCTCAGTCAGTTAAGCATCCGACTCTTGATTTTGGCTCAGGTCATGATCTCAGGGTCATTCAGGCTCCTTGTTGGGCTCATGTGCTGGGTGTAGACCCTGTTTAAAATTCTCTCTCTCTCCCTCTCCCTTTACCCCTCCCTCCACACCATCCTTGCACTGTCCCGCTGGCACACACATACATTCTCTCTCTTTTTTAAGATTTTAAAATTTATTTATTCATGAGAGACACAGAGAAAGAGAGAGAGAGAGACACAGGCAGAGGGAGAAGCAGGATCCCTATGGGAAGCCCGATGCGGGACTCGATCCCAGGACCCCAAGATCATGACCTGAGCCAAAGGCATTCAACCACTGAGCCACCCAGCACTCCTTGCTCACTCTCTGTCTAGAAAAAAATAACAAAAAACAAACCAAAAAACATCACCACCACAAATGTACTCTCTTACAATCCTGGCAGCCAGAAGTCTGAAATGGGTCTCATGGGACTAAAACCAAGTTGTGGGCAGGGCCGGTTCCTTCTGGAGGCTCCAGGGGAGAGTCGTTCCAGGCCTCTGGACGCTGCCACATTCCTTGGCTTGTGGCCACATCGCACCACTCTCTACCTCTGTGTTCACGTCCGTTCTTCTCTGCGCTCAGGCCTCCGTCCGCCTCCCTCTGATAAGGACCTCTGTGATGGCATTCAGGGCCCATCTGGATAATCCAGGATCCCCTCCCCGTTTTAGGACCCTTACCTTAATCCCACCTGCCAAGTCCCTACATAAGGTGACATGTACACCTTCCAGGGATTAGAACATGACTCTCATTCTTGGGAGTGGGGTGTCGTTCAATGAGCCTATCCCCATGTCCATGACTGTTGTTCCTCACAGTAAATTCCTGCCAGTGGAAACACGGGGTGCGAGGGTCGCCCTAACGTACCGTGAAGCGCCTGGAGAAGCCAGTATTGTGTCCATTGAGTGGCATGGTATTTGCTACTATGGCTTTAAGGCCCTTCTTTGGCCTCCTAGGAGGCAGATCCCGTAGGGAGGCCGGGGCGGGGAGGGGGGGTACTGAACTCCCCATTACAGGAATCGTTTAGAGTCGGCCTCTGGGAGGCTCGGGGCTAATGAGATAATTCCCATTAGGGGAGGAAGGAAGTGAAGGTGGCCTGACATCCTTTCTGTCTCTAATTTATATGATTCACTGAAACCTCCCCCTCTTCCCCCGTGGGCCCCCCGCCCCTCCTCCGGCTGCCCCTTTGAATTCTGGTTCCACTGTCCACCCTCTTTCTGCCAGCCGGGGCTCTGGTTTCCAGCAAGTCCCAGCATGCCGAGGAGCCTGGGAAGGCTGCCTTCCGCCCAGATGAGGCACTCGGGCTCTCTCCTCCGCAGCCCTGCCAGGGAATCCGTGCTTCCCCCCTTTCTTCCCTTTTCCCGGAGCCTCACCCAGCTCTCCTCCACCCCCACCCCTGCCCCTGACCGGTGACCAACCAACGGGTGTCCGTGGGGACCAAAGTAAAGAGAACAGCTTTCAGCGGAACACAGGCAGGCTCCAGGGGACCTAGGGGCTCAGGCTGCCAAGATTTTGTTTGTCCCCCATCCCCCCCCCTTGCAATCTCCCCCCTCGGCCGCCCCTGTACTTTCAGAGGCAAGGGAGAGAGAACAAGAGAGATAGTTCTCTTCCTGTTTTGCTCCGCTGCCTACACTTTTGGTCAAAGCTGTCTCTGCAAACATGAAAATCCAGTTTGGGTCTTTAATTAGAAAAGTGTGAAGTAACCCAAGGTTCAGGCTGTTTGAAGTTCAGATCCAGCCCCGGGAGCCTGTCTGGGGGCTGCAGACAGAGGAAGACCCCGTCTCCTCGTGGGCACGCTGCTGGCCTGGCGGGGTTGTCCGTGTCATGTAGTGACCCCCGCCTGCTTGCTGCTGGGGACCATGCCAGCCTCTCCTCCCCCTAGGCCAGGAAGGGTCGCTGGCGCCCAGAGGGAGGTGCGGCTCCTTCTTGCCCCTGGTTTATTCTTTTCCTCCTCTCATCCTCCCCGAGGGAGGCCATATGGTGGAGTGTTCCGAGTCAGGGCCAAAGGCCGGAGCCGCGCTGGCCCTGGGGACAGTCCGGCGGCCCTGATGTGCCGTGTGGGTGGCCTGTCCTGTGAACTTGCTGCCTGACCTCCCTCGGCCTCCGAGAGCCCAGCTGCAGCCTTGGGTAACAGCCTGGCCCCGTCGTGCCGGGCGGGTGCCGAGGCCCCGCGTCCCCCCTGCCCTGTCCCCTTGGCATCCTTGCCACCGCCGTCCAGGCGGTGCTGGGCCCGAGCCAGGCAGACCGGAAGGAGGTCCTGGAGGCCCCCTTTCCCATCAGGGTGGCCTGAGCCAGCTCTTCGGGCTGTCGTGTCTGCAGTGAGAGGGGGACGGAGCAGGTGGCCCAGAGGTTCAAGGAGGACTGGACACAGGTTAGAAGGAGGAAAGAAGCTAAGGGCAGGACCCAGGAGCCGGGGGCGGAGGACGTCCGTGCGCTCCCAAAGTTGAACAGCAGCCAAAGCCAGGGTCCCAATGCCTCTTCCGCAGTGGGGGCTTCTTAAGGAGGAGCCCCTGTCACCTGCTCCTATAAGGGGGCGCACCTTCCCACCGTGTTTTAGGGATGGAGCATGGAAGGAGTCCAGGTAACTATTAATCTAAATGCTACGGGCAACGTGATTGATCACAAAAGAAATTAAAAAGTCACGACCGATGGGTCTGGAGTTTCTGTACACCTCTTAGGTATGGTCTATACCGGGGAAATAACCAGGCAGTGGCTCATTGTCCTTCCTTTCTTCCATGTGGGTTCCCGTGTTTTTTAGTACAGACAGAGATGGATACGATGATCATGGCAGATATCCTTGCTGAGCCTTTGGTGTTTGACTCAGTCCTCACGACGACCTGACGATGGAGTAGGTATGGCTCTTAGTCCCGTGGGTCCGAGAGAATCGAGGCAACTTGCGGGAGATCTGAGACTTGATCCTTGACTTGACTCCATTTCTGAAGGCTGAGGTGTCGTCTCCAGTGACGTGTGCCACCTGCCTGGTTTCCTGTCCGTAGGAAGGAGTGTCCATGGCCCCGCGTCCCTCCCACACCCATGAGATAACTCGCCTGTGTTGTTAGTTTTCACGTGTTTGGTCATTCATTCATTCATTCATTCATTCATCGGCTTCTCCGGGGCCAGATGGTAGGCCAGGAACTCCGGATACCAGGAGGTGAAGCACGGTTGCCACAGTGAGCCTCTAGCTGCCCGGAGTCAGACCTGCGAGGTGCTGAGGAGGAGCGCTCGGGGGTCCCGGTGCCCCCCAGCACCGCAGTCCTTGACTGCTCATGCTTTCTCTCCTGTGAGGTTGACGGTCCTTGATGTTCTGGATCCAGACAAGTGAGAGTCCCACTGTGTCCTCACTGCGGGCTGGCTATGGCCCCTCAAAGTCTGGGTGGACAGTAGAGTCCAGCATGGGACTTCGGGGACCAGGTGAGGGGACCCGTCGGTGTATCCCTCCTGAGGAAAGAGGGTGGCACCTGTCGTCCTCTGGAGCCCCGTCCCTGGCGTGATTCACAGAGGACGGGGTAGCTCCTGCGTGCCCTCCAAGTAGATGTCTCTCCGTCCCCGTGGTCCCCATTGTTGCAGCAGAGCCGGACACCGTCTGGCCTAGTCCCCTCTTAGCTATGATTAAATGGGCCATCCGAAGAAAGAGAAGAGAAGGGCCTTGCTATTGGCCATTGGGTAGCCCCTGAGGGACATGCTGCATGATAAGGAGAGGACAGAGGGAGTGTGGGACTAGGGTCCCTATTATCTTTAAAGTCCCTCTTTAGAAACAATCTCCCGCGGATAAACAGGTGATCCAGGTTGGCAGGTTCGGAAGGGTCTTTGATCCACCTAGAAGTTAATGCTTTTCAGTGGAGAGCCAACCACAAAGCAGCCCCACCCAGGGCCACAGAGATAACAGGCTGGTGCAATCACAAACCACCAGCCTTTTGATAATGCCCGATTTTATTGAGGTCTGGTTTTTACCCAATGGGAACACATCCGGCCAGCATCAAAGGAAGCAGGCGTCACCTTGTACAAAGAATCCTCTGCCCTCAGGTGCGTATGTGCTGGGAAGGGTGCGTGTGGGGCCGTGTGTGCACAAGGCGGCCCACTGGCAATTTCCTTTCTATAGATCAGAGGCCACCAGCCCCAAGGGGCCTTGACCAGCCATGAACACCATTCCCCGGTTCCAGGCGGTCCAGCTCCTCAGATGTCCCTGCAGGTGGCGATTTCACCTCTTACGTGTGAGGGGCGTGTGTCATTTCGTGCTTGACCCTGTGTCAGAGGCAGTTGGTATATAACAAGGGTGTTAGGGGAGCAATGAGGTGGGTGCTCTGAGGACACAAAGCCTGAAGGCGTATTGTTCAGGATTCTCGGGCTTGGTCTCTTGGGGTCTTTTGGAGGTTTCTGCACTACACAGAACAAACAAACCCCAGGGACGTATGTCTCACCTATGAGAGCGGAAGGAACGGGACATAGTGGGCGGTGGAAGTATGCGGAGGGAAGCACAGGGTCACATCTTTGCAGGGGGAGCATCGACAGATGAAATGGTTGAGTGTGGTCCTGGGGGGACGGGGCATCCTCCCCCCTCCCCCAGGCGGTGCCTCCTGGCCGCCTCATATTTCATCTGGGCAGTCAGGATGCTGGACATCATGCGTTGGCCTCTGGAGACAGGAGCAGAGAAACAGCACCGCACAAACAGAACATCTGGAAGCTTTTTAAAGTTTATTTTTTAACACATTTGCAAGAGTCAGGACGTTTGCACACGAGGTTTACGGGCTGGAGGGAACCAGGGGTTTGGTCCAGCGGGAGATAAATTTCGACTCTGGAGAAGGGTGGGAGTACAGGGAAGGGGATGGGGGAGCGCTGGGAATGGCCGGTGTACGCAGCGAAGTCCCAAACGCTTTGGAACCTGGTCGAAAGGCCTCTCAGAACAGAGGAGGGGGGGCCCAGGTTCCCTCCTTGCCTGTCCCGGGGCCGCCGATACAGAGCAACCGGAGTTCTTGTACCTTGTTCTAATCCGACACATGACCTGGTCTCCAAGAGCAGAAGGCAGGACCTCTGAGAAAGGATGGGAACGTGCTGGTGGGCTCCGTCCCGCTGAGCCTTGGCCTCGTAGAGACGCACTGGCCGCGGGCTGGGCCTTTCCTCTGAGGGTTCCGGACTCCTACCCGTTCCTCTTCTTTGCATCTGGGCTAGCAGGGGGGGCTGACATAGGTTGGGGGGGGGCAGAGAGGCCAGCTCATCCCCGTCCCCGTACTGCCATGAAGGGCTGCCTAGGAATGTCAGAGCCATGTGAGCTTCTCTCTCCATCCTCCTCCTCCTCTTCCTCTTTCATGCCCCCCCCCCCCCCCCCCCCGCTCTCCTCTCTTCCTTCCTCCTCTTCCTCCTCCTTTTCTCCATCCCCCCCACCCCCCCCAGTGACATCCTGGACTTAATGGTTTGGGCCAAGGGAAACAAGGAAGAGCTTGGCTCAGCATTTCAGGCAGGCCAGGCAGGGAGTAAAATAATGGAGGAAAAGACAGTCCCAGCAGGGGAGACAATTTACACATGACTTCATCTTTCTTTTCAAGGAGCCAGAGCATCAACCTGTTCCCCTCTCCCTTTCTTCACCGCTGGTTTCTCATTGAATTCTTCCCTTCCTTTCTGCCCCAACCCAGTGTGGAGCCCCGGCCAAGCTGATCTTTCAGGGCTTCGTCAAATGTCAAATACGTGGGAAATCTCTCCCTGCTCCCAGCGCATCCTCGCCGGAGGAGTGTGGTTTCAGTGCCCCGGGAGTTTACCAGTTGGAAGGAGAATTATTGCTCCCCGTTTCTAAATGGGCTCCACTGCCTCGCCGCTGTCTTTATGAAGACGGTTCTTTTTGTTGAATGAGCTCATGTTTATAGCTCATGGGAGCTGGTTCATTGTGTGCTGTTTATTAGGGGAGGGACTGAGGCTCCGTGTGGTTATTCATGGGAGACACCAAAAGGTGTCCACCCTGTTCTGATGGGAAATGAGGTGATGCAGGCCTCAGGAATTCCACGCCATCTAAGTCACCCCATCTGGCGACTAGGATGCCCGTTCCCAGGTCGGCAGCAGTGATGCTTTTACAGCGTCTGCTTGGGAGCATCTTGTGTGCTTCCCATGGTCAAGGTCGTGGTGTGTCACCTTCCCCAGCTCAGAGCCGTCTCTCCTACCGGCCCGCTGGCCCCCTGCGGGGCGTCTCAGCATCGGGCTGCGCACTGGAATCACCTGGAGGGCTTTAACGGCCGCCTCGTCGTGCCCTAGTAGATACAGATTCAACCTGGCTGGGGGCGAAAATTCCAAGTGTTGCTAACATGCAGCCAAGGTCAAGAATGGACCACCACCAAGAGACAGCATTTCTTAACTGGGAGTGATTTTGTTGACCATCACCCCCCCCCCCCCACCGCCCTTACTTACTTAACGTGTCTGAGACACTTCCGATGGTCACACGGAGAGGAGGGCACTACTGGCATCTAGTGGGTAGAGGTCAAGGATGCTGCTAGTAAGCATCCTACAGCACACAGGACAGCCCCCGCCCCCCATGATGAAGAGTTTTCCAGCCCCAAACGTCATTCCTTCCAGAGTTGAGAAGCTTTGCTCTAGAATGGTGGTTCTCACGCTGGAGTGTACCAGAGTCACCTGGAGACCTGGTTAAAACAGACTCCTGGGCTCCACTCCCAGAGGTTTTGATTCAGTAAGTCTGGGGTGGGGCCCGAGAATTGGCATTTCTCACAGGTTCCCAGGTGCTTGCTCAAGCTGTCGGTCCAGGGCTACGCTTTGAGAAGCACTGCTCTAGACAGACTCGGAATCCTGTGTTTCTAGATCCGTGATAGATTGCGTCCGTTGTGGTTACTAGAAAACCCTAAAATGGCAGTAACTTAATAACTAAGAAGAACATTCTCTCCCACGTAACAGAAATTCAGAGAAAGGCCATCTGAGGCTAGTGTGCTGGTTCTGGGGTTTATCAGGGACCCAAGATCCCGTGTTCTTGTTAGATCATCTTAGTGGATGACTCCCATCTTCATGTCCCTCGTGGTCCAGAATGGCTGCTGGAGCACCTGCCATCCTGTCCCTGTTGAAAGCGGAAGGTAGTAAAGGCAGACAGGTGAAAACAGTGGCGTCCTCCCAACACCCTTGGGACATACTTCCCAGAGATCCCACAGCGCTCTTGCTTACGCCTCTTTGGCCCGATCTCAGTCACTTGGCCATAGCCAGCTACAAGAAAGGCTGAGAAACGTAATCTTTTTACTTTGGGCCACAATGTGCCAGCCAAAACTCAGAGTTATGTTACCAAGTAGAAAAGGGAGGGTACACGGTAGAGTCATCAGCTAACAGCCTCTGCCCATGTGTGCACGCCTAATCCGTCCTAACAGTTACCACTTGTACCTGCGTATTTGGCACCTGCCATGTGCTGTGTGCCTTTCTTGCAGTGTATCACTTAATCCTAAAAGCTCTGCAAGGCAGACACAATATTATCTCTGTTTTTTGGATGAAAGAGCTGAGACTTTCGCAGATTAAGCAAGCCACCAGCCCAAGTGACGATCACAGATGGTATGGTTTGAGAGCCTGCTTCAAAGCCTGGGCTGCCTCTTGCCTCAGTTGCTCTCAGGGACCTGACCTTTTGCTTCTGAGCCTGCGAGGGTGTCTGTTAGACATTTCTAAGCCAAATGTGGGACCCCGTCCCCTCTGACCAGCAGCATTTGTGCCAGTGTCACCTGCATCCCCACCGGGACCCCCGCTTGTGCAGACCTGCCTGGAAACAGGTGTGGTATGCCCGATTGACAAGATTCGCCCGCCTCCCCCCGCCCCTGCGCCCCATGGATGCTATACAACCACCACAAACTTAGTGGCTTAAGACAACACACATTTGTTCTCAGGGGCTCTGGACGCTCATGCCACTGGGCTAAAGTCAAAGTACCCGCAGGGCTGGGTTCCCTCCGGGAGTGCTCGAGACGAATCCATTCATTTCCTTGCCTCTCCCAGCTTGCCCCTGTGTCTCTGATTCCTCCCTCCTGAATCACTCCAGACTCCTGCTTTCATTTTCACATTGCACTCCGTCCCTCTCCTGGGTCCTCTCTCCCCCGCCCCAATCCCGGCCTCCCTCTTGGAGGGACCCTCATGGTGACCCTTGGGGCCCACCTGGGTCTTCCAGGAGCAGCTCTGCACATGGGATCCCTTCTGCCCCCAGAGGGGTCACAGGTTGCCCTGGGACGGGGTCAGGGTGTGGGTGTCCCTGGGGGCTCACGTTCAGCCAGCCACAGGGGCTCTCCGGCTCCCATGCTTCCCTTCCTTGTTCCCGACACGCACAGGCTCTGCATACACACATCTCACTTGGGCCCCGGGAGCTTGAAGCGAGGCCAGAAACAGGTTCTGAAGGGCAAGGCGGTGTGGTCAGAGGTTTCTCTAATCAGCCCCAGTGGCCATGACAACGGGCCCGAAAAACATCCAAGTGGACCAGGGACTGTGGGGAGGGGAGCCTGCCCTGGAAGTGACAAAGTGACTTCACCTGGGCATCATGCACACCGGACAAGCGTAAACGGCAGATCCGGTCGTCCGTCCAGTGACGAGCTGCATGTTTCTGGGTAACTTTGCAGATCTCTAGGCACCTGTGAATCTGTGAGCCCCCTCGCCTCTCTCTGGGCTCATGGGGGCGGGTCCTGGGCCAAATACATAATGCTACACCTAGCTGAGTTTACTGCAGGAGGGAGGGTGGGAGTGTTCGGCTGTGTCGGGCTGCTTCTGTCCTCACCTCATTTTCCTCCCCTGCAGTGATTCCCTGTCTCCCTCCCCAGCCATCCACCCACCCCGGTCTGAACCTCCCCCCCCCGCCCCAGACCTCTGCCCCACTCCGCACCCCACCTGCCTTGGCTGGGTCTGCCTGCCAGGACCGGGATGAGTCTGGGGTGTAGTATGTTTTGCTTTTTTATTTTTATTTTATTTTGCGAATGCCTCCCAACATTCCCCTCTGTGTTTAATGTCCCGCTGCCAAGGGCATGTGGTTGCCCGGGCGACAAGAAGGAAGTCCCTGTGTGATTCACCCACTGCTGCCAATTAATTTGCTAGCTGCGTGCGTCTCCCTGGGGAAAGGCTCCTGCTGGCCCTCTGTCTGTGCGGCTGCTGCCCCGCAGGGAAAGGCAACCAGAGGAAAGTTAGCAGAACTTCGGGGCTGCGCAGGGTGCGTGCGGGTCCAAAGGAGAGAGTGTCTGGAGAGCCCAGGTGACACCTGGGTGAGACTCGTGGTTTCCTCTTGGCCACCAGAGAGCCTCTCGGGGCTCCAGAGCCCCCCTGTCTGGGCATGCTGGCTGGCTTTTTGTGGGTCGGTGGCTCTGCCACGCAGGCCCCCCTCTGGCAGCTGTCCCCAGAGCGATGTCTCCCCCCACCCTGGCTGCGACCTCCTCCCGCCTCCGACAGCGGGTGCCTCGTCTCTGGATGTCACGGCAGCCGCACACATCCCTGCTGGGGGATGTAGCCAAAGCCTGCAGGAAGGAGAACACCCCTGCACCCTCATGGGTCTGCAGAGGGGTGGGCAGGGGTTGGCCTAGAGTCTCCAGGGCAGGTCCCTCAGATACCGACCCGCTCCTGGCCCGGCCTTGGTCCGTGTGCCCTGCCTCTTACGGCCTGCGAGGATGGGGCTCGGCTGTCTGCTTTAGGTCCGTGTCCACAGCATCTCGCCGGGGCTGGTCCTTGGGGATCCGTGGATTTGCAGTTGTCCACGTTACTCCTCAGGGGCTGATGGTGATCGCCCCCATCCTGAGGCCTGGGGCATCCGAGCCTGCGAGCGGGCCCCTTGCTGGCCTCGCTGGGCCTCGTCGAATTCACGACGGGGCATTTGGTGGTGCTCACCATGTTTGCCGCTCAGAAATGGGGGTCCTCGGCGGTGGTGGGGGGGTGGAGAGAGTATGTGGAGCTAAGTCCACCTTGGTTTATTTGCCGTCAGCGTTAGGAAAGCACGTGTGTTAAGCCGCATCTTCTCATTTCCTCCAGGAGACCCCATCCGTGCTGGGTAATCTAACTAGTCGTTAGGGGACTTGTGGGAACACACAGTAGCCCCCAGCTAACGTGAACATTAGGATAGGGAGCAGGCCCTTGCCATCCTGAGAACCCCGGCACCCTCCCTCTGTGCCTCAGTTTCTCCAGTCTAGAAGGTGGGTGACCTAACACTCCCCTGCTCCCTGCACTGAATCTCATGGACCGTGTAGCGACACGCTGAAATGCAGAGGCTTCCCCTTCCATCGGGCCGGCTATATTCAGCGTTTTGGGGTTTTGTTTGTTTGTTTGTTTAAATCAGCTATGGGTATAGCAGTGAGATCTGTGCGGTGGGGGTTCCTGGTGATAACTCAGCGTGGGGGTTGGGGGGGGAGTTTCTTGAGTGATATAAATAGGCCTTCCTTTGTTTTGTTTTGTTTTGTTTTGTTTTGTTTTGTTTTGTTTTGTCTTAGGTCAAACAGTGCTTTTCGCACCGTGGGTTCTGCTCCCCGGCTAGAACGTCATGGACTGAAGACAGGAGAGTCAAGCTCACCGTTGAAGGAGCAGAAGCAGAATCTAACTGCGACGCTCTGTTTCGGTCCAGTCCGCAGACCAGAAAAGGAGGAGGGGCCCGGGGCTGCCCTTCCTCGCTCCCTCTTGCCACCAGGAAGCTGGGGGGTGGGAGGGTGACGTATGCCATCGGGACCTCGCAAAGGACCCAGCTAAGATGGGACCATCTCTTAAGAGGCGAGGGCTCTGGATCTGATTAAGAATTCTTATTTTGGAGAAGGAAGAAATGTCTGGATTTGAGAAGACACTGGAGGAGGAAGCAGAGACCCTTGCACCGAGGAACAGTCTACGTATGGACCTGCCTGAACTGAAGGCGACCCACAGCATCGTCACAGACCCCGTCCTTCCTTATGGCAAACACTTCCTCAGCTGCTGCCTGCCCTTAAGACACCCCCACCCCCAAAGCCCAGGAACCAAAGGGCTTTCTTTCTACCACACCCTCTCTTGCCCCCCAGCTCCCCCATCTGCTGTGCCTTTGGCCTCCTCAATTCTTGTTTGCTCCATTATCTTCCAGCCGGATACAGAGTGAATTGTTAACCACACTTAGGTCAAATGGGATTTTAATTTTTGTTCCTGTTCCTTCTAAAGAGGCCAGCGTTTGTGTTGCTATGTGAGCAGCATTGGAAGAGAACGTCCCCTCGCGTACTGGGGATCTGTCTGGCCCCTCAGGTCCCAGAGCGACGCAGGGCGGTGCAGAAGTTCCTCGGGATCTCAGGGGTCAGGGACATAGGAGGGGGCTCCTGTAGGGGAGCTGGGGCCCTCCGTGTCAAGCTCTCTTTTGCTAGGATCACCCGTAAGAGCAAAACCCGAAAGCTGCGTGGTCATCCCAGCTGTCTTCTGTTTTGGAAAAACAACAACAACAACAACAACATCTTTTTGATGCATTATTGACACAGTATTATATTCGTTTCCCAGCTGTCTTCTGCTGACACGGAGGCACAGTCAGCTGTGAGGACCCCCGTCTCTCAGGTGGCAGTGGGGGTCCCCGCCGGAAGGTGCGGACTACGTGACTACCAGAGTTGGTGTAGCCACGTTGAAGACTCTCTTGGCCTCGGTTGCTGATGACGCTCCTGACAGCAGATCGGGCCCCTCGAAACACGAGTCCTATTGGTTCTTCCACTCTGACACCACCGCGCACGTGGGCTGAAAACACTTGTAGTTTCGACCTTGCTCCAAATTGCGGAGCCAAAGATGTCCGTACGGTTCTGCTTCTAAAACAAATGGATGGTGTTTGCTTTTGTAGAAAGAATTAAAGCCATGCACACACACACATATATATCTTCTCCTTGTTGTAGGTGATGTTTTTCTGTGACTTCAGTGTCTGCTAATGGGGCCCTTCTGGCCTCTCAGATTCCCCACAAAATGAGTGAGGAGAACCTCTTGAGGATGTGTCGTGCTGTTGAAATGTGAGGCTTGTTTCTGGGCCTTTGCCTTCCTTCCTTGACATGCACACAGACTCGTCATGCTGGTTAGATTCCTTCAGGTTTCAAGGAACAGAGACCCACTTGTAGCACCTCCACCAACGTGAACGTATTCCAAGTTGCTCTGGAAGTAAGGTAGACAGGAAACAGCCTGCTCAGCAGCTGCCAGGCAAGGCCTTTCTAGAAGCCCAACATCATCCAAAACATCCATTCGGCTAGGTAGTTTCCAGGAACGGCAAGAATCTGACGCCATTGGTCATTTTGATCCTCTGCTCAGCACCCGGACCCACTGCTCCTGATTCTAGAATTGTACTGTGATGATGAGCTGACGGAGGTAGCTGCCCCTATTTGCCCAGGGCTGAGAGGTGTCCCAGGACACATGACGTTCAGTGATAAACCTGGGACAGTCCTGGGCAAACCAGAACAATCGGCCACCCTACTGGGTGGCTTGATGACATCGCCTCTACCGCCACCTTACCTGCTGCTCCTAATTAGCCTGGCCAGCTGCCATTCGGAATCCCTGCATCTGACCACATCATGGACCGCTGGGCAGGCTGCGGATGGATGGCAGTGGGTTGTGGCCGGTCTTGACCACCTCAGGTGTTTCCCGGGTAGTAGGGTTGTGTGATATCGAATAAAAACCTGGGTATAACAAACCAGCTGAGACTACTGCCTTCAGAAGAAGTGCTGTGGGTACTGGAGACGGGAGCCATACCGGGTATCAGGGACTCCTCTCCGATACAGTCCTACTTAAAAAAAAGTGAAGCCGACTTCTCTTATTAAGGACAAACTAATTCACGAGGAACCAAAAACTAACAGCCACTGGGAACTGGGAACGGCCTAGGCTGCGTGTGCATGTGCGTATGTGAGAGACACGTGTGTACCACGTAGAATAAGCCAAGAAGAAAATTCTGCGTCTTTGCCAGAGTCGGAGAGCACGAGCTAGAAATCAGCGGGATGGTGCTGTCTACAGAGCAACAGAGCTGGCTGGAGGATTTCCTGAAATTCCTTTGAACTCTAGGATTCTTTGAAATATCAAGGGCCTGTAAATTGGGCCTAAGTGTGTACTTGCCCTCCGAAGTCTCCTAGATAACCTACGAGTTCGACTCCGATCGTGTTGAATGGGACCTCCCAGCTCACTCTTACCTTTCCAGACACTGACTTTACCTGGGATAAAGGAGCGGAACGTGGTGGTGGTCGTGGGCGGCGGAGGACGGGACGGGCAGGCTGTACCTGCCCAATTCTTGGTGTTCTCGACAAGTAAGAACGATCTGAAGGCAAATTACAGGTTCTTTTCAGGTGAGTGGAAGCCAGGCTTCCAGGATTACATGCCGTCCTGAAGTTGTTGCTTCTTGTCAGGGGATCAGGTCTCCATCTTTCCTGTTGAAAGACGGGCATGAGCGTCTGCCTTCCAGTGCCGAAGGCGCTGGAACTGGAGCCTTCAGCTCATCCCACTCCTCCTGCATGCTGCGGCCACACGGTGACCTGCTGCGGTGGAGATGAGCCTGTGCACATCTAGAAACCAGCCCAGCTCCTTGGGTGCTGCTTTCCTTTTTAAAAAAAAAAAAAAAAAAAAAAAAAAAAAAATGAACTCATTTCTGACGTTCCCTTCATTGTGGAGCCACGTACAGGCTTTGGTTCCAGAAGAAGTCTCACTGTTGTGCCAAAAGCAACGATCTCCTCTTTCCCTCTCTCTCTTATCATCTCATCCACACAGAATCACGGAATCCGAGCGTTCAAAGTGGTCTAATAGCATCACCTTTATCTAGATTTACCTGTGACTGAGGCAGGAATCCCCTTTCCGACATCTGATGAGGGGACGGGTCACCTAGACCGGGGAAGGCAGGCTTTTTGGCAGAGCCAGAGAAGGCGGACGGTGAGAGAGGGGTGAGCGATACTCAGCCCGGTAGGGGAAGCAGTAGGATTGTGAAGAGCAGTTCCTTGGCTGCCAAGAGACCATGGATGTCAACTTCTTAATGAGATTTTGGGCCAGATGCGCTTTGCCTCTGCCCCAGCATGTATGAGTCTCTTACTTCTGCATCCAGCGTGTCTTCTGCTGATAAAAAGCATAGAGTGGAGAGACAAGGACACCTGAGGTTTTGTCTCCAAAATCCCATCATCTTCGTTCTTTCCCTGTAAAACAGAGGCGTCGGGCCACATGATCCCAGAAGCCTCTTCTGTCTCTGACATTGCGATGCTGCCCTATTTAACCGAGTCCACGACTTGAAGATTTGTTTTTTGCTCCGTGAGGGACGAGTAAATCAGATATTGCCCAAGGTATGGTGGAAAGGCCTCTCATCCATGTGCTGAACATACTCATCTTGCTGCAATTCATTATGAACATAACCTCAAATTAGCGCCCTGCCCCAAGATTTTGTTCAGGCTTCCCTGTGAGATTTTCCCATGGCATCGAAACTTGGCCTGCAGGGACCTTTTTATCCTCTTCTAACCCTGGTGTTGATGGAGAGATGGGAGATTCCAGTGGTGAGGTACAGCCCTCTGCTCGGAGGAGTATGGTTTAAAGGGCATAGGGGTGACCTTGGGAGTGACCACTGACCTTGAACCAGACTCTCATGCCAGGCTGGTGGGAAACAGGGCTGGCTCCCCCTACCTCTGCTTCAGGGCCAGACCTTCCGTGCCCAGATTGACAAGAGCCCTGAACTGCGGCAAGTCTGCAAATCTGTACTCTAGTCCTACCTTAGCTAGAGCCCCAAGGTCCTTTTCTGTGGGTTTCAGTTTTCTCATCCACAAAGCGAGAGAGAGGGAAGGGGAAGTGGGGGGCTGTGGGTGATCCTCCAAGGTCCTCCCCAGGTGTCAAGTTCTTAGCCTTGCCCGACCCAGCGGTGATGCCCGCCTGTTCTCGGACGAGTGGCTCCTCTCCTTTTGCCTTCGGCTGCACAAGCCAAAAACAGGGCCGTCCCGGGAAGTCCATTACCAAAGAATACTTCAAAGCTGTTTGCACTCGTTGTCAGTTGCAGTGAACTTGAGTTTGTTGAGGGAGAAGGCAAATAGACATATAGATTGATGACAGGCACGGGGAAGGGGGACTGCTATTTGCCCGGGGTGACAAGGAGGGGGAGGAAAAAAAAAAAAAAAACCCTGCTTCTAGTTTTGACCAATAAATAAAAACTGGGAGCTCTGCGTGGCCACAACTGGAGGGGATTTATTAGTTTGCTTAGTGAAAGACAAATATTAAGTCTTAAGTTGACCCGTCCTGGGACCTGCCTTTTGGCTTTTGTAGGCCATCCGGCCCCGATCACTGTGTACCTCGGGTTATCAAGTTCTGTCAAAGGTTTTTTTTTTTTTTTTTTTTAAATTGTTTTCCATCTCCTTCCCTTTCTTCACTCCTTTACCTGCCTTCCCCCACTGCAATCGTAACTCAGGGCTGGGTTTTAAAGAGGTGGTTGGAAGACACGTTGTCATGGTGTCCTGTTCACGAAGCTGGCTGTGTTCTAGGCTCTCGCTGGCCTAGGAACCAAACAGCTGCTGGTGCGGAGGCTCAGGGAGGGTCCTGAGCCTACCAGGTGGTCCTTGTGGGTCCCCACCCATCCCTGGTCCTGAGCGTAAGTATGGGCATCAGAAAAAAGAGGCACATCCCCTATTTCTGTATGTTGTAACCTTTCCTTCCTGTGTGATTCTTCTTGCTGAGCAGTGACCGGTGATTTCAGCCAGAGGCATTGAAAGGTGAGCTGCTGAAGGTAGCGCCGTGAATGCTAATTGGGGTCAGACCAGGGCTTGTCACCATCCAGGGAGTGAAATGTCCAGCCCAGAGGGGCTGGACAGGCCCTCCGTCTATCCAGTTTCCAAGGATGAGCTGCAATGAAGCTAAACCACATGGAACGTTCTTTACCCTTGGCCTCAAACATCCTCAGTGCAAAGCCAGTCTACTCAGGCATTGAGGTTCTCGGGTCCGCAGGCCTCATGGGTGCTGCTTGCTAGCACCCACCACTCTGGGGTGCAACCCACCAGAGCACCCTGCTCCATGTCAGCCCCTAAGTTCCCTGGCTGGCCACCCTGGCATCTCAAGGGCCAGTTCAGGATATAATGGTTACACCACCACTACTCCGGTAGCCAAGAGTTGGGAATGTTCTGGAATTGCTTAATTAAGAAAGTTCCTTTCACATTCCAGTGGTGATTTTTGATTGAACTCAGCAGGATTTTTAATCCTCTGGCAATTCTTCCTGGATGAGTCTATTTTTAAAAAAGGTCACTGTTGGGTACCCAGGCTACTGAAGTCCTACTAGTCCTTCAAGGCACAGCTCCAAGTCTCCCTTCTCTGGGATGCCTTCCTGAATTCCTTCTTCCCTCTCGACCAGGCACATGTTCTTTTAAAGCATCTGGCACTGGATAGGGCCTCAAAAAAATGCTGACCCCTCCTTCCCGGACCACAGTACTTTTTCATTTGTTATTTACTGTGCTGACACTGAACTTGTTTTAACTACCCCCCTTCTCCCCAACCCTCCCTCCCCTGGGAACTGGGTCACTCCTTATGCATTGAAATTTATCCCTGAGATGCCCACTCATGTTCACGATCACATGGCAGGCACTGTGATTTGACATTTAATCCCCAGAAAACAGAATCCCATGGATCAATCACTTGGACCCAGTCTTGTGTGTGAGGGATCAAAACCAAGGTCATTACGGGGCCTCAACTTCAGAGCTCTTCAGTTGTGGCACGGCCGTTTGAACACGGTAGATGTGCAAGAAGGATGTTGGGTTGACTTTTTCCTACTAATGACCTGTGGCTGGGTGTCCCACCAATTTTGCCGGTTTCTTGTTCGCCCACTATCCATCAGTGACATGTTTTCTGAACAGTGAAGATGTGCTTGTTGCGTGATGGGTTGATTTCTCTGCAGAAACTTTTCTTGAAATAGAACGTGTCTGGTTTTCGCTGATTATTTGAGAGCTAGGTTCATTTTTAAGATAGGAATGAGGAATGAGAAATTGAAACGCAAAAGTTTAGGTCAAAATTTCTGAAGAACTTCACGGTGTCTGATAGGAGAAACGCAGAAGGAAAAGTACTCACATGTGAGATGCTCCCTGCCTTCGGGATCTTACTTACAGACTTAATCACATTTGCCAGATGAACTCTGTGAGGATTCCTGGAGAATCTGGGTGGATAATGCAAACTTCCCCAGTAAGTCCCGGGCAGAGACGTTGGGTGATGATGGGCAGATCCCCTGCTACAGGGGATGGGCCTGGGTTCAAGGACTGACCACCTGGGGACAGA
The DNA here is from genome assembly GCF_003254725.2 of Canis lupus dingo. NCBI lineage: Eukaryota > Metazoa > Chordata > Mammalia > Carnivora > Canidae > Canis > Canis lupus. The sequence continues at coordinate 8,266,290 of NC_064251.1, forward strand.
AGGCAAAGACAGAAGAGGTGTCCCTCAAAAGCAAGCAGGCTCAGGGAGAGAAGGGCCTGTTCCCATTAGCTCTCTGATTAACTACCTCTCCCAAGGGGAAGAGCAAAGGAAGGAAAAGGGAGCGGCAGAGATTTATGTGGGAGGTCCACCTTCTTTAGGAAGAGAAGAACTCAAAGTCCGCCCCCTCATCTTCTCACTTAGTACAAACCAGTAGAATTAGGGTTTGGGACAAAGGGGATGCCATCTGTAGCCTGCGGTCACCTGGCATCCGTTTCAGACATTTGAGAGATGATAGGACGTTTGGCTGAGAAAAATCAGGCAAGTCAGGAAGCAATCTGTACGTCCGGTGTTCTAGAGTGCTTTACGATTCAAACTTTCTCATCTGAATCTCACTTTGCGAGAGGTATTGAGACCTCGTTGTTACAGGGGGGGATGCAAAGCTGAGGGGGTCAGTGACTCGCCGTGGAGCACACCCCATAAGGACCCTGCCCTCCACGCCCTGTTGCACTTTCTCGGGAGGGACGGAAAATGCAAGCCGCATCGGTCCCAGTTGGCTGCTGTAACAAAACAGCCCAGATCTCCAAGTTTTTCCCATTTACACCTCGGTGGTATATGAGGAGGCAGTGGTGGGGGCAGAAGGCTCTTTTTCGTGCAGAAATTCAGGGAGTCTGGTGCCTACTTTAGGACCCAGGCACCCTAAAGAGAGGCTAGATGGAACCACCTCTGGCTCAGACCAGCTGGGCCCGAACCATCCCGCCCACTCTAGCCGTGAGACCTCCAGGGGGTAGCGTAGCCTCCCTGGGCCTCAGTTTCCTTATCTTTAAACTGCTCCATGAGGTGGTAGCAAGGCATACGTGAGTTATCACGGGCACGGCACTTCGAACAGTGCCAGGAACTCAGCGTTCAGGCAGCGAGCACTCTGTACTCCAGACATGGAGCCGAGTGCCCGCCTGCCATGACTCTTGGCCCAGACGATCTCTGTGCCTGGATGGGAAGAGAAACTTCATATAACCCCACCACCGAGTCTGCATTTTCCTGATGTGGCAGGGCGTCGCTGATTCTCCCTGGCCGTGAGCATGCTCTTTGTTTGGCCTGTTTGGTTTGGTCCTGGGGGTAATGCTGGGCTGCGGGCCAGGAGTGTTGATGTGGATGACGTCTGGACCCCGAATCTAGGAAAAGTGGTTCTCCTTCCTGGGCACGCTCAACACCACAGTCCCTTCAACCGAGTCGAATACCAGTCATGCTGTGTCTCCCAAAGGCCACGTTCTCTCCATGCTCTGCCCGTGGCCTCTACTGACCCCAGGGCCTCTACCGAATACTCCATTAGACACACACGTTGGGCACCTGAGGTCCCCCCTGTTGCCTCCCACACGAGGAGCGGAGAAAAGAGCCCCCCTCACCAGCTGGACGGGTTTCCACACCTAGACTTCAAATCACACCCTTCTTCCCTGCGGACCAGCAAGCTCCTCTCTCGGACCCCCGACTGGGCGTGGGTTCCTGCAACTGGGAGACCTCGGCGGCCCAGAATTCTGGCAGCAGCTCAGCCTGTTCCGTCCTTGGCTCCCCTGGCACCTCTGGAGAATGGAAAAGCCGGTCTGTTTACAGGACACGGGGCCAGAACAGCATTAAAAACTAAGGAGCAAATAAAATGTTGTAAACAAATTTCCTTTCCAGTAAGGATCACTTCTCTCGCCCCCGGTCCTCCAACACGAACCATTTTTCTCATGTGTTTGGATAAACTTTCATCCTGTGCAATTACCATTCCCAGGGAGGGGCCGCCTATTTCCGTTGGCTATTTATTTTTATTTTGACCCTGCCTCTGCCTCTTGAGCATCACACACCTAATAGTAAAGAAAATAAGCTCCCTATCGGGGCCCTGGGAGCAGCTCTCCCCTCGGCCCGCCGGAGTGCTCCTCTTCCCTCCCAGCACAGCCTCACCCCGCGACCTCACCTCGGCGGTGGGCGCCGGCTGGACGGCTGGACGCCCTGCTCCTCCAGGAGAGCCGGTGGCATTGGCTAAGCGCGGAGGAAGGAGGCGAGGAGGTGAAGCAGAGGAGCGGGAGGGGTCCACACGCAGGCTGGAACAGCTGCACAGCGGCTGGGTGTGGGTGACCGTCGCGCCGCAGAAGCTCTTCTGCACGAATCCCCCTCCTGAGTTTTTGTGTGAGCAGAAAGCCACTGATCTCAGGTTTCCTGACCCCAGCAGGTAGCTTATTGTAAAACGGTTCATCCGGAGGGGGAGAAAATACCTTGTCGCAGCATTTCGATTTTTTTTTTCTTGGACTGAACAAGATTTGTGACAAAGGAAATAGAGAAGAATAGCTTTTTTCTTTCTTTCTCTTTCTTTCTTTCTTTCTTTCTTTCTTTCTTTCTTTCTTTCTTTCTTTCTTTCTTTCTTCTTTCCTTTCTTTCTTTCTTGTTTTCTTCTTCCTTCCTTCTTTCCTTCCTTCTTTCCCCTTCCCTCCCCTCCCCTCCCTTCCCTTTCTTTCCTTTTCTTTTTCTTTCCTTCCTTCCTTCCTTCTTTCCTTCCTTCTCTTCCTTCCCTTCCTTTCCCTCCTTTCCCCTTCCCTTCCCTCCCCTCCCTTCCCTTCCCCTTCCCTCTCCTTCCTTTCCCCTCCCTTCCCTTCCCCTTCCCTCTCCTTCCTTTCCCCTTCCTTTCTCTCCCCTCCCCTCCCCTCCCCTCCCTTCCCTTCCCTTCCCTTCCCTTCCCTTCCCTTCCCTTCCCTTCCCTTCCCTTCCCTTCCCTTCCCTCCCTTCCCTTCCCTTCCCCTTCCTTCCTTCCTTCCTTCCTTCCTTCCTTCCTTCCTTCCTTCCTTCCTTCCTTCTCTTTCTTTCTTTCTTTCTTTCTTTCTTTCTTTCTTTCTTTCTTTCTTTCTTTCTTTCCTTCCCTTCCTTTCCCTCCTGTCCCCTTCCCTTCCCTCCCTTCCCTTCCCTTCCCCTTCCTTCCTTCCTTCCTTCCTTCCTTCCTTCCTTCCTTCCTTCCTTCCTTCTCTTTCTTTCTTTCTTTCTTTCTTTCTTTCTTTCTTTCTTTCTTTCTTTCTTTCTTTCCTTCCCTTCCTTTCCCTCCTTTCCCCTTCCCTTCCCTCCCCTCCCTTCCCTTCCCCTTCCTTTCTCCTTCCTTCCTTCCCTTTCTTTCTTTCCTTCCTTCCTTCCCTTCTTTTCCCCTCCCTCCCCTTCCCTCCCTTTTCTTTCGTTCTTCTTTCTTTCTTTCTTTCTTGCTTTCTTTCTTTCTTTCTTTCTTTCTCTTTCTTTCTTTCTTTCTTTCTTTCCTTCCTTCCTTCCCTCTCTTTCTTTTTTTCTTTCCTTCCTTCCTTCTTTTCCCTTCCCTCCCCTCCCCCTTCCTCCTTCCTTCCTTCCTTCCTTCCTTCCTTCCTTCCTTCCTTTCGTTCTTTCCTTTCTTTCTTTCTCTTTCTTTTCTTTCTTCCTTCCTTCCTTCCTTCCTTCCTTCCTTCCTTCCTTCCTTCCTTCCTTTCTTCCTTCCTTCCCTTTCCCCTTCCCTTCCCTTCCCCTTTCTTCCTTCCTTCCTTCCTTCCTTCCTTCCTTCCTTCCTTCCTTCCTTCCTTCCTTCCTTCCTTCCTTCCCTTCTTCCTTTCTTCCTCTTTTTCCCCCTAGCTCTGAACTACACAAGATTGGAGAAAAAAACAAAACCAAAAAATTTCTCCCCACACAAACAGTTTTGAACAACGATGACTCTTGTTTGTAACCGTGCTGCGTTATTAAGGACCCCCGTCTGCATATTTCAAACCATCCCTCTGTTCTCCTCATTCCCCTCCGCCCTCCGCCGTCCTGTGCTGGAGCGGAGGAGATACACCCCACGCTGTCAGCGATGCGTGTTGGTAATCCCCAGTTCCTGTTCAAGTTCACTTTCTACATTCCTTGCCTCCGCCTGGTTGGATGAGTTGATGTTCTTGGAGGTGCCGAGTTCAGAGAGGCCGCGAAGAACGGAGTGGCGTGACTCACGGACAAGTCATGGCATTGATTCGACTTCAAATTCCTTAAGATCCAACTCAGTGGAGGCACCAGGAAAGGGTCTGGGGTGGAGGGCGGGGTCTGCTACACCCCCACAGCTTCCCCATGGGCCCCCCGCCCGGCCTCCTCTGTTCTTCTTGACTGCCACCACCACACCCTTCTTCCAAAGACATCCTAGAGCTGGCCCAGGGTCCCCAGACCCAGGCTTGGTACCTGGGTTATGAGTTGGTGGCATGATGTAGGGGGAAGCTGGACACTCCCCTTTGGAATATGCAGGCCTTCTTCACAGCCGTGTCTTCTGAGGGGCTGAACGGTGTGATTCTTCTTCCAGAGAGTGTGAGAATCTCATTAATAAAACCTGGTTGACATTGGAATGATGCTGGGGTGTGCGTGTGAAAGAGTGACATGCACAGAACCGTGTGCTATACCCAGATCCACAAATGTGCCCCTGCTACCATGCTGGGTCGGCAGGAGCTTTGGGTAGACTTTTCCAGAATGGAGGAGGAAATGTCTCAGGATCCACCCCCAGTCTGGTGCCCAGGCCCCCTTGAGAGCAACAGTTGACTCTTTACACAAATTGGCATTTTACAATCTAAGGTGGTAGGAGAGAGACTGTTGTCATCATTCTCAGCCCTCGGTTTGGGGGAACGCCCAGGTTCAGGTGGGTCAGTGGAGCCCCCCAACCTCACTCCGCAAGCTACCAGTGAGCATTGATGGGAACCCTCTGAACCCCTGCCTGGAAGAGGGTCCCCCAGGTGCCTCCCAAGGTAAATGCAGGGAGAGGAGGCTGAAGAAAGCATCCGAGATGCCTGGGAGGGAGGAGGGGTCCAGCCCAGCAAAGTGCTACAGAGGCAAAATCCATTTGTGGTGCTTCGCGCCTGCCGTCAGGCTTGGCCGCTCCCGGGTCAAGATTGCTTTGAATAAGAGGCACTGGGGGGCAGACCAGCCCTCTGTGGGGGGACGCCGGGCTCTCTGGGGAGGGGAAGACTTCATCCGGGCTGCGGCCCCGTTCTCAGTTCCGCTCTATTTAGAACTTTTTTTTTTTTTTTTTTTTTTTTTTTGTGGAAAGCAGATTGCTGAGGAGGGAAGCAGCAGGCCAGTGGGGAAGATGATTCTGCGGTGCTTCCAGAATAGGGGGTGAGGCGGGGGAGGCAGAGAGAAAGGCCAGGACTTAGCTCCTGTGGACTGGCTCCGTGGGCTTCTCCCCTTCCTCCATCTCGGCCCATCACCCTCTCCTCCAGCCAGCACCCCGAGTCCAGGCAGACCTCGGAGGCCAAGCAGAAGCATCCGAAACTCTTTCTACTTGTACAGGTGAGACAGGCAAGCACTGTTTTTAATTCCATGCGTACATGCAACAGAAAACCCCGCTGCAGTAGACGTCCCCTTCTGTAGTGTGTATTGTGGAGTGGGACTCATGACACAGCAGGCCAGGCTGCCCGGGTGCAGAATGATGTGTGATGCGATTCCCTTCTAGAAACGTGGGCTGCCTGGGTTCAAGGTGATCCCAGAGCAACGTGGAGGAGCTCGCCAGCCAAGATGGCAGGTGAGGTGGTTGACGTTTTGCTTACGGGCCTTAGCTAACCTCCTCTTCCCACCCCCCCACCCCCCAACAAAGGGACAGGTGCATTGACTACAGATTAGGTCATTGGAGACTCTGTAGACCAAATGTGGTGGGTGGCCAAGGGGTTCTCTGAAAACGGTGTCTTTAAAAACCATTCCCCGGGACGCCCGGGTGGCTCAGCGGTTGAGCATCTGCCTTGGGCTTAGGGCATGATCCTGGGGTCCTGGGATCGAGTCCCACATGGGGCTCCCCACAGGGAGCCTGCTTCTCCCTCTGCCTGAGTCTCTGCCTCTCTCTCTGTGTCTCTCATGAATAAATAAATAAAATCTTTAAAAATAATAATAATAAAAACCATCCCCCAATCCCCTGCCTTCTCCCTGGCCTTTGCCTTGCAAGAGAAACTTGGTGTCTCAGTAGTGACTCTCACGGGTCCTACACATGGCTCACTTTGGAGCCCAGTGAGACAGGTTGCTCGACCCCCTGGACATCCAGATGTCCCTTATCTGGAGAATTCTTCCTTGAAGTGGGTCATAGTCACTCACCTTCCCAGTCAAGGCAACTTTGAGACCAATGACAACTCTACAGAGCTTTGGGAGCAGTGTGGCTCTGTACCTGCTTGTCAACAGACTTCATTCTTAGGGCTTCCTAACCGACAAGATCCTGGTCATGTTGGCCTGGGTACCAATGGGTGGCTTCCAGCTGAGGTCCTGGTAGGGCACAGCCATTAACCACCAGCACATTCAAATGCATGGGATGCTACGTTCCTTTCCAGCTGGCCCGCTGTCTGGCCCTCTGAGGCCCTACAGCGAGCTCATATGTGACTTTCAAACTCAGCCGTGCTCCTGATTTTAACCAGCGGTCCTTGACCAGGAGTGACATTGCCCTCGATCCCCAGCCCTGGGGCCATGTGCAATGTCCAGAGACACTTTTGGTTTCATCGCCCGAGGGGAGGGTGCTATTGGCATTTAGTGGGTAGAAGCTGGCGGAGGCTACTAAAGATCTCTCAATGAACAGGACAGCCCCACCCCCTACAAAGTATTATCCAGCCCCAAATGTCAGTAGCGTTGGGCTTGAGAATCTGTGTTTTAAATCTGCTGCAGGGTTGAACCGTGCGCCAACCCCGGTCCCTTGCACCCCCACCCCACCCTCTCCGCATCGCTTTATTTACCAAAGGGGGAAAAAAACTCTGTTATTTTTTCCGAGTGCATTTCCACCTGTATCTTATCAAGAACCACCAAGTTCAGCACACCCTTGATTAGTCACTTCCATTAACAGTGTTGATTTTGGGGTTTGTGTTTATTTTTGAAACGTAGGCTCCTTCTCCCTGCCCTCTTCCTTACCCACCAGTGGTGTGCAGCCAGCTTCCCAGCACGGTCTTGTCCACACTTTCCTGGGCCATCCATAAGTGTCCTTGGCCAACTCCTGAGGATAGTGGCTCCTCCCCCTCCCTTCCTGGGGGTTAGGGGCAGTGGGGGGAAGGTTCTGCAACTCTCAGAGTTTCCCTTAAAGCGACAGTTGCCTCCCCTGCGACTTATTTCCCAGATACGCTTGAAACTCCTTTTCATTAGTGACTCCGTTGACCAACCGACCCGTGACAAAGCTGAGACTTTATTCAAACTAGCTGTCCACATTCCGTGAAACCAAAGACTCGCGGTGGTTTTTGTGCCTTGAGTCAGAGGCAAGGAGGTTTTTACTTTGCAGGGTCCATCCTGTCTCCCTGCACGCCTCCCCTCCTCTCTGCAGGCTGGTCTCTGGGCTATTATTTAAGTGTTTCTGGGTCATAGAGAACCGGTCCCTGTTCCTCCCCACTCGCCCACCCATTGACTCTTGGCACCTAGCACTCCATCCCCAGTTGGAGGGATTTCCAGGCCTATGGGCGAGTACCGAGGAGCTCAGAGATAACTCCATACAGGCTTCGGAGTGGTCCCTCTTTGACCGAGCACTGCCCAATGCCCCTCTCTCCTCTTTCCTGAGCTCCAGGAGCCAGAACCTTCCCGGAGGTGACTTACAGAACCTCTTAGCCCATGGAGACCCTCTCCATTCTGGTGGGTCTCATTGCTAGTCTTGTACAGATATTTGCAAAGAAACACTGACCCAAGGAAGCTTCGAGGCAGGCACCTGGTAGAGAAGGCCCAGAGTACCCTTCCTCCTTCCCCCACCCTCCTTCCTGGGACATTTATTTGAATACCACCACCAGGGAGAGGGCCACTTTGGGGTATTTATTTGTTTAAGCATGGGTGGTTCCTACAGAGGAGGGTGTCGGGTTTCAAGGTTGGAGGACCAATACAAACAGAGAATGGGTGGTCTGGAAAAAGAAGTGGGCAAGGGGCAGGGGGTGAGAGAACCCATTCGCCCTTTCAAGTTTGTAGGTGGAAATGCTGAATGAAGTGTGACCTTCTATGTGACCCAGTTATCTCTAAGACAGAGCAACTTGCCAGGGTGGGGGTGGGTGGGTGGGTGGGGGAGTGTGTGTTCAGACTCTGGGAGACCCTTTCCGTAGATTGTTGAAGAGTATTTGGAAATGGTCAGGCAATTACTTACATTCGCCAGGTCACTGTCAAAAACAAAATCAAAGACAAGATGAAGGAAAATCCGAAGGGGAGGTGACGTCGCAGCTCTCTGGTCCCCAATATTCTGAAACCCAGCAGCAAGGAGCAATGGCAACCTAGCATGTGGCCTACCGTTCCAAAGTTCTCGACGACAGAATTGGAAGTTTGTAATGGCAGGCTCACCGTTAGACCTCACGGGTGGGATGCTGAAGAACTGGAGGGCTTGCCAGGAGGGAGCACACCAGGGGAGGTTTTGGGGCCATGGCGTTGTCCAGTTAATGTGACTGTTAAATATAGGAGAGGCAGGAAGACAGTAGTGAGTGGCCACCATCTCCATGTCCTACCAGGGGAAAGACCAGGTACCTGGAGCAATGTGGAATGAGGTCAAACGCCAGAAATCCTCTCCTAATCCTGAGAGTGACAGCTCCAGAGAGCCCCTGGCATCACTTGTTTAAGAGTTGGACGGAGAGGACAGCTTTTTACCAAATCAAATCTTAAGGACTGTTTCCTCTGGATAAAAAAAAAAAAAAAAAAAAAAAAAAAAAAGACTCTCACTAGAGCTGCACCAATCGGAGACCTTGTTAAAAATTAATGATGTGAGTACTCAGGTGTTTAGGGATGAAGGGTCTGGATGTCTGCAACTTACTCTGACATGCATTTAAAAAGCGAGATGGGTTGATGGATAGATCCGTGCATAGGTACGTGATGAAGCGAAACAGAGCAAAATCTTGACAATCTAAGTGGTGGGTGCGTGGGCCCAACATTTCTATACGTTTGAACATTTTCAAATAAAATATTGGAACAAAATACCAGTCCCTGGGCCACCCATGGTGATTTTTTGCTTCAGTGAGATGGTGATGAGATCTAGGGATTTTTTTAAGCATTGCAGGGGATTCTGATGAAGAGCCAAGTCTGGTCAGGCATCTGTGGGGTAGATTGCTATTCCTCCAATTGCTTGTGCACAGGAATCCCCTCGAGATCCTGTGGAAGCAGAGTCCGATCCAGCAGGTCCGGGGTGGGACCCGAGAGTCTGCATTTCTCACAAGCTCCCAGGTGAGGCTGATGCTGCCGGTGCACAGACCCCACCTTGGGTGGAAGAAAGAAGTGAGAGGACTCTCTGTGCTGCTTCCCATCCTCCACATGGACTTCACGGAGGAATCATCCGGGGAGCCTCAAAATCAATGCATGAGAGTCTCGCCCCCAGAGAGACCCCTCTGGTTTAAGAGATCTAAAAGCTCCTCAGGTGATTCTAAGGTGCAACTGCTGACTTAATGTCATGAGATGAATCCAGGGAATATTCAATTTTAGCAAATGGATTTTTTGCACGGTAAGACACTGAGGACCCTCATCACCAGGTGCACAGAGGCTCATCCCACAGCAATGGAAGACTCCAGATCACCCCCAACCCGGGATTCTTCTTAATTCCCCTCACGATGAGAACTGTTAGTGGCTGGCATTTATTGAGTGTCAGATGCTTTACATGGTTAGCCTCCATCATCCATGTACCACGGTGAGGCAGGCATTATTACTCATTAAATGTGGGGACATTGCGCTTGATTTGAGTTGAGTGGCTGGCCCAAGGTGACCCAGCCAATAAGTCAACGTGTTGGAAAACTATAGCCTGTGGTGCAAATCTGGCCAGCTGCCTGTTTTTATAAATAAAATCTCTCTCTCTCTCTCTCTCTCTCTCTCTAAGATCTGATTTTTAAGCAATCTCTACACCCAACATGGGGCTTGAACTCCCTGCCCGGAGATCAAGAGTCGCACGCTCCACCGACAGAGCCAGTTGGGCGCCCCTATAAATAGTTTTACCGGAACGCAGCCATGCCCGTTCATTTACGTATTGTGTCAGTTTTCATGCTACAGTGACAGAGTTAAGCATTTGCAACAGAGACCCCTCCACCCCCACCCCACCCCGTAGCCCCAGAGCCGAAAATATTTACTATCTGGCCTTTTTACAGTAGAAGTTGGCCGACTCTTGATGGATGGGTGAGTTAGCCAACCGGAGCCAGGGTGCAATCCTTGGCCGTGCTTTCGAGCAAGAGTAGCCCATGGAGGGTGAACCTGAACTCATGATCACTGCAGCTCGGGTTTCTGCTCAGACTTTCCACTTCGGTCCCGTGGCCTGCGTTTCGCTCCAAGGGTTCCTTGCTTCCTCTCAACATATTTTGATGCCAAAATTTCTGATCTGTTTTCTTAAGAGCAGGAGGTCTTGATCCCCAAGCCGGGGCCATCACACAGCTCTCTGCGGACCTGGGGTGAGGGAGGCCAGCTGCTGGCCACCTTCCACTCCCACACTGTGGGGGGCCTGCGTGGAAAAGCTCTGAGCCCCGCTGCTCCTGGGAGGTGGCAGCAGCAAGAGGCTTCCGTCCCATCCCATCAACCGTCCACCGTCCACCGGGAAGCCCTACCCAGAGGTCAGGAGGGAGGAGGGAGGGGAGGAAATGCCAATCAGTCCATCAAAGCCCCACCCTCCTGCGGCTTCTAGCCCTGTGAGGGAGGGGGCCGGAGTACCCTTGGCCCACCCCCAGGGGCCGAGGGCAGGGCAAACAGGGGAAGTGCATTTGGTAATGATTCTAGATTTCCTGTTTGGTTTCTGTCCAGGGGGCTTTGGGATATGCTAACTTGTATTATGTGTGTACACATGCACATTATGTTCCTCTTCTCTCAGGGTTTTTTTTTTTTCTCTTTGCTACTTCTTTCCTCTAGGGCTTGTTTGCATTTTTTTTTCTTTTTATTATTGTTAAATGGTGTGAGGCACTGCAATGGGCCAGTCCCCAGCCTCCTTTGGAGGGAAATTTGTGGAAAAGGAGAGGGGAGAGGTCAGGAGAGGCCAGGATAACCTGCCTGGATTCCTGGGGATTTGGCTTGGGTGCCATATAGATCCTGTGCCCCTTGGGCACACATGGTAGTAAAGAATTCATTTCGGTAAACATTTATTTAGTGCTTCCTGTGTGCATGGGATACGAAGATGCTGCAGACAGCCCAGTTTTGTCTTGTAAGAGGTCAAAGGCAAGGGGGGCTGGAGAGAGAAAGAGAGACAGAAACAGAGACAGACTGACTTTAAAGTAGTATAATAGGGATCCCTGGGTGGCGCTGCGGTTTAGCTCCTGCCTTTGGCCCAGGGCGCGATCCTGGAGACCTGGGATCGAATCCCACGTCAGGCTCCCGGTGCATGGAGCCTGCTTCTCCCTCTGCCTGTGTCTCTGCCTCTCTCTCTTTCTCTGTGTGACTATCATAAATAAGTAAAAATTACAAAAAGAATAAAGTAGTATAATAAATGTAAGTAGCAGAAACAGGCAGGGGCAGAGATTGGGGTTGGGGGCAGGTGGGTATGTCAGGATCGTTTTGCTCAGCTTTCTCTTCCTAGCAGGACTGTGCCCTAGTCTTGAAGATAGTGAGGCACCACCTCTCACCAAACAACCCACAAAGAAGTAATAAGGCCCGGCATCACCAGCCAGCTCCTTGCAGCGAGGCTGTATCCCAGTGTCTCCAAGTAAGGCCGACAGGCTCAGTGGTCACCATTTGCTCCCTGGGATGTCAGCCTCTGCCCCTGCAGGGCTGGGGGGCTGGGGGGCTGGGAGCCTGGGGCTCCTGGGAGGAAGAGCCTGTACTTCCTTGGGGGCACAGAGGTGACCTGCCTCCTTTTCATTAAGTGAGGACTTTGATCCCTCCAACGGGGAGGAAAAGAGAGGGCTCCTTTTCAACACCTTCCAATATCCTCCCCCTTGCTGTGCCTGGCCCCACTGTCACCTCACCTTGAAGGAGACAGGATGTGTTTCCAGCTGGGCCCTTTCTCTTCACGATTTAGACTGGGAGCCAGTGAAGTTTATTATACTGATGTGGCTGATGCCAGGTGGCTCAGGTTGTCCCTGAAAGCAGCAGGTGGAGGGGGTGCGGGCAGAGACATTGCCTCCCAAAACCCCTCCCTGGGCCACAGTACCTGTGTCACTCAGCCACGTTTCTGGGTTTCTGAGCTGGCAGGGAGAGGGGATCATGACCTCATTGTCATCTCCCTTCCTTCCCTTCTGTCCCTTTTCACCTGTTGTCTACATGCTAAATGGTAAAAAATAAAAAGAAAATAAAAAATAAATTTAAAAAAAAATCCCGGGCAGGATGTTATGATACGTGAGTGTTTTCGATTGTGTGGGAACTCGCCACCTGAAGTCGTTTCAGAGCTGGAGAAGCCTGAGCCTGAGCTGGTCCGGGAACCCTGAGCCTAGGGAGGGCAGGAAAATACAGAGAAGAGCAACTGGGAATGCCCATCCCATCCCATAGGGCTGGAGCGCACTGGGAGCCTTTGCAAACCAGCCCCCACAGCACATCCGTAGACAACTAGCTCTGGGGTCTCCTGGGGATGCGCAGTGGGGCCAGTGTGGCTGTGCTCTGCTTCCGTTTCCCACTAGAAAGAGCTCAGCAAAACTGGTGCAAGAATCTTCTAGAAGTTCAGGGGTTTCCCCGGAAATGAGAGGATCACAGAACCACGCGGATTTCCTGGTGCTTTCCCATCTGTGAACTCAGACTCTCTGAATGTGCCTTCCACACAGAGTCCCAGTCCCTAACCCTAACCCTAACCTTGTAGAGCGGAACGTCACATTTGGTCGTTTTGCCAAGTGAGGATTCATTTTTTTTTTATTTTATTTATTTATTCATGAGAGACACACATAGAGAGAGGCAGAGACACAGGCAGAGGGAGAAGCAGGCTCCATGCAGGGAGCCCGACGTGGGACTCGATCCCGGGTCTCCAGGATCAGGCCCTGGGCTGAAGGCGGTGCTAAAGCACAGGGTAACCCGGGCCGCCCCCCCCAAATGAGGATTCTTGCTGAAATGTGAATAATTACCTCCCAATTTACCTCTTTGGAAACTTCATATGTACACACACGTGCGTATATATGTGCACATTTATATATATACACACACCTTTTGTGTACATCTATGATGTATAAAGAATTTTACAGAGGAGTGAAGCCCTCTATATACAGTAATAACTAGACCCCCAAGAAGCACAGGCTGTGCCAGGAAGGGTGACTAACTTGTCCCAACTTGCTGGGGAATGCCCCTATTTTAAAACTGGAAGTCCGGGGCACCTGGGTGACTCAGTGGGTTAAGCATCTGCCTTCGGCTCAGGTCATGATCCCAGGGTGCTGAGATAGAGCCCCACGTTGGGCTCCCTGCTCCGCGGGGAGTCTGCTTCTCCCTCTCCCTCTGCCTGCCGCTCTCCCTGCTTATGCTTGCTCTCTCTCTCTCTCTCTCTCTGTCAAGTAAATAAGTAAAATATTTAATAAATAGCTAAATAAAACTGGCAGTCTTACATCCTGAGATGATGCTGCACGTTAGATGGGTTTGTACGGAGGAGGAACCTGAGACAGACACGTGGAGCTGACCTTTGCCCAAGGCCACATGCAAAATCGGGCTGAGGCCAGGCTTACACTTAAGCCTAATTCTACAATGAGTATGTTTTTTTTTTTATAGGGACACCTCAGGCCTTGCAACTATAAACAGGGAAACTCTGTTGAAGATCCAGAATGAAGGGCAGTGGCTCTGGGGGTTGGAAATTTGGAAATGATGAGCTTTCAAAAGGGAGAGCAAAGCCAGGAAGAGGAGGAGGAGGAGGATCGAGAGGGTCAAGGATCTCCAGCCTGGGGGTGTGAGGAGGATCAAGGACTTGTCTGGGGTCCAGTTAACCTTCTGGATGGAAGGCCGCCCTCATGGACGCCCTCTTGTCCAGCCCCTGAGCCCACTAAGGTGGCAGCAGAGGAGGCCGGATTGGAGAAGGGAGAATTTGCTGAGAGCATCTTCCTCCCTCTCCTCTTCCACCCCCAGTCCCCTCCCAGCCCTTCCCCTTCTGCTCCCCGAGGGGCTTCCAAAACAGGTTCTCCTTGCCTGTTGGCCGGCTCAAGGAGGGGCATGAGGAGGGGGGGCGGTGGGGAGGCAGAGCAGAGGGATGGAGAGCTAATTACTGTTTTTTCTTTTCAGTCCCTGTAGCTCTGCCAAACGAGGATCCCCATTCTGGAGGGACCCTAATCCTCTGCTGGTGCCTGGAGGTGTCCCAGGCAGCTTTCCATCTCGCTCATTATCATGGGCCCGCTTCCAGAACACGTCCACTCCTGGTTTCTACGACTCCGCCTTGCACACCTGTACCTCCCGTCCAGGGGAAGGACGGCTGGCTCTCGGGGGCTCAGCCAGAGGGGAGCTGACCGGAGACCAGGCCAGGCCGTCCCACCTACACGCCAGTAAGAGCAGGGGACCCCGTGGGAGTTTCCTTGTTTGAACAGATTGGGATGGAAGAGGCCTGGGGTGTGAACCTCCTGGAGAACAGAGGTCCCCAGGATAAGCAATAGTTCTAGAGAATTCGAATGCCAGCAGGAGTCGGCCTGGGGAGAATTTCCTGGGGCTGCTGCATCCCCGTTCTGGGGGAAAAAGCATAGCTCTTGCCCTGCAGCTGGGTACGGTTCCCCGGCACCCCCTGTCCCAGCCCATCTGCCCCCATCCCGTTCCCATTGAAATAATCACAGGGTAGGCCCGGCCTGGCAGCGTCGTCATGACAACTGCTCTAATTTCTTTTAATCCCAGTGTTCCTTCCTAAAGGGACCTCCTCCAGCCCCCGCTCCCCCCTGCAACGTGTTTTAATTGTAATAACTCCTGGGTTTTCGGGAGGTAATGACCGTGTGTGGGGAGCCGCGTTGGCCTGGCTCCATCCCTAGAGCTGCCCGCCCAGCGGCGCCAGGCAGCCCTCCGCCGCCCAGCGGGGGTCCTGGAGGAGCCCAGGGCAGGCTGGGCAGGGTCTGCCAAGGGGGGCTGCGGCCTCGGCGCTAATGAACACAGGCCGGGGGTCGGGGAGCCTCGGCCCTGCGGGGTTGTGTCCCAAGGACATTTTATGGCCCGCCGCCCCTCATCCCCCCCTGCATGCTCTCCCCCACCCCTGCACACACCTTGCAGGGGATCCACGGGCCATTACTCTGCTCCAGGCCCCAGCCACGGTGCTGCTGCTGTTGCTGCTGCTGCTGCGGGGATGAACTCAAATCACCCCAAGGAGGGGGAGGCTTGTTAGGAAGGCATTTCCAAGTCTCGGGGAGGCCCAGGATCCTGCATTTCTCACCATGTCCCCAAGGCCTTGCATTTCTCACCACCTCCCTGGGGTGGGGGAGGGGGGTAGGAGGGGGCACGCCCAGGCTGCCTCGCCTCAGACCCCGGTTGCAATAGGAAGCATCTGGAGCGACCCTGTCCAACAGATGGAGATGGAGATGCCCCGTATTTACACTATATTGACCTGGCGTTCACCCGCATGAGCCCGTTGAGCAGTCGCGCAGTGGCCAGCTCCACGGAAGAAGGCAACCGTCCAGTGGATCGCACGTGTGCATCCGTTTGGATGTAAATAGCCGCACGGAGGCCGGTGGTTACCCTTTGGGAGAGCCCAGAAGTTCTAATGCTCAGCGCAGGTACGACCTCGCTTCGGCTGTCTCTGCAAAGGCCACCACCGGATGCAGCCACCTGGCCAGCGTGCAGCCTGCGACCGCCGCCCGGGCCCTCGCGGCCCCCCTCCCCTGCACCGAGGACACCCCGCTGCAGGCCACGCTCCCCTCCAGTCTCGCTGAGAAGGGACCGCAGAGAAGCGGGCGGAAGGTCTGATGGCCTGGCTTGGAAGCCAGACCTGAAGTCTGATCAAAGCCTGCAGGGCCCTGCCGCTTGCCCGCTCTTCTGGGAAGTGGGCTATTTCCAAAGCCGCGCTGAGGCGCCCCGGCCACCGGCCACCGTGGGCCCTCGGACTCTGCTTGTGACGCTCTTTCACTGCTAATAACCTAAGGGACAGTTGTGGGGTTGAGGCAGTAATGCGGCAGGAGCACTTGGCCCACTTCGGCTTCCACCAGAGCCTTCCCATTCGCACGCTGAAATATTAGATGTTCAGTTGGGAGTCCAAGAGCAAAATATTTCTGAAATTGTGTGTGTGTGTTTTTCTTCTAATTTAATGTGCCAGACAAGCCTCCCTGTAATTAAAACCAGAAACAAGGACCAGACTTAGACAGAGATTTGAAGGCTGTAAAATTCTAGGACAGGTTTATGTAAAGCAATTAAAAAGGGAGTTAAAAATTGTTAAAAAATTAAACACTAATTACTTTTTTTTCTCCTCTCATTTCTGCTGAGCTGTGTTGGCCGTGGAGCTCGAAGAACGATATAAAAAGGAGAAAGTTTTGCCTCGTTGCTGTAAATCATGTTCAACAAATGCTTCTCTGCATTTTGCAGCCGAACCCATCTGCTGTCAATTAGCCTAAATCATGCCTTTTCAATTAAACGGGCTTAGGGAAGTCTGGTAGCGAAACGGGTGTGTGTGCATGCGTGCATGTGTGTATGTGTGTGTGCACGTGTGTGTGAGTGTGTGTGGAGGGGGCTGGGGCGGTGGTTGCGGAGGGTGGGAGAAAGGTGAAGTCTGTGAGGTGGAAATATCCTTTAAAAGGTGTGATCCTATTTTAGCGTTTTCCATATAAAGTGGGGTATTATTTGCTGTGCTGCGGGGAGCAGTGAAGGCTGGAAACTCCGTGAAGGAGGTGAGCCTTGAGCACCGGGAGTAGATGAATTCTGGTGAGCTCTAGGGCAAGCGGCCGAGCTGCTGGTGCTCCCTGGTCCCCATGGGGCAGGGGACTTGGGGCCACTGTGTTAGGGGTGCCTAAGAGGGGCAGAAGCAACAGCTGCAAGCAGAGGGCCTTGCAGCTCAGAGACAGAGGGTCCTTGGAGGGACAGCCCTAAAGGGACACTTTAGGGCTACTAAAGTGGAGGAGCCGGTGGCCTGCAGAAACACACTGGGGCACACACCAGTGAGCAAGGAGGGAGGGGAAGGGGCCATTGTTTTTCAAAATAAAGTGGGCTTCCCATCCCAGTAGATGGTCTGGACTCAGTCCTGGAAGGCCCCGTCTCTAGGGCCTTCATGGGGGTCGCTACCCCACTCTGTTCCTTCTGGAGTCCCCAGGCCACGTGGCTCTGTGTCCAGTGTCCTGGGGGGGGGGAGGTCAAGTTGGGTTGTGGCTCCCCCAGAGTTTAGGAGCAGCTGGGCCGGAGTGTGTGTGTCTTGGCACGTGGGACCCCTCGGTGTGCTCATGTACCCCCTCCCCACCCCCGCTCCAGGTTGCCAGCCCGTGATGGTCCCAAACCCTCCCAGCCCCTGGCTCCTTCCCAGCTCCAGAGCGGTCACGTGAGGCTGTACCTGAGACGAGGTGACCGACATTCGGGTGGTAGTTTGTGGCACTTGCCTTCGAATTCCTGTGGCCTCGTCTCCCTTGATGAAGAAATACATTTGCCTTGACTCAACGTGGATGGGGAAATTTGCATTCTCTCCTCCCATCCGCCGAGGGAGGGAGGGAGGGGGTGCGGGAGGTGAAGTGTGTGGTCTGCTGATGATGAGTGTTTATTTTTAGTTACCCAGCCTCCTCCTCCGGGCTGGTCTCAGCCCCCACCGAGGGACCGCCCCGAGCCATCAGCAACCTGCCCAGGGAAACCTGCGACTCATTCAGGGTTTAGAGGGGGGATTTGGTAAAGGCAGGTCTGGTGATGGGAGCTGGGTCTTTGAGACTCAGGTTGGTGTAGACATTGACAGTAGTACGGGGCGCTTACAGGGTTCAAGCACCGGCCTAAACGTTTTACCCCAAATCCCTCATTTCTTCCCCACAGTCAGGCTCCGGGGATAGACCGCCCACAGCTCTGTTTTTCGTTTAAGAGGACGCTACGCCACAGAGAAGTTAAGACATTGGCCCAAAGCCACGCAGCTTCTAAGTGCAGAGCCGGGGTTCGACCGCCCCCTGCGCGCTCCTGGCCCTGACGCTCCGCGGCCTCTTAGAATCAGGGTGCAGGGTGGCCTCTGAGACTTTCCACGAAGTCTGCTGCTGTGCTCCCCCCCCCAGGAGGGGGCGGGTGGCAGTGACCGGAGGTGGTCTTGGGGATGATGGATGGAGTTCTGACTTTGGAGTTAGGAACACCTAGATTGGCATCCTAGCTGGGCCACCTGCTGCTCCTGTAACCGCCACCAAATCACTTATTGCCTTGGCCCGCCCGTGAAATGGGGCACAGCCTGACCTCCCTGGAACGGTGAGGTTTCAGCAGCGTTGAGTGTGCCCGGCATGGAGAAGACACTCCATAAACAGTGGGCTCTTTGCCTTCCTTCCTGGTGGCCTGATTCCATGAAGCTTGACCTGGTTTCTTTCTGGCTCTTGGCCTGTGATTTCCTGTAGGATACGGTTTCAGGTCTCTTTCCAAGTGATTCACTCTAAACAAGCCCCGGGTGGGACACCGTCCATGGAGCAGCAGCCCCACACCCCTCCACTGGTAATCTGACCACGGAGAGCTTTCCTTTCCCCAGGAAAGGCCACCTCCAGACCCCAGGGGCTCTGCCCTTTGTGGCAGCTGGAAGGAAAAGGTGAGGCCACGTCACCCTCTGTTCTCTGTCCACAGCTTCTCCGGGCTGCCTGGCATCCCACTGGCTGGGCCGAGGAGGGAAGGGCCGCCTGGCCTCGCTCCAGAGCAGCCCAGCAGGCCCAGCCATGCAGGCTGCCCTCGTCCTGAGCCCCTTTAATCCGATAGCTGAGTGCAGTGATCCGTGCCTAGGGCTTCCAGGAGCCTCCCTGAGCCAGGCACCAGTGTTCCCAGCCACCTCCGAGGGTGGCGGAGAGGTTGCTGCCTGGCTCCACGGAGCTGGCAGGATGTGGGAGAAAGAACCAGGGGCCAGAGGCTTCACTTGGAGGCACAGAGGTGCCTGGTCCCCCGGGAGGGCCTCTCTGGGTCACGGGAAGGAGGGCGGGAGCTGACGGTGGGAGGACGGATGAGCCTGGGGTGCCCACTCTGCAGGTGCTGTGCTGCTTCCTTCCATGTCACGGGCTCACCATCATCATCCTCCCCCCAAGCGTGGCACATGACGTTCCCGGGGTGGAGCCGGAAGGCCTGCATCGTTGAGCTTTGCCCCAGCTCTTGGGCGCCCACTTCCTGTCCTCCTCTTCCCTGATGTCAGGACAATTTGAAAGGCGACCTCTTGAGCAGGGGCGCTGGTGTCGCAAGAACCAGGTTGTGACCTCAGTGCTGTCACTTGGGCTGGTTGACCTTAGGCGAGTTTCCTGGCCTCTATGAGCCTCCGTTAACGGAGGACAGGTCACGCTTTTCAGCATGGCTCAGATGCTCTGCAATCGTGCCTCCAAAGGCCCCAGCACAGCGCCTGGCACAGCACGAGCAGGGTTCTACGTCCTCTCTCCTCCCCCAAAGTCGCCGTGTACTTTGCACACCCAGGTGCTCCCCAGCCGTGTGGTTATGTCCGACCTTCCTCCTGTCAAAGCCTGGTGGCCAAGCTGCGTCTGCCTCTCCTTTGGGAGGAGCCAGGCGGGGCCAACGTGCTCCTGGGCCTGTAGTCAGTCACAGGATGGGGTTGAAACCAAACTCAGAGCTGCTTGTCCCACACTCCTGGTGGCCAGCTGGGAGGCGGCCCTCTTTGCTGTGTGCAGACACGGTCTCTGGGCACGGCCAGGCCTCACCGTGACTATAGGGAGAGGCTCGGCGTCTGGAATAACACCACCGGCCTTGAGGTTTATGCAGCGTCTCCTCATCTGGGAAGGTAGCCAAGCCAAATCGGCATCCCGCTCTCCAGGGGCCTGGAGAGCCAAACTGGTGGTTTCTCCGCGGGTCCCATGCCCTCGCTCCCTGGAGGCACCAGTCCCGAGGAGCCCATTGCTGAGGTTCTTCCTTCCAGCCAGCACACCGCCGTCAGGAGGACAGCTGTCATCAGAGCCCTCCCTGCTGCCTCAGCTTCCTGGTTCTAGGGAAACCCTGATGCTATAACCCTGGGGAAAGGGCAGACCGGCTACCGGGCAGGGGCGGGGTCCCTGGAGACCCTGGTAATAATCCCAAGAGACCACACCTACTGGCATGGGCTTGAGTGTCTGCCCACTTGGGCTGGCCCACGCAGAGCCAGCAGAGAGGCCTGATAGGAAACAGAATTTGATCCGGGTGTTGAGATTCCACTCCAGCATCACCTCCTCCAGGGAGCCTTCCCTGGGCTACATGTGCTTAAATTTTTCCCCCCTGGGTTATATAGTTGGCCCTATGCTTCCCCCATCATACGAACCCATTTGAATTGGAATTGTTCCCTGGTCCATTTCACCCCCTAGGTCGTGAGCTCCTTGAAGGCACAGACTGTATCCTAGGTGCCCACCAGTCCTTGGCTGTCAGGGAGAGCTAATAAAACGCCTGCTGAATGGACTCATGGGAGGGGGAGCGAGGAGGTCATCACATCACAGTGGACATGACAAGGGTTTTAAAGATGAGCCGAGTACCCCAAATGGGCTCAAGGGCTCACCTCCTTGCAGGCGGTCTTGGGTTTGGTCACATGGGTCTCAGGCGTCTGGGAGACTTACCTGTGTGGGCATCGTGAAGTGGGCAGAGGGCACAGCAGTCACGAGAAGCTGCTAGCTGCCCTGACACGAGGAGCTGACGAAGGGCTGGATGCCACATGGCAGGACAAACACCCTGTTTTCTTTCTTTTCTTTTCTTTTCTTTTCTTTTCTTTTCTTTTCTTTTCTTTTTTTCTTTTCTTTTCTTTTCAAGATTTATTTATTAATGAGAGACACACACAGAGAGGGAGAGACACAGGTAGAGGGAGAAGCAAGCTCCCTGCGGGATCACGACCTGAACCTAAGGCAGATGCTTAACCACTGAGCCACCCGGGTGCCCGACACCCTGTTTCTAAAGTGGGGAGAGAATGGGGCTTCGTCTGGCCCAAAAGCCACTCTGCCCACTAGCTCAGGAGCCCGGCAAGGCCGTGGCGGGGAGGAGTGAAGGCTGGGTGCTGTGGTCTCACCTTCCAGCACAGCTAGCATGAGTCAGGCTCCTGGGCTCCTTTAAAGGGGAAAAATGAGAAGCATAGTTCAAGTTACCAGGTCTTAGACACACAAACACTATTTTGGAGTCAAGCGCTTGGGTAATTTGAGGCCCTCTGCCAGCAGGCCTGGGTCTCTGGGGTTTTTTGTAGCCCGGAGTGGAGGATTTGAGCTGGTGACTCTCTTGGGAGGCTCAGACCGCAGCGTGGGAGAGCCACCGGCAGCCGTCACAGAAGGGCTGTCCTTGGGTCGGAGGCCCTGGGCTAGTGCAGGCCTTGCCCCTGCATCACTGCGTGGTTTTGGGGGTAGTCCCCTAACCACCAGAGTACTCGGAGTACTCGGCCTCACGGAGGTTCCATGCTCTGCGTGACAGTTACATCAGATGATACGTGCTCACACGTATCTTCCAAAAAAACCACTCTAAAAATATCAGGTGCCATTGTTAATGGTTTCGAGAGGCAGTTTGCAGGGCTCATGTGAGCCCAGCCCTGATCCCCACCTGCACCCCATCCCCAACCCTCAATCTCCTTTAGCTGGGCTCTCTGGAACTTTCTCGAAATCAAGAAGTGGGTTTTGCCTTATTTGTTTTGGCTTCTGACAGAGACGAAAGCCTCATGAGAGGCGGAGAGCCTCCTGACAGCCAGGCCAATGCCCGGGATGCCAGGCCTGGATACCACCTCCGGGAAATCGGGGCTCTTGTGACTGGGGGCGCCACATGTGATCTCTCTGCGGAAAGTAGGTGGACGTGAGTTTGGCAAGCTTGCTGCGCCATCAACCCTTTGGCTCCTCCTGGAAAAGGCCTGGCCCGTGCCCCTAGGGAAGCAATGGTCCCTTTGAGCTAAGCCAAATCTGTGTTGAAACTGTTCCTGGGTCGTCCTGCCCTGTTCCTGCCCAGTTGTCGTGAAACACCACTTAAGCCAATGGTACTATCTCCCCAGGGCGTCTGACTTAGCCCAAGCCCTTCGTTTTAGAGTATTGGCAACTATTTATGAAGAAATAGCATTTTATACATTCAACTTGAGTGGACCCTACAAGCCAACATAGAGAAGTTGATGAGTAAATTGGTGCAAAATGTGCAAAGAACAATAAGCTTACGCTTCATCTCAAGGATGGAAAACCATGAATTTAGACACAAAATGTAGTGTAGCAGAGGGATTACAAGGCGAGACTCAAATCCACAGATGTTTTCGGATCTCAGCAGCCCCTAAGCTGCTTATTTTTGGAGGCCCCACCCCTCATCTTATCGAAAGTCCTAACATATCCCTACACCCCGCATTAAACATAGTTTTATGGTGGGGGAGAAGAATGGGACAACATTTATTTATTTATTTATTTATTTATTTATTTATTTATTTATTTATTTATTTTTGAGATTTCAGAATAAAGGTCTATTCTCGTGATTTAAACTTGATTATGTTCATTAATAACTATTTGAGAATTGAGTTAAATTACCATTGGCCAGTTAGCAAGGTTATTTTAAAGATACTTAGCTAAACATTTGGTGAAAATAGGTTTTGTAGTCCTCTATATTATGGAGCCAATATTTTTTGCTCTGTTTGTAGGGTCTGAATGTTTTGTCATGGGCGCATGAAAAGCCTGTGGGCTTAAGTCCCTGTGCCTGTATCTCCCAGAAAAAGGAAAGTCTTGCTGAAGTCGAAGGCCTGAGTTTGATTCCTGGCTTTGTAGAAATGAAGTGTTACTCACTCCGTGATCCGTCTCAGCCTCCCTGACTCCATCTGTAAATGGGACTGATTTTCTCCTGTCGTGAGGATTAACAGAATAAGTGAAAGCACACAGCCCAGTGTCTGACTCCTACATAGAAAGCTCTTCAGTTAAATATGTCAGCATTAAAAACCCTATGTTAATAAAAGAGGGGGGAGGGCACCTGGCTGGCTGGCTCAGTCAGAAGAGCATTCTACTCTTGACCTCAGGCTTGTGAGCATGGGTATGGAGATGGGCGTAGAGATGACTTAAATAAATTTTAAAAAGAACAAACCTATAAACAAAAGGCATATGGTTCGAAAAAGAATAATTTGGACAATTTCCTCCCATTTTCTAGTAAGATCCTGATTTTTTATTTATTTTTTCTCTTTTTTAAATTGGAGTTCAATTTGCCAACATATAGCATAACACCCAGTGCTCATCCCATCAAGTGCCCCCCTCAGTGCCCATCACCCAGTCACCCCCACCCACCTCTCTTTCCACCACCCCTTGTTCGTTTCCCAGAGTTAGGAGTCTCTCATGTTCTGTCTCCCTTTCTGATATTTCCCACTCATTTTTTTCTCCTTTCCCCTTTATTCCCTTTCACTAAAAATATATATTTTTTAATCTGCGTGTGTGTGTCTACACACACACACACACACTGTAATTATCAGATTTCATTCATTAAGAATTCAGAATAAATTTCACCATGTTTTAGGTTCGCTTCTAGATTTTCTATGATAAACAGTGTAGCCCAGGGAGTTAATGACAGAAATAGTATTTGGTAGAGAGAGGGAGGGTTTGGGTCTACCTGAGGGAACAAGCTTCTCAAGCCCTTAGAAACATCTACTTGGAAACAATTAGTGTGTTAATTAGGGAGGATTCTTATCAGATCTCAAGGAACGTCTCCTTGGCCACACCCTCTCAGGTGAGGTATGAGGTACTTCGCCGTTGGAAGTCATACAAGCATCCGTCTTCGGCAGCTTTTGGTACCCGGGGGTTTTCATTAATTCAGATCAGCCTTCCTCCCTGAGTTTGACCTTGGGAGCCGTGTGGAGGTGGACCTTCACTGGCCGTGTCATAAGAGTCCCCAGGAGGCCTTCCCTAAACACATGATGAACACGCACGTGACATGAGTCACACCTGAAAGACTCCAGGTAGTTTACTCAACATGATATTTGGCAGGCACATTTCTTGTCTTTCTAATTGGAAGGGCAGAAAGGAGGGCTGATGGATGGGAGGCTGTAAGGTGGAAAACATGTGGGCATTTCGGAGGAGGTACTAACGGCTACGTGGCACCATTTCGATCGGGTCGGTTTCTGTGGCAAGGCCGTGTGCCTTGGTTGTCTCAGTGTATTCTTGATGGTGTGGGATTCAGGACCGAAATTCCACTGGGATTCTGTTAATAATACACCGTGTGGCTTCAGATAAGAAACTATGACCATGGATTGGTTAGAGTTTATAGCATACTGAATTCAATAGGGATGATATATTGGGGTAAATTAGATGCTCTCAAAAGCAAGCTCGAGACGAATGAGGTTGCAGTTGACTTTATCATCTGGTTAGAAGAGTAGAATGTGAGCTGGATAACAGTTCCGTTCAGCAGATCCCCAGATAGTTAAACAACCATACCCATAAAGTATCAAAGGCTCGTTTCAAACATAGTTGTGCTTTAGGCTTCCGTTGGCCTCTGAACTTGTATCAGTGACCTGAACAAAGATCAAGAAATTCTAAAGATGACCGTAGGCTAGAAGCGAAGCCCAGATGATGGATGCAAGCATTAGCATCCCTGATAATCTCCGTAGACCCCAATGCTCAGCCAAACCCAACAAGATGGAAGACTTTCAACTACTGCTGTTCGATTTCATGTGGTTTCAAATTCAGAAGCACAAGAAGTAGATTAGAGAGCCCTCCGTTGGCAGCAGTTCACATGAAAGAGATCTGGGGGTTTTAGTTGACCACAAGCCTAATATGATCCAACAGTGTGACTATTGCTAAAAAATGCTGAAATCTTTGGTAGGCAGCTTTAATGGACATATGGTGTCCAGATCCAGAGAGGTGATGCTACAGGGTCTCCTGGACTGGGCCAGGCCACGTCCAGAGGAGTATGTTTAATCCCGGGCATCACATGTGAAGAGAGACAGTGACTGTTGGAGGCACGCAGCGGAGTTATAGCTGAAGATATGAAAGTGGATTAACCGATACGGGAGAGAGCCCTAGATGCTCTCCGTCCCCATGTTCTCTTCTGGGTCACGCTGAAAGTCAACATTTACTGGCCACCCTCCTCCTGCCGTAGTTAATTTGGGCCTATAGTCAGCTCGTTTCTGGATTATAGAATATGGAATATGGTGAGCTGCGATGCAGTCCTTTGGCACCACTCCGTGGAACGATGCTACTTCTGTGCCCGCTCTTTCCCTTACTGGTCCTAAGAGTGTGATGAAACAAGATCAAAGGAGCTGGGCGCCCCAAATCCGCTGAAATCCCACGTGGAAGGCTCCCTCTCAAACACACCCGTTTGGTCTGTGACAAGAATGAAACATAAACGTTTCCAGGGTTAAGCCGCTGAGATCCGGGGAGTGTTTTGTTACAGCAGCTCGCACGAGTTGCCCTGATTACGCTACTACAGCTGTGGGAAAGAAAACCCAAGGGAGACGTGATGGCTTTGTACTGACAATGTGGGTAGCGGCGTAATCTCTTTGGATACTGCCTTGTTCTCCCAACTACAGGGCGCTTAAAAACATGAGAAGGTGATTTTATCCTCCTGGAAATATTCCTGGGAAATGGCCCGTGTGTGACCCTCCCTCCCCATGACAGATTCTTTCTAATCCTATTCCCCCCACATGCCAGTTATGTGGCCTCCAGCAATCTGTGCCTCCGTTTCTTAATCCATAAAATGGGCACAACACAGTGCCATCTCACTGGGGTTGTCAAGAAGGTTGAGTGTGTTGTTTGAAATGGTAGCTACTGTGATCTCTCAAAGTATGTGATCCTATAAAAGGCCTCAAAACACAGGTCAGACTTGGAGATTTTTAAAGCAAAAGAAGGAAGCAGAATTACAGATGCTTTAGCTCGGGCAAGTCGTCCGAAGGAGCTCCAGTTTGAAACTCTCTCTGCAGGGACCCGTAGGTCATGATCCCTGGGTTCTGGGATCGAGTCCCACGTCGGGCTCCCTGCATGGAGACTGCTTCTCCCTCTACCTATGTCTCTGCCTGTCTCTCTCTGTGTCTAAATAAACAAAATCTTAAAAAAAAATAAAAATAAAGGTTGACTGTGTTAATCCTACTACACTCAATAGTCTCTACCTGTGTTTTGTTTTTGTTTTTTTGTTTTTTTTGTTTTTTTTTAAAAAACGTTTTTTCAGGGGCTGTCCTCAAGAAACTCCTCACTCAGGTCTTTAGAAAGTTAGGCAGAGACAGGTTTCAGTTTTTTTCCATGGGTGATGGAGTGAAGGCCTGGCTGGTCCTTCAGTGCCCTGGATAGGGGAGAGAGGTGACTGCAGGGGTTCCTGCAGGAGAGGGGTGGTGGTGGGGAACCAGGGCCTGGATGCTCAAGCTCAGTGGGGGGAGTCCCTGTTCCGGGGAAGGAGGGAGGCCCCGCCAGTAGGGGAAGCAGCATCTGACAGCATCAGCCACCCCTGAACCCAGTGCTGTGCCCCTGAATGATGGAGGCCACTATTTGGAACACAGGGGCCCCCTCCTCCCCTCTGTTCCAGGAGCCACATGAGCCCTGGGGTTTGGAGAGAATGTCTGTGTGAAGGCTGCTAGCAGCCAAGGGTGGGGATTATCCACCTCTGGGATGGATCAGTGTGCAAGAGCCTCATGCCACCCCTGCCCTTGGCCCCCATGACCCTGCCTTATAATTGCTGCGTGTCCTTGGAAAAACCACCTCACCTCTGTAAGATGGGGCTCACAGTACTGCTCTGTCATCTGCAAGAGGAGGTGAAGTTGAGTAAGACCGTGGATACGGAAGACTTGCAAACTCACTCGTCAGTGACAGAGGGCTCCTCCCCAGGCAGGTGTCTGTCCTCCTGTTCCAGCTGCAAGGAGCTTCCTAACCTCCTCTGGGGACTCGAGATGTTTTCCCAGGCGATTTTGTGCACCCGGGAACTGGCAGTGAGCAGAGGCCACGGATGCAGGCGACGCTGGGGTCGGGCAGGAGCGCTGGGGGAACCAGCCATCCTCCGGGCTGTCTCTTCTTGGGGGATATTTCCAGGGCAGGAGCCCTTACGGAGGCTGCTGCCTTGGGACCGGGTCCCAGCCCTGTTTTGCCAACACCGCGCTGCACTGCACCTCTTGGGCCTTCTCAGCCCTCACCCATGCGCCTCTCAACCTGCAGGGTGGGAGGGCGGTGGTGGTGGTGGTGGTGGTGGTGGGCGGGAGGGGCTGCTGTGAGGAGGGGGAGAGCCCAGGCGCCTGAGCATCTCACGTCATAATTCAGGACTGCCTACAGCCCAGGGAGCTGTTCCGCGCTCTGCAGAGGCAGATAATGAAGCATTCTTCCAAAATCAGAGAATGCGCCTTTTCTTGCCTCCCCCCCGCACCTTGCTCAATAAAATAATTAAACAGGGATTTCTGGAGGCCTGACACCTCACTGCCCTCCTGGTTTCTGGCAGTTTCCGCGCGGAGGGAGGGGAGAGGGCCGAGCTTCAGTGGGAAGGGGCCTGCTGGTGACAAAGAAAGCAGGCCTACCAGAAGGGTGTGGGGTGTCAGAGCGCGCAGGGGAGGGGCCCGCCGATTTCTCACCACCCCAGATGACATATGACTTAGCATGTCCCCAGGTCTCCAGGGTTGCAGCCTGCTGTGTACTTTCAACATGTGTTTGGTATTATCAGTGTTTTTATAATAATAACTGTGGTCTTGAAAGGGACTAAAATTAATTAAAATGCAGCACTCTGCCACATTCTGCATTATTATCATAGGAAAGCTTGCCTGGAAAGGACGTCCCTTGGGCGGGGGGGCGGGGGGCGGTCATCCCGCCCAATCCTCTCCCTCCGGCCGGGTCTGCACCCCACTTGGCCCTACCGGCCAGGCTGGAAGACCGCCAGTGCGGGAGAGACTGCCATCTTAAAGGTTAGGCTCTCTCTTTGAAGGAAATCTTTTCTTGGTATTTTAACTACAGTAAAAAGACAGCGCAAGCGTTCAGACCTGGTGCTTTGCAATCGCAGGATTAGACGGCAGGATGCCCGCTGGTTGTGTTCATCAACCGCTGCGGCCAGCTCTCCGCCGAAGGCACCTGCCTGAGATGGTCCTGTGGTTCCCAGGTGCCCACTGGGATCACTGCATAGAAGGAAATAGTTGAGGAAGAAAATTCAGGAAATCTGGGGGTGGGCTCCCCACCGACCCAGGCTGGGGATTTGCTTTTTTTTTTTTCTTAAGATTTTATTTATTTGTTCATGAGATACAGAGAGAGAGAGAGAGGCAGAGACACAGGCAGAGGGAGAAGCAGGCTCCATGCAGGGAGCCCGATGCGGAACTCGATCCCGGGTCTCCAGGATCACGCCCTGGGCCAAAAGCAGATACTCAACCGCTGAGCCACCCAGGCGCCCCTTTCTAACGCGTTCCCCGGTAAAGGTGGAACTGCTGGGCTGGGAAGCACAGCTGGACAAGCCCTGCTCCCAGGCGGACTTCCTCCCGGACCCCGGCACTACCGACCTGGGGGGCCACCGTCCTGGGTAGCGGAGGCTGGCCTGCGCTCTGCAGGATGTTTGGCCTCGACCCATCAGATGCCGCTAGCACTCCCCCTCACTCGTAGGAACCAGCCATGTCCCCAGACGTGGCCAAATGTTCCCAGGGGCACAAAATCACCTCTCTTTGGAGATTCCCACCGATTTCAGGGAAAGGCTCTCTGCCAAGACCCAGGGGTCCCGGAGGAGGGAGGCACTGTTCGTTGTTCCAGAAAATCCTGCCCCGCGACCCCACCTCCAGGGAAGCAGCTCTAATCCAGGGAGAAGTGACATGCGAGTGTGTCACCGTCACTCATGAGGAGGGGAACGGATGAGTGGCTATGAATAACATCCTGAGGTCTGCGAGTGATTCACTTTCGAAAACAAATTAGAGCAGGTACTGACATAGCAACACGGCTTGCAGCCTCTCGAATTCCAGCATGGTTTTCCAAGTGGCCACAGTTGGCCACTGCTCCAGGCCTGTCTCACTCAGGGCGCAGCCCAGATGGCGGGGGCAGCTTTGGGTAACATGCCCCGAGTAGTGTTGCAATGACAAGTTACTGCCATGTTCCACGGTTTCATCACATTTGGGTTTGTCCAGGGGACCACGCTGCACCCAGGGCAGGGCGGCCAGCACCCAGTGCTACAGAGAAGGGAATTCTGGGCCCCTCGGTGGTGCTTGAGATGCCACGAGCCTCGCTGGCTCACGGCCTGTGGCTCTCCCGTCACCTGGCTGCTGTGCCCCAGCCACGATCGCCGCTCTCGGCCACCGAGGCGCTTCTTCCTCTCCGCACCACCTGGAACCCTCTCCCTGGTCCTCGGGGCACCGCTGACTCCCTCTCCTCCTTCCAACTCCGCTCCAATGTCACCTGCTCAGAGAAGGTGGGGGCACTTGACATCTAGCTGACGTTGTCCTCTTTGGCCAAACCAGCTGTGCTCATCATATCGCCCTCGCCTCTTTCCGGAGCAGCTGTTCGTCTCTGTGCTTTGTGGATAGGGTGCTCCGGAGATGCTGAGATGGAGTCAGGGTTTCCTGGGGAGTAACAGCCATAAAAGCAAAAGGTGGGAAGAGCAGGCTTGGGCAGGAGGGGCCCTGAGAATGTGAAGACCTGAAAAGTCTCACGAGGAGCCTCCGGAGCAGAGACTGCCCCGTTGGAGAAATCCCCCGTGGGTGGAAATGGCTTGGCTCTTGGCCCGCTGCCTTGGTTAGGCATGGGCCAGGGGCTTCCCCAAGAAGAGCGTGACCTCAGCTGGGAAGCCGGAGGGGACCTTGGAGATACCAGTGGCCGGGGAGGGGGGCCGCGAGCCAGTCGAGCTCCTCGGCCAAGGCAACGCGCCCTTTCTTGAAGGGGAATCCGAGTGGCGCGTCTCCGTGCCCTCCCTGCCTGGTCAGAATGTACGTTCTCCAAGAGCAGGGATCTTGTAGACCTTTCCTTATTTTTTAAAAAATATTTTATTTATTTATTCATGAGAGACAGAGAGAGAGAGAGAGAGAGAGGCAGAGACACAGGCAGAGGGAGGAGCGGGCTCCATGCAGGGAGCCCGATGCAGGACTCGATCCCGGGACCCCAGGATTAGGCCCTGAGCCGAAGGCCGGCGTTCAACCGCGGAGCCACCCAGGGATCCCCTCGTAGATCTTTCTTGTGGCTGCTCCCCACCCCCCAGAACAGAGCCTGGTGCCCGACAGGTGCTCACACGGGACTGGGGAAAGACAGATGCGCATGTCTGGGGTGGGCCGAGAACTAGCGCTCCGAGGTATGTCGGGCTCTTTCTCACCCTGCAAGGCTTCTAAGGTCTAGAAAAGCCTAAAACAACTTTCCTGATGTTGGGGCGTCCCGCCGCTTGCCTCTTGTAGGGTGGCCTCTTGCAGGGCGGGGTGACATCTCCTGAGCCTGCGTTGGAAGTCAGGGGTGAGGAGGGGCAGGGAACAGCAGCCCAGGGATCCCAGGGGAGAAGGAAAACAGAACTATGGGGTGGCCCAGAGGCACATACCAGGGGGCCCTGGGTGCCTGTCAAACCGGAACGGTTATCTGGTCTGGCAGGGGCTGGCACCTTGGGTGGCCAAACAAACCTGAGATACGGTGTTCCCGAGACTGCGGGGCACGGGGTGGGGGTGGGGGGTGGAGATTGTCCTTTTCTTGTTCAGCTTTTCTCCTTCCTCAATATTTTCCCCTGCCCGTGGATGGGGTTGGGATGGACTTGTCACCAGCATTGCTGTCCTTGGCCGGAGGCGGTGAGGGGGGGACACCTCCAAGCCCAAAGTTCAGGTCCCAGTGTGCAGCACCCTACACGAATGTGGTGCAGTGTGACACTCAGGAATCTTCCTGGGTGGCAGAGGTGCCCGTGGGGCAGGTTCTCTGGGGCCTTGGGGTAGGAAGCAGAGGGTAGAAACTCAGTTCAGGGTGAGGAGGGGTGACGAGGGGCACGGGGGTCTGTCCTGGAGAGATGCCTGGCTCGGGGAACAGATGCGAGCCTCTGTTTACACAGTCACAACTGCAAGAACTAGGGGCGCCTGGGTGGCTCAGGGGTTGAGCGTCTGCCTTCAGCTCAGGGCGTGACCCTGGAGTCCTGGGATCGAGTCCCACGTCGGGCTCCCTGCATGGAACCTGCTTCTCCCTCTGCCTGTCTCTGCCTCTCTCTCTCTCTCTCTGTGTGTGTGTCTCTCATGAATTAAATAAATAAAATCTTAAAAAAAAAAAAGGAAATGCAAGGACTACAACTTGACTCTCTTACAACTGCATTTTACCAGGACGTGTCAGCACCACCACTGCCCCGTTTTCCATGGGGCGGCATCGACTTTAGGGCATGGGGGCGTTAACAGAGCATGGTGGCATGAGGGGCGCTCGGCAACAGGCTGTGTCTGCGTCATCGTCCACACTGGCCTCCTCCGACACCTCCATCAGCTAGTCACGAGGTCCCTGGCCATCAGTCCACACCAGTCACCTCTGAGTCACCTCTTGTTCCCCACCAGAGACCCTCCAGGGCCACATGCTTCCAGCTACTACTTCAAGAAGCCTTGGAAGCACCCCTGACCCTGTTCCCAGATTGTCCAACCCCCACCCCCACCCCCACCCCGCAACATGGGGACTCTCTCTCTTAGTTTCTATCCGTGAGCTTCTTGGCTCTTCCCCATCCTGGGTTCTCCCAAATGTGTGGTGTTTGCCATACATTTCCTTTTTTTTTTTTTTAAGATTTTATTTATTTATTCGTGATAGACATAGAGAGAGAGAAAGAGAGAGAAAGAGAGAGAGAGAGAGAGGCAGAGACACAGGCAGAGGGAGAAGCAGGCTCCATGCACCGTCTATTGAAGCCAAAAGTCTGCAGGAAGGGTGGTGGGACTCGATCCCAGGTCTCCAGGATCACACCTTGGGCCAAAGGAAGGCACTAAACCGCTGAGCCACCCCCAGGGATCCCCATGCCATACATTTCCAAAGCCACCTTCGAAACTCAAGCTGGAATGGATTACTTTGATTTTGCTGTGCTGTCCCTCCCCCCATGCAGCCGACTCAGTAGGGCCTCCCCCGCGGGCCCAGGAGAGGCCCAGGAGCGCGAGGCCACGCTGGATGGAGAAGTGGGAGCACGAGCGTCAGTTAAGACTTCTAGAACATTATGCCAGCTACCTGCTTTGGGGAGCTTGTCCAGCTCAGAGCCCGGTTGCTCTCCAGCCTCACCTGAAGCTCCCCGCCTCCCCATTCTGCTCAGTTCAGGCCGGCCCAGCCCAGAGAGCTGAGCATTTGGTGTCACCTCTCAGCAGCTCTCCATGCCTCCCATTAGCGAGTCTTTCCTTTGCAGTGGCCAGACCCCCTGGTGCCGGGCAGCGTGGACAATGGACAACATGGTAAGGCCCATGGAGCAGAAGTAAACCACGTGACACCATCTTGGGACCTCAAAAGCTGTGAGATCCGGATTTCGTTCCCCCAAATCCACATGTAGGTAGCCTGCTGAGGTGGATGGGGCCAGGGCTCCAATGTGAGAGGGACTCAGGTTTGGATAGTGGCCTCGCCAGTTAGCGGCGATCCTGGGGAAATCGATTTCCCTTCCCAGGGAATGTCTCCACGTCACCATCTTTAAATGGGCATAACAATTGTGAAGATAAGATGCAATGATGGGGCAGCCCGGGTGGCTTAGCGGTTGAGCATCTGCCTTCGGCCCAGGGCATGACCCTGGAGTCCCGGGATCGAGTCTCATGTCGGGCTCCCTGCATGGAGCCTGCTTCTCCTTCTGCCTCTCTCTCTCTCTCTCTCTCTCTCTCTCTGTGTCTATGAATAAATAAATAAAATCTTTTTAAAAAAAGATGCAATGATGTTTATGAAGCCCTTGGGCCAGTCTATTCGTGACCGATACGGCCCGTTCCCTTCTCTTTCTCCTAGGACGTCCGCAGACGAGAGGACAGCTCTCATCTCTGTGATCCTGAGCGTTGAATGCTGAGACCTCACGGGGGCACCCGGATAACCCCTGAAAACGAAAATCAACCAAATGCCGAGAAAGAATTACTCAGACCTTTCTCTCTTTTCTTTCTTAGCTCGAATACCTGGGAAGACGGGTAACTGAGTATCTCATCTTGGCACAGGCCCTGGCATGGTGTGACTCAATCCCTTGCAATGCCCTGCATTGCTGGGGACTTATTTCATAAGCTGAGAGTCTCTTGCTCAAAAGGCAAGTTTCCTCGTTCAGTATCAATCTCTTCAGCTGATGGGCACCCTCCCATCTCTCCTTGTTACGGGTGCCCATCTAACAGAAGTACAGCTATGACAGTGGAGAAGGAAATGCACAGTAAAATCCTTGCCTTTCAGTGAACTCACCGTCTATTGAAGCCAAAAGTCTGCAGGAAGGGTGGTGGGAGCGAGGTTTTTTATTTTTTTATTTTTGTTTAAGTCATGGAGGAAGCATTTGTGATCACCGCTGCAGCTTCTTCGAGGCATGAAGCTGGGTCCTGTACACTTCTGAAGTCAGCTGACTTCTCAGCTTTTGTGTGTTCTTGGTTCAAGGTCACTGCTGAGAGCCCTTACGCTCTAGAGAGGTAAAGAAGTACCTGGATTTCAAAAGAATGGCTCCTTGCTTGAGGGAGGAGAGGGGCAGGGCCAAACCACAATGGGGTCACCTGGGTACTAGACCATCCTTCTGTTTGGGTTGTGAGGGGTCCAAATAAAAAGGTGTACCATGCATCACATTCCTCAGATGTGAGTCTTTGGTTGAGGAACGAGGGTTCTTGGCAACGTCCCTCGGGAATTGAACTATCTTTATTCTGACTCAGCGGGTGGGGGCTGAGCAGTCCATAGAGGAGAAAAGTGGCCCTGGAGTGGGTGAAAATCTGTTACCTGTTTTTAGCTTTACCCGATCACCTGCCCCTTGTCTGAGCGTGGTGAAGCCGTAAGCCTGCCCGTGGGCTCGCTAGTGTGGGGTCCACTTACAGTCCTGGAGCGCAGACAGGCCGTGGGTGTGCAAATATCCCTATGGACTCCCGGCCTGCCACAGTCCTCCAGAGCTGGCCGCTTCCCCGCTGCCAACGAGGTGACAGTTGTCACCAGTACTTACCGGCCATGGAAAGGGCTCAGGGCCCAGGCAAAACTATAGACTCACGGTCATGGAAGTTAGAGCTGGAAGGCACCTAGGAAATAATTAGATCCACTCAACACCCTCATCTTACGGATTAAGAAATGAGGGGCGCTCGGCGGGACTGGGGTAGGAGGGCGCCCAAGGGCACATCACCAGTTAGTGGCAGCGAGTCTCGCATGTCCAAGCGGTCTTGTGATGCCGGAGCTCAAAGTCCAGTGGTGACCGTGCGCATCTTCCGCATCTGAGTGGACAACTGTGCGTGTGGATTTCCCTCGTTTGTCCCTCTCCACCCGGCGTCCCCCGCTCTGGGCCCCAGGAGACTAACCCTCATGAGCTGCATCCAAAGGCTCCCGGACATCGGCTCTGGTCCACGGTGAGTTCTGGAGGAAGATGGGAGAGAGGGAGGACGGTGAAGCCGGGGTGCTCACCACCCCATTCTATCCCCCCGGGAGGTGTGCGCTCACCGGCATCAGCTGAGCTGCTACGGATGGTACCGCCCCTCGTGATTTCTCTACACCTGCCTGCACCCTATAAAACAACCTTCCTCCTAACTCACCT
This sequence comes from Canis lupus dingo, assembly GCF_003254725.2. Classification (NCBI taxonomy): domain Eukaryota; kingdom Metazoa; phylum Chordata; class Mammalia; order Carnivora; family Canidae; genus Canis; species Canis lupus. The sequence continues at coordinate 8,300,691 of NC_064251.1, forward strand.
CCAATGACCTCATCTGAGTGTGTCATCATTTCCTGCCGAGCCCCTGACCGATGCCATAACTGGAAGTTTGAGGGAAGAGTTTAGAAATTGCAGTGGCATTTACGGATCCCTTTTGCTTTCACATTCCTTGAGAGTAAGCTAAGCCTCAGAGAGCCTCGCCCAGGAGAGTCTGGGGAGCAGGGAGGGTGGACAACAGGGAGACAATCACAGTGATTAGCAAAAGGCTAATGACTCTCTTCTGGTTTTGCCTTTTATTAATACTGTTGTTGCTATTCTTACTGTCATTGAAATTATACAGGCCGTGTGGGACTGCATTCTGGTTGTGAACAAATAAAACGATACAAGTGCGTGTAGGGAGAATAATTCAGTACCCTCTTGTGCCATCACCCCCTTCCCCCATCCCAATGCACTTTGCCTAGTCTCTCTTTTTTTTCAATTCTTTTTAATTTATTTTTTAATAATAAATTTATTTTTTATTGGTGTTCAATTTGCCAACATACAGCATAACACCCAGTGCTCATCCCGTCAAGTGCCCCCCTCAGTGCCCGTCACCCATTCACCCCCACCCCCCGCCCTCCTCCCCTTCCACCACCCCTAGTTCGTTTCCCAGATAATTTTGTATGCACACACATACACACACACGTGCAAATACAGAGCTTGTAAAATAGAACTTTGGCTCATGCCGTAGGCATCGTGCCACCGTTCTCCCTATCAATGTATATGGCCCCCCGTTCTTTAACTGCTGCGTAAAATTCCATCACCTGGGTATATGATAATTTATTTAGCCATTTTGTGGATGTATAAGCTTTTTGTGGTTTCTCTGGTAGCCACAATAGATTGCAGTAAGCATTCTAACACAGAGGCCCCCAAAGGTGGGTATTCCCTAGGGATAGATAATTATACATAGAATTAGGTTGAAGAATATAAGTCAGACTTGGTAGATCTGCCCAACCGACCTCCAAGAAAAAGCCGCATCGACAGTGCGAGAGGACCTCTTCCTCACAGTACTTTTTGAAGTGATCATCTCTGTGATTCCTGGGAGACAGAGCATCCTTTCCTGCGTTTTGGCATTTGGATTCCCCCTGCAGGTCTCCCGTTCCCTTCACCCCAGTCTTGTCTTTCTCCAGGGTGGCTCTTCCACTTTATTATCTTCAGATATGGAGACAAGTATATACAGTCTTCAGACTGTTCTCAGTAGCAATTGCCAAATTCAAAGCATATGGTTTTGCCAGAGGTTTTCAGCAAGTGTCCAAAGAGAACCACGATTAAGAAATGAAAGAGGAAAACCCAGATCTTAAAACACATGGATCACATATCCCCTCATGTTGGGTTATATAATTTTATATTCTATTTGATATATTTAATTACAGATTTTTATCTACCTATCACTTTCTTTTTTTCTTTCTTTTTTCTTTCTTTCTTTTTTCTTTCTTTCTTTTTCTTTCTCTTTCTTTCTTTCTTTCTTTCTTTCTTTCTTTCTTTCTTTCTTTCTTTCTTTCTTTCTTCCTTCTTCTTTCTTTCTTTCTTTTCCTTTTTCTTTCTCCTTCCTTCCTTCCTTCCTTCCTTCCTTCCTTCCTTCCTTCCTTTCTTCTTTCTTTCTTTCTTTCTTTCTTTCCTACTTTCTGAATTTGCTCAGATGTTCTTTGCCATGTTCTTGGGGTACAATTGCCCCTGAGAACATTAGGCATATATATGTATATAAAGACACACACACAAGCATACATATATACGTACATATCCCATTATTGCTTCTGTTTCTCTGAAGAACTCTCACTGCTCAGAGCATTACTCCCTTGCCTGCCTTTGCATTTTTTAAAAAGATTTTATTTATTTATTTATTCATGAGAGACACAGAGAGAGAGGCAGAGACCTAGGCAGGGGGTGATGCAGGATCCCTGCAGAGAGCCCCATGTAGGACTCGATCCCAGGATCCCGAGATCATGACCTGAGCCAAAGGCAGACACTCAACCCCTGAACCACTCAGGTGCCCCCAGCCTTTGCATTTTAAGAACAGGAGCCTGGAAGACCCAGAGGCTTCTGAGGCTATAGAATAAAAATTCCTGAGGCCGGTCTGGACCACATCTCACCTGCGGCTTCCAGACACACGTCCCCAATCCCGTTCCTATCTATGCCCAGCCATATTCCGCCCCTGGGTTTCCTAGCTGGCTGGTCCCTGGTCCTCCTCCGTCAGCAAGAGAGCTCTTCTCCAGTCCTTTTTGGGATTGATGAAGACCATCCCTGAGACAAGTCAGTTTGGCCATTTTGCAATCCCTGTTGTCTTCAGGGAAACATGCTTCAACAGCCTGCCACCTCTGACCTCTTCCAAGTCACTAGCCCCAGGAGCATGCCTAGCTGTCTTGATGGGTCAACTGCTGGCCTTCCCCCCACCCGCCAGTGGCAGCTTCTCCCTCCAGGTGTTTATACCAGGTGGAATCTGCAGAGGTCACGAGTCAGGTAAGAGGGAAAGGGGACCAGCATCTGCCACCCACTCATGTCCCCCCGGAGCCATCAGAACAGACGTGGCTCCCTCTCGCTGCAGCAAAATGACACCAAAAAAAAAAAAAAAAGTGTATCAGAAGAGATTTGCCCCATTAAACAAACAAAAAAAAAGCAATAAAAGGAAAGCCTCTTAGGCCATGTCACTTTGGGGTAAGCAAGAGGTGGGGATCTCGCCAGAGTAGGCCTCCAAAGCTTCCTGTTTGCAGGCAAGCGGGAAGCGTAGTGCAAACATCCTTCTTCATTTACAGTCTTTGTTCTTGCTCAGCCAGTGTACTGTTCAACAGGGTGGCCTATGGGATGCATGCTCCCGTCTGCGTTATCTGCTTCAGATCAAAAGAGAAAATGCATGAGAATGTGCTCAGGAGGCCTGGTTACCACACACATGCCAGTTAGAATCATAATCATAAAGGCTGGGGCTGGGACCTCTCGGGGAATCTGGGACTGTGTCTCTCCTTGAGATTGGTCTCTTCCCTGGAGCTGGGGCCAGCCAACGCCGACGGCCTGTTCATGTGCCAGGTGCTCAGCTGTGCATGGCAGGGGGGAGGGGGCAGCTGGGGGGGTGGTGGTGGAGGCATCCCTCCCGGGTGGGACTGGAACCCACTTAGAGGATGAGCATTTCCATTTCTCCCAGTTCCTGCCACAGTGACAGAGGGATTGGCTCCTGCTAGCCCTTTGGGCACCCAGTTTTCAGAGCTCACCTGGCTTCTCCCTTCTCCCCCCAGGATCTAGAAAATGTGAGACCACACCTCCCGATTGGCCCAAGACAGTCCCCCAATTTACACGGGTTTTCCCAATGTGCTTATTAATAGTCCACCTCTGCTCTCAGGAGAGTTCCAGTTTGGGTGAACAGGTCCGTGGGCTCACCGTCCGTAACCCCTCTGGGAAGCCACAAGCAAGTCAAGGACTTTTCCCAGGAGCCAGCACAGGGCTTGGCACCGGGAAGGACCCTCAGCAACGCTGATTGTCAAGCCCATTTGGCTGCTGGGTTGTCTTGGTGGGTTCGAGGCCGGGGGGTTGGGGGGGAGGTCTGGGAAGGATCGTCTGGGTTTCCTGGAGTGGTTAAAGGTGCACGGAGAGGCGGTGGCCAGAGGAGGGGGTGGGGGTGGGGGTGACGTTTGTGTGACACCCTTACACTGTGAAAAATGAGCCCCAGCTTGTAAACCCCGTCAGCGAGGTGCCTGAGACCAAGTCAAAGTCTTTGTGGAAGAGATGGGGCTTGAAGAAAACGTCAGAGTTGGTGAAAACACAGGCGGTCTCTGAGCCTGTTTGTGGCAAAGCGTCGCCACACGTCCCGCGGTCTGGATAGGTAGGAATATGTGTCATTTGTTTAGAACTTGGCACAGAAGGAAGCGTGTTTGCATATAGTCTTGCTCCAGGCTGACAACACTCAGAGGTAGGGAAGATCAGTGTTCTCATCCCCACATTTTTTTTTTTTTTTAGTTGTTTGTTTTGAGACAAGGACTCTTGTGCAATTGCGCAGCTGAAGGGTAGTAGAGTCCAGAGTCTTGATGAGCGCGCTGCTCCAAGCCCAGTGCTCGCTCCGGTCACTGTCGTCGAAGGGGCTCCCGAGAGCTGGCACTTGGCCTTCTGAGGGGCGCTTGGACGCTCTCCGCAGGGAGGACTTGCTCGTGGCGTGGGGCTGGGGTTCTGTTCTGACAGCTCAGGGGGTGGCTGGACAGATCGGGGGGTTGTGGGGGGTGGGGAGTCACGCCAGCTGATTCCCCTGCACGGCCTCCCTCCTGCCCAGCCCCGCGTGTGAGCCGGGAGCAGAGGACAGACGTCGCCGCGTGTGCCACGCTGGCGCTCCCACTACGTGATTGGGAACATGTGAGGGCAGGGCGCGTGAACTGCGGGTGACCCCGCCGAGCAGGGAGGCTAATTAAAGCTTCTCTTCCCCGCACTTCAGTCACAAGCCCCCCTGCCCTTCCTCCTGATGGTGCGGCTGATAAGGAGGGATTGAATTTATGAAAAGCGATGAAGATGTTTGGATAAGCCACAGCGCCAAGGCAAGCCGGCCCGACGAGTTAGGGCCTGACAAGGCAGCAGGGGTGCCTGAGAGCTTCCGAAGGGACAGGCGAGGGCCAGGCCCCGAGGAGGGGGGAGAGGGAAGGTGGTTGAACTGAACGTGACACCGTGGGGGCGTGGCCTTGGGGAGGGCCCACCTGGGCTCACCTGGGCAGGTCAGGTGGAGGTGGGCTTGCTGAGCGCTGGCTCTGCAGGGAGATGGTCTGGCTTGGCCCAAAGCTTCCAGACTTGCCCCTCCGCGGCCCGCGTTCCCAGGGGAGCCCCGTGTGAAGCTGATGAGTAAGGAAGGGGTGATGGAGGAGGAAAGAGCACCTCCCTGCCAGAGGTGAAGGGGTTAGACCGCCCCGGGGGAGGGAGAAGCAGGAAGATGAGAAAAGCCACGGGTTTTGAGCATCCTCCGTGTGCCAGGCACTGTGCAGCGGGCTTTACACGAAGTATCTCACTTAATCCTTCGCTACGAGTGTTTGGTTGTACTGATGTGGGAAATGTACCTCAGAGAGGGCAGGTAGCTTGCTCAAGGCCACACAGCTAGATCAGATCCAAGAATCAAAACCAACTAGTGAATGATTTAAAAAAAAAAAGAAAGAAAAAAAAAAAGAAAAAGTGAGACTCTGGAGGCTTTGTCGTGATTTAGCACGCTCCTAGCCCAGCCACCGTGCCACACGGCAGGGCCGGGACAGGTAGGTCCACCAGGATTGGAGGGTGTGCTCCATCTTCTGTCCTAGGATGCCTCCACTCACTCCCTAGCTGGGCTCCCTAACTGTCGTGCCCCCCTGGTCCCCCTAGTCTTCCTCAGGGAGTAGATGCTATCTGCCTACCCGGAACATTCCCCAAACCCTCAATCCTGGCTTGTGGCAGCACCAGCTTCGAAGGTCTTTGGAATGAAATGCCCCGATCGCTGCCCAACCCCAAAGACCCCAGCCCTCCTGTCACAGGGGAGCCTCAGGATCCCGTGGCCAGGTGGCCTCCTGGGCTGGCCCACGCATGCCCCCCTCGGGGCCGCCAGAGGACCAGGGCTGTCTGTAGCCTGTGTTTCTCCCAGATGCCGCCCACCCACGTGGAGTCTGTGGGTCGCGGGCAGATGATGCAGGCGGAGTGACTGTTTTGGGCTGTGTCCCTGAGGCCAGGGGCGGGACCAGGAGGAAGGCAAGCTGCCCGGCGGGCGTGCAGTGTTCTGTGGGATGAATGCACCACTTATTTCTAAATTAAGGGAGACCACCAAGCCCAGCATGCTTGGGAAGAGGTAAGGACAGCAGGGGGGCAGGCCTCTCATCCTTGGCAGGGTTTCTGCTGCTCGGTCCTCCTCTGGATCCTGACTTTCTCTTGCCTCTCAGAGGCCATCCTGGAGGAGGTGAGAACCGTGAGCAACCTCTGCTGAGTTGGATCCTCCCCTCCGGAGAGCCCTCCTAACACTGAGTACCCTCCTTTTTTGATTTTTAAATTTTTTAAAAAGATTTTATTTATTTATTCATGAGAGAGAGAGAGAGAGAGAGAGAGGCAGAGGGAGAAGCAGACTCCATGCAGGGAGCCTGACATGGGACTCGATCCCGGGTATCCAGGATCATGCCCTGGGCTGAAGGCGGCGCTAACCCGCTGAGCCACCCAGGCTGCCCTCCCCTTTTGTTTTTTTAACCAAAGCCAGGACATTTGAATGAGTCCACCCTATAGCGTGCTCTTCACAGCTGATTCCGAAGTCACATGTGGTACATTATTTTCGACCCCAGATTTTCCATGAAATATCCCCCTTTGCTGGCAATCCCTTTTTTACCAAGGAAGCAGAACTAGGATTCCAGCAATGAAGTCTGGGACCGTCTGCTGCGGTCTGGTCTGATCCAGTTGGCGCTGGGATATAATCAGAAAGAATAAAACCAGGGTGGAAGAAATGTCTGTGCATTTTGTTATAAAAAAACCCTCCATTCTGGTTAAATGCAAGGCACGATGTATCAATCAGCCTGGGTCACTTAAGTTAACAGTGCAGACTTGGTTTTAATATTGGTCATGGTGCCTGAGAGTCATTTCATTAGTGTCAGTTTAACAGTTGGATACATGGGCCAGGGGTAATATTAATGATTACTCGTTAGTTAAGTGGACACGGAGCTCTTGCATAAAATGCCAGCGGCGCAGATCCATTCCCAGGGGCTGTTTCCGGCAGGCGCTACCCTCTGCGAGCTGCGGTGGGCCGAGTGGGGCCGTGGGTCTGGGTGAGCTGGAGCTACCAGGAGGACGGCTTACGAAGGATCCCCTAAACCCCAGCAGGCCTGGCTGGGCCTCACCTGGAGCTCGGCCCAGAAGGCCCCTGGAAAGGTGAGCTGCCGCCCCTTTGGGGCTGAGTCATTGTCTGAGCAAGAGCTCTCTCCCCGGAGCCAGAGAACAGCTCAGGAGGCAGCTCCCTGGGGTCCAGGAGAAATGCAGGGAGTGGCCCCCGGGCCTCTCTCTTGGGGAAGAAGCCACTTTTGCAGCCTGGGATGGGTTTCCTGTGCCAAGATGGGAATGCTCAGCAGTGATTTATGCAGACATTTATAGAAAGCATACAGGTTTGTTCATTCATAAAATAGAAGAACAGCATGTTTTTGCTCTGGCAGGGCTCTGGGGCAGTTCTCGGGGTAGTGTGGTTGATTGTAATCATTTCTGGAAATGCCCTGATTAGCCGTGGTGGGAAGGCCAAGGTTGCATGTGAAAAGGCCACAAAAGGAGCCTCAGTACAGGTCACCTGCCTCCCGGAACACAGCTGATCTGAACTGGTGGTAAGAATTGCTTCCCTCCCCTGCTGCCCTGGGCCCTCCCCTTCCCTCGTGCCTCCTCCAGACACTCTTCTACCTTCCAGAGCTCCCTGGCTGGTAGGGGGCTGCGGCCAGGGCCGTGGGACAGGAGCACGAGAGGGCCGCCTTGTCGGAAGGGCATTCTCTCTGGCTTTGTCTCATCAGTCGGGCCAGGGGGTCCTAGGGAGCCTGACCTGACTGTGGACGCCGGCCCAGTGGGGCTTCAGGCCTGGGCCTCCCTGAGCAGCCAGCGTGCTCGGTTGAGCCGACTGGTGACTCACCACACCGGTGTCTTCACCACGCAGTCTCGCCCGCGGGCCTCGTGGGTGGGTGGGCAGCAGAGAACCAGTTTTGTCAGAAGTCAGAGACCAATAAATAGTGATTTTATTCCAGTGTTGCTCTGGCCTCCCAGCTCCGAATGCCAAGTACTGTGCAATGGGTTTTGGTGGTATATGTGCCACGTGACAAGCGTGGCAGGCGGCAGACCTGGATTTTTTAAGTGAAAAACAGAATCCGGGCTAAAGGCAAAGTCCTATCTTTTGTGTGTCTTTCGCCATCTACTCTTGAGCCAAAGGCTCAGAACCTGGAGGTGTGGCCCAGATGAGACCTCGGAGCCTTTTGTCCCTTGAAGGGTAGGACCAGCCATACGTCAGCCACAAGACTCTCCAGAAAGACCATGAGAGCCATGAGTAGGGCAAGGGGAACGCAGGCAAAGAGAAGGAGAAGTGAGAAGGGAAAGACAGGCAGGAGCACCATAGCCTGAGCAGCTCAAACAACACACACTCACCTGCTGGAGCTCCAGGGTCAAGGTGGCGGCAGGGCTGCTTTCCTCTGAGGCCTCTCTCCTTGGATTGCAAACGGCTGTCTTCTCTCTGTGTCCGCTCAGTGCACACATGTCCCTATCCTACCCTCCTCTTCTTACAAGGCCACTAGTCAAGATTAGACGAGGATCCACCCATATAATCTCATTTTACCTTCATTACTTTGTTAGAGGCCTTGCCTCCAAATCCAGCTCTGATTCCCGCAGACCGGGGGATTTCTCTGGGCTCGACTGAGCAAAGCACCCCTTGGGAAATACATTGTCTAATTTAACCATAACACAGCCCTGAGGTGGAGGTATCCTTAGGCCCATGTAGAGAGGAAATCAGCTTGGGGGACCTCAGGTTGCAATAAATTGTTCTCGTTGCCTGACTTCCAAGCTCCATCTCTTAAGCGAATGAAAAATAAAAGGCCATGGGAGGGAAAGAATAAAAAGAATAAATAAAGTTTACATGGGGCTGGCATCAGAAATCCCCCTGCAGGCTCCCTGTGGGTCTTCAGTGTCTTCGTTTTACTGAGGTGGGGGGAATCCGAAAGTCAGGGTAACTCGCTGGTCCCTGCAGTCCTGTGATGGGGACCAACATCCAGCCAGTGCTGCTGAGCTGATTAGGAGCTCTTAGTCTCCTAATCTGAAGGCATTGTCTTCATTCTGACCCCAGAGAGAGGGATACGTGGTGTCACCTGAATGGGTTCCCTTCAGCTGGGACACCTGGAGGCCTCACTCGCCATGCTTCGGGTATCATTCCTGGACAGCTTCCCTGGTCTCATCCTGAGGTTGCTGCATTAGGGCTCTGGCTTTATGATTATTTTTTAAAATTTGTATTTATTTGAGAGAATGAGCAGTGGGTACATCCCACTGTTTGCTTTTGGACATAGCCATATATACCCTGCCTCATACCGGGGCCTGGACTGGCCTGAGACCCTCAGAAGGCTACACTTTTGTGAGTGTGAGGTGAGTGGGGGTGAAGAAGAGCCCAGAAGTACATGCTTGTTTTGGTTTCCTTCCCATCTACAGATATCAGCCAAGTCATAGAGTGGTCAGGGAGCTGGTGTCCAAATGCCCAGTTGTGTGACCTCAGACAAATCTCTTGATGTCTTGGAACCTCAGTGCCATCATCTGTAAAATGGGAGTAAGAAACCCTTATCCAGATGTGTTCTATTAGAAGATCGTGTTGGGAGGGGAAGGGTAATAGTACAAAGAATTAGCTCCGTTGCCAAAAATGGGGGTGGTAATAGGGACTCTTGTATCCAGCCTGCTAAAAACTCACAGAACTCCACAAAAATTCCAAGAATGTGGCATTTTGAGCTATAACGGTGCAAAGAAACAGTACCTTCCCACCTCTGCCCTGTGCCTCCGAACCCTTTAGCCTCGGCTCCAAAAAGTGTCTCTGAAAGGGAACAGCAAAGGAGCATTTTCTGTAGTCATTTCTTTGACTGTTTCTTAGGCTCTTGTTACAGTTTGTGTTAAGAGGGGCTCGTCATTTCTCCACAAAGCAGATTCCTCTCCCCAGAACATTGGAAAGCCAAGAGGGGGCTTCCTCTTGCTTCCCCAAAACTCTCCTGCCATCCCCAAGTCTTCAGCCGCCTCGTGATCACAATGGAACATCCAAGCGAATGAGGTCATTTTGGTACCTATTTAAAAAATGATATATATTTTAAAAAGGATGGGGGCAGTCACGAAGACACAGAAATCAACTTAAAGGAGCACTCCCCTTGGCCACACCTGGCACAAATTTGACCCCCCACCCCCACCCCCATGATTTAGTATGGGAAGGAATGATTATCTTAGCTCCAGCTGCTCTAACAAAAACACCAGAGACTGGTGGCTTCCACAAACAACCTTGATTCCTCACAGTTCTGGAAGCTGGGAAGGCCAAAGTCCAGGCACCAGTAGATTCAGTGTCTGGTGAGGACCTGCTTCCTGGTTCAGAGATGGCCATCTCCTTGCTGCGTCCTCAGGTGTGGAAAGAAATGGAGGGCTCTCTGGAGCCTCCTTTTATAAAGACACAGATCCCATCCATGGGGCTCCACCCTCGTGACCTAATCCCCCCCTCAAAGGCCTCTCCTCCTAACACCATCTCACTGGGGGTTAGGATTTCAACATACGAATTTTGGACGCGAGGGGACACAAGGACTCAGTCCATAAAAATTATAAGCCATTAAAAAATAGGAATTTGTGAGTCCATGCTAATAATATCGATAGATGAATGACAGATAATGGATAAATTGCTAATAGCATTCTGAAGGCCAGAGGGTAAATGTGGGGGGAGGCGGTAAAGCCCGAAAACCACCATTTTGAAACCATTTGTTATTTTAACCATGGAGACTTACGGGTTATTGGTTATCTTAGCAGAACCAACCCATCCTGTCTTATCCTTATACACTATGTCTTTGCAACTGTGGTTCCCTCTACTTAGAATATTCCCCTTCCGGGGTACCTGGGTGGTTCAGTGGTTGAGCCTTTGGCTCAGGTCATGATCCCAGGGTCCTGGGCTCCCCACAGGGAGTCTACTTCTCCCTCTGCCTATGTCTCTGCTTCTCTCTGTGGGTGTCTCATAAAAATCTTAAAAAAAAATATTCCCCCTCTTTCTACCTGGCAAATTTTTATTTTTCTTCCATTGCCCTGTCGGGTATCAGCTCCTTGCTAATGTCCTCCAAAGATAGAATGATGTGTTCCAGGCCCTGCTTCCCTTTGGCCATGCAGCAAGAATTTATTGAGCACCTGCTATATACCAGACACCACACGGAGCATACACCGTCAGCACAACCGAGTCCCTGTCTTCCTGAGGTTTTCAAAGGAGGTCATTGTGCACACAGCCTCAGTGTCCTTTCCTTGGCAGAAATGCCATGAGGGTAGAACTCAGACTTAGCCTTACTTCTATTTCGACATCTGTCTACGGAGTAGGTGATCAGTAAGTATTTGCTACAATAGGGATGTTCACGCCCTCTCTCGCGGGTCTCCAGCCCTGATTCGTAATGCTCATGTGTACAATTTGCACATACTTTCATGGCCCCTGTTTTGTCTCCTTTCCTGGAGGAGGGCCCCTCGGGAGCCTGGCTGTGGCTTCTGGTTCTGTGCGCATTGGGCCTGGTGGTCAAGGGGGAGCTGGATGCGAGGTAGATGTCTGTGGGGTCACTCTCACTCACACCTCGTTGGAACGGGGCTGGAGATCATCATCTCAGTCCAGTACCTGTAATTACTTATGCAGAAGATGGTAAGCAGGTGACCCTGAAATTGAAGGCTTTCCATCTTGCAGGGCCACCATTGCGTCACGGGCTTGTCTCGAAGAATGAACAGTGGGCAGAGCTCTGGGGCCAACTCTCGATCTACTGGTGCATCTGTTCGTCATTTGGCTGGTCCCTCCCTTGTCTGGCCTTGATGCCCGGATCTACAAAATGGGGTGTTGGACATGGATCTTGGCTTCTTTGTGTCCTGAAAGGTGACATCGGTGGGTCCAGGTCGGACAACTCCAGAAAGACTTCGGAAAGACCACCGTGGGGGAACCTACACGTCTTGCACCATTCGAAGGCAAGAGGCAAGGGCCTCCCTGGCCTGATCTGAGCCCTTGGACACACCGTCCTATGGCCTGTACTCCTGGGAACATTTTTTTTAATTTTAATTTTTTTTTTTTTTTTTTGTGAAATAGCACTGCTTCCCAATCCCAAGAGAAAGATCTGGCAAAAGAGAGCCATGCACACTCACCCTCCCCTCTGCGTGGGGGTAACACATCAGTAGGCGCTCTAACGAGCCAGCACCCCTCCCTAAAGCCATGGCTTGTTTGCTTCTCCTAGGAGCCTGGCACCGAGCCCGAGATACTGTCATTGTCTTGGGGACAGACGCCCCTCCCCCAGCACCTTAAGTGGCCCCGGCTGCCAGGTTGGGCGTCTTCTCCCCCAAAGCAGGCTCCCACCCTGGGAGCACCTAGAGCCTTTCCTCCATCCCTGTGGCTGCAGAGGGCCGCATAAATGTGCTCAGCTGGCTCTGTGTGAGTGTGTGCGTCTTTCGGTTTCAGAAAGTTCTCAGGCTGGGTTGGTGGGGGATGATCTGCAGACACTTCATTCACAACTTGTTGTTGGTTGGTTTTTCTCTTGCAAGGGAGGCGGGGGTGTGGCTGCAAAATAAATCTCAGGGTTTTTTCTTCTCCCCAAAGAAATCATTGTGTTGTAATGCAGGGAGAGCCCAAGCTGATGACATTTTTATGGGGCTGCCTCCAGTGAAGACTGTAGTGTCTGCTAGGGCCATCCGGAAAGCCGGTAGATCTCTCTCTCTCTCTCTCTCCCCCCTTTGCCATCGCCCGCCCTCTTTCTCTCACAGCAATACAACTTGAGCTCAATACTTGTCTAGAATTCTCAGTGGGGCTACCTAGGCCAAAAGGGGGTGGGGGTGGGGGAGATGACATCATATCCTCACCAGCCGATTGGCTGCTCTCAGTCTTCAGGAATGATATCATCTCTGCTTCTGCCTCCCCATCCCCCTTTACTTCCAGTCCTTTCCTGGCCAGGCAAGCCCCCCTCCCCAGCACCCCACCCCAGGACACCCCGTTGCCTTGGAGACCACGAGTTTTCAACCTCGTTGTCTGAAGGAATGGTAATTCATTATATGTCTGACATGGGGGTGAGGGTACAGGGAGGGAGACCCGGGCTGGACGGTTGTGAGGGGAGGTTGTGGACAAAAAAAAAAAAAATAATGAACAAAAATATGTTTCACGCATGAGAAACTGTCAAAGATGGTGGAGAGGGAAAGGTCATTGCAAACAGCGTTTGTGAAATCAAAAAATGGAGACAGAAATCTAAAAAAAAACAAGTAGTGGCTGAAATATGGTTGAAAATACACCCCCCCCAGATCCCCCCACCCCAGACAGCTCATTAGGAAAGTTTTGGAGAGGGAATCACAGGCGGTCTGGGGCTGTTGTGTTATCTTTGGTGGAAAGGCCATCCCCTCGTTACCCCCTCCCTAGGTGTATAATACACTAAGACAGCGCTCTCCTCCCACAAGCTTTGCTCAGGGAGCAAGCCGTTTCTTGCAAAAAAAAAAAAGAAAGAAAGAAAGAAAAGGACCAGATAAGGATCCACCCACAGCCTTACAGCCTTGGTGTTTTGGGGTATCTCCAAGAATGGAGCACCAGTGCCTTGGTTTGAATCCCCAGGAAACCAAGGCAGGAGTGAAGAATCCCCTGTTGAGATTGCTTGCTTATGTGTGTGTGAATTATCCGTAGATTCCCTGTCTACATGGGTCATATTCACTAGGGGATAATTCAATCTCTGATTTCCCTGGGGCAGTTTAAAGGCAACGTACAAATTCCCTTTGGTCCTACCCAGTCTCATCTCGTGTCTTCTTCACTCCCTTTCCTCCGCAAGGCTACTTCTTCTCTCCAGGTGCTGCTGATGTCTATTTGTGGTTTCCCCTATGTTTGTTCAGCATTTGTTTTCTTGTCCAGAACCTTCTTTCGAGCCAGGAATTCCAGATGTGCGGTTTAGAATATTGACGGGGCACCTGCTTCCTTTGATCCCTACTCTTCACTCCTAAGCCTCAACTGCTGCCCCTTCTTTGGTTTTCTCGGTCCCTTACAGGGAATTTTGAATTGATAGTGGTCTGGCTCAAAGGAATAAAGCAAATGATGAAGACAGGCATTAAAGACGTAGTTGCCGAGCAGTAAGGGGAGAGGTCTATAGGTTCGTTTTAGGAATAGACACCTCTAGATGTGCTCGCGTGCGGAGATTGATGACTTTTTTCCTCTATGCCTAGAACATACGGACAACTCGATAAAAGTTGGGTACCATTATCTTCTTAGTTTTTTCATACAGATTTTTTCAGCTAAAAAGGTATTTTAAAATACCAGGTAGAAATGGACAAAAACTATATCTATATAAATATACATACACATAGGAATGTGTACACGTGCACATACGTATGCAGGTCTGTTGCGTGTGTGCGCAGATATGTGATTGCATTTCCTTATTTCTGTTTTTGAAGTTTCCAAATGTTTTGCAGTAAGTAGGTATTACAAATATAATTGGGGGGGGGAAGCTATTTAAAGAAATCAGTCATTGGGCAGGATGTTCCAAAGGGCAGATGAATATAACTCCCAAGATGAAGTAACCGGATGTCTGTCAACTCGGCGTAGCAGAGAAAACAAGGTATGCGTTTGTCCCCACTGGGGTGGTGACGTGCGCATCACTGGAGTCCTGTGGCTTCTCTTCCATTTTGCCATGGCCTAATTTCTCAGCCTCAGAGGGAAAGCAAAGTCACTGAGTACTAGGATGGAGGTGATCTTGGGCAGCCTTCTGATCCTCCCCCCTCCCATCTAAATTGGACATTTAATGGCTCGTGAAAAGTGAGTATTAATCTGAGATTTACACAAGCTGTGGCCTCGGAATCCACATGGCCAAAACCAAAGTCATAATTTCCCCAAACTGCCTCCTACCACCCCTTAAAGTTCCCTTGTCTGCCCCCAGAACCACTATTTTTGTCCAAGCTAGAGAATTTGGAGTCACTTTTGATTAATCCCTAAATGTCAGTCTCCGAGAGATCTGTCAAGAACAGTTTGTTTTTCCTTCCAAGCCTGTCATTACTTTCATCCTTTCCAACTTCCCGCTGTGCTAATCCAATCCATCCTTCAACCTCCAGCTAAAATGCCATCTCCTCCATGAAGACTTCCTTGATCATTCTCGCTTTTGCGGATAAACATCTGACCTGAATTCCAACAGGATGAACACACTTTACTTGTACCGTCCACCCTGGATCATGCAGCCTTACTTTGTGTGACGGATTTGACATGGTTTCCTACCTAGACCATATGTCTTTAGAGAGCAGAGATTTAATAAAGTTGTATTATAGGAGCTTGATAGAATTTATTGATGAAACAAGAGGAAACCTCTCTTGACAAATCATGCTGATGTTTTACCTTCCTCCCTTTATAGATATTTTGCCAAACACCTGATCCGAATGGTTACCTAATTGGTTACTTTTTAACATAAGCAAACTTTTCTGTCTTGCATTTCCATTCAGTCTGATTTCTTATATATTCATTCTTACTGCAATTTCTTATATGTTCTATTGAAAATTAATTAAAATTAAATCAACCAAAATCTACCTCTAGATTTTAAGTATTCTCCTAATAAACAGTTCCAGATTCTCTCAATTGATTTAAAAAGCAGGATAGTCTAATGTTTAAGGCTGTGGATTCTGGAGCCAGACTGCTTAGATCTGGGGAGTCCAGGATGGCAGCCTCTAGCCACGTGTGACTACTTGGATTTAAATACATTAAAATTAAGTAAAATTAAGGGTTCAGTTCTTTAGTCACACTACCCTCAAGGGGCTCAATAGCCACATGTAGCTTCCATATTGGAAAGCACTGATGTGGGACATATCTACCCTTGCAGAAAGTCCCGTTGGATAGCTCAGACCGGATCCACATGCCAGCCCTGCCGCTCACCATTTGCATGAGCTTAAGCAGCATGTTTGGCTTTCTAGGCCAATTTCCTCACTGTGCCTACCTCCTTGAGTTATTTGAGCCTCCTATGAGTTAATGCATGTAGAGCACTTATGTCCAGAGCCTAATGTCCATGATGGTTAGCCATGGATCAATCATAGTTAACCATGATGGTCTGTACCAGTCTCCTTTCCCAGCTGTTGACTCATCTCCATGACTTGAACTCTAGTCCATGGGTCCATATCACTTTTTTCATAACCACATTCTCACTACCTCCTGCCAAGAATTTCTCTCTGATCTTCCTTAAAAACACAGCATCATCTGTCCAGAAACTCTTCAAGAAGACCACCTTCTTACTCACTTACATTTCAATTACTCTATAAAATCACAGGCAACCCCGGGAAGTGAGAATCGCTTTATGTTGGACCCTCATGGCCTTCAGGCTAAGCTCCTGGTCTTGGTTACAACTCACCCAGCTCTCCCTCTCCCTTGGATCTAGGGCAACGAGTAGAGACGCTCGAGTGTCGCTGAACTAGGCTGAGCATTCTTCACTGGTGACTTAATGAGCCGGCATGACTAAATGACCATTAGCTGGATGTTTGTGTGAACTGCAATAGAAAAGTTCCTCTAAACTTCCTGAAAAGGAAGATAATCTATCTAAATAGCTTCCTGTCTCTCTGCTGCCAAACAGCAGCAGAAGCAAAATAGACTCTCCAGCAGTGAAATATTTAGCACGTGGGGTGCACTCGGCCCCTCCCTGTTGGAAGAGGGAACCAAGCAGTGAAACCAGTGAGCCTCCAGGTACTCCCACATGCCTGAGACGTTTGGCAAGTTGCCTCTGGACGGGATATTGGAAGACGTTGGGGGGTGTATGGAAGGTAGGGAGGGACATGGGAGAGATGGGGTGCCTTTGAGGCTCCTATTGCTCACCTTGACACGGTGTCATCAGGGCCTGGAGCGATCTTTGCTTTGGTTCTTAGAAACCTCAGTTCATGTCTTAGCAGGACGGTGAAGAACAGATTGCTTCCTGCCTCCTGGACGACAGCTTCCAAGCCTCTGTGCCTGTTGCTCTGGAAGACCTTCCCATTGCTATTGAAAACATGTTTGGGGGGCTTGACTTTAAATAGAAACTTACTTAACACAGCCAAACTACAACCCAGATGACAGAAAAGCCCCTCTTCCATTTGCCATGGTTGAGTGTGGGCACGTAGAGCTTTCTCAGAAGCCCACATCGTGTGCCCCTCCGATTCCTACTCCCTGAGATGTTTGCAGCGGGGAGAGGCAGGTGGTGGGAGAAAGACAAAGCGTGCCCTGTCCGTGCTGCCCCCCTGGCGGCATCCCTGGGGACTAGCTCGTGCCATCTGCCCAGCTCCATGGGCTCAACTCTGTTGGAAATGGCCCAGATGGGAGCTCTGGGTTCCTCTCTCAGCACCCCTCCCCAAGCACCCTCTCTCTCCTCTCTCAGCACTCCTCCCCAAGTACCCTCTCTCCCTTTCTCTGACGGTGGCTGCACCAAGCCCCATCAGTGGCTGTTCTTGAGATCTAGACCAGAGGTTCGTAAACTTTTTCTTAAAAGGCCAGAAAGTGACTATTTTAGGCCTTGCAAGTCAAGAGGCAAAGTCAGAGTTCTATTACACAGGTACTTATACAACCATTTAAAATCTAACACTTTAAACATTATGAAAAAAAAAAATCCCCCCCTCCCAAACCAAAAAATAAAAACTTTCTTAGCTTGAGGGTCAACTGAAAGCAGGTGGTGGACTGGACTTGGCCTGTGGGCTATGGTTTGCTGACCTCTGATGCAAGGGGGAAATGGTGATGGATAATTGTGGCTTCCTAGATGACTCATATTAACTGAGAATTTATTGTGTGTTAGATATCATTCTGGATATTGGGGACACCTCTGAAAAGCAAAACAAAGTCAAACACGGGCTATGTCCTCAGGGTTCACTCTGTAACAGGGATGATAGGAGACAAATGCAGAGGAGCAGACGGGCACAGAGACAAGGTTGTGGAAGGATCTCCAGCCCAGTTCTGGGGAGGGGGAGGGGTGTGGTGTATGTAAAGGTGTGTGTGTGTGTGTGAGAGAGAGAGAGAGAGAGAGAGACAGAGAGAGAGAGAGAGAGTAAGGGGCTCTAGAGAGGAAAAGAAACAGCATCTCAGTTTAGGGGATTCTCAAGCTGAGTCTTTCGGACTTCTTAGATTAGAGGCCGAGGCAGAAGAGCAGGGAGGCAGGGTGTTTCCGGCAGAGGGGAATGCACAGAGGTGGGAAACAGCACAGGATTCTGGGAGCAAGAAAAGCAAGAGCGACACTGCAGAGTGGGCCACGCCAGCTGTGCGCGTTGTGCTCTGGTGGAAGGGGTCACTGGGGGCCTCACCTATGTGCTGGGGACTTGTCCTCCATCATCAGGGCCTCAGACACAACCCTGAGGTGTGCTTGTGGGATTGCCTAGAGCAGTACAGAGGAGTTAAGTGATGCACAAAACCCTACAGAGGGAAGATGGGGATGCATTTGGATGGAAGCCTGTGTGATCCTTATGCTAAACCACCCTCTGTCCCCTACGACCATCACAGAGCCACCAGACTCTATGGCTGTCCCTTCAGTGGCCCTGCCAAGCACAACTCACAGGGGTTTTGTCAGGAGCCCTGGAGCTCTAACTCATGAGCCATGAGTGGCTAGCGGCTGCCATATTGGACCGTGTAGACCATTCTACAGGATGGCACTGGTCTACAGGACCTGAACTGTGTTTCTAGCTTGGCTTTGGGGAGCAGTTTGATAACAAGAGAAAGAAGAAAGAAAGAAAAAAAGAGAAAGAAAGAAGAAAGAAAGAAAGAAAGAAAGAAAGAAAGAAAGAAAGAAAGAAAGAAAGAAGGAAGGAAGGAAGGAAGGAAGGAAGGAAGGAAGGAAGGAAGGAAGGAAGGAAGGAAGGGAAAGAAATAGAAAGAAAGGAAGAAGGAAAGAAAAAGAGAAAGAAGAAAAGAAAAGCCAGCTCTTCTTTACAAAACGGGCAGTCCCTCGTGATGTGGGAATGTCAGGGCTTCTCAGTGAAGTGAGCAAGACAGAAGAGAAACAAATGGAACTGAGGTGAGGACTTGGTGTTTTCCCCAATATTACTAAGCAACCGTGTCCTAAAATCTGCAGAGCCAGCGACAGCATTTTGTTTACCAGGAAGAAAACACTTGAAAAGGAGAATATTTGGCGGAAATGCACTTGGGATTAGCAGGGTTTTTTTTTTTTTTTCTCTTTCTTTCTTTCTTTCTTTCTTTTTTTTTCTTTTAATGCTGTTTTGTCTTTCTTCTGGGTTGTTCAAGGTACTGACCTAGTGCTTAGCCCCCTTTGCCAAGAAACTCCTTCCCGGCCTAATTAGCCTGCGGTATTGTGTGCAGGGCTGAGGAGGAGGGAGGGCCCCTCAGCCAATGGGGGCTGCAGTTGGCCCCGGGGAGGTGGGGGAGTGGGGTGCCGGGCTGGCCATTAGATGCCGAGGTCTTGAAAATCCCTCTGTAATTAATTTTCTCCTGCATTAATTAGAGAAATGTTGGAACGGGTAGGAGAGGGAGGGGTTTGTTGCCCATGGGCTTCTTTTCAGGGTGACTTTTGGGTAAGATGGTAATCTGCGGGGGAGTGGGAGATGTGGCCAGGGGTTTCAGGAGACCCCCCTGCCTGTGGGAGGGGGATCCAGTTTAAATCGGGGCTACCAGGAGACAGGTGCTGTATTTTACCTCGGGCTGGATGATGGTAGGCACCTCTTCCCAAGCCTGGAGTGTCTGTGGGCTCATGTGTGTACACACACACACACACACACACACACACACACAGAGGGATCACTGCTTCTCCATCATCTGCCCACGCCCTCGGAATACACAAACATTCAGCCCAATTCTCTGCCAGGTGCCCCAGTGCCCCCTCTCCCTTGCCCCACCCCACAACTAGAGGCCCTCGGATGTAAATCAGAGCCCCACTCGCCTGTATCCCCCTGGAATGACTCCATCTGGGCCTGCACAGAAGCTGCGGGTCTTTGCCCTGTGCCCTTTTCTCCCCAATCTGTTTGAAAGAACCAACTATGATCACCCACCTGCAAGTGAGTTTCTAGCCCCATGGAGAAAGACAGCCCTGAGAAGATTCTAATAAAAGCTTCTGGAATCTTCCAGCCCACAGACTTTCTATCCCGAGTCCCAGTGTGTTGAAAATGACGTTCGGGGAGGCAGGAAGCCAGCACACTTCTAGAATTCGATGCCAACTCCCTGGTCCTGTTAGCCGCTTTTATGGAAATTTGAATTGAGCCCAGCTTTTTCTAGACTCCGGTCCCGTATGGATTTTATTAATTCCACCCATGGCTTAATAGTTGTGTTCGAGCTGGTGGGCCACGTCCAACGAGCAATAACCCTACGTCTTCAGGCCTGTCCCTGGGGCCAACACCATCAGCGACTAGGTCGATGGCATTATCCCAGAGGGGGAGGGCCAGCTCCAGGCTGTTACTGTTTTCATAGTGGTCAAGCCAGGGCCTCCGACGGAGCCGTTCAAGCTCTGGACTCAAGGGCAGGAGGCTTCCTCATTGGTCACCACCTGAAAGGAATAGACCTTCAGTAGGGAGAGGTGTCCCAGGACGGACGGGCCCGTTGCTGGACTAGAAGGAGGTGGCGTGAGAGGAGGCGGTGGCCAGCTTACCTGGCTGAAGTCCTTTGACTCAGCTCTCTCTTCCGCTATGGGCCGGGCCCAAGCAACTGGACCGTGGCTCCCAGCCATTCCCTGTGCAATCATTATTGCCCACGGAGCGCACGGCTTCCTCAAACCCTCCAGGCTCCAGGTTTCTTTGTTTTAATCTTTTTTTATTTATTTTTATTTTATTTATTTATGATAGTCACACAGAGAGAGACAGAGAGGCGAGACATAGGTAGAGAGAGAAGCAGGCTCCATGCACCGGGAGCCCGATGTGGGATTCGATCCCGGGTCTCCAGGATCGCGCCCTGGGCCAAAGGCAGGCGCCAAACCGCTGCGCCACCCAGGGATCCCCTCCAGGTTTCTTTGGTAGGAGCTCAGCGTTACCTCCCCGGCTCCATTCCCGGCTCATCACCAACAGGCCACCCAGGGGTGGGAAGATCTTTGACCCTGTTCTGCTTGGCCCACGTGACCCATCCTTCCCTCCAGGGGAAGAGAGAGGGCAACAAAAGACACCAGGAGCTCGTGGGGCAAGTTCTCAGCTGGAAATGGGGCTGGGAAGTACAGGCCGATAAGAGCAAGATGGAATCTGCTGGAAGCTCTCTGCGCCTCTGGGAAGCTGTCCGTGCCCTCTCTCTCCCTGGGCCCATCCCCGCCGCATTCTTCACAGCAGCTGTTTCAACTCTTCTCCTCCGTCCTCAGGCCTCTGAATCCACCCCCATCATTCACAGCGGGTGACCTCACCTCCGGCTCCACGGAGATGATGAAGCCACCGGTCCATCCGGACTCCACATGGCCTGAGAGCCCGGCGGTGCAGTGGGGAGGACCTGGGCTTCAAGTGGGGCTCCACTGCCTTCACGTTTTGCTCGTGGGCAATTGACATCGCCTCCCTCAGCCTCAGTTTTCCTGCCTGTAAAATGGGTGGCAGCGAGGTTTCCGCTGATGCATGCAACTTGCTCTTGCACGTAAGCGGGAAGTAGCAGTAGCTATTAAGTGTCGCCAATTGTGACAAACGGAGGCCACCTCCATCCCCACCATGCACTCCCTCAACTTAACAGCCACCTTTGAGTCACGGCCTCACTTCCTCGCACGCCCCCCCACTCTGGACCACGGGGAGTCCTGCCTCTGGTGATGGGAGGCCTCTCCCCTGAAGCAGGAGCCCTCTGCTCCCATGGTGTCCCTCCCCGTGAGCATCTCTGGCCTCCAACGCCCTTCCCCCCCCATGCCATCTGGTGGGTGCAGGCTTCACTTCACTCCCCGCAGTGCTCGCCTTCTCTTGATCATTCCCTCAAACCGCAGGCCCCTCTCTTTCCTTCCTTTCACTCACAGATCTGTCCAGAGAATCGTCTATGCTCCTTGACACCACTTCCTGGCCTCCCACTCGCCCCCACCCCGGGCCCACTGCAATCTGCCTCCTGCCCCCGCTGCTCTGGCGGCCTGGCTCTTTCCAAGGTCTCTCCGATGGCCCTCCTCCAGCCCCCTCGGTCCTCGGGGAGCAGCTGGCTCTGGCCATCCCAATGGTCATCCCCAAACTCTCTCCTCCCTGGCCGTCCCTGCGTCCGCCTCTCCCTGGATCCTCATTTCTTTGGCTCGTGACTCATCAGCATCTGTCCGCGAGCCCCCCGAGTGTCATCTTGTTTGTCCTCTTCCTGGGTGGTCTCACACACTCCTTCTTCAGCCACGATTTTACCCAAGAGTCTATCAGGTCCACATCTCCAGCTCTGACCTCCCCGGTGCTCCAGATTCGCATTTCCAGCTCCTTGCTAGTTCTTCTCCATGGAGTGTGTTGCTCACCCCGTGGACCCAACTCATCTAATACTAAAATACCAGCCACGGCCCATGCTCCCTCCTTCCCTCATCTACCAACTACCAATGTACAGGAGTTGGCGAACCCGCTTCAGGCTGGGTCGTTGATCTGTTTCCTTCTGTTTCCATTGGTCCTCTGCCTTTGGAGACTCTAACTTCCTGCCCAGATACTCGAAGTGGCTTTTGAACGGATCTCTCTGGGGCTAGCCTCTTTCTGTCCTGGTTTCTTTCTCTCCGTTGACAGCAAGGTGAAAAATTAGGGTGGCTCATCATTCATTGTCCCGACACAAACACTTTGTGAGCCAAAGGGAGTTCTAGTAACAATGACACGGCCGGGCCACCCTGGGCAGGCAGCGATGTGGGTTCACCCCATTAACAGGACTTTCTGATGATGCCATTTCCTGGTTTTGAAATCTCACGCCACCCCCCCTCCGCAATAATAAGGTGTAGCCTCAGCACAGTGCTCGTGGGTCCCTTGTGAGCTGGGCTTCTCGGTGACTTTGGTCTCCCCTTCTTTCTGGGCCCTCGCTCACCTGACTGAGCAGCCCACCTGCATCATTGCCCGAAGTGCTTTGTCCCTCTCTGTCTCTAGTCTGTGTTCTGGCCATTCCCCGGACCAGAAGCCTCTCCTGCATCTCCAACCCTGTCCCTCAAGGCTCAACTGAAATGTCACATGTCCCCTCCCTCCCCTCCGCCCCAGAAGCCTTCACGAATACTACTGGCTTTATTGAATCTCTCCCTCTTCTCTGTTCTGACAGCACATGACACAACCATTTTGCGCATAAATCTTGCTCCCTAAATATCCAATGCTTGGGGATGGCTGGGGATGGGGGGGCAGGACCAGGTGCCTTTCCTCCCTGCATCTCTCGGAGGTATTAGCACCATTCCTTGCTTAAAGAACTGAAAAGGGAATAAGATGTTCCATCCTACACTGTGTTGGGCGTTCACATGTGGTCCCTTGTTCCGACTTTACAACTCTGTGTGACGGATCTCATTGTGCCTCCCACCCCCACATAGTTCTTTTTCTTCTTCCCATGGAAGAAAGATAAGGCTGGGGAGATTAAGTAATTCACACAGCTGGGAAGTCATGGAACTGCATTGCTACAGAAAACCATGTCTTCTGTAGCAAAAATGCCTAAGAAGCAGGCTGCATGAATCACTTCTAATCCTGCGGCCTTTCAATACACCATGGTACTCCCAATATTTGTTTATTGAACAAGATTTAATAAAAAAAAAAAAGAGGGCCTGCTGTGCAACAGGGCAGGTCACAATGGGCCAATTCCATTCCCTTGTTCTGATGAAACAGTAATCAAATGCCTCTATCCAGGGCAAATCGAAATAGGACCTACATTATGGTCTTTAACAGGAAAACATGTCATAGATGGGCAGCCTAGTGGACAGGTAGGTAGAGGAGAGGGTTTGGTGTAAGTATTTTCTGTGTTAGTGATGATGTCAGAGACATTTTATGAGCAAAACAAGCTACTGGGGCTTTTAATTTTTTTTCTTTAAGATTTTATTTATTGGGCAGCCTGGGTGGCTCAGGGGTTTAGCGCCTGCCTTTGGCCTAGGGTGTGATCCTAGAGACCTAGGATTGAGTCCCACATCGGGATCCCTGCATGGAGCCTGCTTCTCCCTCTGCCCGTGTCTCTGCCTCTCTCTCTCTCTCTCTCTCTCTCTCTCTGTATCTCTCATGAATAAATAAATAAAATCTTAAAAAATAATAAAAAAATTTAAAAAAGATTTTATTTATCGATGTGACAGAGAAAGAGAGAGAGAACACAAGCAGAGAGAGCTACAGAGGGAGAGGGAGAAGCAGACTCCATGGTGAGCAGGGAGCCCAAAGTGGGGCTCAACCCCAGGACCCGGATATCATGACCTGAGCCGAAGGCAGATGCCTCACCACCTGAGCCACACACGCACCCCTAATTTTTTTAATTAGGTGCCCCCTAATTTTTTTTAAATGCAAAATCTCTTTGTTCTCTCTTCCTTTATTACTGTCTACTTGTCCGGATGGCAGAGTCTCTGTGGAAACCCGGCTGACACCAGTGCCTGTCTCCTGGACTCACAGCCTGGACTCAGAGTTAAGAGAAAATATGGCAGTCAGACTGAGCCAAGGCAGGGGAATCAAAACCAAGAGCCAGAAAGAGGACTTTGGGAGAAGCCCCAGATTATGGTTTTTTTCTTTCCACTTGGGCCGTTTTTACTTGGTGGTTCACAACTTGACATTTGATTTGGTGACATTTGATTAGGGAAACGTGACAAGGTAATAAAGAGCCCTGGAATGTCACGTTCATCTTACAACCTCCTGTCACGTCATCGGGTCTGATATGCAGGCTGCTCTGAGATGCCGTTCCTGCCTCCTGGACAAGTGTCCAGTGTCTACAATGGTTTAGATAAGGTGTCTCCATTGGAAACACACACCAGGAGTTGGGGCAAAGAAAGACAGGTGGGAGTGAGGAGAAAGACTGTTAATACCGTGATGGCCTGTGTCTCTGCCAAGGTGAGTGTGAAGGATTCCAAACCCAAAAAGGGAAATTGCAGAGCTTCGTATTATACATATGTGTACATACAGGTGCATCATATGCTCTCATCAAGGGTTCAGTTTGTCTGTCTACAAAATCAAGCACCCCACCACCACCACCACCAAAAACATCTCTTTGCACCCCCTTTGAACATTGCTTGGGAAGCAGCTGATGTATTGTCAACCTCCCAACCCAGGGACCAAAGGAATACATAACAATAGACCTAGGACTCTGGAAGGTTCTACAGCTACATGGATGGCAGAGAGTGGAAATCTCAAACCAGCTATCAGCTGTGCCAAGTCTGCAGCCCCTCTGCTGTCAGCACTTAGACTTCTGGCTTTCTTCACTCCCCACTCCACCATCTGCATGAAGGGCTGAAGTGGGTGGTGCCGAGCAGCCTCCCTGGAAGGTGGTGCTGATGATGGGGTAGAACGTCTTGCAGTGGTGAATAGGCAAGGCCCGTGAAGAGTGCCCTTCGCTGACGGCTTCTGAATCAAGGTTTCAGATTGACTGACTCATCAGGAGAATACAGAAGAACGATGCCTCAACCAGTTCTTCTAGAAGTCTCTCCAGGTATATTTGTTTGAAACTATAGATTTTTTTTCTGAGGCTGGGAGAAATTCACATCGTCTAGGCCAGGGGTCTGCAACCAAAGCTATAGGCTAGAGTGAACTCGCTGCCTAATTTTGTAAGTAAAGTTTTATTAGAACACAACCACGCCCACTTGTTGACGGATTGTCTATGGATGCTTTTTGCCATACAACAGCAGAGTCGAGTTAGGGGCAACAGAGATTGTATGATTCCCCAGAGCTTGATACATTGGCTATCTGGCTCTTTCCAGAAAAACTCCGCAACCCTTGATCGTCCATTGTTTCGGTTCTGGACAATGTGCTATGGCAGGACAGCAACCGTGCTAAGCCACCTGGAAACATATATAAGGCCACATAGCTCTTTTTTTTTTTTTTTTTTTTTTTTTTAAGGCCACATAGCTCTTAAACAATTTCTTTTACCTATAAAATTATGAAGAAGAAAATAAAAAGTCACCCGCAATTCTATCACTGTCTAATAAGAACTGTTACTATTTTGCTGTGTTTGCATCTAGCCTTTCCCTGTGCACATATAAAAGTATAAATCTATGTAATTATGCAATTAAAATCCTACTGCGTTGTTTTGTGTCCTGTTGTGTGTGCTTGTGTTT
Source organism: Canis lupus dingo (assembly GCF_003254725.2). Classification (NCBI taxonomy): domain Eukaryota; kingdom Metazoa; phylum Chordata; class Mammalia; order Carnivora; family Canidae; genus Canis; species Canis lupus. The sequence goes on from NC_064251.1 coordinate 8,326,409, forward strand.
CCCAGTTTATGGTGACCACTCTGCAAGTCCTTGAATATGCCTTGTTAACATGACTTTTAATAACTTGTTAATATGTGCCACGGCATCCCTGAACTTCTGGGTGGTTTTACTTATTCACAAATCAAAATACCGTGTGCTAGAACAAATCCCACGGAGCAGAAATCTTTGTCCGATTCTTTGATTATTTCCTTGAGATAGATTCCCAGAAGTGAAATTACTGGGTAAAAGGGTAAGGACAATTTTCAGGGTCTTGATAACATATTGCCAAATTGCTTTCCAGAAAGACTGTACCAATTTATGTTCCCACCAGCAATGTACGAAATTGCCGCCTTACCCTACTCTCACCAGCATGGAGTACTATCATTTTAAAAAGTTACCAAATTGATAGGCAAAGATTGCATTTTGTTGTTTTGATTTGGATTTCTTTGATTACCAGTGAGGTTAAACATTTTTTTCATCTGTTAAACACTTCTTCATATGTTTATGGCCAAAGGGAATCTTAATAATGGTCTTCAAGTGTGCAAAGGGGTTATTTAGTAGATTGGGACCAGCTGTTCTGGAGGAGAAACTGGAAATGTTGAAACTTGAGCAAGAAAGCAATCGGCTGAAGGTCCTTCAGTGAAGGATGATCCCGAGAGTGGTCAAATTCTAATGGAAGTCACCATGCTGCTCAGAGCCTCTTTTCTGCAGGTACAAGGGAGAGGACAACAAGTAGCTACAAATCATAGGGTGCTTACAAGTGCTGGGAGCACTGCTAACATTTACGTATATTTGCATTTTAATGCTCACAACAGCCCTAGGAGAAGTAGGAGACTTGGGCATAATTTATTATTAAGTATCCGAAGCAGGACTGAAATCCTCACCCCAAACCCTCGTTCCATAACCTTTCCTGCACTGCCTCTGAGAGAATCGATTAAACGAACATTTCCGGCTGAAGAGTTTTGCAAATTCTTCATAAACAAAATGAAGGAAGCGTGAACCAAATGTCCCATTAAGACCTCAGCAAGAACTCTCCTCTCGCACACAAATGGCGACATAGTTGTTTGCTACCAAGAACTCATTCTCTACTCTGAGGTTTGTGCTTTTTAATTTTTGCTGAATGCCTGAGCTTGCATTGCTGGGCTTGGTTCTTTCTTTTCTCATCTTTGTCTTCTGTCCCCACCCTGCTCCAGAGGAGCCACAAATAGCAGGTGTGTGCCTCACCATGAACTGTCATCCTCAGCAGCACATTGGCCAGTCAGGCTATGCTTTTCTCCTTCTGCGTCCTCCCCTGGCCATGGGGATGGTGATCAGGGTAATGAAAACCCTCCATGGGCTCTCCTCCTCTCCACCACTCAATGGGAGCTTTGTCTTTGCAAAGAACAAACCTGAAACCCATCCGGCCATGGCAATTGTTGTCTGTGGACTCCTGTGCCATTTGGATTCTGACTCTGTTAGAGATCTTGTAATTTAAACTTCTACTTGCTTATTAGAAATTCAAGGAAATCATCTAATAATATTTTAAATCTAAGGAAAAGCAGGCAAAGCCTCTCCTCCCCCCACCCCTTCTTTTGCCCATCCCTCCCCTTTCCTTTTACAGGTGATCTGAGATCCGGATTCTATACACGGTGATGGGAAGTTACTCATCTTCAACAAATATGGTGAATTGCTCAGGTGAGCAATGTCCAGGGTCACAAGGACAGGATGGATGGCCAGAGTTCTTTTATTTCGGGGGAGGAGCTGAGGACATCAAATCTAAGCCCTTGGTTTTTCAACTGAGAATTTTAGTAGCCTCATCTTCTAGAAGCTTGGAGTTCTTTATCCTGTGTGGTCCAACATAAATTATTGCTCTGAGAAACAATGATCCTTCATCTTCCTTACTTGCCCATTTCTCAACCTCTATCTCTGGACTGCTGGCCTTCGTGAACCCGTGTGTGTGTGTGTGTGTGTGTGTGTGTGTGTGTAGGGCATGTATGGAGGGAGGAGCTATGTTTTATTCACTTCCTGTTGAGATGACAATTCAAGCATCGTCGTTTCAGTAATGGGCTTGCTTCTGCCCTCCTCACCTCTGAGCACAGAAGTAGCCTGTGCTGCCTTCATCAAGGAAGAGTAGCTCTACTACTATAGGAAGAGCCAGAAGATCTAGGTCACTGTGGCTCTGCCCTGGTTTGCTGTGGGAGTTGCTTCCACCCACTGGGTTCACTTGCTTCCCTTTTACAATGAAGGGGTTTTGGCCACCATAGTCCATTTCACCTCCCAATGCCTGTATTTTTGCTGTAGGGAGCCATTTCCAGAGTGGCAGGTGACTTGTGTGTCCACTGTTAAAGTGCCAGACTCCTTGGCACTCCTCCCTTAAACTCGACCTTTCCCAGCTCTTTCATCTAGCCTTGTCTTCCATCTGAATGGTGAAAGCAAGTCCTAGTGATGGCTTGGGTGCATTGGTTGCATGAAGGATAATCCTCTAGGGGGTGGCTCTTCAAGCCTTGTCCAGGACCAATAGCATCTCATCACTTGGGAACTTGTTAGAAAGTTCTACTGAACCCAGACCTACTGAATAAGACACTGTGGGGATTGGTCCTAGCAGTCTGAGTTTTAACATCTAGGGAATTTGAATGCATGCTCAAGTCCCACACCCACTGCTCTGGGCTAAATCTGCAGAGGTCAGCAGGAGAATCCAGACACATCCCAGGTCCTCTCTGTCCCACCAAACACTAGAAAAGAAGAGGGACAGGATCTTCTGTCTTCCAGTGCTTGGGAGGAGAACCAGATCCTGTTGGAGAGATCTGGTATTTTCTAAATGAGCTCAGGCTCTTTAACACTACTTCCCGCCCCCCCACCCCGCCCCGGAAAAATGGGCTTCTCCTCACTCTGGGGTGTGGCAGCAAGAGTGTTTGGATTTGGGAAAACAGCTGCCTAGGGAATGAGGATACAGTAATCAAATGGAGACAATATGGTTTTCAGTTGGCCACACAATTTAATATTAACTGATGGGTTAGCAGTTAATCATGATTAATATTCCTTTAACATGTATTATCTCAGAAACCTCAAGGCATGGCTGAGTTGAAAGGAATTGAGGTGCAGAAGTAGACACAGCGTATGACCCCATAAGCAGATTTGATGTTGAGGCATCCTGACTCCTTGTTCTGGCAATGAAGGTGGTCATGCCAGGGATGTCCTTTTCTTTTGCTGCAATTAAAGTTGCTCTCACAGGAAATGAGTCTACAAGCTGCTGACTGTTAGATCCTTAATACATAAAATGTTATTTATCAAATGTTTGTCCGTGGATGTCTCAGTACAGAGCACTGCTAAAAACAACCAACCAGACAAACCAACAAAACTTCCCAAATAAACAAAGAAGGTCTTACAAAGCTAAACATGGTTTTACCATGCAACCCAGCAATCGTGTTCCTGGATATTTACCTAGCTGATTTGGAAGCTTATACCCTGCACACACATATTTGTAACGGCTTTGTTCCCAATCATCAAAAACTGGAAACAACTGTCATGTCCTCCAGTGGGTGAAATGGATCAAGAGACCTCGGTGGGTACATATAATGATCAGTGGGATACTATTCAGTGGCAAAAAGGAATGAACTATCTCAGGCTACACAAAATTATTGGTGGATCTCACATGCGAATCGCCAAGTGAAAGGAACCAGTCTGAAAAGGCTACATACATACTGTGTAATCCCATTTTTATGATATTCTGGAAAAGGCAAAAATATGGATAGCAGAAACAGAGAAAAAAAAATCGGTGATTGCCAGAGGTTCAGGAGGGAAATAGAGTTAAATAGGCCAAGCACAGGGGAATTTTTAGGGCGATGGAACAATTGTGTTCGATTCAGCAATTGTGACAGTGTGCATTTGTCAAAACCCATCGAATTTTACAGCCCAGAAAGCAAACCTTAATGTATGCAATTGAAAAAAGTTATTTTGGGGGACTTTGCCTAGGTGGCTTGGTCGGTTGAATGTCTAACTTGTGATTTTGGCTCAGGTCACAGTCTCATGGGTTGTGGGATCGAGCTCTATGTCGGGCTCCATGCTCAGTGGGGAGTCTCCTTGAGGTTCTCTTCCTCTGTTCCTCCCTCATTGTACTCTCCCTAAAATAAGTAAGTAAGTAGGTGAGTAAGTAAGTAAGTAAATAAATAAATAAACAAATAAATAAATAAATAAATAAATTTTTAAAAAATAGAAAGAGGGCAGCTCGGGTGGCTCAGTGGTTTAGCGCAAACTTCAGCCCAGGGCCTGATCCTGGAGACCCAGGATCGAGTCCCACGTCAGGCTCCCTGCATGGAGCCTGCTTCTCCCTCTGCCTGTGCCTCTGCCTCTCTCTCTCTCTATGTCTCTCATGAATAAATAAAATCTTTAAAAAAAATAGAAAGAAAAATTTAGGAGGTTGGAGGATTCTAAGATGGATTGTGGTAGAAGAATCTAACCATGATGGAAACATATGCAACCATCTCATGGAAGCGTGAGGGAGGGAAAGGTATGGACCTACCTGACTTTGGAAATGTCTCTGTAAAACTAAGGGCAAAAGGAATGGCCCATTATGGTACCATGATTCACAAAATTGGTTCCCACGGAGGCATGGGTTAATAGTTCTCATACTGCTACACATGTTTGCTGGAACTGAGCATGTAGGTAAATGGACAGCAGATGGTGGGAGCCCAGGTTCTCACTGTTGGAGCGGACTTCTCATTTAAGCAAAGGGAGGAGGCTAGAATGACCCATGTGGTAAAGGATTAGAGTTGGAAATATCAGTATGAACTCATGTTTAGCTTAATAGAGATACAGATGTTTATATACGGAAACATTTATAAATGTGTGTGTGTGCAAATGTGGATTGGTACATGTTTCCCACTCTGTCTGTTGAGAGGATTCAGAATTAACATCACCACACTACCAATGAGCACACCGAATCCCCTTTGTTTCTGGTCCTACTCTTCAGGAAGAAGAACCCGGGCTCCTTCGAGAAATGGCTGATTCCAGGGCTGAGGCAGGAAATATCCAAGATGAGCCTGGAGCATCTGTAGTGCCAGAAAGTAAGGGAATGCCTAAACTCCAAACAAATAAAACAAAACAAAAACCAAAACACACATACACACAATGATGAGGGTATGTCAAAGGAACACGGGAACCAAAATGAAAGAGCTCTCAATGGCCAAAGCTGAAACAATTTGGGCAAAAAAATAAATAATGTGGTATTGGATTATAAACCAAGGGATAAAAGAAATATCCATGAGTACACACTGATGTAAATAAATGACTGAATAAATAAATACATGGGAAAGACTGTTCTCTGTGTAGAAGAATTTCAAATAATTTATGTAGATACTGTACCATCAAGGAGATGGGACCTAGTGACATTCCCCCCGAAAGAGCACGGTCAGGAAAGGAGGGGAGGGAGGGGACTTCACAGTGGACAAACCTGATGAAGGCTACCCCAGCCAGGAGGCCCAGGTCACTACTGACAATAATAAAACATGTCAAGAGCGTAGGCTTGAGATGATAGGATGAGGATGGTACTTTACCTCCATGGTTTTCTTTCCCCAAACTTGTAACTCCAGTCTTACCATGAGGAAAACATCAGACAAATAAAACCGGAGGGAGATTCTGCAAAATATCTGACTGGTACTCCTCAGAACTGCTAAGGTCATGAAAAAAACAAAAAACAAAAAACTGAAACTTGAAAACCTTCATGGCCACGGAGCACATGAAGAGACGCGGTGACTACATGTGATGCATGTGGCAGCAAAGGGACATTGGGAAGAACTAAAGAAATCTGAAAAATGTAAGGGTTTCATTTAACAGTAATGCATCGATATTGGTGCATTAACGTACCGTAGTAACAGAAGATGCTCATAATAGGGGAGACGGGGTGGGATTGTATGGGAGCTTGCTGTACCAACCCCACAGTGCTTCTGTGGATTGAAAATGATCGGGATCCCTGGGTGGCGCAGCAGTTTGGCGCCTGCCTTTGGCCCAGGGCCTGATCCTGAAGACCCGAGATCGAATCCCACGTCGGGCTCCCGGTGCATGGAGCCTGCTTCTCTCTCTAACTGTGTCTCTGCCTCTCTCTCTCTCTGTGTGACTATCATAAATAAATAAAAATTTATAAAAAAAAAAAAAGAAAAAAGAAAAAAGAAAATGATCTTGGAATTAAACGTTCACTGGAAAAGACCCGAGGAGATTCTGGTCTTTGAGATTCAAGTCAAGGTCACAGACTACTGATGGGGAGTCATCGTAGAATACTGAGAACAGATTTGATATTGAACTGTGAACAAAATGAGGGAATGAAGTGAATACAGCCGATGTCCAAGTAAATATGTCAGCTCGCATAAGGTCCATGACAGCAACAGCTCATCAGTCTCTAGCTGCCGCGACCCCAGTAGGCGAGGGCATGGGTTGCTTGCGTGTGTGTCCCGGGGGAGTTGCCAGTTGAAATACGGTGGTCAGAGAAGGTGGTGCTGAGCAGATGACATTCAAGTAACCCACCTGAAGGATAGAATAAGCCAGGTACCTTTGGTGGGATGGCATGGAAGGGTCCTGAGCTTCATGCCATAAAGATAATATTTTCATTCATCTAATCATGCCAGGATTTCTTTTTCTTTTTTTTTTTTTTTTAAGGCAAACTGGATTTAAACAATGAATAAGTGTTCTGCCTTCTGGAAATGATCATACCTGTAATAGAATTTAATGAAGGGAGAAGTAGTTGGAGGTTGGAGAAATTCAACAAAGCTTTGAAGACAGCTGAATCCTGGGAAGGAAGGAATGGGAAGAGAGTGGGGGAGAAAGACGCACGCTGCATGGGAGGATGTGGCAAGAATGCACAAAGCAAGAGGGCAACAGGATAGGCCCGGGGGCCTTGGGAAGGAAGGCTGCCAGTTTGGGAAGGTGAAAGATGACAAAGGGGAGTTGGAAGTCAGTGAAAGTTCTTGATTTTGGTGTATGGAGCATCAACGTGGTGTCCGGGGAAATGTTGTCTTGACAGGAGGAGATGGAAGGATTGGAGGGATATGGGAGGACCAGGGTCTTTCTCGAGAAGCTGCTAAGGTGTGTGGATGAAGGATGCAGGACGCTTCGCCTTGGGGGGTGGCGGTGAGCTTGGAGAGGGAATGGCAAGTGGGGGACTAACTACTGAACAGGGCCAGGGAGCATCAGAGAGCTGCTGGAGACCGAGGGGTCAGAGGTGAGGCCAGGGCTTCTGCAAAGGGCTCTTAGAATTGGCAAGAGGAGGAGGCATCTGGTCAGCTCAGTCGGTAGCACGTGTGACTCTTGATCTCAGGGTTGTGAGTTCAAGCCCCATGTTGAGCGTGGATCCTACCTAAAAAATAGAAGGAAAAAATTTTAAAAACCTGGCAAGAGGAAGACAATGGCAATAAATATGCTCTGTCTTTGGAATCAATAAGAAAGCCTGTGGGCTGCTCACGTAATGCAGGCTCTACCAGAGGTCAGTGGGTCAATCTTATCGTCTGATCCAATTGATTGGTTGCTGTCACTGAGTAGAATCAGAAGAAAGCTGAGTGTCTTCACCGTAAAACCTATAATTCCTTCTCTCCTTATCACAAACCTCATGCTGCTCTGAGTCTTCTATATCAGTGGTTTTCAACTGCAGGTGATTTTGCCCCCACCCCCACCCCGGGGAACATGTGGCAATGTCCCCGAGACATTTTTGATTGTCAGAACTGGGGGGAGGGGTGCTCCTGGCACGTAGTGGGTAGAAGCCACGGATGCACCTAAACACCCAGCGCGCAGGACAGACCCCATGATTAATACTCATCTAGTCCAAAAAGCCGATGGTGCCACGGTTGAGAAAACTTGCTCTCTGTATATGGAAAATCTCTAGGCTCTCATGACCTAAACAAGAGGATAGTCCCTTTCTCATTCTAGAGGCAAAGCTTAGGAGAATCAGAGTGACCCAGTGACTTTCTACTATGTAGGGCACTGTCCCCTAAGGGATATTTGGAATGTGTGGGATGATCTGAGGGGTCCACTGGCGGGGTGTTGCTTGCAAGGAGTGGGCAGGTCCTGGGGATGCTGAACGTCCTGTGATGCATGGACATTCCTGTCAATACCCTCCTCATGGAGAGAGCTCTGGAATCCATGTGCCCAAGGTCAGATGGCTGTTTGGTAGGCGTGGTGGGGGGCAGAGCCAGGCTTGGAACTTCAGCCTCTTCCTCCTCTGGGATGTGTTTCCTTGGATCAGGAGAACTCACAGCTCCATGGGCACCATCCTCACCAACTAGGAGCAGAGCTCTTCTCAGGAGGACTCTTCTTTGGCCAAGATGCTCCGGATTCCCCAGGCGTCTGTCATGAATATCATGCACAAACTAATGTCCTTGTTTCCTCGCCTATAAAACGGAGGAACCAGTAGCATGGAGATGAAATGAAACCATCCCAGGCCTGGGACGAAGGGAGCAGTGACAGTCTGGGAGGCGGGCGTGTTCACAGTCCTCATGGGAAAACCAGGAGCAGAGAGCCCAGCACCTTTCAAAACTGTACAGGAGTTGGCCCCAGCTTCAGTTCCATGAGCATCTTCTGCAGGGCATCGGGGTGGGGGGTGGGGGGGAGGCAGGGAAACATACTAATGGTTAGAGACCTGCTGTGGAGTGTCACCTGTTGGCGGGGAGTATATCTGTTTCTGGGGCTACCGTGACAAACCCCGGATCGGGTGGCTTAGGCAGCAGAAACGTAATGTCTCACAGCCCTGGAGGCTGTCAGCGGGGTTGGTTCCTTCTGAGGGTGATGGGAACCTTCTATCAGAAATCACTGCCCTCCTTAGACCAGGCAATTCCCCTTCTACCTTGCTGAGACACACGGCGAGGGGCCAGCGGTGAAGGAAGCCTAGAACCTGGGCCCTCCACGGCCAAGGGCAGCCCCAGAGCAAAGCCAACAGCGCTGGCTGTTGTCCTGGCAGCAGAGCTCTTCCAGAAGACGGACCCAGAGGGGAGAAACCAGAACGGTGGGAACCATTTACCGCCACCCCTGAACCTCGCCTCACACACAGGGGAGCTCGTGCATGTGGCAAGAAGCCGATCCGGCATTTTTTTTTTGCCTTTGAATCACATGTCCCCCTGTGGTGTTGGGGGGCGGGGGGTTGCTGTACAGGGTGGCTGGATGCAAATAGTTTTGCATTGGGCGTTGCTCGCGGGGACGTGGAGAATCACATTTGGCTAAGTGCAGTCTGCACCCTGATTCATCCCAGCTCCCTTTCTGCTTTAACACGTTACCCCTAACCCTTATCATTTCCTGCTCTGGGATGCCGTCGCTCCCACGTCTCCGGGTTTCTGCTGTTCCTTGGATTGAACTGCTGACTGCCGTTATCTCATGCAAATAAGCAGGGGCAGGTGGGAGGAAAGGTGGTGGGAGGCACCTCCGGCCCACTTCCCTGTTCCCCGATCTCTGTGCTCAGCAGCTAATGTGCAGGTCGTGCAGGTCGCAAAGGGAAGAAAGAGGGGAGCCGAAGGCCAGGGCAGCGGGGGCGGTTTCGGGGCGACTGGTGGAAGTCAGGAGCTGCTGGACGGGAGAGCTGCTTCGGTGTCCAGCCGGAGCCATCCCTTTCGAGGTTCCCGGGGGTGCAGCTCCCCTGCCACTTCCCGCCTCGCAGCAGGACAGTCCCACGTCTCGGCCCTGGCTGCCTCCCGACCTCATGCCCGCCCTTCCCCTCCCTGGGCTTGAGCCATTTGCCCACATAGTCCTGCTGCCCTGAGCGCTGTTCCCTTGCGGGGCCCAGGGCCGGGTGCTGTCTGTTGGAATGTTCTCTGCCCAGGGAGGCCTTCCCCGTCGACTCTGTGCACGGTGGCATCTCACTGGCTCACCATCACTTGCCCTGGCCTGTTCTGCTTTTCCTCCTGGCCCTTTGTGCCACTCACTTTATTTCTGTCTGCGTTGTCTGCTGGCAGCACGTCCCAGACGTCTCTCTGGGCTCCACCCGGACTCCGAGCCAGTCTGGCCCCAAGGAGGCCCGCGGTGCGGATTTGAAGAAGGGAACAACCAGAGCGTGCGCTCCCATTTATGAGGCTCTTCTTTCTTCCTTTCTTTCAAGATTTTATTTATTTATTTGGGAGAAAGGGAGAGAGAGCAGGGGAGGAGCAGAGGCCAAGGGAGAGGGAGAAGCAGGCTCCCCGCTGAGCAGGGAGCCCGATGCAGGGCTCCATCCCAGGACCCCAGGATCATGACTGAGCCAAAGGCAGATGCTTAACCAACTGAGCCACCCAGGCACCCCTAAGAGACACTGTCACATGGGACATGCCATTTGTCCCTCATTTGTGCCCTGTGAGGTGTACAGGGTAGGAAGGGTCAGGGCCACTGTGTAGACAAGGAGGAGGTGGGTAGAGGGTCTCTCGGTCTGAAGGGTCCTTCGGGTTTGAATCCCAGGGCGGTGCAGTCGTAGAGTAATTATGTAACGTACCTGGAAGGCAGGGATGAGTCCACTTTTGGTCTCATAAATTGTTGGCAGGTTAGCTGAGATCTTGAATGTGAGATGCTTAGTGTCTCGCCGACCCAGGGAACCCTCCAAATGTGGTTTATTATTATTATTATTGCTGCCGTGATGGATATTTGTGCTCTCCTGACCCTTGTCCTGCAGCTGTCGAGGCGGAGCGGAGGTGAGACGTTAGTTCCCGTGACTCTGCCTCGGACACCAGGTCCACCGGCCCACAGAGGGATCTCCGCGAGGGCGGCTGGAGTGGACTGGGCTCAGAGCAAGCGGGGGACTCGGGGGTCTCACCTGACATGTCCTACCCAGCTTCCCGGCATCCCCTTTCCTATCAGAGTCAGTAAATACGCGTCTGTCTTATTCTATTCTTTCTAGGCTTTTCCACCATAAGTCTCCTTTATTTCCCCACTTCCTGCTGCATTTCGAATTCAGCACTCTTTCCTTTTCTGCTCTGATCAGAGTAAGCCGGTTACATCAACTTCGTAACAAATTTTTAAAAGCCAGCCACTGCGCCCAAGTGTCCTGAACCGAGCACCGGGCAATCCAAAAGAGATGCTCGTGCTGCAGTAGACAGCTGGGGGCGGGCTCATTCCGGGTGCTGGGGGTCACAGGCTGGTGGTGAGGCTTTCTCTAAGCTTTGCAGCTTTGGTGCCCGCAGAGAAATGTGCTCTCGTTGAGTTCATTTTGTATTTCTTAGTTCTTGGGGGTAAGTTTTGGAATTTGTATTTTAAACTGTGTCCCTCCATGGCCGGAGGCCCTATGGTCAGTCTTAGCAACTGCTTTGGGGAGTAAAGGTGGGGGGACCGTTAGAAGATCCTCCCATTCCTACTCCCACTTCCGTGGCTGATCCTCACGTTGTTTTGTCACACTGCTGAGCATTGACCTGTGAGTTCTCTGCAACCCTGTAGCTAATATTTTAGAAAAACACCATGTAGGGATGCCCGGGTGGCTCGGCGGTTGAGGGTCTGCTTTTGGCTCAGGGTGTGATCCAAGGTCCAGGGATCGAGTCCCACGTCAGGCTCCCTGCATGGGACCCGCTTCTCCCTCTGCCTGTGTCTCTACTTCTCTCTCTCTGTGTGTCTCTCATGAATAAATAAATAAAATCTTTCTAAAAATTTAAAAAAATAAATAGATTTGTTTATCTGTTACCTTTACAGACTGCACTCCTAGAGAGGAAAGAAGGGAACATGGCTTCTTTGTTCCGCATTTTTTTTTTTTAAGAAAATGTCTTTTTTTTTTTTTTTAAACCACTGAACCACCCAGGCGTCCCTTCGTTTTGTGTTTTTGGTGTCTGGGGACAGAGGGAGGGCTCAGTAGATATACGCTAAGGAGAATTTTTTGCTTCAGTGTTAGAATCCAAGTGCGGGTGACTTCTCCCCCTGGTCTGTCTCCTCTTGGCCCATGAGCTCGGAGGAGGCGAGCAGCGGCCACCGACAGCAGAATCCAGAATGTCTTGAGGGTGCGGCCTCTACGGCAGATTCTCGTATCACCGCTGCCCATTCTTCACCATCCTGTCCTCGAAATGGGCAATAAACGCAGACAGCCCCCCGAGGTTCCTAACACGCCAGGCGGACTCGGGTCGGAGAATGCTGCGGGTCTGGGGGGGGAGAATAGCAATGACAGTCCAGCAGTTTTTATTTCTTCTCTTTCAATGATTTTACTTATTTATTTGACAGAGAGAGAGAGACAGCAGGGGGACCAGAGGCAGAGGGAGAAGCAGACTCTCTGCCAAGCAGGGAGCCTGATGTGGGACTTGATCCCAGGACCCGGGATCACAACCTGAGCCGATGGCAGATGCTTCACGGACTGAGCCCCCCAGGGGCCCCTCTTTCCAGCAGTTTTTGAAGGACTTGGACTGAGGTTGTCTAATGGGATCCCAACTGCATTGGAGGTGGGAGGTGGGGGATGAATGGGGTTGAAGGAATGACCCTTGCACGAGGGCTGCTGCTTGCACGAATCCACGAGAACAACTGAGAGGTCCCAGCCAGCCCTGAGCATTTCACTTCTCGGATCCTTGGAGGACCTTCCAAAGCTGGCTCGGGTAGGGTGCGCGAGCGGTCATGTATTTCCCGGGTGGCGCAGGGCGGAGGTGGGATGCGCCAGGGGGAGCGGTGGTGGATGCATTTCTCTCCCGACTGACTCCGAGAGCCAGTCAGTCTCAGCCTCTGACCAGAAACTGAGATTTATTTCTCACTGGCCAGAAGAGAGTCATTTCAAAATCTTCTCCTTCCATTACGAAACGCCCCCTGGGAGCGTGGTGGGCTAAACACGGCCACGATCCGGGTTGCTCGGTCTTCAATGCATCTAGAGTTACAAGCTGCAAATGAGAGCTTGGGTTCCGGAGGGGCAGGCTCAGGGTCCCCAGCGGTTCCTGAAGCTGTCAGCCGGCCGCCCTAGAAACGGGGGGGAGTCCCCCCTCCTTGGCCCCCCGCTTCTGCTGCATCCTGGAGGCCCCACCTTCTTGTTGCTCCTGTGGGTAAATACTCCCTCTTGGCAGAGAAGCCAGCAAAAACAAACCTCCCGCAAAAGTATGGGGGTTTTGTGTTTGTTTTTACATCACTACTTTATTTTGTTTTGTTTTTTTGTTTTGCTTCGCATAGCTTTCTCGATGGAAGGCTCCGCTTTCAACCACACATCACTATGTTCGGGTCCCAGGAAGTCGGGGGGTGTTGGAGCGAGGATCGCTGAGCCATCCATGTTGGGGAGGCAGCCGTCCACCGCCCCCGTTTCTGAATTACCACCAGCGTTCGAACCCGTGTCAGCCTGATGTCTGGCCCTGCTGACCGTCCTTTGTAGCTTTTATAGCCAGCTGAAGGTACAGCGTATTTACTCGGTTGGTTGTGTTTGCTCCCGGACCCGTCCCATCCCCAGGAGAACGTACGTTCCACGAGGACCAGGAGTTTATTCTGTTTGATGCTTTTATTTCCAGTACCCAGATCAGAACCTGTGCAGAGCGGGGTCTCACTGAACATTTTGTGGAAGGACAAACAGATGAGTGGTTTCCTGGCAGCCAAGCCCTCAACTGAGCACTTAGAGGTCTCGTCTCACATTTTCTTTGTTTTCCCTCTTCAAACTCTATCAAGTAGGCATGGTTAGTATCCCAAGTTTGGGGATGAGGAAATAGTCTTAGGGAAGCGACAGCTCCTGCCTGGATGCAGGGGGTAGGTGAGTAGCTGGGGGGGGGGATCCTGAAGGCTGGCAGGGGACCCTGAGGGCGAGCACCTCGGGCATCTCACTCCCTCCACCCTGGTCCAGACCCTGAGCTCTTCCTCATGGACTAGAACCATCTCTCATGTAGGGGTTACTCAGACGCACTCACTCAATTATGTGCACTCACCCCCGTACCCCCGTGCTCACACAGATTCACAAGTACGCAGTTGCACACTAACATGTTTGCACTCACACCCCCACGTCGCAACCAACATGTCCACACCCACTTGCACATCATGTTCACCCTCACAAACCACTTGCACACCAACATGTTCACACCCACTTGCACACTAGCATGTTCACTCTCATGGCCCACTTGCACACTAACATGTCCACACCTATACAAACCATTTTGCACCAAACACGTTCACACTTACACACCAACATGTTTGTACTCAAACATGGGCACATGCACACACTACCGTGTTCATAGTCACACATGTCTGCCCCCACACTCTCTCACCCACAGTCTCATATTCATGCAGGCCCACACACGCACATATGTACACACACGCACACCACTGTAGAGTGATCACAGCCTTCTGCTCTGACTTCTCCTTACTGGGACCCAACAAATGGACCCGGATCAGCTACCTTCCCAATTCATATCATAAACAGGAAAAATGACTCCTTTGGACCTACTGGCTTTAGAAGAGCACCTTCAACCTAGTTGAAATGGAATTTTCTCCAGCTAAGCCTCAGACCTCTACTGAGGGTTTCCGGAGTCTGGCAGCTTCGACAACTACCTGGATGCTCATTAATCAAAACTCTTCCCAGGTCCCAGCCTCACAGAGTTGGACTCATAGTTCTGGGTGGGATCCAGAATCTGGATTCCTAATAGCTCCCCCGAGTGACTCTGAGTCTACCAGTCTGTGGGCCAGCCAGCGTTGGGAAGTCACTGGAGCAAACTGAAGATGTCTCCTTAAGGATAGAGCAGACCTCTGGCGTCCAGGGGATAAAACATGCTGAGTGTCACTGCATAACGAACCATGCACCCCTGTCACTTACTGCGTAACGAACCGTGCACCCCTAGAAGACAGGCATGGCTGAGTCGCCTTTTAGTGCTAGTATCTTACTCGTACTAGAAGATCCTCCATAAGTGTTTGTTGGAGCCATTTGCCATCAGAGGAGGGAGCACCAGCCAATTCCAAATCATTGCCAACTCCGCAACTACACAGGGTTTCTCACAACTTTGTCTAGACCTTAGCAGCATAAAAATTGATCTGTGCCCGAGGCTACTGCTACCCTCATTCTGACTTCATTGATTTGGGCCCACATCAGGAATTTTTGCAGCTTCCCAGGTGATTCTAATACATTGCTAAGGTCATCACTGTTCCAGATCAGAGGCTGGCAAACATTTCCTGGAAAGGGCCAGGTTCTGAGGGTCACAGGATCTCTGTTCTGCCCTTGTATTGCAAAAGTAGCCATGAACAATGTATAAACAAGTGGGGGTGGCTGGGTGTCAATAAAACTTTATTTATAAAAACAGACAGTGGGCCACATTCAGCCCGCAGGCTGCAGTTTGCCAATCCCTCTTCTAGGCTACCCTAGCTTCCTAAAATATGTGGTCAGAATCATCAGAAGGATGTTTTAAAACATCTGGCCCCTTTTATGGTCTTCTCCTAAGTCTGGGTGCAGGCCTAGAAATCAGTATTGATCAGAAGCATCCCAGAATTGGGAACCCTCCTGATATCGAGAGCCAGTGACCCGCATGTAGAAATACCCGACCCCACCAAGGCACTAATCTCTCTCCACGCTCTCACCCGGCCAGGTCCTCTACTCCAGGGGTGTGTCAGACGACTCGGTCTGTGTTGCCTTACTTCTCTCTTCCCTTTATATTCTTTGTGCTTTTGTGTTTCAAGCTATTCTCAGACATCAGTTACTGAGTCACACCAGTGCGAGGGGAGAAGTAGTGCCAGGCCTCTCGGCCCTAAAGGGTGGGAAGGAGGTGGAGAGGCAGACGGGCCCTCCTGCTGCCTCTGGGGACCACAGGAGGGTGGTCAGTTCGAGGCTGCCGCGGAGGACACTGTTCATACCCCGCCCCTACTACCATCCACAGGCATGACTCTGGCTCTTTCTGGGCCCAAACTCTGGGCCTCTCTGCCCTGCTGGTTAAGGCTGGCTTATTTTCACAGGTGAGGTGACAGGAGCCTCTTCCAACTTTCTGTTTCATGATAAGATACTTATCTCCCTGGCCTTCTCCAAGCTCCAGGGTGATGGCTCCGTGGAGGCCTCAGCCTCTGCTCGGTTGTTCTTAATTAAATCTGAAATGGACTTGAACAAGAGAGCTTTGGGAGCTTGGTGGGCTGTGGGCCAAGGACCCAAGAACTGCCACAGAATAGCACCACCTCCCACAGTCCTGATCCCTGGGACATGTGTACAGATTATGGAGAAATCCTCCTGCAATGAACTTATGTTAACTCTTTCGCCTGGGTGCTGGATTTCAAAAGCAACCACAGATCAAGGGTGGAGGATCTGGCTTGGCTTGCCAAATACATGGAGGGTGTTCTGGGGCCTCATGGGTCAGGATCCCCCAGATGTCCCAGTGGGATGGCCAGGGGTCCTCAAGTTCTGAGAACGATTCACCCTCCCAACTGTATCCGCCTAACCTTTACTAGAGGGTTTTTCCCTTTAAGTGATGCAAGGAATTGGTATATTCAGAACAGAATATCTGAGGCTTGGGGTACTTGGGAGGCTCAGTCACTGAAGCGTCTGCCTTCGGCTCAGGTCATGATCTCAGGGTCCTGGGATCGAGCCCCATATTGGGAATCCCTGCTCAGTGGGGAGTCTGCTTCCCCCTCTCCCTCTCCCTTTGCCTCTCCCCCTGCTCCTGCCCTCTCTCTCTCTCTTTCTCTCAAACAAATAAATACAATCTTAAAAAAAAAAAAAAAAACAGAATATTTGGGCTTAAAGGAAGAGAATGGGATGGGATGGTACCTGGCTTCTAGGGACAGGGACGAGAAGTCTGGGGCTGATTTGGGGTCAGCACTCAGGGCTGAGCATTTCCTAGCACCTCCATATGGACAGAACAACGACAGGTGATAAGGAACACCGGGCACCCATCGTACACACAGAAAAGCAGTAAGTGTCGAGCATTGCAGGCAGAGCAGCAGGTAATCCCCAGTCCTCACTCCACACACACACACACACACACACACACACACACGTTTTACATACACTCTTTATTGAATCATTACAATAACACAGAGGGTCACCATTATCTCCACCAGGAAGTGAAGAAACCAAGGCACAGAGAGGTGGAATAATTTGCTCCAGGCCAAACAGGTGGTAAGTGACGGAACTGGTATTAGACCTTGGGTTAGCCTGTCACCAAAAGAACTGAAAAATGTATTAAAGGTGACAGGATACGCCCCCTGCTCACAACTGGAGGGCATTTTTAAGGCAGCCTAGGAGCAAATGCAACGTCGCACGTTGGGCTTTGGAGGGAGCTCAGCGTGGGAGCAGGTTATTAGGGCGATTGAGGACGTGGAGAAGGAGAGTTAGCGTGGACCTCCAAACGCTGTCCCCTCCCTATAATTGCAGAGCACCAGTGTGCCTGTATCACCCGAGGGGCACATGCGGAGCGACATAGTGGCCCACGGAGCAGGTAAGGACCAGCGGGTGCTGAGACCAACCCTGGGCCGTGTTGCAAGCGTGTGTCCCTCTCTCTTCCTCCCCTGGGGCTGCCAATCCCATCTTTTAGGGTTTGTTTCTGACCATCAGCCTTTCTTTCTCCTCAAGTCTCTCTTTGTTTTGCTTCTGTCCCAAAAGAAGGGGATTAGTTAATATGGGGAGTTACTTACACTGTGTCCCCCCCTCCCTCAACATTCACATGTTGGAGTCCTAACTGCCCTCCCCATAGTCCCCCAGAAGGTGACTATATTTGGAGATGGGGTCTTGATGGAGGTGATCAAGTCAAGGTGAGATCCTTATAGGGTGGGGCCCAACCCAATATGACTGGTGTCCTTATAAAAAGGAAATCTGGACATAGGGGTGCATAGAGAAGAAAGATGACGTGAAGAGCCATGGGGACCAGACGGCCGTCTGCAAGCCGAGGAGTGAGCCCTGGATGGATCCCTCCCTCGGGGGCCCTCAGAAGGAGCCAGCCCTGTCGACCCCTCAATTTCAGACTTCCAGCTTCCAGACTATAAGATGACACGCTTGGTGAAGCCACCTAGTCCGTGATACTTTGTTATTGCGGCCTTAGCAAACTCATGCAGTGATTCCTCCCCTAGTGTTGGTCAGGGTTCCAACAATTTCAGGAGCATTTTAAGTTTCAAAGAAATGCATCGGAGAGGAGGGCATCTGGGGCCCTCTGAGCCGTGATGGGGCAAATGTTAGGGGTGGGGGCTGCAGATCTCTGCAGGCCTTGGGCCCCATTTCGCTCACTGCCTTAGTCCCTTCTGAGAACTTGGTGTCTGTTTAGCTGCTGTAGTTTTCGTATCCTGGAAACTGAGCAATGCTAGCGCCACCACCCCGAGCGAGCAGGGCTCCCTAGAGCTGTGACTTCTGGAAACAGAATGTTCCTGGTTTCCAGAAGGTTAAAAAGTTCCCTGCAGTCACTTTCTCTGAGCAGCCGAGGAGTGAGTGTCCAAGCTCCGTTTGGGCTTTATTATGCATTTCTGCAGCCTGGAGTGTTAAGCACGCGGCCTGCACGGAAAACTGCGCCTTTATTTATTTATTATTTTATGTAATTTTTTAAAAAAGATTTTATTTATTTATTCATGAGAGATACAGAGAGAGAGGCAGAGGCACAGGCAGAGGGAGAAGCAGGCTCCCTGCAGGAAACCTGATGAGGGGCTCGATCCCAGGACCCCGGGACAATGACCTGAGTTCAAGGCAGATGCTCA
Source organism: Canis lupus dingo (assembly GCF_003254725.2). Lineage (NCBI taxonomy): Eukaryota > Metazoa > Chordata > Mammalia > Carnivora > Canidae > Canis > Canis lupus. Next base: position 8,344,886 of record NC_064251.1, read on the forward strand.
ATCACTGAGCCACCCAGGCACCCAGAGCTGCACCTTTAAATGCAGCAGTGAATGAATAATTTGGGTGAGGTTTGGGAAATCTTTGCCAGGGTCTTTATCTGGGTCTTCTCCGGGGCAAGCCCAATTTATCTGTGTAGCCATGTACCGAGGAGAGAGCCACGAACGAGTGTGACGCTCTTGGCATCCATCTAGGGGGGAAAGGCCACAGTGAAAGCGGATTTTTCAGATCTAATGATCTTTGGGAAAGGGCAAGTGTTGATTTCCTGCCCCCTGCTTGTCACCTGATGTCTGTGGTCCTCCGTGAGTCTGTTCCCATCAATCTTAGATTGTCCATGGGGAGGGCACAGTCATGCTGCCTGCATACTTCTTCCCAGAGGCTTTTGTCCTCCTAGCGCCGAGGAGGTGGTTTTTACCAAACTTGAGCTCTCATGAGCATGTGGGGATGTTGTGAAAATGCAGATTTCCTGGCCCTGGCTCTAGAGGACCTGAATTCTTGGATTAGGGGGAGGGCCCAAGGATGTGCATTTTTCACAAGCACACCTCCCAACAGCCCCACTCCCATGGGTTGAAACGTGTGCACTGCAGTTGGGGAACATTCTCTTAGGATCAGGGGCCACTTGCTATATTTTTCTTTGCATTTTCACAAAATAAAACAGAAGACCAAGGGTTGTGAAAAAGTGAAACTGGCAAATGTCAGGGAGGAAAAAATATCTTTTGCTGAAACTAGCAAGTCAATTAAATGTTGGTTGGATTGAATTGGAAATTGGATCCCAGCCACTATAGGAATTTTTCTTTTTTATTTTTTTTTTGAGATTTTTTTTTTTTTAGAGCAGTTTTAGGTTCGCAACAAAACAGAGAGGAAGGTACAAAGATTCCCCATATACCCCTGCCCCTCGCATGTACAGCCTCCCCCACTGTCCACACCCCCCACCAGAGCAGGGCATTTATTATATAATCCATGAGCCTCCACGGACGGGTCATTATTCCCCAGAGTGCATGGCCTATGTGAGAATTTACTTGTTGTCTCGCACATTCTATGGGTTTGGACGAAGGTATGAGGACATGTATCCACCATGACAGTGTCATGCAGAATAGTCTCATTGCCTCCCCCAAACCCTCTGTGCTCCACCTCCTCATTCCTCCCTTCCCTTAACCCCTGGCAACCCCTCATCCTCTTACTTTCTCCATAATTTTTCTCCTTCTCAGAATGTCACAGAATTGGAATTTTACCATATTTGTCCTTTTCAGATTGGCTTGTTTCACTGAGTGATATGCATGGAAGGACCCTCTGCGTCTTTTCACGGCTTGATAGCTCATTTCTTTTTGGTACCGAATAATATTCTGTTGTCTGGATGGACCACAGATTATTTATTCTGTCGTTTGTTTTTTAAAAGACACCAAGGTAGATGGTACGTTTACATTGGCCATGGATCCCTTTCTTTCCTTCTTAATAATAAAGAACTGTAAGAGTCTCAAGCTTTATGATGTTTGATTGATGAACCTTCCATCATGGATACATGTTTAGTCACATGGATTCTTTTGCTTTTCTTAAGATTGGGAGGGAGCTTGTTAATCACAGATCCTGGACTCTAACCTAGACTGAGATACCAGGGTAGGTGGACGAGGTCACCTATGTGGCCATCCTGAAGCCTGCAGGTGACAAAGTGGTGGGGAGCTGTGTGGAGGTCAGTGTCCCCAAGGAGACACAGATGTGGGGTTCATGCACCAGCTCTTCTGCATTGTCCTTGCACATTGTATTGTCCCAAGGGGCCAAAAAAACAATGAAGTCTTGCCAGCCAGCTGAGTTGCTGTGTCTTAGGTAACCTCCTTGCTGTCTCTAAGCTTTGGCTTGCTTCTCTGCAAAACGGCGGTACCTGAGAACTGCTCTAAGTTGGACATTATATGGCGTGACCACATCAAAACCAGGTCAGCACTGTGACCTCACTGTTCCCATCCAACCTGCCCCGGACCATTTATCAGCCTAGGTCGAGAACAGCGTGAGACGCAGAGTAGGAGCTCAGTATATATCTATAGATGGCTCCTTGGTTCCTAGACCTGACCACTCTTGACCTGGCGTATTTCTGAAATACCGAAGTAGGTTAGAAAGGAAGGAACTGGAGACAATGATTTTTCTTCCTTAGGGGTCCCTCTCCTTTTTCGTCAGCCCCATCCAGCTGTGGGTACCCTGGACCCCCCGAACCTGGAGCCAATTTCTCTCCCACTTCTTCTGACTCATATCTTTCATCATGTCTCAGGAGAACAGTCTGTCACTCGCTCCTTCTCCTGGTGAACAGGAGGGCCTGGGGCAGAGAGAGCTGGAACTCAGTGCAGCCGGGACCGGGCCTAATCCTGGAGCAATTAGCAAAGCTGGGAGGTCGGCTTCTAGCTCGGGCCCTGTGCACACATTTGGGTGAAGGAAGTTTCCTGCTTTCCTAACCACCTTGTCCTCTTCCCCGTGAAACATTAATTAGGAAGAAGGAAACATCCTCGCCCCTCTTCCCTCTCCTCCTTGAGCTGCGACTCTGAAGGACACGACAGATGACTTGCTTTGCTGTGGAGGCTTCTGCATTTTTAACAGGCAGTGCACAGCAGCGAGGGGCACACTCAGGGCGAGTGTGGATGTTTGGACCACTGGAGTCTCACCTCCCCCCACACCTCCAAACCTCCTTTCCTTGAGATTTCCAGACCCGATCTTTGCTGAAAACCCAACGAGAACCCTTGCCAATGTGTTCAGGAGAAGAAAGCTTACTGTAGATGGGCTTTCCAGTGCATTCCTATAATTACAGCTTGATTCTAAAGCACTAAATGGTTATTATTATAAAACCAGTGTGTTTGCTGCCAAGGCGATAGGAAAGACACCCCACAAGCCACACCAACATGAGGGTCAGGGAAATCAAGCCTTTTTATTGGATTTGAGAGTAAGGCATAACAGTGAGAACAGAAGGCGGGAATCTTTAGCCATGCATGCAGACTCACAGGTTCTTAGGGGGACACAAGAGAAAGAAGGAAAGAAATGGAGGAGAAAAACACCCTGGGACTGGCTACAGAGAGGAGTGACTTGGAGCGCACAGACGCGAATCCAAATGACCATTCGCCAGGGTTCTGGAATATAGAGACAGCTGTGATGTTGAAATGTAGATTTCCCCAAACTCGTACTCATTTCAAAGTGTTTATATAGCTCACTATGTGCCAGGCATTGTCCCTAACCCTCTACATATACTAACTCATTTAATTAAATTTCCGTTGAGTTTCACAGTTTCTGGATTTATCGAATTTTCACCGGGAGACTGTTGGTGAAATCTGTGATCACTCCTCACCCAAAGAAGCTCTTGGAACGGTGACAGATCATTCTAGATTCCAGCCCACAGCTTCCCTGTTAGCACCTGCACCTCTGTTGCCTGACCTTTCTAGTTCTGAGAATGTTTAACCCTTTGTCTACAGGACAGAATAGGAGGGGGGAGGGAGGAGAGCCCGGAGGGTAGAGGAGGAGAGAGGATGGCAGTGGGTTGGGGGAAGGCTCCAGACCTGAAACAAGCTCAGAGGAATGTGGCAGCCTAATCAGTTGAGACTCTTTTTCCAAAGACCTACCATCTAAGCAGCAGGAGAGAGGTCTGTTGGAACCAACCAGGCAGCTGAGAAGCTGCTGAATTTGCCACGCCTCCTCCTTAGCTCCCTTCCTGAAAGTTCCTTTCACGGCAGCAACAAGCAAGGAAGTTCTGATGAGCTAATGCTCAGAGGAACTCAGTAGGAGGGGATCATCTTTCTTGCCAGGGCATTTTCCTACTCTTTGAAGGAAAAAGTTTTAAAGAAGGACCAAACTCAGGCTTGATGCAACATAAACAGGGCACATGGTGGCATTGCTTTGACACTTGGACAGGTCTCTATCTAGATCCAAGGCCCCTTCTGGCCTTCCCTCCGTTCCTGGCACCATCAGTGCCTTGGACCCATCCAGGGGCTGACTGCAGGGAGGTGAAATTTCTTCCAGGAGCTCTTTGCTGTGGTCCCTTTGCTTGAGTGAGGGGCTGGTTTTGAAGGACCTCAGAACAGGGTGGTAGAAACACGAATCAGAAGTCCTATTAAGAGTCAGAGGTCAAATTCTGGGAGGTCCCCCTCAGGGGGCCAGAGGTAGGATACTTTGGAAGAGTTCCGAGCCCAGTCGTGCTTGAGAGGGCACCCAGTTTGGGATGAAGCAGAAAGCACCCAAGGCAGCCTCCGGGAAATGTCGAGGAGGTGTGATCTTCCCTTCAGTGTTGGGGGGATGGGGTTCAGAGGCAGGCAGGCAGGTGTTCCTAGAGTGAAGCAAAAAAGTCTCTGGTCACTGTTAAATGACCTAGTTCGTGACAAATGCCTAACAGAGTGCCAGATATAAAGGTTCATTAGGTTGGTTTCTAGGATTCTATTTTGTTAACCAAAGTCTTTAGAGGTCATAATAAAATTCACTTCTGTTTGGCCCACTTGCCAACAAATCCACGGTGACATTTGCTTGAGGTAGCAGGAAATAGCTGGGTATGTTTTCTTCATCCTGGCCTGATGGTCTTGGAGTCCTGGACCAGTGGTGGGTCTGTGCTCGTTTGCATGGCCCAGAAGCACAGGCTGTCGAGTTTGGGGAACCATCGAAAGATCTAGTTTCGGGTTTGGTGATTCGAAAGAAGAGTCACCTAGAAGGTGGCACTTGTCTTTGGCTGTTCTCCAGGAGTAGTTTGACAATGACTTGGAGAGGGAATGGGAGACGCTTGGTTTATATATGTTTGAACTCGACGTTCCTTTGGTGTGTCTAAGGGGTGGGTTGGGGTAGCAGAGTGGGTGAAGACCCAGGAGATGGAGAGTAGGGGGCTTCTCCCTAGGAAGTCATCCAAAGCAGTATTCTCTAACTGCAAGTGCACCCCAAACTATATTAAATGGTCTAAAAAATTTTGGAATTCTTTGCTCTATAATAAGTGATGACATGATAAATTCTTTTTTTTTTTTTTTCTCTTGAAGCCATTTCTCTCATGCTACCTCCTTTGACATGGCTCTGTTCCCAGGAGACTTGCTTGTCCAGAGGTTTGAAAAAAAAAGAAAATATCTTAGAAGCTGAAACACCGGATTGGAATCGGGGTGCGCCCCTTCCTGGTCGGCTCCCCCTGCACACTCTCGTTCCCCCAGCCCAGGCTTGGGTTGTTGCTAAGTCATATAGCCAAGAATCTGCAGGCAGTGGTCACCTGGCCCCGTCTCCCATCTCTGCGGGACTGAGACAGCCGCCGATTCCTGCCATGACCAACAGGAAGAATCAGTTTCAGGAAATTTGAAGTCATGGTAGAAAGGATCTGTGGGAGCAACAGCTTAGCACATGGGGGACTGTCTGTTCTCTGGGTGCAGACCAATCTGCTTCAGGAGCCACAGTCCAATGGGTGGCCAGATGCTCAAAGGCAAGACCTTTATTTTTGAGGTGGTGAGGAAATGGAGTCAGAGGCTCAAGGAGGCTTAGCACACAGTGAATACTCCGTGGATTTGGAGGATGATTTGACTTTAAATCCCATACTTCAAATAATAGGAACTCATGCATAATCAAGGGTCTTCTTATAGTAGTCCCATGCTAGTTATATGATCCAGTTTGCAAAAATCGTATTCTAGATAAAGACCTTCATATTTGAACCTGGCTACATTTGTTGCTGTGGTCCCCTTCTCCTTCCTTCTGCTGGCATATTTCTTCTCAGTTGTATATATTTGAGATCAAAGACTGGGAGGGGTGTTTCTTCTTTTATTTCATTTATTCATGTATTCACTTCACACAGTTTTATGGGATCACTATACCTGAGTCCAAGCCTTTGGAACATAAAGGTATAAGAATGTGACTCCTCCCTTGGAAGAAAGAAAGGAGTAGATAAACAACGCCAATGCCATGTGACTGAGCACCAGAATCTTCTGGAGAGACTTCTAGGAGATACTTCTCAAGAGATGAGATCCTAGAGTAGAGACCCGCACCCCTCCACCTCCAGTGGAGATCAGAAGGAGACAGGGTTAGAGATGAGCTATCTTAGACAGATGAAAAGCCAAATGTCAAGGTACTGAGGTAGTTAGAGCATGGAGTGGTGAGGAATTACTAATGCCTGGAGTATCACATGTGGGTGGGGTAGGGGGGCCATGGTGAGACAAAGCCAGACAGGAGTGAAGAGGTCAAGCTCACAGGAAGCCTAATGCCATGAAAAGGAGAGTACCCTTCATCCTGCTGTCAGTAAGGAGCCAGTAAAGAGCTTTACGTGCATGGGGATGAGAGGCTCATGTTTGCACTCTGGAAGGATGACTCTGGCATCATGCAGGATATAGAGTATAGGGAATTAGGCTGGAGGCAGGAAGACCAGATAAGGGCATTTTCCAAATTCCAAGCAAAGGAACCTGACAGTAATGGCATGCAGATGGTGGTGCAAAGGTGGGTAGTTGAGACATTTTGGGATCAACTAGATTTAATTTTCAATTACACGTGAGTAATCAAGGAAGCATGGGTCTTGGTTTTCTTACTCGGACAAACTGTGGTGGGTGGTTCTGTTCATGGAGGGAGACAGTGAGGAGATGAGGGGAGCCAGTGGTTAAGGGGGGGGTCTCTGAGGTCCTCCGGGGAGGTCTTGGTGTAGATATCCAGTGCACTGCTGGCTCTGGGGGTATGGGGTCCAGGGAAGGAATGTGTGTGGGTGGGGACTGTCATTTAGAAGTCATTAGCATGTGGGTGGTGGGTACGGTCTCAGCGTGGGTGAATTCCCCCTGGGACAAAAGGTAGTGGCAAGAGAACTAGGTCTTGGGAAACACTCACATTGATGAGATGGGGAGAGAAAGAGAAGTCCACATAGAGCTAAGGGGGTGCAATAAGAGTAGAAAGGAGCCGGTTAGGAGATAGTGGCCAGTGTCTGAAAAGGAAGTGAGGGGACATTCAAAGGAGGATGCGTGGGCACCTGGGTGGCTCAGTGGCTGAGCATCTGCCTTTGGCTCAGGTCGTGATCCTGGGTCCTGGGATCGAGTCCCGCATCAGGCTCCCTGCAAGGAGCCTGCTTCTTCCTCTGCCTGTGTCTCTGCCTCTCTCTGTGTGTCTCTCATGAATAAATAAATAAATAAAATGTTTCAAAAAAACAAAACAAAACAAAACAAAATCAAAACCAAAGAGGATGCGTGGTTAACATGGAAAACATAGCAAAAAGGGCAAACAAGGACACTGAAAATCACTTTAGTCTGGGAGTTAGAGGCTGAGTGGGATCTTAGAGAGAGTTGTTTCAGTGCAGAGAAGGAGGGGACACATCCAGTGAGCTGAGGGGCATTGACAGGTAAGAAGGTAGCTACCCTAAATGTAGGCATCACTGTCGAAAACCTGGTAGTGTGCATGCATCGAGACAGGCCAGCGGTTGATAGACGGATAGGTAGATGATAAGTAGACAAGGAACAGTATTTAGAAGGGATGCAAAATTAAAAGACTCTTTAAGATTGAAAACTCTTGAATATGTCAACAGACCGACAGGAAGAAGTCAATGGAGAGGGAGAGAAGGAAAAAATGCAGGGAAGTTTTATTGGAGAAATGGACACTATTTGTGGGTGCTTATTGGATGGAAGGTACAGGTTCCACTAGTATTAGAGATGCAGGAAGGAGGCACAGGGGCAGGGAGGGTTGGGTACCAAGGGAGGAAGTTCATGTCCACTTGCCTCTTTTTTTCTTTCCTTTTATGTTTCAGTAAAATAGGCGAGGTCCCCTCTACTAAGAAAGAAGGGGCTTCGATTCTGGCATCGCTGTGAGGAAAACAGGGTGTGAGGTTGATGGGTAACTTGCAGGAGGAGGGCTGGGCGCTAAGGAAGTCATCAGGGCTGGCTCCTGGCACGTCGTGGTCCTGCCCGTGGTGGGGGGGGTGGTCTGTGAGCAATTCTCACTGGGTCCCTGGCCACTGGGCTGGGGTACGGGGGGCAGAGCAGATCTGTGGTTGGCCTGGTGTGCGAGTGGGGCTGGAGGTGGAAAGACACTGGCATTGTTTTAGTCGTTGGCAAGAGTGTGGCCTTGGCCGAATGGGCTTACCTGGGAAGGAAAGGACAGGGGGGAGAAAGATGACAAAGTGAGAGAAAAGGGAGGAGTCTGGAGTCCAGAGAGCATGATGAGGTGAGAGATTGAGCAAGCGAAAGAGCTGGAAAGAGGGGACGTTGTGTCAGAGATCTCAGGTTTTAAATGTCAGAGGTGGGACTGTTTGGGATGACGTTAAGTCCAAGACATGGCCATAAAAGTGGGTCCATGAAGAGCAAAGACAGGGATGGGCATTGAAACTGGAGTCAAGGAACCAGAAAGCTGCCATGTCCCCTGGACTTCAGCCACTGTCCCTGTGGGACACTTGCAGGGACGGTCATGGGAAGAGGCCACAGGGCAGCACGCGTGACACTGCAGGACCCAGAGACGTCAGAGATGAGTCTCATTTTAGTGAGAAAGACGCAACAGTTGGAATTCTTGCTACACTTGGTCTCCTGAGCAGAACAGATGAGGGGTGGGTGGGCCCGTTCCAGCTGGTTCCGTCGCCCTGACCCCTTGGACCTCGGCTCACTGTAACAGTCGAGGGGCAAAGCTGGTTGTTTCCAGCCTACAGAGTAGTGGAAACTTCAACAAAGACGATCGGCGACTTTGCCTGAAATGACACCACCCTGAAGGGCTGACCTCCAGCTCTCTCGTCTCCCCGGCCTGGCTTCCCCTCTCACGCATGACCTGCTGCACCAGCGCTGGTCCCCACAGGCCTCCTCGATGCACACTCACCAGAGATTTGGTGTTGAGATTCGACACAGGGACCTGGAGGGGAATTTCCCCAGTTGGCAGAGAGGTGTGAAAATCAGGAGGGAATGTTTTTCCTGCTCGGCAACAAGAGGTATCAGATCATTGCTTCTTGTTTCTCCCTCCAGCTCTGTTGCTATTTATGTACATGTATCGGTTCCATGACAATACCTTTTGCTTGGAAAGGGCCTTCTCTTACTAAAAGTCAAAAAAAAAAAAAAAAAGAACCCTATATTTTTTCATTCCAGAAGTAGACATGTTTGGCTCTCTTTCCACTTCCACTATCATATAAAAAAAAAAAAATCTCTATATGCCTTTACCTCCCACCAATCTGACCCCTGCATAGATGGGAGGTCCTTGAAGGTTGGGATCTACTGTCTCATTGATTGTAGGACCTTCTAAACTCTTCCAGGCCTTAGCAGAAGGGGAGCGTGTTTGGTGAATGAATAAGCCATGTTTACTGAACAAATGATGGTTTTGCCCATCGCTCCACGCAGATGCTTTGAGGCTTAAATAACTGTGAGAGGGTCTATCCTGCCCCGCTCCCATCTCTTACCCATTGTTCTCCATGGTAAAGGCCACATAGATGGCAAAGACAAAAAAGATCACGTCTCAAGATAGCTGGGTTTAATCTTGGCTTTACCACTGGCTGTGGAGCCTAAATCTTCGAATCTCTGAATCTAAGTTTGTTCAGGTGAAAACGAAAAGAAATAGCACCTCCTTCGTTTGATTATTAGGAGGCTTAAATTTGGTGACGTGTAGCCTGGTAACCAGAATCTAGGAACAATTAGGAAAAGATTCTTTCTTGACTCCCATCCATACAGAGATCCATCTACCTGTATTTTGGTCTCAAGGCAAGTCTCTCTGGGACATTGAACTGATTAAGAAGTGGTTCCTACAGCTGTGGAGAGCTTTATGCTCTGTATAGAATTAATCCGGGACTGATTTCATAGATCAGGACCTGGGACACACCATGTTCTGAGGATAGTAAGTAGCTCAGATGCCCTTGTAGGGGAATTGAGGCTGAGGATAGAAGGTTCCCTATAAATCACTGTCTCGCCTGTCACCAGGCTGTAGTTTGATTAAGAACCCAACAAGAGGAAACTCTTTCTTAAAAGGGAGGAGGACACATGCTCATGGTGGCCAGGACCCTCAACCATCAGGAGAAGAACACTAGAACTTACTTCTTGCGGGTATTCACCATGTCTCTGGCACTGTGCTACGTGCTATTTATGGCATCTTTTAATTATTTAACAACACTCCTTCAAGGAGGTGGGAAAGCTGGAATCCTGGAGGAAAGGAATTCCGGATATGTCAAGCTTTCAGACTACCTCTGAGTTTTAAAATATGTGAGTACGGATTGCATTGTGCAAAGCCGTTTTATGCAATCGGGATTGAAAAGCATCAGAATCACGGTAGTTGGGCATGTTCCAGGACATTCTCTGGACTAACCACAGACCGTAGGACACAAGAAGTCAGGGATCTCAATTGTTTGGCTCATCCTTATATACTGCTTAGCAGATGACAGCTGCTCAGTACAGATTTGATGTTTGGAGCTGCAGGGGCCATTTTGTGACCATGAGGAAAAGTGTGGAAAATTTCAGGGACTGTGACCCAGAGCCCAGACATATTCGAGCTGCCAAATTAACTCACCCTGGAACTGCCTACCTTCAGACCTCTTATTCTATGACATAATTAAATGTATTAGTTTTTAAGTCATTTTTCTCGGGTTATTTTTTTTTTTAAATCATGGCCAGAAACATCATAATTGATTCAATCTCTAAATACGAGCGTGGGCTGGTCATTTAACATTTCTGTGCTTCAGTTGGATGAGCACAATCATGCTCTTTAATGGAGCAACACCTGATGCGAATGATGGCAGGCACCTATTGCTCAAGGCTAAATTATAAAATTTGCTGAGACCCTTGGGCAGATCTCCCCTACTTTTAAGCAAACTCTCATTTCACCCAGAGTTGGATTCCCAGCAACACGGGTGGCAGAGAATGAGCCTGGCAGTTTCGTGTTTGGTTTGTCAGGGTGCCACATGGAGCCGGGTGCCAGGGCCATGTTATGTGATCTGGGCCATCTCTCTGACCCGCCTGTTGCCATGCCTCATGGCAGGCCGGCAGTTGAGAGAAAAGCATAGTTTACATTCTTCCCTCTCCTGGAGAATTCTATGAGGAAAGACACCTGAACTGGTCTAGTGGGCATTTCCCTCACCCTTTTCCTGTTGGATCTGGAGTCTCTCAAACCTTAACTGGGGTAGGAAGGGGCATCGGTGCGCTCCAAGGCATTACCAACCATTCATTGGAGAAGACGGTGATTTGAATAAGTGTTGGGGCAGATTTTTAGGAGTATTTGCAACTGTGGTGGGTGAGCATCTGTATTTCATGCAGAGGAAGAGATCTGACTTCTTTTCCTGAAATACCCTACCCTGACATACCACCAGCTGCCCAGGAAGAACCATCCCATCCTACTGGCCTTTGTAGTAAAGATAAAGAGATGACGCAAGGCCTGGAATGTATCTCAGGAACTGCTGCTAGAAGGTTTATGAGTATTGGACCAGTGGGGGGCTGTGTTTCTAGCGCCTTCTCTTGGAAGAAAGGAGCTCTTCCTGCTGAGCCTCTGTCATGGCTCCAGTGAGCTGTAGGCCACCAGGCTCCAGGAGAGGGTCCAGGTGGGACAGACACAAGCTGCACCTCTATAGCCGCAGCCAGGTTTCCGTGAAGCAGGCTGTAGGGCAGCGAAGAAGCAAAGCCTTCCCCAGGCCCCCACTGGTAAAGTCAAGGGTGTAGGAATGGTGTCCTGGAGCAGAAGAACCAGCACCAGGACAACTGTCTTAGCCTCACTGATTATGAATTATCACAAGCTCTTTGGGGAGGAGGAGCTACATGTACACAACTGCATCCTAAGAGAGCTAAGAGACAGCCATCCCAAACCTGACATTAGCACCTGAGGCCCATTCATGTGTCACCAACTGTTCCAATAATGGATCCAGTTATTGGGGTTGACATGACTTGTTGGGGCCTGTTGAACCATCACAGTTTCTTAATCTTTCCTTGACTTCCATGAGATTGGCCATTTTTTTTTAGAAATATGTATTTATTTATTTTTAGAGAGAAAGAGTGTGAGCAGGGGGAGGGGCAAAGGGAGAGAATCTCCAACAGATTCCACGCTGAGCCCTGAGCCCCCTGTGGGGCTTGATCTCACAACTCTGAGATCATGACCTGAGCCGAAATCAAGAGTCCGACACTTAACTGACTGAGCCACTCAGGCTCCCCCATGTCATTGGCAATTTTAAAGACTACAGGCCAGTAATTCTTAGAATTCTTAGAATGTCCTTTATTTTAGTTTGTGTAATCAATGATTCTTCTTGATTGCCTTTAGGTGGTGCATATTAGGCAGACACATCACAGTAGCGATGCTGTGTTCTTTTCTTTCTTTTTTTTTTTTTTAAGGATTTTATTTATTCATGAGAGACACAGAGAGAGAGGCAGAGACACAGGCAGAGGGAGAGGCAGGCTCCCCATAGGGAGCCCAATGCGGGACTCGATCCCAGGACCCTGGGATCACAACCTGAGCTGAAGGCAGACGCTCAACCACTGAGCCACGCAGGCGCCCCTGTGTTCTTTTCATTACATCCTGACACATGATACACAACACTGAACACTTGAAGAAGGCGGATCTGCTACTAGATCCTGCCATGAGAAAGTTACGACTCTTCCCTATGTAATTAGTAAATATTTTTCCTGTGCGGAGAGGCACTCTGAGACACTGCAAATAATTCTGTTTTTCATCAAAATGTCAATTTATTTCTATAAGTGTGGACTCATGAATTCTTATTTTCCTTAGTCATAAGCCCTTGCTTGGTCGATTTTGCTATTCAAATGATCCCAGACTTGGCAAGTGGGAGCTCCTTCAACCTGACTTTCGGGGCTTTTCAATGCTGGGCAGGCCTGAGGACTCAGAGGTGTGCTGCAGAGAAGCACAGGATAGCAATGTTTCCACCTCCGTTCCTCATCACATCCCTTCCCTGCCCCGAGATTCTTGAACTGTGTAAATCCTTCCCCAGAGAACAACAGTGGCATGGTCATAACTTGTTAAATACCGTAATTAAAATAGTTCTCTTATTAACTTCGTGATAACACTTTTTCCCCCCTCCTCCTCGAAATTACATGTTAGCATTTTGTTAATTAAATTTCTAGTTCTAACAGAACTTCTTGCTGCTGCCATGAGGTTTACAGGGGGCCCTCTTCCTGGAGGGTGGGAAGGTGGCCCAGCAGGTCAGACAGGCTCTCATCTTTTCTCCTGGAAGGTTGAGGGAGGGAAACAGAAGAGATTGTCAACAGTCTGTGCCTAAGTCAGGTGGCCAGATTTAACAAATACAAAGAAAGGGCACTCAGCTAAATTTGAATTTCAGATATACAATCACCAATTTTTGGAAATAAGTATGTCCCCAAAATTGCATGAGACATGCTTATGCCAAAAACTTTACTGTTATTTCTCTGAATTTCAAACTTAGTGGCATGTCCTATACTTTCTCTGGCAATCCTACACCTAACTAAACGTTGGCTCATGGCTCCAGCGAAGAGAGAGGTTTTCTACTCTTCTTTCAATGTATGCTGTTGGCTCTATAATTACTGAATTAGCATTGGAGGCTGTTTGCATTGTTTTGATCAGCTCCTTAACGCACACAATCTCAAAAAAGATTATGTAGCTACCTATCTTACTAATACTGGTAAGATGGTAGCTAATATGGATCCATCGATGTATTGATGATTTAGACAGTGTCTGTGGGGATCCCTGGGTGGCTCAGCAGTTTGGCGCCAGCCTTTGGCCCAGGGCGTGATCCTGGAGTCCTGGGATCAAGTCCCGCGTCGGGCTCCTGGCATGGAGCCTGCTTCTTCCTCCTCCTGTGTCTCTGCCTCTCTCTCTCTCTCTGTCTATCATAAATAAATAAATCTTTAAAAAAAATTTTAAAAAAATCAACAGTGTCTGTGATGCACCAGGTGCTGTGTGAGATGCTGCAAAGACAAAAGCCAGTAAGACACAGACCTTGACCCCAAGGAGCTCACTGCTCAGAGCAGAGGTCTAGGCCTGGCCAAATCTAGCCACCATCTAGTTTTATAAATAAAGCTTTATTGGCACACGGCCTCTCCCATTTGGGTACTACAGTTTATGGATGCTTTCACCTCCAGTGGCTGAGTCGAATAGTTGTAATACAGACCACGAGGCCCCCAAACCTAAACTATTTACTTTTAGCCCCTAAGAAAAAATGTGTGCTGGCCCCTGACATTGAGGAAGAACTAGTCAATGAATGACAGGAATAATAGGCTACGAGAGATGTAAGCGAAGCACATGGAAAGCACAGAGAACAGAGTGTCTAGGCCTGTTTCGGGGGGGGGGGGGCTGTACCAGTTTGTCGGAGTGACATTGGGACTGAGTTTTAAAGGATTTGTCAAAGGGTGAGAAGGGAGGGGATTCTAAGTAGAAGGGGGGCTAAACTAGGATTCTAAGTAGAAGCAGCAGCATGGGGCAAAGGCACCAAAGCTAGTTCTGGGCCCCACCCTGGGGACAGGAAGGTGTATGGTGAGGGTTGGGAAAACATATCTTGAGGGTCTCAACACGTCAGGTATGTATGGGCGTTCATTTGCATAATGCACACAGTAGAGCTTGGAGGTAAAATTAGAATTACTATTTTACACATGAGTCACTGAAGGCTCAAAAGTGTTCATGAAGCTGTCCAAAGGCCCACAGAGGGAAGCAGGGGAGCCAGAACACTAACTCAGGGTGAACCCATCGAAAAGCTCATGTTCTCGGCATCTCCCTTGCTGCATTGCACAACGTGTGCCCATCACTTCTAACACAAACCACAGGCAGGCTCTCGGGGGCCAGGGAGCATATGTTACTCTAGAGCCGTGGTTCCCAACTGTGGATGATTTTGTCCCTTTGAGGGACATTTGGCAGTGCCTGGTGACATTCTTGGTTGTCACAACTTTGGGGGGAGTTGCTACTGGCACCTAGTGGGTAGAAGCCAGGGATGCTGCTAAACATCCTATAATCCATGGGATAGGCCCCTGCAACAAAGAATTACCTGCATATAATTTCAATAGGGCCACAGTTGAGAAGCCTTGCCCTGCATCCTTACGTCCAATACAGGGCTTGGCAAATAAAGGGATACTTGGTAATGTGTGTTGAACTGGAAAAATATTGGTGTGTTTAGGGAATGGGGGAAAGTCCACAGACCAGACATTAGTGAATAGACGACAGGGCAAGATTATAGATGAGAATGGGGCTGTCGCATGCAAGGATGGACATCAGCGAGGGTTAATTTCTTCTGGAAGCATGGTGACATCAGCGAGGCATTTTAGTTCAGGGGAGTGACATGATCAGATGGGTTTGTTGGAGAGTCACTGACTCTAGCGTGAAGGCGAGATTCAAGTAGGGAGGCCTGACGGCAGCCTTGACGAGGCAGTACCAGCGGGAAGACAGAGGCAGAAAGAATCCTGTGAGAGGTTGGAAAGTAGACTCAGCAGGATTTGGGGCGTGCGGGGCGAGGGGAAGGATCATGAAGACACTTGTTTGAACAATAACCAGACTGGCTGAGGTAAGGAATATAAAAGGGTAGACCAGGTGTGTGTGCAGGGGTGGAGGGTGCAGGTGGGGAGACTGGAGATTCTGGATTTGCCAATTCTGAGGTGGCCACAGGATTCCTGTGTTCCCATGTGGCAACTTTCAGGAAGCCACTGGGAATCTGAATCTGGAGCTTGGAAAATGAAGCTGGAAGGAGAGTATTGACCTACGTATTCATCCATGTATGCTTTCCGGTTGATGTCATTCTTTTTTAACATTGTTTTGCCCACTGTCCCTTCAGCAGACCATAAATCCTCAAGGTCAAGGATGATGCAGGGATTACGAGCTTAGACCGGATGGAGTTTGAACTCTGGCTCCACCATGTCCTAGCGACATCCATGAGGATGCTATTTTGCTTCTGTGAGCCGTCAAGTTTCCTTATCTGTAGGATGGGGGATACCTGTAAGGTTCTGGATGTAAAGCATGTAGAATGGTAACAACCTAGTATCTTACTCTCTGGTCCCGGGGTGCAATGTGCACACGTGGGCACATGCACTGCCTAGTACATCTTAGCAATGACCATGTGGTCTTGAGATTCTTGGCGGAGGTACTCATCTTTCCCAAAGACTCTTCCAGAAAGAGTGGTTACCTTTGTGTCCCCAGTACCTAGCACGGCTCCTGGATCACAGGCATGGAATCGAGAGGGCTCTATCTGAGGCTACACCACATGCCTAAGGTTACACAGCTTGTAACAGGCAGAGCTGAGGCTTGCCTTGGCGATATCGAGAGACGGAACTGTCTCCGGTCATTCTGACCAGCACAGAACCCAGAAGAACAACATGAGTTGTTAGCGTCGGAACACATGCACTTAACTTTGCAGGTGAACTCACACTCAGGACTGTATATTTTTCTTTGGGCTGGTGTGAGCATGAGTTTGCATTCCTGAAGTTTGGGTAGCTGGATGGTGACAGGTTAAGAGGCGAGTCTGAGATAGTAAACTCCTCCCAGGGGAGGTGAGAGTTAATTGGGTCTCACCTGGGCTCGGGGTTGGCCATTTCCCAGCCTGGCCCCTTGCAACTCTGGATCCTTGGAGCTCTGCAGCTGAGTCACCCTGGAGCACACACTGCCCCACCCAAACACGTCCGCTGCCTTCTGACTGGCACCATGTCTCCCCCGTAGAACAGGAACGAGCCTGCTTTCTATGGTTTGCTCAGCTGGGGATCCCTACCTGTCCACTTCTGGATACTTCTCGTGATCATCCCCATGGGGCCTCACACACAGATCATTTTCTTTTTTCAACCTGGTTAAAAACAATGAGCGAAGTAAATCTGATGCAACAGCTTTAAAAAGCACCATATTATAGATTTCAAAGTCAGTCCGAACTTATTTTTTGACTCACCCATCACCACAATTTATTTCCTCTTTGGTACGGCAAATAGTGCAAGCCAGAAGCGGGGGGGGGGGGGGGGCAGACGTAGGTTCTCCTGGTTTAAATCAACACGCATTTAAGGAGCTTCTGCCATGTGCCAAGCACCATACTCGCTTTTTCCCTGGGGACTCTCAGCAAGTGGCAGCAACATCTGTCTTATCCTTGGTGCTTAAGTAGGACATCTCCTGGTGCCCTGGGAATGCCAAGCCGTGGGGTGTTTAGGTGTGTTCTGCACTCGTCCCCCAGGGAGCTCCTAAAGATCCTGAGTTAAAATCTGCCCCCTTCTAGACTTTTAGTAGGATCCAGCTTAGGACGCGGAGCACTGCAGAGTTTTAGGACTTCCTACCTCGGCGCCCTGCGGTGTCTCATCAAGCAAGGAGGCTCCCCCCCTAAGCCTGCAGGCTCCTTGCTGTCTGACCCCAGCCATCTACCCTCGCTTCAAATTACAAGTAGGACTGGAAGCCAAGAGCCAGCCAAATGCATCATGGTTCCCACTAAGGAGACAAACCAAGCTGCCAGCCAGCAGGGCTGGGCTACAAAAGCCCAAGAAGCAGCGAGCTTATCCTGAGAAGGTGATTTTGTGTGTTTGTTTCTACATGTAGCATCTCTCTCTGTAGAGGCTACGCATTTCTTCAGCTGCCTTTCTATTTGTAGAGGAGCGGTGTCGTTGGGGTGCCATGGGGAGGGGGTTAATGCGGCATGCAACTGGCTAATTTAATTGGCTTCATTTAAGGTAAGGACACCACCATTGGTTTCGCCCCCTTTACGTTCTAATTAGCCCAGCCGTCATCTGGAGCCACAAAAGGCACTGCCGATCCAAGGTGGCACTTTATTCATTCATAAATGAGTAACCTCGGTCCGAAATGGGACCTCACACAAAAGGATGTGTGGGGATTACATTCTCAATCTACTCATGGCGTATGAGAGCAGCTTTCCTCCTCACCGCCCCCAAAACACACCCTGGAACTACAATTTGGTTTGTCAATCACTTGATATTCCCGCGATGGGCAGGGGGGCGACTCACTCAGGAGAACCCTGCGGGCCTGGGAGCAGACTGGCTCTGGGTTGTGAACTGGGTAGTTAGGGATGCAAGGTG
Source organism: Canis lupus dingo (assembly GCF_003254725.2). Classification (NCBI taxonomy): domain Eukaryota; kingdom Metazoa; phylum Chordata; class Mammalia; order Carnivora; family Canidae; genus Canis; species Canis lupus. The sequence continues at coordinate 8,362,748 of NC_064251.1, forward strand.
TTTCCGACCAGTTATTTTTGTAGCTGTGAGTTGGCTTCGGAATCCAGAAACCCCGGAAAGACAGAGCTGCCCGTTCTCTGATCTTGCAGTCATTCACTGATTCATTCATTCATCAAATGCCCGTTGCCGCCCTCCGAGTGTGGGACGGACACGACACTTCCTATGAGAAGAATGTCGGTTTCCCAGACAGTCCTGGGCATGCCCTTGTCGCGTATGTTGAGAAGCCCTGGGTGGGAGTCAGGAGATCAAATCTGTGTTTGGACTTCTCTGGCCATTTTATTTAATTGATTGCCTTTCTGACCTGGACTTCCAGGTTGCATGCTTAAAACATCACGCTTACCTGCATTGGTCCAGTAAATACTGATAAAGGGTTTCTGGAGCTCATCTTCTAGAAATGGGTGGGCAGTCTTTAAGGAAGCAAGTGAGTGAGTCCCTCTCCATCCCAGATGGGGGGTGGCCTGCCCCCCTGAGGCTCTGTCAAGGAGGGAGGACCAGGAGGCCAGCGCCAGGGCCAGCCTCCCTTCGCCCTCTGCTCTGGGCAGAGATGAAGGCCGGGCCTGGCGGGGCCAGCCCCACGCTCCCTTCTGGCTTGTCCTGGGGCTCCTTCCGCGCCCCATCCTCTCTTCCCGTAGAGGTGGGGAGAGGATGAAAAGAAGAAGAGGGACACGGGGACAAACATGACACACAAAATACCTCGCGACTTCCTGTAGGGAGGTAGCAATCTCAAGTTTCAACCTGAGCAAAAACATGCCTTCCTGCTCCCCGGCTATTACCTGACGTTGGAGCCCAAATGGGTGTTCTGTCAAGTCAGCGATTGTGGTTCAGGGTGAAGACCGACTTCTATACACATCACCATGGCAACGTTTAGGCAAACCCGCTCGGAGGCCTGAGGATGGATATTATGGGATAGCTTCCTTCCCTTTTTTTTTTTTTTTCCTTTCCTCTCTTAACAGTAGCCTTAGGTAAAGAACGGATGAATTGGATTGATTGACTTCATTTTAGACATTTCTTACCTCTGGATACATTTGCCTCTGAAATTGTTAGTGGGAATTCAGCTAAGGTGTCAGACCGAGGTGTTCTGGGGTCCTGGAGTTTTATTGATAAGTGGAGGGTGTGATTGATGAGTCAAGTTGAACATGATTGAGGATAATACTAGAGGGAGAAGCGGCCACACGTACAGATGTGTGCACGTGTGTATGTGTGTGGACCTGCACGTCTGTGTGTCACTGTGTGTATGCGTTCATGTGCGTGTATGCACGTGGATCTGCTTGTCTGTGTGTGCGTATTTGTGTGTTTGGCTCTATATGCATGTGTGTGTGTGTAACTGCATGTGGATGTGTGGATGTGGAATGCACATGAGTATATCTTTGTGTGTGTGTGTGTGTGTGTGTGTAACTGTGTGTGTATGTGTATGTGTGGATATGGATATGCACGTGTGTGTGTGTGTATTGGAGTGGGAATGGTGGCGTGACTTTAATTCAGATGCCTACATTCTCCATTCAGATGCCATCTGCTGGTCCTAGATTCCCTCCATAATGGTCATGGCCAGTGACCCCCATGTTATCTTTTGTCTGCTTAGCTGGAATTTGAGCCACAGTCCAGTGCCCCATGATCATACACTCGCAGGATCCTGCAACACCAAAATGAGCTTCCTCCAGAGGGGCCCAGAGGACATGCAGAGATAATCTGCTGCCCCTTACCCCCTCTGGGGGTTGACACTAGAGACCTCCAAAAACTTATATTTAAAGCAATGAATCTCTTGGACTTCTCTGGCCATTTTATTTAACTGATTGCTTTTCTGACCTGGACTTTAGGTTGCATGCTTAAAACATCACGCTTACTGCATGTGAAAAGATTGGTCCAATAAATACTGATAAAGGGTTGCTGGAGCTCATCTTCTAGAGATGGGTGGGCGGTCTTTAAGGAAGAACAGAGATCTCCTTTGCCAGGGTTCCATGAGCCCTACAGAGGTGGGTTTTGAGGAGGAAATGCACAGCTATAGCTGGTAGAATTTGGTGGAATCAGTTCTCCATTTTATACTCGCTCTCAATCTCCCCTATAACTAATTATAAATTTGTGAAGGGTAATTTTAATCATCTTATCAAATGGGAGAAAGAAAAAAAAAAGAGAAAGAAAATGGGATAAAAATAGGATTTTCTATTCCAAAGACAAAACGTCTGAAAAGTTACAACTTCTACAGATGTGTGCCTCGCATTTGCAAAAGACAGGTGCCTTGACAACCTTGTGGATATGGGAAACTTGAAGTGGGTGAGTTTTACACATATTTAAGGAAATTACCAGAGGAAATCTTTGGTGGTTTCTTTGTAAAATGCATGGTTTCTTTCAATATTCATTATCCAGACCTTCCTGCCTTAATTTGGATTGGAATAGAGTGTCCCAAAGCTTTGGTCAAACAAAAAAATAGGCTTGGTCTGGGTAAAAGTCAGAGTAAGCAGAAAGGTCTTTGGCACCTTCCTATCTCTCCTTTTGATACCCATTCAGCGTTTTGGGGATGCGTGGACAATTTTTCTACCAGTCTCTACAGTTCCTTAGGTCACATTTCTTCTTTATACATCAAATGCACTGGCCAAAAACTCTTTGATTATTTATTTATTTATTTATTTATTTATTTATTTATTTATTTATTTATTTATTTATTTATGGTTTGTTTGTATTTTAGAAGCTTCTATGGCATGGAGACCCCTAAGAGACTGAGAGTTTCTAGAATCACCTATAATGTATGTTCTGCGTCAATGTATAAGCTACTCTTCTGAGAAACCTGATGTTTTTTTGCCATCTCTGATAATAAACCCCTTTTTGATATCCAGATTACTTAGTCAACAACTGCAGCAGGAAGAAGTAACAGGAACTAACCAGAAGCATCCTGCAGGGAGGTACTGGGCAGAGATGGAATAAGTCCATTTTAGATGGTGGTGTGCCTTCCAGCTCCAGGTTTGAATCAACATGGAGCTCCCAGAACTCTTCCAGCTTAAAGAACTAGTGGCTTCTCTCCTTTGGTCTTTCCTGGGCTCTGATTGATTTTAGTATAACTCTGTTCTTGGCAATGTAGACTTGGAAGCCAAAAGTGGACTCTTTATACTTTGATCCTTAAGGAAACTGGAACCAATGCAAGTTGTTTATAAAAAATAAAATTAAAAAAAAAAAAAAGCCAAGGGTGAGGTCCCCGGGGGTGTGGTATGAGGATTGTGCTAGAGAAGGGAGGCCATGGTCCAAGCAAACACTGCTGAGAAAAGTCTTCCAGCTGGACTGGGTTCCTAACAATTTCTCCGGGCAAAGGGGAGATCCACTCTCAGATAAAAACGCAGCTCATCACCCTCCGAGCAGCAGCTGGGCTGGCAGCCAGGCTAGGAGAACAATGATTTCCTAGCTTTTCAATTTGATTATTAGTTCATATTTATTGGAAGCCTGTGATACACTTAGCCTTGTAGCCAACATGCAAGAGGAGGCAGCCCTAATGGGATTCATTTTTTCCTATTAAGTTTTTCCATATTTCATCAACTGAGTCAGCATCTCACTAGTTAAGAGATGTTAAGCCAAATCTCATCTGATCGCCATACAGCTACTAAAATGACTCTTGCCCTCCTTGTCATCCCAGCCGTTGGTCAGACTGGCCTGTGCATGCCCCACCCCACCCCCTACCTCTGTCAACATCTGTATCAGGGGATCCCTGGGTGGCGCAGCGGTTTAGCGCCTGCCTTTGGCCCAGGGCGCGATCCTGGAGACCCGGGGTCGAATCCCACGTCGGGCTCCCGGTGCATGCAGCCTGCTTCTCCCTCTGCCTGTGTCTCTGCCTCTCTCTCTGTGACTATCATAAATAAATAAATAAAAGTTTAAAAAAAAAAAAACATCTGTATCAATGAGGTGAAATGGCCAATGTCATTGAAAATGCCTCTTCTATCAAGGATTTCCTATTATTGCCTAGAACAAACCTCTCCAGTGTTTAATGTGGTATTTTAACTAGCTTTAGGGATAGAAGAGGAAGGAAATGGGTCAGGATGGTGAGCGTTCTTTCCTGTTTGTTTCTAATATTTACTGAGGGCCACCGTCTGTCGGACTCAATGTTTTGTGAATTCTCTCACCCCTCCTCACAAACCTCCTTAGGAGACAGGCCATGTTCTTGGCCCCATTTTACAGCTGTGGAAACAGAGGCCAGGAAAGCTATAGGACATTTCAAGGCCTGGCAGCTAATGTTTGTCTTCCCACCAACAACCTGGGCTGACCCACTCTGGATACTGCCTCCTGTGGTTTTTGGTCAGAGCCCGGTGTCCTGAAAAGTCAAAAGCCGATGGAGAAATACCAAGTAGCATCTCCACTGTTCCTCTAGGAAAATAATTGGGGAAGTGCCTATAAAACTCAGGTCTGTAGAAATGTTGATGATTAGAGGTATGACTTGCAGGGCATCTTGAAACTTGAGGCATCCATTTAAGAATGCACGCTTATGCTTGAATTTGCTCCTGAGACCAAACTGTCGCTGTCTTATTTTAAAATTGGACTTTTTTTAGTAGGGCACTGAAAACCCAAGTTGCCATGGGATAAGCTCAGCTTAGATGCATCCAGGGGGAGAGCTGCTTGCACGCTTGTCAAACAAGCTGGTGGCTGTCTGACGGTTGAGCAATCTCACCCCGTGAGTCCAAATGGAGCATATGTTGGCGACCATCCCTGGGGATTACTGGTTCTGGTGCTACCTGAGGTTGACCTAATGAGGAGTTGTTTCAACTCCTGTGTTTGCCCATTAGATGAGCTCTGGATGAAACAATTTGGGTATGAGTAAGTGCTATAGGGGTTTGCATACGAGGCCAAGATTTTTGCAATACGTTGATGTTTATTCTTCTGGGGATACAGGGATTGTGGTTTATAGCCAGATACAGAGCCATCGTAGACTGCCAGCAGTAGTGGAAGCCAAGAGCAGAGGGAGCCGATGGCAAAAACGGTGTCCTCTGGGGTATTTTAAGGCATCCCCATGGATGTCCCTGAGAAAGTCAAAGTAAAACATTTAAGTCAAGTTTTTGTAAATGACTCTGGGTCCAGAAGAAATGTTTCTCATGACAGGAGATTAATGAAACACATCGTCAGGTCCTGAGTCAGCACTGTGTATTCAGTAGGATCTTGTTGGGGGAGCTAGTTGGACAGTAGTGGGGTGATATCCTGTTTTCAGAGAGGGTAGTAGATACCTGTGTAATCTGGCAGGAGTCCTGGAGCCCATGGGTCCTTTCTAGGTGATCATCTCCAAAATAAGAATTTAGTGCAAGACTCAGGCATCATTACACTGAAATGAGGGGTTTAAGGAAGGCAGACTCCAGATTCTAGCGGGCTAGCTAAACAAGCTCTTCCTCCCTGAGCATACAGGGCTCCATAGCCTCACTCAGCATGATGCCCCCGAATGGGACAGATGCAGTTTATGCCAGCAGCCACCCACCAGTCATGTTCCAGACTGCTCTGTGGACAATGCTGGGTATGTTATCCAGGTCTACCAGTGTCGAGCTCACAGGTACATGGAAGTGTTGGTTCTTATGGACTATACTTAGCTCTACATCTGCTTAGATGATGTCAAGACAGACCTGCAATTTCCACATATTTGTTTTTGCATTCTTATGTCTGGCCCAAATCCCCTCTTTATCCCATAAATATCTTAGGTGGTGATATTTCCTGTTAACTCCATCCCCTGGACCTAATACGAGAGGCTATGAAGAGTGGGTGTGTGACCAATTTTATTGGTGGCCTGAGATCTTTCCTCTAGATGTTCCATTTACCTGCTGCGTCCCCTTGTCATTGCCCCTGTACCTGGGAGGTGACATTCTAGGACTAGTAACCAGTAATTGTTTCCGTTCCTCGTAACTCAGGGAAAGTTTAAAAACTTCTTAAATCTCACTCTCCTCACTGGTGAAAAGAAAAGAAAAGAAAAGAAAAGGGTCATTGTCGGAATTAACATTTATCTCACGCTCACATGTGTGACCTCATTTAATCCCTATGATGACCCCATGAGACTGTGCTGGGTATTTTCAGTTTGTTCTCCAGATCCACCCTATTCTGTGCCCAAGAGGCTGAGCTGTAGGGACAATATCAATAGGTTGGCTTCCTATTGATCCAAGTATCAAGCCCTTGGCTTCCAGTTGGGTTCAGCTAAGGGGCAGGAGACAAAGGTGAGCCACTCCCTACCTTTCAGAGTCACCCTGTCCAGTTGCATCCTTCCATCAGAGTTCACAACTGCTCTTTGGGCATATCACTCTTCTTCTGCATTCTTGTCCTTCAGCCCTGAGAGTTGGCCTTGAGGTAGTGCTCTATCCCCCCTAGTTCCCTACACTTTGCTCACTCCTTTATAAGTATTTCCTTCATTAACCTGTCCCTAAATTACCTAATTTGAGTGTGTCATCTGTTCCTCCCAGGACGCTGACTAATATAGAAGTCATTGCTAATGTGATTCCCATTTTACAGGCAAGAAAACTGAGGACTGAGGAGAGCAAGCCACTAAGGCTAAGGGCTCCCACCTTATAAGAGGTGTGCAGGTCCGGGTGTATCTGAGTTGAGGCCAGTGATTGATGACTGTACCTCAGGACTTCTGTGCGGTTCCTTCCTGTGTTGGCAGCCCCTGATAATGACGTCAAAAACTCACCAGCTCCGAAGCTCTGCTCTCAAGGCCTACTCATCCCTCCCACCCCGTCCCCTGAAAGGGGAATCATGCAGATCCACCTGCTTTCTCATTCCTTCATACTCAGGATAAAAGACGTGAATCTGTGTGGCAGCAGATCTAGTCTGGGATGCAGATGACATCACAGTGCCAAGAAGCCCCTTGAGGAGTGGCCGAGAAAGGCTTCGTTGGCTCTGTGCCCCTTCATCTGAGGGACACAGCATGGAGGGAGTGCTCCATGAGGTGCAGAAATCGCTGAGCTGTTCACCTTGTGCTGGAGTCATTCTTCAGAGCATATATACACTTTCAGGGGACCCGCGAAGTTGGCTCAAACCCTGTCTCGAATTTCTTCAGATCTGGGTTGATAGAAAATGCAGGTGCACATGGTTGACAGGATTCCAAGCACTCTCCTCTCCTGCTTTTGTGCATCTTTATTACACTCTTTTCCACTGATGCTTTGATACCAGTGGGTGAAGTTTTGTTAATATGCTTGATATGCTGTAAGTTCTGGATATTGTTGAAAGAAAGAATGAATGGGATGAAAGATCCTGCTTAGATCCTACATGGAGAGTATGGAGAGGCACTGGAATCACTTCCCATCACTCTTTCAGGGCACAGATTAAGGTCAGGACCAAGAGAAAAGATTTGCTGGGAATTTAATAATGGCTGGGAATACTTTCCAGACAAATAGTAAATGATAATAGTCCCATTTTTGAGAGCGTCATACTTGCCAGGCATTGTGCTGAGGTTTAATAGGCAATACCTCATTTAATCTTTACAACTCGGTGAGATTGAGAAAATTATCCCATTTTACAGACGAAGAAGGTCAGGCACAGCGAAAAAATCTGCATTGCACCCAGATATGTATTTCTAAATGGCTGCATTAGCATGAAAAGCCAAATCTGTCTTCAGACCTCAGAACTTTGGCTAATTATTCAAAACTCTGGGTTGGATGCCTGGCATTTATGGTCTGTTAATCCGATCTTGTGGGTATGGTCTAGATGCCGCCCTAACGTCCCACCACACCTATAACCTCACCACCCAAGCAATTTCTCTCCCTACATGATTCCTTCTCACCCTGTCCCCTGTTTCTTGAGGCTTCTTTCTCTCCAGTTTCCTCTTCTCATTGTGAAATGGTTTTCTCTCTGTTGCTGCCTGTCCCAGCCCTTAGGCGAGAGGCACTGAAATTGATTCGCTAGCGTTTGCCCTGACCTGTCTGTCGCATCGCACAGCACACCGGGGGATGCTTTGCCTCTCCGCCTTATTAATCATTTCAATTTGACATTGTGTGTTTTATGGTCTTTACTTCCGCCCCCACTTTGCCCCCATTCAATTATGTTTACCTTTTAAAGCAGCACTGGAAGGGAAAAATCTATTTCTCCTGCCAAATGTTAAAAAAAAAAAAAGAAAGAAAAGAAAAGAAAAAAAAAGAAAAGAAAAGAAAAGAAAAGAAAAGAAAAGAAAAGAAAAACACTCGCTACACACACACACACACACACACACACACACTCATTTCTGTCTTCAGTTTTCATCTTTAATGAATAGGAGACAAATAGAAGAGGTGAGTAAGCTCCACCTCCTTGTTTTTAATAACGAGTAACAAGGATGTTGTCCAGAGTATGAAGACCTCTAAAGCAATGTGTCTCACACTTGAACGTGTGTATAAAGCACCGAGGACATGATGTGAGAATTCAGATTCTGATCCCGTGGATCTTGGGTGGAATGTGAGAGATTTCTGCATTTCATGGCAGGGACAAGCCAGGTAAAACTCTAAGGGCGGCTCTCATGTTTCCCTCCACCCTGTTCTATGGGCCCCCAAAACCTGTGCCTTATGCTTCTCTGTTCCCCACCCCGCAGGGAAGCGTGTCCTTGCCCGTGGAGGCTCTCTCGGGCTCCCCAGAGAGGCCGCATCTCCCACAAATGCTGTTCCTAACTCAGTGGCATCGCCTTTTCGGGCTGAGGGCCTTTTATGGTTTAGGCTGGAGTCTCCCTACTAAGCCCTTCCGAGGATAACAGTGAGTTGTCACTGGCTGGGAGACAAAAGAAATGCATTTTGCTGGAGCCAGTTTTCCCCCAAACGCTAATGGTACCTTTATCTCCAGGTAATTAAAGCTCTGACTGATGAATACATAATTATGCATAAGCCGAACTGAAATGATCACCTTGGTCTTTCATCTTTTCGCTTACTTCATTTAGAGGTAACAGTCTCAGGCCTGCTTCAGAGAATAGCTGTTTCGAGGTGTCTGAGTTGGGTGGGGTCACTTGGGGGCCCAGCCGCCACCACAATTACTGCGCTGTGTGAAGGCCAGGGCTGTCTCGGTGTCCATGAGGTAGTGGCTTCTGGTGGCTGAAGGGGCCTTGGGGGAGGCATAAAATGTGTCAGGATTTGCCAGACTGTGTGGAAGTTCAAGCTGGGGCGTGTGGGTCTGGTCCAGTTCTGCCTCTGGATAAATGAGGTGACAGGGCTGGGCTCTGTCTCTGTTACTGGGGCCACTGGCCTCCCCTCTGCCCCTCCCTGTTTGGGAACAGGCTCGTCCTTCATTCCGGCTGCCCTCGAACATAGCTACCATCCCACCTCTCGTGGCTGGGCCAGGGCTGACTCCGGCCTTCTCTCCCTCTGGGCCTCCTCTCCTTCATGGGGCAGAGACAGCACTGAGTAAAGTTCCAGGTCTCCAAATATCTCATCAAAAAGAAACCAATAGAGCAACCACAGCACTCATGGGTTTTAGACACAAACTGAGCTCAAAACCCTCTTCCTCCTCACAGGAGCTCTGCACCAGCTTGTGGAAATGGAGAAGATTATCGTGCCAACCTCCTAAGGTGAATTAAGTGGAATAAAGTCTGCTTGGGTTTAGCACATGGCCTGGCTACCGTATGGGAGGGCCATCATATGCTCCTTGGGTGTGGAGAGCTACAGGAATGGTTCGAGTCTCCACTTCTGAGGGGTCCCTCCCCCACCACAGGGCTCCCAAAGCTGCTGGGAAATCCGAGGCCATGTGGGATCCAGGTCACAGTGCAATTGGGCTGTTGCCTTAAATGATTGGCATGGGTTTGCAGCTTATCCGATCTCCATAAGCACACAGACATCCGTGTGGGGGGCATGTAGCTAGATCTAAAATTGCATGATGAAATGGGGGAGTGAATCTGAAGCCATTGAGGAATATGTAGATATTTGTTGGGTAACTACTACCTGACCTGCTCCGTGCTATGTATTTTCACACATGTTAATTTATCTCCGCCATGATCCCACATGGTAGATAGTAATACTTTCATGGGACACATGAAGATACCAAGACTTGGGGGGGTGGCTCCTCCCCCTAACTAATCCATGTAGGGCTCCCCCATCCCAAGTAAGACTTTGACACCACTGTCCTCTTAGCCTCACTTTCTAGCTCCTTTTTTCTATTTTCAATTCATACACAGGTTTCTTAAATGTACCTCCCTTCACCTACTAGATAATGATTCTTCAATCCTCTTCAGGTAGGCTTCCATCCTCAGCCTTCTGGTGACACTGTCACTCAAAAGTCAACGATGACTTACCTCTTCCTTTGTCAGATTCAATCACCTTTTCTTTTTTATTCTTCCTTTCTGGCACATTCGACTGCGGATGGAAGATCTTTCCTTGGGCCTTAAGACGATGAATCATACCAATTTACCTTCTCCTTCTCTCTCTATACTCACCACTGCTTTTCCCCCTCTACTGTCTCTTTTTCCCTCCTCATACTCACGATTTTGGTCTGATTCTTCTAGCACATTCCTTAACAAACCCATCTAAGGTCATGATTTCAACTCTATCCTTTATGCTTACCTTTGCTCCAGCTTGTATTTTTCGACTTGTCCTCTATTGTGCTGCATGCATGGACACCCCAGTCGTCTTTTTGCTAGTATTGCCATGATCTCTAGCTTTGTAATTCCAAAACAGAGGTCCCTGTCTCTCTTTGATTTTTCATTCCCTTGCTGACTTCTCTGTTTTGGTCAAGGTACCATGGCCGTTCAAAGAGAAATCTCAGGCACCTTGGACTACTCTGTATCCTGACCCTCAATGTCAACTTAGTATCTGAATCCTATAGCTTCAGGTCCTGACTGCTCAGTCCTGTCCCCTTGGTGAGGCCCTGAACACCTCACACCTGGCTCATTGGCATGATTTCCCAAATGCCTTCACATCTTCCCTTAGTTCTTTAAACTGGGACACTATAAAACAGAGTGTGTATTCCTCTAGAAATGCCACTTTTTCTATACTTGCCTGCCCAGAAACCCAACAAAATCACTAACAGGTGCCTTAACATGAGTTGAGAAGTTCTTCACAATCTCCATTTTTTTTTTTTCTGACCCGCTCTCCCATGGATCATCTACAGGAACTCATCTCAAGTCAACTTAGACCACGTTCTAATTAGGATTAAGTTCAATTACCAGTAACACCATAGCCTAAAATAACCGTGACTTACACTACACAGAAGCTTGTTTCTCTCTCATTTCAAAGCCCAGGATGGGAATGATAGCTGTGCTTTATCGACTGCCCAGAGACCCTGGCTCCTTCCATCACGTTGCTCTACCTTGTGTGACCTCCATCCCCAAGCGCATCCTGGATAAAGAGTGGCCATGTCAGGTCCTGCTGTCAAATTCACAGTCCACCCAGAAGGAAGTAAGAAAAAGTGAAGAAGGTTACAGCCCTTCTGTATAAGGACATTTCCTGGAAATTGTATAGACAGCTTCCACTTAAGTCTTATTGGTCAGAATTTAGTCACTTGACCACAGCTGGGCACAAAGGAGGGGGGCTAGGAAGTGTATGCTTTACTACGGCGGGGCATTGTGCATGCCTGGCCAAGACTCAGGGCTTTATTACCAAAGCAAGAAGTGGCAACGGCTGTTGGGATCAACCAATAATCCCTAGCAGAGATAGAGCCAATCCTTTCATTTCCTCACAAAACACGGTATTTTGGTGACCATGCTGTGCTGCATCATGGTCTCCCCTGCCTGACACAGTCTCCTGTTTATCTAAGTCCTGCTTGTCAGGGAAACGCTCTGACTGAGGAGGATGAGCACTACTCCTGGAGTCACATAGAATGGGGTTTGCATCCTGATTTTTACCACTTTCTCTTGCCTTGAGACCTTGAACTCACTCAATGTCTCTGAGCCTCAGTCTTCACCTCTGTCAAATAGGATAACAAAACTCACATTGGTTATTATATGAGAATCTCATGAGGACAGTTTTGATTAAGCACATAACACCGGGGCTGGCACAGCCTGTGAGGTTGAGAAATGAAGGCAACTTGTCTCATCACCGATCATGAGATTTACTCTATTTTCTCAAAAGGCTCAACTCAAGTCCTTTTTCTTTTGCAGAGACTTTCCGATCTGTTTCAGATCAGGGCAGCATCCCTGCTGTCAGCTTTCTTATAATACAAATGCCATTTAAGACGCCCATGTGAAAATGAACATGGCCTGCTTGTAACTTATTTATTTATTACCCTTAGAAAAGTTGAAAGAATAGGGCTTTGACTTTTCTGGAATTGTTACCCTAAATTATTACTTCTTCGTGCACACATGCCCAGTTTTCTCAGTGAGATGAACTATCTCTTGAAGGTAATGCCCGTTTTAAACTGGACGTTTCCTTTGTTTTCCTTTTTTTTTTTTTTTATCCTTTTCATACCCTCCAATGCTGCTTACCAAAAAATGTGCATTTCACTTCTTCCTGTCTCCTCCTGTCTTTGATGATTTCCACAGATGTCTGAACAGCTGAAGGCAACAGGAGTGTCCAGGATAAGATTTTGAGATTTGTTGAAATTGTCCGTTATTGCTTTCCGCCGGCAGATGTGTCCCTCTGTCGCTTCCCTGTACATATCATAACACCCCGTAGCATTCTTAAAACGAACAAACATCTGCAAAGTGAGTGAGCAAATGGTTAGAGACCTGGTGTATGGTGACTGGCAATAACTCCAATGGTCAGTGAGAGAGCACAGACTTGGCCATGCATGAGCCAAGGGTGCTAAACTACATCCTGCAACAGCAAGCTCACTTAGAGGCGGCAAATGGTCCTGAAGATGCTTTGGAGGCATCTCCCCATTTTCCTTAGGGAAAGACAAGCGAATTCCTATGCCAGTTCCCTCTTTTAAAAGAATTTTATGGTTAAGGGACCTTTGGGTGGCTCAGCAGTAGGGTGCCTCCTTTCGGCTCAGGGTGTGATCCTGGGGTCCTGGGATGGAGCCTGCTTCTCCCTCTGCCTCTGTCTCTGCCTCTCTCTCTCTCTCTCTGTGTCTCTCATGAATAAATGAATAAAATCTTAATAAAAAAAAAAGAATTGTATGGTTAAGATATAAGATATTCTCCAAACTCTCTGGGAGTTGATTGGCTATAATTGATTGTCTTTCTTTCATGGACACTGCAGGGGGTTAGGATGACCTCCCAAAGGCAGTCAGATAGCAGCAACCTCCCTCAGTAATTCACCCCCTTGCCATAGTTATTCTGCAGTAGGTGGGAAGGCAACTCCCCAGTTGCGCCCCTTGTAAATGGCAGATGCTAAAGCCATGTGCCCTGTGTTGAGTGCGTACATGACAAACCTTCCAAGGTCAGAATCATTATTCCATTTTGCAAATGAGTTTAACCAAGGAGCAAGGAGGATCATACAAGAATCACACAGCTCCCGGAGGGGGTGGTGCAGAGGCAAGATTTGAACCCAGGTTTGTTTAACCCCAGAGCTTTTTTTTTTTTAAATTCTACTTTAATTCTACCTCCATGAATATTTCGTTAACAGAGAACATGTTTCAGAAAACACCCACAGAAGCCAGTTTGCTCTAGCTGGTCTGCAGATAGGACGTTTCTCTTCAGTAATATGCGGGTCAATCTCTCACCCCACCACCCCACCCGCCCTCACTGCACTCCCAGAAAACTAAACATGACACTTAATGACCAGGAGAATCTTTTGGTTTGTTCTTAGCCCAGGCCCTTGGAAGCAAGAATTAACAGTCATTGTTTATTATCTTATGTTTTAATTATTTCTACTTTATGACACGGCCTCTTCTCAAAAATCACTGCTGGGCTAGAGATGATCATCGCAGTTAGGGTGCCCGAAGGCGGGCTTGCCCAAGAGAAGGCAAACTCTCACTGAGTCAGAAGTATTTGCATTCTGTCCTCTTTCTGGCACGTAGTCTATATATTTTAGAGTCCGTAATATGCATGTACACCCATGACACACACACATAATAAACCGAGCAGATACAGTACATTATTATGCCTTGTCTAGATCACCAAATAACGTCCCGGCGGAACAAAGGCTTTTAGCAGAAAGATTGCAGAGTATGTTGTCCTTTGTCTTGCTTTTCTCTCCTCTTCTCCTTTTTGCCGTCCACCGCCCTCCACCTGCCCCTCCCTCCCTGGCTCAGAGCACTCCATGTCAGGGCTACAAAGCATCAAATTCCTCACCAGGTTTAATCTCTGCAACATTCCGGCCTTGGAGTTATTAAGAGGAGATTGTGCAGAGCCGTGATGACGGCTAGATGGAGACTTTTCCTGGATAAAAGGTCCTTGCCTGGGATTATCTTTACTTCATTTGTGGTAATCCCACCGCCCCTCAGCTGATTTTGCCATTTTGAGGGCCGGCTGGGGTGGAGGCAGGTGCAGAGACAGTGCTCAGCAGGGCTCAGGGAGTGGAAAGCCATTAGGGGAGTGGACTGGGGAGGGGTCTGAGACCTCTACTCTGGAAAGGTGGGGTCTGAGTGGGGGCCCCCCTGCAACAGCCTGGGTCAGGGGGGCATCTGTAACGCTTTTCTTCAAAATGCAAAACAAGGCCAAACCATTGGTTGGCTTTGAGGTTGATGTTAACAGCGGGGCCTAGGGCGCTGATGCGCAGCGCCTGGGTCTAATATAGACAGTTTCTCTTGTGTTGCATCCTCTTCCATGCTTTCTCCACTTGCTACCTCCAATTGTGTCTGACAGAGGCATGCCTTCCTTTCACGTCTCTCTCTCTCTCCCCAATGACTTGATTATTTCCACTCACTGTTCAAATAGGCAAAGGTGATGGGGTATATGCAAATTAAGATTTTAAAGGGCCCAAATGTAATTTGTCCTTCCTGCTGATGGAAGAGATGGGAAGTCACTTCCTGATAAGAACTTTAGATGTTGGTGGCAGATGATGGAGCAAATGAGCAAATGTCTGGCATATGGTAAGCAGGGAACAGGCGGGGGCCACTCATGGTTGATGAGGAGATTGAGACTGTGTCCCAGGAGATAGTGTGATCAAAGAGGCCACCATGCTTTGAACACCAACTGGGTGCAAAGGGTTTTTAATTGTGGCAGAGTATCAGTATTACCTGAGGAATGTATTAAATGTATAGCATCCCTGGGGGCACCTGGGTGGCTCAGTTGGTTGAGTGTCCAACTCTTGATTTTGGCTCAGATCATGATCTCTGGGTCCTGGGATTCAGCCCTATGTTGGGCTCCCCACTCAGCAAGGAGTCTGCTTGGGGATTTCTCTCTTTCCTTCCCCTTCTGCCCTCCCCCCTGCTGACTCGCTCCTCCTCTCTCTCTTAAATAAATTAATTAAAAAAATACATAGCATCCCGAGCATGCTTGTTTCAGTGTTGTTTTGTTTTAGTTTCAACAACTCGTGCTCCCAGCTGGTATGAGAACCCATAGGAAGATGAGAGGACCAGAGCAGGGAGTGAACAGTGGGCGGGAGTTACAAGACTGGTGGTCCAGCCACAGAGGGCAAGACCTCTTCTATGCGGGTAGCAATTACAAAGGGAAGGAAAAGATAGATACATGAGACATGTCAAGGAAGAAAGGGCACATTTTAGTGACTTATTGCCTGTGGGAAGTGGAGAGGAGAGACACAAAGTTCTGTGCCTTCAAAGTTGAGTGCCTGGGAGACTGGAAATGAGGGGATGGGGAATCATGGAAAAATGCTTGTATGGATGGAAACAGCGTTTGAGGGAAGATCATCCAGATATGTAAGGAGTCCCAGGGGAATGTGTGGAGACTAATGAAAACACCCAACAGGAAGCTTGGGTAGAAGTGTAGAACTTGACTCACAAACATGGGAGTCATCTGCACACAGGTCATAATCAAAGCTCTCGGAATGAATGAGCTCTCCGCGGGCTGGAAAGGAGAAAGATCACATTACTGAGCTAACACTCTACACGGAGGACTCATCACTAAAAGCAAGAGAGAGAACAAAACCCAACCCACGGAGAGCAATTATTGTGAGCGCCCAGTGAGCCCAGCGGTACCCAGCATGAGAATGCAAGGACAGTGTCTCTCATAAACGCTAGGGCTCTCCCATGGCCGTTGAGTCCTAGAAGGAACCCGGTGGCCTTGAATGTGGCTACCACGGCCTGTTTCCTCTCGATGCAGAGACCAGGTTTGAGTGTCCAACTTCCTCCTCCATGCAGGACATCTGGCTTATCAAATTTCCTCTTGATGTCTTTCCTGCAAATAAGCCACCTTGATTTCCGCCCCTTCTCTAAAACTTCTGCAGGAAGAGACCCTCACTTTGAAAGCACTTGCAGATGCCTTGAACTCGTGACCCTTGTATCTGGAACCATATTTTTCCTCCTCTAGGTTAAATATTAATTCAGTCATGTTGATGTTCTAAGGGAAGGGGCTTCAGAATAGAAGCGGTGCCTTGGTGATCTACGTTCAGAGACTAATCATGCAATTTCTCTGAGTCCCAGTTTCCCCATCTAGCTAGAAAGGAAGTGGAACTCAATCTTTTGAATCGATCCGTCACATTATCTCTCAACAGTGCTGTATTACATTATCTCACAACAGTGCTGTATTGTATTACCAAGTAATACAGATATGAATCAGATTCTTCATATCTGATTTATCTTTGCATCTCTCGTGCCCATTATCCATACTGAATTCTCAATAAATGTTTGTTGAATGAATAATCGAGGTATTGGGTTACAAAGGCCAAAGTCAAGTACGATATGGCTTACTCCTAAGCCCCTCCCCTACCTCCTTCCTTTTCTTTTGTCTCAGGGTTTCTCACACTCTGGTTCTCAAAATTCTCACTCTGTGGGATCAAATATCACTGTGACATTATCAAGTGGTGGAATGTGTTTGTATATGTAATTTCTTGTAGGGAAATGCTGTGTTATACTTCCTTTGCGGGTGGGTAATGTTGTGTTCAAAACAGCAGTGAGCAAGGCTTTCTTCCTGCAGGACTTCCCAGATCCTTTATCACACTAGTGTGTGTTGTGACTTTCTAGAACCAGTAGTGTACAAGCTGTGTTTCCCAATTACATTTGATTTGTAGAAATCACTCTCCACCCATTTTTTTAAGATTTTATTTATTTATTCATGAGAGGCACACAGAGAGAGGCAGAGACACAGGCAGAGGGAGAAGCAGGTTCCCTGTGGGGAGCCTGATGCGGGACTGAATCCCAGGACCCCGGGATCATGACCTGAACTAAAGGCAGATGCTCAACCACTGAGCCACCCAGGTGTCCCACTCTCCACCCATTTTTATTTTTATTTATTTTTATTTTTATTTTTTTCTCCACCCATTTTTAAAGAATATTTCAGGGAACTTACTTTCTGCGTATTCTACTTTGCCAATCACTCATTAGTTGTTAGGATATAGATTTTTAAGAAAAAAGTATATATACTAGAATTGTGCTAAAACAACTAGAGTCTTTTTTTCTTAGTTAAGATCTTTCAGAATCCCAAATTTCAGATGTTTCCCTTTCCCCAAAATGGAATCTGAGAGAAGCAGCAATGACATAAGTTCTTAGTGGGCCGCGGGATCAGGATATTTCAACTAAAGCCTTGACAATGTCCATGTAAATTTTTGAAGCATGTTTCATTCCATTCAAAATAGTGTTTGTACTGCAACTTTGAGGCTCCTGTAAAGAGAAGTGAAATCAAACCCCTGGCACACCCTGAGCCCTATAAAATTACTCAGGAGAAACTTGTTGTCAATTACCAGAGTAAAATAATAGGGCGTTTTTTTTTCTCTCTTTATTTAAAATACCACTTCTCAGCCAAGCAGTCATAAGAGTGCCGTCAAGGGCCGGATGTGTTGTTTCCCAGCAGGGTTGGACAGGTTGCTGGGGCTCACCCAATGGGTGGATTTATGGCTTAGCTGGCATTCTGGGTGACACAAGGCAGTCTCGTGAGGAGCTGCAGGAGGAGAGAGTCTTTACTTGTGACAGGACCCATTTTCCTTCCTAAGATGGTACCAACCTCCTGGCCCCACAGTGGCTGCCCATGCCCCGTGAAGATTTCAGTTCTGACGTTGAGAGGCTTTCTGGGAGCATGCTGACATGCCTTCCTCATGCTGCCTATTGCCACCTCCTCACCGTCAAGATGAATGAAGAACTCCCACAGCCCCTGGGAAGCTGCCATATTGGTCTCTGGGGGAAGTACTCATTCACTCCACTCTCCGGATTGATGGGAAGGCAACAAATGCTTGAGAAATTGAGTTGGGGTTTGCTCACGGCTCAATCCAGATGGCAAAAAAAGGAAAATCTCAATGAATGACCCTATTATAACATTTATAAACACCCTCAAGTCACTGGCTCTCAACTAGTAAGAAATACTAAGAGACCCAAGTTACGTTCTTGACTATTTTATTAACTTGTCGTTTGAACATTATTTCATCTCTTGAGTTTTGATGTTCTGAGCTAAAGAATATTGACATTGAAAGTATCTTCTACGAAGTATGTTCTGGCACTGACTACTTTTACTTGTAGTCTAAGAGTAAGAGTCAAGAGTCTGAAATCTGATGCCCAAGCAACCTGTCTAGTTCTGTCCCCTGGGAGAGTAGAGGCTGAGATACCTGCACCACAGAGCAAAGACGGAGGTGACAGGCACTCCTCTCTTTCTCTTTCTAGAAGTATGATGCTTACAACAATATTGTGTGTTGAGCACTATTGCTTATGTCATACACAGTAAAGAATGGGGCTCAGAGAGTTCGAGTAACCTCCCCAAGATCACACGGTGACTGAAAGGCAGATTGGGGAACCAACCCCAAATTTGGAGTCTCTGACTCCAAATTTTTCACTCTTCTTCATCATTATACTGAGGAAATTGAACTTGACAATTCAGCTTTTAACCTCATCTTACCGTCGGATTCAGTGCCTGCCTAGAGGCTGTCTCCTACACACAGCGGCCGTCCAGAATTCAAGAGAGCCATCATAGGTCATCTCTTAGAAGAGTTCCCCCTTCTAAGGTAGTCCTGAATCATTCGGTCTTGCTTTTAATTAGCCTCACTCTTAATGAGGCATCTTTCCTGGCATATCTCCTCTACTTTCTCCTGCTCCAGAGCTCGAGACAGTTTTAAATTTTCATTACTTTTTAGCCACTGGAGCTTAATTACACAGGTCATTAGTTCAGTAAATGCTATTTTTCATCAAAGACAGAACGCATAAACTTCAACAGCCAGTATCGAGTCTCCTCCCTTGATAAGACTTACTTTTCTCATGTGTGGTTTCTACCTGAATCTCTTGTCTACTCCCTCCTTTTGAAGACTTCTGATGTGCCCAGGTCAACCACCGATGTGGCCATGACACCCTACTGTTCGCTTAGTTGCACTGACCCCTTGAGATTCCTACCTTTACACTTTTTTTTTTCCTTTACACTTTCTGACTCTCTCTCCAGCTCTGTGAGTTATCTATCAACTCCTAATCTTCCATGTTGCCTCTACCACGTTACCCCTTCCTGTCTTGCTTTCAGTTCTCAAACCTACATGCTAAGGAGAAAGCGAAAGAGTCAAGAGTCTGAAATCTGATGCCCAAGCAACCTGTCTAATCCTGTCCCCTGGTAGAGTAGAGGCTGAGATACCTGCACCGTAGAGCAAAGGGGGGGCGGGTGACAGGCACTCCTCTCTTTCTCTTTCATTCTGACTGGTGCCTGTCAACACCCACAGGGATGCCATGAGGTCAAGAGGCCAAGGTAGTTCCAGATTGTTATCTCCCTTCGTATGGTTGGGGAAGGACACTTATTCTCCTTGGAAAAGAAATAGCCAAGATGGCATGAACTAAACAGAACTTTATGTTCTGGGAGGAGAGGAAGAATTTCAGTTTCAGAGACAGGACTACAATCCTGGACATATTGACATAAACGGAGGAAATATTAGGTCACCAGCACTACCTAACTGCAACTGTCATTGCCCTTTTCTTTTCTTTATTTTTTCGATTTTGTTTATTTATTTGTAACAGACAAAGAGAGAGAGTGAAGTAGAGACCTAGAGGGAGAAGCAGGGTCCCTGTGGGGAGCCTGATGTGGGACTCGATCCCAGGACCCCAGAATCACCACCTGAACCAAAAGCAGATGCTCAACCACTGAGCCACCCAGGTGCTCCCACCACCCAGCCCTGATATGTAAATGTCATGTACTCCTAATACATTCTCATTATATTAGTAAGTGATCCAACATTTTAATATAATTCCAGGATTATTATTTTCAAAAGAAAAACACCTAAGCCATGCTATTAGAAGGATGTATTTTCCTCATATAAGACCAGATGGCGGCATCCCTGAGAAAAATACAATGCTGTTGGCTTTAATGAGGAAGGCTTGCTTATTAGGTAACTTGGGAGTATATCAGCTGCAGCTTCCTATTAAAGAAGGTGTTACGTAAACTTGAACTCCCACCTTCTACCCAACTCTTGGGGCTCATTTACTTGAGTTTCCAAACACACGCAGATGAGATCCTCACTGGCATCCCATAGAATGCTATATTTGCTAGATCTAAGTAGGAAATGAGAAGGGTGGATTTCTTGAGGAAAGAGCATGGGGTGCATTCTGGAGGGTCCTATGAGAGGATAAAGAACATGTGGAAAGAGATGGGTCAGGAGAAGAGGAATCTCCATGTGGGAACTCTGCCTTCCTGAGTTCTGTAATACCTCTTCATCTTGGTACGGGACAAGGAAACAAGGAAGGTGAGGTCCCCAATATCGCTCCTTGAGATCTTCCCAACACTTCGGGGAAAAAATGTGAACATTTGAGCAGATGGATGGGGGAAGACCAGAAAGGCAGAGGGTCCCAGGGCAAGGAGAGATATCTGCTTCCCCTTACCTTGGGGATTGCTGGGGATGATAGACGACAGGAAGAGCACCAACCCTCACCTCCATCGATTACCAGCCACATCACCTCAGGGTAGCCACAGTGGTGGAGGGACCAGAAGATAAGCAGTGACTAAGGCAGTTCCCTGAATATAGGAAGGCATGAAAACTAATCCTAGGATGGTTCTTTCCTCTCATGGCTCAGAAAAGAAAGCACCTGGGAGGAAGAGCCAAGAGCCGTATACCATGCAATTCCTTCACGTGTGCCATCTCCATACTCCATGCTTCACATTCACTTCATATTCCCCATTCGTCATCTCCTTGTTTCCATTGTGCAGCTGATGCACAATAATGCAAGTGGGAGCCAAGTAATTCTAAGCAGGTAGGGAAGCCATTGCAAAATAAAGCATATTTCACTGATCTCAAAATTAAACATAAGTACCTCTTTATACACTCTGTGTTAGTTAAACTTTGTTCAGGTGGATAATCAAGAGGAGGCTTTAAATCTCCAAGTATGAAAATGAGATGTCTTTCTTGGTTTTGTTTGTTTGTTTGTTTCTATATGGTTCAGCCAAGATTTGCTAAGAAATCAGAGGCAACTGAGACCAACGCCCTATCTCTTTTCCATGGATCTCTGAGCCCTGCTGGAGTCCTTGGCTGGGCTTTTCCATGGATCTCTGGGCTCTGCTGGAGTCATTGGCTGGGCTTCAGTGGCTCATCCAGGGTTTCTTTCCTTCATCTTAGAGGATGGGACAGGTTGAGCTGGTTGTTGCCAGCTTCTTGAAAGCATTCCCAGATAGGAGTGAATGTCCCTGCCAGGTGGTTGGAACAGAAAGAATTTCTAGAGAGGAGTTCATGTTGGGTCTAGTTTTCATTACTAATTAAAATCTGTAGGTAATGGGTTACTAATTTGTTGGTTCCTTTTATCGTGCTACTGCTTTTTAAGGACTTGGGGGCTAAGAAGATTGCATTAATGTAGCCCTTGTCTGATTGGGGTAGAGGGGTCTGGCAATGGTCTCCAGAGCATCTGCCCTTGGTTCTCTTTCTCTGGCCTAGTGTTCTGGCTGACGGAATTCAGAAGGGCCTTTCATTCTGGGTCCCTAACCATGGGGAATCCAAGCCAAGCTGAACCAAGTTTCTCCTGTGCTTAAGCAAAAGAGAATCGCAGCTCATTGAGCAACACTCCTTTCCCAGAGGGAAATTCATAATCCATTACCATCAGCCCATTTGCCAATCAGCTTTGCAGGAAGTGGGACCAATGGTGACTCCTAGTTTTCTAGAACAGGCTAGAGTGGAAAGTCTGAGCACTGGGCCAAGCGTCAGAAGGTTTGAGTTTGAATCTGGACACTGTCACATAAATCTGGGAAAGTCATTTGAATTTTCTGAAACTTGATTTCCTTATCTGTGAAACCGGAGTACGAATCCCACTTTGGAGGGTTGTTGGAGGGAGGAATATGAAAATGAAACATTGTTTGTGAAAAGGCAATGGAAAGCATAAAGTGCAAAACATAGTGGGATGTGAAAATTGCCCAGGGAATGAGAAGTCAGAGCATGTTATAACTTATAATAAACGTAATCCAAATAAAAGACGCACCACCCCCGGCTCATTCCCTAATACAGCCTCTCATCTGTAGCAACCCTCGGAGGACTTTTGCTAGAAATGTTGAGTCTCGGGTCATGAGAATAACAGATTTGTTCTTGATTCAACAATTCTGCACCTCTCTGCCGTAGAAAGACAGCCTTGCGCACTCACAGACTACCTCCTGGTGGCCCTTGGGGTGGCCCTTCAGAAGGACTTGGACATTTCTAGAGGATGCCCATCTCATTATTGACTTCTTTGCTTTGTGAGCTTCATATGCTAGGTTTTACATAGGAGCGGCTTCCAATGGCGAGTTTTCCAGAAGCTTATGGCCCCTGCCGTGATTGCTGTGGAAATGCAAGCAGATCTCAACAGGCTGATGAGCAGGCAGGTCCAGCACCAGCCACAGGGAAGATCCTCAGGCCAGCTGCCAAGTTTCAGCCAGGAGGGAACATCTCTTCTGGAGTTTATAACCCTGCAAAGGAGGGAGTCAGTAATGAAAAAGCTACACCACGCCCTTAATACCACAACATTACTCATGAACACCTTGCTGTTAATTAACAGCGGTAAATACCACTGTTATTTCATTTTGCTTACCAGTCTCCCCAGGTAGCAGCAGGGACACCTGGCAGTGGGATGAGGGGTAGCTTGTCTTCACAAAGTTCCAGAGGTCCTGCTGACCCTGGCACCCCGACCATTCCACTGGGTCTCTCATCAAGGCACAGACTGAATCCTAGTCTAGCAGCCCACACTCTTGCACCAAATGTAGGGTATATGGCCATGACTTCTCCAGAAAGTTCAAGTTGGAACCTGCTGATGGTTGAATATTCCAGCAAGTGCTTATTTGATATAAACAAGTCTCCAATCGCCTATGAGCCTCCTTGCTCCCAGAGAGGGCCTCCGGAATGATGGGGTAGCTCTGGCCCAGCGTTGACATGGGGTCATCCCCACTGCCCATGACCTGGAAGGTCTGACTCAAGGAATGGTTTTCAACTCTCTGCAACAACTTGGTTTTCCCCCATGTAGACGTGTCTCCATAGGACATTCAAATTTGACAAGGCCCATAGTGGTTGTTTTTCCTTTTCTGTTAATAATTTATTTCTTTCAATCCGAGAGACATGCGTTGAGGATGACTTCATGCCAGATACTGGAGAGACAGAGGATGAGTAGGATAGGATCCTGGCCTCCAGGAACTCATGGCCGAGCAAGGTGTCTATCCATCTATCCGATGGGTAACAAGGTCAACCACATATAAACGACGATGGTAGAAGTTCAGGGTGTGATGGCAATCCCTGGGAAATGCGGTCATTTGGGGGGAAGGGGTGACACGAAAACTAAATTTCGAAGGCTGAATAGGAGTTTTCTAGAAAGATAAGTCTTGACATTGCAGAGAGAAAAAACTATGAGAAGGCGAAACACGTTCCCCACAGTGAGAACAAGCAGATGGTGATTGTTTATCCCCAGTGGAGCTTTTCTCACAAACTTGTCTGGTTTTCTGATTCCTGCTTCCCTATAGAACCTACACTAGACATGCAATGTACACATTACACCTCTGCTGGCGGGCCCACGCTAACATGCTCTGCGTCCGTAACACGTTCTCGTATCACCCTGCAACAATACTGAGCTTCTTTTATGCATTGTTTCTTCTTCTTCCTCGCCTCCAAATATGGGGCTCAATCCCCATTCATCCCAGATTTATTGCCTCTGAAGCTCAAATACTTCTCTTTCAAAATTCACTCGATGCCCCCTTTCATTTATTTTTTTTAAAGATTTTATTTATTTATTCATGAGACACACACAGAGAGGCAGAGACACAGGTAGAGGGAGAAGCAGGCTCCCTGCGGGGAGCCCGATGCAGGACTCAATCCCAGGACCCAGGATCACGCCCTGAGTCAAAGGCAGATGCTCAACCGCTGAGCCACCCAGGTGTCCCTCGATGCTCCCCTTTCTACCTGACGTGTAAGAGTGGGGTTTCAGGAGACAGTGTATGAGGCAGGTTGCTTTTTCTCCAGCTCCACCAGCCATTTCCTCCATTCATTCCTCATGGGACAACAGTCTAGGTCTTTCTGTGGCTGTTTCTCCCATCCTGTGAGTCTCCGATTACAAACTTGGCCTCATGTCTCACCTCCATGCCCCATGGACACAGTAAATGTCCTCTATGAGGTCAATGTGACACACGTGAGGGTGGAGAGGGTTCCAGGCACAAACCTCATAGGACTGCAAAGGTCCACAAAGTGCTTCTCTTTTTTTAAATTTTTATTTATTTATGATAGTCACACACAGAGAGAGAGAGAGAGAGAGAGGCAGAGACACAGGCAGAGGGAAAAGCAGGCTCCATGCAGGGAGCCTGACGTGGGACTCCATCCCGGGTCTCCAGGATCGCGCCCTGGGCCAAAGGCAGGCGCCAAACTGCTGCGTCACCCAGGGATCCCCACAAAGTGCTTCTGATTTATTTATTCACTCATTCCTTCTTTCACTCACCCGTTGGGTTCCAAAGAAACTGCTAGGTGCTCAGATGGCCATGGTGGACGATGATACCTGCTTCTGTGAAGCTTCTAGTCCCAGGATCCTGACTGGGAGCACTCCTGCTGTGGCCACCAGTCAGGCTCAGATACGGACTTTCTGGTCCCCAGCCACCTTCCCAGAAGGGCACTGCACACGCTGGAAACCCGCAAGTGCCTTTTGGGAGAGTTTGACAAGCCACCTTTGACCTGGAGGAGTCACAGCTTCCAGTGAGGGTCAAGGCAGCTTCCAAACTGGCCCATGGCATCTGAGGAGCAGGGCAGCTGATGAGAAGATGCTCTGGAGATTTTCTGGCTTCAAATGGTTTGAAGGTGAATATTTTACTTGGGCAAGAGATTCAGAGCTCCAACGAGCATCTGATTCATTCTTGGGGAAAACGCACTTCACGTGGTCTAAACTCAGACTCCTTCCCCTGGTGGCCTCGAAATCCTACACAGCTACATCCCAGTAGCAGTTTTTTGGAAAGGAGCATGTAAAATCAGGGTTACGGCAGGGTGGCGGGGACTCAGGGTTCCACGTGTGGGGCTGTACCTGCCACCGGCCTCTCTCCCATTCTTCTTAGGGTCCCTCTCCTGTACCCTCCACCTGGCCCAGGGCTTCTGACTGTCTCGCTCACTGCCACACCTCCAGTACCTACAACCGTGTCGGCAACGTAGCGAGTGCTCAGTAAATTTTTGTGGGCTGAGTGGTTGGATGTTCGTTTTGACCCAGACACAACCACCCAGCTGCCAGCACCTTCTGAAAAGGAAGGCGAGGTGCTTGTTCTTCTCTGGCTTAATAACAGTCTGCAGGAACTGTTGTCTTTTATATGCCTGCTTAGCTCATTGTGAAGGCCCAATAAATATTAATTGATGGACAAGAAGCTCTGGGGTTTGGCTCCAGCCAGATCCAAGTACTGTTTTTTGAGGAAGTTTATAAGAGCAGGGGAATGTAGGGTGTTGTGTTGTGAGTCTGGAGACTCTCCGGACCCCCTCCCGCCTTCTCCCATTCCCAAAGCCTGGGAGAAGTGGGTGGGGACAGGAGGGAAGCGCCTAATTATATTCGTGGGTTCTGTAATAATTACACTTTCAGGTTCCCACTGGTGGTGGGTTTTAAAGAAGCTTTGAGTAATTTCAATTTTGAAATGCTTTGTTTTCCTGGGCTTTGTTTCACCCATCCCTTGTTCATCATCCTTGATCTTTCCCTGGTGCCCTCCAGGGGGAATTATCTGGAGATCAGCAGATATTATGTTACCTTGTTGGCCCCCCCGCCCCCCCCCCCCCCCACCCGCCGATGGACTTAGTATCCGCACACAACAAAACCGAGATCTGGAGAGACAGACTTGCCAGTGGTTTCCCCACAGGACTCAAATACCCTGAATCAAGCCCATGTTTCTCTGTCTGTTCAAGTCCCTTCCCTGGTCCGACCTGATGGGGTACTAAAATAGTGGTTCTCACAGTCTTGCCCCCAGCAGCCTCAGCAACACCTGGGAACTTGCTAGAAAGGCAAATCCACGGGTCCCACCCCAGAACTCCCAGAAACTCTAGGGTGGGGCCCAGCAATCTGTGTTTTAACAAGCCCTCCAGGGGATTCTGATGCATGGAAATGTTTGGAAATCACTGCTCTAGATTCTAGAGTCTAGAACAATGATTCCCAGGCCAGGCGACCGTGTTCTAATAATCAGCTGCCCCGTTGCCACCCCAGACCTACTATACGAGAATCCCCAAGAGTGCAGACCAAGCATCAGATTATTGTTTAGATCTTTTAAGGAGTTCTAATGATGCAACGTCATGGCTGAGAGCCACTGCACCACAGTAACACCCTTTGCATTGGACAGATGTCAGGGCTATTCCCAGGAGCAAAACACTACAGAGGAGGTAGTGGTCAGAACAAAGGTGTGGGCCTTCCAGATCCTGCCCAAGAATATAACCGGCCCATGGCACCCCAGTGCCTGACTGTAGCCAGCAAGGCCTCCCCTGTGATTCAGGGACCTTGTGTGGGATGGCTCCATGCCACGGTTTCATGAGGAACTGAAATGATTCTTGTGACATCTCAATCTGGGGAGAGAAGCCTGTTTGAATCTGTAGCTCCATGGAGCAAAAGCCTGGAAGAAAGAGAGGGAAGGAGAGAGACAGAGAGAAAGACAAGAGGTCAGGGGTCAGAACCTCAGCCCAGTGTCTGCTGATATTCAGGCCTGGGTGCCGCTTCTCCTGGTCTTCCTCATCAGGCAGGCTAGGGGTTGTCCTCCAGGACAACCAGTGCAACAGACTCACCGGGAGCTCTAATAAAGACTCGGAGGCGCAGGCCCATGGAAGTAAGAAAGGGCCCAGGCCTTTGCATTTTTATCATGTTCTCCAGGGATTTCCATATCCACCAAGACTGAACAATCACTGCTGGAGGCCACTTGTTTGGTAAAGAGCCAGATAGTTAACATTTGAGTCTTTGCAGACCATGTGGTCTCTGTTGCAACTATTCAAGTCTGCCGCTGTAGCAAGAAAGCTGCCATAGACAATATGCAAGTGAATGAGTGTAAGTGTGTTTCATAAAACTTTATTTATAAAATCATGTATTGGGCCATTTGGCTCATAGGCCATAGTCACTAACCTGCTCTAGGCAATAGATCTTGATGCTGACTGCACAATAGAATCACTATAAGAGGTTTGTTTTTGATTTTGTATTTGTTTTCGCTCTCCTTCTCCCTCCCTCTCCATAACACATGAGAAAATGAGGCTTAAGGAGGTGAAATCACTTGCCTTCAAATCATGCAGTTGATAAGTTACACGAGAATGTTTGTCCCCAGACTCCTGCTGTGGCAGGCAGCCTTGAGAATGGCTACCAGCGATCCCCGTCACCTGGCATGCACACCCTCTGGAACTCTCTCCCCTTGAGGGTGAGCTGGACCCAGCCACTCACCTCTAACCAGTAGAATACAGCAAAAGTTGATGGGTGTCACAGATGAAGGGATAAGCAAAAGGTGGTCTATCCATGCAAAGGAATATTACCCAGCCTTAAAAAAGAAGGCAATTCTGGGGTAGCCCCGGTGGCTCAGCAGTTTAGTGCTGCCTTCAGCCCAGGGCCTGATCCTGGAGACCTGGGATCAGGTCCCATGTCGGGCTCCCTGCATGGAGCCTGCTTCTCCCTCTCTCTCTCTGTGTGTCTCTCATGAATAAATAAATAAAATCCTTAAAAAAAAAAAAAGAAGAAGGCAATTCTGACACCTGCTTCAACTTGGAGGAACCTGGAGGGCATAATGAACAGTGAAATCAGCCAGTCACAAGGAAAAGTACTGAATTCCACTCACATAGGGCAGCTAATGTCAAATTGATAGAGACAGAAAGTAGGAAGGTAGTGGCCAGGAGTGAGGTGTGTGTGTCAAGGGGAAATGAGGATTATGGTTTAATGCACAGGGAGTTTCAGTGGAGGAAAATTAACAACTTCTGGAGGTGGATGGTGGTGATGGTTACACAATATTATAAATGTATTTAATCCTACTGAGCTGTAGATTAAAAAAGGGTTTACATGGTCAATTTTATGTTATGTGTATTTTACATTAAAAAAAATTAGAGGGGGTGCCTGGGTGGTGCAGTTGAATGAGTATCTGACTTTGGTTTCAACTCAGGTCATGATCTCAAGGTTGTAAGATCGAGCCCCACATCAGGTTCTGTGCTTAGTAGGGGACCTGCTTGAGATTCTCTCTCCCTCACCCTCTGCCCCTCCTCCTGCTCACTCACATAAACTCTCTCACTCTCAGATGAATAAATACATCTTTTTTAAAAAAATTAGTAAAAAAAAAAAGGATGGTGTTTCACTCTCAAGATTAAGCTACAAAACCCCCTGAGATTTCCATCTGGCTTGCTCTCTGATTCTGTCTGTATTAATCAGGGTTTGCTAGAGAAACAACCAACAGGATGGATGGATAGATGATAGAGAGGTGATAGATGGATAGATTTTAAGGAATTAGTTTGTGCAATTGCCGAGGCTCATTGAGTCCAAAATCTGACGGAGGAGGTCAACAGGCTGGAGCCTCAGGGAAGAGGTGAAGTTCAAATCTAAAGCCCGTCTGCTACCAGACTTTTTCCTTTCTCCAGAGCAGGTCACTCCTTGCTCTGTTAAGGCCTTCACATAATTGGATGAGGCCCAGCCGCAACACAGAATGTAACTTGCTTGACTCCAAATCCACCCCTTTAAATGTTAATCTCATCCAATAAGCACCTTCATGAAAAATTCCAGATAAATGTTTAACCGAATATCTGGGTGCCATGGTCCAGCCAGGGTGATGGGTCAAACTAACCATCACACGTGCCCTCCCTCGTTGGAAGGGAAACCGATTGCTAGGTTGTGAGCATGTTCTGGAAAGGCCCACACGACAAGGAATTGAAGGAGGCTTCAGGCTAACAGCTGGCGTGGACCCGAGGCCCTCCGTCTAGTAGCCCTGCGTTCCTAGCAGAGGGGATTAGAAGCAGGTTCGAACCCCCACTCCCTGAGTCAAGGCTGGAGACGAATCCACTCTGTGAGACTCTGGGCACCCATCTGAGCTGAGCCCAGATTCCTGACCCACCGGAAACTGGGTGAGATGATAAGTGTTTTGTTGTTCGAAGCCGCTGAGTGTTCGGATCATTTGTTATACAGCAACAGATAGCTAATACATTTGCTGTGCTGCTGAGGCTGGTTCTGAGATTTCCCCCCAATGTTTCATCTTAAACATGGGTGTGTGTACTGGGTCCCCAGGACGGAGAGTGATTTGTGACCTTTCTGACATTCAAATGGATTGACTCCGTGATACTTCTCATGCTGTCCCTCCCCAGCTCCATCCTTACCGTGGACAGTTTTAATCCAGTTCCCGGCTGGGGCAACTGAGTTTGGAGTGGCCTGTCCAGAGCCGTGGAACAGGCACTGTGGTCCCAGTACTGGGGCTCGCACGTAGAGCCCCTCAGCCCCCTGGATTGACCATTCCCACGTCATAAGCACGGCCTTCCTTCAGTCAGGGCCCTTCGGCGAGGAGGACATGGTATTGAAGCGGAGCCTTACTGCATCTGGGGAAGGAATTCATTCTGCTGAGCGCTCAGTGGTGGGGCCCTGGCGGTAGGCAGTCCATCCATGTTAATAAATGTCTCACCTAGCAGACAGCTTCAATAAGGTGAACCGCCAAGGGGAGGTCATGCTTGTCAGTTCAGTTTTACGAAGACATGGAGGGCCCGTCTGATGAGGCTCTGGAATTTAGCTGTTGTCCTGAAGGAAAGACAGACTGGCAGCTTCTTCCCAAAGACCTGGCCCCCTCCCTTCCCAGACACGCTCTTGCTCTGTTTCCACTCTTAAAGTCTAGAGACGGCTGGAGTCACGTTGCCCTGCGTGTGCGTCTCTGCCACACACGTGTGTGCTATTAGGTATAAAGTGTGTGGAGCCGTTCTATTTTTGAAAATGCTGCCCTAACACCTATCTCATTCGTTGTCTCAGTAGACGAACTGCAGGCCTTACTCCCCCACTTTACAGGTGGGTATAATGGAGTCACAGAAGTTACCTGCTTCCCTCAGGTTACACTGTCCCGGAGGAGACGTCTTGTTGGACGTGGTGTCCCTTTGCATCACCTTCAAAGAAAATCATGGGGCTCAGGGGCTCCCTAGGGTTTCTCAGGGCTTCAGATTTTCATGAAAGGAAGTAAGCAGCAGAATTCCCTAAGCTTGTAGCATGTGGAGAATGGAAGGAAAAGCAGATAATCCGAGGGACTGTAAGAATCGTTTGGATCAATAGGAACGCCTGGGTGGCTCAGTGGTTGAGTGTCTGCCTTCGGCTCATGGCATGATCCTGGGGTCCCGGGATTGAGTCCCACATCGGGGTCCCCTCGGGGAGCCTGCTGCTCCCTCTGTCTGTGTCTCTGCCTCTCTTTCTGTGTCTCTCATGAATAAATCAATAAAATCTTAAAAAAAAATCATTTGGATCTGGCCCCTCATTTGACAAATGAAGAGACAGGGATGTGCGTGGGAAAGTGAGTCAGGCAGGTCAAGACTGAACTGTGGCCCTGAACCCCAACCGGGGCCACAGCACCGTCCTTCCTTCCGACACAGATACAGATGGAGAGGTTCCAATGGCCCTGAAGGATCTGCATAAGCACCTGTGACTTCCCATCCCCTCCTCCCCCCATATCTAATCCCCTGAAACTCTCTGGCTCCTGGTCAGCTTTGTCTGGTCCTGTTGGGATTCCCTCCTCCCCTGGATTGTCGGATCCAACACCTACCAGTCAGGTCTCCTCTTCTGCCCCTGGCCCTCCTCCCCTCTGTTCAGTTTGTCGGCCCATGAGTAATGGTGCCTCTCCTTGAAAGAGGAAAAAGATTGATGGCAGAGGAAAAGAGCAGTGAAGAGTCCCCCTGCCTCCCCAGCTCCAGCAGGAAATGTGCCTGTTGTGTGTGGGTTTATGAAATAGCCACGTCTCCCCCTTCCAGAGAGAGCCGGGCAGAGACTCGCCCGCCCGCAGTCACGTTTCCTCTCTGCAGCCAGGTCCAGGGAAAGATTCTCCAGGGTGGGTGTGCAAATAGGACCACCAATGGGGAGCAGAGGCCACTTTTTCAGACAGGGATATGCAGACACCCTCTAGTCTTCCAGTCCAGCCTGAATTCTGAGAGCGCTTCAGTGGGATTCAGGGGCCTTTTTTTTTTGTTCTCAATTACAGGTCAAATCCTGTTCCAAGAAAATGGAAGATTTCTGCACTGTGAGAACATCTCTCTGAGCTTTTTCCATATGTGAGAACCACCACCTAAAGATAGTGTTGCCAAATAAGACACAGGACCCCCAGGTAAATCTGAATTCCAGATATACCCCCCACACACACACACACACAAAATAGTGTAAGTATATCCCAAATCCAACATAGGGGTATACTCATACTAAAAAATTGCATCCTTTTTGTCCCTGTTGCTAAATCTGACAGCTCTACCTGAAGAGCCATATGGCTTGTCTCTCTCTGGTCTATGTTCTAAAGGATGAGTTTAAAGGTGCTTTGGGTCAACAGAATTCCCTAAGGTCAGGACCTTGGGCATCCTTATTTGATTTCCTCCCTCACTATGTCCCCTGGGGCTCAATTCCTCCTGCCCGTCCAGAGAAAGCCCTTAGGCAGCTAGCAGAGTCAGGTTGATGGCATTGAGTGGAGGAGGCAAAAGAGACACAGGCAGTGATTCTCACCCTTGGATGATCTTGCCCCCAGGGAGCATGTGGCAATGCCCAGAGATACTTCCTGGTTGTCACAACTGGGTGGGGGATGCTGCTGGCATCTCGTAGTTGAAAGCCAGGGATGCTGCTGAGCAACCCCCAGTGCACGGACACACAAGATCACACACACTTGCACACACACCAGTGATCTGGCCCCAAATGTAAATAGTGCAGCAGTTGAGAAACTCCAGAGTGAGGAAGAAAACTGGTTTTAAAATAAAGGGCCTAAAAATAAATAAATAAATAAATAAATAAATAAATAAATAAATAAAATAATAAAATAAAATAAAATAAAATAAAATAAAATAAAATAATAAAATAAAATAAAGGGCCTGGGGCGCCTGGGTGGCTCAGTTGGTTGAGCATCAGACTCTTGGATTTGGCTGAGGTCACGATCTTGGGGTTGTGAGATCGAGCCCCTCATTGGGCTTCATGCTCAGTGGGAATCTGCTTGAGATTCTCTGCCTCTCCCTCTGCTCACGCATGCACACGTCTTTTCCCTCTCAAATAAATAAATAGAATCTTTTTTAAAAATACAGTACAATAAAGGGCTTGTGGCAGCTCTATGCTCAATGTGGGGCTTGAACTCACAACCCTGAGATTGGGAGTTGCATGATCTACTTAAAAAATAAAAAATAATAATAATAATAAATGAAGGGCTTGAGAGTTGAATACAAACCTTCAGCAGACACCCTCTATGTCCTCTGGCCCCGGGGTGCCATCATCAAGGATTGGAGAGCTAGCCCGGGACCAGCGGGCCCGGGCCCGCCCCACCTCCCCTCAGACCTCAGGACTGCAGGATCCTGCTCCTGACTTCCCCTTCAAGGCTACTCTGGGTTAATTTTAACCATCTTTCAGCAGAGAACAATGTTGGGGGCTGGGCAGTCTACACGATGTGGGCCGAGCCCTCTTCTCTGGCTTTCTGCTCTTCCGGGCCACCACGTCTCTGACACGAGCCATTTATGGCTCTGCATGATTCCTGCAACCCCTTGCCAATGTGCCATGGAAGGTTCTTTGTGCCTGCGTGGAGGCTGAAGGTGAGAAGTCCTCTTGCTTGCTGCCCCAGGAAAGTTGGAAAGCCCTGAGGCAACAAACATCAGGCCAGCCTTGGTCCCAGACCCACCTCTCCTCCTCACTCCCCAGTGCCCCGCACCAGAGTCCCCAGGCAGGACACTGCCAGGGTCAGGATTTATTCTGGTCTGGACGTTACCCCAGCAAAGAAGAAACTCTCACCTTCAGGAAATGCAATCAATTCTCAATAACTTCTAGTTCAGGGAGGTTTCCAAGGTCAGCTCTCCTACGTGCCTGTTCGCCCTCATTTCATTCTTGGGTAGCCCTCTGCAGAGGTGACCAAGAGCTGAGCCCTCACACCCAGCAGCTCCCTAGCCTGCAGGATGGAAATATGAAAACTGCCCCCTCTGATTCCCTAAGGGCTCTCCTCCACGGAGTCTGGGTGAGTGAAATCCAGTTCTTTCCTTAGAATGCAAAAAAAAAAAAAAAAAAAAAAAAAAAAACCAACAAACCCCACACAACAACAACACCAAAACAAACAAACAAACAAAAAAACCCCAAAACCAGCAACAACAACCAAAAAACCCCAAACCCAAAATAAAACAAAGGCAGAGACAAAAATAAGCAACCCAAGAAGCAGAGGACTCTGCCTTTTAGGTAAAATCCTATGCTATATAACCTTGACCTTGTTTTTGGAACTTGCAGAATTAAGGAAAGGGTCGCATCCTACCAGTTAGATTTCCCACAGCCTCCTACTGCTTCACCTATCACCGGAGAAACAAAATACTTTATTTTATGTGACTTGTGACTTGCCCCTCTACCAAGCAAATGAACTAGCGGCGGGCCTGTTGGAGTTTAGTCATGAAACTCAACTCAGAGCAGCCCGCACCCCTCCCTCGCCTGACCCTTTCTCCGTCTACCCCTCTCTTTGCCCCCTGCAATCCCCCCCCCCACTCCGCCCTCGCCAAAAGATTTATAGAGCAGAGTGGCTTGAGAACAAATGAGCAGACATTAGGCTGATGTGTTCTGCATACTAATGACAAGATACTGCTTCTGTACCTAGGGGCAAAGCCAGGTCAGACCAGTTTAACCATAAACTTTATTTATGGGCCTATAACCTTGCAGCTGCAGTAGCTCTGCCCAACCTTGGGACCGAGATCTGTCTCTCTCTCTCTCTCCAGATTCATACAGATCTCTTCAAACAAATCTGAGGGCTGGGGGAGAGAGTGCTGGTCTCTCTTCCTGAATGATCTCCTAGGCAGATCCAAGAAGAAGTTTAAGCCAAAGGGAAACATTGTGAGTCAGACAAGAAAATCGTGGCAGTAAGAGTAGTAGCAACCACAGCGATACTAATACTTCTCATAAAATCATGATTCCTCCCAAGAGCTTCTGGAGGAAGAATCTACTCGATTACTTCTGAGTGTTTCACAAGTTACTGTTTAGAGTGACTCATCTTGGATCTTGAATCAAGGGACGAATCGCTTGCTTTAGGATGGCTCAAGACCCTTCCTTCCTGCAGGGAATCTTCTGAGTCTGACTGCCTCTCATGCATCAGCAGTCTGGTGCCCCCAGTCCAGAAGGCATGAAGCTCTCAGTTCAGTGACTGCTCCCAGTCCCTCCCTCCATCTTCACCAGACCCCTCCTCACTCGGATTCCTTGTTCTGACCATGTTGGCCCAAGTTCTGTAGTTACACCCACATCAGTGCAGCAGAAGAAAGTAGCCAGGGTCATAGGTTTAGTGCCCACTGAAATGGAGTTGATCTTGCTTGGTGTCCGTGCACGGACTTAGCTCCAGGATAGAGAAGGTGCGGAGAGTCTCAGTCATTCAGTAAAGATGTATGGGTCACCAACTATGTGCCAGGCACTGTGCTTGGTGTCAGGGATACTGCAGTGCACAAGATGTAATAAGCCCTTCCCTGCATTGAGCCCAGTGGACGGAGGGGAGCCCACTCCCATTGCGGAGAACACATTTCAGAGCGTTTGCTGGCTCTGTCCAGTTTCTGACTTGTTATCTGTACCACATGTCTGTCCTTTGGATTGCAAGACAAGTGGCATTAGATGAGTGGTTGGATGGCAGCCTCAGGGTCCTGGGGGCTTGGGTCATAATCACTGCCTGTCCTCAGAACGGTTAATCCATTTCATCTTCCTGCACTCCAGCCTGCCTTTCAGAAAGCATCCATGACATCTTGAGTAAAGAGCGACAAGAGTTTGTGAATACCTGTGGCCTTCAACAAAAGCTCAGGAAACCCTCGGTCACCCTTCAACCTTGTTGCTTTTCTCTGGTACTGGGAATTTGCCTGTCAGTTCTGATTCCTCTGAGGTGGGAGGTTGGATGAGGCCATTCCTTGAGATTTACTCACAGCAAAATATTCCCCTCTGGGGAAGGACCCTGGCCAACCTGTGATGAGACGCCAAAAGCTGCTCTGTCAATACAAGCTCCTGTTCCGTACGGCTTGGGTGCTTAGCTACTGCTTAGTGTTGAAGGAAGGTATGGAAAGATTGTCCATTGGTTCTTTTAGGGAGTCTACTTCAATTTCTATCTTCTACTTCCTTGTTTACCCCCTGGAAGTGGTAGGTCTCTTTTTGGTTTGGAAGACACTGAAGGGCCACAGGGGTGTGGGAGGATGAGAACAGAGTAGCTGGTTTCTGTGTTCCTTGGGGATGGGTGAGGCAGTGGGTTGGGGGCACAGAGCTTTGAAGTTGAACCAGATTCACTTGCCTTGTGTTAAGAGATCCATGGAAGGGACGCCCAGGTGGTTCAGTGGTTGAGCATCTGCCTTCAGCTCAGGGCATGATTCCAGGTTCTGGGGATCAAGTTCTTCATCAGGCTCCCTGCATGGAGCCTGCTTCTCATTCTACCTATGTCTCTGCCTCTCTCTGCTTGTCTCTCATAAATAAATAAATAAAATCTTTTAAAAAGAGAATGGGATCCATGGAAAATGCCTTGGCCATTGCATGGCAAGTTGTTTGCTGAGCCTATATGCTTTTTCATGCTGGGGGTAACAAAGCAGCTAGGCTGAGACAACAAGAGTTTGTAGATGCTCCATAGGTGAAAGCTGGACTAAATCAGCTCTGGTTCTTGGACTGGGAGCTACCTCATTTTGCTAGTCACTGGAGAAGAAATTACCAAGCCCTTCTAGGAGAGGCCGTTTAGTTTTGAAGCTCCAGGAGAGGAGAAGGAGACCCTCATCATTGCATGCTCAGCACACAGGGAACTGTGGATTTCACACGAATGAAGAGAAAAGATTAGCATATTGAAGATCTGGGGACCTGAGGGTGGTGGAGGGAACTGTAGGTAGGCTAGTGGACAGGCCTTGCCTTACAAGCTGTAACCTTGGACAAATCATGTCACTTACCTGAACCTCAATATAGAAAGATTTGAGATGGGTACAATAATAATTCCTGTACTAGGTACCTTGAAGGTAGGAAATGTATTTGTAAGGTCTATGTAAACTATAAAGTATAATAAAAATGCTAGAGTTTTGTCTGGTTTTTGTTTTTTTGATGTTTAGATGATTAACTGGACAGTGTAAATCAGGTACTGTTGAGGATTTGTTGTATAAATGAATGCACAAATGACTGGAGAGTTTGAGTTCCCTGCAGCTGAATCATACTGAGTCAATGCCCACATATATATATATGTGCTTATGATCACTTGTCTAAATGTGCTTTTTAATAAATTCATTGACTCTCCTGGTGATGGTATGTGCACATGCGTGCTAGACTCCCAAGGAGAACATGAGCTCCTGTGGGCAGGAAATAGGTTTCTCCCTTTGCTGATGTTCATTCAGTGCCTGCTACAGAGGGCTGTGTGCTCAGCTGGAAGTGACTCCCTTACCTGACCAATTAATTGATTAACAAACTACAAGTAGAGGGGCTCCTGGGTGGCTCAGTTGGTTAAGCATCTGCCTTCAGCTCAAGTTATGATCCAGGGGTCCTGGGATCGAGCCCCCATCAGGCTCCCTGCTCAGCAGGGAGTCTGCTTCTTCTTCTCCCTCTGCCACTTCTCTCACTTGTGCTAAATAAATAAAATATTTTAAAAAACACACAAGAAAAACAAACTAGGAGTAAGGATGGACTTTCATGGACATAGACATATGTTTGCTGGTTTCTTTATGTCTATGACATGCCTTTGAGATCCCTGGAGTTGGCATCTAGAGATACTAACTGTAGGATAGCAGGGAGCTCTAAGCATATTGTGCTCTTTGCTGGTACTTGCACTGAATGTGGCTGAATGGTAACATGTGGATCAAGATTCCTTTATACCTCCTCCCCCAGTTAGTTTTGTCTCTACTACTTCAACATGAAGAGATCTTGAAAGAGTCACTTTGCTCTCTGATTCTTAGTTTGCTGATCTTTAATATTAGATCGCTAAGGGCTGGCTACTTTGTAGCTATTGTATGGTTTGGAAATAATATGTGTAAAGACCCTATCATGAATGCCTGGAGTATGATAATACATAATAGACATTTTTCTCCCTACTGCTTTGGTACTGGTACAGACTCAATTTAAGACTGCATTTGCTGGGATGCCTGAGTGGCTCAGTAGTTGAGCATCTGCCTTGGACTCAGGGCTTGATCCCGGGGTCTTGGCATCAAGTCCCACATCAGGCTCCCCACAGGGAGCCTGCTTCTCCCTCTGCCTATGTCTCTGCCTCTCTCTGTGTGTCCCTCATGAATAAATAAATAAAATCTTTTAAAAAAGGAGACTGCATTTGTTAAGGGTAGAAACCAGTGTTCATGTTATCTGTTTGCTTCCCTGGGAGACAAAGGGTCATTCTTTTAATATATATATCTGCTGCTAGCTACATCGTTCGTGCATCTGTTCCATTTATCCCAGTTTCATAGCTCCTGAGATGCTATTTCTGCACTTCAGCAGAGCCCAGAGAATTTTTTTGTCACATGTCATTCATTTCTTACTTCATTCATCCATCAAACATTTATTAAGAATCTCTCATGTTTCATGTGCTATCATGGGCACTAAGATACTGGTAGGCCAACAGCACTGAGTTCAGAACATAAGCAAACTCATATATAACCTACTTCTAAACTCAACTCACAAAACTTTGATAATAAAGAAGGTTTCTATTGGTCCTCTGTTCACTGCCTGAAAGGGAGAATTTTTAACCCATTGCTGAGGTTCAAGATGCCCTTATTCCTTTTTGGATGATGTCTTCTTCCCCAAAGCCAACAAAAAGAAAGATAATTGAGAGCAGGGTTGATAGAAAGATGCTCAGCAACTCTGCATCAGGGATCAGAAAACTTGTTCTGGAATGGGCGAGATAGTAAGTTTAGGCTTTGTGAGTTATAGTTTCTGTTGCAGCTACTCAAGTCTGACATTATAGCATAAAAGCAACCATAGACAATACATAAATGAATAGCATGACTATGGACCAAAGGAATGTTATTTATAAAAACAACAGGAAAACAAAACAAAACAAAACAAAACCACTGGTGGGGAAAAAAAATCAAAGATTTAAATAAATGGAGAGATATACCATATTCATGGACTAGAAATCTCAATATTGTTATCAATTCTTCCTAACTTGATCTGTAGATTCACCACCATTCCAATCAAAATCTAGCAAAGTATTTTGTAGATATTAATAAACTGATTCTAAAGTTTATATGAAAAAACAAAGGATCTCAATTAGGCAACAGTATTCTGACAAAGAAAGGCACAGTTGGAGGATTCATACTATCAAATTTAGAAGGTTTACCAAAAGGCTAGTCATCAAGCCAGTGTGGTATTAGCGGAAGAATAGATTAAATCAATGGAACAGAATACAGAGCTGAGAAAAGGACTCCTAGAAATATAGTCAATTGATCTTTGACAAGGGAGCAAAGGCAATTCAGTGGAGAAAGGATAGTCTTTTCAACAAATGGTGCTAGAACAGTAGACACCCTTATACAAAACAGAAGAACCTAAACACAGGTCTTGCACCTTACACAAAAATTAACTCTTGAAGAAAACATAGGAGAAAATCTTCATGACTTTGGGTTTGGTGATAAGTTCTTAGATAAAACATTAACACCGCAGTGCATGGAAGCAAGGAATTGTTGTCAGACTTTATTAAAATTGAGAACTTCTGCTATGCAAAAGACCTCATTAAGAGAATAAAATGATAAGCTATAGACTAGAAGAAAATACTTGCAAAACACTCATCTAATAAAAGACTTGTATAAAGATATACAAAGAACTCTTATAACTCAACGATAAGAAGAATGCCTGGGTGTTAGAGTCAGTTAAGTAGCTGACTTTTGGTTTCAGCTCAGGTCGTGATCTCAGGGTTGTGAGATCAAGCCCTGTGTTGGGCCCTGCACTCAGTGTGGAATCTGCTTAAGATTCCTTCTTTCCTTCTCTCTCTGCCCCTCCCCTAGTCATGCCCTCTCTCTCTCTCTAAAATAAATGAATAAATCTTTAAAAAAAAACCTCAAAAATATGAAAATAACCCAATTAATGAGTAAAAGATATGAACAGAACTTCACCAGAGAAGGCATTTGGATGGCAACTCAGCACATGAAAAGATACTCAATGTATCATCAAAGAATGATAAAACAACATGAATGAAAGAATGAATTAAAACAACAATTTTTTTCTTCATATCTATTAACATAACTAAAATCCAAAACCTGACTATACCAACTTTTGGCAAGGATGCAGATCAGCAGGGACTCTCATTTGTTCCTGGTGGGATTGCAAAATGATACCGCCTCTTTGGAAGACAATTTGGTGGTTTCCGATGAAACTAAATATCGTCTTACCCTACAATTCAGCTATCACACTTCCAGGCACTTACCCAACTTGTCTGGAAACTTATGCCCACACAGAAATCTGCCTATGCATAGCAATTTTATTCATAATTGCCCCAAACTGGAAACAACTTAGACGTCCTTTATAGGTAAATGGATAAATAAACTGTAGTATATTCATAAAATGGAATATTATTCAGCAATAAAAAAGAAATGAGCCATCAAAGGACATGGATAAATCAAATGCATATTGTTAAGTGAAAGAAGACAGTCTGAAAAAGCTACAAAGTGTAAGATTACAATGATATGGCATTCTGGAAAAGACAAAACTATAGAGATGATAAATAGATGAGTGCTTCCCAGCAGTTCAGATGGGACGGATAGTTGAAGAGGTGGAACGTGGGGAATTTTTTAGGGTGCTGAAATTGTTCTGTTTGATACTGTAATGATGGGTATAAGAACCAAACAATTATCAGAACCCATGGAACTTTATAGCACAGAAAGTAGACTATACAAATTTTTAAAAATCACTCAAGCATTTGGAGGAATCCCCAGGTGGAATGTAGCATGCAACAAAAGAATTTAAATTTTTTTTTAAATTTTTAATTATGTAAGCACATAAATGAATGAAGTTGGGGAACAAGTGCTGATCTAATTAACTTTGAAATGAGTGGAGTTTGCAAGACTATGGGCATATGAGTTAAGCCATTATGCACGTATGCCAGAATTGGACAATTAAGTGGATGGATGGAGAATGGTGGGATCTGGCTTTTTATTGTTGGAAAGGGATATTATAAATAAATAAGTAAGGAGAGGAGGCGAGAAGTATCCATGGGGTAATGCATTAACGACATCAGTATGAACGCATAGTTAGCTTCACATAGACACAGATAATTACACATAGAGATATGTGTAGATACATGTGTAGGCACAGGTGGGTATACATACATATGTCTCCTTGTTCTGTCAGCTGAGAGAATCGAAAAGTCACGACTCCTCAGAAGCAATGAGTACACCTAGTGCCCATGATCTTCTATAGTGAAAACAAACAAACAAACAAACAAAACAACCCAAGGATCTTTGGAGAAATGGCTAATTCTTCGGGAACAGGAAATATACAAAATGACCCTGGAATATCCTATAGTGCAAGAATGTGAGAAAATGTTCAAAAAACAAAGCAACAACAACAACAACACAAACACCCTGCAATGATGGGAGTATGTTAAAAGGATACAGAAACTAACTGAAAGCTGGTTGAGCAAGAAAATTTTTTTTTGTATATTTTTTTATTGGAGTTTGATTTGCCAACATATAGCATAACACCCAGTGCTCATCCTGTCTAGTGCCCCCCTCAGTGCCCATCACCCAGTCACCCCATCCCCCCACCCCCTCCCTTTCCACTACCCCTTGTTCGTTTCCCAGAGTTAGGAGTCTCTCATTGAGCAAGAAAATTAAATTATATATATATGTGTGTGTGTATATATGACACTAAGAAGCAATTGAATGAAAAAATGGATAGGTAAATCTCCAAAGAACTGGAGAAAATTCCAAACAACTTATGTAGCTATTGCATCTGAGGTGTGGGCTGTGCATGATGACTTTCTTCCAAGGAGTACAGTATAGACAGGGAGCAGAAAAACAGTAACTTCTTGGTGGACAAACCTGGCAAAACCTGCCTCAGTCAGGTGATCCAGATGAACATCAACAGTGATAAATCTTGTGGATTGCATGTGCCCTGGAAATGATCTGATGAGAATGGCATTTTACGTCTGTGCGCTGCCTCTCCAAAACACATTATCCCAGTCTAATCATGAAAAAGTAAAAAAATCAGACAGACCCCAACTGAGGGACATCCAGCAAAATGCTGGACCTGTGTTCCTTAAAACTGTCAAGGTCACTGGGGCGCCAGGGTGGCTCAGTTGGTTAAGCATTGACTCTTGATCTAAGCTGAGTCTTGATCTCAGAGTCATGAGATGGAGTCCTGCATTGCATTCCACCCTGGGCATGGAGCCTACTTTGAAACAAACAAACAACAAACAAACAAACAAACAAAACTGATAAGGTCAAAACCAGAGAAAGTTCATCTGAGAAATTATCACAGCCAAGAGGAGTCTAAGGAGACATGATGACTATACGTATAATGTGAGATCCTAGACAGGATCCTGGACCACAAAAAGCTCTTTAGGGGAAACTGAGGAGATTTGAAGTTGGCCTTAAGTTGATAATAATGTTCAGTAGTTGGTAATAATAGGGGAATAACTGGGTGTAGGACATACAAGGAATTTCTGAGCCATTTTCTCAATAATTTTGAAAGTCAAAAATCATTCCCAAATAAAAATTGGCTGAAAAAATAAATAAATAAATAAATAAATAAATAAATAAATAAATAAATAAATAAATAAATAAATAAATAAATACGGGGAGCAGGCTGGGTTTTGTCTACAGGTTGTAATTTGCTGACTCCTGCCCTGGAAAAAAGTCTTCGAATCTGAGGACTCATTAGAATCACCAGAGTGACTATTTAAGAATTTTATTTAAAAAAAAAAAGTAATTTAGATAGTTCAGTTATTAAGAAAGTATAAAAAGTCTCTAGTCAGCATTTTCATGATTTACGTATTCTTCCCATCTTCCTTTATGCAGAGACAGACATGAAAGTATGTTTTTGACTTTTTCCCCTTCCTATCATAGCTACTCTGTTTCTTTTTTTCTTTATATGTTTCCCTGAGATCTTTCAAATCAGTGCAATCAGAGAGATCTTTCTCATCCCTTTTCACGAATGCATAGTATTCCAGGTTGATAATAGACTAAACGTTATTTAACGTACCTCTTCTAGATAAACATTTGGCTTGTCTCCAATCTTGACTATTACAAATTGTGTGGGTGTGAATAGTCTTGTATGGATGAAAGCGTAAGCTTGTGGAGGGATATTTTGGATGCCTGCACCCCACTTCAAATAAATCAGAAATTCTGGGGGCAGGTCCTGGCCATCCTCATTTTGACAAACTCTTCGGGTAGCCCTAATGTGTACCCTAGAATGAGCAGCTTTGTGGCTGATCAATCACACCGAGCAAAGTAAGAGAGCAGTAGGGGCACTTTCAGCGGGGTTTTCCAAGTGGGACAATGGTTCTCAAGCCTGGGTACACATCAGAATCACTGAGGAGCTATTTAAAAATATGCCCATACAAGGCTCAACCCAGAACGAAAGTGAATCATAACCAATGAGGGTAGAGTCCCAGCACAACTTTGTAAAGCTTCCTCTGTCTTTTTTTTTTTTTTTTAGATTTTATTTATTTTTTATTTGACAGAGAGAGAGAGAGAGAGCCAGAGAGCATAGGTAGGGGGAGCGGTAGGCAGAGGGAGAGGGAGAAGCAGACTTCCCACTGAGCAGAGAGCCCCATCTGGGACTCTGTCCCAGAACCTGGGCCCATGACCTGAGCCCAAGGCGGATGCTTCGCCGACTGAGCCACCCAGGCGCCCCTTCCTCTGCGATTCCAGTGCATGGTCAGAGTTAAACCCACCCACCACTCAGGGGGAGAAATGCACCTTGTCAAGAGGGAGGAGTTCCATTCATTCAGACCTGTACCTGTGCTTCTTGCTGAACTCTGCTGCTCCCTTTCTGTCTCCATTCCCCTCCCGGCCTCGTGTCTCAGAAAGTAATGTGGAGGTAGATCTAGAACAGAGGATGAGTGGTGCGTCACGGTGAGTGCCCCCCGCCCCCTTGCAAGGACGGGGTGGTGGGCTCGTCCAGCCCACAGGTAGCATGACCATGAAGGGGACGCCCGCTGCCGGAGAGCCCGCATCACTGCCCATCCGTGAGCTTCCAGATTAATATTTTGCCAGCCCT
Source organism: Canis lupus dingo (assembly GCF_003254725.2). Classification (NCBI taxonomy): domain Eukaryota; kingdom Metazoa; phylum Chordata; class Mammalia; order Carnivora; family Canidae; genus Canis; species Canis lupus. The sequence continues at coordinate 8,406,287 of NC_064251.1, forward strand.
TGATGAACTTCTGTTTCCTTCCGGCAGCCTCTCTTTCCCATCAGCAGAACTATGTGGTGAGTGATGAGGACATTGGAGCACAAACAGAAACTTCTCTTTCCTCATCTTTACTCGATTTCAGTGAGTTGGCTTGAAATCCAAGACATGACATACTTTGGGCATTGCTTCCCCGTTGTGTCATGGGGAAGGACGGATTTCGAAAGAGAAACAAAGACATACCCCTTGGTAATTGATACTTGCCGAGAGCTTACTCACAGAACCCTTGCCCCAAATGCATGCTATTTTATCATCCTCATTTTATAGTGGGGAACTGAGGCCCAGGGAGGTTAGGAAATTCGTTCAAAGTAATGCAGCCAGGCAGTTTCAAAGCAAGCGGATCTCCAAACCAGGGGTACACGGCTCCCAACCCCAAGCTGTATGCTATACCTTCTTCTTCCGATAGGAACTGAATATTTTCCCCTCATTTCTGGGAGCTACCTTAAGCCTACTGTACATTCTTGACAGTTGCCATCTTTGATGGAACCCAAAACCTTGTTGGCCTCCACCTTGGGGAGAAAGAAAAGGACTCCTTTATATTACCTGCCCTTATTCCAAGATGCACTTTCTACACGAGGTAAAAAGGACTGTTTTCCATCTCCAATAAAATCATAGTGATTTTTCATGGCATTGTACCCACACGTTCTTTGTAAAGTTCCTCCTAAGGCACCTCAAACGCCACCGGCCACAACACCATTACAGTAACCTTTAGAGTCACCAGGTGCATAGAAGTGTTATCCTTATTCCCTCATTTAATGATCATTGTGCCCTATTCAATGAGCAAACTGGGCTCCAGGAACTTAAAGAACTTGTCCAACGTCATGTCGGTAGGAAGTGGTGTATGGCCAGGTTCAAATTCAAGTCTCGCTTGAAGCCCAGGCCTATGCCCTGCCCATCCCAGCGTGTTTTCTAGGGAAATCTTCTTTTCACCCCTGGTGCATCTTTCCCACCTTCCTCTTACTACCCCGAAAGACATTCAGACGTGTTGAGTTGCTATTTCTTCTACCCAGGCCAGAGAGCATGAGGATGGAGCATGGATTGATATGCAGCTAAGCCTGGTCTTGCCCAACCAGCGCCAGAAGAATTCCAGGCATTAGAATCCGGGCAAGGAGCTGGAGTGAGAACCCAAGGGTTAATATTGCTATAGTGGGAAAGTTATCTGCTTTGTTGTACAACACAGCTTCCCAGCACTACAGAAGGGGCTATTAGCATGCAAATGTACTTTGCCTCTTGCTTTTTAATGTTTTACTTCTCTTAATTGCTGAAACCGGTTGTAATTTCTGAGCACTGCTGGCTTCAGGGAAGTAGTTTCCTCTAAAGGGATCTATCATTGCACCTGGAAAGATTTTTGAATTCTAATTTTATTAACCATTTGGGTGAGGCATTTTCTCTTTTTACCGAAAGAAGAAGGAGAGGAAAGAAAAAGTCCAGGTTGAGTTTAGAAACCTTCTCCTTTTGCCTTAGTCTGGTCCAGTGCTTTAGCTTCCCCTGAATTCCTTGGTTTTGAGTTTTGACATTCCGAATAAGAGATCAGAAGTCACATCTGATATTTGACGAAGAGAAGAGGGAGCTTATTAAAGATTTCAGGTGTCAGACCCGTGGTAGTGAATTTGCAAGGAGGAATTTCTCTGACTGCTACTTGGATTGGAGCATAATCTATTCTCTCATTCAGAGGTATTTAGATGAGTGCATTATTTCTGTGGTGCTCACTGATGCCAAAACTACCTCCCATGAAGTAGAAATGACCAGAGAGCCTCTGTCACCGTAAGACCCATGTTAGACCAAGCAAGACACTCCGCCAATTTAAGGCATAATTGCCTCTTCCTCTGCATCCACACATCCATCCCAACTGAATTCTTTGGAGACATTCTGAAATCGGGTGTGCGGGCTCCAGAAAACAAGTCCCTCTTGTAGACTTTCCACAGGCGCCACTGTTGGTCAAGCCATTTTGCGTCCTGGGAAGTCCGTTCCTGAGGAACTCTTGGAGATCATAAGCCTGACCTGGCACTTCTTTCTGGTTGAAAAGCAGTCTTGGAGAGCCTGAAACCCGCAGGGGCCATCACTGCACGCAGATCCAGGACCGCTGTTGGCAGAGGTGGGTACTGGAGACAAGGTGGGAGCAGCACAGGGGTGTAGTAATGTTGGGGAAGGGTATAGGATGCCTCGACCACTTGAGGCAAAGGGTTGATAGGAAAATTCTACCTCTGCTGAGCTTGTGATACCACACGCAACATCTTCTTGTCTACCATATAGAAACGATCCTTAGATATTACTCAGCCATTAGAAACGACAAATACCCACTATTTGCTTCAACGTGGATGGAACTGGAGGGTATTATGCTGAGTGAAGGAAGTCAATCGGAGAAGAACAAACATTATATGGTCTCATTCATCTGGGGAATATAAAAAATAGTGAAAGGGAATAAAGGGGAAAGGAGAAAAAAAATGAGTGGGAAATATCAGAAAGGGAGACAGGACATGAGAGACTCCTAACTCTGGGAAATGAACTAGGGGTGGTAGAAAGGGAGGAGGGCGGGGGGTGGGGGTGACTGGGTGAGGGGCACTGAGGGGGGCACTTGATGGGATGAGCACAGGGTGTTATGCTATATGTTGGCAAATTGAACACCAATAAAAAATAAATTTATGAAACAAAACAAAAAAAAGAAAAGATCCTTAGGATCTTTTACTGGCCATCCACCACTTTGTTAGCTTTTTAGCTTGCGATTGGATTCTGAGTTTCTGGGAAGCCCAAATGCAATGGTCTCCTGCCTTATTGAGTGAAAGGGCGATATACCCACCACCATAAAGCTAGGGCCAGCCTGCAGGGCGTTGGTTTTCTTGTCTTCCCACACACACTTCTCTGCGTCCCCACGAAGCCCTTCCTGGCCAGTGTCTTAATGAATGCACAGAAGAGAAAACCACAACAGAAAATAGATCATGAGCCTGCCTGTTGATTTATTCGTGGACACATTTGCAGGCCTGGGGGATTGTAATGTCTGAATGGGCCCAAGTTAAAGCCGAAAGAGGTTGTGGCGGAGCTGAGCTCCGGATGGAGACTCTGGAAGAAACCAAAACGAAGACAAGAGGAATGTGCTCCGGGGTCCAGGAGGCTGGAACAGCACAAGGCAGTGAAGTGACATCAGGCCACTGTAGCAAAGCCCGCCTTTTGATGTGTCTTTTTGGTGGTAGTTAGGAGCCGGATGGCAGTCGGAGGCTGTCCTCTTTCTTAGCACCTCGTTTGTACCGGGCACTTTTCATTCACTGAGGCTGCTCAGGAATCCATGGTTGGAAGTTTTATCTCCATTTTGCACGAAAAAGAAACAGGTTCAGAGAGTCACCCAGATGCTCCAGGGCCTCAAGGCCCCTGAGAGATTAGCAGAGCCCAGGGCTCACGTCCTTTCTCCCTGGTTCCCAAACTTGCCCCTCCACCCCATGCCCCCCCACACCCGACAGGCGTGGAATCTTCCATTTACCCTGACAGAGCCTCAGAGGAGACCGACAGTGGGGAGGGCTCCCTAGAAGGTGGACAGAGTCACAAGTGGCCTCGCTCTGTCCCCAGCCACCCACCGGCACTTCCCCTCCCCAACAATTCCACCTTGTACCCTTTGCAGAAAACATGACTTTTCCCATTGATGGAACTCTGAGGCCAACAATAGTTGCAAGCACACCCCACCCTTTCCTCCCAGACCAAGCTGTAGGGCTGGCTGGGCCCTCCTAGCCCCCCACCCCACCTGCCTTGACCTTCCCTTGCCTGGGGGGAGCTTTCTGCATGACAATGTCTGGTCCCTGCTGCCCCGAGCTGCCCTCTGGCTATTAGCACCTAATGAAAATGTAACCGTATTTAACCCCCCACAGCCCCAGATTAGCAGGAGAGAGCCCAAGTGGGTTTAATTCCTTTGTATGATAAGCATCCCGCTCTCCATTTGGACGGTCCGGCCCCTTCTCCCTGGAGAGGACGCAGAGCTGTGTAGGGCGAGCTTGGACCTCTCAGCTGTCCGGGCACAATGGGGAAAGTATCTTTTGTGGCATTAACGGCTTTGGGGAGGGGAGAGGGGAGGGTGCGGGCTGCTGGGGAGGGGTGCAGTTGAAGAGGAGGAGAACAATGTGTGAGAAGCTGAGGCTGTGGGTTTCCCACACGGACCAATATGTCCCCCCCACCCCCCTCTGGGAGAGACAGATCCGCAGCGACCAGCCCACAGCTGATCCCGCCTTGATTGGCTTTTTTTCCCATTGTGCTCTCAAGGGACGAAAATCCTTTTGTGGCGTGAAAGGAGAGGCGTTCCTGCCGTCCCCTCCCTCGAACTGATTGGCTGTGTCACAGGATGGCCAAATCCACCCGGATTAATGTGTGGCCGACCCGGCCCAGAGTGGGGACGTCTGAGTCCGCCCCTTTGGGCCAGGGTGTCTGCTGCCCTGGGAGCAGGGGAGGGGGACCCAGAGGGGCGGGCCACCACCTTCTTCATATTTATTATTCTCCCCACCCTCCCCAGCCCTGCGGGGATGTTTATTCATGGGCCACATCTGCTGGCTGGCAGGCGACATGTCTCTTGTTAGAATGCCTGGAGTCCCCAAGGAGCCGGGAAAGTGGGGCACATTCCTTAGGACAGGCCTCTGCGCTTTGCTCACATCATCCTTTGGCTTTTGAACCCACCTGTAATCTTAGGCCTCCCCGCCGCCGCCCGCCCGGCTCCCGCCTTTACCTGCCCTGAACTTCTCACCTGGAGATTCTGGGTTCTCTCGGCTGCCTCCCAGTCCCCGGGCCCGCCTGGAAGGAGAACACCTCTCTCTGCTCTTTGCTCCTCTGTTGCTTCTACTTGAATCACATTCCACTCTGTGGCTTCTTGTATAAATAAATCTCAGGCCTTAAAATATTTATTTATTTATTTATTTATTTATTTATTTATAATTATTTATATATATACAATTTATATATATAATTATATAATATATATAATATACTTTAATATATTATATAGTATATATAATAATATATATACACTTTATATATATTAGTATATATACTAAATATAATATAGAATAACATACACTATAGTATAATATAGTATAATATATACTATATATATATATATATATAACCTCTTTCGTTGTGCTTATCATTCTCTACCGTAAGTAGTCATGATTCCTCTCAGGACCTGTAGGATCCCAAAGGTCAGGCTTTGTCTGTCTGATTTACCCCTGTCGCCTCACCTGCCCCCATCTAGGTCTGATTCATAAGGTGTGTACTTGGGTCACTCTGAACCTGCTGGTGGAATGAAATGAACATATGCAGCTGGACCCCAGGTCTCGGACCTCTCCTTCAGACCTGTCAAGGAACTATGCAATTGCCTTTTTTCCCCATTTGTAATGTGACACAAATTTGCTTCAACATAGTTTTCCATTCGTCCGCCCCCTACGTGGTTTTAGCAGTAGCGGGCCTTGGCGCTTGACATCTCCAAAGATGGGATGTCGAGGAAATAGGATAAGGCCCCAACACAAAGAGGATGGACAGAGCCATGCCCAGATTCAAGGGGACAGGACATTCTGTCAAGCTACTCCCAGCCCTGTCTGTCTCTAGGGCCCGCTGGGTGACAGTCAGCCTAGTAAGTGCTTCTGTGTGGGCAGCTGGGAATGTCTTTGCGATTTCCTATTGTAATCGATATTGGTTTTGGGAAATGGGATGCCCTCCAACATACTCAGGAATATGGCAAAAGAGGGAAACTATTTTAAAAATAAGAGAAATTGTAGCGTTTTTATGGACAAGCCTGGTCAAATCTGTATAGGTTTTAAGTGATGAAGTACTAGCAGACCAGGCTGTGCTGGAATTACACAATTTTAGCAGCGCCATCAAGAATTGAGAGGAGACAGTGGCTAGCTCTAGGTGTGAGTGAGGAGTCCCTGAGATCCTGGGTGTGGCTTCTAAGCCAATTTAAGGATGCTAAGTAGGACATCTTTCAGGTATGCAGTTGAGAGCCTACAAGAAATCAGAGAATTGGACTATGATTGGCCCAGAGATGCTTTGACCTCGAAGCTCTGCTAAAGTATGACTCCACTCTATCAGTCATTTACCTATTAGCATGAACTGATTCGATCAAATTGCCATTATTTAAATCTTAGCTGACATCAAGGACTGTAGGTAACGGGAACTTGGTTACCAGGAATCGGTGTGGTAAGGGTGGAATAAAGGCTAAGAAAGCCCTAAGATCCTCCAAGAAAGGATCCCAGGAGGGGGAAAAGTGCAGAAAGGGAGGGGAGGGGCTTTTGGGCAAACTCCACCCCCCTGAAAAAAAAAATTTGCCTGAGAGCATTCCTGTCTGGGTAATATGACTTTTCCACCTCTCTGTTCCCAGAACCCAGCATATAATAGTTATTGCTGCAAATTGCTCCCTTAAAGGTTAAATGAGAGGACCTAAGAGCCAAAAGCACCGTTCAAAAGGAAAGAACAAAACAAAAAAGCCACATGAGTTCTTAGTTCCAATTAAGCTTGACAAAATACTATTTGAAATACAATTCATTCGCAAATTGGGATCAGTGCATTAGACTGGGCTTGGGAGCTGAAGTCAATCAGCGGGGTCGGGGAAGAAGTGGCTCCGCCTCCGAGTGGATCTGAACCACCTCCCCTGATTAATGCGGAATCCCAGGGCTTATCCGTACCACCCATCCCAGTGTGTCTGCCAAGGGGGACTTGCGGCAGTGACCTGGGGGTGTCAGACAAAATGCAAGTCTGGGTCCCCAGCCAAGACCCGCCTCTTTAGAATTTGGAAAGGGGTAGGGCCCTGCGAATCTGCATTTTAACAAGCACCCAGGTGATCCTCATGCATGCTCAAGTTTGAGAACGGTTGGGTTGAGTAGAAGAGCTAAATCCAAAGGCTCCACCGCTCCTCAGACCCCACTGCAGTACTCACTGCTCTCCTGAGAAGATGCTCAGCTGTAGGGAAGCTGATGCGTGAGCTCAGAGTTAAGCAGCTATAAGAGTGATGAACACTTAAAAATGAAAAAAAAAAATCCCACTTTCAATTCAATTAGTGAACTCTAAGAGCCTGCTTATTTTTTTTTTAAGGGGGCTTATTTTTAATAGAAAAATGTTCCTGTTTGAACATGGAGCTTTACCTTCCAAGTCATAGAAGGTTGAAAGGTAGCTTTGTGAAAGTGATGGGTTCATGAAAATTTTGAGAAACTTTTCTTTTTAAAGATAAGATGTTTGTCTCTGGTTGCCATGAAAGGGTTGAGTGCCTTCTCTAAGTAGGCTTATACAGACCTCCATGCATCAATCCATAAATAATGCATTTATTCATAGCTTTCTAAGAACTCAAGCGTTAGGACAGAGTTTTGTCTGAGAGGGAATTTTGCAAAACTTGAGCATTGCTCTGGATGTTTATGCCTCCGTTTCAAACTGACTTGAATTGGGCTTAGAATGGTTGGGAAGAAGATGGCCCAGGGGATATGTTAGGAAAAAAAAAAAATCTCAGATGGGTCTTGGTGTATCAGAAGGAAGCACTGAAATTGATGTTGTTTCTCCCAATTTAGTTAGACAGCCATTTTATACTTAAAAATATCAATTTTTAAAAATAAGAGGAAACCTGGGTGGCTCAAGTCATTTAAGCATCCGACATTTGCTCTCAGCTCAGGTCTTGATCTTGGGGTCTTGAATTCAATGCCCACCTATTTAACAAATAAATTAATTAATTAAATAAGATAAAATAAGAAGAAACATCTTTAGTTCTGTTTCTAGTTTTAAGAGAATCTGCACACCTTTTGTAAAGGTCCAGGACGTTAGCTGCAGCTGAGTTAGTGATGTCATAATGAATTACTTCTCGATAAGATGCATGGCTGGGGAGCAGCCTTCTAGGACAGAATTTATATAACCCAAAGTCAAAAACCACAGTTTTCTAAAGCAAGCCCTCTCATGAAACAGTTTTCTATAACATCTTGTGTCTCAATGGTTCAGAACGATTGTGCGAGTACAAATACCATAAACCTCAAAGATGCTTTGTAAAACCTCTGTATTTTCCTACGTATTATTTTATGTTCACCACAGTTATACACATAGTTCTTTGCTTTTGTATTGAAATATAATAATATACCCACAGAAAAGTGCTCGGATGACAAAGGTGAGCAGCTTGATGAATTTCGTGTACTGATCACACCTTTGCAACCAGCGCTGGGATTAAGAAGCAGAACTTTAGAAACCCCTTCGTGCTTCCTTCCAGAGACTCTTCCCCCCTTCCCAGGGAGGGAAACCCCTATGCTGACTTTTAACACTCTCAATTTGTATTGCTTATTTTTGAACCTTATATAAATGAAATCACACACTACGTGTGGTTTTGCGTCGGGCTTCTTGTCATCCAGTCTGACTGTTGCATAAAGTCATAGACTGTTTATTCTCATTGTGGTAAAATATTCCATTGTGTGAAAATACCACAATTTATTTTTCCATTCTGCTGTGGATGGACATTTGGATACTTTCCAGGCTGCGCTCTTATAACTGGAACATGCATGGAGTTCAGAGAGGTCTACAAAGCTTGCAAGATGAGGACATTTTCTTAATTGATAAAATCCTAGCTCATTTTTGAAATATGATGCTTAAAAAAAAAAAAAACAAAAGCACTCCCCCAAGTTGCAAACGTGTCATTGTGCTACATGTTGTACTAAGGAAAACAAACAGATACTGTCCCTCATCTCCAGAGGCTACAATCTAAAATAGGTAAAACGAAAATAAAATAAAATAAAATAAAATAAAATAATAAAATAAAATAAAATAGGTAAAACGTTAGCATGAAAAAAAGACATAGATGATACAGAAATACTGAGGGAGCATGAGATGATACCGAAATGCTCACAATTTGCACGTGTAAATTTTTATTTAGAACTAACAGCATACTTTGTACTACTGATGTCTCTAGAGGATTTTATTTGCCGTTGACCTGGTTTGCCGTGGAGCTCTGTATTGCTGGGCTTCATGAGAACCGAGGGCTGGGCTCTCCATCCAGCTCCCACCTCTCAGGAGCCAATGCCCTCTCATTCTGCTTTGCAGATAGAGCTGCTTCACAAGCCCCTCTGGGAAATTGCTCTGCTCGGTGTACTTGCAGTTTCTGCTGCACCGTAATATTGTGGCCATGACCGTGGTTGGCCCCATGCTGACCCAGCCTAGACTCCACTTGCTGACTTCTCTACTCAATTCCACCTGCTAACTGGAACCGCATCTTGTTCTCTGTGTCTTAATCACCAAGCCCCCAGGGGTGCAATCTGCTTGGCCCAGCTCCTCTTGTGTTCACTTGGTGAATGGGACGAGTTGAGTCAAGGGATGCAATCGACTGTTACTTGGGTGGTGGGTCCAGATGTCCTGCCTACGTGTGTATCAGGTGCAGTGGAATCGGCTAAATTTTAAGAGATCCCTCCCAACCTGTGAGCCCAAGAATGATGGCATCATCCAGTTCTGTCTCTGGCACAGGGAGCAGAAAGTCCTTCGGGGACCTTCCATTCTCTGCCTGGAGACACCTTCATTGTCATTCACCATCATCATTATCAGTAATTTTGATATTGAAGCTCCATGATTCACTTACTAATTTTACCCTTTTATCGAAATGCACCATTTTCTTTCAGGCCAGAAACAAAAAGCACACTTTAAGTGGTTTAAATATACACAACAACAAAATAAATAAATAAATAAATAAATAAATAAATAAATAAATACAACAGATAGTAAGTACACATGGGGGTAGTAAGTCTGGAGGAGTCTCCACTGAATCCTGGGTTTTTAAAGATTTTATTTATTTGAGAGAGAGATATATAAATAGAGAGAGAGAGAGAGAGAGAAGAGCCAGGTGGAGAGGTAGAGGGAGGAAGAAGAGAAGCCAACTCCCTTCTGAGCAGGAAGCCTGTTGCGGGCCTGGATCCCAGGACCCTGGATCATGACCTGAGCTGAAGGCAGATACTTAACTGACTGAGCCACCCAAGCACCCCTGAGCCCTGTTTAGACTGGAGCCAGGGAAATGATTACAGGTCCCCATGTCCCCTGGGGGCCAAAATCTAAAATAATGACACTGTCCAAAGAGCAGCAAACTTGTTTGTGGCTCTGACTGAACTGTGTGGGTCCTTTTTATATGGAGAAGATACTCTGTGATTTAGACATTGGTTCTTAATACTATTTTAAGTGCATTTATGCATGCACACGTATGTGAGCATATATGACATACATATATACACAATATGTACATAATTAAATAGGGGGGCAAATACACAGATACATATATACATACATATACACATATACGTGTATGTTGTGTATATATAATTTTATTATATAGTAAATACACTAATATATACATTATTTTATTATATATTATTAACATAATATATCACTATAATTTATTATAGTAATTTTTAATATTAATTACATTAATACATGGTTAATTATGTATTATTGTATATACGTATATGTAATGATATATGTATAATACATAATTAATACATAATACAAAAAGCAAAGTGGTTCTCTGAGCCAGTCTGATTTGCCATCTCATTTAATTCCTGGAGTGCTGGTACTAGAAGGGCTCTCTTTGCTTTTATAAAGAGAAACTGAGGCACAGAGAGGAAAGGTGGCTTGGCCAGGGTCACAGAGCAAGCCAGTAAGAGCAAGGACTGTCAGCTGTCTGCTCTCTGGCTTCCGAGCCCATCAGCCCTCTGCCCTTGGAGTGCGCAGCCCAGTGCTGTGGGACAAGTGTGCGGAGCTCACGGTCGGGCAGAAAGAAGCGATGTCCTGCTCCCCCAGGATGCCGTGTGCCGGAGAAGCCCACTGAAGGGGACTGTGGCCGGGGTGTTTTTGACCCGTGGGCGCCTCTGCGGTGCTCAAACGTCAGGACTCTGGGGGGTGGACCAGCAAGCAGGCCATGGAGTGAAGGCGGGAACTAGGCATTTCCCTCTGCTCTGTATCCTCAGTGCCTGTCCCAATGCTTGGAGCAAACCAGAGTTCCAAAAACATTTGCTAAGTCAACTTCCTTATTTAACTGGCTTTCAAATATAAATACCTGTGGGGTGGGTTTGTATTTCAAATTGTCATCCATGAGTTGACATTGATGAATGAATGAAACGTTTGGAGGGCAGGTTTTCTATCAGGGAGAGGGAGACAGTGTGACATCACTGGCTTCTGGGAAATGGGGAGCGAGAACAGGTATGGACCGGGAAGACCCCAACCACGAGGACACATGGGGTGTGTTGCACAATTTGCACCCGGACTGCCCCAGCCAGGTGGCCCATGGCGGCCGTGAGAGACGCCTCTCCCAGGGGCCAAGCCAGGGTCTCACAGGTAATCCTTCTTGGGTCTTCACCCATTTCCTATTTTCCCTGAGTTAACAGATGTTTCCTTTCTTTCCCTTATTGGCTTTCATGTCATAATTAAGACACGCTTTTCGGCCACGTGTCCTCACACACACAGTGGTTACTGCACCAGATCTTATCCCTCTGCCCCCTAGCCTGGGTCCCCGGCCCGCTGCTTCCTTTAACCCCTTCCTTCGCACCTCCTCCCCATCGTACTACTGTTTACTGAGCATTTCCTTGGGCCAGGCTCCAGATATGGGTTCAATTTCATCTCTTTCACACAACAGCCTCCTGAAATGAGTTGGTACTTGTTTCTACACTTTATAGGTGAGGAAACTGAGCTTTCCAGTCCAGTAAGTGGTCAAGTTTGAAACCAGATTCTCTGTTAAAGTCCCGGCTCTTGGAATGACACCCCGTATTGTCTTGCTCTGTGAATTCTTAAACTTGACGCCCTGCATTAACACCATGGAACGGCCGCTGGTGGGTCTTCCAACAATCCAGTCTTCCTCAGATCTGCTATTCATTCTCCTTTCCAGGCTCGACACACCCTCACATCCCCAGCATCTGGCCAGGCGTGCCACACCTCTGCTCTCCTGCCAGCCACTCAGGTGTGTCAGTAATTTCCAATGTCTTTTCTTGGCATTCCCCCAACATCAATTTGAAAGTTTCTCTAGTTTCAAGAGTTGAGTTTGCATTTTAAGATGAAATCTAGGAAAAGGGATTTGATAGCACTTTGATGTCATTGGGCAACAGTGAGTTGGGGGTAGAGAAAATCTTGATTTGGGATGTGCTATCAAATCCCTTTGATATTATTGATTGAATGATCAATGAATGATCAATCATTCATTCAACCCACCAGACATGTTCAGCATCGCCGAACCTAGACACCTAAACAGAGCATCTTCAGGACACAGTGCTTCCTTCTTGGGTCAAGGCCCCCAGGCCTCAGCCTGATGCCTGTGTAGGATGCCACATGCTGAACAACTTGAAAGAACTTCGGAGAAAAGTTGAAGGCCGCCAACAGCGTCTTGCCATCACCATCTTGATCGTTAGTGTTAGGTTAGCCTGCATTTAACACGTGCCCTCTCCCTTTAGTCGCTTTGTCCTTTCCCAGATCCATAAGCAGTGGTGATGAGCTTGCAGGCATTTCTGCTAACATCAGACTTATATTCTAGATTAGGAAAGAAACAAAACAATTTGACCCTAATGTTCAGGGGATGGGAGGTTCATCTTTGTTTCCTCCAGTTTACTTATTTCCAACACTGACAACGAATCCATTACATCGTGATATAACATCATAATTTGTTTCTTTTTCTTTTTAAAGATTTATTTATTTATTTATTTATTTATTTATTTATTTATTTATTTTAGACACAGAGAGAGACAGAGACACAGGAGGAGGGAGAAGTAGGCTCCATGCCTGGAGCCCGACGCGGGACTTGATCCCGGGACTCCAGGATCGCGCCTTGGGCCAAAGGCAGGCGCCAAACTGCTGAGCCACCCAGGGATCCCCTTGTTTCTTTTTTTAAAGATTTTATTTATTTATTCATGAGGGACACAGGGAGAGGCAGAGGGAGAAGCAGGCTCTCTGTGGGGAGCCCAATGTGGGACTCGATCCCAGGACCTCAGAATCACGACCTGAGCCAAAGGCAGACGCTCAACCACTGAGCCATCCAGGTGCCCCCATAATTCTTTTCCTACTTTTCTTTCTTTCTTTCTTTCTTTCTTTCTTTCTTTCTTTCTTTCTTTTCTTTTCTTTTTTTTTTTTTTTTTTTTGGCTCATCTTTAGGAGACATTTCTGGTCGGTTAGTCCTTTCAGGATTCAAGAAGGTGTTAAGGTGTTAACAAAAGATGGTCCAAAAAAAGAGCAAAGAAAGTGGAATCACTTCTGGGAGTTTGTTCACCTGGAGCAGAGTGATGACAGGTCAGAGTTGGTAGTTACCTTTATACTCTTGGAGGGGAGGTAGAAGAGACCTCGCAGGACACATAGGATGGGTCAGGCATTTCTGGGCAGGTTTCTCCCTCGGATCCCCACAATATGAGTGAGATTGGTGCCATGTCCAGACTTTCGCACAGGAGAAAACTGAGGCTCTAAGAGGGTAGGTGTTTGACCTACGGTGCTCAGCCTGCAGTCAGCAGAGCCGCCTCCACACCTGACCGGGCTGGCTGCTGCACCCTTGCCCTGCAGCCCAACCCAGGGGACGCTGTCCTCTGGTGGTGACAGTTCCATCTTGTTCCATCCTTCACGAGTGAGAGGACAGAAGGAGAAAGGGGAAGCGTGGCAACCGAAGACTTTTACATTTAAATTGGGAATGCCACTCAGGAAACCTGGAGATTTGGCCTTGGGGGGGCAGACAGACAGACCTGGGCTCAGATCCTAGCTCTGTCAATATTTTGCTCTGTGTGCTCTTTATTTCTGCTCTCTGCAGCAGGGCTCTGAGGGCCAACTGCTATGGCATAAATTGCAAGCAATGCTTAATACCTAGGAAGGGTCCCATGTTGGCAGGTGTTACTAACAGACTCTGTGATGGATTGTCCTATCTTAGGCATATGCTTCTGAGAAAATCTTGGAGCTCAATGCATTTGGTGTACTCACCTGCCGAATGCATTCCGCTTCCCTCAGGAGCCTCTGCAGTTAGTTGATAACCAGTGAGCAGTTGAATCACTGTGCTGCAAAGGACTATGATCTTTTTTTTAAATTTTTATTTATTCATGATAGTCACACACACACACACACACACACACAGAGGCAGAGGGAGAAGCAGGCTCCATGCACCGGGAGCCTGACATGGGATTCGATCCCTGGTCTCCAGGATCGTGCCCTGGGCCAAAGGCAGGCGCCAAACCACTGCACCACCCAGGGATCCCAGGACTGTGATCTTTTTGATTCTGGCTTTCAGATCTCAGGGCTGGAGCTCTAAGAGATGGTCTGGGAGTCTGGCCATGCCTTCCTCCACGATCGCCTTCAGAAAAGTGGAACACGGAACTCAAGATGCAAGTATATCCCCTTGTGACTCCAGTCGGTGGAAGGCATGGTGGAGAACAGCAGGTGGACAAAGCTTCCCTGGGCCTGGCTTCAGGTGGGACACCTCTCACCAAACCCACAGATTATGGGGCTGACCCAGACCCAGGCAGAGCAGGGGATGGCCCGAACCCCCCAGCTACCGCCGCAGGCTCCCCTCCGAGCTCAAACACTCCCAAGCCCCTCGTTAAGGACCCCATGACCCCAGAACTGAAGGATGGTCCCAGGCAATGACTTTGACTCTTGATAGAAAAAAAAAAAAAGGAAAAATGTGTGAATGAAAAGCAAGAATTCTCGGAATTTGAGAGTTTCAGCCTGTCTTTTTTTTTTTTTTTTTTTGAGGATGACAACATTTTAAAATATATGCAAATGAACGGTTCTAACAGTGGTGTTTTTAGAGCTTTTACTTCTAATAGAGGAAGTTTCCGTAGCACTCAGGACTATAATGATTTTATGAAGATCCTTACATGGGGGGTGAAGTCAAAACTCTGAATTTAAAGTGCTTTGGGGGGACACCTGGGTGGCTCAGCGGTTGAGCGTTTGCCTTTGGCTCAGGGTGTGATCAGGGGATGGGGGAGGGGATTGAGTACCGCATTGGGCTCCCCACAGGGAGCCTGCTTCTCCCTCTGCCTCTGTCTCTGCCTCTCTCTCTCTGTGTCTCTCATGAATAAAGAAATAAAATCTTAAAATAAATAAATAAATAAAGTGCTTTGGAAACATGGTGGCTCATCTTGCCATGGTCTCTGCCAAGGACTCTGGGCCTTTTAGCAACCGCAGGTAGTATCTGAGCTGAGCGGGGGTTCTAAGGCTTGGGGCTGAGTTTGCAGGGTGGAGTCTTCCAGGATTCCAGCACTAAGCACTGACCAACTAGATCTGCACAGAGTGAAACAGAAACAGCAAAATCTGTGCTCCCAAACTGAGCCTCTGCTATGCCTGGGGTGGGGGGGGGGGCCACCCCATCCTTGCACTGGATGCCACTTTATGGCCCCAAATACACACCTGAGCAGAGCCTCTGGCCCCTTACTCTGATTGGCAAGTAGAGACCTTCCCCCTCCCCACCCGCTGGCAGCAAATACCCCTAGGCTGTGGCCGGAGCTCTCTCAGGACACAGCCCGCTGGGGGCTTTGGAGGCGACTGGATTTTCCCAATGGAGGTGAAGTGGCCTCTGAGGCCCCGTGGGAGGGTCGGTGGCGGGAGGCGGGCAGCCAGGCCGGACTGGGACTGTGTGAATGTGGCCGGCTCATTGTTCCTTAGCTTTGTGCTTCAGGCCTCGATGGGGCTGATTTAGAAATCCTAATCAGGGAGCTCTCAGGGCTTCCCGGGTGTGACATAACTTGAGCGGCTCTGGGGGATCCTTTGTTCTCTGATGACAGCTGACTCGGTCTCCAGTGGGAACAGTTTGAACATAACTCCACGCTGCATGCACTGGCAGCTGCGGCCTTAACTCTTTGTTACCCACCTCGGGGTCCCCTCTCCTGCCTGCTGCTTCTGCAGCGCATCAGCTCTTAAAGTCACCTTGCGGCGGAGGGAGGAGGGGGTAAGATGGTCAGTGGGGCAGGGACGCGTTGTGTCCCACTCCTGGGACGCTCTGGGAAAATCCAGTGTCCCCGACCCTGTGCAGGCTCACTCCACCGTCCGGAATGGCTCTTGGTGTGACTCTGGCACAGAATGTGACCATTCACCTGTCCACAGGTGCTTGGGTGGATATCTCTCCACTCTGGCAGAAGTGACTGCAAGCAGAGAACAGGGACCTTAGACATACGCTCACACTCCGGGGAGTCTTCTGATCTAAAAACAGAGCCAATCAGTTCAGGAAATCTGACGAGCAGGCCAGGAAGCAAACCCCGCAAGAGCAGTGAGTTTGGAGCCAGGTGAACCCCGTGCAGTTGCAGGGTCACGGACATCAAGCCAGTTGTTTCCTTTCTCTCCGGGCCTCTGTATGTCCATCTGTAAATGTGGAGACGGTTGTAATGACAGCATAGCCCCGCTAGATTGTGGGGAGGATGACACGAGATCTTGCACGTGCACGTCGGTGGTTGGCATTACTAGATGTCTGCTGCTGTTGCTGGGATACCAGAAACTTCCTCCAAAGAGAAGGTGCTGCTACCCCAGGAAGCATGGAATGGGTGAACGCTGCCGATGTCTTTTAAATTAAATCATTATTAGTTGTCTTTTGATGATGAGCTAGCAAGGCAGCTAAAAAGAGATGGCTAGAAACTAATATTTGGCACCAGGTCAGTTCTTCATTCCACGACCTCTGAGTGCCAGTCACTGAGGGTAGCAGAGATGACAGAGACACAGACCTGGTCTCAAGTAGCTGAGATGTAAGGTGGGCTGTGTAATAAGAACTCTCCTTTGCAGCTCTAGAAACCCAACTCCAATTAGCATAAGTCAAATGAGAATTGAAAGAAAGATTACTACAGTAGCTCATGGGATCCAAGGGAGAGTTGTTCAGTGATGCACCTGCCAGAGGAGGGAACAACGAGGACCAAAGCTTGGAGTGCGATCAGTACCTCCTCTCTCTAGCATGACTTCTCACTTCCCGTGTTGGCTGGCTCTACCATTCTGTCTCACAGCAGGTTAGTGTAAAACATAGCGGACAACATAGGTGGGAAGCATTCCTCGGTTTAACATTGCATAGAATTCGTGAGGGAACTCATGGACCCAATGATGATCAAATACCCATTCAGGACTGAACAATTCTGGCCACGGGACAGGCTCACGTTCTGACATGGCCATTTCCTCTGAACCACCACAAATGTGGATAGGGGCATTTAACCAATTCTCAAAAGGGTTACTGGGAAGACAGTTGTACAGGAAACCACTGCAGAAGCAGGACCGGGTTAGGAATGGAGTTAGCTTTCTATCTCTAGACCAAAGGGAACCATTGAAAAAATTTAAGCTGGGCTGTGTATGTATTTTCCAACTATAACTTAAGAACAAATAGAAAGGAGAGGATGATTTTAGAAGTGGAGATACCTATCAGAAGGCTATTGTATTGCCCAAGCATTAGCTAATGAGAACCTAAAGTAGGGTGATGAAAAATGGGGATGGCCAGGAGACAGAAGTGAGACATATTTAGGAGGTGGAATCAACAGAACCAGTTAACTGGATACTAGAAGAGACAAGTGAAATGTTGACAATGATCCCTAAGACCACCGGGAAAACACATGTTTATAGATACGGACTAAAGCAGTAGCCCAGTACTGCCATATCTGATTAAGTTAGGTTAGTGTTAGGGTTACGGTTACATATATATAATTGGATATATATAATTTATATGTATCCATCCATCTGGAAGGATACGGTAGGATTGCTTTGGTCCCTGGGAGGTAGATGAGGAGACAAAGCTGGGATGTCATCAGAATGGTAACTGTTCCCTAGCCTAGTCCCTCACACAAGTCCAATTCCTATAGAAAAAAACAGCTGCAGGCAAAAGCTCAAAGTGAGAAGTGGGATATAGCTAGTTGACACTATGAGATACAGAGATGGGGAAAAGGGAATATTTCCCATTGCTTTCAAGGCTCTAGAAAGGATCACAGGTCACTGAGGATGGAGGGACACCACACTCTTTAGCGTCTCCAAGTCCTGTGCTCTCTACATCTGTTCAGCAGCCTTCTCCTGGAAAGTAGCAGGGGAAGAGGGCTCCAGCTGTAGGGTGCTTTAGAGTTACCACAGGGACTGCCATGGGGGGCAATGCATCACCTGCTCCTCCAACTCTATTCCAGCTTTCTCCAAAGAAGCCTTGCTTTTTTCTGTCTTGTATAATATTTTAAGTTGGGGCAAAAAGGAGGTTCTTTGGAACAACATCATATTTTCTTGGGATGGGTAAGATTGGAAATAAGGAGACCAAATAAGATGCAATTATATTGTTTAAGTGATAAGTTAATGAGAACCTGACATAGGGGGTGGTGGTTGAAAAGGAAGGGAGGAAACAAGATGAGAACCATTGAGGAGACGGGCTCTTCAGGACTTGCAAGTTGCATGTGGGAGCCAAATGGGAAGTGGGGAACAACTGGGATTTCCTAAGTTGGGGCCTTGGCAAAGACAATGGTGCTTCCATTAACAGAGTTTGGGAAGTCGACAGTTTGGTTGGAATTCAATGAATCTGGGTACATACAAGTCCTCATTTGAGAGGAAAGAAATTGGAAGATGTATATGTGTTAGTTGGATGCTAAGGCCACATAAGTCCAAGACACAAGAGGTAGGCTTCCACCATGAGACTTGCTGATCATCTGAAATGGTGGAGATTTCCGGACCTGGGTGAGTGATGAATGCTATTAAAGAATGTGTTTTAGACTAGCAATCCCAGAATTAGAGATGAGTTCCTGCCTTTGGAAAGAATGTTTCAGGCTAGATGGGGTGGTATGGATTAGAATTCTTTCCAGTGAGAGTTCCACCTGTCATCTGTATATCCATCTGCCCATCTATCCATCCATCCATCTGTCTATTATTTCTTGAGCATCTCTTATTTTCTTAACTCTGCAGTTGTGGAGAGTCAAAGAACAAAGCACAGCTTCATCCCTGGATTAGCAGAATACAGCCAGCAAATCACTAAATCTCCAAAAATAATATTTGGCATTAACTTCTCAGTACTTTCAATTGTGTAGCTGGTCAGGGTAACTAGGGGGTCTTCTTGCAGACCAATGATCAGTTAACATGTTCTTTTTGACTACATGACAGATAGTTTAATTCCAATAGAATGCCTAAAAGTTTTTCTCAGCAACTGGCATTGGGATTAGCTACATTTTATATTATTCATTTCTAATTTAAATTCCTTATTGGTTTCTGGAATGCTTGCGCACTTGCAACATCTGTTCTTCACAATGGTCCATATTTCATGCTCAGATATTAAAATTCATTTAAATAATAGCTTTCGCTACATATAAATGGATCTGTTTTTCACAGTACATAGAGAGCACTGCAAAATGTTCACTATCTTCTCTAAATTTCCCCCACCTTTTAACAAGAATGCTCAAAAGTTGATTATGCTTCAACGTCTTGTGTCACCAGTGGTATAAGCTGGTGAGAAAGTTTGGTGGATTCACCAGCCTGTACCTTTCCAAACAGGAGATTACATTTGTTACTTAAGTCTCCAGATCTCCAAAACTTATTTTCCCTGGTCACCGACAGCAAAACTGTCAAAGGATGACAGTTTGGGTAAATATATTGCTTAGGACTCTTTATTATTTTTTAGAAAATTTTAAACAATTTCTGAGGATTCTTTGTTTTGCAAACAAAACAAATAAGTAAACAAAAAAGACAGTCCATCTCGACCTGGCTTAAACAAAAGAGGGGCTTTATTGACCTACTCCATTGGAAGAATGGATAAAGTGGAATTCAGGGTTGGTTTGATCCAACAAATGAATTAAGTCATCAAGAACTTGGTTTTATTTTGACCCTTTGCTCTGTCTTCATCGGTGCCATCTTTATCTTCAGGCCAGTTTCCTTCAGGGTGGTAAAATGTCCAAAGCCTGGAATGTCATCTTCAAGCCATGCTCTCCAGGAGTGAGGACATTGGCTTTGGTGGCTCTCCCTGACAAAGTTAAGAACTTACTCTCTCAAAAAGTCTTAGCAAGTTTTCCCCCAGGGCTCAGGAAAATGCCATGTGTTGACTGACATAGACTTCATTTACTTGAACCAGTCATTTTGGCAGGAGGATCAGAATTGAACCTCTGATTGGTCCAACCCTGCAGGTAAGTGGGATCAATCTCCATTCAAATCCTATAACTCCTATACAGAAGAGAAAAGAAAAGCTTCTGGGGATTCAGCTATAACTTCTATTGCGAGACTTAGAATTTTTCCAGCATTCAATCAACCAGCATGTTTTGAGCGCCTTCTACAAGCAACGAACCCTACTAGATTTTTGGCAACTCATGCTCTGCAAAACCAGCTGCAAAAATCTTGATCTTTACAACTACTGCAGTGACAAAGCAATGACCTGAAATCCTAGGGCAATGGGCTGAATCTGTCCTCCAGCTGCTGAGGTGAGTGCAGTGAGTGTCCTGTTATAAGAATCATGGCACGTACTTAGAATGAGAACGATTCAAATGACCAAACTTCAAAGCACCTAAGTAGGAACATGGTATTTGCATTTAAAAAAAGTAGGAATACCTGAGAAATTTCTTTCCTCCCGTGTTTATGTGTGATGACAGTTCTTTGAATGAAATAATGTCCACTAGACCTATTGAGTTGTGATAAGCCTCCAGTTAATATTTGACTGTTAGCTTCCTGTTAGAAAACTAATAGCAAAGAATAAACCACAATATAAATTAAGTCTCTTCCTTCTCTCTCTTGAACTTGGGTGTCTGTATCCTTTTAAAATGATGTCTTTCTGCCTGTAAATTTTGAGGACGTATTTCCTGTTTCTCCCAACTGGAGAGAGTGGGGAGAAACCTTCACTGGCATTCAGGTCCCATCTACTGTCCAAAGTGATTGAAGGAGGTTTCAGTGACCAAGTGGTCTAAACATTCTGCCTGTTTTCAAGGCTCCTTGAGCATCTGTCCCCTGCCTATCTGGGAGGTTCTTCAGACTTGCAGGTGAAGTAGAAGAGAGAAGAAACAGACACTGAACAAAAACAGAGCTTTGGAGTGTGGCATCAATGGCATAACTTCCAGTGGGGAGAAAAGAGCCTTCTAGTTCCAAGGACAGAGCCCACCTGTGTTACTTATTTCCCTGTTCCCCATCTCACTGCCTTTCCCTCCTCCAACCCTCAACAGACTAAAGGATCTTGTTGGCTCCTATTGATTCTCCAAACACCTGTGTCCACCAGACTGTCCTTTATGGATATTTCCTGGTCTCTTGGCTTCGGCTGGCTGGTGTCTCCATGGCAACAGGGAGTGGGGAGGGGGACGTGGGGGCAGCTCAGCCCATTTGTCATCAATTGCCACTGTTTTGTTCTGCTTGGTGTGTGCTCTCAATTGAGTCCTGGAGGAGGCAAAGCAGAGCAGAGGGATTCAGCTGACGGGCAGCCCCCCGCCTTCTGAAACTGGGGGTGGAGGGACATAACAGAGGGAACTGCCTTCGGAGACACCCAAGGCACGGAGATTGTAACAGAATGCCCAGCTTCTCTGGGGGAATAATTTTTCTGTAACTGAGATTTTTGTTTGAGGAGGGAGGGTGGCATTTGTGTCAGCCCAAAGACCTTTACAATTTTGTTGAATGGAGAGGAGGAAATTTTGCCCATAATATGGAATACGATGTCCTTTTCTTCTGTGTTGGAATTTCATGTTAAAAAAGGAAAGAAAGAAAGTAGTTGGGCTACCATGGCACCACTGCCTGAAACAGCGTGGGTTATGCATCCTCTGTGTGCTGCGCATTCATTGAGTAATTCACGGAGACTGTGCCCCAGCCCTGTCCCCTCAATCAGACTTTGAAGGTTCAAGCCAGACTCACTGGTTAGAAATAGTCCTGGTTGGACCCAGCCTATGAATCCTTCTCTTGGTTCTGTGAACTCTGTTTTCTTTCACTCCCATCTTTGCCCTCAGCAGAGGTTCAGACCAAACTCCTCCCAGACTCATGGCAAGTTGGGTGATGCCTTCTCTCTCATTCCATAAGGATCCTACCAGTGGGGTCAAATGAATGTCTCCTTCTCCACGTTTTTCTAGATGGCCTCTCCACATCATGGACAACATACCCCAAACCTCTCCCCTTCAGGCCCCACCACCTGAATTCCCAGTGTCCTCTTCCTTCTTCTCTGTTGGCTTTTCTTGACCATCATTTTTGGCTTTTGTTGCCTCCCCCTAACTGAAGTTGGTGTTATCCAAGGATCTGTCCTTGGTCCTCTCTTCATACTGCTCTTCACTCCTTGCAGGGCTGTCCACTCTGGCAGCCTTTACTCTGAGCTCTGGGGCTGGCTCTAAACCTGCCTGGAAGCCAGGTCACCCTCCCCAACAGCCAGCTCTGAGAGACGCCTGCGCGTGGATAGGAACAAACCGTTCGAAACAAAGCTGACTCTCCCCCATTTTCTCTGGGCGTTGTTAGTACCTCTCCTCTCCTGTTGCTCAGACGTGAAAGCTTTAGATCATCCTGAATTACTCCCACATATGACATGACTCCCTCTGCCTCATCTGTCTACTCCTCCTCTTTCTCCTTTCCCTCAGCCTTTATTTTCTTCGTCTTTCCCTCCCTCCCCATCTCATTCCCCACTCTGTCTGTCTGTCTGTCCATTGTTGGAGCCCATCTCAGCACTTCCTTCCACCCACCTAACCAGGGCTCTATGCTGTTCTAGTTTATCCCCCTCCTGTTTTTGCCACTTCTGACCAAGTCAATCTCTGTTCAAAACCTAACTCTCTAATCCCTAGAAATCAAAGTCCAATCTTTACTTTATGTCAACCAAGGTCCCCCCAAACATGACTTGCCCTCTGACCCCCCAAGCTATTCTCTCCTACTCACATGTTCTCTGACTAAGCTTCGCGACCCCTGGATACTGTTGTCGGGATTACAAAAAAAGCACACTTTTTGGCAAAATACATTGAAAACCTTGAAGGTATGTTTTTGACCAAGTATTCCATTGCCAGGAATTTATCTTAAGGAAATAATCAGACAGCTGCACAAAGATCTGTGCCTGAGAAGCTTCCTTAAAGCGTGATTTGCAATTACAAAAAGATGAAAACAATGTTCAGTGTCCAATAATATCAATACAATGGAACACTGGGAAGCCATTAAAAAATCATACAGACCCGGGGCCCCTGGGTGGCTCAGTGGCTGAGCATCTGCCTTCGGCTCAGGACGTGATCCCGGGGTCCCGGGATGGAGTCCCACATCGGACCTCCCCACATGGAGCCTGCTTCTCCCTCTGCCTGTGTCTCTGCCTCTCTCTGTATCTCTCATGAATAGATAAATAAAATCTTAAAAACAAATCGTACAGACCTATTTACTGACTTGGAAAGATAGTTCTAGGATTTGTCTAGGCTTCTAAGTAAAAAAGAGGGTACACAGAGATATGAATATATAATTCTTATTAACAAACATATGATTTTTAAGTGCAATATTTATATGCATAAAGAACAGCTCTGCAAGGATATGTATGTACATACGTATATATGAACATACATCTTGTGGCTGGAATTTTAGTTAATGGTTTATTTTTTCCCTTTTTCTTATTAAACTTAAACATTTTTTTACAGTAACCATGACCTAACTACATAAAGTAATGAAAGTTAAATTTCTCCACTCCACTGAAGTAAAGCCATTAAAAAATTCTTTTTTTTTTTAATTTTTATTTATTTATAATAGTCACACACACACACAGAGACAGAGAGAGAGAGAGAGAGGCAGAGACATAGGCAGAAGGAGAAGCAGGCTCCATGCACCGGGAGGCCGATGTGGGATTCGATCCCAGATCTCCAGGATCGGGCCCTGGGCCAAAGGCAGGCGCCAAACCGCTGCGCCACCCAGGGATCCCTAAAAAATTCTTTTTTTTTTTTTTAATTTTTATTTATTTATGATAGTCACAGAGAGAGAGAGAGAGGCAGAGACACAGGCAGAGGGGGAAGCAGGCTCCATGCACCGGGAGCCCAACGTGGGATTCGATCCCGGGTCTCCAGGATCGCACCCTGGGCCAAAGGCAGGTGCCAAACCCCTGCGCCACCCAGGGATCCCTAAAAAATTCTTAAAAGAAAAATGATCTCCATTCTTTTGTCACTTTGCCTTTGTTAATCTCATCATCGTGCCTAGCTGTCTCCACCTCCTCATGTGGCCATAAAGCATTATCCATTTCCATTACATTCTCTCTTCAAGGGAGGAGCCAATTCTGGGGTCAAAGGTACAAGGTTAGTGTCCTCATTCTGCTCCCTACTCTCCCAAATTTCTTCCTCTATAAAGGAGAAAAGGGTAATATAATATCTTACCTCTTAGACATGGCATGAGGATCAGATAATGTATATCAAAAAAAAGGGGGGGTGGTTAAAGAAGTGCAAAGTATCACAGGGCAGTCAGGGAGTGTGAGGCCGTGGGGTCTACCTCCTGGGACTGAATTGCCACACGGGGGTTGGAGCCTTTTCAGCCTCAGCCTTGAGTCCAGTATGGACACGGCCCAAGCTGCACATCGGTCTGAGAGCTGGCCCCCAAGAGCTGGCTGTGTGGGGTGGAGGGGAGGGCGAAAATTCCTCCTCACACGTCCCAGGACTTCTTGTCCCTTCCAAGGCTTCCAAAGCGATGCTTAACTCTAGAAGTTATGGAGAAAATGTCCTGGGCCGGTGTGTCTGGCACCCACAGGGAGACCAGCGCCGCCTTGTTGTCTGTCTTCATTTAGTCCCAGACTCGGGATCTGAGGAGGTGATCATCCCCGGGAGCTGGGGGCCCTCAGAGCCACTGGATGGGTGATAAGGAGGTCTCTATTTCCCATCCTACCCCTGGCTGGAGAGTGGGCTGAGCTGCTGAGTGTGTGTGTGCCGGTGTGTGTGTATGTGTCCCTCATCTACTCAAAGTCTCTGTCCCCAAGAAGACTGGGCCTATCACGTACTTTTTAAAGTGACCCAAGACTCAAAACCACCTACTCAGGCCCCTAAGGGATCGAATGGGAAGGACAATCTGGGAAGAAATAAGAAGGATCCATGAGGATCCGTGTCAAGCTCTGCAGAGCCGGGGAGCAGAACCAGCCCTCACCATCGTGGCCTGCCCCTTGGCCGACGGAAGAAGGGGCGGCTGGAGACGATCATGGGGAGTCTTGGAGGTGGATGGCCATCCAGGAGGGGGACTTGGAGGCAGGCATGGAAGGGTGCAAGCACTGGAGATCATTTGTCTTGGCTTGGTTGGGATGCCGTTTGGCCAGCCTGACTGAACCTGTCAACAGCTCCAAAGTGAGGTCAGCTGGGGGCTGGAGGCCTCATTAGCTATCACCAGAGCTTGCATCTCAACCTCTTGAATCATCCATGATGAAACTCTTTATCAGCCAGGGAGGAGGCAGCCCCGGGGAATAACACTCCTGTATAAGGCTGGATTTTGAGCGAGGCTACATCCGGGAGGACCGGCCAGGATGAGTTAGCCCCAGTACACACTCCAAGATAACCAAACAAGCGGACTCGCCGAAGGGAGTTATTCGGGGCTCTCCATCTGGGATCCAGGGGGAATGTCGGTTGTTCTTCCCAAAGCTGGCCTAACTTAACCCTTCGGCTTCCCGGCCTCACCTTCCTTCCCTGCCAAGTCCAGCCCCAAGGGCGAGGGTGGGTGGGGGGGCACTGGGGGGCAGGTGGGAGGCGGAACCATCAGCCCAGGGATGGGGCATGGAAACAGTTTCACTTCTGCAGAAAGATTAGGACTCCTGGTGAGGCCGGGAGGGATAAGCCCCGGGGAGGACTCAGAGTTTTGTCAGAGTTTCTGCTAAAAAAGAAACAATTGCCATCCTGGGGCAGCACATCTGAGAGATAGAGGAGAGGGGCGGAATGTCCCGGGCCCCGGGCATCTCCAAAGGCTTCAAGGCCGCACCCCGAGGTCCCCCGGGGGAGGCTGGCCCGGGGACGTGTCCTGTGGGTGACAAAGAGGGACAGGCTGCCTGCCCTGGTAATCCTGGGGGCTGCAGTCATGAGGGAGGCTGGAATTTTTAGTACAGCCTTGAAAGCCACTCTCAGCCCACCCCACACCCCACCCTCGGGGATGGGAATAGGGCAGGACGCTGGCAAAAATAAATAGAAGCTGCGGTCCAAACTGACCAGGCTGAAATTGTTACTTGAACGGCAAAGACAAACATGTGCCAGATAGTCTTCCCAGGCTTGTTTTCCATCTTCTCATCCTGTGTCCCCGATCGAAGTGTTTCTAGAAGAGCCCCGGAGGGAGCAGTGGGGGGAGGCCAGAAGGGGAGCCGGGCGAGGGGCGAGGGGTCCTGCAGCACCCCCAGGCTGGTGCGACCCCACGGGGACCCTCAGCACCCAGCCCCGAGCTAGGCCCGGCTGCTTGCATCCCAGCCTCCGACTGGCGCTCACTTTGGAAAGGGGGAGAGAAGTGGGCTGCATAGGGCTTCCCAAGGAATTCGGGGGGTGGCGGGGTGGGGGGACTCCGTTTGCAGCCCCGGGGAGTTTCTAATTGTCCTCCTTTGAGCGTTAAGTGTGTTGTCCTTTTCATTTTTGTCAATCATGTCACCTTCACCAAGGAAGGAGAGAGGAGGCTGAGGGCCCCCCCTGCACCAAGCCCTTCTTGGGAGTGATGGGGGGGCGATGGCCGAGCTGCACCCGTTCTGGGCTTCTGGGCCCGCTGGGCTGCTAGGCCAACCGAAGGCCAAGCCAGTCGCCTAAAGGGGTGCATTCATTCCCTCCTGGAGGAGCTGCAGTACTGCCGGACAGCTGGGCTAAGGGGGCTGCAGGGGGTGCCCCTGGGTGGGTGGCTGGGGTGGGCGATCTCTGTGGTCATGGGTGGCTGGGGTTCACGGTCTGCAGGGGCTCCTCCGGCACCAGGGGGCTAGACGAGTGTGGAAGGGGTCGTGCTCCGACCTTCTCCCTGCTGACACACGTCAGGAACTGTGGGGAGCGTGGATGCCCGAAGGTGTCCCTTAGACTGTCCCCGCACCGCGAGCCTGTCCGACCAGACGTGGACTGAGACCCGGCCCGGGGCCCTGGGAATGAGTTAGCGTGAAGGTCCAGAAAAATAAGCTTTGTGATCGGGATGCTCGCTAAACTTCCTGTGTTTGCTTTGTTTGTTTTCCTTTGGTTTTTCTTTTCGAGGTCCCCCCCTCCTCCCTGCTCTCTCTGTGTGTCCCTATCTCTGTGTCTCTGTCTCTCGTTCTCTCCCTCGTTTAAACTTCAGTCTCTCAGCTGGACGAGGGGCTTCCGCGGGGGCAGATGGTTGGCCACACTGGGGCCGGAGCTCGGAGGGTGAGGGTGAGCGGTAACCCGGGGCCGGGCTGGCCTGGTGGTGGCTGTGAGAGCCGGAGGGAGCGCAGGGCAAGGGAGGAAGCTCGGGAGAGGTGCTGGCCCTGCTTGCTCAGCACCCCGCCCACCTGGACAGTCGGCTTCCAGTTTTCAAGCCTTGGGGATTCTGTGTTTTGTTTAAATCAGGGAAGCTGTTTCCCTTACATCCTTCCAAAAATAAATAAATAAAAAGGCTGTCGTATCATCTTACAGATGCCGCTACCAAAAACAAAGGTTCAGAACTCTGGCCATTCTTTACAAAATCAGAAGATCAGAAAGTGGGAGTGGGATGCGAGGAAGGATTTTAGGGACAGAGGAAGCCAGTTACCTGGTTTATTTATGTCTCGTGTCACTCTCACTGCCACCACTAGTAACAACATGTCACTGATACCACTACCATCACCATCATTATCACCATCATCACTACCAGCACCATCACCGTCACCACCATCATCACCACCACCACCACCACTACCACCACCATCAACAATAACATCAGCAGCACCATCATCACCAGCGCCACTGTTACCACCACCATTATTACCACCATCACGGTCACCACCACCATCACCACCACCACCATCATCACTATCACTATCCCAATCACCACCACCACCATCACTACCACCACCATCACTACCACCACAACATCAGCAGCACCATCATCACCATCATCACTGCCATCACCACCATCATCACGACCACTGTTATCACCATCATCATTACCACCATCACCATCACCACCACCATCACCATTAAGAACATTATCACCACCACCACCACCATCAATACCACCACTATCCCCACCATCTACCTCACCGTGATTACCAATACTACCGATCCACCATCACCACATCCACCATAATTACCACCGCCACTGCTGCCACTGCCACTCCCCTGCCATCCCAACTACCACTATAGCCACCACCAGGTAGCTCTTAAAAACATCAAAGTTAGGTACTACCAACCTTAGCCAATATAACACATTTCAGATTGTTGGACCAGATAGGGGCGCCTGAGGCATAAGGGTGCATCTTATTCATATTCCAAGTGATGCATTCATATTCCAGGTGATGGGACCAACAAAGTACTTTCTAGGGGATTCTGTAAACTACTGGGCAACAGCAGAACTTGATGGGAAGTTTCTATCCTTGGATCCCAAAGACTCGGGTTCTTGCCTTGGCTCTGCCATTTACCAACTGTGACCTCGAGCATCTCACTTCTCTTTGGGGCCCCAAAGTCTTATACATAAAACAAGGATAATGAATACCCATGGCCTCATGGATTTTAAAAGAAAAAACCCATGTAAAACACTTTTCACAGTAGTTAACCTATAAACATGCTAAAAATCCTTCCTTTTTTCCATCTCTCTCTTTCTCCTCTTGTTCTTCCGACTTTTCCTCTTCTTATTACTCCCAGATTTGAGACCCTCATCCATCCCCAAACCTCTGACTCAGGCAGGGCGCCATGAATATGGGATAATAATAAGGCTTCCTACACGTGGGCCTCATCTCTGCTCCTTTAGCTCCCACCATCCCACGTGCACAGGACACTCTCCTTTCCTTGAGAGGACGGAAAGCAATCCCAGGCCTTGGGCACCCAACATGTGGAAGATGGGTGGGGGAGCTCGCAGAGGAGTGGAAGAGGAGGGCCAGTTCCTCCGGAGAACGGGGTCAGGCTCTGTGCAAGGGCTAATTAAAAGGTTAGGCCTCATTTCTTGTGTCTTCCAGGAGAGCTCACAGGGCGAGCAGGGGGAAGGCCGAGGCCTCCTGAAACCGCCTGCCAACTTTGTATTGCAGCTGCTCGCTGGAGAGCGGCTCCAGAGAGCTGTTTGCTTTGGCCAGATGCGCTCCACGGAAACAGTAGTAGGACCATGTTGGGGGAGTGGCGGGGACCGGGGCAGAGGGGGCCCTGCGCGTTTTCAACAGAGAGAAGAGTTTTCTTTACAGGTGGTGTCAGGCCTCAGGCTGCCTCAAGGAACCAGCTGTGACTTGGGTTCAGGATGCTGGCCTGCGGGGACACATGAGATGCTGGGGCTGAGCGTGGCGGGAAGAACAGCTGTGCCTGTTAGTGCAGAAGTGGGCAGCGTGCCGAATGCAAGTGAAGCAAGGGTCCAAGGAGAGCCAGACTTTGGCTTTTGCTCTTCCTTCCTCCTCCTCCTCCTCCTCCTCCTCCTCCTCCTCCTCCTCCTCCTCCTCCTTCTTCTTCTTCTTCTTCTTCTTCTTCTTCTTCTTCTTCTTCTTCTTCTTCTTCCTCTCCTTTTTCTGCCTGTCTCCATTTGGGTTGAGTTTTTATGGGACAGTGAAGAGTTTGTGGCTCATGGGCCTGTGTGTGCTCTCAACCCAAAGAGGAACATAAACCAGAGGACGTCAACCAGAGGACAAGCCTGGCCAGCAAATGTCACTGGTAAAGGTGGCTGGCCCGACATGAGCTTCCGGATCTCACTCCTGCCGCTTCTCACGTGGTTTGCAATAATAAAATCTGATTTCTTGAACACCACGAGTCCCCAGAGTGTTACGGGTCGTACATACACATCCTCATTCAGTCTTTTAAAGATGAGCAAGGGGTGCCCAGATTTAGGGCTCCAGTTGTTCGTATAGGACGGGTCCTTGCTGCTGACACGAGATCTGGGGCACGTCCTGCCTGCCTGGAAGCCTGGCGGATTAGTAGCCAGGGAGGCTGCAGCGGGCAGTGATAACTACTTTGTGGCAAGTCGCACAACTTATCCAAGGAGTATGCAGGGCCATGGGACCGAGGTGGGGTTGAAGATATCGTGTAGGGTGCAACAAAGAGCTAGTCATGGGAAGCCTAATGAAAGCAGATAGTAGCCTCTCCTGATCCTGGGGAAAGGGCCACAGTCCTCCCCTGTCTTGGAGAAGCAGCATCTCTGCAAGCCCACCTTGATCTGCGAGGATAATTTGAGGTCTCTGCACAGGGCTGGGGCTGAAGGAAACAGGGCTAAGCTTGGCGACAGAGGACAATCTCACGCCTACAGTTCCTCGAGGGGAATTGCTGAGGCTGATCTGAGTCTTCTGTGAGCAACTGTGAGAGGCAAGAATCTTCCACGTGAGCCCGAGCAACTGCAAAAACCCCAAAGGAGCTTCTAGGCCCCCCAGACTGTGAATGCTCCTTCCCTTGATGGAACCCAATAGGCTGCTCCTGGCCCCTTGGTCGTGTACCTTGTTGCCCTCTGGGGCAAATAAATATCCAGGAAGGATTTGTCTGCTTATTCTGCTCTCTCAGAAGAATTCAAAACAGCTGGGAGGGGAAGCAGCCGCATTTGGCTGCTGGGATTGTCTGGGGGCCTCAGAATGAGCAGAGGCGGAGTTAGAGAAAGGTTTGCTGCTCCATCATTTACAGAGAACCCCAACTGAGTCTGCAGCCTCTTAGCTTCCGGTCAACCGAGCAGGGCCCTTCTGCTTGCCCCGTCACCAGCTGGTCACCGCAGAAGAACTGACCACCCCCACCTTCTGTCCAGGGAGGAAGTTGGGACTTGCAGGCTGCAGCCCAGAGCCTGACCCTGGCCCGCTGCATGCCTGTGATCTTCTCCTCCCCCTCCTTCCTCTGGTCTGACTTTCTCCGCATCCCAGGGAGGGGGCTCCAAAATGAAGAGGCTAACACACCCTTGGCAAGTGCAGGGAAGAGGGAAATGTGTTTGACACATGCTCACCCAGAGTGCACGGGAGGGCTCCCAGCAGGATACAATTAATGATCAAGGAGAAGGAGGGGATTGCAACAATATGGGTTTTTTTTTCTCCTCCCCAAATCCCTAGTTCCTGGACTTTGGCAACAATTCGGGGTGGAGAGAAGAGCATCCCAAAGATCTGTAAATAAATCACCAGGGTACATTCATCTCTGGGGTAAACCAAAGGGAGGCTTAAGGTATGTAGCTCATCCTGCGGTGGAGATCCAAAGATTTCAGAAGAAAACTGGTTTTAAACCAGAGACCAGCTAAAAGGCATTGGGACATTTTCCTCAATCTTTTGACTCTCTGGGTTAATTGGGGGAAAAAAAGAAAAAGAAAAAAAAATACAGAGGGAAACAGGATAATTCAGGTTATTAGAAATTGTTTAAATTTAGGCTCAGGGACCCATGAGCATCAGAATCTGATAGGAGGTCAGCATTAAAAATGGGAATAGGACTTTCTGTTCCACATCTTCACAAGCTAAGTTTGGTTCCTGGACATCTGAAGACCACAGAAAGCCAAACTCCTATTCCCTTTGAGAAAATCTACTTTACAGTCACCAAATCACAAAATGTTTTCTTAAGCCACAAGGTAACAATGAGATAGAAGGAGTTATTGATACTGTGTGTCTCCTACCAGCTGCTGAAGAAGCTCTGTGGGGATGGAAAGACTCCAGAATCCTGAGTTTCTTTCCTCCCACATCTCTAGGAAAGATGGAAAGATGGAAAGAAAGAATGAAAGAAAGAAAGAAAAAAAAAAGAAAGGAAAGAAATAAAGAAGATTAAGAAAAAAGAAACAAAGGAAAGAAAAGAAAATGCTACTGATCATAAATGATTTAGGCGAAATCAGATGTAGGGTGATCAGAATAACTCACTTTTGGTGGACACGTTGGGAAAAACAGAAGCCGAGTCTGTCTTTCAGGGGGGAAATCATACTTTGTGACAGGTGGCGTCTCAATCAGCACCTGTGCAATTTCCTTTGTGATTCTCAACTGTCTAAAGTAGGGCAGGCTTTAAAAGTCCCGTTATGTAAGGAAGAGCAGTAAAGTCCCTGGAGAATTAGAATGACCTGAGCAAATTCCATAGCTTCCAAGCCTTAGGGTTAGGACCTTTCGCTCATCTGTTTTACTTTATTCCAGTTTTCTTCGCCTTGACAATGATGCCTAGGAGTTGTGGGACGACCAACCTGATTTTGTAGAGGTAAAGTGGGCGGTGCTTAGACTAGGCCAAGCCAGGAAGGCGTAGGGTCCCAGCGCTTTGCTCTCGCTGCCTTGCCCCTGCCTCTTTCTTGGGACAACACGGCCCTCCTGGAAGCCGGCTGTATCGGGTGCCCAGCTGCACACACAGTAACCAGCAACAAGGACTCCGTGTCCATATGGAGGAAGTTGGGGAGAAAGAAACCGAGACCTTGGACATTGCCCCCCAGCCTCTTTTCATGAGTGTCCTCCAGGTTCTCCTGATCTGCTCCTGGGAGGTTATTACCTATTGTTTATTTTATCTGAGGTAGCCCAGTAGGCTCCGCGCGATCTTGCTCTGTGATCTTTCTTGGCACAATGCTAAAGCTAAGGTTGGAATATCTGGGTGTGGGCTCAGCAGAGCTCGGGGCCAAGGCAACTTCCTTCAGGCCAAGAAAACACGGGAAATTTCAAAGACCAGCACCGGGAGAGCCAGCTGTGGGTGGGAAGGCCCATTTGGAAATGCCCTGAGTGGAGCCCGACATCGGGAGCTGGAAGGCGACTCTTGACCAGTGCCAACGGGAGCTCTTGTTTCTCCCTCAAGGACAAAGTACGGCTCGCTGGCTGGAAGTTACAAGAGGTTTGGAAACATTACCCTTCTCGGGGGCCTGTCACTGCTTCGTGGCTAACAGGGCCACGGTGGGGGGGTCAAGGGAAGAATTCCGCATTCCTTCTCGCCCATCCCTTCCTTTGTCCAACGGGGTGTCACATCTCCTCCCTTTCCCCACGTGACACTGGCTGTCACAGAAAAGCCTTCAGCAAATATTAGCTCAACCTGGATCTGGATGCAGCCATACATCTTGCTCCCAGTTCCATCCCAGGGTTTGGCCAGGCCTGCCCTTCCGTGCCTGGCACCCTGCAGAGATTTATAGAATTCCAGAACCGGACGCCACTTTCAAGTTCCGATTGTTCCATCTCCCCTCCTGGAAGCCAGGACGGAGAACTGCATGCCCCAGTCCCTGCCGCTCCTCCAACATCACTTTGTATCCTTTTCACCTCGGCCAGTATATAAAGAGCTATTTGAGGTGTCCCCGAGCTTCTCGACAGTGGAAGTTGAACAAAACTACTGTGGGTGGGACAAATCCTCCACCATAATCTTGGCCCTTGAAGTGAGGGCTGCTTGAATACAACGTGCTGTTTATGCAAATCCCATGCAAATCAAGCAACTGGATTAACTGGGGAGAAAAAAAATCCCATGGTGTTTCTGAGCCTTCCCAGCACTCCATGTTGGCTTCAGAAAGGATGATTTTTTTTTCTTCCCCCCCCCCCCCCTTTTTTTTTAAGGGCTGTTTTCAGTTAGAAACTTCTCTCCTGCACTGGTAGCCTCAGCCGGCCAGAGTTGGTCTCCCCAACTTGGCTCTTTCTGTCTTCCTGGCCAGTGTGTGAACAGGGAGGTTTGTTTTAAACTCTGTCAACGGGGCCTTGTTGGAAGTTACCACACCTTAGCCAGGCTTGCCAAGGTCTCGGGAGGGGGTGAGCGTGGGCCAAGTGGCTGGCAGTGGCCAGGGCATAGGGAGGACCCGGTCAAGGCACATTTACTCAGTCAGGGTCAGGCTATCTCCCCATAAACAGGGCAGATGAAGAACCTTCTTTTGGGTGGGAATCTGACTGTTCGTAAGATCCTGGATATGCTATTTGAAAACACAGTCAGTTGCCATTTGACATCCTTAGAGACACCGGCTCAGCCACTCAGCTTGCATATTTATGCAGAACAAAATGCAAATGAGCCCATTGAACCCTTTGTCTATGTCCTGCCAAGCTGGGAACCTGGGTCTCCTGACAAACTCCTCCTCCCCGCCTTTATGCTCTCCAGAAGAGTTTTTCTAATTAGGACATGGAGCCTCAGAAACTTTGCTTGCTCAGTGAAATTCAACTGAATAAATATGTTTACTGGACTCCTACTAAGTGCAAAGCCCTGTGTTAGGCTTCTAAGTGGAGGACAAATACGAAAAAAATCCAGTTATTGACCGTGAACAGCTCACTATCCCTTCTAATGAGATTTCTGGTCTCGGTTATTTTTCCCACTTAGTTATTCATTCAACCCATGTGTACTGAGCACCTACTAGGTGCCAGCCTGTCAGCTCGGCACCGGGGATGTACAGCATTGAGCAAGTATAGACGGCTCCTGCCCTCATGAGCTTATATCCTGAAATGGATGAGACAGACCAAAAGAGGTAGTAACAAATGAAATAACAAAATAATCACTGACCGTAGTAAGGGCTAGGAAGAAAATAAACAAGGTAATGGTTTACTATGACAGAAATGTGCCATGGATCGGTTTGGTAAGACTTTATAACAGTTAAATCTTATATTTATTTTCTTAGGATTTTATTTATTTATGCATGAGAGAGAGAGAGAAAGGCAGAGATCACAGAGAAGCAGGCTCCATGCAAGGAACCTGACGTGGGACTCGATCCTGTGACCCCAGGATCATGCCCTGGGCTGAAGGTGATGCTAAATCACTGAGCCACCAGGGCTGCCCTACACCTTATTATATTTAAATGAGTTAAAAGCAGTTACCAAAGTGTCAAAGTGAAGGTGTTTTGATTATCACCTGCACCCTCTATCTTGTGCCTTAATTGGATAATCATGTTCAATTAATTAAGGAATTCAGTAAAGATGTATCTGGTGCCTTTTGTCTCTGGAAGTGTTTTGGGCACTGGGGTTCCATTACTGAATAAAACAAGTTATGCACCTGCTCTCATCGGTCACATAGGGGAGACTGAGCGAATGCACAAGACACACAATATGACATAAGGCAGGAGGGTGAAGAGAGTCAACGTGGGGTGATGGTAGTGGGCAGGGGGTGGTGGTAAGTGGCAAAGGTGCTATTGAAATGAAGCCCAGCCCAAGAGCATGAGGCATAGTAGACTCTATACTGGACCTGATAATGTTTGAGGGACAGCTCCTCGTGGCTGGCGTGCAGCCAGCAAGGGAGAAAGTTCAATGAGGCAAAATGGTCGAGGATAGGCAGAGGAAGAGGATGGGCTGAGGTGAGAATTTATCATAAACTCAGTAGGAGACTCTTGGTAGATTACAAACAAGAGAGCGATCTGGTCTGATTAACAGTTTTGATTGATCACTGGTTGCTGAGCAGTGATTAAACTGCAGGGGGGCAGAAGGGAAAGCTGGAAATTCAGATGTTTGCAGTAGTTTGGACAAGAGGCAGTGGCAGTTTTAATTAAAGGAATGACCCAGGAGCCGACGCGTAAGGAGAAAACTCAGCCTTACGTTGAAGGTCAAGCTCACTGGACGAGTAAATGGATTGGATTTGAGGCAGAGGCAGAAATAGCTTTAAGAATGATCCCTAGGCTCTTGCTTTGAGCACCTAGGTGAACAATGATGCACTTGCACTTTTTGCTTTGGGGAAGCTTAGGGGAGGACGGTTTGAAGGCCATTAAGAGTTGTGCTTCAGATGTAAGGAAGGTTGAGGTGCCTGTCAGTCATCCAACAGGAGACACTGAGGAGGCGGCTAATGCATCGGTCCAGAACTCACAGATCACAGCTGATTTAGAACTAATATCTTAACTCTTACTCTGATGCATTTCTCACCATATCATAAAAGTGCTGATGGAGGGAAGGGAGAGCTTCGCAGTCCATGGAGGGACAGAAGGGTCTGAGAGAGTTGGACAAGGTGGATCCGTTGATGAGGCCTGGGAGCCAGGTATCCTGCTTGAACTTTTCTGAGGCACAAAGAGGGCAGAGGAAACTCTCAAAGCCTGCTCGTTGCCAGTATCCTGACCTTCCATGAATTTATCAGGCTTGCGTCACAGAGGTGACTTCCTGGAGACAAAGTGAGGAAATTCTAATAATAATCTGAGGGAGTGCCTGGAGCCCCAGGTGTTCATTCCTGGGAGGGCCTGAAATGAAGCCAACCAAGAAGATGGCCTTGCCTTTTGGACCATAGCAACTCGTGGCTTTGCAGACAAGGGAACGGAGGCCTGGACCAGAGGTATTCTGTTCGATTGTATGCAGAGCAGGGCCTCCAAGCTGGGTCTCATTTTGGTGCTTTCAGCATTCCTCTAGGTGGGGATCACCATGAGCATACTGTCAAAGATGAGCAGTTTCCCCGTATCCACCCTTTGATCGTATCTCAATATAGGCTCCCAAGAAAGAGCAACAGGAGCCCTGGGATATCTCACCTTTAGTGGCTAATGACGAGGTCCAGAATCCGAATGGATCCTTTACCCACTGGTGTGGCCTGAGTGAATGACTCCATTCAACTCGCTACAAATGCTCCTGAAGCATAACAACAAATCAGATCGTTAGAAAATAAAGTGAAACAGAAGAAAAACACTAATCACTATCTCTGGAGGTGACTGTTTTCTTTTGCAAGGCTAGATGTGTTGGTGAGGCTGGGATATCTGTGCCTGATGTCTCTGGACCACACCGTGATCCCCTGAAACAAGGTTTGCCCTAAGTGTCAGGAGATCTCTTAAGATGTCTAATTTTACATCTTGAGTTTTCTGGGTAAAATCTGGTTACATTTGCAATTTTAAAAAGAGCAAATACCAAACAGAATAATCAAGGGCAATGCATGCCACTTGATTGGCTCCCTGGTGGGGTGACTGACTTTCTGTTTGCCTAGGATAGAATTAGTGGGGATATTTCCCTGACTTTCAGTCCTGAAACTGGAACATACCCAGGCAAACCAGGACTCTAATTCAGAGTAAAAAAGTAGAAACTAAAACTAAAACCAACCCCCAGGGATCCCTGTGTGGCGCAGTGGTTTGGCGCCTGCCTTTGGCCCAGGGCGCAATCCCGGGATCGAATCCCACGTCGGGCTCCCGGTGCATGGAGCCTGCTTCTCCCTCTGCCTGTGTCTCTGCCTCTCTCTCTCTCTGTGTGTGTGTGGCTATCATAAATAAATAAAAATTAAAAAAAAAAAAAGATTAAAAAAAAAAAAGATTTAAAAAAAAAAAAAAAAAACCAACCCCCAAACTGAAAGCTCTAAAAGGTATTCGTAAGACAACTAGGGAACTTTCGCACAGGCTGGGTAGCAGGTATTGGGTAGGCAACAGCGTGAGTTTTTCTTAGGTCCACTAGTGTGATGTGGTTATGTAGGAGAATGCCAACATTCTAGGCTTTTTAGAGGTGACGTGTCCGGCTGTCTGCAACTTGTCTTCAAATGGTTCAGCGACAAAACAAAAATCACAAATCACACACATGTAATAGAGAAAAAGCAAATGTGGCAAGAAAAAAATAACAAAAAACGTTAGCAATTGTTGAGTCTAGGAACTAAATAGATTCTCCTTGTACTATTCCTTCCAGTTTCCTATCAATTTATACCAAAACGTTGAGACAAAGCTTTGGAGTGGGAAGGCTATTGTCATCTCCTTCGAAAAGATACAGTTTCTTGTATAAAGTTGTAACTCAGCTCTGAGTCACAATCCAGTAGGTAAAGATTATTAGCTGCCAAGAGAATGCACGTGATCATATTTTAATTAGCAAAGACTTATTGAGAGTCATCGGTCAGAAGTGGGGAAAACTGAAGACAAACTTAAGACAAACTTCCACCCAATAAAGAAAATAAAAAGAAGGAAGGTGGAAAGATTGAGATGCCAGAAGACACTCCTTCAAGGCCTATGTGGTGGATAATGAGACACAACACAGCAATATCCTCTTCTTGCTTCTTCCACATGGAAGATGAAGGAGGAGATCTAGAAAGAAAAAGAGGTAAATATTGAAAAATAAAACCATCACAGGGAGAGCGGGATGGAAGGGGGTATCTCGGCAAGAGAACGATTTCCTTCCTTAAAGTGACTAAAGATACTCAAAACATTAAAGCAACTGCAATGTCGGGGCACCTGGGTGGTTCAGTCGGTTAAGCATCTGACTCTTGATTTCGGCTCAGGTCATGATCTCAGGGTCCTGAGATCGAGCCCCACATCCAGTTCCACGTTCAGTGTGGGGTCTCCTTGGGATTCTCTCTCTCTCTCCCTCTGCCCCTTCAGCCCTGCTCTCTCTTCATCTGTCTCTCTCTCTCTTTTTTTCTAAAAAAAAAAAAAAAAAAAAAAAAAAAAAAGGCAGCAACTGCAATGCTCTTTAATGCCTGGCACTCAGCAGGAACTAAAAAAAAAAAAAACAAAACAAAAACACTAGCTAAAATATTTAATCAATCTGAGAGTCAAGAGAGAAGTATTTGGCTTTGCTCGTCACAGAATTACAGAGAAATATTCTTATCAATTCTTGCCCAGAAGATAAGGTCCGCATGGGGACCCAGGAATTAAATATTAGCAAAGAAGTTTCCATATTATACCCATTTGGATGTTTCTTTAAAAAGAGGTACTAAATCTCTTTATCAGTCTCTTAAACTGTTGAATACAATTTCAATTTTAATTTAATTTTTTAAAAAATATTTTATTTATTTATTCATGAGAGACACAGAGAGAGAGAGAGAGAGAGAGAAGAGAGAGAGAAGCAGGATCCATGTAGGAAGCCCGATGTGGGACTCGATCCCAGGACTCCAGGATCACCCCCCAAGCCAAAGGCAGATGCTCAACCCCTGAGCCACCCAAGCGTCCCTCAATTTTAATTTTGAAAGATGAGAGGAGAGAGGCCTCTGGGTGGCTCAGTTGGTTAAGTGTTTCAGCTCAGGTCGTGATCTCAGGGTCCTGGGATCGAGCTCTGTGTCTGGCTCTGTGCTCATCAAGGATCCTGCTAGAGATTATCTCCCTCTCCCTTTCTTCTTCCTCTGTTTGCACACACACCCTCTCTCTCTCTAAAATAAATAAATAAAATCTTGTAAAAATTTTTTTTAAAAAGATGAAAGGAGAAAATATGTTATTCTTATCTTGTTTTCGGATTAAAAATCAAGGGAGCCGCCAAATAAATCTTGGTTTTCTTGGGTTGTGGACAAAGTAGGCAAGATATCAAGGGTCTCTTGATAGTGCAATTTTGCAGCCCATGGGCAAAGAACTCCAAAGAGAGGCAGCAGATGAAATTGGTTCAGTACCTGAGTTCAGGATCAGACAAATGTGCCGGGGGGGCCCTAACTGTTTGTACCATGCCTGTGTAATCTCGAACCAGCTACTTACCCTTCCAAACGACTCTTCCTTATCTATAAAATGAGGCAATAAGAGTATATCCTTCATAGAGGTCGTGAGGCTTAGACTTAGCATCATGTCCAAAATTACGGTAGCTTTCAATAAATACCACCTGTTATGTCATTTACCACTAATAAGAAGGACGCAGGCCTGATGAACTGCATTAAACTTTCAGTCTTAGGCATTTCTCCTTGCACAGAGTGACAGAGAAGCGGACTAAATCCAGGAGAACACATTCTGAGGACCAGTATCCTATACCAACATCTTCAGAACCATACACTGTTCTTCCGGGATTATGACCTTGTTTAAGTATTTAGTTCGAACGCACAGCACCTTTTTTTTTTTTTTTTTTTGAAACCACATGCTGTCATTTCGAAGGACTTGAAAATGTCCACAGTCTTGGAATTTGGGGTTAAGTCCTGGGAATGAGGGGAACGAGGAATCAAGGGCCAAGCGGGGGTGGAGGGTGTGGGAGGGGGGGACACAGTATGGGAAAACCAGAGAGGCAATATTCTGGCCCAGTTCAGGAATACCTGGCCCCAAGCACTCACTCTGGAGGGCAGGTGAGCGAGAAAGGGCGCTGGGATCCTTTATGGTGCATAATAACCACCGCAGCTGTGCAAGCAGAGATCAAAGATCAAATCAAATTTCAAGCTGCAGGGACCTCAATCCGATCACCTGCAGAGGTCAGGGAAAGGAATTTCTCTTCCCTGAAGAGCCCCAAGATTGGCTGAATTCCCAACAGGGGGGGTTGGCAGTGCCTTGAAGGATCGCATTACTGGCTACTGCCCAGAAGCAAGGGGACACGGCCTCGGGGTTGATGGGACTGGTGGGGCCACTCCATTGTTCCCAGGCAGAGTGCCTGCCAAGCGGAATGGAGAAACGCAGAGAAAGCCCAGGACTTGGCATCCAGGGGCACCGGTGTGGTCAGGGCTCAAAAGTCTCCTTTGAGTGTCTACACTCAAGGTAGGTCCCCAGAGTGCTGAACGTTGATGCTTTTGGGGGTGCCGTGTTGGCCTCTGTCTCATCCTCCTTTGAAGAGCCCAGGGTGAGATGGGACTTCTGCCAGAAGGAGGATGGGCAGTTGACAGCATGGCCATCTGCACGTCCCCCGCCCCTCACCCCACCACCAATGCACACAAAGGAAAGTAGCTGGAGCCCGGACGCTCAGGCCTGTGCCCAGTTGTGTGGATACTCGCTCAGTGGGCCCCACTGGAGACAATGCCATCTGGTCAAAAGGGACACCCTGGCATCTCTGAGCTGTTGGAGAGAAGCCCCCACCCCACCCTACCCCCCCCCCCCCCACCGCCCACATTAGCTCTGAAAGGCTCCATGGAACCATCTGAACTTGGGCCTTCAACCTCAGATCTTGGTCTTTGCTTTGCTTCTCCCATTCCCACCTGAAGACATCCCCCCCGCCCCCTCCCCCGTCGGGGAGAAATTAGGAAGATTTGCTGCAGTGCTGGGGAGAGGATTTCATTGGATGATAAATAGAGACCAAAATTTAGCTCTTGAGAGATTTAATGGGTTGGTTTTTTTTTTTTAATTAATTTATTTAAATATTCCCCCAGGGGTATTTCAATGATCTTTAGCAGAGGGTGTCCTTCAGAGTGAGAAGGAGGTGTGTGTAAGTCATGGGAGGGTGGATAGAATTAAATGTATCATCCAGTGAACATGGAGAACCAAGTGAGGGTGAACTTGGCCACTTGGACTGTGGGTGTCAATCAAAGTAATGTGTTGGGGGAAGGGGGAGGAAGTTTGTCACCCGTTTTAATATCAGAAATTCCTTTACGTGGGTGGTAACTGGGGAACAGCTGCAGGTAGCTGAATCACAGCCCAAATCCTTGCAAAAACGCTGGTGGGACCCCTGCCAACAATTGAGCAATGGCTTTTCAAGCTGGAAGGGAGCAAGTCAGACTAAGTAAGATGAAGGGGGGGGTGGGGGTGGGGGTGGGGAAGCCAGTTTTTAAAAAGCTGAGTTTGGAAGCCGGTGCATATTTAATAGGATTAGAACACATGAGTTAGAGGCTGAAAATTCTCAACCTGCCTCGTTAAACAGCCAGCCTGCAGGAAGGCCCCGACTCTCCCAGCAATGGTAGGGAGGCGAGGGAGGCGAGGGGGGCTGGTGAGTGAAACACCTGGGATTCTTTCAGGGTTGCTGGGCGAGGCTGCAGAGAGATTTTGGAAGTTTTTTTCTCCTACACCCTCTCTGCGGCCTTGGAGCGTCCATCTGGCCCACTCTTGGGTCCATGAACACACCCAGTTTGTCAATAATGCCTTCGGATGCCCCGTCCCTGTTTGACTTGGCCTAGGCTGGTCCACCCACTGCCTTGGCCAGTCCCGGGGGCGGAAGCATTTGCTTTTGCCTCCTCGTGTGGGTGAGTGGGCCCAGGCTGGCCTCAGAGGTCTATTTGGATACTCGTTGGATGTGTCTTGGATGCAGCTCTGAGACTGGGGGTTCAGGGTGGCAGGTGGTGGGAAAGGGTTAGAGTCAGCTGGAACATTCTCCTTCTAAATATGGATCCTTATTTGCGTGCCTGATGATGTTAGCCTGCAGGTCAGAGGGCTCCCTGGTCCCTGAGGCCTCAGCCGGGTGGCCCAGGATGTTGGGAGTTAGCAGGGCTCTCTCAGGTTGTGGGCTCTTGCGCTAACTGCAGACAGCCCCCCTCAAACCCTGGGCTTCTTTTTTCCTCACTTTCTTACAGAGGCCATAAGTCATCCCAGTCTCTTAGGTTGGCTTTCAATGCCCCTGAAATGAGAAACAAGTCCCAGCGTTGATACAAATATTCATCTGAAACATTCTGCCGATTGTGTAACGAGGGTCGGTGTGTGTGTGTGTGACTGAGAACCATTGGGCACTTCCTGTGATGGTGCCTGGACTTGTCTAAACTGTCCAAACCATCCACATGCTCTTCCCAGCCTCCTAGGTATGACATTCGGCAGTCAAAAAATATATAACCGCTCTGGGAAGAACTACCAGAAATTACTGAGGTTTAGCTACATGAATATGGCCCTTCCTTGGTTTTTCATGTTGCAAACTATCCTTGTCCTAATGTTCTTTTTTTTTAAAAAAAAATTTTATTTATTTTATTTATTCACGAAAGACCCAGAAAGAGAGGCAGAGGCATAGGCAGAAGGAGAAGCAGACTCCCTGCGGGGAGCCCGATGTAGGACTCGATTCCAGGACTCCGGGATCATGCCCTTGAGCCAAAGGCAGACGCTCAACCGCTGAGCCACTCAGGTGCCCCCTCATCCTAATGTTCTGAAGTGGAAGGAGAGATGCCAGTCTCGCCTGCAAGACCAGAAGCTATTTTCCCTCTTTTATCCTTAAATGTAGGTAGAAGCTAAGGCATCTCCATTGAGAACCCATGCTTTAGGCTTGAGCAGCCTTGGGTTCAGGCTGTGGCCACCACTCGATAACTGTGCCAGCTTGGGAGCAGCACTGAAACTTTCTAAACCTCACGGTCTTTGATTTAAAATAGGCCCAAGAGGGCAGCCTGGGTGGCTCAGCGGTTTAGTGCCGCCTTCAGTCCAGGGCGTGATCCTCAAGACCAAGGATCGAGTCCCACATCGGTCTCCCTGCATGGGGCCTGCTTCTCCCGCTGCCTGTGTCTCTCTCTCTCTCTGTGTGTGTCTCTCATGAATAAATAAATAAAATCTTAAAAAAAAATGAAAATAAAATAGGCCCAAGATAGGATCATATGGAGAAAAACAAAACAAAACCCACCCAACCTGCATGTAACATGCTCAATGTGCAGGTGTACGCTTCCTGAGCCTGGAATGCAGTCCCAGGGGTGATGATTATTATTACTAAGGGCTGATATTCAGCGAGCTCCTCCCATGGCTTGGGCACCGCCTTTAGGATGTGATAGGATTCATTCCTTCGCTCTCCTCAGCTCAGCAGCCCCCTCAGACCCATTGCCCTCCTTCCTGGCTGAGACAGTGGCTTCCCGAGCCCTCCTTCCTGACTCAACACCCAGGCCCCAGACTTGGTAGATAAAGATCTGGGCAGTCCCCCCTAGGGAGTCCTGGGGGCCCCAGTCTTTGGACAACCCAAGGGGATTCTTGAGCCCCTGCAAGGGGTGGGGCTGAGCACCCGGATGTGGGGGCCTCAGGAATCCGGGGAAGCAGGGACCTTTCTGACAGCTCTGGGGAGCCCTGAGCGAACAGTGTGTGTCCTGCCGGCTGTGTAAACACAGTAACCAAACACGTTGATGATTTCCAGGGCCCACCAGATGGCAACAAGTACAGTGGGTGATGTGGTTTCCGTTTCTTCTCCTCCTTATTTTTATTTGCTCCTCCTGCCTCAGGGTAGGACAGCATGGGAGCCTCCCTGGAATCTTCGTTATAATCCTAAGGCTTTGCTTTATTGATTTGCACCCGCCCTCACATGGTCCTTCCCAGCTTTGCTAAGATGTCACCTTCTCAACGCAGCCTTCTTGGGCCAAAAACAATCCACCAACCCCCTAGCACTTCATGCACTGCCCTGCGATGGCCTCTTCGTCCTTAGCGCTCCCTCTCTGACATCCGTGCATTTTCACTACTCCTTTGTTGTTCTTGTTATTGTTGTTTTCAATTTTCTTATTCCCTTCCCCGCCCCCAGCAGAAAATTAGTTCCTAGAGGGCAAGAATTTTTGTGGAATTTTTTTTTCCCCCCATACATTACCATATCTCAGAGCCCGGTAACAGTAAATTTTTCTAATGAGAGAATTTATATGTGTCCCTCCTGGGCCAGGCCGACACGAAGCTGAATCCTGCTGAACTATTTTCTGGAGCCTTCGGGGACCTCACATGCCACATTTCCAGACTTTTCCAGGAGAACTAGAAGAGAGGTCAAAACAGGATCTTCACATCCAAGTTTCTAAGATAGAGAAGCACGTTGTTCAAGGACAAGGCAACAGCAAGTGGGCCAGAGTCAGCCTGGC
Organism: Canis lupus dingo; assembly: GCF_003254725.2. NCBI lineage: Eukaryota > Metazoa > Chordata > Mammalia > Carnivora > Canidae > Canis > Canis lupus. Next base: position 8,450,389 of record NC_064251.1, read on the forward strand.
AGGATCACCCCCTCGGTGTGCTGTTTCGGGGGCCTCCGCCCAAACATACCCTCCCTACCCCCCAGAGACTGGCTCTCAAGCTTCACCTTCCTCCAGCGGATGTTCCCATCCAGGCTTTTCTCTGTAAAGCTTTCAACCACTTTTCCTTTTGCAAAAATGAAATACACTTTTATATTTCATGTCATGTATATTGTTTTTGCCCCTTTTGGCCATGAGAGCGGAGGTAAGGATCGAGGCCAGTGTCCCTGGACACCCACCAGCAGCCAGCACTCCCAGCTCGCTCTCTGCACTCAGCGTGAGCTCATCAAAGAAAACAGAGCAGAGGAAAGGAAACTGGTCCTGGGACAGCTGGAGTCATTTCATAGGAGAGCTGGGGACTGGCGACCAGAGGGGCAGGGGTGGCCAAGCTGAGGCAGGACAGTAACGGGTTTTTGCCTGCGCCGGTGTGGTCGCAGGGTCGCTGGGCCGGAGGTGTCCTGAACACCCTGCCACACCTCCCTGCCACTCCAGAGAAATAAAAGTCAAAGCCCAAAGTGATTTCCTGTCCGGCCTTGGCTTCCCGCCAACCTCACTCACTGGACATGCGCAGCCGCTCTTCATGGTGGGGGCGGTTAATTTTGCCAAGTTCTCTGTCATCTGAGTTCAGGCCTCAGTTATGTAATCAATATAACGAAAAAGCAAAAGCTAGTTATTTTGTTTTGGGTTTTTTTTTTTTTTTTCCCCTGGTTTGGCTGACAAATGCATCTTGTACTGATCTCTTTATCTTTCTTGCTTTTCCCCTTTATGATTTCTCTCCCTATATATTTTTTGCTGACTAAATAACAGGTCCCCAGGGAGGGCGTATGAAAAGCAGAATTGAGAGATTTAAAGTTTGTCTTTATCTCATTCGCAACCTATGTTTTATTTTATGATAAGAAATGTTAACATAAGAGACTCCAAAACATTGAGCGTCTCCAAACATTGAGCGTCTATCAGAATATGGTTACGATATGGTCCCCGCTCTGAGGCCAAGGAAGGACGCAGACAAAGACACAAGTGCACACGCCACACTCTGCTAAGTTTCTATAACCTGTGGTAGGAGTCTTGTGCCAGTAGGGGAGGAGGGAGGGCGCTGGGTGGATGAGGGATGGATATTCAGAGTCTCGCCCAGCAATCAAAGGGAGGCCTAGGAAATATCCCCCATGAGAGTATTGAGTATGGAAAGAGCATAGCCTGTTGAGGGAACCCATGGTCATTGCCCATGGTGGTCTGTTGGGTCAGTGTGACCTGGGGAGTTGGAAGTGGGCACGGAAAGGCAGTTGCAAAAGTGGTGAGCATGAGACTTATTCTGTGGGTCACCAGAAGGCATGGAGACACTTGTATCTGTCAAAGAATGCGGTCAAATCTGTGTTTCAGAAAGTGAGTCTCGCCAATACAGAGGATGGATGGCAAGGTACATGAGAGCAGAGGTAGGGAGACCTGTCTGTTGGTTTATTAAGCAAATATTTACAGAACTCCTTTTGTGCACCAGGCATCAGTCCAGGTCCTGGGATGCAGCAATGAACAAAACAAGATTATTTTCTGGTAGGAAAAGCCAACACCGAATATATGATACGCACACAACTAAACATACAGTATATAAATGTATCATATATAGTTACGTGACACATATGTACCACATCATATGTGATGTGATGAGAGTGCAAATAGGGCCTTTTAAGAAAAATGAAGTGGATAAGAATGAAGAGTGACATTTTATTTTATTTTATTTTATTTTATTATTTTATTTTATTTTATTTTATTTTATTATTTTTTGAGAGAGGGCACATGCGAGCAGGGGGAGAGGCAGAGAGCGAGGGAAAGAGACGATCTTTTTTTTTTCTTAAGATTATTTATTTGAGAGGCAGTGCATGCATGAGTCAGGAGGAGGAGCAGAGAGGGGGAGAGAGAGAGAGAGAGACAGAGAGAGCATCTCGAGCAGACTCCCCACTGAGCACAGAGCTCAATGTAGGGCTGGATCCCAGGACCCTGAGAGCATGACCTGAGCTGAAATCAAGAATGGGATGTTCAACCGACTGAGCCCCACATGCCCCCTGGCAGTCACATTTTAGGTTGGGTGGCCTGAGAAGGGCTTTCTGAGCAAGTGGAACTGGAGCCCGGGCTGGATAAAATGAGGGATTCGGGGAAGCCAATATCTGGGGGAAACTATAATAATATTTTGAAGAAAATAAGCATGGCCCAAATTAAACGGTGATAGGGAAAGATGAGAGACAATTTTTGGAGGTCAAATTGAAAGAACTTCTAGCTACAGAAAGTAAGAGAAGGGGGAGATGGCCCCAGATGGAGCCTGATCTTTTGGCCTGGTCATCTGACTCACTGTCAGATGTATCATCAAGTAGGACAGAGAGAGGGGAGGGGAAACTATTTCTTTAGAGAAAAATAATGATTTATTTTTAGTGGCACATCCCAGGATTCTTCCTTTTTTTTTTTTTTTTTTGGCCATTGTCCTTCCTGATAAGTCACTCTGGAACTTGGGAAAGTCATATAAAAACCATTCTCCTTTAAGAAAACGATGGAAGATCTCAACCCCAAATATCGGGAGGTTAGGGACTGATGCAAAAGTGACTTGGTTTGCTTTCTATTTTTTTCCTCCCTCCTTTTTCATTTTGATTCCACTTACTAGACACACTCAAATCCTCTTATCTCCTAGAAGAATATAATCCAGACGGCGTGTGAGAATAGCACCATCTACCCCAAAGCACAGGGACTCTGCTGCTCAGACAGCAGAGGTTTGGAGGCCCACAGTCTGGCCACCAGCCTGACTTTAAAACCGCTCTAAGCAGATCCTGTGTTCTGAAGACCAGCAGGGGAAGGCAAAATCGATAACAATTTTTAGCCTGCTCAGGAATAGTTGCAAATGAGTTTTCCGAGCTGAATCCTGGGAAGGAGTTTTTGAACTAAAGGATTGCCACGGTCTAGAGAGTTCTGAAAATCATTTGCAGAATCACCCAATGGTGTCAGATCCTTGCGTTTTTGCACTCGTGCACCGAATGCCGTTGACGTGTTCATTTAGAGGGACTCGGGCGCTACTCGAAGTGCTTATGCATTTTCCCATCATTTTGCTAATTACATCATGGCTTGTTTTGCCTTCTGGTGCAGCTGTTAAGCTGGAAAGGGTGGCTGTTAGCAAGGCTGCTTTTCCATGGGGTAGGGTCCTGTAGCCTGTCAAGATGTGCAGGGAGTGGTCGGCTCAACCATGGACTTGCCCTCGCGAATGTGCACTAGCCAGCCTCACCATGGGATAGCCAGTCTTGGCTCTTAAACATAAATATCATGCCATCTTGACGTGTTTCCAAACAGAACAAGAGAACAGTTGGATCACCTCTATGCTTGTTTTCCAGCTGGCCTGAAATTCTGGTCCAGGCTGGGGGCCCCAACTCTTTGGAGCCTTCTCGTTGCTGATCTTCAGACTTTGAACACCCACTCTGTCTTCTTCTTGTGGGGCATGTGGTGTCAGGGGCTGCTGTGGGTGGCACGACATGAAAGACACTCTCTGGTTCGAGGGGGAAGACTTTTAGTGTGGATGGGAGTACAATTTTAACTCAAACCAGAAGGGTGTGTCCCTTCTGGAAGAGCATGGAAGCCGGAGAAGGGAGGGGGCTGCAGCCATGACATCCCCCCGTTCTTAGGTGGAAACCAGAACCCTTACAGTGGCCTCCGGGGCCTCCTAGTCATAAGGAACCAGCCCTTGTCTGCCTCTCAAATTCACCTTGTGGCCTTCCTTTCCTTGGCCACCACGCTCCATTAGTTTGGGCCTTTGATTATTGTCTGTCTCCCTGACTAAGTTGTGTGCTCTGTGAAGTCAGGGTCATGTTGATCTGCTCACCATATTTGTTGGTTGAATGAATGAATGAATGAATGAGTGAATGAATGACTTGGGGAGCTTGGAGTTGGCACCATGGGCAACTTCCAAGCTGGGACTCAAGGGAAGAAGGTCTTTTTCCAATAGGCTACCCAGGACTGAAAAGGTTACAAGTTGCTTTTGTAAAGAAGAAGCCACCTTTGCTTATGCCACTTTACTTGAGCCACCAAATGACTTAATCCTGTGGACACCTGGTAATGGGGGGGGGGGGGTTCTGCGGACTGGGGAAGGTGCTACCCTGCCCCCGCTCAAGAGTGTGGGTCTGAGTAAACAGTGCTCCTGCATACACACGGACAGCAAGAGGGTCCGGTTTTTAAAAGCAAGGCACACATTCGGAAGAGCGCTCAAGCTAAACCCCATGCCACTCATTGAGAGGGACGCTGAGAATGCTTTGGCATCTGATTTTTAAAAAATGTGACGTGGATTTTGCTTTGAAGCTTTAAAAATAAATAAACGCAGAAAAAAAAATTAAAAAATAAAAAAGTAAACTCACCGCCAATTCTGCAAAAGGAAAAGGAAAATAGAAGCGGGTCAAATGTTAAGCCTGGATCACCCTGACAGAGTGTGTTTAATATGTATATAAGCAGCGGGGGTTTAGGCAGCCAATTTTCTTCTGTTGGGAGGCTGGAAGCGGGCAGGCCTGCTGATTCCTCCAGAGGGAGGGAGGAGCCGGGTTTCCACCCCTGTAAAGGATGGCTTATCAAGGCTGACTTCCTTCCAGCAACTTTCATCTTTTTATACTGTTTGTCTTGAAACTCCTTAAAACCAAAAGGACCTTGGAGTTCGGAAAGCAAATTTTCCAAAAGATAGGATAGGTTTGAATTTGGATTGGGGAAGCCGGGGGAGGGGTGGTGCTTGGCTATCAGAAGATCCTGGATCTGACCTGGCCTCTTGGCCAGTGGAGGTCCAGCGAGGATTCTAAGTCTGTTCCGTAGCGCCTTCAGAAATCACTACAACAGACGCAATGAGTTTGGCTCCCAGGCTCTTGCGTTTCACTTCTGCTTCCTACTCTAAACGCCCTTTAGGAGGTCATTGCATTTATCTAGGATCTGCGTGCTATAAAGCCACCTGTAAGAATCCTGTATGGGAGGGAAGGAACGGCCAGAGGTCCTGGACATTGGCCGCCATCTGGGAACGTGCGTGGTGGGAAGGGCACTGGGCTGGGAGTCCAGCCACTGCCCACATGACCCAGCAGTATGACCAGGTCACTTCTTCTTTCTGGGCCTCGGGTCTATCTATGTAAAAAGAGACAATGAGATGGTAGGATTGACCAATCTCAGAGTCGGTGAGATGTCCCCGTCTGTGCTGGGCAGATAGTCTCACTCCTATGGTTGCGGAGATCGGGGAATCGCTTTGACTCTTCAAGTCTATTGTCTAATATAGGGATCCTTTTTTTTTTTTTTTAAGATTTTATTTATTCATTCATGAGAGACACAGAGAGAGAGGCAGAGACATAGGCAGAGGGAGGAGAAGCAGGCTCCCTGCGGGAAGCCCAGGACCCCGGGATCACGACCTGAGCTGAAAGCAGATGCTCACCCACGAAGCCACCCAGGTGCCGCTACAGGGATCCTTTTTGAAAAAGCCACATGTCGGGCAGCCCGGATGGCTCAGCGGTTTAGCAGCGCCACCTTCGGCCCAGGGCGTGATCCTGGAGACCCGGGATCGAGTCCCACGTCGGGCTCCCTGCAAGGAGCCTGCTTCTCCTTCTGCCTGTGTCTCTGCCTCTCTCTCTGTATTTCTCATGAATAAATAAATAGAATCTTTAAAAAAAAAGAAAAAGAAAAAGCCACATGTCCTTGGACAGACTCTGCCCACTATGCCATATGCAGAGATATGTGTGTGCATGCAAGCACGCGTGCGTTCCCCTCACAAACAGCATGTGCGCAGTGTATGTAAAAGAGTTGACTCTGAGTCTACATTTATGTTACTTATGTCATCTGGACTAGCTTCTACAACCCCGTATCACAGGAGCAGGGATTTGAAGGCAGGACTTCTGTGATGCTTGTCCAAGTGCTCTATGAGGCTTGCACCCAGGGACTGAAGCCAGCAGGTCCCAGCTGGGCAGCAGCGTAATACCGGGGACAGAGGCTGTTGATAGTCAAAGGAAGAATACCTGCTTGCTGGGCAGTCAGGTGCACGCTTCAGCTTCTGGTCCTTTCCATCGCACACTCCACTCAACCTCCACCTCGGGCCGTCTCGCATGTGGAGAGGCCACGGCGCCTCTGAGCGTGTGTACCACTACCAGCGATGCCGCGGCTCCGGCCTCAGAGAAACCAGAAGGCCTGCATTAAAGGCTGTTACTGGAGCCAGAAGGTTGCAATCAGGAGTGGGCTGGCGAGGCTATGGGTCACCAGAAGGGTCACCCCTGACTTATTTCCATGTCCTCCAGTCCTGTCAGGAGGTCTGTGGGGGCGCAGAAAGCAAACACAGCGGAGGGCTCCAATCAGAACCAGCCTGTGACCTCCTGTAGCCCAGAGCAGTCGTGATGGTCAACTTTCCTGCAGCTCCCGGGGGACTTAGGTGGAGGCAAAAAGAGTGCGTATCTGAGCGTCTCTGGGCACGTCTTTGTACTTCGTGCCCTGCTGCGGACGCATGCAAATCTGTGCCCAACACGCACGCATTGTGCGTGAGCATGCGGCCCTCGTGGGAAGGGAGCTTTCAGGGGCTGCAAAAGCCTATAGAAGTCTTCTTACGTGTGGTGCCAGCAAGTTCAAAGTGACCAGCCTCACGGGCTGCTTGGTGTCCCTCGCTCTTTTGTTGGGAGGCTTGAAGGAACCATCCTGAATAGCGTGGCTAATGGACAAGCGGATCAGACTGCCTCCCCGTCACTCAGTGGATTTGACCAATCAATCAGTATCAGGTCTGATCAGTATGGGAAGGCGATGAAGGAGAACGTGTTTTGAATACAGCATTGAAAGGGATGGAGAGAGCAAACAGCGGCCCGCATTCGCGTCCCTCTCTCTGTTAGGCCCCACTGTCCCTGCTTCATGCTTGGTGACATTCTTTGGCAGCAATGTTCTCTCTTTGACTATGGGATTCCTTTTGGAATGGAAGGTCCCCTGCTAGTATTATGGGCCTCTTCTAGGTCTTTCTGTGCTGTTGTCCTGTACTTTTAATATGCATAGTACCTCACCTATTGACTTCATATAATGGTTCCAATTTACATGTTGCTTTGCATGTGATTTGCATTACATTAGGTCCATTCCCCCTTCAATGAATATTTATCAACAGTCACATACCACGAGAGATGCTATATAATGAGAAGGAGGACCAAGGATACAAAATCCTCTAAATCTTTGTTGCTTTTCACCAGCAGCCTCTACCCCTTTCCCTGTCCACTAATCCATCTCACCACCTACTTTTCTTTGACGGCTTCTTAATAAAAGTTGATCTGCTTGGGATAATCACTGGTTTGGTTTCTCAGAGCTTAGCCCTGCCTGGAATATATACCTGAAGAGTCAGAGCGTATTGAAATTGTACCTGCACGTGGTGTTTTAAAAAATTTCTACCAATGATGTCACGGCTTGGTCTCCGAGTCAGACCGAGTGTCTGCTATGCAGCTCTCATATACCTGAAGAACACTTCAGAAGGGGAGCCTTTGTTCTCCTAACACTAAAGAAAGGAAGAAACTGAGACGTGAACCTTAGGAGGGCTATTACGCCAAGTTCAAGTCCAACATGAGGCTAACCTTGATTATTCAACATGCATTTTCTGGATTCTATTACGTCTGAGTACTAGTTAGATAAAGAGGTTAGACACAAAAAATTGTGCCCCAGAGAGTTCATAATATGGCTTCCTTGTCCTTATACAATCCTTCTGGACTCATTTTGGGGCAGTTTCACTTGTGAGTCTGTATAGGACATGATGGACCTATGAAATATGTGGGTCCGTACTTCAAAAATTCCTCCATTACTCCACGCAGTAGCATATCACGGACCCTCTTTGAAATGGGACCCTCCTATAAGATAGAGTAGTACAGATCGTGCTTCAGCACCAAGTAAATGCACAAGTAGCCCTTCGCACAATCCCAAAAGATGCCCAGCTGCCCTCCAAGCGGTGGCTCAAGGACCCTGGCTCCTTTTATTTGGTGGCTTCACCATCTTGGAGTCTTTTACTTCCAGTCTCAGGGGCAAGAATATGCAAGATGGTTTAGGGCTCTGGCTGAGAGGCGATGTGCCCTGTTCCTGTTCAACACAATTGGAAGGAAGACTGGGAAATGGAGAGATGTATGGAAATACGGGGGAACACTGATGATCTCTGCCATACACACTTACCTGTGGGTCTCCAGACAAATCACCTGTTCTCTTCAAGCCTTCCTTGTTTATCTGTAAAAAGAGGACAAAATCCCCTAGCTTCTGGAATTCTTATGAGGATTAAATACGATAATATGCAGGAAGCTACCTACCAGCACGATGCCAGGCACAGAGCAGAGGCTAAAGAAATGCTCCCCTCTTTTCAACCCCATCCCTCCTGCCTATTAGTTGTTCCTTATGACATATAGGAAGAGAGGAGGCAGGACGGTCTACATATGGTTTTCATTGGATAAATCAGGATGTGAGGAGATGCCATTTGCATTCTTTGCTGGTTTTCTCAAGGCAGATGAGTAATATCTAGTTGTTTGGGAAGAAGAGGTTTTCTTAGCCCACGATGAACCCTTCCTGACTCCTCTGGTGGCAGTTTCCAGGCTCTGTTGGAAACAATAATGGCACAAAATGATACTGCCCATGAGCACCAGGGCACTGAAATCTAAAGGAGTAGCGGTTTTCTGGGTTGTTCTTGTAAGCCGTACACAGAAAGAAGCAGGCTGGGTGCCCCCCAAATTATTAGCACAGGTGTGGGGAGCTGACTCAGCTACACTCTGCTTACTGGATAAGCTGCAGGTGGGTGGAGATTGTGTGTACAGATGGGCCCTCTCTCTGACTCAAGTCTCAAAGGTGTTGACACCCAGGGCACAGCTTTGGGAAATGGCTGCATTTAGAAAGGATTGGCCAATGCCTAACCTATTTTCTCATCCTCCAGAATATGTTAGAAAAGTCAATCAAAAAAAAAAAAAAAAAAAGTCAATCAGATTGAAATTCTGGCCTCGCTATCCTTACAGAGCTCTTCTTGCATCTCTCAAATCGCATTTGCCCTAGCTGCCAGGATTCACTTTTTCTTTGTGACTGCTTGACGATTTAGAATTATTATCTTTAGCACTTTTTTTTTTTTTCTAAAGGCCCAATATAAGGGAATTCTGGAAACCACTATGGGTCCAATGCCTTAAAAAATACCAAATTGTAGCAGTAAGATAAATAGTTGTATGGAAATACATTGAGCTGTAAATAATAAGACTTTAATAACAGCGGTTTAAAAATGAAAATCATTTAATTTGCGCCTCACAAGAAAATCTGCAGGTTGGTAGGGCAGGGCGAGTTTGGCACTGAATGATGACGGAAAATTCGTCGGCCTTTCTACACGTCCTCCCTTAGCTTCGTGTGTTGGCCTTTCACCCTCATGGATGTTGCCTCATGGTCACAAAACAGCTTCTGCAGCTCCAGGCGTCATACTTATTTATATTCAAGGCAAGAAGAGGGTCAGAAATTAATCGTGCTAGTTACCTCTTTCCCTTTTGTTAGGACGGCAAAAGCTAATCTTAAAATACGGATGAGGATGAACAAACAATTATTTTCAAGTAAAATCAATGCAATTGGACTTCATGTCCAAAATCTGAGCTCATTCATGTTTTTAGAATCTCTCCCCTCTCTTCTTTGCTTCCTTATAGAGGGGACCCTAGACTATAGTTCAGGGTTATTTCCTCCTATTTTTTTTTTTTTTTCTGGCATGTCTCTTAAAGATGGAGAAGGAGGGACCCCTGGGTGGCTCAGTGGTTGAGAATCTGCCTTTGGCTCAGGTTGTGATCCCGGGGTCCTAGGATCATGTCCCATGCATTGGGCTCCCCACAGGGAGCCTGCTTCTCCCTCTGCCTGTGTCTCTGCCTCTCTCTCTATGTCTCTCATGAATAAATAAATAAAATCTTAAAAAAAAAAGAAAGAAAGATGGAGAACAAGACCTCCAAGGTAGAAGAGAGAGAGAGAGAGAAAGAGAGAGAATAGGACTTATCCAGGGAGAGGTTCTGACCTATGCAGTCAATGTAAGCTCATACTGCACCTCCCCCACCCAGCCGTATCTTCAACGTCATCTGCAGTGAATTTACCTGCTTTCCCCGTGAGCTCCTGCACCTCAGTCTTTGATGGTTAAGATTGCAGATTCAAGCGGTGATAAGAGAATGCCCCTGGATAGGTAGGTGGCTTATTGATAAGTTATTTTAAGGAGGAAGAAAATAAAGTCCGCTACTGTTGTAGAAATCAACTTTTACTGAACTCTCTAGGATTAGATCTGGTATTTCGTTGGGAGGGTTTCCACGCCTGCCATGACATATATAAATAAAAACTGACTTCACACCCCACTTCATTCAAACATTTTTTTAAGGATTAACTCTTCCTTCTCCTCTCCCTTTTATAGCCTCAGAAAATGGAGGAGTTTCAAGAAACTATCCAAAGACCCCTCAGAACAGTCTTATTAAAACATGAGGATTTTTTTTTTTTTTTAATCCAAGACCCCTGTCCAAGGCCACCACTCCTGGCAGACCCTGCTGACCAATCACAGCAAACCTAATGCTGGTCTGTGGCTTCACAATCCGCCCGAGCAGAGTGCCTCAGGAATCCACTACCCAGCCGTCGGGGTTGGTTGCTGAGATGTGATGAAACCTATTTGCGACACCTGCCTGTCACAGACATCTTCCATAGCTGTCTTTGGGTAGATCTAAAAACCAGAACACTGTTTCACTCATGCAGTCAGTTCTGCTCAACTATTTTGGGAGAAATTTCCTTTGCCAGGGCCCTTCTACCCTGTGCCCCCATCGTAAAGATCGGTGCCAAGGCATTGAGTCAGAGACAGTGTGGGGTATGCCCCAGACTGCGATTATTGCCCTGGGGGCACACAGCCAGCCCTGGAGATGTTCCCATGGAGAGATATCCACTTCCTCCCTGCAGGAAGCTCCTCAGGGGAATAGCTAGGGGCTGATGGGCGACAGGGAAGGACCCTCAGCTCCCCTTCCCACAGCTGGGAACATTTGTCGGTAGATGGGATGTCTGGTGTAAAGAGACTTTGCCCCAGAATTAGTGATGATAGCCTACCCCCTTTCCCACAGGGCTCCAAGCATAACTAAGCCTGACACCTGGGCAGTTGATCCACATGGAGCTGGGCTGCAGGGAACCGAGAATTCCAGGTCTGTGGATTTTGTGAGAACAGTGGGGGGAAGTTGATTTGGAAGAGGGGGGTGGACAGACGGCATGATAGTCCATTGGTGGTAAGGCAGGCGGATAACTAAACAGTGGTTAATGTTTCCGACTATCCTCACTGACTCAAGAACAGGTTCGAACCTGACCACAGCCAGAAAGTGCTAGCAAGTGTGTTAACCCTTTCTGAGGTCTGCTTTCCTTCTCAAGGCAATTATTTTTGTTGTTTGCGTGAGCTTTGAGCTTCCCTGGATGGGGTGCTGCTTTAAAGGTGAAGAATGACGAGTTTAAAATTTACATGTGTTGGTGCAACACAATTTTCATTTGCAAATTACTGTCACACAGTAAGGACTCTGAGTTCGGGACTGTGAACACACACATACACACCGTGCTTTTCATCTTGCCTTCCCTCGGGTGGACATTCTAGAGAATGTAAACTTACTCTCACGAATTGATGTCAAAATAGTCGCTCACCTTCGTTGAGTTTTTACTCTTGCCATGCACTGTTTCAAGCAGTGTGTTCCTTGCAGCCTTACAACCCTTTAAGTTTAAGACTGTTCTCCACCCTATTTATGGATGAGAAAAAGAAAGCCAGGGAAGTTCAGTGACTTTCTCAGGGTCACACAGCCACGAGGCAGCAACACCCAGATTAGAACTTAATTACTCTCTCTCTAAAAAAAAAAAAGAGAACTTAATTACTCTGACCTCAAAGCCAGTAATCTGAAACCTAATTCGCTTCCCTGTCCTTTTCACCTTTAAAATCATGAATTATTACTCAGCATCTCCTTCCTTGAATGAAGGTGACTGAGATGTGCTCTCAAAGCAGCAGCACTGGTTCTGGGGGTCCCTCGAGGCGCCCCGGGGCGCCTTTTCTGCTTCTTGCCTGCAATGGAGAATGCCCCCAACCCTGGAGCATTGGACCAGTTTCTGGATCTTTGTGGTTCTTCCCTCCCCATATCATCCTAATGCAGCCCCGGTCTTTCCTCCACCTCCTGATCGGGGTCCTCTGGGCGAACATTCCGAGGGCAGCAAAAAACTTCAGCCAGGGAGCTCCAGTTGTTGTTGTTTTTCAACTTCCTTTGATCCTATTTTGTGGTTGACTTGGCGAAAGCCCCACATCTGTCACCAATGAGCTTTAAAGCGGCTGCAACTCAAAGCCCCTATCGGATTTGACCTCAACACACCCAGTTCTGAGGCATCCACTTCCTTTCCATTCTGGGGGAGCACACGGGGTTTCTCTGATTGGCCATTCATCTGTCTTGCTCTCCCTGTCCCCCTCTCCTCCCGCTTGGTAATCCCGCAGGCTCAGGAAGGACCCTTCACATGTTTCTGTTGCTGTGCGGCATATGTTGTGTTCTAATCCTTCCTGTGTTTGCTGTAGGTATGGCCGGTCTCCAAGACAAATTACTGGTGTTGTCGAGGAGGTCACCCGGGCGGCGTTGGGGGGGCGGGGGGACGGGGATGGGGCTGGAGATGGCTCTGGGGAGGCACCCCGGGGCCGCCTCCGCCTCCTGGCCTTGCTTGCCGGCTCCGGTGCTGGGCCCTGGGCCCCCAAGCTGCGAGCTGGCAGAGAGGGAAGGAAGAGAAGGGCTTTACCTACTGGCCCTGTCATCTGATGAAGGGGAAGCTTGTATGGGGCAGACCTCGGGCAACAGATGTTGGCGGAGGACCTGCCAAGACTGTGTTGAGGGTAGGGGAGCGATGCATATGTTACTTGACACGGGAGGATTAGGGAAACCATGAGGAAACATGCCTCGTCCCTTCACACCGTGACACCTCGGGGAAGTGAGTTATGAGAACAGAGGAGCACAGTCCACGCACAGACAGGGAATGACGGGCCAAGGCAGGCAGCTTGAATGATGCCTTGGCTTTCCTCCCCAGCCCCCCAAGCCACCCCCCACCCCGCCGCCAAACCCCCTTCCTTGCTGGTGCGATTGGCAGGCGTGGTGAGAGCTTTTGTGCAAGCTGCAAAATCAAAAGCAGGAATCCTCTGATGGAAGAGCTGCCTTTGAGGTTGTCTTCCCTTGGGCTGCCCACTCAGCCTCCACACACCCCTGTCCCCAGCCCCCACATTGATAAGGGGACCCAATGCCGTGCCCAGGCTTGTCCTTTTCCCCGGACTTTGGAAATGAACTCCTATGGCAGATGGCCAGAAGATCCAACCATTCGTCTCCATTGATGGCACAAAGCACGAGGGAGCATCAGTGGAGAAGAGCGGTATTCAATGGGCTCAAGTCGTCAGAGAAAGCAGGCCGTGCGACCACTAGAACCGTATTCTGGGTGAAACGAGATCCAGGCAACAAGTGGGAAGCAAAGAGCTTGATTCCACGGCTCCTTTCTTTCCTTCTGTGTTAGGTTTCCACAGGACCCTACATTCTTCTGGGGCTAGAGGCAGGCAAGAGATGCGAGCCCTCCCTGGCGTTCCCCTACCTGTGAAATGGTGGTAGGGCTTGCAGGGGAAGTAGAAGAAAGAGAGAGCCAGTAGAAGACTGGCCTTGGGGAAAGCACATTCTGGTAATGGAAAGGCTTGTGGAAATGAATCCTGGATAGAAATTTCTTTCCCTGGCTATGGCATTCCTGGAGGAGGGGGGAGGACAACCTGGTCACTGGGACTCTGGTGTCCATTACCGAATCCAGGGAAGCCACAGGAAGTTTCTAAGCAGAGGGACCCCTACAGAGAGAGATTGGGACTGTTTATCCCCACCTCAGACCAAGTCTTGGTTGCCTTCCATAATTCCAACCTATTTCCACCATGATTCGAGAAGAAATAGAGGGTGGGAGGAGTAACGGTGGTAGAAAAAGAAGGACATGGGGATAAAACAAGAAATATGCAGAGGGATAGAGAAAGACTGACAATGAGTGTGTGTGACAGAGAATGAGGAAGAAGGGGGCACAGAAGGAGACAGTGCTGCATAGTATTAGAGAATGTTAAAGTAGGGGAGACCCAGTCCTTGTGTTAATCTTGTCACACTCAAGCTTCCGGACCCATCATGTTCTATTTCAGACCGGTAGAAGCAATGTTGAGGTGCTGAATCCAATAAAGCCTCAGACAAGAGGAATTCCAACAGCATACACACTGGGCCTCAAATATCTCCCTTATCTTTCCTACCTCCTTCAAATCTGACTGAGCTTTCCCACGACAAGTCCTCAGACTCCACAGACCGTGTTCAGAGCACGAGAAACTGTATAGAGCAATAGTGCCAGGAACAGGCCAAGTGTGTTTCTTCTACTGCTTGTCATTGTTGCAAGAGTTTTCCCATTAGAGATCGACTCCTATAGACCTCAAAGGTGTTCTAGAAGTTACTGTGAAACTTTCAGATATTCTTGGGAGCAAACCCACAATGAGATAGCACCTCATGCCTGTCAAAATGGCTAAAATTAACCACACAGGAAACAACAGGTGTTGGTGAGGATGTGGAGAAAGGGAACTCTCTTATGCTGGTGGTGGGAATGCAAACTGGTGCAGCCACTCTGGAAGACAGGATGGAGATTCCTCAAAAGGTTAAAATAGAACTATCCTACAATCCAGTAATTGCACTATTAGATATTCACCCAGAAGGTACAATAATGCTGATTCGAAGGGGCACATGCATCTTGATGTTTATAGCGGCATTATCAACAATAGCCAAATTATGGAAAGAGTCCAAATGCCCATCAGCTGATGAAGGAATAAAGCAGATGTGGTATATATGTATTAGGAATATTACAAGCTATCAGAAAGAATGAAATCTTGCCATTTGCACCAACGTGGTTGGAGCTAGAGTGTATCATACTCCGGCAAAATAAGTCAGTGAGAGAAAGACATACCATATGATCTCACTCATATGTGGAATTTAAGAAACAAAACAGATGAACATGGAGGAAGGGGGAAAAAAAGAGAGAAGGAAGCAAACCATAAGAGACTCATAATAACTATAAAGAACAAACTGAGGGTGATGGAGGAAGGTGGGTGGGTGGAGGATGGGCTAAATAGATAATGAGCATTAAGGAGGGCACTTGTGTTGAGCACTGGGTGGTTATGTAAATAGTGAGCCACTAAACTCTATTCCTGAAGCCACTATTGCCCTGTATGTTAACTAACTAGAATTCAAATAAAAACCGGAAACAAAAAATAAATAAAATAAAATAAAATAAAATAATAAAATAAAATAAAATAAAATAATAAAATAAAATAAAATAAAATAAAATAAAACTCAAATCAAGCAGGATCTTCAAAAAGGCAAGACAAGATAAGACTCTGGGAGGATGTGTTCATTTTTTCCAGCTGCCATAACAAAATCCCACAAACCGGAGGGCTTACCCAACAGAAGCTAGAAGTCCAAGATCAAGGTGTTAGCAGGGTGATTTCTTCTGAGACCTCTCTCCTTGGCTTGGATGATCGTCTTCTCCATGTGTCTTCACATGGCCTTTCCTTCATAAGTGTAATCTCTTCTTCCACTCTAATCTCGTCTTCTTACAAGGACCCTAGCCGCATACCTCATTTTGACTTAATTATCTCATTGAAGGCCCCATCTTCAAATGCAGTCATTCTGAGGTACAGAGGCTTAGGACTTCAACTTATGAATTTTGAGGAGGACGCAATTTATCCCGAAACACCGGAATTCTTTTCGAGCCATTCACAGGTTAGGAGGAATCTGACAGCTAGCTGACAACGATTCCCACAGGTAAGTAAACCAAGGTTCAGAGGAGTTGGGTAACTTGCCCAAGGACACAGACCTTTTAAAAGGAAAAGCTGGAATTTCAACACAGGTCATTGGGATTCTGGTGTTTACTCTGTTTCCGTCACACAGTGAAAGGGTAATTTCCAACTGAGGAGTGTAACGGGTGGGATCTAAGGCCAGGTACGCCCTTCTTTGACTGATGCCGCCTTTGGCGGCTTCTTCCACTCAGCCTGCAGCTACCCCTTGAATTTTGCTTTCCTATAAGATCAGGAAGCTTTAGGAACCAGCTCACGAGGCTTTGACTCCAATTCTGACCCTACCAATGTTATTCTGGTGATGATTATTATTAACTAATAAAACCATTTATTAAGCATCTGCTTTGTGTTGGGACCCATATTAGGCTCTTAAGATAAATTAGCTCCTATTCACTCAATAACTCTGTTCGATCCTTATCATCAGTTTATAGACAAGACAGGATGTACATTATTACAGCATTCTATGTAAGAGTAAGGAATTGGAAACAAGCACATACATTTGCAAATTATAAATTCCTTATTCTTCCCATTTTGTGCCCTTATGTGAGCTCATTTTAGTCTAGATTCTGCCAACTTTAGGAATGTGCATTTGAGCTGAAAGATACTGACCTGCGGTCCTACAAAAGGCCATAGTCGCTGATACTCACACTCACAGTGTATGGGGGCACCTGTCTTCCCACACACTTGGCCACACCGGATAATACCAATCCTTCAAATTTTTGTCACACGTTGAGATCTATGCTATTGAAGAAAACAGTAGTCACTGACCATGTGTGTCTGTTTAAAGGTCATTAAAATAAAACTAAATTAAAAATTTAGCTCGGCTGCACCAGCGACCTTTCTAGAGCTCTAGTGGCCACCATATTGCACTGCACAGATACAGAGCATTTCCATTGTCACAGAACGTTCTACTAGACAGCGCTGCTCTTGGACAAAGAAAAGAATCTCGTTGTTTTGGGATGCATGTCCCTGCCACCAATGACCTTGATCAGCTTTTCATAGAATAATTATAGCAGACTTTTTGACACACTTGATACCTGGGAGGCAATGTTCTAAGTGCATGACAGAGGAGGCCATCCATTCAGTGACTTTGTCAGCTTGATGTTTGAGTGCCGGAAGAGCAAGCACGAGGAGGGAAGGGGAATTTGAAGGGGTCTCAGCGAGGGGTCTAACTGAGGAGGCAAGGTCCCAAGAAGACCTGGAGCAATTGGTTTGTAGAGGAAGGAACAATGTATCCTCCTTTGGGCACTGGAGGACGAGAAGAGACCAGACAAGGTGCGGGTAGGTCTGTGCGTTTCGTGGGCCTGCTTCTGTTTTCTGTTTTTCTGTATGAGGTGTGATCATCGCACTGGGGCGAGGAAGCAGAAGGGATAGGTGGATGGAGGAAAGCAGAAGTAGGATACAGCCATTCCTTGGAATGGGAACAAGAGCTCACTAAGGAAACACACATGATTTCTGGCTATTTCGAGGGTCCAAACCTCTCAGGGGCCTTCCCCAGCCCAACCAAGAGCCCCTTGAGAGGTTTGTAGTTGCTCAGGCTCTTGACCTTGTCTTTGATGTACACACTTTTTCTTGGCTGAGGAGGGGTGGTGGTTACAGTGGACAGAACATTCCCTTCCATGGGAGAAGTTCCTGCAGGAATGTCAGCTCCCTGAGGTCTTTTAGCCTCTGACCCTTAGGTGCAACAGGTGCAATGAACTCTTTTTGGAAAATTAGATGCACCTTTGAATCTCTATAATGAATTCCAA
This sequence comes from Canis lupus dingo, assembly GCF_003254725.2. Lineage (NCBI taxonomy): Eukaryota > Metazoa > Chordata > Mammalia > Carnivora > Canidae > Canis > Canis lupus. The sequence continues at coordinate 8,468,011 of NC_064251.1, forward strand.
ACTAACCAATCAGAAAACAAAGTGCAGCTTGAGAAGCAGGGGACAAGGGAATGGGAATGTCTCCTCAAGGATTTTCTCCCTAGGCCCAAAGTATTTACATTCAGATTTGCATATGATTTGCATATAATTTGTGTCTGGCTACAAAGCCTGTCTGTTGTTCAGATAATGTTTAAGCTAAAGTTAATTTCTAGAATGTCTTTCTCTCCCCATCTCTCCTTACCCCATCTACTCAGATGCATGGCAGAAATGTCAGGATGTTCAGGGGGTCACATGACACATTCTGTGTCAACAATGCTTTGCGTTATTATGAGTTTTACTGTCATAAAACGTCTTGGATGGCAACAGAAACCAGGACAGGGCTGTCCAGAGGGTTAGAAGCAGTAAGTAGGGGAGTGAACTCGGCTGAACTGGAAAGAGGAGAGTTAGCCAGAAAAACCAAAAGAAGGAGAAAAGCCTGGGAAAAGTAATTAATGATAGGAGCTAGCACTTAATCAAAAATGCTCACGATGTGCCAGGCTTTGTTTTCAGTGCTTTCCATGTATTACGTGTTCATCATCACAACAGCCCTACTAGGTGAGTACGCTTGTTACCTGGATTTTATAGATGAATAAAGTGAGACCCACGAAGGGTGAGTAATTTGCCTGAGATCACGAAGTGAAGACAGGTCGTCACAACTTGGCTTGGTCCTCAGACTCCCAAACTATGGATCAGCTGGTCCACTAGGCCGTGCATAGAAGAAGTAGCCATAGTTCTGGAAGTCAGGGTGAGGCCAGCTCTTAACTTTAGGGAGAAATCGTCAGGCCAGGGGAGGGCTCGGAGGAAGACCTGTCTGGATGTCCAGGTGGGGCGGGAGGTGGAAGAGGGTTGCCGAGCCCACGTCTGCGGCACGAATGTGCTGTAACTCTGCTCTTACTCTCGGACTTGGTCCAAAGTCACCCATGTTTACTCTTTCTTTTGACAGAGAACTCCCTCCGGGGCAAGACTTGGTCTCAGCTTGTGGCAGTGCGAGCAGATGTGGACAAGTGGGAAACACTTGGGCAGTGGCCTGGAGTAAGAGGTTGGCAGGCAGACAATGGCAAGAATGACTCAGCCCCTTTGTAGTCAACCTCAAAAAGAATCCATCTTATCAGGCCTCAAATGACCAACAGGAAAAAGAGATAGGGTTTAGGCTTAGGTAGTCTTACAGTAAAGGGAGAGGGAATAAAGGGGCCGATGCTCTGTGGATGCCTGCAAAGAGCCCCACCTCCCTCTTCAGTCTGACTCTTCCTTTTCAGGTCTGCTCTGAAATGCCGATTTTCTCCTAGTTGTTGGGTGCCCTCCTTATATTTTATTTTGTTTATTGGGATGCTCTCAACCGCTCTAGAATGAAAAGCAGCCAGCAGCAGCTGGGGAGTGAAGGGGGTCGCAGCCCAGAAAACAAACCTTGCAGGAGTGAAGGGGGTAAAATAATTAATGAAAGATGGGTGGAGACCACCGGTTAGCATTGGCTGAGGCAGTGTGAGAAACTTCCCCGTGCCCGGGCATGTTGTCGAGGAGAGAGTGTTGTCATCTGAATTAATTTGCATGACAATAGGCCTAACCCTGATTATGCATTAGGGATGCTAATGGGCACCAGCCACAGTGCATTTCCATGGGAAAAGGATCTTTGAGAGGCAAACCTCTTCCTCCTCCCCCTTCTCCTCCTCCCCTCCCCCTCTTTCTCCTCCCCTTCCTCGACCTCCTCCTCTCCTCCCCCTCCCCTCACTCTCCTTTCCCCCTCCCCCTTCCTGCCCCCACCCTCCCCCTTTCTCTGCTGGCCCTCTCCCCTCTCCCTGGAAAGCCTGAGCCCCTCACCCAGTGGAACTTCCCCTGGGGCCCGTGCTCTTAGCGAGGAGGAGAGGGCCCTAAGAGGTGGAAAGAATGCTTTTCAAAACCTCCCCAGACCCCTGTTCCTCCCTCCCACCTCTTTAGGAAATGACCAAGAAAGAGGTGTGAGTGTGTGTAGTTTAATTAAAAACAGATGGATCTGCAATGCTGCCAGCCTCCTTGTAACTGGTGATACTGGGGGAGAAGCTGCTGCGGGGCAGGAGATATCAAGGTTGAGGGTGGGAGTGGGGTACTGGGCAAAGAAAAGAGACACAAGGGGCAGGGACTATTCAAGGACCTTGCAATCTAGATCGGAGCAAGATGTTCTCTCCTAGCTTTCCCATCAGCACTCCCTGGAAGGACTTGAACTTGGCATGATGGAGCTTTGTTCCATCCCGCTTCCCTCCCTCTACTGGGGAGGCTGTAGACCTCAAGGGGAGGGTTTGGAACCAGATTATCTGGGTACAAATCCCATCTCTGCTGATTACCAGCCTTCTGACTTTGGCTCTATGACTCAAATCCATGCTGCCCCAGTGGCCTCACAGGTAAAATGGAGATCACAGTGCCTTTTCCTGGCACGTAAGCCAGGTGTGATATGTGCTAGGTGTCACCATCCTTCCTTTCTTCTCCTGTTCATTCTTGTTCATTTCCATTGTCTTCATGTCCCTTCTCTAAGGAACCCAGGTGACCTCTTAGACTGTTGCATGATTGATTGTCGTGATGGCCCATCCCCCATGCCTCCGCTGCTGTCCCCCACCATTGCCACCATGGGAGTGGCAGGCCTGCTGGGACTGGACAGCTCATGATCAGATAGTGCCCTTTTTTGTCACACCGTGTGTAATAGGTCAGTGGAGACGCCCAACCCATTTTACTGTGGTAGCTGCCAGTTCTAGAAGGCTTATCTACAACGCGTCTCATGGTATGAAACGTTCTCTTTCCCAGAACAAGATTTGATTGCCAGGGTGGAAATTACTGCATCTAAAAGCAATGCTGAGCTTCTTAGCGTTGCCCCACAATGTCCCTGAGAAGGAGAGAGAAGGTCAAGTCATGACCCACGCAACTGGCTTGGAGAATGAGGCTGGATGCTCTCCGGCAGTGTTTCTTACGTTTTGTAAAACTCAGGTTCGGTCTTGAGAAATAGAAGTATTTGAACTCCTACACTGTCATCTCATATTCCAAAATCGATATTTTCACCAGGGGGGTGAAGCAGACAGATGTTAATGTAAATAAATTTTTTTGTGAGTCCTTTACTAGAGGGTGTGCTGGAAAGAAAAACTAGCTGTCTGGTCTCAACTCATGAAGCTCTAGCACCGAAACTGGGTGGGACCCACGGCAGGCCGGCACCGAAAAATGGAAGGGCTTGAGGCAGATGTGAAACAGACCTGTCCTTGTGTGCAAGCATGTTTCAACTGTTCAATACCAAACTGGAGTTAACATGACAGAGAATCTCCAAAGGAAGATCATTTGGGTTCTACTTTGCCATGGTCCCACTCAACATTTTCATCAATGGAAATTCGATGACATGCTTAGGAAATGTCTTTGTGATCAATAATTGGAAGGGATAACTGATATAGATAACTTCAATTAAAATTCAGAATGAGGGGACACCTGGGTGGCTCAGTGGTTGAGCATCTGTCTTCGGCTCAGGTAGTGATCCCAGGGTCCTAGGATCGAATCTGATATCAGGCTCCCCACGGGGAGCTTGCCTCTCCTCTGTCTGTGTCTCTGCCTCTCTCTGTGTATCTCTCATGAATAAATAAATAAAATCTTAAAAAAAAATTTCAGAATGAGCTGAGCATTGGTAGTAGCGGATCCAGATAAGCCAAAAGAAATTGAACGGGGTGAAAAGCAAATTCCCGAAGATCTTAATTTCAAAAATCAATTGGTAATGGTTTTTATGGGACTAAAATGAGCTATCTGGGTTAAAGGTAAGCTCAGTTAGTAAGAATCAAAAGTCTTGAGAAAGTAGCCAAAATTATCGAAGCCAATCTTACCGTCTATTCATAAAGACACATGTAATGTCCAACTCAAGAACAGATTATTTTCCAAGCCTTCATTTGTGACTTTATTTGGAATTCGGGATGCATCTTTTTCACTTAGCAGCTCTGTTATAAATTAACCAAGCTTTGATATAGCTTCAGTTAAAATCTAGCTGAACAACAGTACATATAAATAATAACTCAGATTCCCATTTGTGGACCATTTGCGGACAGAAAGACAACGCTGGTCTAACTGCTTCCAGACTTTACAAGTGTTTTTCTCTTCTTCATTTCCCCCAGCCCTTGCTCATCATCTCCTCACACCCCTGTCATGCACTTACTTGTTCCTGAACAGCTGGGCTGCAGGCAGGAGGAAAGGTAACAGCCAGATCAGCCTTCATGAAGGGAGACCGAGGGAGAGAGGCAAAGGACGCAGAGAACAACATTCAAATGCAGCCCAGGCTCCACTTTGGGGAAAGGCCTTCTTGATTTGCTGGTAAAACAGTTTAGCAACCCCAGGTAGAAAGTTATAATCTGCATTTAAATAGATTTCCCATAAAAGCTGCAAGTTCAGGACGCAGGCTGTGTTCCACTGGAATTTCAAGACTTAGCAATTTTTTATTTTTCCTTTGGAGATCTTTAAATTGCTGGGCCTCGCTGTTAATATTGCCATTTCCAGGCAAGGGGAGAAAATCACAGCGATCTCATGTTGGGTTTCTGGGTTTTAGAGGGTTGAAAATTCCTTCTTAATCGGAGGAAATCTTAGTATGCTTTGTTTTATTTTCTTATTTTATGATAGTGTTATTTTTTAATTCTTTACACACTTAAATTTTGAATATGGTTAAAATAATGTTTGTACACTAATGAAGTCATCTCATGAGAGCCCCTGACCCTGGGCACATGGACTTTGATGTGTTTCTTTTACAGACCAAATGCTTGTGTCCAGGCCCCCACCACACGTGACCATCCTCCCCCAGCTTCCCCAGTTCATATGTTGAAGTCCTAATAGAAGAAGGTGATGGTTTTAGGAGGTGGGGCCTTTGAGAGGTGACTAGGTCCTGAGGGTGGAGTCCTCACCAAAGGGATTAGTGCCTTTAAAAAAGAGACCCCAGAGAGCTCCCTAGGCCCCTTCTGTCTCTCTCCCAAAGAGGATTCCAAAATGCATCCCTCGACAAGGTGAGAACACAAGGAGAAAGCTGGATCTATGAACCGGAAAGTGGGCTCTCACCAGACATAGAATCTGCTGGAGCTTTGATCTTGAACTTCTGAGCCCTGAGAGCTATGAGATATGAATTTCTGTTATGGTGGCGTTCTAGTACAGCGGCCTGTAGGGACTAAGAGAGTTTCCCAGCCTCACCAGGATGAATCAGACACAGGCAAAGTTATCAAGTGGGCAAGAACCCTCTGACCCCTCTTGGAACATTGTTTTCCTTCTTTGTGAGTCTTTCGAAAGAATGGAGTTTTGTTTTTTTTTTTTTTTAAATTCTAGCCGATGTGCATGTATAACACTTGTGTAGTCCTTCCTCTTCATGGCCAACTCTATTTCCCACTTTGGACTTCTTCCTGTCTCTATAGTTTCAAAGACATCCTAGTTCTGAGACTCAAGGAACCTTTCTAAGCATTCCTTAATGTAAAGGAGTTTGGACATGAACTTGAATGGCCATTGAGCTGATTTTCCAGCTGACAGGAGATGGTTAATTGTATGCTGTCTATAGGAGTCTTACAAATCTGTCTGGGCAAGTTAATAGTGGCTTGAAATTTATGACTTGAGACCACTGGGGGCGGGGGGAGATAAGGAACTCAGAGCCCCAGCAACTCTGGGTAGCAATCCCCTAGGTAGAGAATAAAGCCCAGTGGGCAGTCGGCACAGTCCTATAAACGGAGATGATCAAAAGTAAACATGGTCCAGGTTTAGCATCTCTGGAGGCATTATGTTCCTTCCTTCTGGGATAGCATCTGTTTGTTCAAAGCATACGCGGTCAGTTGAGAGTAGGACTAAGATTCCGGGGTTATGGGATGGTGTGCTTTCATGCTGTCGCGAGGGGAACTCTGCACCACTTGCAGGAATCAACTGTCCCCCGAGATGGTGTTTTATTCTAATGGCTGAAAGGTAAGACAGGCCATTTATTGTACGCGGATGAATGGGTAGATCCTTTTCTCCCTTGAATTCTGGGTCAAAGCGCAGTGACGACAGTTGTGGACGGAAGACATGCAGTCCCTCTTGGGGAGAGTGTGGACTTTCCAAGTTCGTATAGGATATCTTGTCGAGGGATGCATTTTGGAATCATCTTTGGGAGAGAGGACAGGCTCCCTGCAGCGGTGGTGTGAGCTGCATGCAGCCTCATGGGCCAGAAGCTTAGAGTCGCGGGGAGGGTCTGGTCGGTGGTCCTCTGCTGTCAGGTCCTCCGCCCACCTGATCCTCCTTCTAGCTGCTACTCGCTCACTGAATACCTGGACAATGGGGCAAATGGGCCCTACCTCGGTGGAGGTGTGGGGGGCTCACCAGGACGATGCATGAGACAGGTGCTCAGTACAAGGTGCTAAATAAATAGAAGTCCAGCAAGTTGCCTGATTTCTCACTCTTTCATTTCCAGGGGCCACGTGCAATGAATGGCACATGCACACGGTTAATGGAGGTTTCCACCGGGAGTCTAGGCGTGTGGATTCTTCTACTCCTTATTTCTGCATATGTGCAATGTGTTAATTGTTCACAACGTGTCTGACATCTTTATAGGTAAAAGAAAAGCTGAGCTGCCATAGTAGTGAAAATGGAGAGTCTCTTACTGTGCCCGCCACACAGCGGAGTAGATGAGGAGAAACCGCCTCCTCCGGTGTGAACGGTGGTTATGTGCACGCACAGAACCCACAAGAGAAGGCAGTGGCTCCGAGTATAGTCTTTAGGGCTTCCCCAGCTCATGGGCTGAGCCAGTTTCACCCCTGTCATCACCAACCATGCAGTCACGCATGCATACGAACTACTTCAGTTCCATCGCGCACCCCCCTTGCCTTCTTCCCGTTGAGAATCTCTTCCCCCTGCAGGGAGTGTGGTCGACCAAAGGCCTCTGATCTGTGGAACCCGATGCCTGGCTGGTGCAGAAGTCAGGCCTCTCCCCGGTGGCTCTTGGCCAAGGGGCCGAGGGTGACAAGGGTGCTCAGCTGAGGGAGATTTGCTCTGCAACCTCTAGAGACATAGGTGGGAAGATCCTTGCTGATTTCTCAGTCTGAGGAAAGAGGAAGATTCCAGAATCGCTCCCGTGGCCTCTCGCATTGCCTCCCCTGGAATCATATCCCGAGGTGGCCCGATTCCTCCCTTGAGGGGCAGGAGAGCAGCTGCTGGCTGGCTTGGCAGTGAGATTCGCTAGTTTCTAGGAGAGTGAGTACATTTTGCCTCTGGGATGAGAGAAGTAGGCTAGGCATTGTTTAGAAAACCTTGAGCTCAGATTTTGGCATCCAGATAAAGTGGGTTCAAATTCGGCCTCAGCCCCTTCCCAGCACGCCCATCTGTAAAGTGGAGCCCATCGTACTCACCTCCCAGGACTGAAAGGATCAAGGCAAAAACACATCCAGCAGGTGGTTTGTAGCTTCTGCACTTAGTAGATGCTCCGGTGCAATATGATTTGATAGTTTATGATTTTTTTGCTCTTCCACGTTGATTTGTCTAACTGTCTATATTTTGTCGGTATAAGTCAAGACTTTGAAATGTATGATGAGTTAGGTCATTAAAATAAGCAAGTGACAGTTTTTAACGACAAAACCTAACGAGGTGAATAATTGTACGAGGATTCTTGCAGTCGGGAACACTTACTCGTTCTTACTTCCAGTTTCGTACACACATCTGAATATGTTCATCTGTGTGGATAAATGCGGCGTCAGCCCTGGGCTCGGTTTGAAGAGGAGCACAGAAGTGGGTCAGCCGGAGGCCACTAAGAAGATCTCAGTTCAGAGAGAGAACATGCACAGTAACGGCGATGCAGGATAAGTGCATGGGAAAGACGAGTTCTCAGAACACATACTTGTTTTGTTCATTTGAAGAGGCACATTGGTCTTTCAATCAGTGGCATCCCAGATCTGATCCAATACAATGGTCCCTTTAACATGCTTTGCTGTTGGGGGAAGGAGAGGTCCTCTACGCTGGGTGTGAGTGTGGAGGCAAGAAGGCTCAGGAAAGGCTAACCTGTTGAGATGGACAGAAGTGGGTGCAGGGCGATGGGGAAAGGAGCCCGTGAGCCAGGTAGAAACACGTAGGGAAGCAGCAAGAGCTTGAGGCTGGTGAACACACGAGGGCAATGGAAAGAGGTAATGGAGGGGAAAGAGGTCAGAAAGGGAAGGTGGGATGGGGTCAAGCTCAGGAGTTTCTGGATTTTATCATGCAAACAAGACAAGACCAGTGGAACTGTTGGTATGAGTGGGTGGGACCATGGTGGTGAGTAACCAGGGCTGTGTTGGGGATTACAGATTTATAAACACTCGGATGGGAGGCAGAGTATGAGGTGACCTCAAAGGCTACTAGGACAGTGTGGTGGAGAAGTAATGGAGGGAGATGGAAGCCCGTCTCTTGGCCCTGCACAATGAGCCATGTATGATCTCATGTGCTCTTTGAAATGACCCTGGAAGTTATTGGGAAAATCCAGTGAGTCAACTCTGTCTTCCCCTCTCCAGGCTCACTTACTCTCTTCAGTCCCACTTCAAGCTGGGACAGACCTTGCCCCAAGCCCAATCCACACGAACGTGCCTCATGTGAGATGTGCTCAGTCACTGCCCATTTTGGTTGCGTGGCTTTCAGGCATTTTCATGCCTTCCATGATTTCACCTTTGGCCCACTTTCACACACCCTTTGGAGGTTCTTCAGAGTTGGCACTGATGAGACCCAAGGCCTGGACTCTATCTACTTGCAGCTAGCTGCTCCTAAGAGCACTCTCCAGGGGAAAACCAAACCAAAACTACAGACCCTGAAGCCTTGGATCAAAGACTGCATATTAGAAGGTTTTCAAATTGGTAGTTGTCGTTTATCGAGAGGCAGGGTCCTATTTGCATCCAGGCCCAATGCCAGGGCTCCCCAGACTTAGGCTTCCAGTGATGATTTCAGGAAGCAGGTGCCAGTAAAGGGACAAAGAAATACTGGGGTGGAGACAGAGAAAACTAAGGAACATTGCTCATTCTTCCAGCTATAAGGAGCTACTAAATATCTTTCCCCTCTCTCTTTTTCCTTCTGTCCTTCTGTTCTCCCTTCCTTTCACAGATATTTATTCAGGGCTTACTGGGTGCCATGTACTCTGCGATGAGTGGAATGCTGTATTAATTGCTCAGAGCTATCTGTGATGCTTGAAAGAAAAAAGAGTAAGGCACAACTCTGGTCATCTAGAAGCTTGAAAGCAATTGCTGTGAATGAGACAAACCCATACAAAACAGTTAGGAAGCAATGACCCAGCAAACACATGTAACTATCTGGAACTTATCTAGGTAGCGAGGGAAAATGCATAGTCAACCCCAGTTCGGCCATGGCTCACTCAAGGTCTTTGGAGGAGATGGTTTAAGTCTTCGAAGTTCTAAATAAGGAGAGCAAGTAGAAATATGCAACCACCCAAGAATCGTGGAAACAGAGACCCATAGCAATGGTTCTCAACCAGAGCAATTTTGTTTCCCCCAGAGGAAGTTTATTTGGTAATATCTAGAGACAGCTTTGGACTATCACAATTGATGACAGATGCTTCTGACATCAAGTGGCTAGAAGCCAGGGATGCCAAACGCCCTATAATGCATGGGACAACCCAACAACAAAATCCCAAAGCACAGGGATCGAGAAACGCTGCTCTCAAGGGATGGGTGATCCAGCATTGTGATGGGGTGTGGGACAGATTATCCAGAGAGACAACTGGAGATGGCAGTGGAAGGGACCTGAGATTGAAAAGGAGTCAACAGTCTTAGTTGCTGGGTTCACAGTGGTCTTTAGGGCCTGGCTTTGCAGCTTCTTGGATAATGCAGACAAGATCGATGCTCCAGAAAACTTCGATGACAGCAGAAGGAAGATGACAGTTGTATCAGCTTCAGCTTGGGCTGCACCAGCTCTTCTTGGGTGGGTGGCTGTGGAGGGACCCACCGGAGATAAAGAACCAACAGGATGTGCAGACCTACTCCTGCCACAGAAGACAGAAGAGATGGTCCTAAAGTCAGGTACTTGAATGCGACCATGTCCTCGAAGACCTAGCTTCGTCCTTGGGGCCCTGGGAGCTTTGGCTGGCTTTTGTCGTGTTGTTCTCTGTAGAAACGACACTATTTTGTTCTATCTTGATGGGAAAGTTGCTCTCTTAATTAGTTGCTAACTCTTCCTAAGCCCGATGGGATCATTTCTCCTAGGCTTTCTGGCCGGGAGTGAATCTGCACTGCAGTGAAGCTGCAACACTGGGCCTGTTTTGTTTTGTTTTTGAACAGGAAAGTTTAAGTAAAAACAAAAACCAAACAAAGCATTCTCCTAGGGAGGAAACCTGTTGCTTTTACCAGGTTTTGCTCCTGTATCTGCTGCTCTTGTCAAGCTCCACTCTTCCTTTCCAGCTTTCGGAGGGCTCAGCCTCCTCTCCTCACCCTGCCTCTCACTGCAGGCCCTTGGGGTGAGGGGTGTTCTCTCTGGTTCCTTCTCTTCATTGTCCTAAGAGGAGTTTGTGGTGGAGTGTGTGTGCACGCATGCATGTGTGTGCTCTGCTTCTGGGAACAGGGAAGAGGGCAAGAGAGAAACAGATGGGCCTCCTGAGCTTCTCCTTGGCCTGAAAAATGAAAGGCGGAGAAAATCGTAATAAAACACGGAAACAGCTGTGGCAGGACAACAGCAGCTTGTGGGGTGGGTCCCCGCCTGAGGGGGGTTGCAATCTGTCCAGATTCTTCTCCCAGGCAGGGTGGGGATCCCCAAGAATGGTGTCCTTGGCATACATGGGGCTCCTGCAACCTTTCTCCTTCACTCACCGAGCCAGGCTGTGAAATGAAGATTGGATGATCTGTTAGATATCAGAGGGGATTATTTGCAAACAGGCCTCCTCGCTGCTGCTGGTGGTTAATCATCTATGCAGTGTGGCTATTCTTTTCTTCAATCTCATATAAATTTGAGATAAATCTGATTATGTCAACTTTGTTTAAACCTGGTTTTGGTCCAGTGCTTGCACATCAAGCCAACAGCGGGCTAGCACACCGTACCGCTTCTGTCGACGATGGCCCAGGATGTTACAGGGAATAAGCAGAAAAGACATTTAGACAGAAGCATTGGCTCCCTTTCAAAAGCTATTGGACTCTTTCTCTGGGGGGACTTTTGGGCTGGGTAGCTCTGAGAAATCAAGTGTGAAAAATGTGGCCACTTGGAGAAAGAGTGTAGATATCACATCAGAAGAGACAGAGTTTCTGGGAAAGTGAGAGGATTGGCCAGCCCTTCCCCACCACCCGCCATCAATAATGAATGGTAACTGCAGCTTTGATTAAACCACTGGGGTTGTAATAAAGTATAACCTTGCCAAGTGGGGTAATCTAGATGCTAATCAAATGGAAGGTGGCTCTACAAATCAGGCTACTGTTGGGTTTTATTTCCAGGTAATCAATTTATTTATTTATTAAGCAATCTTTCCTTTTTCTTTTGGTATTTAAAAGTAATACATGTTCAGATGATGAATTTTAGAGGTTAAGGAACACCTGACTATAAGCTCTTTATTCATTTAACTCCCTTGACTATATTTAATCCAGGAACATAACTCCATAATTTATTAAAATTACTTGTTAATGCAGGTCTCTTCTTACTAGGTGTGGGGTCTGTCTGTATCACTAGCTTCTAGCGTGGAGCCTGTCAGGTGGTAGGCGAGCATGAATCATTTGTTGTCTCAATGATTATGACCTCTTGAGCAATGTAGCTGAATAGACCAGAGCAAGACAGTTCTTTCTACACTCTATGCCCATGAGGATCATTTTGATTAATAGCTATGGGTGCTGGCCTCTAGCTGGACAGCTGAATTTCATTTGGCCTCACGTCCATTGATCGGTTACTGCTCGTGGTTGACTTCTGATACTCTGTTGGCTCAAGTTACTTTCCTGCCATCTTAATTTTGCTGTCTGGCATGAGTGCAGGCTTGCTTTCGATAGTTAACCACTTGCATTATATCTGAATCGAAATCACCAGATAACACAGATGAGAATTGGACATGAAAGAGTCTTGGTGGGAGTCGGGGATCTAGGAGCAGTGGCATGGAGGAAACTTAAAAATGCCATATCTTTTTTTTTTTTTTTTCTCTTTTTCAAATCCCAGAAAACAGCTGCAGGTGGAGAATAGGATGGATTTCAAGAATTCTCCATGGAGGCAGAGGTTCAGACAGGGGCCAGCTGGGTGATGAAATCAACGCAGAGGTCAGATGTGTGCTCATGTTCAGCGAAGGCTTCAGAAATTTCAGGGACTTTCAAAATTGGCTTGGAGAGAGGTAGTTCTGTTGACTGGGAGACGGAACAAATGCATGACCATTTTGGGCCTCAGGGGCCTCAGGCAGAAGGGGCAATGAAGCTCCAGACTCCTTATTCTAGCTATGCTTTGGGGACCCTAGAAGAAGAGTGCCCTTTTCTCCCTGCTGAATTTACAGAGATGAATGACACCCAGAGGAGGAGCAAATCTGGCCCTTTCTAGGTGCTTTAAGCCATAAAGTGCAAAAGCCCCACAAATGTTGCCTTTCTATAAGGTCTTTTATCTGCATAGATGTGGGTCTCCACAGATAAGAGAATTTAGGGTAACTTGAATAAGTACCACCGAGAAGTTCAGATGTTTATTTGGGCTTTAACATTCCCTTCCATTATCCTGACTTCCCTCTGTCTCCCAAGCTGTCCATAGTGGAGCTGGGAGTCTCCTATTAGACACTCCCAGATTCCCAGCCTTATTTTTCTGCAGGGCCAATACAATCAGCCTCCCCTGACCACCGTGCTTGGTATACCCAATATGGTTCCAGCTGAATTCATACAATTCTTAAGCAGCTACAAAAATGAAAAGTCATGGGGTACCTGGGTGGCTCAGTCAGTTGAGCTTTAAACTCCTGGTTTTGGCTCAAGTCATGATCACAAGGTCGTGGGTTGAAGCCCTGAGTGGAGTTGAGTGTTGGGCTCCACACACAAGGGGGAGTCTGCTTTTCTCCTTCTGCTCCTCTCTCCCCACCCCTTCTAAAATAAATAAATAAATCTGTAAAAAAAAGTCATAAAAAAATGGTTACCCAAACTCTTCCCATCCAAAGAAAGGAAATAAGCATCCTTCCAAAAGAGTGTAGGGAGTCCTCAGAACCAAGGTCACATTAATTCTGTAATGCAGAAGGATGTGCAATAGAATTACATAGTGCACCAAGGAAATGCATTGAAAGCACAAGATACCTTTTCACAAAAACAGGTATCAAAAATTTTAAAATCTGACAACAAATGTTGCCATAGATGTAGAGGAACTGGAACTCCCTATATTTCATATGGGAGTATATAATGATTTATGCACTTAGAAAAATGGTTTGGAAGGTACTTATAAAGTTGAGTGTTTATCTGCTCTATGACCCAGAGGTCACATATCTAGGCATTTGCCCAAGAGAGATTTCCACCAGCTCTATTCACGGTAGTCTCAAAGTAGACAAAATCCAAATGTCCATCAGTAGGAAGATGGATGAACTCGTTGCACATTTATACAAGGGAATGCTATTCAGCAAGAGAAAAGAATCAACAATTGGCACATGCAGTATTGATGGGCTTCATAGAAATAGAATAGAATCGTGATGGGCAAAAGAAGCCAGATATAAATAGGGACATATTGTATAATTTCATGTATGTGAAGTTCAAGAACAAGCAGATCTCATGCATAGTGATAGAGATTGGATCAGTGGCTGTCCATGGGAAATGGGGATCGACTGAGGTTGATGGTTATGTTCTCTGGGGTGATGGTTATGCTCTCTAGTTTGATTTTGGGGGTGGGGCTCAGATGTATACCTTTACCAGAGAGTACAGAGTCACACACTTAAGATCTATGCATTTCACTGCGTGTAAGGTTTTGCCTTTGTTTTCATTTTTACCTCAATAAAATAAGGAAGGGGCTGAGACAGAAAAAAGAAAAGGAAATCTGAGAAGGATGCTTTTCGGGGAGTAGTTGCCACGCTCTCCATGCTCATCCTCTCTTCCCTGGGGTCATTCAATAGCGTTATCCGCTATCTTCAAGTTTAGCAAACAGGGCTTTAAAAGATGTTACTCACAAAGCGTTAAAATGCATTCTTACAGTCAAGGAACACAGAGAACTGGTGCCTGATTCACGAGTCTAGGTAACCCAGGTGGGATGTGAGAAGCGGTGACTTCTCCTGGGTCAGGGGTATGTCTCTACTCACGCAGCGTGGTTCCCTGGAACAGAGAGCAAGCAGGGGCTCTTCTTGGCTTCTATTTAGCAGAGTCATCTGCAGGGGCGAGACCTCACAGAAAGAGGCTGGGGTGTTTTGAGGATGCTGAGCCGTGGGGTAGGAGTTGAAAACCACAAAAGTGAATAATAACACATACGCCTGAGCCAAGACAGTTGTGTAAATGAGAAGTCCTGAAGGTGGCCCAGGGGAAAAGCCAGCTCTGATCAAGTGTCTGGCCCACCAGGGATACCAGCTTTGACCATCTGCCAGGACCCAACATGGGATACCATCTTGATAAATATGTCTTCCCCTTTCCTCGCCCTTCTTCCCCTGTTTGTCCCATCTCTTTGGACTGTGTTGGCCTAGCCAGTGGGACAGAGGCAAACAGAGACTGTGTGGAGGAGGGCAGGACTATCCTCTCCCCAGGCACGGGTTTCCATTCTGAAGCAATCATGGAAGGAAAGACAAAGATACCATTTTAAGCCAATTTAGGTATTTCCTGGAATGGAACATGTCAGTGACTGAAATGGGACCTTCAACATAAAATAAATTACTATTTTATAACTATATAACCAGAGAACCTTTTATTTTCTGAAAATGTTGATTGGAACATGTCATGTCCTTGTTCCCCTCAGTCCCAATCCCAGCCCCTGTGATCACCCAGAGCCAAGGGAAGACCCCAGCTCCTGAATAAAGCCTAAAGAGACAGTAAAGGAAAATTTAAAGTTGCATTTTGATCATATCCCACATGTTATGCTTCTTTCATTTTATGGGTCACACATGTATTCAAGTGCCCACGAAGCATGTTCTATATTCCATCATGTGTTCAATGGCACCACCTCTTACCATGTCATCAAAGATTGAACATGGAGGTTACACTTGCCCCCACCTTCTTGGTCTATATCCCACCAGTTCTCAAACCCCACTTCTACCTCTCAAGTCTTCTCATAGCCTTCCCCCCTCCTGTCTCTCCACTTTTACTGTCACTGCCTTAACCTTAGCTCACGTTTTTATGTCATCTGCTGTGGACAAAGCAAGAGACTCCCAGGTGGTCTCCGTGTTTCTGGATTTTGACAGCAAAATCAAGTCTGGTTTGGTGGGGCAGGGGGTGGAGGAAGGAACGCCTTCTTTTTAGCATACAACTGCCTTTGTCATTATCCTGGTTAAAATCTTTCCAAAATTCTCTGCGATTCCACCCCTGTTTATCTCTCAACTAATTTTCCACCATTTTACCTACCCACATCCAACCCTAGTCACACTGAACCAACCTGCAGTGGCCCTGAAGCATGAACCTGTTTCACATCCCCATGTTCGTATTTTGTCCCTTCTCTGCGCCTGGAATATCTTCTTTCGGCTAGTGAACTTCCCCTTCCTCCAGGACACTCTGTCTGCCTTGCATCTTCTGTATTTTTGTTTTAAAGATTTTCTTTATTTATTCATGAGAGACACACAGAGAGAGGCAGAGATGGAGGCAGAGGGAGAAGGAGGCTCCCTGTGGTGAGCCCGACGCGGGACTCAATCCCAGAACCCCGGGATCACGCCCTGAACCAAAAGCAGGTGCTCAACCGCTGAGCCACCAGGTGCCCCATATCTTCTGTATTTTTATTCCATTCCATGCCCACCTCTACCCTAGTGTTGGTTTAATTATTTTGCTTCCATCTTTTTTCTTGTGAGCTCCCCATCTTATTAGTTTTGGAGTCTCCAGCTTCTAGCTGAACATTTATCACATGTTCACTTAATTGATTATTTAATTACACAGGAATTGATAGCTGTTCTGCTTCTTAATCCTTACTACTCAATTCCCTCCTGATGACCTGGGGGAATAAAAATAGCTTACTCTACCAATGAATTAATCAATAAGTAGTCATTGATCTCCTGTTATGCATCACTTTTCTGGGTACCAAACATAAGTTGGGAATAAGACAAAGTTCAGGGGCACCTGACTGGTTCAGTCCATAGAGCAGGTGACTCGATCTCAGGGCTGAGTTCCAGCCCCATGTTGGGTGTGGAGATCACGTAAAAATGAAACAAACAAAAAAAGACAAAATTCAAAATCTTAGTGGAAGGTGATGGACACACAGATGACAAAGATGCTTTCAGAAAGTGACGGTGTTCCAAAAGTAGACAGGAAATTGGGAGCGTGACTGGGGTGATAGCACTGTGGACAGTTCGATCTCAGGTGGCCAGGTCCCATGGAGAAGATGACATTTGAGCTGAGGTCTGAAAGATGGAATGGGAGAAATGGGAAATCCTGATGAAAGAGTGCTTCGGACCAAGGAAGTAGCATGTGCAAAGGCCCTGAAGTGGCAAGAGCTTAACAGATTTGAGAGTGAGAGAGGGCAGAGGGTGGGGTCATGGGGAATAAGGGGAGTAATGGCAAGAGACAAGGGCACAGAAACAGGCAAGGGCTAGATAGTGTAGGGAAAGGGTCAGTAAGGGGTCAGCTTAGTAAATATCTTAGGCTTTGTAGACCATGATCCTATTGCAATGGCTCAAGAGTGCTATCATAGTGGGATCTATAGGCTAACAGGTGTGACTGCATTCCAATAAAGCTTTATTGGCAACAATAGATGACAGGCTGGATTCGATCCATGGGCTATAGTTTGGAAACCCCCAGAGTATCCTCTGGTAGAGATTTTGGATTTTATTCCAAGTGAATAGGCAACCATTGCAAGATATTGAGCAGGAGGTGGGGGGTGATCATATGATCAGATTGTCCTTTAAAGAGATTTTCTATAAAATAATTTACAACATAAGAATTTATTCTCTTTTTCTCATTATAAACTCTATTTCAAATTTTCCCTTGAAAACTGAAGATTCAGTAGGTGGAGGGCAGGTAGTGGGTTGGGGGAGTCAATGGTAGTTGTCTGTGCTATTTGCTAGTGACAGGACCTTAGGCCAATTGTTTAATCTCTCTGAGCCTCAGTTTCCTCCTTAATAAAACTGTAACCATAACACCTGTCTCTAAGAGTTATTAAATGGATTAAATGAGATTATGTATATAAAACATCTGTCACAGGGCCCAGTAAAAAAAGGGCTCAATGATGTAAATCCCTTTTCCTCATTTTCCTTCCATGAAGTCCAGTCAAGACAGAGGCTAATGTAAAACTGGGTAATGAAGTTAAAAAAACTCAGTTGTATAATTTTAGGATAGGTGAGAAATATCTCACCGTAACATAAGTGGATGCTTTGGCTACCACAACAATGAATACGATTTTAACTTAATAAAAACACGGTTTCTGATTACAAAAGGGATGAATCGACTCATCTTCTATATTAGTCAAACCATATTTGGAGTCCTAGAATTAATTTGGGGAATGCTAGTAAGTGAAATAGATTCAAAGAGGAATGGCAAGGTAGGGAGGGTTTGGGAACCAGGTCATGTGTAAAGTGTATTAGAAATGTTGAAAAACTGAAAGAAAACTTGAAAACTGTGTAACTAGTTGAAGGGCTATCATTTGAAAGAAAGACAAGTCTCCCACCATGTTGGTACAGAGCGGGGTCAGCTTGGACCCTTGATAGAGACTGCAGAGATTAAGACTTTTGCACAATTAAAGCTCTCCAGGACAGAGGCACCTGGGTGGCTCAGTTGGTGGGGCAGCTGACTCCTGATTTTGGCTCAGGTTATGATCTCAGGGTTCTGGGATGGAGGCCCACTTCAGGCTCCATACTCAGCGGGAAGTCTGCTTGAGATTCTCCCTCTCCCTCTTCCCCTCTACTCTCTCTTTCTAAAATAAATAAATTAAAAAAAAAAAAAAAACTCTCCAGGACAGGGGAAGTGAGTTCTCAATCAATATGAGCACCTTAGAAAAGACTGGCTGAGATGTTGCATAAAGAATTTTTGCAATGAGGACACAATGAAACTAAAACACCACCCACCATATGTTCCATATTTCTGATTCCACAAACCTGTGGGGGTGCATTGAGCAAGTCTCTGGAGATGGAGAGACCTTCTTGGATTTCAGAGACTGGATCCTTCTCTTGAGGTCTCCGGTAAAAAGAGATTTGTGTGATGCATGAATGAGTGGTTCATCAAGAGGTAGAGAGCCTAAGGGTGTTATTGCAGGAGACCAGCAAGGAATGACTAAGGTAAAAACAGAGTGGGTCGCTTTTATGTAAAATGGGTCAGAGTAAATTTAATCACTGAAAAATTGATGGAGATTAGGAGAGCAAGAGGCCAGGAAGTTTTCATCAAAATCATACCCAAATCCATCAACTACCCAGTCCTTCTGCATCTGAGACTAGACCACCATCATCTCTTGCCTGGATGATGAGCCTCCCAACTGGCCTTAGGCAGTTGCATTTTTTTTCATAGCATAAGTGAACTAGAAAATACCAGAGTATGATTGGTTTTTGTGTGCCTTCACTACTGTAAATTGTAAGCCCCCGAGGGCAGGGACCATATCTGTCCTTGTCCGCTGCTGCATCCTGACCCACAAGAGATGTTTGCAAATGTTTGTGCAGGCAATGAGGAATGGAAGTCTTCCTCATGTGGAATATGGTGGCAGGATATCATGCTAATCAGATTACGTTCATTATAAAATCCTGAAATCTCAAGGGATGAGTCCTGCAGTAGCTTCAAAATAATGTACATATTGCCTTGAATTTTGCCTGGTTGTTTGGAATAAATCCGAATCTGACTCTACCGGCTCCGTGTTGTGGTTGGTCTAAAATAATTCTTCTTCAGATATACAGAGTGAGTGAAAGGAGTCTGGTCTGTGAATGATGGCCAAGGAATAACCCAATCAGGGCCCAGCAAATCTTTTTCAGCTGCAAGAGTCAATGGGACACACTAAGAAAATGCAGGAAAGAGGTGGTGTCAGATAGGAAAAAACAGAAATGAGTCAGAAGTGTGAAGAAATATAGAAGGACGGGTAATTAACAGTCTTGGGTGCTTTACTTCATTTAACCCCTGTTATGCCCATGAGATTGTATCATTTGAGAAATGAAAATCGTCGGAGTCTCGGAGGGATAAGAAAATTGGGTAGGGTCTCATGGTGGACTGTTACAGCAGAGATTCCCAGTGATGTGTTCTGTGACATCGCCACCGGGTTCAGGGATGGGATGAAAGGTTACCGATGGGTAAGCAGGCACTGTTGAGAATAGAAATAAAAGTGTTTCCCTTGTCCCCTCTGATGTCATGGTTTGCCATCCAACAGCTCTGATCTTCGGCAAATCCAGGTTTTGTGGGGCCTGGAGTTTATATAGTTTTTTTTGCGTGTGTGTGTGTGTGTGTGTGTGTTTGAGGGAGGGCACTCTTTAAAAAAATTTTTTTTCTAATTAAAAAAATTTTTTAAATATAAGATTAAGTATAGGGCCTTACAAGGAGTCTGTACAAGTGACCAGGGCTAAGGCTTAAGCTTATTGAGCATCCATGGTAAATCTATGTCCAGCTACGGTGATAGTTCATCAATTAAGTTAACTTAAAAGGTGCCCCAGCAGTGCCTCAAAAATGTTCCATGTGGAAATCAGGGAAAAGAAGAAGTAGGATGGAGTTCAGGTGGGAAAGCCAAACACACAGCTCAAGCTAATCTGTAAGTGCCATTTTCATAATAGCCCAAAGGACTAAGTGAGGTTTTTATTCCCTTCTGTTTATTCCCTTTTGTTATTTAAAAAAGGGCCCTTTTTGTTAAAATAGTTTGTTCTTTTTTTTTTTTTTAAAAGGTTTTATTTTGAATGCAAATAAACAAAATAACCCTGGATTTAATTATAAGCTTTTTCTGTTCTGGAGGACTCTTTCCTAGATTTTCAATAAATGTCTTGTTGTCAGGGTGATAAGCTCTGTGTTTCTTGATTTAGAATAAAAATTCCTCTAAAATATTTTATAATCTGGTGGGGCTGGGCTTTGCCTCGATCTGGTGGACGGGAGTGGGTGGGTTCAGAGGAATTCTTTGTGCTTCATGGTCTCTTATGTTTTCCTGTGTCTCAGAACCAACCTGTGAATACCCCTTTTACTGTTTACCTTTTTTTTTTGGTGGGGGGGTGCAGTAGGAATCCCGTGTGGGCCAGAAGATTTGGACGCAGTCAATTCCCAGACCGCTTCTTGCTAAAAAATGCTCTGATAGCAACCCTGTTATAAGAGGGAGAGATTATAAATATTCTTAACAAAAGGGGAAACCAAGGCATAGCAAAGTGAACAAGTTGCACCCTTCCATACCTAGCAAGATTATACCCGAACGGAACCTTCTGGCTCTCAGAAGGTCTGTGGAAGGTCACACACTGAGCAAGAGAGCATATTTCCAGGAGAAGAGAAAACAATCTTGCAAACATTATGGATTTGGTAGGGGAAGGGGTGGTCAGGACTGGGTGGTATGTGTTGAGTTTAACAGATACGGGGATTTGGGTGAATAAGGGTGGACAAGAATTGGTGAACCCCACAGACACTTTTAAAAGGACTTTGTGAGTGTTGGCAAGGGGAAAAACAATAGAGATTTTGTAAGAATGGAAGCTAGACTCTGAGCCTAAGCCGGCGGGGCACTGTGGCATGAGCAAGCAACAGAATGTGATGTCGGGGGGTGGGGTGGGGGGGGCAGGGGGAGATTTGCACAGCACCCCACAGGTCACAGGCCCTCGATCAATGTTGAAGGAATTTGCAAAGGAGGCCGAGAACTAATGTCTCTATTTGATAACTACCATTTTCCTGGTTGCCATGATCCTGGTGTGGGACGCAAGCCAGCAATCCCAAAAAGCAAAAACAGACAATGTGGAATGATACCAGAGAGTCTGGAGACCCATGAGGTCTGTCGGAGACAGGGGCCCAGAAGTAAAATCAGCCCGAGGTGATAGAGCCTTGCCTCCTTTAGAGATACTTCCCCAATCCGCCAGGGTGTCTGTTTGGGGGTGGGGTGGGGTGTGTGGGGGGGTTGTCTGTGTGGGGGTGGGAGGAAAGGAGTGATTTCATCTGTTTAATGAAAAATGACCTGGACGTTTCTCTGATCCTGGAAACTCCCATCTTACCCAGGCCAAGAAAAACAGGATTAGGTCTTATTACTTCTACCACGGCTTTGCATCTTCTCAGAATGAGTTAAACTGAAGGGAACAGCAAAATAAGGTAATCCCATATCATTGTCCCTGCAGATAGACCACGAAGGCTCTGAATCATTTAATGGGTTAATGGAACAGACTTCCCTCCAGTCCTCTTCGAAAACTTTTATTTTGGCTTCTTCTGCCTTTTACAATGGACACCCCTCGTTGGTCTGTGTTCATAATAATAGAAAGTTTGCTCCATTAAATTCAGACAGGCAAGTCACCCCCTCTGGCATTCCGCCTACCGACAAGCTACTGATTTCAGGTCTAATATTCTCCTCCGACTTCCACAGGGGAACAGCTTTTGCCCCGAAGCATAAGGCTGTTGATACCACAACAGACATTTTTGCCTGTGCAAGCAAATAATTGTCTAGATGACCTATCAGGGTGACACTTTCCAAGATTCTTCTGCGTAGATTTTTGGGGACACAGTCTTTTCGTCAGTGCCAACTTCAGGATAACCAAAGTGCACGTAAAATAATGAGACTATCACAGTGATCAGTAAGTAACCATCTCTTTGGGGCCTCAATGCTTCAGATCGTCCTTCGAAGGGGAGAATGGGGCTTGAATAAGTCAGTCCACAGGGCCGTTTTCTTTTTAATGCAATGTATATTTATTGTAAACAATAATATACAAAAAAAAAAGAAAGAAAAAAGGAAAGATGAGTTCACAGAGAGAACAAAAGGTTTGGGGGGGGGGGGGAACAAGCAAAACAAACAAAACACAAACACAAACCAAACCTTACCTAAGGACAAAATATGATTTAAATGCCAGGTTTCTTAAGTTACAGAAATATTTTTTTAAAGATCTGCTTTTATACAGAAATTGAAAGATGCCATATTATAAGAGTGCTTTAAGATTTTATTCTACTGACTTCTAAAACTGTTAATATATCTTTTTTTAAATAAAAAAAAAAAAGTTTGCTGTCTTTTTTAAAAAGCAATCCTCAAACTCTCCAGCCACAGAAAGAATTAAGAATTCAGGTCTCTCGGTGGGCTGATCCCCTCCTCCTTTCCACTCTCTCTCCAAGAGAACATGCAGGGGACTATCCATGACACATGCCAGCATTGTTTTGTGTCAACACACACACACACACACACACACACACAAACACACACACACACAATTTAGGCAGCCCAAAGGTCTGTGGCAGAAAAACACTGAAAATGACTCAGTGATACACTACATTTGCAACCTCTCATTTGTACAAAAAAGAGAAACAAGTTTCCAGTTTGTTTTCAACAAAACAACAAAGAAAAAAAAAAGGACAGACAAAAAGGCATGTATATTATACAAATCTAGGACAAGAAATCCAAAGAAACTTGCTTTTAATAATAATAAAAAAGATTAAAGAGATAAATAAAAAAAACTGGTTACAGTTAAGAACATAATTTAACAGATGACCATACCCTTTGAGGAAGGCTCCAACAACCTATTTTAAAGAAGGTAAGATTAAAAAAAAAAATTAAGAGAAAGATTTTTTTTTTTTAATGAAAACCTCTCCTTACAAAATAAATAATTTTAGCACGTGGAATGTCTTGAAGGTTAACTGCTGGTGTTCGGAGAGGCACAGGTGACAGCATAAGGGAGAGGGCTCTAGCATCTGTGTCCCACATGGGGCTGGCGCAGGCAACCAGGGGGCAGTGTGCTGGGGCACTTATTGGCTGCTGAAACATTCCCAGAACAGATTTCATCTCCTTTGCTTGGTTTTCACTTCTTAAGATTGCAGCAAACAAGCAAATGCAGGAGGAAATGCACTAAAAGAGAGCACAAGTATTTTCCAGCAGCATGGTTTTAAGGCTCAAGGTATTTTCTCTTGTTTAAAAAATATATATATGATAAAGCTTACCAAATGCTTCTCTAGACTATGGTTTACTTCCATTATTTGCAAAATAAGGCCTTTATTTTTTCTTTCTAAGGCAGCTCCTCCTTGAATCAGAAAGCCTGAGGAATTAAGCAAAGCTAACCCCCAAAACTGATCACATAACACAAATTCGTGTTTTTTTTTTATGTTAATACAACACACACACGCTTTTTTTTGTTGTTGTTTTTTTTTTTGTTTTTTTTTTTTTGTAAGAGAGAGCACATCTGTACAAAAATACTCTGGTTGCAGGAAAAGCTAGGGCACACTGTTCGACTAAGTAGTTTTTAGCTGTTGGAAAAATAAGAGCATTTAATTTCTTTATCTAAAAATATGTATAAATCCCCTCAAAATGGTAATGAATCATACACAGTACATACTAAAAATATTTAAAATAGAGAATATTCCTCACAGAGGACTTTTTTTTTTCTTTAATTACTGCTAAAAAATAATTACAAAGTCCAAACAGGCAGAGAGATTGAGCAAACTGGTCACACGATTCTTATTATCCTCCATGCTCGCTTTGAAGAAGAGAAGAAGAAAAAAAAAATAAGTTTTCAAGTTCCATTTCTTATCGACTCCGCGGGTCCATCTGGCCACATGAGTGGCCTGGCCACTGGTTTTTGCAACGACGACGGTGGTAAAATGCGTTTGGAGAGCTAAACGCTTGTTTCTGTCTTGGGATTCTGGGGTAGGAGTTGCCTTTAGCTTAAGTGTCTTTAAGGAGTAAGGAAAACACAACACACACATACACACACACACGCGCGCCCACACACACACACACACAAAAACCCAAAAAAAAAAAAAAGGTCCCAAGGAGAATTCTGGTTGGTTCTTTTATTTCTTCGGTTCTTTCTAGGATCATCGCGGCCACCCTTGGTGCAAGGCCTCCTCAAGGCCTGGTGAGCTGTGTGTAGACAGGCTGTTCCCAGTGCTGGGGGCTGTGCGTCTGCGGGATGGAGGGGACCCCGGAGGTGTCGGCGATGGGGGTGTACATGGGCCTCTGCGCGGGGTTCATGTAGGTGAAGGTGGAGTAGAGGCTGGAGCCCTGGCCCGCCGCGTGGCTGTAGTAGGAGCCGGAGTTCTGGTGGTCAGTGTAGTCGTACTGCGAGCGGGTGATGGGCGGGTAGGACGGGCTGTAGTGCGGGAGGCTGAAGGGGCTGTAGGCGATCTGCTGCGGCGAGTGCTGCTGCTGCTCGCTGTAGTGGCTGGGGCTCAGCTGCTCCGTCTTGATGTGCGTTCGCTGGGCCTGGCCCGGCTCGCTGCTCAGCGGGGTCAGCGTGTGCGCCGCCTGCGGCTGCGGGGGCGCGGGCTGCGGCTGCGGGGGCGCCTGCGGGGCCTGCGGGGGCGCCTGCGGGGGCTGCGGGGGCGCCTGCGGGGGCTGCTGCGGGGGCGGCGGCGGCGGCGGCGGCGCCTGCTGCTTGGACATCCACACGTGGCCCGCGCCCGCCGGGGTGGCCGCGGTGCTGCTGATGCCGTAGCTGCCCGTGTAGGTGACCTGGCCGTGCGTGGCCGGCACCCCGGGGTGCCCGTTGGGCGGCAGGTACTGGTCGAATTCGTTGACGTCGAAGGTCTCTATGTTGGAGATGACGTCGCTGCTCAGCTCCCCGATGTCCACGTCGCGGAAGTCGATGGGGGGCTGTCGGCCCCCCTCGGGCAGGGGGCGGCCCTCGCGCTTCAGGTCAGCCTTGCCCGGCTGCACGTCGGTTTTCGGGGTGGTGGGGGGCGTCGGCGGGCCCTGGGATTGCCCTGCGGGCGGCAGAAGAGAAGCAGGCGCGGGGGGAAGGTCAACCACAAGGGCTGCGCCAAGGGCCCTAATCTTAGGAGCCCTCCTGGGACCCTCCCCTCCGAGCTCAAGAGCTCCAGCGTCAGATGGACTCGCACCCGCGCGGGAGGGAGGCGCG
Source organism: Canis lupus dingo (assembly GCF_003254725.2). Taxonomy (NCBI): domain Eukaryota; kingdom Metazoa; phylum Chordata; class Mammalia; order Carnivora; family Canidae; genus Canis; species Canis lupus. The sequence continues at coordinate 8,492,993 of NC_064251.1, forward strand.
CTGCACCGGAGATAAGTCGCCAAATGATTAACCCGCAGGTACACACTCGGGCGACCTCCTTTTATCAGGGGAGGGTCTGAGGCCCCGAGGGTCGGGGCGACCAAACTGCTACTGGCGGAAGAGCCCTGTGTGTGCTTTTGGGGTGGCGGAGCGAGAGGAGGAGGGAGACGTCCTGTGAAGCTGTAAAGGCATTTTTTTTTTTTTCCCTCGCAATAAAATTCATGGGCTGGGATGGAAAGGTTGAGTTTGGGGAGGGGGTGCGTGCGCGCGCGCGCGCGGGGGCTTCGCAGGGGTGGCGTTTGGAGGCGGGGGTGGGAGGGGGGACCCCGGCTGCGAGGGGAGGAGGATCAGGGCTTAGGGGCAGTTCTTCCCTCCCCCCCCCCCGCCCCCGGGGAGCGCAAAGTCCCGAAGCAACGGAGCCTCGTCCGTGCAGACCCGGGGCTGTGCCAGTCGGGGGGGCCGCCGGGCGCGTAGCCCGGGGCTGGGGCGGGAGGACTCACCCGAGTGCTCGCCGGGGGAGTGCACCTCGCTCATGCCGGAGGAGGAGTGCGGCGAGTCGGCCTGCAGCGCCTTGAAGATGGCGTTGGGGGAGATGTGCGTCTGCTCGGTGGCCTCCTCGGCCTCCGCCTGGCCGTTCTTCACCGACTTCCTCCGCCGCGGCTGGTACTTGTAATCCGGGTGGTCTTTCTTGTGCTGCACGCGCAGCCGCTCCGCCTCCTCCACGAAGGGCCGCTTCTCGCTCTCGTTCAGCAGTCTGCGGGCGGGGGAGGGGGCGCAGAGGGGAACGGGGGAGGAGGGGGGGTTGTGCTGTGAACCGGAGGGGGAGGTGACCCCGACCGCTCGGCCTGTGCGCGCACCACCCCTTCCTCCCTCCCTGCTTCGCAGCCGCTGCTGCAGCTCGTTAACTTTTCTTCCATTAGAAAGAAAGGAGGAAAGAAAGAGAGAAAAGGAAGAAAGCGAAGAAAAAAGAAAGGAAAAAGCAAAGCAAAGCAATAAATCTCGGCTCTTTGAGTGGGACCTGAGCGGGTCACTCTCCGCCCCGCCCTCTCTCCTTCTCGCCTAGTTTGGAAACCCTGGAGATGAAAACAGCCCTCCGCTGCTCGGGCTCGAGGCGCCTTCGCTACTGTCGTTAGAACGCCCCCCGCCCCAACACCCTTAACCATTTCCAAAACAAAACAAAACCACTTAATCGTCAAGGAGCTCCTCCTGCACCCCCCCTCCACTCGCGCCCCCCCTCCCATTCCTGCCGGCGTCCCCTCCAGCACCCCAGCACCCCAATCCCATCTCCTTGGCTGGAGGGCTGCAAGAGAGAGAGAGAGAGAGAGAGAGCGCACTTGGAGCGAGAGAGGGGCTGACCTCACTTCCCACCCAGCCCCCCACTTGGGATCGAACTTCACTGCGACAGGAGATGGGGCTGGCCGCCCCCTCCCACCGCGTCTCCCACAAGCGGTCTCCCACCCTCTGCCCTCCCCCCCACACCATGCCCTCCCCCCTCCCCCTTCCCATCCAAGAACTTTGTCAAACTCTGGGCCAAGTTACACTTGGTCCTCTCCCCCCTCTTTGCAACCCCCCCCCCCACCCCACCCCGCCGGCCGGCTCCGGGACCCGCAACCCCCTCCTGCTGGGAGGCGGGGCGCGCAGAGTGTCCGGGCCAGCGCCCCCCCGCCCCCGCCCGCGCCCGCGCCGCGGAGCCCACCCGGCCGCGCCAGCCCTACCTCCAGAGCTTGCCCAGCGTCTTGCTGAGCTCGGCGTTGTGCAGGTGCGGGTACTGGTCGGCGAGCTTCCTGCGCGCCGCCTGCGCCCACACCATGAAGGCGTTCATGGGCCGCTTGACGTGCGGCTTGTTCTTGCTCGAGCCGTTGACGCGCACGGGCATGGGCACCAGCGTCCAGTCGTAGCCCTTGAGCACCTGGCTGACGGCCTCGCGGATGCACACGGGGAACTTGTCCTCCTCGCTCTCCTTCTTCAGGTCCGGCTCGCCCTTGGGGAACGTGTTCTCCTGGGGCCGCGTGTTCTCGGTGTCCGAGCCGGAGCCCGAAGGGCAGGGCGAGCCCGCCGAGTCCTCGGACATGGTGGGGCTGGGGGCGCCGGACAGGCCCTTCTCCTGCTCGTCGGTCATCTTCATGAAGGGGTCCAGGAGATTCATGCGCGGGCCCGGGGCAGGGGGCGGGTGGCCGGGAAAGGCGAGAAGCCGCGGCGGCTCGGGGCGTCGAGGCGCGGGCTCCTCTCCCCTCGGCTGCCCGGACGCGGGGCGAGCGGCTCCCGGGGAGCCTGGCGCGTCCCGGGGCTGCGGCGGCGGCGGGCGCTCGGGGATGCGCGCGGTGGCCAGCCCGCAGCTGCCCGCTCGGGGTGGGGGGAGGCGAGCTGGAGAGGAGGAGGAGGAGGAGGAGGAGGGGGAGCGAGAGAGCAAAGGCGAGGCGCTTGCACCCCTTCGCTTCTCCTCCCGCAGAGAAAAGTTCCTGGAGTGAATCGGGCAAGTCGCAGCGCCACTGAAGTTTCCAGTGAGTTTCAAGCTCCGCTCTCCGCTCCCCGACTCCCGGCCCCGGGGCTCTTTAATAACTACTGCGCCTCACCTTAGAGACGGCCGGCCAATCACGGCCCGGCATTCCAGGGGTGGGCAGGCAGCTGATTGGACTGGATTTTGCGGGTAAGGCTCCGGGCTTGGGTGACGAAAGGCGAGGGGAGGAGCGGGGAGGGGAGCGCTGCCTCTGGTCTGGCGCGGGGTTGGGAGGGGGGGAGGTGGGGGTGCAGCGGGGAAGGCGGGGGACCCGGGACGTCCAAGTGTGTAAGTCTGCCGTGCTCTCGTAATGTCAGAAGTGTGGTGCCGTCTCTGCACGAATTTTGCGTGCCTGCCTGCGTGTGCGCGTGTGCGCGCGTGTCTATGTGTGTGTGTCTGTGTGTGTGCGCGCGCGCCCGCGTGCGCGTGTCTAGACTAGGCTCTGCCCCCACCCCCGGAGCATTTCTTTCCCCTGCTTTCTGCACGGTCCTCGAGGCTTGGCTGGAGTCTGTAGCATTCGGAAAGCGCCCGCTCCGGAACGCGCAGCCCCGTGCCTGCGCCCGGAGCCTGCCCCCTCCGAAAGTGCTTAGAAATGGTCTTTTGAAGCAACTTATTTTGGCGACTCAACGCCCGCCGGTCCTCCGTAATAATCCGTATAAATAGATTAGCACGCTCCGGTTCGCCCGGGCTGGTGCGGCGGGTCGGGGGTTCGGGTGCGCTCGCTCGCTCTTGCAAAGGGGAATCAATGGAAACCGAAGCTGGGTCCCCGCGGAGGCCGGCGGCCGCGGCGCAGTTAGCCCCGGAGCCGTCCCGCGCCGCAGCGACCTTGAACTCTGACAAGTCCTACTCCAGCACCCCCCCCCCCGCCCCCAGGCCCTCCACCCCCACCCCAGAGCCCCCACCCCGCCACGCGGCTTAGTGACAGGCAACTGCTTTGACGCTCTGCTTTTCACCTCCCGGCCGGCCGAGTCCACACTGTCAGCAGGGTCGCCGTTGGGAAGAGCTTGCAAAGGGCTCCGGCTTGCAAGGGACCCAGCTTTGCGACTGTGCCATTCCCGGGCCGAGAGGCTGAGGCCGGTCACTCGGGTTGCAGAAAGGCCGGGCATATGGGCACCACCGCGCGCAAAACACTCCACTTTGGCGGAGTCGTGCAGCTCGCCGGCTCTCGCCCTCCTTTACAGCACACCTGGAGGGGGAAGCTCCTGTGTCTCCTGACTGTAAGTCGGGTGCTTTTCCGACTCGCAGGCAGCTGGGAGTTCTGGGGGAGGGAGTGTGTGTTGGGGGGGTGGGGATGGGGATGTCTCTGATGGACCTCAAGTGTGATTTGAGCACGACCTTTGTGTTTGCACCAACTTGCCTTTAGTGCCCGGTTAGGTATCACTTCTGGGAGAGAAGAAAAATCCTAACCTCCTGCGGGGTTACAGGTCTTCAGAGTCACAAATAAACGCGCAACTGTGGAGATCTCCTTATTTTAAACTCCCCCCCCCCCCTTTCTGGGTCTCCCAGATGTCCGCCTCGACTTAAATTCTTGTTATGGTGAATCGGCCCGCATCCTAGCAAAGACTTGGTTCATTTCTGATTGCGGACACCTACTGTAAGATTTAAAAGAATGTTTTCCTGGAGGGGAAAAAAAATTTTTTTTTGTTTGTTTTAAATCTTGTTTTCTCTCATTTTCTTCCGAAGAAGTCGACATTTCTCATAGGAAACGGAACTCTTCAGAAGGTAGTAAGTCACTCACAACTACAGTTAAATGGTGTTTGCTTTTTAAACGAATGCAACTGACTCAGAGTGGATACAGATAGTATCCCATAGCTTGTTTACAAGTTTTAGAGCCCTCCATACAATCACCAGGTATTCATGGGTCCGTGAATATGCTGGAAAAGTAGAAGAACAACTTGGTGCTTTCTTGGGAGAAACAAGTCCCGCGTGGTAGCAACAGATTTCTGTGTCTTGGGGAGGGGGTCATTTGTGAGTACAACTCTGTGATTCGTAGACACCTGACCCCGGAGGACACTCAGAGTCCAGAACTTCGGGCAGAAATTTTAACCAGGGCGTCTGTATTTAGCTGCATTTTATTATAATTCTCATGTTTACGGGGCTTAAAGTCACCGGAGACTGTGTCTTTAAGATATTTTTTCAATATTTCTCTAAATATTTGTCAAGAGAAGTACATACACGTGAATAGATATGTGACGCAATTACGTAACCAGGGATACATAATCTATCGAATTTCAAACCATAAACCTACAGGGCTTCGTATATGTTTCTGTCCATTTGATGCAAACACTTTGTATTCCTGTTATCTTCTCGAAAACTTGTGATAAACAATCGGCGGACTTTTAAGATGCTGCAATTTTCAACTGTAACCGGAGGGGGCGCCAAAAGCCCAGAAACTGCCCAACTCCCAGAAACTGCAGAAAAAACGTAGATGGTGGTGGTGGTGGTGGTGGTGGTGGTGGTGGTGGTGGGGAGCTCCCCTCAATCAGGACTGCTTTGCTGCTGAGATTTATCTCTGCAGAAATTCCTACTCGATGTTTCCCTCCTGTTCGGATTCACCTCTGGGCAGCCCAGTTAGAGAGGAACTGGGAGGCGTGTGTGTGTCTATAGGGAACCTGGCAAGAAGAAGAGCCTTCAAGGTGCCTGACGTTCCTAAGTCTGCACAGGACGGGGACACCAGGTCCAGAAGAAGGACCCCAGTCTCCCAGATACCAGACGTTGCCCTCTGCGCGGTGTGCCAGGACCAGGCCAAGCCTGACTCGTGGACACCCCTGATCCGCCCTGAATTTCTGCAGGGGGGGCCCTAGTGCCAACAACTCCCCCCGCCCCCAACCCTTCAGGGGTTCGGTGCAGTGTGAGTTTTTCGGGTCGCCCCTGACCTCTCCTCCGCGCCCCAGGAGGAGGTCGGCGACCAGAGGACCGGTGTCAGAGGGAGCCCGAGGGAAGGGAACCCATGCTCCGTGTTCAGATTACAGATCGGGAAACTGAGGCTGGGTGGGCCCAGTTTCAGCCAGAGCATTGCCGAGAGCCGAACGCGTTGGGCTCGTCGTTCTAGTGGGGAGGAGGCTGGCAGCCGAGGGCACTTCCCACGTGCGCGAGTTCCGACCCCGGCTCTGGGCGAGCGCCGCGAGGTCAGCCGCGCGCAGCAGAGACTCGGAGGCGCAAGGAGATTCCGAGGCGGACCTCGGTTTCCCGAGGTCCGGGATCACCCCTCTCCAGCCCCCCTTCCCCAGCCCCCCCGCCTCTCAGCGACTGGGGCCGGCGCCGGGTTCAATTTCCCCAGCCGGGGCCGCCGAGCTCCCTCCGCGTCTACGCGGGCGCGGAGTCCGGAGCCCAGGGATGTTGGCTTACTGCGAGTTTCTCGGGCTCCGCGCCCGCGGTGCGAACACAGCGCACAGGGGGGGTTTTCCGTCTCCGGATGGGGGTGGGCGAAGGGGGTTCCCTGTTACCCGGAGCATCAGGAACCATATGACCCCGCTCTCCAAAATTTCCTAGCAAACGTGGGGAGCGCGTCTGAATCCGTCTTCAGGAGGGGTGCATGGTCCAGAACTCGGTGGGGCTGAGCTGCAGAGTCCCCCGAGGACCTCAGCCCCGGGGCATGCTCTTGGAGAGGTGCTCAGGGATGCGCACACCCCTTCTCTCCATCAATCCCCTGGGGCCCGGTTCCCCGGGGGTAAAAGACCCCAGTGCCCTCCGGCGGGACCCCGAGGTCCCCAAGCTCCCCGCTCCCTGCAGCCCCTCTGGAATGAGCCCTTTCCCCAGGGCCGGGGGTTGGGGGGGGGGTGCTGGGGACGCCTTTGCCGGCGGCTCTTCTCTTGGAGCGGCGGGTCGGCCCCGTCTCGGCGCGCAGGTGGCCTCCTTCCTAGGTGCGCAATAAGTACCTGTGGCCGGCCCAATAAAGGTGACCTTTGGACATTTTGCCCGAGTGGGCGTGTGACCCGTCGCAGGCCTCCGGAGCTCCCAGCAAGGGTTCCGCAAACGCATGTGACTCTCACAGCCCGACGTGTGGATTTCTCCCCAAACGGGCGCCCCACTTGGGGAAGATTATCCGACCCGAGTCACCTCGGACTGTCGAGCCCCCGCGCCCCCGCTGAAACTGTAGGCCAAAAAGGGGGCTTTCCGTTTTCTTCCTTTTTCTGTTTTCTAGCAGAAAGAGGAGTGAGGAGGACGGGTGCTGGGTGAGGGAGGCGGGACCCGGCAAAGCGCTCCAGGGTGACCTGGGCGGTGGCGGGGCCGCGGGCGGCTGTGGCCCAGCAGGGCGCCCCGGGGGTGCGGATGGGAGCCAGAGCCGGAGACCAGTCGAGCTGGCTCCTCCAGGACTGAGTAGCTGAGTAGCTGAGGGGGAAGGGGGGGCGGTGGTGGGGTGGGAGTGGGAAGTCCCAGTTCCAAAGGGACTGTGCTTCCAAAGGGAGTGCGTGCCTGTGTGTTTGCCCCCCTTTCCTTTTTCGAAAATATGTCTGTAGGCAGGGTACTGGGCAGGCGCGCGTCATTCGAATTCCCTCAAAGCATCCCTAGAACAGCCTGGAAATTTCCTTAGGCCAAGTTTTATTTTTCCCTCCCCAGTGTTCCTCTTTCATGCATTTTTCTTTTGAAGCTGCCTATGCCTTGCTGATCTAAAAATATAGGTGAAATAAGTGTTCAGTGCAGTGGTGCTTCATTTGCAGCCGCCTGCACCGGGCCCAGGGGCTCCCTTCAGCACCAAGAGCTTCCTCTGCACTTCCTGGGCTCGCACCTGCGCCTCCTTCTTCTCCCCTCGGGCCCTTTCCGTGTAAGGGGGGTGTTCAGTCCCAGGGTGGACTCGGGGCAGAAAAGAGCAGAGATTCTCAGCACAGTCTTGTGTGAGTCTCCCAGGGTAGCCTGGGCTCTATAGCCGTGACCTCATCTCAGGCGGAAGGGACTCTAATCAGCTACTCCCACTAAGATGCCCTATTGGGTGGGTTATTATGTCGGGTCTTTATCAATCAGAGAAAAATGTTTCCATCAAACCACAGAAAAGGGAAAAATGTTCTTAAGAAATAATTCCAAAGGTAACTGTCAGGATTAAAGATGAGTTGTCTTGTGACTTTCTTGCAAGCCTTTTCTCTCTCACCCTGGCCCTCCAGTCTCCCGGGGGGGGGGGGGGGGGGCAGAGCACATCTTCTGGGGTTACTGGAACCTGTAGAGTCACTGAGGCAAACTGGGTATCCTGCAGCTGCTAACTGTGCTTAGCTTTGCAGCAGCGTGAGCCCGAAGCCCGGTGGCCTGACTTTGGGTGGGAGGTCCGGTGGCAGCAGCTCCTTCTGCCCCGGGACCCGGGAGGGGCCGAGGCCACTGAGTCAGCCCCCAACTTTGGAGTTTGCTGGAGGGTGATTTCCTAATGCGGAGGGCTCTGTCTGCGGAGTGGGCTCCGAGCTGTGACGTCACAAAACAACCTGGGAAGTGGGGGCTGCAGTGGGGGGACCTGCGGTGGGGACCCCTGGGCTGCCTACAATGTCCTTGTTTATTTCCAATTAATTTCTTGGTGCGGCTTGCTGTCTGCAAGCCTGCGGGAGAGACACTGTTATTACGCGATTCCATTCCGGGTTTGTTTGAAGGGGAAGCCAGGGCCGCCTCTGGAAGTCTCAGCTTTGAATAGGCAGATAGGGAATTTTGAGAAAGTCGGGTGTTTTCCCCCCTTTCCTGCATTTTCCCCCATTTCTCTTTAACCTCTTTTCTCCCGAGACCCTTTCACTGGTGTAAAAGGTGTAAGTGGAGTCTTAAATGCCCTTCCCCTCCCCTTACACCTCCTCCTCACTTTTTTTTTTTTTTTTTTAATGAAAATGACATTTGGCCAGGCAAAGAAGAGGACAGTTTTTGTTTGTTCCTTCCACCTCCCTTAAATCCCCAGAAGATCTCACTGCGTCCCTGTTACTATCTTTAGAACACAATGTATTTACATCCAACCAGGAAGGGAGGCTTGTTTGCTTTCACACTGAGTCCTAGCACTGGAACTTGCTTCTCCCCCAGCATCCAGATTGGCTGAAATGCAAGGGAAGGCCCAGCAGAGCACAGTCTGGACAAGGTATGGGCTGTTTGCAGAAACGGCTTCCCTTTGGGGTGCTCCGAAAGCTCACAAAATTGTCAGCTTGGGTTGGCAGTGGACTGTCTTTTTACCCTCGTGTGCCTTAATATCCACGTGCAAAGCAGAGACAAATAAGCAGTTCCTGCTATAAATTAGGGATAAGGTCCCCATAGATTCAATCATCAGGGCATTGATTATTCTTTAAAAGAGAAGGTACAGTCTCAGAGGGCCCTGAATGTAGGCATCTTTCCCTTAAATTCTTCCCTGGAGTGATGGAGACACCTCTCGGGGTGACATGTCTCTCTCAGCAACTAGGAGAAAAGGTGGTGTCTGGCTAGGGTGGATATTCCTATAGGAAAGGAAGGCACACTCGGTGGTCTCGGCACAGACACTGACCCCAGGCATTCACCGAACCCCCCTGCCCCCAGGGTCCACTTCTACCCGGGGCGGGGTGGGGGGGGGCTCTGGGACAAAGTCTCCGGAGGGAGCCCAGAATCTAGTTTTCCTCTGATCCTCAACTACACTAACATCATGAGGAATCATAGGCAGCAGATGCTTGCAGATTTTGAGGCATGGGTGACCCCAGAAGGAGGATCTGGAGCAGGACCTGGAGCACCCGGGGGGATGTGCCTGAGAATTGGCTCCGGGGCTCAGACGATGGAGAACAGTTGTGGGTGGAGAAAGTACAACCCAGCGGAGACATCTTGTCATTCTTCCACTTGTCATCTGTCGCCCGGTTAGCTCAGCACCGATCATTCTCAGCGCCCCCCCTACAAAGCAGCTCAGCAAATACATTTGCGGGCCTTACTATGTGCCCCTGCATCCAAAGGGGACAAGGTGAGGTCTCTACTATTACTGTCTTCATGTCCGGTTTCTGCCAGAATTCAGCCTCTGTCCACCCAATACCCCCGTGTTTGCCCCCCTGGGCATTTTGTGTCCCGAGACCTTCTTTCTCTGCCTCTACCACGGATTTCTATTTCCTTGCTCCAAAAGAGTGTGCGGGTCAAGGAGAGAGCTGCCTCCCCTCCCATCCTTGGGCCTCCATCAGAGTGCTGAGGGGAAGGCCAAGCAGGAGGGAGGAGTGGTCCCGAACACCTGGCTCAATGGCAGGTTCCTTTCCATCCCTTTCCTGGGCCCCAGAAGTCACCTCTTGTCCTCCATCTCTGGTCATGCTGTGCCGCTCTTTGCCTGAGCCATCACCTCCCACCCCCACCCCCACCCCTCCGCTTTCTTGGTCCAAGCCCAGAAATGCCTTGTAGTGTGTGGTACGCTTCACTCTCTCTTTGGGGGACATCTGCCAACCAGCACAGTGGTGATGACAGTTTCCAGATGATTTTCCAGGAGCAAAGAAATCTTCTGAGGGAGGAGAGAGTGGCATTGGCCAAACGCTGAGTGGGCTGAACATTGTGGTTCCGGAAGAGGCCCAGGGAGGTGGAGCTTTGTGGGGCTCCAGGATTTCTTTTTCCCCTCTAGATCCTGCCTAAAGCCAGAGTCACTAATTGCTTTTTATTTTCCTGGCACTTAGGAGGTACTCTGGATTCTGACTCCCCTTCAGGAACTTAGGTCTGAGGAAAGCAGGGCTTCAGGGTGATATCAGTGGGGACCTCTGCTTCCAAGCTTACCTGTCTCAGCTCAGTGGAGCCTGAGACCTGCTTCAGCCAACTTTTGGGCTAGTTCCGTCCAGATCAGATACAGGATGGAAGGAACGCTCATCTACCCCCTTCTCGTGTCCTTGCACTTGCTTCCCCAGCCCAATTTTACTTCTGCCAAGGACGCTTTGATTTTTCAGTCAGACCAACCAGGAAGTGGGAGTGAGTTTGCCTCCGAGACTTAAGAATGAGTTCGGGGAAACGATTAGATTCTCTTTTGATTCTTAAAAATTCCAAGCAATGTTCCCTTAGAAGGAAAGAGTTATTATTATAATTGCTGGTGCCTAAGAGCATCCCTGACTCCTCAAGTCTCTTCCATGTCCTTTGGCTGTTTCTTAATGACCCGTGGTTGGAACTAGCCCTGGCTTCCTAGACTGATGCACTGGCTTCTTCCCCCTTCTTCAAGATTTTCCTTTCTACGGTACTGGGGAGCGTTCCGTACAACCCTTTCTCCCAAGTACTCCTCTCTCTTTCGAGGGAAGGGCGTCTGTTCCAATAAAAGCGGCCCTCACCTACCTTTGTCTTAGAAAAGACGTGAAGCTCATTCAGACTATAGAGTAAATGACTATTAAGGGTCAATATATTCTCAGTCCAAGAGGCAGCCAGACCCTGGTGGTAGGAAAAGGAGATCCAGTTCAAATGTCGCCCTCCGTGGGGACTTGACGTCTCTCTAAGAAAAGATCTTTGCTCCTGTCTCTGTGTGTCCTTATAACATTTTGTTCATGCCCTTTCATGCTGTCATTTGTCTACTGTGAGTATGTGCTCAGTGCAGGAATGAATGATCAAAATTTAGCCAAATCAATGAATGCCTAGTGACACATTTCAGCTACCAGGCACAGAGTGGGATACCTAGGCCAATTAGATGAGACGGCTTTGTGGCTTCCCTCAAATGTGTCCTATAGATGGCTATCTGTACCACTCACAAGGAAGTCTGTCCTTGCCTGGAAGCTTCTTCTAAGTTTCTTGCTCTCTGACTTCTTTGTATAAGAGAGGGTGTTAGAGACATGCCTTTGGAGAATATTTGGAGTGATGGACATAAAGCTTTCAGATTGCAATCTTTACACATTTCTGGCCTGGATTTACAGGTTTTGAGAAAACAATCAAACCACAAACCGAAGTCATTATTAACATATCAGAACCTCTAAAACCTCTAGACTTTGCTACCCAAATATACAATGATAATAAATATTTTTTTCTTCCTGGTTTTCTTGCTTGCTTTTCTAAGCATAAAGCACAGTCCTTTCATGGATGAGTCTCGGAGTGACTGACTGTTGAATGAATGGTGGGCGGGGTGGTGGTGGTGGTGGTGGTGGTGTGTGTGTGTGTGTGTGTGTGTGTGTGGAGGTGGGGGGGGGCTGGAGGGGGAGTACAGAGGAGACAAGTATGACCTGGCTTTCCCCTGCAGCTCCTCTAAGGAAGGCATTTTCTTTTCTCTGCAAACGGCACTGCTGTTTGTTTGGAGAAGGAGAGCTGTGGGTATGGAATTAGGGGTGTCATGTGGGCTGCACGTGTGGCTGGAGCTACCTGAAATCTGTAGGCTAATCACTCCCAGATGGCCCCAGGGACTGCAGTCCCAAGAGCCCCAGAAACACAAATCCCTCCCCAGCTCCTCCTGGGAGGGAGGATTTAAAGGGAAAGCAAGGTTGCAAGTGTGTGTATATGGATGTGCCCTGCCTAGGCGCTTTGGGGACTTACAATTCACTTTGGACTTAACACTCTACAGCCTTTCCAACCGGAGGCATTTGAAACACAGTGTCACCCATCTCCATCCCTGCCCCTAAATCCAAACTGTGATTTATTTAGAAGAAGGAGAAGGAAGAGGTGCAGGAAAATGAGAAACAGGAGCAGGAGGATCACTAGCTTCAGCAACTATTGCACTGGCTTGAGGGTGGGGTGAGGTGGGAGGGGTGGTCGGAGTTAATATCAACAGGTATGCATTTAGGTATTAAATGTCAAAAGTGCTTTAGCTTTTGGCTGGGTGAGACTTTTTGCTCAAGTGGGTGGGGCCATGCAGTGAGGGGGTGAGAAGGAGCATTCTCTTCCAGCCAGAGGGCAGGCGCCCCACGTAGGAAGTAGGGGGGGTAGGGGGTGCCTGCTTGGAGAGGAGAAGCCTTCATCTGGACCTCAGGCTGTTGAGAGCCTGTGTTTCCCACGCCCTGCCCGAGGCACTATGTCCACTTCTGTCCACACTGAAGGCCGTATGCCTCTTTGCCTGGACTCACTTACTATGGCTCTGCACAGTTCCGCCGCAGGACGCGGCTCCTTCCCATAAAGGATCGGGGGAGCCCACTCCTTCTCCTCTCTGGTCTCCTACAGGCCCATCACTCTAAAGCACACGTATGCATCTGCTCCCTGCCTTCTCACCTATCGCTGAAAAAATAATCCCACTGCTAATGAATATTCCTTGCTGCTGCTTCCTGCTTCTGCTTTTGAAGTGCCCTTACATCCACTCGTCAACTCTATTCCCTGGACATCTCCCGGAGGTGGTGAGGGGAAGAAATTACTCTGTGCTTTTCATGTGAAGAAACTGAAGCCCCGAGAAGAGCGTGTGGCTTGCTCAAGGTCACACAGCTAATGGGAGAGGCAGCTGCGCGGGTGCCCAGGCGCACACACGCTGCCCTGAGATCCAGGCCTGCTCCCAGGCACGCAGGCCACCCGCGCCCCCGCAGCCCTGTCCTCCCCGCACTGGCCCTCCTTTTTTGGGTCACGAGGAGAGACTGGGGCTCCGCTCTTTTGTCAAGTGCAGTTTTTGATCTTATCTCCTCCTTTCTTTCCTAATCAAGAGTTTGGCGGCCTTTCTCCCGGGGAGCAGAGAACAAAGTGTGACTTGAACCATGCACTTCTATCGTGTCTTCCCTCCTCTTAATTTGTCTTTCATGAGAACTTCTCTGGGTTTGCAGGAGTGGTGCGGCGGCTGATTTCGTCTCATGGCAATCCCTTTACGTCCTTTTTCTCTGAGGCCTGTGGCATTTCTTGTTTCTCGGGGGTATGTGGCACCCTTTCACCCCTTGATCCAGGCTTGTCCAGATTTCCCAGATCATTTTGTCATCTGGGGCAGAAGTGGGTTGTCACTCTCCCCTTAAATCCAGGCAAGTCCTCGTTTGGATAAGTGCAGCCTCACCGTTATCACCCTGATGTAAATTTTCTTTTCTGATCTCTTGGGACATTTATTAGCAAGGGGAAGTGTTTGCGGAGCCCTTACTGTGTGCTCCGTGGTGAGCAAAAGGCTTTCCCTGGATGCAGCGCCTGTACTACCCCCCCCCCCCAAAAAAAAGTTTCATTATAGTTCTTTCTTTTCCCATTTAGCAAATAAGAAAACAGAAGTCTAGACGGGTTAATTCTGTCTAAACTTTCACAGCTCTAAGTATGAAGGGGTAAAAACCCACTCACAACAACAGTGGAACAAGAAGACAGTAGCTACCAACTCTCAAATGCTTACTTCCTGCATAAAATTCATTTGCTAGAAGATTAGGCAGGCTCTGCCCTTGTCATCTCTCTTCTTTGGTGGGGGAAACTATTTATCCACAGACTTGTCTCTTTGGGGTCCTGCCTTATTTCCTTGGGACTTTGTGTTTTGTGGGGCAATGCTAAGCCCTACTTGGGGTCTTGCATTTTGCACAAGCCATGGCGGAAGTGGTGACCTGATGATCTCAGTGGTGGCCTGCACCTGCCGTTGGTACTCACTGTTTGCTCTTGTGAACCATCCTCCCCCTCTGCACAGACTCCTGACTTATCCCCTGAAGCTGCAGGATGTGTCCTTTTGGGATGAATCAAAATTAACATCCTCTGGTTCAAACGTGGTCTGAATGATGACACATTTCGTTTGTACAGCAAAGACTGATGTTTAAAACTTGGTCATGTTTCACATGCCCAGAGGAGGCTGTGATGCCGGTTTAAGGGGAGAGGAAGCTGGGACACAGAAGGTGGGACCCCTGATGATGGCATAGTCCTTCCCATTGTTCTAGCCTTTTTTTTTTCCGCCAAAGAGTCAGTTTAGAATTCAATGGGTCTCAGTCTTAATTTTTGGCAATTATTCCTGTATAATTGGTTGGAAGAGGTGGAAAAGTGGGGGTAAATGCGATTGCCAAGGACTGTCTCCAGAGAATATACAGAATAAGGACAGCAGATTTCCAGAGGACAAAGGTCACATTTAATTGTGGTCCCCTGAGCTCAGATCCCTCTCAGGTGAGCCAGGGAACCTACTGGGCACAGGAATGATGACGACTTCAAATGTTAGGACTCTCGCCTCTAAGAAGCTTCCCGTATGTTCTAACAATGACACAGAGCTCTTTAAAGAAGTGGCACACATTCATTCCACAAACATTTCACGAATGTCAACGAGAGGCCTGGCTCCGCCGTGCTGTACAACTACCCACATGGACCAGCTCAAGGGCAATGGCATTTTTACATCCATCATGTCTTTGCTCTAAAGCCCTTGTCATTCTGGCCTTTAGTGAAAACAACAACAACAAACAACTAAAACAAAACCAAACGACAACAACAAGAACCCCGGAAATAAAACACAGACAAAAATTAAAAAAAAAAAAAAAACAAAAAGTAAAACAAACACTGCTTTGGGGACCCGATTAGCAAAAGAGAAAGCAACACAACCATGCCACATAAGTGGACACTCCCATATTCCTTCCCCGTGTGTGGCTGACGCTCCGTCATTGTCTTTTTCTAAGTCTGTGGCCACAGAGGTTTCCATGGATGTTGTAAAGTGCTTTGTGTATTGGAAACTGTGAATAAAAAGGTAGGGGGAGGAAAAAAAAAAAGCGAACCACCAAGCTCACCCAAACCCTAAACCTCAGGCTCTTGGAAAGACGCAGCTGCACGAAAGCGTCCCAGACTGCAAACATGCCGTCAGCAGGGAGGGCGAAGGACACGTTGCCTAAGAGACTGGTGGTTCTGCCACTGGGGAGGCCTTGGCTGCCGAGTCCACAGGGAAGAGGAGGAGGAGGAGGAGGAGGAGGAGGAGGAGGAGAGATCCTTTATAAGTTTCTGAAAGCAAGGCACTGGCTTCCTGCCGCCCCCTCACCTCGCTCCCTGTGGCTGGGTTGGCCCTCTCCCTGGGTGCTGGCTGACCCCCAGAGCTAGCCTCCTCCTGGCCAGCAGTCCCCACTCCTGCCCGTGCTTATCTGGGAAAGCAGGAGCCCTACCTTGCAAATTCCCCACAGTTTCTGAAAGAAGGTATTATTTCCTCAAAACTGCTCAGGTTAGGAACAAAGGCAGACTCTGGATCTTCTTTAAGCAAGACAGAATTGAATTGACATTCCTTTAAAATGGCTTGTTATTACAGCCCATTTCTGCTAACAATTACCTGACAATATAGAGGGGGATCTGACTCCTTTAGGGGCTTGTTGAGTTTTCCTTTTCCTCTTTTTCTTTTGGTGGAGCCTGAAAAAAAAAAAAAAAAAAAAAGGATGCATACTTGGAGTTCAGATTTCGACAGGTCTAGTATATTTACATCCATGATGTCTGTGTAAATCGTACTGGACAAATAATGATTTTATACAGGAATGCATGCGCATGTGTGTGTGTCTGAGTGTGTATGTGCATATGTATGTGTGTTCTTGGGAAAAGGAAATAGAGATAATTTCTTTCCTTTTATGATTAAGTTGTCTCTTCTTCAGAACGGGATTGTAGAAAAAAGAAAAGAGGGAATTGCTGATTTTTAGAAACACATATATGGAAAGTATATTAGGACGGTTGGTTTCACAAGCAGATTCTGTATCTTTTTTATTATCTGAGCAAAAGCTGTGCATGTGACTGATGTTCAACAAATACTTCTTTTCAAACAATACTGAAAAGAATATTTCTTTGTTGAAAAGAAATATTTGTTGAAAAGAATTGCACCTGCTGCGTGTGATATGCTGAAGGAGAAGGAAGTCCAGAAGATGGGCTGGAATTTGTCAGCCGGGAGTAAAGTGTTTTGTTGTTGGTTTGGGGGATACGGGCATTCTGAAGACATGCAACACAGTCTAAAGAGATGGGCAGGACGTTTGGTTAAACCTAAATGTTTGTCAACCCGATACAACCTCCATATATCTTTCTGATAATAACCCTAAATCCCTAGAGATAAAAAATTGTGACCTCTGCGTTCCTGTAAACGTGTTCTGTGATCTTCTGCAAAGCACCATCCTTCTCAATGAGCCAATTTTTTCATAGTAAAAATGAGAAGTTGTCTTGTCTGAGTTCCCGCTGATATTTAATTTAAGCTGCGTTGACTCTGACTTACTAGTTTTGACATCCCAGATAAGAGCTAGATTTAAAAAGCCAATCCAAACCAGACACCTGGCCTTATCAACATTGTTATTCCATTACATCTGCCTGCTTGTTAGAGAAGCTGGGGGTGGAAGTGGTGGGTGCCCGAAATGCCCCAGCTTGGTGAAAGGTAAGATACTTCATAAATACTCTTTGCAGCCTGAGGTACTGCAGGGGCTCAGTAGACAACCAGATAGAAACTCCCTGAATGCCAGGAAGTTTGGGTATTGGGGATGGCCAGAAGCTGCCTTGGGACCTCAGATCCGGGCTAGCCCTTTCAAAGGTAATGCAGACATGCCAAGAGGAGGTCATGTCCATGTAATATTCTTTGTAATGTGAGCCTCACAGCATGAGGCTCTTGAGCAGAATCTTGATGAGGATGAGTTTGACAGCAGCAGATCGATAGGTTTTTGTCTTTTTGTTTCAACCAAAACTGAGGTGTCACCTTTCCCTTTCACCCTTTTGTTCCCGCCTTCCTGGCTCCCGCTTATGGGGCCCCACACATTGATTTTAATTTTCAACACTTAGCGCCTGACTTGGTGATCTAAGATCACTGACTCAGAAAACGGGAAAGGTCAGTCTGCTAACACCTCACCCAGCGTCCTGGGATTAGCATCCAAAACAAACAGATCAGAGATGGGATGTAGATTCCCAAGAGACAATTCCCACGTGTGAGAAAGCCTAGGAGAAACGGATGGCGTTTCTCAAGCTCACTGACGTCACTCAGGTTCATGATCCAAGGCTTTACCTTACTGTGGTTGGGGGTTGGGTTCTGCCGGAAGAGCAGAAGAACAGGGCTGGTGGATTTAAAACAAAAAAGTAGGGGGAGGGAGTAGCGTTCTTTCTGCTAATCAAAGGAGAAACCAAATAAAAAGAATGGAGTCCAAGAAAAATACAACTCTATTGTTTGGGGGGGCATAAGATGCTGGCTTGGAGGCTTCACTGAGTAATCCAAGTCACACCCTTTCTCTGTGGGACTGAAGGAATGTTGGCTGTTTCTCTGGAGGCCAGGTGGGAGGTGGGTAGACAGGTCTATGGAGATGAGAATTTCTTGGAGCTGGAACTCTCTGAACATCCCCCATGGCCTTGCAGCTGGGAGCCTGAGACACAAGGGAACAGGAATGCAGCCCTGAATTAAAGCCCGGGATCAATGACCACAGTAAGGGATGGGGGTGAGGGTGGGGGGTGCAGAGAAAGGTGGAAGGAGACGAGGAAACTGGGAGGGAAATGACCCTGTTCTTTTTGTCCTCATCTGAACAGGGGCTTCTGTGTCCTCAGGAGCCCCTTGGCTTCCTTTCATTAAACCATAGGGCGGATACCCAGGGAGAGGTGGCGTGTCTGGGTCTGGGGTGCGACGGGAAGCAGGAAGTACCAGTCATTTCACAAGAAGGCTTGACAGGGTAGAGAGAGCCAGCGAAAACTGGCAGACCCCCAAGGTGGGGTAGGAAAGTCTGGCCCAGCGTAAAGAACACTTGGCTTCACATAGTTTTGTGGGTATGTTAAAAAACAGGGCAGTCCGCAAAGTTTTTCTGCCAGCCCACCTAAAACATCACTTTCTCTTCCCCATCCTTGATCGTTTCTCCATGATGACATGTCAGCTGCTGGTGGTGAACTTCCATGGCCCAAGGAAGGATTAATGTGACCAAAGGTCTTGGGAGGACAGTCCTTCCCAATAGCAAGTTCTTAAATATAATTCTTTTGAATGTATGTAGGCTCCTGATGGATCCTACTACCTTACTTATCCCTCCTTCATTCCTCTTTCTCTTAGGACTTTAGCAAGAATCCTATTTGTGTGGATACAGCTCTGGAATCACCTGTAACTCTCTTTGGGAGAGAGTTGCACTCTTGGATCACTGTTGAATTCTTTTCCTTCTGAACATGTCCATCTCCTTCTTTCTTTCTTTCTTTCTTTCTTTCTTTCTTTCTTTCTTTCTTTCTTTCTTTCTTTCTTTTTTTTTGGGGGGGGGGGGAGATCATTGTCTCTTCCCTGGGCTGGGAATCTCTCGCTCAAACTGTAGCTCCAATTCCCCAAATCCTAACTTATCTTCTTCAACTATTACTGGCAAAGACCCAGAATATGCCTCTGCTTTGTCCTCTTGGGTGCAGAATCTATCAGATTTATCCACAGTGTCCTATCTTGGTCTATTGGAAGCTGCATCCCTTTGGGAAAGACAGTATCAGTAGGGCGCTTTCAATTTTCTAAAACATGTGTTCTGTAGTTGGATTTATTTCAGTTGCCAGGTCTCTGAACTTATGCCAATGGGTGGTATTAATTATTTAATGTATAACAGTACTCTGGATTTAGAATTCATGGTTTTCTTTTTCCTTCCTTCCTTCCTTCCTTCCTTCCTTCCTTCCTTCCTTCCTTCCTTCCTTCCTTCCTTCCCTCCCTTCCTCCTTCCCTTCTTCCTTTCTTCCCTCCCTTTCTTTCTTTCTTTCCTTCCTTCCTTCCTTCCTTCCTTCCTTCCTTCCTTCCTTCCTTCCTTCCTTCCTTCCTTCTTCCCTCCTTCTTTCTTTCCTTCCTTCCTTCCTTCCTTCCTTCCTTCCTTCCTTCCTTCCTTCCTTCTTTCTTTCTTTCCTTCTTCTTCTTTCTTTTTCTCTGTTTACTTTGCTCTGTCACTTAGAAAAGTACCACTTGCAGGGCTTCCATGGTATCTCTTACTCAAAGGTGGTTCTTCATCAAAAGTTAGCATCCATTCATCCTTTGCCTTTGCTTTTCCTAAGGCAGAGAGATTTACCTTAAAGATCAGTGACATGCTCCCTAATGGAGGAGTCTGGTTAGAATGAGTTTGAAGGGGTTTAGGATGAGGGAAAGGTTGGAAGCAGTCCAGAAATTTTGGGGCTGAAAGATGGCAGCCTCTTGGCCTTTAAGGAATCCCATGTCTTACCCAAGAAACAGAGAAGAACTAATCATCTATGGGGCATTAGCCGCAGAACTTTTAGGGTTTAGAATTTGTATGGCAGCTACCATGGAAAATATTTTTGCACTGAACAGATGGGAGATGAACTAGTCTGGAAATATTTCCACAATATCAATAGCTATGTTTACAGTAGAACATATGGACGGAGTTTAGATTTGATAAATTTCCATCACTTTTTACAAAAAGATGATCCCGCCAATAAAAGGTATACTTTAACAAGTGCTTGTGTTTGAATTCTGTTTGTCTCATATGGCATGGAAGTACCCAACTATGGCATTTTAACATTTTCCAGTTTTTTATCATAGCCCTACCATCGAGTGTTCTGAATTAAAAATCTGAGCGCTCAAAGCAGTGCTTGGTTTTTGCCAGCCGTATAGAAAATAGCTCTCTGGGTGACCTATAGTTTGGAAGTGCTACCCTTAGAGCTAGGTTGCTATCTATACTAGTGGTAGCCTCAACTATTAAAAGGCAGCCAGAGCTGTTGTTGTTGTTGTTGGTTGTTGGTTATGTCCTGAGCTGTAATTGGGTACTGACTGGGTGCCCTCTCTAAAATATTACTACAGCTAATAATAATAATCCTTGAATTATTTGTTGAAAAGGCACTGCAAGTAAAAGCTCTGTACTAAATGTACTGTATTTACTATTGCTCATTTCACAATGACACCACAAGGCAGCGGGCCTGGGCTTCCAGCCCAGTTCCCCACAATGAAAGATAACACTAGTGCACCTCTCCAGAGGTTACTGTGAGGATTTAGGCTAGTGGGTGTCACCTGGAAGAGTTCTTGGCGTCTAATAAATGCTCAGCATAGGTTAATTGGATTTAGCTCTATGCCTATCATACATTGAAGGCAGATAATACGCCCAGGTTCACCTAGCTGGTAAGTGGAAGGGTTGTGATCAAAACCCAGGTCTGTCTGTGACGGTAAGCTGGGCTCTTCTCATTTCTGACACAGGTTGGTGAGAAGCTGCAGCAAGCCTCTGGTATAACCAGGGAGCACGGATTTCCAGGCCAGGACCTTCCCATGACAAGGCTCTTGAAAAATGGGGCTCAGAGAAAGGGACAGAGACACAAACACCATGCAGGAGATGGTAACATCTTAAATCTGTATCTCATGAGTGATTACTGTATGTTTTTTTTCTTTTTAAGATTTCTGAGTATTTGAAATTTTCATAATAAAATGCTAAGAAAATATGGTTCCATCAAAGCACAATGAGGCTTCTTCTGCAGAAGGCCAAGGGGCTTCTGTCCAGTGACCCCTGCTGGAATGTCAGCATTTTCTAGAGGTGAGAAGGCACAGCAGTTGCCTGGACTCTGCACTCTTCTGGGGACATCATCCAGAAGCCATCTGCCCTACATGGAGGATGGCTAATAAGGAACAAAAAGCCTTTCTCCCCAAAATCTTGCTGATGTTCACATTACATAATGTAGAGTTATGTGTCTGCTGTGTGGTTGGCAGGAGCCTGATCATGATATGTTGATAATACATGGAGTCTTGCATGCAAACTTTGTTTATACGCTGGGCCCTCCCTCTGAGTCTGGGGCAGGTAGCCGGCTGCACAGCCTCCATCGGAGCCTGGAAGAGTCAGTATTTTATGGATACTCGTGTTTATTTTGCTGTCTAACTACGGTAGCCATTGTGAGTTTGGTTAAGGCAAAGCACTGTAAAGACATGGAGAAAGCATCCTTTGATAACAGAGGCAATTACACTTCCACATGTACCTACCTGGTCAGATGGTACCCCCTGTCCACGGAGGGAAGGCCACCCCTGGTCAAAAAGGAGACGCAAGTCCTGATTTGATGCTTTATCGAGTTGCCTAAAAAAATGTGTTTTCATGTGAATGCCCATGTAAGTATGGAACCAAGTTTAATGTCAACTATGGCTGTTGGTTTCTGAGAACTGAGACCTGGCATCCCGTCTTTGAAGAAGATAGCAGAAAGATGCGTTCCACTCTGTCTCTTCCAAGCCATCAGATCCGACTGGGAAAAGAGACCAGCCCTTCTCAAGAAGCCTCCACCAGCCCAGCCAGCAGGGAACTCGGGCCTCAGGTTGAGGCAGGTTTCCACGAGGCAGCCAAATGTTTGCAAAACAAGCACCAGGATGAAGAGGCCCGGTCTGCAGACATCCCAAGGTTGCGACAGTCTTGGAAGATGTGAGTGAGCTGATGGAAGCGCCCCGGGGAGCCAAGGCTGAGAGGCAGACCTGCCTGGGAAAAGCCAGGTCCCCTCTGCTCACTGTCCAGACCTGGCGTGCCGAGCGAGGGAGGGCCGACGGCCTGGGATAATTGTCCAGTGTTTATATTTGAAAAGGGATACTACACTTCCAGGATAATTCTCTCCAGCCTCCTCTGGGGCTAAGATTTCCAATTGGTCTAAAACCCTGACGAGAAATGGGATGGGGGGTCGGGGGGGGGGGTGCTGATTACCTGGCCGACTGGGCTGCAATCACACCTTTCAATACTAATTATCTGCTTGTTGAGTTCAATGACATTGAGCATCCAGGCTCTGGCTGGGGCGAACCTTGCCCAGTGGCTTGCCTCACCGGCTTAAGACAATGATTCGAATGGACAAAGTACCCGCACTGTGCCTTGATAAGCAGGAAATGAATGCTTGTTTGCAAATAAGATTGGGAAATGTGATCAGCTTCTTGTTCAGCATCTGTCTTTCGGTAACTAGCCCGATAATACTAATGTAGAAATAATACGTCAAAAGACAACAGCGAGAGATCTTTTTTTTTTTTTTATGGCCCTTCCCTTCCCCCTCCTTCAACTTTCTGTACCTGAAGCAAAGGCAGAAGTAAATGCAATGTTGTTTTGTGGGCTCCCCCCACCCCCCGAAAGTATCTGGCTTGAATGTGTCTTTGTGGAGATCTGGGGAAATGATTTGGTGTGATACTGTGTCAGTGCGCGGATTTGTTCATATCCATGGCTTCTCCTAGATGCCTGTCTTTGATCTCAGTCTTCTGTGACCCCCCTTTCCCCCAGAAAGCCTTCCTTCATTAAATAGAATAAAAATTTTACTTCTACTTGGATGCAACATAATCAAGGTTCCTTAGTTACATAAACAGCTTCAGTGTAGATTCGTTTGAGGGGTGTATTACTTGGTGACTGGAATGCATTACGAGAGCCTACAAGTTCCTGGAGGAGTAACATAAGGTCTGAGTCAATGGACAGAGAGATTGGAGGCCACTTATCTGGTAAAGCTGCCTGCATTGTGTCCATCTTAATGTATCACTCCTGGTGAAGGAGTACTGGGTACAAGGAGTGAATGTGCGTGGTCTTTAATCTTTTCAGAATGTTACTTCAAATCCTGACTTCTTGATCACAAATCGTGCACCCCCCAGAGATGTTAAAGGCCTGACTCCTCGGTATCTCGGAATGTGACCTTCTCTGGACATAGTGGCATCGCAGATGTAATTAGTGAAGATGAGGTCATGCTGGAAGAGATTGGGCCCCTCATCCAATATGACTAGACTAGTGTCATGAGGAGAAAATTTGGGCACAGATAGCCAAGAAAGAAATCACGGGGAGGATAATCAGGCGAAGACAGAGGATAAGATTGATGCATCTATGAGCCAAGGACTACCTGAGGGGCATGGATCTTTCCTGGTGCCTTCATTTTTTTTTAAGGTTTTATTTATTTATGCATCACACACACACACACACACACACACACACACACACACACACAGAGGCAGAGACACAGGCAGAGGGAGAAGCAGGCTCCATGCAGGGAGCCCGACATAGGACTCTATCCCGGGTCTCCAGGATCACTCCCTGGGCTGAAGGCGGCGCTAAACCGCTGAGCCACCCGGGCTGCCCTCCTGGTGCCTTCAGAAGAAGCATGGCCCTGCTGATACCATGATTTCAGACGTTCAGCTGCCGCAACCATGACACAATACATTTGTATTGTTTTAACTCACCCAGTTCGTGGTGCTCTGTATGGCAGCCAGCCCCAGGAAACGAATACATCTAGCTCCGCAGATCCAAATGATTTGGATGGGAAGAGTAGTGGCAACCTACCCAAGCCAAGGAATACATGTGTCCTTTGATTTTCCAACTTGGGCAGCGGGGGGTTCTCCGGCTCCTTGGTCTTTTACCACTGATGTCTCAGAAGTCCCTGGCCTATCTTGGAGGTGTTTAAGTTTCAGGGGACTGAATCAACTATAAGCACATCTCAGGCCACATTACTAACAGAGGTCAGGATGTAATTGAGACAGCTGTTTGGTATGATAGACTTCTACTTTGAATTCCTACCTCATCCTCTTCCTTTACCTTGGAAGGGCAGCCAGGAGAGAAATGCTTAGAACAGGGGCTCCCTTTAGAGTCAAGCCTGGTTAAAGCCCCAGATGGTTTTAATGGATTTTCTTACCTACTTGATCAATCTCAGGGTTCTTTGTAGTAGATTAAAGTGTGCCCTTTAGCACTCTTGCCATGCAACCTCCCCCAAATAAAAGTGGAGCCTAGGAAGGAGTAAAGACCTGTCAGGCTGAACATAATGTATGTGCCCCACTCTCATCTCTCTGTTACTGTCTTGAGAATTTCTAGGTTCCCAAGGTCCTGAAGAGTTCCTTTCTCCACTTGGCTTCTAATCCATGTTGGAAAAGACAACCAACAAGGACATTTCCCTTGCCCATGTCCCCTTGCCATGTTTAAAACCATTGGACCATAAAAGTAAAGGAACTTCAAAGATCAATATTAAATGTTAAAACTTTCTTATTTTTGCTCGAGAATGCTGAGGTCCAAAGAGGGAATTGAACTTGCCCCAGATGCTCTTGCCTTATTTTTTTTTAAAGATTTATTTATTTATTCATGAGAGACGCAGACTGAGACAGAGAGGCAGAGACACAGGCAGAGGGAGAAGCAGGCTCCTCGCAGGGAGCCGGATGCAGGACTCCATCTGGGATCCTGGGATCACAACCTGAGCTGAAGGCAGGCTCCCAACCGCTGAGCCACCCAGGTGTCCTAGATGCTCTTGCTTTAAAGTAGACTTTGAGTCCATAAATTCTGAACCTTGCTCTTAGATGCCATGGCCCCATTCCTTCCTCTTCTCTGCAAGCGTCAAGGCTTGCCTCATGATCTGACAACTTCTTACTCCTCTGTTTTCTCCCAAACTCCCATCTTCCTGCCACCAGACCCCCTGGGATTGTTCTTTCTTTCCCTATGGAGCCTGGTCTCTCTCCTCAGGCTACTTTTATCAGGAAGGAAAGGAGAATTAATGTGTGCTGAATACCTGCTCTTTACCATCCATTATGCTAAGTGCTTTACCTGTGTTAGTGATGAGAAGGCTACAGCTCAAAGAGGTAAATGCTGAAGATCATGCAGCTATTAGAATAGAGCTGAGGGAGGCCCCTGGTGGGGGGCATAGTCGGTTAAGCATGCAACTCTTGGTTTTGGCTCAGGTCATGAACTCAGAGTTGTGAAATCGAGCCCCACATTAGGCTCTGCTCTCAGCATGGAGTCTGCTTGAGATTCTCTTTCTCCCGCTACCCCTCCCCCGCTCTCTCTTGCTATCTCTTTCTCTCTCTCTTTCAAATAAATAAATAAATCTTAACCAAAAGAGAGAGAGAGAGAGAGAGAGAGAGAGAGAGAGTAGAACTGAAATCCATATTTCTCTGGGGAGGCTCTTTCTCCAGCTAGAGAAAGGGGACCACACCTAGTGGTACTATGCATGGGCGTAGCTGTGAAAATGGTACCTCCATGCTACATTTTCATTCTCTGCCACGTTCTTCTAGCTAAACTGTTTCTTGTTTCCATGTCAATAAGGACATTTTGATTCAATAAGAGCAATGCCTGCTATCTGTAAATGAGGTGATTTATTTTTTCCTGCTCTGAATTTTCCCATCACAAATAGAACACATTTGGTGGTGGTGCACACAAACCGCTTCACTGCATGCTTATAGGTCCAGCATCAGAGTCAAAGCAAATCAACAAATATTTGGTGGGTGCCCACGATGCCCAAGGTGAAGGGAGTGATGTGTGAGTTCCTCTGTTTGAGTTGGTTATTGGCCTCGAGAAGGATGACTCAGGTGCCACTCAACTAGTCAACGTGCCAAAAATAAGGATGTTCCATGAGGAAACCAGCCATTGGCCACCCCTCAATTCACCTCCAAGCCTTTTTTGTCACGTCTCTCCACTTCTGGCTTAGTCCTGTTGCCACGGCCACTGCCACATCCTGCTCACTCATTTTGTTGCTGTGGCTCAGATTTTGTCCTACCTCCTCTGAAAATGGCCCAGATGATGTAGTGGACATATTGGGTGCCTGGACTCCTGACTCCCTGGCCTTCCTCTGGTATAGGACCTAAGTGGGGGAAAACCCATTGGACCTCATTTTCTGCATTTGTAGATAAAGGGGCTCTCCCAAAGGAAATGAAAACAGGATATGGAAGAGTTATCTACACCCCCATGTTTATTGCAACATTATTCACAATAGCCAAGATATGGAAACAACTTAAGTATCTACCAGTCAAGGGATGAATGGATAAAGAAGATACAATACACACACACACACACACACACACACACACACATACACACACATACAAAAAATGGTATGTTGTTCAGCTAGGAGAAAGAAGGAAATCTTGCTATTTGCAACAACATGGATGGACCTTGAGAATATGTTAAGTGAAATAGGTCAGACAGAGATAGACAAACGCTGCATGATATCACTTATATATGGAATCTAAAAAAGTCAAACTCATAAAAACAGAGTAAAATGGTGATTAGCTGGGGCTGGGGGAATAGAAGAGGTGTTTTTTAAGAGTGCAAACTGACAACTAGAAGACAAATCCTGGAGACTGAACGCACAGTATGGTGAATATAGACAACATTGTATTATGTCATCATACTTGCTAATTCACTAGATCTTAATTATTCCCACCACAAAAAAAAAGAGAAATGATAATTAGGTGCCATGATAGAGGTACTAATGATCTCATTCTTATGACAATCATATTGTAATATATCAGTGTATCAAATCAACATGTGCTACATCTGAAACTTACACAATGTTATATGTCAAACTGTACTCTGACAAAAAGAACACTGTATTAAGGGGGTTCTACTTAGTAAAACAAATCCAGTTGAAACCTTTATAATTTTTCTATGCCAAACCCTGTTCACTCACTCTGTTCAAGACTTTAGCCAAAACTCTTTAAAAACTGCTTTCTCCTAACTTATTGTAACTCACTCTGATCTTCAACACACTTAACGAAATAGTTTTTATATTGTTTTGTTTTTTATAGGCTCCTAGGATAGTTTCACAGTTGTATATTTTATTTTCGAGGAAGATTGTTGACCACCGAATATAATATTGCATCATTCATTTATGCATCATTGCATTATGCATTCATTATGCATCATTGCATCTGCGATTTACAATCGCGGACACTCAACAAATTTGTATTGTAGGAATAGACCTTAGTTGTGAATTCCTATGTATTAACTTGTCACCAATAATATTTTTTCATCTGCTCTGCTGTTAAATTCTTTGACAATTTAGATATTTTTACAATCATACTCACACACTTGTGAGGCAGGAAAGATTTCCAAGTGGGTGTTGGGAAAATGTTATACAGTTGGGGTAGTATACGGGTCTTAAATGATGAAATACACAAAAGAGTTTATACTGATTAGTTTCCTTGGTCTTTCTGGCACTAATACTTATTGTTCATGTGAGCGCAGTTGAAGATAACCCCTTGTCCACAGGATCAGGGGTTCTGGATTCTGGTGGGTTGATTATTTTCCTGAGGTCATGCTGTTAGTAAATGGCAGAGCTCACTCTCAAAGCCACCTCTACCTTGTGCTAATTAAACCTGGACAAGGCAAGGACATTTATTCCTGAGTTAAAGAGATATTGACTGGGTCCCCATCCAATACCAGGCTCTGTGCTGACAGAGCAGAGGGCAGCCCTCAAGGAGCTTCAAGTCTAATAGGAAGACTAAGCAAATCAAAATTATTGGAAATTGTGACAAATATTTCAAGAAAGCTAATGAATGCCCCAAACAGAGAATCTTTGGGGTGGGATATGGTGGAGGGAAGCTGGGAGAAGGCTCTTTGAGAAGATGGCATTGAAACTGAAACCAGGAGGAAGAGGAGTGCCATCAGGAGAAGGAGGGCGGGGGCAGGGGACAGCATCTCAGGCAGAGACAAGAGTACATTCAAAGGCCCTGAGGTGGGGAAGACTGGTATGTTGGAGGAACCAAAAGAATGTTGGCGACTTTTCAGTTGTGGAGTCTGTGCACAGAGGCTAAGCACATTTTCAAGCCCACCCTGCTAGAAAGTGAAGAATCCAAGTTTGTGCTTTTTCCTGCCCGCCATGCTTCAAGGCCTTGCAGTCTGCTGGGTGTATGTGTCTCTGTAAGGAAGTCAGAATGGATCACCTGTCAGGACTAAGGAGGCTGGGGCTTGGCTAGCAGGATGTGGAGTGTGTGTACTTTCTGTTTATTCTTGAAGTTTACTTCCCTGCAAATACATGCCTAACTGCCATGCACCTTCTATGAGGAAGCCAATGCCAGCACTCCATCGCTCATGAGCAATCCTGCAAAAACAAATCCATATCCTCCATGCAACCCTCAGTGCCAGCCAGTCAGGCCTGCACTGGCCGGGCAGCCCAGAGCTTAGGAGCAATCTTGTCCTCAGGAATGGAGGGAAGAAAAACAATTTCAAATTCCAGGCGCTGAGGGCCTCTTACAGACGGCCATTGTCGGCAAAAGGGCAAACTGAACTGTGTAAAGGAGCCCCAGTGGCGCCTCTGGAAAGTGAGAGGATATTGAGGTTAGGGGCTGCTGCTCAGGGTGTGTGAACGGTGGGCATGGGTAATCTGAAAACAAGGCTCAACAGTGAGCTTGGGCGTCTTGTCTTTAAGGGGAGTCTTTTTCCCCATATTTAATATTATGAGAAGAGTAATATGTGCCCTTGGGTTGAACACAGGAATTAGGATAGTCTTAGAAAAGGGGAGCAGACTCTTTAGATGTCAGGGGCTCCAAAAGGGGGCTGCCTCCCTCTTTAACCATGTTGTTGGCTAGACTCTATCCTTCTCCCACTTGTCTTGGTGAGTTTCACCCTCCTGACAAAACTGTGTGAGAAGAGTCCTGTAGTTTCCTGTTTCCAAAGATGAAGGCGGTGGACGAATGTTCTTCAGTGTGATCTAGGTTGGCTTTGTCAGCTGCAAAATGGTACCAACCCATCAATTTTTAAAACAGCAGGAGCCAACATGGAGTGATGCAGCGGGGCTCTTTTGACCTTTTGATGACGATGATGTTGATGGTGATGAAGAAGTTGATGGTGAAAAAAAAAAGAAAAAAAAAACAACAAAAAACAAACAAACAAAAAAAAGAAGTTTATGATGGTGACAGTTGCTCTTTATTGAGTTGACTGAACACTACTGCCCACCAGGTGTCTCAGCTCAGGGTGTTGTAACAAAAATATCACATACTGTGCAACTTATAAATAACAGAAATTTACTTTTTACAGCTCTGGAGGCTGGGAAGTCTGAGATCAAGGCGTCAGCAGATTTTGTGTCTAATGAGATCCTGCTCCTCCCAGACGACTTTTGTCTCATGGGTAATTCACATGATAGAAGGGGCTCTTTCTGGGGGCTCTCGTATCAGGGCATTAACCCATTCATGAGGACTCTACCCTCAGAACCTAATCACCTCCCAAAGGCCCCACCTCTTAATACCACCCCCTTGGGGGATAAGGTTTCAACATACGGACTTTGGGGAGATATGAGTGGGTCATTGGTAATGAGTACTCCTCCACTTTATTTTTATCTAATTTGGTCTTCACAACAATTCTACTGGGCAGGTGCTAGGACAGCCCCCACTTTGCAGATGAGAAGACTGAACCACAAAGGGGTTGATTATTTTCCTGAGGGAACCCACAAGTCAGTGTGATGGTTGGACTGTAGAAGGCTGGGGGTATCTGGGGTAGGGTGTGAGATGAAGCTGGGAAAGTCGACTGGTTCCAAATCAGGAAAGGCTTTTTATACAATGTTTGGAACATCGGAATTTGTCCACCACCAAGTGAAGGCTCTGAAGCTGGAGACAGACCAGATTCAATTTGCATTTTAGAAGAGAATGCTGCCTACAACAGACCACTTCTCATGCTGCAGACCTGGAAGGCTGGGTGTCAAGGCTTTCCGTCTGTTCACTATTAGCCTTTAGGCTGAGTTTTGAAGGATGCTTAGTTGAAGCCACTTGGGCACAGACCCTGATGTGAGGTCGTGAGTGGTTTTTCATCTTAGCTGTAAGTCATCCTACACATCAGGAAGAAAAAAGTTGGAAAGACCCATGGCACCTCTGTGCTTAATGATGAATAGAACGTGCTTCTTCATCTCCTGCTGGCACTTAGATCCTTAAATGTGGTCTCCACTACCACCACGGCAGGACATACAGTTAAATGACAGGCGAAAAAAGATTTCCAAAGTTGGGCTTTTAAATATGTGCAGTGTGCTGACCTCTCTCCTTAACTTCGCTTTTCCCTGAAGTCAGTAACACCAGCTTTGTTCGGTCTACTCCAGCAACCTCAGGTCCATGTGGGAAGCAGCAAGGGAGGTATATAGACCTGGACTTGTTTTTTTTTTTTTTAATTTTTATTTATTTATGATAGTCACAGAGAGAGAGAGAGGCAGAGACATAGGCAGAGGGAGAAGCAGGCCCCATGCACCGGGAGCCTGATGTGGGATTCGATCCCGGGTCTCCAGGATCACGCCCTGGGCCAAAGGCAGGGGCCAAACCGCTGCGCCACCCAAGGATCCCCCTGGACTTGTTTTAACATTGGGAGTGCTTGGTACCTTTTCTGACTCAATTGTCCAATTTATTCAGATCACTAAATACAAATTTCTTGAGGCTCAGTTGTGAAGGTCAACTCATTGGAATCGATGAGCCTGGTTCATGACTGCGCCAGGAAGCAGAGCCAGAAAATTCCATCCCTGTTACTTCATAGATGTCAGGTCTTCAGAAGGTGAAGGGCTGTTGTTTGCAGGGTGGACCTTTGTCACCTGAATGGAGCTTGGGAAACTTCGCAGCTCCTCTTCGAACTCCCCTGTAAGAAGTCAAAGCAAACACTGGAGGTCAGTGACTCAATCATATCTTAAACCCTTTCCATGAAGTCAAATTCCTCTGCCAGCTGTTTAACCAGGGCATTTGGAACCTGGATGTGAAATTCTGACATCCACTTTTGAAGGGACAGTCCATTGGATGATATCCTACCACCATCTTTTGACCAAAGGAAGAAGAAGAAGAAATAAAAAATGGAAGAACACAGTGTGTTGCCTTCGATTTAGTTAAATGGTTTGACAGCCCCAATGGCACATTTGAAGGTTGGCCACTAAACGGTTGGTTATAATTACGTATTTCTCTTCCATTTTATTTTCTCAGTGTGAAGCTGCTTTATGTTCCAAATCTTATGTGTTAGAGGCCATGGTTAACTTAGGATGAGAGCAATATAGTGTGATTAAGCAAACCTATGGAGGTGCACATTTGTACAGCAGTAAACTTACTACTTAGCTCAGAGCTTCAGTTCTCTAACAAACATAGTGGAAAAAAAACCCTAACAGGTGGAGGTGTCATGAGTACCACTGCGGGTATCTTCATTAACTCCTTAAAAATCAGTAATCTGTGTTGGATGAACATGATGACAGGCAAACACATTTGTTCTCGGTATTTTAGTCTTTTTTTTTTCACCTTTCCTTTGGTAGTTGCATCATTAGTAAAATGAATGAAAATATTTGAAGAAGAGGTAGACAGCCTGTCCTCTGCTGTCCTGCCTGCCATTGCAGTGCCTTCGATAAACTTCTATCTCCTTTAATAAAAATACAAACATTGAAGATTATGTGTAGACTTTGTGTCAAGTTCTGCAAAGATTTCCCCTATACAGGTGACCTTTAGTAATGGGGGATGCATTGCAAGGGTTGGTGTGGGTTTGAGGAAGAAAGGAATGCTAAGTCCTCCATCACTGTGTCTCCTCAGATCTTAGTAGATCCAGGACTGTGAGGTGTATCAGCCCTCATGGAGAACTGAGCTTCAGAGACTAGCCTTCTCTTTGCCTATTAGTCATACTTTCTGAAAGAAAGGATTTTATCGGACTTAGGTGCCCCCATCCTATGTGGACAGCTTTATTGGGCAGAATTTTTTAATATAAATTTATTTTTTATTGGTGTTCAATTTGCCAACATATAGAATAATACCCAATGCTCATCCCATCAAGTGCCCCCCTCAGTGCCCGTCACCCAGTCACCCCCACCCCCTGCCCACCTCCCTTTCTACCACATTGGGCAGAATTAAGGAACAGCATGGCCAGAAATGATTAGCTTTGTTCATATCCAGTGTGTATGTGACTGTCTTTGACTTATCAACCCTTCTCTGGGGCTATCAGGTGTAGCGAGAGAGCAGGGCTGGTTTATCCATGCAACGTGGCAGGAACTATATCATAATATATAGGAATGGACCACTTTAGGCATCTTTCCGTAACTGTGTGTGAACAACTAGGGCAACTGATGATTTGGTGCATCTCCTGCAGCCTCTTGCTCATGCTCTTCTCATCTTGTCCAAAGTCTTGGTGTATAATGTCACTGGTGTCCCATTTACCAGTGCATTTTGTTCCAATGATAAAATTTGGTCTATGTAGGTATATCTAAAAGACCTCTCCTCAACTAACTTGCATTTTTAAAAAGGTTTTATTTATTTATTCATGAGAGACCCGAAGAGAGAGAGAGGCAGAGACACAGGCAGAGGGAGAAGCAGGCTCCATGCAGGGAGCCCGATGTGGGACTCCATCCCTGATCTCCAGGATCACGCCTTGGGCTGAAGGCGGCACTAAACTGCTGAGCCACCCGGGCTGCCTCTTAACTTGCATTTGAATGAACCTATAGACATACCAGGTAGAAGCCCAAGGAACCTCAAGTTAAGACTGAAGATCAGCTCTGAGGACCACTGGTCTCCTTACCAATGCAAGTTTTGTCCAGAGACCTCCAGGAATCCTTACGGTAGCTAAAATTTGAATGTTGATACTGCTGTTGTATTGGGCCCCGCTCTTCTCTTGTATCACATTTCCTTGGAGAATGATGTGTTTTCAGTAGACATCATTACATCATGAGACCAACTTCTTTAAAAATGTTTTTGCACTCCTTTTCCTTGCTTGTCATTTCTTGCAGAGCCAGGACTATGGTGAGGTAAGCAGTATACGTAGAGAAAAAATGTAAGGAAACACTCACTCTCAGGGTCACATAGGTGCACAGTTGGCACTTCCTGACGTTGTGCACCCTCGATGCTTCATTACTTCACCCAAGCACTGAATGAAATAATATGTTTTTGTTAATTTTTCACACTAATACTATTAGCAATAGCTAGTACCTGTTGTCATGTGGACTTCCATATATTTGGACTTCTAAGCCAGATATTCCCTAATACCTGTCTAATCATAACACAGGGGATTTGAAGCTGTGAATTGCTGAAGGTCAAGAATTTTGAGAGTCTCTCTCCA
The DNA here is from genome assembly GCF_003254725.2 of Canis lupus dingo. Lineage (NCBI taxonomy): Eukaryota > Metazoa > Chordata > Mammalia > Carnivora > Canidae > Canis > Canis lupus. The sequence goes on from NC_064251.1 coordinate 8,525,846, forward strand.
GTAAAAGAAATTTCGCACACCAAGCCCCAAGACTGCTTATTCTCAGCATGGTCTATCAAGTGACTGATACTTGGACCAGCTCACTGATTTCATTCATTTAACAAATATTTACCGAATCCCTGCTATGTGCTGGATACTATACTAGATGCTGGGAACATAGCCATGATTAAATTAATCGAAGTCTCTGTCCTCATAAAGCTCACGTTCTAGCAGGGGAGGCAGATCAAAAGTAAACAAACAAATATGTGATATGATGCCAGTAAGAAAAATAAAGCACACCTAGAGGGTAGCGAGTGTTGGGTGGTAGAGGGTGCCATTGTAGAGCGGGCACCAGGAACCATCTCTCTGAGAAAGTGCCATTTGAGTAGGATCTTGAGTGACATGAAGGAGTGACACAAAATGCAAGCACTACATAGAAATACTGTGTTATTTTGTGAAATAAATGCTTTCTACAGTGCATTTGACTTTTCAGTCAGAAAGTACAAGGCCAACATGGACAACAATGTCATAACGAGACCGTCACTCACCAAGCAAGGTTTTCTGAGCTATTTTTAATCTACGTGCTGTGGCCAGAGGGAATAGGTGGGGTAGATGGTCCATAAAACTGTTGGCTCCCTGGGCGTAATTTTCTGACTGGGGATTTGAGGTCTGCTGAGTGATTCTCTGTTTGTTCTTCGGAATTAAATTAGAATTGGGCAGTCTCCATTTTGCGGTTTTGTTCTCCAGTCTCTGGTGGACCAGAGCATCAGCCAGTTTTCATTTGTGTTGATTCACTTGGAGGAAAAAGCTGTGACGGAAGCTGCCGCCATGTGTGGAACGCAACCATTTCTGGTCAAGGGCTGCAGACTCTTTCCATTAGCCTTCCCATGGGGCAGCGTTTTCAACCCCGTTGCATGTGGCGTGACTCAGTAGTGCTCGTGTAGTGGATTTGCAGGTCCTTCCTGAGGCTAGGGGAGGACGAGACCTGCAGAGACATTATTATGTGCAGTGACTGGGGCCTGCGAATGCCTCAGGTGAGGCCCGGACTCTGCCTGGAGGAAGCTCTTAGCGGGTGATGAGCACTTGGTCTTGGAGACAGGGGCCGGTGTGGGCGGCCTCTTTGGTCTCTTCCAGATTGGCCTTCAGAAGATGTTGGCATCAAAACCTGATCCAGGTAAGTGCAGCTGGGAGTGGTGCTAGATGCCCCAGAACCTCTTTGGCCAGAGGTAACCTTTTAAACCTGTTCCGAGCCAGATTGTAAATTTTGGCAAAAACATACTCTGTGGCTCAAAATTTAGCCTTGATTCGTTGTGAGTTGAGACTGCTCAGCACCTCAGCTCTATCTGCCTCTCCCTTTTATCCACCCCTTCCTCCTATGCTGCAAACCTCCCAGCTCATGGCTGCAGCCAGAGGAGATGAGTGTCACACTTTAGGAGGACAGGTGGGAAGAGTGCAGGGAATGAAGAAAAGGCACAAGGGAAAGAAGGAAGAAATTTCTAATCCATCCAGTGGGGGGTCTTGGAGATGCTGTTCTACAGGACACGGTCCAGGCCTCCGGAGTTAGGAGGGTCTGCTTCAGATTTGTTCCTCCACTTGAAAGCACTGTATGACCTCAAACACCTTTCTGAGCCTGGAATTTTCCTCGTTAGTAAAGGATTCATTTCATCAAAGTAACATCAGTCAAACAATGCTGCTAAATAGCCTGAAAAATTGCCTAACCCATCATACAAGCATGTAACTTGAGAGTTGTATCATTATTATTTTTCTTAGACACTGAGACCCCCCACCCCATGTCAGAGGTGGCACTACCTGGAGTGGCATGAACTGGCACCCGCATACCCCAGGCTGACAAAGTATGTGGCATTATGTAGCTAAGAGTTTTGAACAATCCCAAAGCTTCTGATAACACAAGAACTTGGCAGAGGTTCAGATGCCAACGAAGCCATCGAAAGCAGTGATGGTTACTTTCACGTCAACTTGGCAAAGATATAGCACTGACCAATGTATTCAAACAGTAGTCTAAAGACGCCGCAAAGGTATTTTGTAGGTGTGGTTAACATTTACAACCTGTGGGTCTGTAAGTAAAGGAGGCTACCTCCATAATGTGGGTGGGCCTTGTTTCATCAGTTGAAAGACTAGGAGCAAAAGCTAAGGTTTCCCAGAAAAGAAGAAATTTGCTGCTAGATTGCAGAATCAGTCCACACCTGAGTAGGGTTTTTAAAAAATATTTTATTTATGTATTTACTTACTTGAGAGAGAGAGAGAATGAGAGTATATGGAAGGAGGGGACAAGCATATTTCACCCCGAGCGCAGAGCCCTACGTGAGGCTCCATCTCACGACCCTGAGATCATGACTTGAGCCCAAACCAAGAGTTGGAGGCTTAACCAACTGAGCCACCCAGGTGCCCCCTCCCCTGAGTTTTTAGCTTGCCCTATGGATTTTGGACTTCCTAGTCCCCATAATCACATGAGCCAATTCCTGAAAATAAATTTCTTTATTATCTGTAAACACACACACACACACACACATATATACACACACACGTATTATGTAAAATATTTTATGATTATTATCCATACACGTATATAATATGTATGATAAAACTATGTATTTCTGTAGTAAAATAGTTAAAATAAATGTTATATATAAATAAATAATATATTAATGTCCTCTTGGTTCTGTTTCTCTGGCTAACCCTGACTGGCATAGAAACTCATGATTTATACACGTATGTGGATAATTTTTAGCTGAAATCTTTTTTCAGCTCATCTATTATAGGAATCTAGACTTGAGTCTTAATGAAAACAAACAGAAAAAAAGGATGAAGGTAGGAGCTTCTGGCTCGGTGGGGACCGGTGTGGGGAAGGATTTCCTAATCCTAACCTGAAAAGGGAATTTCAGGGTGGAATGGACAGCATCCCAAACCCCAGGCCAGCGTCCTGTCTCTGAAAGGCTCGGGGAGGAGTAAACAATTTGGGTGGGGTGTGCAGTTTTGCCGGCTTGCTTAGCATTTGGGCCTTTCCCCCAGGCTTGGTCATGGTGGTTTGTTTAAAATTAGTTCTTGTTTGGCCTGTGGGGGAAGAGTGAATTGCAGAGTCTGGGATTTACTCTGAGCCTTTTGCATTTTAGGTTCTGAGGCTGGATCACTTGGTTATTTTAAAAGTGGACAGACATGAGCCCAGGACTACCATGTGACCAAATCTCTGTCCTCTTGGTCAGAACTGGCTAGAAGCTGACACTGAGCCGAGAAGCCGTCACCCTAGTCCAATCTGGGAAGGATCTCCCCTGTTCCAAATAGAGCTCCCTGCCTCCCATGCTGAGATGCCCCCCCCCCAGTGTTCCCAGAGAGTTGTCCCTTTCAGGAATGACCTGCCAGCAGCTGTCCCTTTGCAAAAGTGTCGTTTCAAAGTTGCCACTGACCCTGGGCCTATGCGGACATTTAATGTCATTGTCAGGACTAATTGGTGTCTCCTCAAGCAGGGTCACTGTGGAACAAGATGCAGGATCGGTAAGCTTGGATGGGGTCGGGGGGAGAAAGGTTGAGATACCAACTGCATATAATTGCTTTGGAACTTGGGAAAATTAGTCTGGCTCTCTGGGAGTCAACACGCAATGACTGAGGACTAGAGAGTGACAGGTACTGATAGAGGGGCTTCTACAAAGGAACAAAGGAGCGTAAAAACTGGCATCCACCCACGTCAGACCTGTGTTTTCAGCTGGCATGAATCCTTCTTTGATTCTGGAGTTGTGTCCTCTAAATATATGTGTTTACCCCTTTTCTTTAAAGTTGGTTTTGATTCCGGCATCAGAGTAAGGCTATGTATGGCTGACTACACATATTGGCTGGTCCCTATGAAGATCTAAACTACTCCTGAGTTCAGGGGTGCTGGTGAGGGCTGTCCTTAGTACGTTTACACTGGACAGCAGGTAGTTAAGTCATGAACCATATCGACAAATCATATTGTGGTCGTGTTGTCAGCTAATAATACACACCCTCGTATGCACACTTGCTCAAACACATAGACATGCACACCCACAAGCCATTCTGCCCATTATAACCTGAGCTTAGTTCTATTCATTTCATTTCAGCGATTCTTGATGTCTTTGCCAGTTATCAATGGTAACTGGGCCTTGAGACACTTGATGGTAACCACTGAAATCTTTGCTTGGCAATTCAGTCTCATGGCTACCAAAAAAGTGATCCGAGGGGTAAAAATAAACTTGGTAAGAACATTAGGATTTTATTTTATTTTATTTTTTTTACATTAGGATTTTAATACCCAAATATAGTCAAACAAACAAAGAAGTTAGAAATAGAAATAAGTGGAGAATCTGCTGTAAACTCATATTAAATTATAATAAAAAAATCTCCCACACACCTGTCATATAGGCAGCAGATTTGTGTTCCCACTACAGGTAACTGTGTAATCTGTCATCAGTTAAGAAGGTTTATATAATATGTGTTCAGACAGATAAATGAATAATGAAAAAACAGTGAAACAAAACAATGAAATATATTGCCTTTTCTTCTTAAGAGAACTCTGTTTTGACTCAGGTTTAGAGAAGCAGTGTGTCAGGGAAGGTGGGCAGTGAGGATGCTAAGGGAGGGTCCTTGGTTAATCTAAGCCAATCACGAGACCCTTGAACTTGCTCTTTCCAGTGATAAGCTTGGATGTGGGCAATCTAATCTTAGCATATGAAGGATGCTGGGAATATGCTAGAGGGGAAATATTGCACAAAAAGATTCATCAAAACAGGCTCTTCCTTTTTGTCTTGAATGTTGCCTTATAGGATTTCATGTTTGAAGCTGCTACAGACAAATGGCGACCATTAGGGAAAGCCAAGAGACTTTGAGAGAAGCCAACTATTGAGCTTCTGAATTAATCCTTCCTGGAGCCGCCTACCTCATGACTTCTTGAGGTGTCCCTACTGTTTAAAGCACTTTCGTTACTTGATTCCAAAAAATATTCCACTGATATACTTTGCAATATTAATTCAGAAGAAAATAAATGCAAATGAGATTTAGTCTTTATATCTTTTTTGGTCCTGAGTGAAAGGTAATGTAGTGGGCAAAAAGTCAATTGTACTTTTTGTAACTCTAGTCGCCATCATGTAAGAAAGGCAATTTAACACCCCTTGCCCCCAACACACTCCATTCTTGAGGCTGATATATTGGACTTTCCAAGTATTGGTTGTGTCACCATTTCTGTAAGTAAAAAATTGATGAATGATCCAAGAGACCCAGATGTAAATTTTAAAAAATATTTTATTTATTTATTTATTTATTTATTTATTTATTTATTTATTTATGAGAGAGACAGAGATAGCGAGTCCCTACATGGGACTCCATCTCAGGACCTTGGGATGGTGACCTGAGCCAAAGGCAGACATCTAACTGACTGAGCCACCCAGGTGCCCCCAGATGTAGAATTTAAATCACATGCAAATGAGATAAAGTTGGTGGTGCATAAATAGGCAGGGAAGAGAGGCAAGGCGACCCAGCACCAATGGGGTAGGTAATCTCAGCCTTGTTGAGGTTTTCTTGTAGCCACATCATTTCAAAGCTCAGAAGTCACCTTTGCTCAGTGTGTTTTACAGGCCGAAAATCCAAGATGCAGAGAAATTAGGACCTGCTTATAGGAACTGAATGATCTAAGTGCTCAGTCCCCTCAGAGGATTTTCATTACTGCACATTACCTCTGGTTTGTCTCCTCTTATAAACAGGGATGTGCATGCCTACTCAGCCCTCTGAAGATCCATTGCCTATTTATGAGCTTGAGTAGAAAGGAGCTGAGTCTGCTGAGACTTGAAATTATGAGTTGGTCTCAAGAAAAATGGTTTTCATTTCAATTAACCCAGGCATCTGCACTGCTCAGGTCCTAATAGCCAAATGTAAGGAATGGCATTTGGAAGAAATTAATTTACTTTTGTAGTTTAGCGAGGGGGTCACACAGGTCACTCTCAGGACCTTGCCAACACCAGAGCAGCCACTGATGGAGATCCTAACTGGGTGTGACAGGTCTGAAAGTCATGCTTCCAGGTTGCTTGAGGGACACACTTCCTGAAAATCACCTCTGATTTAAAACTTTCCCCTGACACAAAGGCGCGGTATCCATAACATCCACCAAAGGAGCTAAAGAAAACATCCACAGGTTATCACGAACATTTCTAGTTGAACTTCCATCAAGTAATTTCTTAAGGACAAAGGAGTGTATGGAAAATAGTGTCAACCAGGGGCCAAGTAGGTTGAGACTCTACTGATGTTTTGGAGTTGGGCATTTCTGTGATGTGAGAACATCACGGAGTTAGGAACCATCACAAACAACCCCTGTCAATTGACTAGGGACAAGAAATAAAAAGGTTTTGAAAGATACAAGTCTAGTAGGGAAGAGGTGCAAAGTCAAGGACCTCAAGCTTTCTACCACTTCCACTCCACCCGCTCTTAGTGACACTGCAGTGGTCACACTTACCCCATGGTGATGCTATTCCCTTTTCTTCATGGAAGTTGGGGAGGGTGAGGAGAGATTTTTTTTTTTAACATCCTTCTTTAGACTAAAACACCCTAAAGTTTTTCAAAAATATCACTGTTTTTTTAAAAATAGATTTTTATCCCAAGAAAGCAGAAAAGCATATGAACATGAAATGGATGTTTCCAAAAGTAATCTTTAGAAAACGAAAATATTCCCCTAGAATAGCTACTAGGAACAACAGGTTTTGTCCTCATTTCTCTGAGTCCTGTGTGTCCCATTTGGTCTGGAACATTTTTTTACTCCTTAGAAACTGGTTGGCTTAAGCTTCTTGCTCTGATTAAAGTTTCATGTTGACTGGCATTTTGTTGTTGTTGTTGTGGTTCAAATATATGTGGGCCTCAGTGTGTATCATCTGAAGACAAGATTATGATTTAGAGGGAGAATCTTGTTCCATGTGTATTCACACAGCATATAGGATTAATATATTTTGTGCCCAACAAAGGCGCAAACTCTTCCTATTTTTCCTCTCACTCTCCTGCTCTCTGGATTATTCTTCAAATAAACCTGTGTACTCCTTCTGGGAAATTTCTATCAAGAGTCTAAAGGAGGGCAACCCGGGTGGCTCAGCGGTTTAGAGCCTGACATTGGCCCAGAGCCTGATCCTGGAGACCTGGGATCCAGTCCCACGTCGGGCTCCCTGCATGGAGCCTGCTTCTCCCCCTGCCTGTGTCTCAGCCTCTCCCTCTCTCTCTCTGTGTGTCTCTCAGGAATAAATAAATAAAATATTTTTTTAAAAAAAAAGAGTCTAAAGGAACCTGGTAACCGCTGCAGTGGAATAAAGTATTATTTCCCAAAATACGTTTCATGGAACACTGATCCCCTGTGAACTGGTATTTCATGTTCCACCTGATAACACCTTCTAGGACCCATGTTCTTAGGGAAGTAATTTGGGAAATATTGGAGTGATGCAATGTTCTGAAGAAACACACAGGTAGCATTGACAAATGTTGCCTTGGAATATTGGAGGTTTCCCAAAAGAGGCGACACTTGATCCTTTTTTGATCCTTTTTTTTTTTTAAGATTTATTTATTTATTTATTTATTTATTTATTATAGACATAGAGAGAGAGAGAGAGGCAGAGACACAGGAGGAGGGAGAAGCAGGCTCCATGCCGGGAGCCCGACGTGGGACTCGATCCCAGGACTCCAGGATTGTGCCCTGGGCCAAAGGCAGGCGCTAAATCGCTGAGCCACCCAGGGATATCTGTGACACTTGATCCTGATCCTGAAGACTTGGTAAGAACTCAACTAGGAGCTCAACTAGGGGAAGAGGCTAAGGCATACTAGACTAGATTATGTTGAAGAATGGACAACTCAAAGAACTTGGTATGTTTGGGACTTTGGAATCTCCATAATGGAAGGTACCCATGAGTGAGGGCTGGAGAGAAGTGAGGAGGGGTTTGGACCAGAGCTTGAAATGTCTTCAATACCGTGCTGGATTTCTTCTGTTTGTCTCTCCAGGTAGCTCTTTACCCTTGTCCACCATGTTCTTGGAAGGTCATTAGTGGGTCTTTTTGCCCTTCATCTTCTTATTGGATTCCCCCAGCACAGAACTCTGGCAGGAAACTGAAAGAAGGGAGAAGAGTGAGGTCAAAGCATTTGCTTTGTTGGCTCCTTCCACAAGAAGTCATCTGGGATTGGCTGCTTCCCCCAGCTGAGGGTCATTGGGACTCTAAACCTGGCCAAGTCAACTTGTCCTTTAAGGATCAGGTAACTTTTGCCTTTTCTCATCCCAGACCTCGTTATTGGATATATTAATAAAGAAGCATATAGGGGATCCCTGGATGGCTCAGTGGTTTGGCACCTGCCTTTGGTCCAGGGCGCGATCCTGGAGTCCTGGGATCGAGTCCCACGTCAGGCTCCCGGCATGGAGCCCGCTTCTCCCTCCTCCTGTGTCTCTGCCTCTCTCTCAATCTCTGTGTCTATCATGAATAAATAAATAAATAAATCTTTAAAAAAATAAAGAAGCATATATGTCATATAAGACAATTTTGTTTTCTAAGGACTTGGATAGCCATATTTTGATATAATTTATTTTTTTAATAATCCTATGTGTTTCAAGTTATACATTTAAACATACAAGTCTAGGGGCATCTGGGTGGCTCGGTTGGTTGAGCATCTGACTCTTGATTTCGGCTCAGGTCATGATTTCAGGGTCGTGAGATCGAGCTCCATGTGGAGCACTGAGTCAGGCTCTCCTCTCGGTGGGGAGTCTGCTTGAGATTCTCTCTCTTCCCCTTCCTCTGCCCTTTTCCCACTCATGCTCTCTCTCCCTCTCTGTGTCTCTAAAATAAATAATAAATTTAAAAATAAACATACAAGTCTATAGGCTTTAACCAATTTCCAAAAGGTTTCATAGCACACAAATTATTAAGAATCTCTATTCATTCATTAACAGTCATTCAAGAAAATACAGCAATGGCTGGGTCTCAGAGATGTATCTCTCCAGAAAACAACAACAACAAAAATAACCCCACAGGTTACTTTACAGAAGTCCTGGATAATTTCTTTTTCATAATTTTTCTGGACTAAATTCTTGGCATTTGGTGTGTTGACTCGACTTAAATGATCATAAATATTTGATCTGATTCTGTTTTTTTTTCTCGAATTCTTTGTGTTTCGTAAATGAATATCCAATTTAACATTTGACTTTCAGCGTGAAGAGCAAAACTTGTCATCATTGGCCTTATTTTAATTTTTATTATGTAAACCTCTCAGAAGTAACTCACAACTCACTGTCTCATAACTCACTTCTGAAACATCCAATGAGAAACTGCCAAGTTCTTCACGGTTGTTTGTTTTGGTCCCAATACGCTGTCCATGCCCTGGTTGAGTATCTCGCCAAATTTCCTCCAATTTATTGCAAAACCCATTGGCAAAACAATGAGGAAACATGTTTGGGGCCAGTTTTAGGCAACTGATGGTGCCGTCTTCCCTCACCCCCACTTCCCACTAATCCGTCAAGTTTCTTCCAGATCTAGCCATTCTTCATGGGATTGTAACATCTTGGCATGACTCCAAATATGAAAGAAACACCGTCTTTCTACCCTCACCCTGTTTGTCCCCTCCCCTCTTTTCCCTACCCTTTCCTCAATAGAGACACCCCTCAACGCTTAACATCTCCCAGCAGGGAGGATGGTCAACCTGGCATTGCAATATCCAGAAAAAATCTTAAGTTGAAAACAGGTGATTGTGCTCTTATCAATAAAGGAAATTGTAGATCTCAACCTCTTCCTGTCAAGGTGTGAGTTTTTCACAAAGCAGCAAATCTGGAATGTTTCCTGTGTGGTTGATGTAGGTGGGAGGAGCTGTCTTGTAGAGACTATTGAGACCAAAACCAGTGTCTTTACAGCCCGTTGATATTAAAAGTAGTTTTGAGCAGATGATGGTGTCTTTCTAACATAAACCTTGAAGCTCCTTCACATGGACTCTTTATAGCTCTGCTGTATTTGTAAAATTGAACTCCCACTTAGGGTCTGAAAACTAGAAGCTAAAAAAGGTTATGTGACTTGTTTAAGATTATTCAGGCAATTAGTATCCAATCCATAGTGAAAATATTTTCTCTATTAGACTCTGCTGCCATTTTGTGTTTAAGACTATGTTGGGTTGGGGCACCCGGCTGATTTAGTGGTTGAGCATCTGCCTTTGGCTTGGGTCGTGATCCCGGGGTTCTGGGATTTAGTCCTGCATCAGGCTCCCTAGTAGGACACTGCTTCCCCCTCTGCCTATGTCTCTGCTTCTCTCTCTCTGGGTCTCTCATGAATAAATAAAATCTTAAAAAAAAAATGTTGATTCTCAGATTTCTCCCCGGGCAACAGGCATAAAGAATCTTGGGATATTGTATTTGTTAAGAATAGGGTAGGAAAACAGAAGCCACATGCGGAATTTCAACAAATAGGAAAACACAAGATGACAATAGGGTTGTGGAGCCTAAGAAGAGCTCAGAGGGAGGGCCCAGAGGAACTGGGGCTTAAACTCCTGAGACGGAAGTTCTGTATGGCTGCTGATGGCATCTGAGGAGCTTGGAGGAAAGGCCTGTGGGGTAGTACTTCAGACTCCTGAGGAAAGAGTAGTGCTGCCCTGCTGAAGTTTGTCTCTCTGGAAGAGCTCCTTAGACTGACTCTGGGAGGTGGAGCCTGCATCAATGGCTGGTGTGAAGTGGCGTCGGCAGGAATAGCAGGTGGAAAGGGTGAGAGCAATGCATTGTCCATTCTCCTGCCCTCAATCTCTCTCCAGTGTCCCTACTGACAGAACCTATTAACAGGCAGCTAGCAAAGACGAAATATCCTTCGCAGAGTTCCTTTAGCATCAGAAGCAGAGTATAGTTTTAGAGCTAGGGGACAATGGCTTACTACCTCGCACAGGTATGTAGGACACTTTCAGAATACCAGAGGATGCATCTGTCACCAGTAGGGACATTTGGTATCAGGAAGAGGCTGACTTAATGGGAAGTCTCCCGGTCATGTAGGTATGGCCTAGAGCCGGCATGTGAGTCACTGGGACCTCACAACTCCTGGGCCCTCTCTCTTGTTTGCACAGTCCTGTTGCTTGGGGCGGAGAGAGTGGGGTTGGTGTGGGAAGAGCGAGACTGCGGCATGCCAAGCTGTGGGCGGTGGTGCCAGTGTCCCTTGTCCAGCCATCCAGGTACTAGAAACTCCACCACAGTCAGAACTGGGCTTCCTGGGCTGAGCTGCCTTCTGGGGTCTGGCAGAGAAGAAACTAACAGACTATCTGAAGGGCCACGCCAACATCATTTTCATGAGAAATCGGTGTATTGGTCTAGAGAGGCATCTGCACCTGCTTGTGGTTCAGGTTTCTGGAATTCTAAGGAGTAGAGAGAAACTTGGTAATATAAATCTACAGATTCTTGTGCTTATCAAATAATCCTGAAATGTCTAGTAGATGCTGCCCCAACATGCTAGATAAATTAGATAAAGATGAACCTGCTTTTAAGGGAGTTCCAAGATTAACTCTTTGTGTTAATCTAGTTATTTTATTTTATTATTATTTTTTTTTCTGGCAGAGTGGGAACAGAGTTGAGGCAAGGTAACTTAATGATGGCACATCGGAGAGCGCTTTAGGGAGAAGATAGGACCTGGGTCTTGACCCAAGAATGGACACTCGGTGGGAGGGCAAGGGAGAAAGAAGAAGCACCATGAACAGAGGCCCAGAAGTGTAGAACAGTCTGATGCACATGAGGAAGTGGGAGGGATGATAGCATGAGAAGCTCAGAGTCTCCACTAACGCAGCAACTTCAACCTCTTTCTCTGCTCAAACATGCCACCAGCTAGCAGCCTGACTGGTTTGGGCTTCACCTTCTGCTCACCTCTGATGAGAGCAATAATCATCACTATCCCAGAGAGCGACCAAAGAAAGAGAAAACACAGCCGATTTGGAAGATACATCATGGGGGTAATTAACTCTTGGATACTTGAGAGAGGGCAGCCACGGGGAGAACCTTGATTTACTTATGGAGACCGATCCCAATGCCTTTGGCATCTGCCTTTCTCTAGAACCAGTCCATTTTTCCATGTGGCTTTCCAAGATAAAAAGGACATTTCGGGACCTTTGTGTCCAGGGCATTTTGGGGGTTCTTCACATTTTAGAGAGGAAGGATCCACAACATCTGGGTGTGCACGTCCCTCTGAATGAGCTGGCCACTGGAATCTGTCACTTCCTGGAAGCAGTCCTGATTTAAACTAACAGTAGCCTCCTCTCAGCCTCCCTCCTCCACACAACCTTTGGCTTCCATCTGACCAGCCTTGACACCCAGTGTCTAAACACTGATAAAATTGATTCCACTAAGTGTGGGAAAGTCCTAGAGCATCGATTATTTCCGCCTCTTCACCCCCCATGCCCTGGTATTAGCACTCTCCCAGAAAGTACCTTGCTTGTTTGGTTGGAGGAGGTCAAAGCCCTCGTGAAGAATGAGTGGAATTCCACAGGACCAGGCCAGTCTTGATAAATGACAGCAGGGGATGGTATGGGGAGGGGAAAGGATCTGGAAGTGGGGAGATCTGATTGGCTGGATAGTAGTCAACTGCGGCTTTCACTTGTCCCACCAGTCTGTCTGGTACTCTTAGAGTGACCGAAGCCTTGCCATTATAAATACTTGAAGTTAAAAAAACAAGGATCTATGGAATATGTTTCCTCTTGTCAAGTTAAAATACTTTAAAAATATCTTCGAGAGTGTTATTGTTATACCTCAGAAAACTAGAACCACACAAACAGGATTGGTTGTCATTGCTTTGGGGCTTCTTTTTATTTTGACACTATTTTTTCCTTCTTGCAGTGAAGCTGATCAGTCCATTTTTGGCTGTGAGTATCCTATTGTCCTCTGTCCTGGGCTCTGCCATTAAGTAGCTCATGAGCTTCCCCCTCAACTTGCTGTCAAACGAGGGTTTGGTTGGTGGTCATTTGTGCTCCTTCCAGCTTTGACTTTTATGGCCTCTAAGGACCAGGTACCTTGCTGAGTCTGCAGAATAGACCTAGACAGGTTCTAACTTTAGATGAGCCTTCTGCAAAGTGGTACCAGGATGAGACCAGAGAGTCCTCACGCGGTCTTTTATATCTCCTCAAACACGGCCAGGGATCACAGTGGCAACATACCATGGAGAACCATGGAGAGGTTTTTGGTTACTCTGCCATGGGTAGGCTAAGATGTTCCCTGTGAAGAAGATAACTGCCCATACTATCAGGCAGTTAGACACAGAGATGATGCCTTGGTTACTAATGTTATTCAGATCTCCTAGTTAGGATCACAGGTGCAGAGAGCTCCTGAGGTTTTGGCCAGTGGTCTTCCTTAAAGACCTCTCCCAGTCATGAGAAATGACTTTTTATTATTTCAGCCGCTGCATAGACCAAGAAGGGGCATACATTTCTGTTGGCTCTGGGTTTAAAATCAATGAGGGACTCTGGTATATAAGATTAAATAGGATAGGATTGTAGATATATATATATATATATAAAACTTACAACCAACAAGCTGAGTGGCTGTGGAGTAAAAGGAAGCACCTCTTTTTATCAAAGCTGACTTCAAAAAGATGTCTGTTCCCCATTTTCTGGTCAATCCCATCTCTCTTCACAAATGTGGAAAGAGAGAAGGAGGCCACTGAGAGGCTCCCCAAAGATATGATAACTAGGTGAGGAGACCCTAGAACAGAAGGAGCCCTGATGACCACTTCATCCGTCCCTCTGCTTGGAAGCTCCAAAACTGGGGTCATCCAAGATGCAACTATGAATTATGCAATTTTCAATGTTACTGTCCATAATCTACTCCCCTCCACAATTCACATTCCTGTTGGTGCCTTCTTTTCTTCTGGACACTTCCCCCTCTTCCCTGAGCAAAATTCTGGCTACGTTGGATCCTCACGTCTATGGGAGAATGCAATCTAATTGCTTATTCATGACCAATGTCAACAACTCCTTGTGCTATCATTAGCAACTCTACTAACATTTTTATTTATTTATTTTTAAAGATTTTATTTATTCATGAGAGGCACAGAGAGAGGCAGAGACACAGGAAGAGGGAGAAGCAAGCTCCATGCAAAGAGCCCGATGTGGAACTCGATCCCAGGATTCCAGGATCACACCCTGGGCCAATGTCAGGCGCTAAACCACTGAGCCATGAGGGATCCCCACTACTAACATTTTTAAATGGAGTTCTTGAGGAAAAAAATAATGCTTAGTCCACTTTTCCAATGGTGGAGCACTAGGTGTGATATCACCTGTAGGAAGAAAATGTTTTTGACTATGGGCATCTCTCATCAGTCTTCAAGCTGTTGTGCATAGGCAATCATCTACTCAATAGCCAACTTCTTGCTGATAATATTCTGAACAACCTATTATACATATTATATAATATTATATATCTTTCTTGGAAACACTCCTGAATATTTAGCAAAATGGAATACTCTAGATAACATCATTATATGTGCTTCACTTCAAACTCTTGAGTATAATGAAAAAGTAACCCATCTGAATTATCTCAGAATATTCATGATTTATAGCTGCTAAACTGCAAACCAGTTAAGTCCCTGGCATTAAACATGATTTACTTTTAGGCGTGCCTTATTAGCACTTCTAGAGTCCCAGACCACAGATGAGGCATGGGTGAGCTGTTCCTCTGGCTCCTGAATTTAACAGAAGGAAAGAAGGTGGCACCTTCCTGATCAGGGAAAGAAGAGTCGAATGAAGCTAGAGAGCCTACCCACCTCCGCCTTTCCCTCTAATTTCTTAAGGATAAGGCTGGGCCTGGGCTTCTCAGTGATGAACCACAGTCTGTTTTCATCTCCTCAGGCTTCCACACACCTTTTATGACTCTGTTTTAGAGAAAGAAAGCCGCCCTTCAAAGGCTTGGCTCTACCAAATTTTCCTACCATATGTTCTTATTAAAATGTTTATGACACTCTTTATCTTAGGATTATGGATGTGAGGACTGCCATCAATTCACAAAACACACTGCAAACTATAACTTACCACCAAGGTTTTTTTTTTTTTTTTTTTAATATGGGAGTAACACATATATAATTTTAATCATTTTTAAAGCCAGTCCCAAAGTATTCTCAATATCAAAGAATGTTAGCAGGTCCCTGCCCTTTTCAGGCTGGGAAAACTCGGAGTATATATTGGTTGATGCTGGGGGTTACACTCCTAGTGATATTGTTTGTCATAAGAACATACTGAGTATATTCTAAGGCTGATAGCAGCAGAGTAGTTACTGACACCACTTAGATATTTTTCAATTGTCTGTCATCTGTCATTATTAGACAAATATGGCCTCTATGATTCCTTTGATATTGGTATTTTAGCCAAGCAGTAATGAGTGGTGTGCTCATATATTAGCATTGAAAACACACGGTAAATACGCTATTTCCATTAAATATTTGGACTGATTATTGAAGATATTCCACTCGTACCTTGGAATATTTCCAAATAATTTTGGAAAACATTAGAAATTCCGGTCATGATCCCACCACCCATTTATAACTGAGCTTTTTGATATACATGTGGATACATTAGCATTTAACTGTATCACATACATGCACACTTACAAAGGAGTAAATTATAGACGTATTTTGGTAATTCTGTTACATATATGATTTTCTATACTTTGATTCATTTTTATACCCTGAGTGTTATCTCCATCAGTGCAGAATTCTTTATATAAACGGTTTTTAAGGGTCTGGTGGTAAAACATTATGTGGGTACAGCATAATGGTACTCATAGCAGTTACACAAGAAAACTGGTTTCAATTTTTCACTCTTACAGACAATGCTACGATGAGCATCGTTGTCCCAATCCTCTAGACTTTGTGAGGATGAAATGAGATGATCTATGTAAAATTTCTAATAAAATAGTGGTAAACATTCAAAACATTATTCTTTCCACCAGTGTCTCCCTGACATCTACTTTTCTGTTTCTCCATCTTTAATGCATTTCTTCCCCCCGAAGAATAAGGCCCTAGAATTGTAGCTATTTGGTTCAAGTATTACACATTTTTTAAGATCTCAATATGGATCATTAAGTTACTTTGCAGAAAATTTATACCAATTTTTCATCCACATTCAGTGTTGTTATTTGAATCCAGTTTCTGATTGGTTTGTGCAACTTCATTATACTCCTCTCGAGGCTCAGGTCATGTTAAAATACAAGAGGGTGGGGAGCAGGACATGCTCTGGAGTCAATTATCACTGACCAGGAAGGCGTGTGAGCACATTGCCATGTCAAATCCTTGCCCACTTCTAGCTTTATCCAGTTAAAACCACCAGAGGATCAGCCCGGCTGGTTCCTGAACCAATCTTGATAAGCTAGAGGTAATTTAGAAGTTCCATCTACTCTAGGGGTCAAGAATTAGGTTCATTGTGTGTGGTGAGACCCAAACACCTTCCTGTCCACCAAACCCATTTTATTCCCCTTACTTATTCGGTCCCTAAAATTGAACCTTTGCTCCCCAAATTCCTGACTTATACTTCACTCCTTCCTTATAATGGAAACCCTGTCCTAAACCCTAGTCTACTTGGCTGGGGGCTTGAGCCACTGTCTGGTTCCTGCCAATCCCTTACCCCTAGGGAAATGCAGTCTGTTTCCAACTGCATGGGCCACGTGGAAACACCCTGCTGTCATTCTGTCACATTGACTTAAAAATGTTTGCTCCTCTCTTCCACCTACTAGGGCCAACCTCCTGGAGCAATTGCTGTCTTCCAGATCAAGATAAAATTTTCCATTCCTTTCTGGAGTTTTGATCACCTCTCATCCCAAAGCACTGGCTCCGGGGCTAAGGTGACCCCACCATTCCTAGCATCCTTTTTGCATCATTGGCCAATGCCGCCAAGTTCTGAGCCTGCTCATGGCCAAGCCAGCTCACAAAACAACACCTTCTGATATGCTTCTAGCGATTTCATGGCTATGAGGAGTAGCAGCAGCTGGCAGGAAACATGCTAAATAGACCTGGCTCCTATGGGAATCACAGAGTTAAGCATTCCCACCCGTTAGGCCATCTTTCACATTTGATTGATTTTTTTCGATTGGTTGTTTGCCTGACCTGATCAGAGAGTTTGGGCAGCAGTTTCTGTTGACACTTTATTTCACTTTGGGTAAAGTTTAAACATGACTTATCGCAACCCTGACACATCTAGAAGGCCATGTTTTGCCCCCCTACCTCTTTCAGTTATGAGAACATAGGGTATCAAGTCATTTTTTTTTATACATAGGAAGCAAGTTCATTGCTTTGGATCTTTTTGGAGAAAAGTCTTAGAAATTCCAGACTGTTAGACTATTAGACTATTCTTCTCTTTTGCTCTAGAGTTTAAAACTTTCATATAGAAGTCAAAACCCTCCATTTCTTGGAGAAATGGCGCTATGAGGTCGCAAGTCCCAGGACCAAGACTTCTATGTGTCTCTTTTTTTCTTTCCAGGGAACTGGCTAAACGTCTGGAGCTGAAGTTGTAAGGATCATAGTATCCCTGAGTCTCAAGTCTAGACTGATAAAAGTTTTTAAAGGTTCTCTGGTTCAACCTTTTGCTTAATGTGGAAATGCACTCTACAATATTCCTGCATGGGAATCACAGGTCTCTGTCCTTGTCTGGCATTCTCCATTTGGGGCTTATTCTCATAATAAAAACATCTTTCTTGTACTAACTGGGAAACTACCTCCAATTTTCATTCACTCCATATTTGCTCAGTACCTACAATGTGCCAGGTATGCTGCTCAGCCCATGGAATAGAAAGCTGAGTAAAGTCCGGGATTTGCCTTGAAGGGGTTCAGAATGGAGCAATGAAAATGATCACAGAGTATGATGCCCAAAGTTCATGGGAGCAAAGGTGGAAGAGCACTTAGTTCTGCTAGCGGGGTGGAAGGTGATGATGTGACCTCAGAACAGAGCCTTGAGGGTGCATTGAGTAGTAAGGAAAAGACAATCATCACTCTCCCAGCTAGAATCGTCCATCCATATCTCCTGCTTTCTGTTACAGGTGTGTTATGGGATGTATGATTCTGGAAAGCTGGCCTGGAGCGAGATTGATGTGGACCTTGGATTCTCTGCCAGGGGTTTTGAACTTTTTGCTGCTGAGAAGAGGAGCCATTAAAGTGAGGAATGTTTGGGCGTCAGCAGTATAACTTCTGACTGAACGGGAGAGCCAAGAGTTTGGGGCTGAGGCAGCGCTGAATTCAATAAATATTTGGAGGCTGGGTCACAGAACTTAGCGACCATTGTAGCTGGAGGGTGACAGAGAACGTTGTCCCGAATTCTGCAGCACCCTGAACACAGTTCTGCTTCCCTAGGAGTCTTCCCTTCTCCAGCACTCCATTGGTTTACCACATACCGCATGCTTTCTGGAAACTTTAACATCCTCGTCACCTCTTCAAACACAGAGGTTTGCTGGGGCCCCTCTTAAATGTGGTCCCCTGAGTCAAACACATACACCCAAAGATAGCCCACCAGGGGAGAATATAGTACCTTTTTAAGCAAACAGGATTCTTCCCTTGTTAATTCCACATTCTGTCCTCACCTCCCCTCATGCTTGGGAGAGCACCCCTCCCCTCGCTAAGTCTCTGTCTGTTCATCAACATGATCTATTAAATAGGGCACATCACCACTTAAGGGAAAAGTGGATAAAAATAATTTTTCAACATTCACTTGTTCATTCTGTAAGATTTTCTATATTTATAAGCATTTCTGGTAAATATAAGCATTGCAATAAATACCTACTATGTGCTAGGCACCCCCATTGGGCCCATGGGATATCGTGATGGAAAAATATCAGAATTTGCCTTTAATGAGTTCGGTCTAAATATCAAAAAAAGATGTCTAAAGCAAGTTTTCTACTAACAAGTAGCTTACAGTCTCAAAGGCAAGAAACGACAGTCATCCATACTTTCATTCATGTTGTACTAATAGGTGGCGTGCAGTGGATGCTTCTTCTGGGCAGGTGTCCTTCCAGGGGTTGACATGAATTAGCTCACTTAGTTCTCATAAAACACTAGGAGGCAGGTAGATATGCTTACTCACCTTCCTATTTTATAGAGGAGGAAACTGAAGCATGGCCATTCGAAGTCACCCAACTAAGTGGACTCAGAAGGCAAACATAAGAATTTTGCTTTCCAACTCTGCATCCTTTACCAGTAGCTTGCATAATCTCTTGCAAATAAGGCTAAAAGAGAAAAATGCCATGAAAGAGAAAGAGTAGACTTTTCCTGTGCCTGGAAAGAGCAGTCCGTTTTGATCCCCTTGTAAATGATTCATCCCTGGTGTGGGCTTCTTGTGGGCTAGTTTCTGCGTGTGGGTGAGGAGGGCATCACTGCTTTCCCTTATGCATCTATCTGCTGCCACCTGTATTTACAGCGGGAGAGCTCACACCCCACTGAACGGTGGTGTTAAAGTGATAATGTTTTATGCTTTGGCTTTCAGCAGGTGACAATAAAAAAAATCAATGGTTTATAATTACAGGTCCTTGAAGTTTAGTGTTGCCGCAGACTGTAATGAAAATTCATTTGTAGTATGACAACCACAGATTAGCAATTTCTCTCTCCCCAAATAGCAGGGTGGTTTCTTATGTTGCTGGTTTGCTACCTCTTACAGAAGGGATTGGATCATGTGCCAGGTTGTCCCAATGAATAATTGCCTGGTTTTATTATATGGGATAAATCAATCACATAGACTTTGTGCGTTGGCTTAATGAGGTTAGATCAGCAAGCACCGAGCTTGGGAAACAGTTGTTGTCAAGAGCCTCTGAGCACTAACAGACGGCCCTGGAAGGGCTGAATTTGGGGTGAATACTCAACAGTTGGCCTGAAGGTGCATGGTACGAATCTGAGGTTTTGTTTGGGAGTTGCCTTTTAAGAGGGCAGGGGTTCTAAAATACATCGAACCTGCAGAAAGCATTTGTACATTAGTAGATCAGTAACTAAAAAAGCAAAACAAAATAAAAACAAAAATAAATTTAAAAAACAGCCTCTGCCCCCATGCACCCCTAACTGGTAGCTCTTGTCACTTCCTCACACAGTGATGGCTTTATTTGGGGAGCGGGGATAGAAGGAGAATGGATTATAAAACACCACAATGGCTTTCCAGGGGGAAGCATGTTGCTTCTCTCCGGCTAACACGGGTTGGGGAGGGGGTGGTGTAAGGAGTTGGTCAGTAACCCTTTGGATTTCCAAGCTCCCAGATGTTGCAAGAGCCCAGATGCTTGCATTGTTTGAGCTAGGGTCATGAGGGTGGAAAGGCGTTGCAATTTCCTTCTGCCCTTTGTACACCGGCTGATCTCTAGGTGAGATTCCTCTGAACACCTCTTGGGTATTTGCCAACAGGGACAAATTGAAGATCATTAAGAACTTCTTCTCCCTCCGATGAGTCCTTCTGCCTCAATGTGCCATGAGGCTATCGTATTTGCCTCCCTCTGTGTGCACAGTTGATGAGCATATCACACAGTAGAGGCTAAAGTGGCCACAAGAGGCTGCGTTGAGGTTGCTGGAGAAGAGAGAAGCACACGGCCAGAGAGAAGGTTCATGGGATGTCGACTATTTAGATGCCTGAATTCAGAGTTAGCCATGTCTTGGCTCTTGGCAATTCCTAAGGAAATTCTGGATGACGACCCTTGGAAGACTTTCTGGCCCAGGTAATGCATTTCATGTTCTCCTTCATGTTTCTTCTTTGCCCTTCTCATGAGTAGACTTAGATTTATACACACACACAAAAAAGTTTCAGTTCTCAGCTCAGAAGATAGAAATTTCTTGACGTCTGAGCAGAAGGGGGATCACTGAGACTCAAGAAAGCACTTCATGACCCGGGTCATGATGGTGTATTGATCAGCGCTGGCTGTTTTCTATCAGTCAGGGTGGCATGGGTGGTAACAAACAGCCCCCAGATATTTTTTTAACCCTTTTGTGTAAAATAAAACACAGATAATGCAACCCCCGAGAAACAGTATTTATCGCCTTATTATAAGGCTAACACCCTTGTAACAGGTACTCAAGTTTGGAAATGGAGCTCAGATGCCCTGTCCCTTGGCTCCCTCCCAAACTAACCATCTTCTTCACATTTCTGTAAAAAGCCCCAAATCGTAATGGGTGAAAACAATTAGAGTTTATTGTTTACTCATGCTACATATCTATTGCCAGAAGCTGAGAGCGTTGCTCCCTTGTCATTGTATCCATATTCTGGGACCCACATTGACAGAACTCTCCAGAACATTGCCAGTAAGCACAGCAGAGGGAACAGTGCCTTCTGGGGAGACACACGTTGGCCCAGCCCTGAGAGTGAGAAACATGACTTTTGTTCACAACTCTTTGGCCAGAGCTGGTCCTGAGGCTCCCAGGAAATGTAATCCCAACATGGAGCTGCTTGGAGAGGGCTGGGGTGGGGGGTGGTGGTGGGGGGAGTGGTGGGGGTGGGAGCGGAGGGGGGGTGGGAAGTAGGGGTGGGGGGGAGTTCTTGGCAAACAGCACAAAAAAGTCTACCACAGATGTGGATTCAGACTCTGGGTTCAAACGTTGGTTCTACTGGTGGCTAAGTTGAGTGTTCTGGACAAGTAACTTTTTAAAAACTGTTAACCTCATTTATAAAATTTATAGAGTTCTGAGAAGTAATGCTTTACAGCCTTAGGACAGTGCCTGGCAATTGTAATCTTTCCCGAGGGCTTACTATGAGGACTGTCTAAACATCCCCTATTCAGGTAGATGTTCAAGATTGGGAGCGACTTCTTCCAACCGCTGTCTGAGACAGGGTGGGGGAGTGGATCGGATGACTCGAGTGGTCTGAGTTGCTCTAACGCCGCGTGTAAACACAAAGCAACAGAGCTGGGCCCATTTTGGGAAGCACCTTGGAGGCTTTCTGTTTCCTACCCCAGACCTATCAGTTTGAGGAGGGGGCGGAGGGAGAGACAAGACTTCCTCATTGCTAGATCCCTTTGGGGTTTCCAGTGTGTTGTTATTGCTTCAGGATGTTGGTCTTTCTTTCTACCCTCTTTTGGATGACAAGAAAGTGATTCACGTCCAGGGGAGGGATCCCATCCCCTCTCTCACTGACAGCGAAACTGTCAAAAAGCCCATCCCTATAAACACTAACCTGGCAAAGGAGACCAAGCCTCCATATGGAAAGTCGAAGTAAGGGATCTGGCAGGGAGTCGCAAAGATGGTTTGAATCAGAGGCAGAGACAGCCCATGGATACTGGGGTGGGGGCTTGGGGCCGTCTGCGCCCTCGTGCCAAGATGACTGGGAAGCTGGGCCAGTGAGTTTCCATCCGTTGGGGAAGGCAGGCCCTGTCTGCACTGGAAGCCAGATCATGGCAGGTCTCTGGTTTAAATTCGGCTCATCGGAGGGTCCTCCGAACTAATTGGGAAGGAGTCAGGCTGTGTTTTCTTTCCCGCTTAATAACAAGGGGGAATTGCTTACAGCTCTGGACTTTATTAGGGGGGAATTTGACATTGTTTTGTTGGACAGAGGTTTCGTCCAGGGAGCTAATCTCTCACACCTGTTTGGCTTTGTTCAGGAGCCAAGGGGTCCTGGCCTGTTCGCTATTGGTTGCTGCATAGACGGATGTAAGGGGAAGAAGGGAAGGGACCAGAAAGAGAGGATGGGGTTTTCTTCCTCACTCCTCACTCCAAAAAAAAAAAAAAAAAAAAAGAAGAAGAAAAGAAAGAAAGAAAGAAATCTAGTGCTGCAGATGATACAAATGCCAGCGACAGAGTTAAGAAATATGACATTTGCATGTGGAGTAGGCCCCTCCAACAGCACCAGTGCCCTGAGTATGTCGTAAGCATCGCTGTCTGCACAGCAGTCAGAATTCCTGCCCTTTTGGGAATTCACATACTGGTCATCCCAAGAAAACACAGAACTGCCTCTCCTGATTCCTGGAAGCCGGGTCCCGGGGGGGGACCTCCAGGAACTGCTCTTGGCTCCTTGCCCGCGCATTGTCTTTCACTGGACTACCTTCCACCATTGCAGGCTGCTTCACGAGCCCGGGGAGCCTTGCCCTTTATCCTCTGGGGGAAACTTTATGCTCATCAGCACTGCTAGAGCTGCTGTCAGTGGAACCTGAAGAGAACACGTGTGGGCATATGTGGGAGAAAGGGTGAGCGTAGGGCAAACGGGGCACTCGTGGTTCCTGGCTGCACGCACTCCCTCTTCTTGTTGCAAGAAATGCTGGCGGAGGCGAGTCTGTCCATGCTGGAGCAAGAGGCTGGCTGAATGGCCCGGGGAAAAATAAAAGTGTGCTGACCCTCATGGACAGAAGAGGGGCATTCTGCACAGGGGTCAACAGCTCCATCTCTTGATTGAGGTATCTGGGTTTGAACCTGAGCCAGGTCCAGTTACACGATGCATGGGGCTTTAATGAGACCACGACCTCCATTCTGGCACCTGCTGGGAATCTGGATTGGGCTGTGTGAGAGGCCCCCCTCTGCCCCCCAGATGGGAATGACGGCCTTCCTTGCTGGAGAAATACAGGGCATGCACTTGACCTAGTCTCTCTGTGCACGTGCCACGGTTGCAAAAGTTGATGACCGAACACAAGTTTTCCTTGTCTACCTGCTGCTCTAGGTGGTGGGCAGTGGTCAGGGAGAGGGGTGGCAAGGGGGAAGACAGGCAGACCCAGAGCATCAAGGATGGGAAGCAGGTGGACAAGAACCCATCCCAAGACAGGACCATATGTGAGCAAGCCCCTACACGCGCTCCATCTGACTTTACTTACGGAACACAAATTCAAAGATAGAATTATTAAGAACTTTAAAACAAGCGCCTGTAGGACATTACACTCCGAGCAAGGGCCCTTAGAATCCCCCCGGATGATTGCACTGGTTGCCCACCCGGGAAGCCAGCCCTGCTCTCCGCTTCACCCCTTTGTAAGCCGTAAAAGCTTGGGAATGTTACTTAACCTCTGTAAGCGTGACTTTCTCCATCTACAAAGTCGTGATGATGAAGGTACCCATGTCAAAGGGATGATAAAACATTTCTGGATTTGCCTGCTTGCTTTTCTACGGTACGATATAGGATTGAAACTTTATTTTTGTCCGTCCGGTTCACTGAGGGGCTCCGCTCTCTCCTTCTGCCTTTTTGTGGCCAATGGCAGAAAATTCCGGGGGTATTTAGCCAAGCTTAAGGAGGAGACCCACAATATAGAAGCTGGGGCCCTCTGCCCTCTAGTATACACACACACACACACACACACAGGCACACAGATAGACACACATACACAGACACACATGCACACACATGCACACACACTGCCTTCATCAACATTAGATGCTAATGTGGATTTTTCTTTAGATGCTTCAAGGAGACAAGGGTTCTTTGGTGGTGCTGTAAGGGTCCCCAGGAGCAGACAGGAGCTGTAACTATAGCTGGCCACCCACCTCTCACTATCTCCATTCAACCGCAGAAATTGCTTTTCAGTCTGAACTATATTTTGCTGTTTCATATAGGATTTTGCTTGAAGAAATTAAAAGGGTTTGACTTGTCTAAAAAAAAAAAAAAAAAAAAAAGGGAAAACCAGCATACAAATCAGTAGGGCCTGTGGGCCTGGACTGTGCTATAGCTATTAGTCCACTGAGTTTGATTCTCTGGCAGGGTGGATGCTGACCTGGAGAGGCTACGCATGAGCCAAGCCAGCTGACAGATCAAAACCAGGGCTCTGACATCATAGGTTCCATGCCCAAGGAGTCAGGAAGCGTGATTGAGCTTGGCTATAGGACCTTCCCAAGTGCCTTCTCTTCCCACTGCGTCGCCTCCTTGCCTACACTCAGGTCTAAAAAGGATGGGACTTTCCAGAAGCTCGGCTCCAAAGTGGGTTATTTTGATCCCCTCTTGAGAAACACTGGGCTAGGAGTCAGAAGATCTGTGTTCCACCTTTATGTTAGTCACCCTCAGTTGTGTGAGGACTTTGGTAAAGTAAAGAAGCTTTACAAGCCTCAATATGTTCTTCTGTAAAATGGGATTGCTCTGTCTTGCCTTTATCACAGAGCCCTCATGAAGCTCTTGTGATGGACTTTGTGCAAAAGTCCTTTTGGAAACTGTAAAATACTATCCAGATGTACAGAAATTTTAAGAGTGACTCTTGCCTCCGTTGCCTGTTCTTTGAAGAGCCTTATTCTCGGCAGCTCTGAATAAAGAGTAGGGAAGATAAGAATAGCTCATACTGGGACGACTGGGTGGCTCAGCGGTTGAGCGTCTGCCTTTGGCTCAGGGTGCGATCCTGGAGTGCTGGGATCGAGTCCCACATCGGGCTCCCTGCATGGAACCTGCTTCTCCCTCTGCCTGTGTCTCTGCCTCTCTTTCTCTGTGTCTCTCATGAATAAATAAATACAATCTTAAAAAAAATAAAAAGAATAGTTCATACGGCATCATCTTTCTACCAATAGTCTTCTTTCAGTGTTTTGTGACCTACCTCTATTAAGCCAAAGCCATGCAACGAACCAAACACATATACGTGTTACATGTACCCTTGTGCACGTATGCCTATACATCTATGTAACATTGTCATCCTATAAATCATTCAAATTACCCCCTTTTCTTACAGGCAGTTACGCTATGGGACAGCGGTGTGTTGGTAAATGTTTAACAACCAGCTCTCTGAAGAAAATGTGCTTGTGTTTGTAGGTACACGAGGAGATGAGGAATCTTTCTGACATAAAGGATGTGTTGCACACGATTTGAAAATAATCATAAAATACGGAAAACCATGTACGGCAAATTCCATATAGTTCATTGATTCTTGAAAAACATACCACCGGCTTTTCTTCTCGCAGTTGACGAAACAGCCTATACTCTTTCCATCATGAATGCTGCTTGATTTTTCATTTTTGTTAAGGAATAAGATGAAGGAATGAAGACATTTTGGGGGGCCTCATTCTTAGTCGATGGTATAGGTGATTTTTTCCCCGAATCAGAGAATAGTTTTGAATACTGAAAGAATATTTCATAAGTGTGTGTGTGTGCGTCTCTCTCTCTCTCTCTATTCCTCACAATGTAACCTCTATGGATGCGATAGACTTTAATGTGTGAAATATTTTCTTCATCACTCTCCAGTCTAGACAATTACAAAACCGTAAATCAAATCCTGATTGGTAGCGCTTTTAGATTTCCATGGTGTTAATGTTGCCACCATGGCCAGTTTCAAGCTACAAATGTGACATCACCGAACACAGAGTAGGAAAGAAATGGGCAGTGGCCAGCATCCCACGGTATTTCCACCCTATAGACGCAACAGACGTAAATAACCTCAAGACCATAGATAATAGTGAGACTTTGTTAAATAGTGAGCAAGTGATAGCTTATTTAGCTTGGTTTTTAAATATAATTTATTTAATTGTAAGTTTATAGAATTTCACTTTTAATAGTGGCTGTGTTTAATAACTGGCTCACAAAACTCTTGTAAATGGAACAATCAGCCCCTGTGAGTGGGCATGAGTCGGCTCCAGCATACCACCGCATGTTTGTTTTCTTTTATCCCTTGTGAATCTGCGATTTTTCAACGTTCGAAAAGAGTTATTCAGTACCTATATGTGTTCGATGCTGGGATTTAGGCCTGGGGTACAGGCCCGGTTCTCATGGAGCTTACAGTCTCTTTGAGAACCAGAAAAGTAAAGCTGTGATTGAGAGTTTTCCAAGTGAGGGTTGGGGTTTTGATGACAAGACAGACAAATCCTGTTTGGTCCAAGTGCATAGTTGTCTCACCTTTCTTTCCTGGTTACCTTCTAGGCCTGGCCCTTTCTCTCATTTCTCTCATTTCTCTCAGTGCAGTTTTCTGGCTAAAAATTCTTCCTCTTAATGAAGGACCTTGACCCAGGATCATGGAGCTCGGGGCCACCGGGAGGCCATCCCTAAGTCTGAAGTCATATAACTGGCCTGCCACCCACCCCATTTAGAAGAGAGGTCCTCTAAACACCTGTGATTTGTTTAGAGCGCAGTGAAGTCCACACCCCCGCCACACACACACACACACACACACACACACACACTCCCTGTACCATCAGAACTTATTTGCAAGGCCTCCACCCTCTTCCATGGGCAAGTGCAAATTTTGAGATCCCGAGCAGAAATCAATACAGAAGTAAAAACTTGAAAATGCCCACTTACCCTTTGTTAAGAACAAAATAGGGTTCATGTCGAAAGGGTTTCCTCATTTTGTAGATTCCCTTCAAATCAGGGGCTTTCCAAGCAGTGGCTCTACCTCTGCTTGTGTGACAAGGTGGCAGGGCTCTGAGATTATTGATCGTGTGTTGTCTGGGACTGGATGCCTGTGTGTGTATGCACACATACACTCACACCCCCACACACCCACATCCACCCCCCCCACACACACACACGAAGAGAAAAAAATTCTCCATGTATGAGCAGAGCCCGTTCGTGGGTAAAGGCTAGCAGTGCATTCTCTGTCATTGTTTGCAATAGCTCCCAGAATGGGGTGGAAACTTTAATCATGTCACTGCTTTATTTCCAGCTTCTGTTATCTTTTGAACTCCTCTCAGGTGGGGGGGGGGGGGGGGGAGGGGGATGGGTTCCCCAGCAGCCTGGGCTTTTTCTAAAGAGCCTTTGTCTCCCTGCCCAGGTATTAAGTTGGTGGCGCAACAATCATAGGTACATTTGGTTCACTCCCCGCCCCCTG
This sequence comes from Canis lupus dingo, assembly GCF_003254725.2. NCBI lineage: Eukaryota > Metazoa > Chordata > Mammalia > Carnivora > Canidae > Canis > Canis lupus. Next base: position 8,553,456 of record NC_064251.1, read on the forward strand.
CCCCCCCCACCCCACCAAGGGCCGTCCTGGGTCTGAATGTGGGCCTGTGTTCTCCTGGTCCACCGTCCCCAGCCCTGCATAGAACTGAAAAAGAATGGGCCGCAGGAATGCACCCAGAACAGAGCCAAATTGTTCAAGCTGCGTGAAGAAGAAAGAAAAAACGAGTTGGGGGGGGGGGTGGCGGTGGTGCTGGTTGAGGGAAGAAGAAAAGATTTCCTTGTTGGTTCGATTTCTCTGGAGATATTTGGAGGATAACACAGCAATTTTTTTTTTTTCTTTTAGGAGGGGCACCCGAGAGCAAAAAACGAGAGAGCCGAGTTTTATCGGCCAGGCGGCCCGTGCTTAAAGGTGACATTCGAGAGAACAATCGCTAGGTTGTTTGGTCACCTTTGCTGGTATGAATGAAGCTTAAGAAAAGCTGTCTTTGGATTGCTACTAATAGTCATCTTCATCATGCCTGCTCTCCCTCTCTCTCTCCCTCTCCCTCGCCCTCTCTCTCTCTCTCTCTCTCTTTCTCGGTTCCCTTATGAAATAAAGGCACACAGGTAATAAACAAAGCACTATAAAAGATCAGATTGACGTGTTCTGTGGCTCATTCAATGTCAGGAGCAAGCCTCCTGCGCTCCGCTGCTAGTGCTTGCGGCACCAAAAGCTGGGCCAGGACCGAGGGATGGTGGTGGGATGAGGCTAGACCCCCTTCACCCATCCTGGAACCTTGCTGAATTCATCAGGGCCATGGCCTGGGTCTGCTAACCCACACCTGACGCCCGAGGGACAAAGGACAAGATGGCAGGGTAGAGACCCTTGGATTTGCTCCTTTTGGATTTTTGGATTCGGACCTGACTTTCTTTGTCAATCCTCATGCCCGATCCAGGTGAGTAGCTGCCTGGGTTGAAAAGCTGTTGTTCAGTTGAATCTGACTCCCCCGCCCTCAACTTCGAGGGTGATTCAGTTGTGACTCTTACTTTTTTTCCTCTTTTTTTGTCACGGGTTAGGTCCTAGTGGGGCAATCCCCCAGCAGACCCCTCTCTGGCCACCTGCTGTGTGAGAGGCAGGCCAGACTCCGCAGGGATTGTAGCCACGTGTAGCAATGAGCTGGGTGGGCTCATCTGGTTTGGGAGGACAGTCAACCATGGGTGGATGAAGAGAAGTGTGAGGGGTTCTTCTCCCGACAGGCAAGCTTTCTTGCCATTAGTCTTCTCACTCCTGGCCGGGCCTCTGCCTTCGGCTTTCAGCTTCTCGTAATTCCCCTGTGCTTTCCATTTGCAAGATTCACCATAAATGCACAAGGGACCTGTGGGCCCTGTCTGGTTTCAAAGACAAGAAGCTTAGGTGAGTGAACAGTGGGCACCAGCTGTGAATCTGGTTTCTTCCAGTGAGTTGGTACCCAGAGCTCCTTCTAGAAAGTTCATCCACACGCAGGTGCTGGTGAGCTGGGCTCCTATAGGCTGGGCCCCTGAGCAGACGAGTCACTGAAGGTGAAAGGGGGTACCCCAGGGTTTGGGGGCTCTGCTATTCTTTGCGCTGCTATCTGTTCTTCTTTTCCTGGATCACAAGCACCATTACTGAGAATATAACCTCGTAATCGACCCAAATGAAACTATTTCAATTTTGCAGAGACAGGAATATGAGATTGAAGTGGTGCGTGCGTGTGTTGGTGTGCGGACGAGCACAACTGACTGTGACGTGCATCCTTCAAAGGCCTGCTTTACGAAGCCACGAAAATGCCTGTAGTGCATACAGACAGCGTGATTACATCAGGGACTTAGATCTATGCATCCTAAAGGGAAAATCATCCTAACATCTATGCACTCGCTTCGATCTTCTCATTAGTGAGTAATGCCAAAGAGTGGTTCAGTATATGCAGCTTATAAGATTAGTCAGGTTATACAATATGTTTAGGCTCAGGATTTTTTTAAAGGTTTTATTTATTTTAAAGAATTTTATTCATTATTTGCTATATAGAGAGAAAGAACACAGAGGGAGGAGCAGACTGAGAAGGAGAAGAGGCTCCCCACTGAGCAGGGAGACTGATGCCGGGCTCAATCCCAGGACCCTGGGATCATGACCTGAGCCGAAGGCAGATGCTTAACCAACTAAGCCACCCAGGTGCCCTTTGGCTCAGGATTTTGGATACTTCCCAAACGGCCCACTTATTGTTATTATTAATTTTATTTACTTTTTATTATATTTTATTATTATTATATATTACTATTTATTTTTAGTCCCCATTTTGGGACTCAGCTTTGAAAATGATTCAGCGGGGCTTATCTTCCAATTATTACAAAGGGAGGATTTCTGGAATTTAATGAAAACCTGAAACCTCCCAGATAAGAAAGACGCTGCTTCTGTGTGTGTGTGTGTGTGTGTGTGTGTGTTCATGTATGCGTGAAAACATACACTATGGAAGTTGTATACAAACACTGGTGTAGTGCTGGTTCCATTTAGGTGTGTGTACAGAACTATGAAATAGTCATTGGGGAAAATATTGAGTCGTTGTAACTTGGTTATTTAGACTCAGGCTCTAGATCTTTCAACAGAGTTTTTTTTCCCCGAGAGCGTTCTGGGGCAAAGACGTGGTGTTAATTCGTAGGAACGGGGTTATATGTAATACCTCTTTTATGTATTTCATAGACATGCCCAAAGTTTAACATGTCTTGGTCTGCTCTATAATGAATAATAGATGCTTGAAAGCTTTCCCAATTTGTCATCACATAGAAAATTTCCTCTTTGTTTGCTCAGCGTTGAGACTTTTTTGTCTGTACCTGTGTTTTCCAAATGGCACTGGTTTCTCGGGATGCAACAGGGCTTTGAATAAGGCTGCTCTAAGAGAACCCCACAAAATGCCTGGCCTTCACCGGTGCCTGGAACATAGCAGGGGTTCAGTAATCTCTTGAAGAATAAAGGAATGATTGGATAGTGTCTGGGCGGCCGGCGATGAGTGTTCACCTCTGTATTTATTTACACACATAAGTACTCTCTTGAGTAGAATATTCAGAGTCATTGGACCAGCTGTCTTTGAACTCAGCCAACATATTCTTTTCTTGGTGTCTCATTTACCGTATCTGTAACTTAAATGCAATCCCTCAATTGCTTTGGTGTTAGGTAAATATGTCACCAACCTTCCTGTCCTTAGAATTTTCTTCTTTGTATAGCTCTCATCATTATCCATATTTATTCAAGATATATTATGGATTTGGGGCACCCAGGTGGCTCAGTGGTTGAGCGTCTGCCTTCAGCTCAGGTCGTGGTCTTGGCGTCCTAGGATCGAGTCCTGAATCGGGCTCCCCACACGGATCCTGCTTCTCCCTCTGCTTATGTCTCTCCCTCTCTCTCTGTGTCTCTCATGAACAAATAAATAAAATATTTAAAAAAGGAAAAAAAAGACATATTATGGATTTTATTGCTATATATCATATAGATGTCAATATGGGCTAGCACAAGAGCTCCCTTTCTCTCAGATGAGAGTTTAAAATATGTATGCAGTGTAAGTACGTGTACACCAAGTCCTCAAACAGAATTTAATTTCCTTTCCCAATATATACTCATTACTCCAGGTGGGAGACTAGAGCGGCCAGCAGGATATGGTACAGGGGTCAAATATTGTTATTCACATAAGGTGAAAGAGGGAGAGAGCACATCATTCTGGAGAGTTCTACAAAGAACACTAACCGCAAGTCACAATCTACAGCTGTGTTCTAATAAGCACAATGTTGGGTGAAGCCGTTGCCAATGATGTCTGGCCCTGGACATCTGCCTTCACAGACTTATGGGGGCATGGGGACCCAGGGCTCAGACATGTGCATTATTCACTGTTTCTTTCTCTGCTTATTAGCCTTGTGGGTAAGGGCAGCATTAAGCAATGGCCCAGCAGCCTTCAAGAACAACGCGGCAAAATGCAGGAGAACACACAGTCTTGTGTTTGGGGCTTTAAGAGGCTCTGAGGTGACTTGGTGCTTGGGAGGATTTGAGAACAGATTGGCTTATAGCCATTACTGTTGGCTAATAATTGCACTAATCTTTTAGAGGGAGGTTTTGTGTGTGTGCATGTTCCCCCTTCCCTCCATCCCCAAGTCAGGGAACAATGGGGGACTTGTGTTTCTGGACTATTCCATGGAATAGGTCAGGGAACTTCCACTGCGTGCATAAGATCTGCCATGGATGACCCACAGCATTAGCCCCAAGCTGTCATGAAGGAGCCCGAGACCCAAGCACGACTGCTTGGGCCACATTGCAGGGAAACTTTAGCTGAGCCAATTGAGCAGTAGCTATTTGGGGATTATCAGATCCGGTGCCCTTTGGGGACCTCAGAAGCAAGGTGCAATTCTTGCTGGTAGGGAAAGAAGCGAGGAGGGGTGTGTGTGTGTGCATTTCCGTGCCTGTGTACGCTGCATCCTACTCATTTTTCACACAGCTGAAACTGTTCTGTTGTCTTTAGAACAGATGATATTTAACTCAAACTCAGAGTGGAGGTGTTAAGTGGAGACATCCCCCCAGAATGAACCGTGCGTGTGCGCACACATGTGCGTGTAAGGGGTGGGGGTGGCCAATGCGTCCATCTGCAATGTTAAAGTCAGGTTGTCAGCTCTCTGAGGAGTGAAACTCATCTCCTGCATTGGTCCAGGATGGGGACGTGTCCTCTGATGCAGAAAATGTTGTTTCAATGTTCAGTTGTGATGAGAATTCTCCCATAATTGAGAAAGCAAGGACTTGGTAGATACGTAGGCCCAGAAGGTCAGAGCAAGAATCTCAAGGGTGGTAGGATCCAGAGGGCAGGCTGACTTTGCAGCACATCCATCACCGTGGGTGCTAATTTCCTGCGCCCCCCCCCAGAAGGGAGCACAGGATCACCTCCAACACCCCAGCCTGCCATTTCTGTTTAGTGAATTTCCACGAGTTGGTTGCTCACATGCGAGGCGTTGGGAAAGCAGAGTCCTCGCCAGCATATCAACTGGGGTGAGGGCAGAGCATTTTAATTCCACTCTGCCTCTCAGCCCGGGGTTCCCCTCCTGCCCACTTTGGGGGTATCCTGCGTCTCTCTCCATCTGCTCCCTGTTAAGCGACTCCTGGGTTTTGTAACAAGGAGCCTGCGATGGCTGGTGGATGGAGCACACTGTTCGTGTAACTTGGCAGGAGCTTGCACGCTGGCACCAGAGGGCAGTGAAAAGAAGAGGAGGTTAGCATGTGTCCATGGGACGGGCGGTGGGGGCCGAGGGCTGGGACTGGCCACGGGAGGCCACCGAACCGCCACTGGTGGCTGATGCCCTTGGGAGCTGCTGGTCTGAACTGGATGGAGATCCAAGCAGAGACACAGATTTGTCCCTCTCAGACCCTGGGGAGTTCTCCAGCCTGCGTGTTCCAGCTCCCCATGAACATTTCCAAATTAAAATAAATTAATAAATAAAAATACGTGTGGAAAAGTACAGTAAAAGTGACAGCGCCTCCCCAGGTTCCGACAGTTCTGCTTGACTTCAAGATCAGCCAAATTTCAGCCCCAGATCTGCTGGTTTAATGTGTCACCTTGAGTTATTAACCGTTTCCCTGCCTCTCCGGCTGGGAGGTCTTCTGGCACCTTGCCCCCAGGTGGCTCAGTGACCTGTTCATCCTGACGGGTTTCAGGCTTGACCCGAAGAGCCTGGCTTTCTCTCATGGGGTCAAATCTGAATTCACTTCACTGTCTCCTCCCATTGGTTTTTGCCAGGTGGTGGCTGAAACCGAAGAGCAAAGGCATAGGACAGAATGAATGACTGCAGAGTCAGCTCTTGAATGGCCTAGAGTGTCCCTCAGAGGCCACCCCCTCCCCCTTTTAGAATATTTTTCTTGAGTAAGAATCAAAAGGCAGAGAAAGGCTTATTCCGGAACTGAGAGGATGTAGGATGCAGTCAATTGGGAAGCAGGGGGAGAGCTAATCTCATATATGTTCTTTTCTTTCTTTCTTTCTCTTTCTTTCTTTCTTTCTTTCTTTCTTTCTTTCTTTCTTTCTTTCTTTCTTTCTTTCTTCTTTCTTTCTTTCTTTCTTCTTTTCTCTCCTTTCTTTTTCTTTTCTTTCTTTCTTTTTTTTTAAATTTTATTTAAATTCAATTTGCCAATATATAGGATAACACTCATAGATGTTGTCTGTCAGCAAAATCCGTCTTTGTGGCACAAAGTGACATGGATGTCCCCATGGGCGTCTGATCTCTCCTTTGCTCACCATCTCTCTGGTGTCATGTGAGAGTGCCCAGGATCTTCCTTTTGTCAGTAGGGTGCCCAGGATCTTCTTAGGCAATAACCCTGTATTTAGACCATTACCCAAGGTTCTCGTTTTCCTCAAAACCCCTGTGTCCTCAGAATCATTCTCCTTGGAGCCTTGTACTTTGGGGCCATGCAACTTACCACCATGAGAAATAATCCATGTTCATAAATTGTTTGGGGGCTACTGGATTACTGCATTATCCAAAAAAGAGAATTTTAAAATGAAGGCATCTATCTTTTAGAAACAAACTTAACTTGGATGAAAAATTCTGTTTTATTTTTGTAAAGATATAAATTTTATAATCTTAAAAGAGGCAGCAGGTTGGCATGACTTCTAAGTCAAAGTATATGTGTGCATATAGTGAAATCTCTCAGTTCCTGAGTTACTGGAGATTCAATCCAATTGAAATTGTCAGTTTATGGCCTGTTTTTGTCCACACATGTTTTGTGCACATGGGAGCAAATATATTACCTCTACCTTTGTGAAGTGTTTAATGAATATTACATGTTAGAAAAGTTTTAAATTCAAAGAAAAGTTGCAGAGATACTACTGAGTTCCGATCTGTACCATCAGCCAGTCCCTCTCTTGTTAACATCTTATTTTACTATGTACATTTGTCACAGGTAAGAACATTATCATTAACTACATTTCGGAGTTTATCAGATTTTACTAGTTTCACTCCCATGTCGCTTGCCTGCTCCAGGATCTCATCCAGGACACTACCTTAAATTCCATTGTCACGTCTCCTTGGCCTCTTCTATTTGTGACAGTTTCTCAGACTTCCTTTGCTTTGATGATCTTGACATTTTTTTTGGCGGGGGGAGGGCTGCTCAAGTATTTTGGAGGATGCCCCTCAATTTGAGTCAGACTGATGTTTTCCTCATGTTTAGCCAGGGCTTGTGTGTTTGGCGGATGATGACCTAAGAGGCGACGTGCATTTTCATTGTATCATGGGTACATGACGTTCAAGTAACTTATCGCTAGTGATGTGACCCTTGATCTACTGAGTAAGGTAGTGTTTGCCAGGCATCTCTGCTGTAAAGTTGCTTCTCCTCCTTCCATACTGTATTCTTTGAAAGAAAGTCAATGGGTTGTGTGTGGGGGGGTTATGCATCCCACACTCAATGGGGGAGGGAAATTATGTTCTACCTCCTTGAGGCCCCTTTAATTTTTATCAAATATGACAGCATACTTTACAGGCTTCACTGTGCCTTGCCTTTCCTTTTTTTTTAAACAATGCGTTTTAGATATGGCTCCATGTTTGATATTTAGAGAAATTCCATATAGGTTATTAATTTTGCATTTATTCTGTGGATGTATTGATACCATGACTGATTTAACTAGTCTCCTTGTGAAGGGCACTGAGGTTGCTTCAAATGTTTTGGTCTTGTAAACAATCCTGAAACAAAAACTTGGGTACATGTTCAAGTGTATCTTCAGGATACGTTCCCCAAAGTTGAGTTACTACTTGAAGAGGATGTGATTTGCAACTTCTCGAGCTTTGCCATGCTGCCTTCCATAGACAGTGGAGGAGTTTCTGTGCCCTCAGCAACGTCCCATCAAAATGATTCCATGGATGAAATTTCAAGTTGGTAGAGGAAATGTTCTTAAACTGGTGGACCATTCAATGCTTCGGCAGAGCTCCTTCATTCATAGTGCAATAGGGAAAAAACTATGGGTGATCCAATTATCTAGGTGCAACATGGCCTGTGAGCTAATTTAATGAGTCTAGAGCCCAGCCCACATGCCGAAGACTTCATTGTGTCTCCAGCTTTATTCCTTAACTAGGCTCCTACTCATGGCAATTTCCTGGCATGCTCTGGAAAGCCTCCTATCTTTGCATAGAACATTCTTTATTCTTTGAAGACTCTCATCTTCTTCCCCAACTAACCATATACCCGATGAAAGCTAACAACTTGGTTATGTCCATTTGGCTCATTCTTTTTCGTTTCAGCACAAACGCACTCCCTCAGCCTTATATATTTTGCACCTGTATGTTGCCATGCTCAGACTCTGAAGTCGTTGCTATATTGAACAAAGATTATGCCTCCCAGATGTATTGGAATATTCTAGGACAGGTTATTATATTTTCTCTTTATCTCATTCTCCAAAGGCTCTTGAATCTAACATGCTGTGAGTCCATGTTGTTAGTAGTGCTGCCAATAAACTCTTTTCTCCTCCATCTTCTTCAGGAAAGAATCGGGTGGAAGGAAACCATTGGTGTGAAGATATCTTCCTATCATTGGTCTCTCTTCAGAATTAATAAGAGGGAGAAATATTTTCTTTTCTTTCTTTTTTTTTTTTTTTTGAGAAATATTTTCTTTGAAACTAAGGGATGATTTCCCAGAGGTGGTGAGAAATAGCTATAAAGGTCGCTAATAAGATTTGAAATTATCTGGAAATGTTGCAAATCACTGAAAACTAACTCTGGGCCACAGAGGTATTGTGGATGGTAGGGGCCGTGGTTTCTCTGATGTGTTGGCACTGGGCTAACATGAATTTACTTAATATTACTGGGTTGGCTGCCGATTGGGAAGGCTCTCCCACTTGGCCTCATACTAGTATCCTTATGGTGTAAATCTGAATTGAGGCAGGAATACTCTGCTCTTGCACAAGTTGTCTTTTGCCTCAGTCTCTGAAACCCAGACTCCTATGGTTAGAGCCTTGGGAAGGTCAGTCTTGCATTTGGGGACAGACTTTTCATGTGGCCAGTGAAACATCCCCCATCATGCTTCTACTCTCTAACCCCCTTAAACATTTCTATTGACATGGCTCTTATTTCATCTGTTCTCACCCATTCAATCTATTTAAATTATGGGATTTTAGAATTTGAAAGAGTCTTGGAACCTTCAGGAAAAGGAATCCAGAAAGGTAAAGTCTCTCTGAAGCCTCACAAAGCTGGTTGAAGAAGCCCAATGCTCAGCTCAGGTGGGTCTCTAACACCCAGAAAATTTTTTTTCTATCACATTTCCTTATTTATTGAGTATCCAATAATAATGGCTAACATGTATGGAGTCCTTTCTAAGAGGCCAGCACACACAAAAGGTTTTACCTGTATTATTCCCTTGCAACAACCCTCTAAGGCAGGCAACTACCATTTTTCCCATTTCGCAAATGAGAACATAGGGGAAAGTGCTGAAGTTACTTGCCCAAGATCACATGGCTAATAATAGGTGAAGTCAGGTCAGTCTGATGGGCAGAAAGTACCAAGGCAGCGTGTGCTTTTCTGGACAACATTACATAGCAAAGCAGCCCGTGGAGCGGACCACGTTAGGTTTTGCAGAGAGGTTATGGCAGAAACGATCTCTGCCCTTGGCGGTTTTCATTCTAGTTGAGGGGGCGCTAGAGTTGCCAATAAAATACTGAACGCCCAGTTACACTTGAATTCCAAATAAACACCAAATATTTTTTAGTATAATTATGTCTCAAACATTACATGGAACATATTTATACTAAAAATTACTTGTTGTTTATCTAAAACTCAAACTTAACCGGACATTCTGCTCAAGCTGGCAACTGCACGGAGAGCATCTAGAAAACATTAGAAAGCTGATGCTTCTGCTGCGTCTGCTGTACACGCTCCCTTATCCTCCCCCCATGGTATCTTCTCCCTTTCTTACTCTATACCCCTTCTTGGTGGGCCCCTCCCCACCATAGGTGCTCCATCCAGAGTACACAGCCTTGTGACACGGTGGCAAGTTGTGGAGCTATGTCCCAGGCTGGCCAGCAGCCCCGGGGTGTGTCCTGCAGCTCCCAAGGCCTCCACTTTCCTCCAGGAGCACTCTTCCTCTTGGCTCTCCCTGGTTGCTCTGCCCAACCCTACACCACCCCAGACGTCTGTTCCACCCAGGTCTCCACCCTGCCCAGTGGGTGCACTGGTTTGCATCAGGTCACTGTGTGCTCATTAGTATTCACCCAAGTCACGGGGCCTGAAGGGAACGAGACAGCCAAGCAATCTGGCTACTTCTTCATCCTCTCTCTGAGATAGGCTTTCACGGGAATCGGGGTGGCTGGTGGGGTGGGGTGGGCGGGTGCTCTGAGCACACGAGCGAACAGTCACTGCCTGTGTACTCTCTGGGATGGGGGCGTTCCGCTGGCTATTTTAAGGCCAGACTGGTGAATGTTGGGTTCCCCTTCGTTTACCTAGGCTCTCAGTATTTTCCCTGGCACACTCTGAGGTGGTCACAGAATGTGGGAAACCAGGCAAGGGAAAAAATTAATGCTCTGTGATGACGCCCCTGGTAGCTACTGCTAAGTTCCATGGAAAAGACGGGAGTTGGGGGGGAATGGGGGGCTCACTATCTGTGCCTATGGGTGTCTCCAAAAGCTTTTAGCTGTATTGGCACCTACTCAACCCTAGAGATGGTGGAAAAAGAAAATTGGCTGCTAACTCAGTCCGAGGCCTGCCTGGTAGCCCCAACTCCACCCACTCCTGTGGAGTGGCTTTGCCCACAGTGAATGCCCCTTTATCGTCAGTGAGCGATACTGATTTTTCAAAAATACTGTGTAGGCCTTGTGTCCCAGATGCCTGTGGCATGCTGGCTCTGCTTCCCTTTCAAGGCTGTTGGCTTAAAAACCCACCCAGAAACCTGAGAAAAATATCTGCACTTGGCAGCTCAAGAGGCTGACACCAACCGCCTTCTGTTTCTTAGCCCACTGGCCACAAGCTACCAAGTGGACAGTTATTATAAGGGAAGGAAACAACTTGGGTAGTGGAAAAATGCAGGAGGCAAATCACAGTTGGTTAAAAGTCCTATGGGGAGCATGCCCCGCATTGCTTAGACTCGCGCGGTAAAGACTTAGTTCATCATCTTCCCTGAGCGGTAGGTTGGCTTTGCTGGAAAGTTCCATTGGCTTTCTGCAGGTTTGGCCTTCTTGGTTAGCAGTTTTTTATCAGAGCCAATAGTGGAAATTGAGTCCAAATGTGGGTCTTAAGTTGAGAGTGTGATCGGATGTTGGATTTTCCCATGGGTCAAGTATTTGTTATATGTTTACTGTATACCAGGCACTTGATGAGTCATTTTGCATACATTATGTCATTTGACCTTTACAACAACACCGTACGGTAGGTGCCATGGGACCCACTTTATGGATGCCAGGCTGAGTGTCTTGACTCAGCCACAGACAAGGTCAGCCTGGACTACCTCCTGTGCTGTAGCTCCTGTTAGACTAAGTCTCAATAATGGGAGGATTTTTTTCCTTGAGCTTTTTTTCCATCTAATTGCGGCTTCCCTCTTCCTGGAAAAAATTGGTCATGCCTGGATTGAGAGATTCATTTGAAGATTTTTTCAGTCATTTATCACATATTCGTAACTGAGTTTTATTAAGATGCAGGTGATACAGTCTCATGACTGTATCAAAGGGTGTATCAAATGCCTCACTGAAACACTATCGTCTTCATGTTGTACCTGGATGGGTTCTAGAGAGTAGGGGATCACGTGTATACTTAACTGGTCAAAAGAGGGAGACTATTAAGTGTTGTTTTTAGCCGACTCATAATGGACTTCAAGATATCACAAGATAATTACTTGAGGCTATTAAAATAGGTCCGGGGGGGTGGGGGTCTATGAAACAATGCTCCATGTGACCTGTTGTTCCTTATAAAGGTAATGCCCAGCATTTATATAAGCTCTACGTGTTGCTTTCTAATTTCCTAGTTGGAAGTGAGCAGTGGCAAAGTACTCAAAGCTCTCAGTATCTAAGTCTAGACAAAGTCACAAATTCAGGTTCTAACAATTACTAGGTCCCCACTGGGATCTCAGTTCCACTATTTCTTCTATCAACCAGCATACTGTGCCCTCAGTTGTTGTTATCACTTCCAATTTGGATGACTGTCCACTGGTCTTCATTTTGAAAATTCTGATAGCATCTATAAGTGAAAAGTCCAGAGGCATTGGCCTGTGGCCACCCTCGTTATTAACACAGTTATGATTTTTCATTCAGTGCTTGACAACCCAGCAAGCACAGTCTCCTCATAATAGGCTGACCTGCCCTCTGCCTGGAGCCAGGAGTCAATGAAGCACAAGTACCTGGAAAAGACATCACGCTCTAGTTCTTACTCCAGAAGACATCAACCCAGCACCCTGGGAAGTGCAACCAGGCAGCGGTATTTGCACAGCCAAACTCACCCACCGCTCCTGATCAGATGGTTTCCCCTCCTTCTATGAACATTTAATCTAACCTTATGCATGTTTTGGGGGCAAGATGGCTCTTATATATTTTTACTGATTACTTTTTCCCCAAACTCTTTTGCTTCTGTTCTTTGTATGATGCAACATATGACATTCATTCCATAACATCTCTAAATTACCTACTATGGGCAAAGCCCTCTGCTTGGTGCACTGAAGAATGTGGTTGAGGTCAAGTGTGAACAAAGGGGACTCAGTGTGCCTAGGATGAACCAATAACTACGAGTTGACACACAGGTTGTACAAGCACAATACTGACAAAGCATCATAAATAAGTGCTTTTGCCAAAACATTTAGGTCAACTAAATCTCATAGAAATGAACTAGAAACGTATAATGCATTTATTATTAGCTACATTCAACATAAATTTTTTGAAGGTCTTAAATGTCCAAACCTCTGAGTTCAACCATAAGTGGAAAATGGATAAGTTTCTTGTCCTCAAGTTGCTTATAATTAGGGTTCTAAGAGAGACTGTAAATAGCTCTTGTTTATATTTTTGTTGTAAAACATGAATATGGAGTCTACTATTTGCCAAGGAATTTGTTATTTGGAAAATGCAAGCATACTCATTAGATGCAGACAGATGTCACCCTTTTCCTAATCACTCTTAGATTTAAAAATATCATAAAAATTGGGGCATCTGGGTGGCTCAGTCAGTTAGGCATCAGCCTTTGGCTCAGGCCATGGGCCAGGGGTCCTGGGATTGAGCCCCATGTTGGGCTCCCTGCTCAGCAGGAAATCTGCTTCTCCCTCTCCCTCTGCCCCTCCCTCTGCTCCTGTTCTCTCTCTCGCAAATAAATTAAATAATAAATAATAAAAATTCAAAATAAGAGGAAAGTAAAGTTGATGTTGAAATAAATATTTTCAAGAAGGATTTCTCTGTGTTGAGGTCTTCAACTGTCGAGGCATGCTACACGTGCAAGATGAGTGGCTGTTGTGAATGTAATTCAACCTGGAAACCCTCATGGGTGGTGTAGATTCAAGACAGTTTTTGAAGAAGTTGAAAGATGGATAGACAGAGCTCTGGGAAGGGGAACTGTCTGGTCAGAATGTTGAGGGAGGTGAGGAAGTCAGCATGGAGGTGGGTGGTGGGAACGGGGTGGGGGGAAGATTCACTTAAGACAGAAAGCGAAGCTCTGTGGTAAGGAAGGGGAAGAATAATGAGGAAGAAATGGATGTAGGATCTACTCAGATCTTACATCCAACTTGCGAGGTTGAGGATTTTTTTTTAATTACAATTATTAAAACAAATTTGAGGGTAAGCTCATCTGATTCCAAGACCATGTTCTTACATTTGCACTTCACTGTGCGTGCTTTATAAAAGGGAATAGGAAAAGCTGCCGGAAAATAAAGGCCCAAGACTGAGAGTCCGTCTACAAATTTTACCTGGAAACAAATGAAAAAAATTAGCATAGAAAGTAAAGGGTGCATGAATTTTAAACATAAATATAAGAGGTGGAACATATTTCCATTTTTTCAGCTGGCCACTCCCAGACCCCCAGAAATCTTTTTGCAACTTTCCTGTGCTATTAACATCTATTTGGTTAAAACTTTGAGGAATACTACTCTCCATCCAGTCACCAACACTCACCTCTCAGTTTGTACACTTAACACAAGACATGCCATGATAAACATTTGTACCTTCAAAACAGCGTGGTATCAAAACAGCTAAAGCAAACTGTTAGAATTTGCAAGAACAATTTGGGCAAACACACACACACACACACACACACACACACACACACACACACTTGTGAATCCAAACAAGCACAAAACCACAAGAAACAGCAAAGGGAGTAACTTCTGTTGGACAGTTCTCTTTGAACATCTCTTTCCTCTCTTTCTTATGGTACTTTTGGAAACTTCCAAGAGCTGTTTCAAGAGTCAACTGTACCAGTAGTGCCTACAGTTGGCGTATTTATGCCAGTGAAAGAATCTGCAGTGACTCACAAACTGTCAGGCTAAAGAATCTGCCTAGTTGGAGCACAAGATGGTGGCCCTTTTTCCTTCCAGGAAAAAAGACTTCATAGGAGATTGATGGTAGGTTTCCTACTGGATTGTTACCAACTTAATGGCTCTACCTCTTCTCAGCTCTTTCTTTCGAAGGGGGAAGAAAAACAGCAACTATTTCAAGGATACAATGAGAGAGAGGAGCTGTTGTTACCCTTGCCAGCTGATGCTGTGGTTGGTAATAATTTTAATGATAATAAAAATAGCATCTAATATTTCTGGAACAATCACTATATGCCAAGCACTAGCATAGCAGTTCTCAACCAGGGGTGATTTGACTGTTGTGATAGAGGGGGGGTGGCATGTGGTGGGGACTACTGTCATGTAGCCAGTAGAGGCTTGGATGCTGCTAGACATTCTACAATGCAGAGGAGAAGGCCCCACAACAAAGAATTTTCTCACCCAAAATGCCAAGAGCTCAGTAACCTTGCAGCAGACTGAGGTTTTTACATATTTTGATTTTCAGAGTAACCCTGTGAACCCTCTTATTGTCCCTGCTTTATAGACAAGAACATTTGGGCTTAAAGTAGCTCAACTTGTTTCGGCCTTTGAACGTTTTCAGGTTTCTTTTTTGAGATCTATTGGTCCTGTGATAACTGCAGAAAATTTAGGTTTGTTCAGTGGCTGGGAATTGGCTCCCTCACATGCCAGCATGAAAGTTTTACCGCTCTAGTTGACCCAACCCCATCCCATTCTGGGATGAGACTGGCTAACAGCTGGAGATAGGAGCAAGGGGAAGAACATATTATATAATGTCTACGAAAGTCATGAAAAGTTGACTTTACTGCTATGATAAGCAACCAGTAAGATAGAGAATAAGAATCTGCAGTGATTTTAAAAATGCATTTCCAGCCATGGTATCCAGACTGTCCCCCCACATCCCTAGTGCTCTACTCCTAAGTCTGATAGTGGCATGGCATGTGCTGTTGAGGAAACAGAGGCCCCGGTGCCACAACACTTAGACAAGAGAGGCTGTCTTGCTGCTACAACCACACAGGATTAGGTCATGGAATTCTGAGAGTGTTGGGTCCTTTGGAAGACAACTTCTGCTTTCCTTTTTTTTTTTTTCCTTTTTGATAAATGCCAAGCTCCTTGTCAAGATATTTATTATGACTAGAGACAAGAAAATTTGACTTTTTCTTTTGAATAGGTTCTCTGCCTCTGGCTTGGGTGTTCTGACCATTTCTCTTCTCTCTGCTCATTTTTCTTTCCTCTTTTCCACTTTTCCACCTTTTTCTCAGTTCTCTCTAGTTCCATCTTTTCCTTTCACTTCATAGTATTTCTCACTGGCCATGAAAATGTGGAACAAGGGAATTGTCCAATGGACAGGTTGTATGGCCAGGTCAATGAGGGCAAAGATCTCTTTTGTGTAGTTAGGAGGCACCCACTTTGAACGCTTTTTTGAAAATGAATTAAAACCCCCTGATAGTCTTTAAGCCATAACCTGGTAACAAAAGGGTACAAATCCAAATATTTTTCCCCTCGTGATTTTCAAAAAGTTTCTGCCATAACCAGCACTCTGCTTTGTCCTATTGCTGTTATATATTTCAAAATTACTATGGTTGTTTAAATCGACTGAATTCCATGAAACCCAAAATATAAGGCAATTTAGCAAACATTTGGTAAGTTTGTATTATGGGCCAAGATGTGTATGATGTAACTGACCCCCGCCCTGGGGAGCTTAGCATTTTGGTGGGGAAAAGGAATAAATAATACATCCCATTATCATAGAGGTAGATGTATGAGTTATCTCTCTTACTGCCTAATAAATTACCCCAAAACTTAGTGGCTTGAGATAACACAAACTTATCATTGCACAATTCCTGTAAATCATGGATATGGATATGGCTTAGCTGGATCCTTGGCTTCAAGTTTTCTTGTAAGAATGAAAAGTATTGGTTTAGGGTCTGTGGTCCTATCTGAGGCCTCAACTATGGAAAGATTCATTTCTTTTTTTTTAAGATTTTATTTATTTATTCATGAGAGACACAGAGAGAGAGAGGCAGAGACATAGGCAGAGGGAGAAGTAGGCTCCATGCAGGGACCTCAGGATCACGCCCTGGGCAGAAGGCAGGTGCTGAACTGCTAAGCCACTCAGGTGTCCCAGGAAGATTCATTTCTTAGCTCACCCATGGAGTTGTTGGAAGGTATTCAGCTCCTTGATGTGTCCTTATGGGTCTGAATTTCTCACCAGCTGTGGGCTGAAGGCCACCCTTAGTTCCATGCCACATAGGCCTCTCCAACACAGCAGCTTGCCACCAAAGTATGCAAGCAGAGAAGGCAATAGACAAAAAAACAAAAACAAAAACAAAAAACAAAGTTAGCATCTTATGGAAAATAATTTTAGAAACGACAGCCCATCCTTTTTGTGTATTCAGTTGATTAGAAGTGAGTCGTTAGCTTTAGCCCACACTCAAAAAGAGAGGATTACACTGAGGTCTGAATACCAGCAGGGTGATCACTGGAAGCTATGCCAGAAGCTGCCTACTACAGAAAGGTTAAGAGATTGCTCAAGAGAGGCTCAAAGAAGCTGTGATCCTGTTAACGCAGGGAGTGGTGGAAGGAATCTTATCTCTAAAAGGCAGTATTTTCTGGGGCACGTGGGTGGCTCAGTCGGTTAAGCGTCCAGCTTTTGATTTTGGCTCAGGTCATGATCTCAGGGTTGTAAGATCAAGCCCCATGTGGGGCTCTGTGCTCAGCAGGGAGTCTGCTTGAGATTCTCTCTCCCTTTTCCGCCCCCCACCCCCACTCATGCATGTGTGCTCTCTCTCTCTTTCTAAAATAGATACATTAATTTGAAAAATAAAATAAAAGGAGGTGTTTTCTGACTACACTGGACTGCACTAGGTTTTGGCATCTCCCCAGTGATTTGTGGAATAATCCTAGACTTTCAGAATTTGTGACTGGAGCCTTGGTAGCTAAGCACTTACGGTGTTATGTCCCTAATCATGAAGAAACATGGAACCTCACCAGGGTACTAAAAGAAACATTTATGGTTACTCAATTCAATATTTGTCTCAAGGAAATTTTCCTAATCATTTGCTCATTTAGTAGTTTACTTATTCACTTATTTTTGTATCAATTAGTGGTAGATAGTGAAACTCAAAGATAAATTACCTTGGAGAGACTAGATAGCGGGATCTATAGTTATAAGTGAATAAGGTTTACTTTTGAAGGCATCTCTGTAGCCTAGACAGGGGTTCAGCAAAATATGTCTCATGGGTCAAATTTGCCTCCCCCCTCATCTGTTTTTATGTGGCTCATGAGATAAAAATGGTTTATACATTTTTTTAATGTTTGAAAGAGTAAACAACAGAAGAATAATATTCCGTGGTACATGAAAATGGTATGAAATTCAAATTGCAGTGCCTATAAAGCTTTATTGGGACAAACCACTCCTGTTTATAGATATATTGTGTAAGACTGCTTTTGCAGAGTTGAGACCACATGATTCACAAAGCCTAAAATATTTACTGTCTGGCCCTTGAAGAGGAAGTTTGCCCACTCCTAGTCCAGAGAAAGATGGACACGTAAACAAATAATTACTGTGTTGTGATATATGATATTCTAGACGTACATACCAGGGTCACCGTGAGCACACAGGTTCTGTTCATAACTGCTTCCGGGTTGGTGATGAAAGGCTTCATGGAGGTCTCCTTGAGGATAAGTGAAGGTTTTCCTGATATAGGAGGTTTTAGAAAGGAAATTACTCATGGCTCTTGTTAGAGATGGTTGAGGAAGACTTTAAGCAAGAGAGACTGCTGCAATGCAGATATTGTAGCGAGAGAGAGAGAGTGGACCCAACTCTGGATACAACAAGGGCCAACAGAGGTTTACAGCCAAGGAGCAAGGTGGGGGTCCCTTGGTGGAAAATTAGTAGGAGGACATACCAAGACTGGGAGGATTCTGGCCAAAGCAACACTACAGGATTTTTGCTAAAAGCTAGCCATGGTGATAAGATATCTAGGGTACAGGATGAGGAATTTGATCAGATATCAAGGGTGGGAGATTTTTGCAAAACTGATCCAGCAGGATTCCTGCTGAAACTAGCCTGAATGATCCAAGGACAGAGCTCAAGGTTGGGGCCTGGTCAGAAAGAAGAGTCAGAAGAGTCTAACTCAAGTTTGATCAAAGGAGAGAATCTTTGAGTGTCTGTCAGGGGTGAAAAGAGAGAAAGGACAGTCTCTCTCAAGGATCCTTAAATTGGTGACCATGGACTCCTCAGGGGGCTAAGGTGCCCCTGAAATTGTTCTCCAAACATGTGTTTATATGCATATGTGCATTCCTTCCCCTCTAGGGAGAGGATCTGGTTCTTACAACAGGTTTTCGACTATTGAGGAATCACTGTTTGGGGCAGACATGATGGGGGGCAGCCCATGCAGAGCCACAGATGTGTAAGAGAGAATCATCCACTTTTAGGAGCCAACGGTGAGAATACAAAATAGGTTTCTATGGAGTGTAGATGGAAATAAGGCTAACCAGGTGTCACCTATTGGAGGGATAATGCAGAGGTCTGAGGCTGACTCAGTGCAGTTAAAAGGACTCACTAACACAAAGATACCAACCAAAAAACCAAGTTAAACAGCCTTGGTCTTTGCTCTCAAGTGGCCACTCCATCAAAAGCAGCTGATGGATAGGCAGGAAGAACTCAGCCACCTACGGAGAGGCTGTGGGTTGGCAGTTGGCTATAGTAACGCTGGAGAAGTTGGCCAGATGTCCCACTCTTTAATCAATCCTTGATCAAACCCATCTCCTATTCCCCTCCAAACCAAAACAACATTGACTAAACCTGCCTGTGGCCCTGGGAAAGTCTGGCCAAGCAGCAAGAGGCAGGCACAAGACCCAGCTTCCTCTTCAGGAGGGGGTTCTTTATATTTGACGGTGCCGGGGGCACACAGAGCAAAAGAGAAGTCTCCAGTCCTGGCAGGGAAAGTCCCTCAGACGGAGGGATGGAGGTTCTGGACGTGAGGTGTGTGGGGAGGAGGTAATGGTTTTCACTGAATTCCTTTTTATATTTTATTTAGATTAAGTTCTGCTCAGCAGGGTGATTTCTTAATTAGAGCCGCCCAGCCAGGCAGACCTCCAGCTCAGACCCCTGTGCTGCCTTCTAAGGTTTCATGAGGGACCTTGTCCTGCCTTATTTCCTGAGTTCTAATATTTGAATAGTGTGCAGTGGATTTCAATGGGAGGAAAGACATGTAATTTAATCATCTTTATTAGATTTTGCCTGTGGATGGGGAGAGGGGAAGGAAGGAGGAGGGACGTGTGTCCTCTCTTTGTTAATTTTTTTTCTTTTTCTCTACCTTTCTACCAGTGGTCAAAGAAGGAGGAGACTCAACAGCTGTTTCTTTCTCCCTTCATTTTTCCAACAAAGAAGCTTCATGAGAACATTAACACCGAAAGAAAATTGTGTTCACTGCAGGACTTTTCAAGGATCGGTGGAAAGATTTATGTAAACAAATTATTCAGTTCTTCCTTTGGTGACCTTGGTCCTAAGAGTGAATGAGATGATCCTATGGCTTTTTGCCCTTTCCTCAATACAGAAGCTGCAGACTGCGCTCAGCAAGACCTCACCAAATGGAGGAAAATTAAAGAGAGAAATGGTCCATGGTGTATTCTTAACCGCCATAAATTGGCGTCATTTTGGCCACCATCCAGGAGAGAGACACCAGCCTACAGAAACAGAGAAAGAAGATCAGAAGCCGATGGAAGGAAGGGAGGTTGGTCGTGTTGCTGTCCTCAGGAAGGTAGAGGGAAACCGAGCAGGAATTAACAGGAGTGAATAGTCAGCAAGGGTCTTTTACAGGAAATAAATCTATCTACTGGGGTTTTCCAACAAATGCAGAATTCAGCGTAGCAGATCAAAAGAAAGAAAGGAAGGAAGGAAGAAAGAAAAAGAAAAAGAAAGAAGAGAATAATTATGTCCAGAATTGTCCCAATTGTCCTGCTCAGTGCAAACACACACACACACACACACACACACACACACTCACACACACACCCTGCAGCCTATAATCCTCCCTCATGCCCCTATCCTGTTGATCTTTCTTCACTTAAAAATTATCGGCAAAGAATTTATTCATTTGGGAGAATTCCAGGCACTACATTTATGTTCAGTTCAAATGAAATGGGATCCAGACTTTTCAAACTGTGCTGTTCTGCAGATAAAACACAAAGGCAGGACCTCATTATCTGGAGACATGGTCCTTTCTTTTTCCTGTTGCCTTTTGTTTCTAAGCAATTTTAGGCTTGTTTGGAAAGTCTCATAACAGGGGCAGAACATTTTTCACCACATCTATTTCAGGAGGGTTTTTAGTTAGGAATAATGAATTTACCTCTAAACAGATGGAAGAGTTTTACTAAAGCTAGAAACGACACTTTTCCTAATATCCCCGATAGGCTGATCTTAATCCTCTCATTGTTAAAAATGCTTGGTCTATGAGAGTCTTATTTATGTGCCAAGTGTCTTTATTAAATCATGAAATTAACACAGAAAAAAATCCTATTACAATGGGTTTCTGTATATGATCAAAAGTTGTTCATGGTCCTGCTGATAGACTACTTATTCCAAAATTTAAAAAGGTGAAATTCCAATAGAGCCCAATGCTTGGCTGAGGTTTTAAAAATTCATTGTAAAATGGCCGGAGGGGTTACGAGGCCCCCAGCCAAGAAAAGGCCCACGTTTTATCAAGGCAGTAGTCCCTAACAAAAAGAAAACTGTGAAAGATAGGCCTCCCATTCACCCATACAAATGAATTCCTGGCAACATTGTAATATGATTTGACCTGTAGAAACACAACAAGTCTCTGATATCCACTTTGATTTTTAAGAACCTAAGAGGCAAATTCAAAGACAAATTGCACTAGTGAATCCAGGGTTGTGGGATGCTAAAAGAGTTTAAAAAGTCAAGAGAAGCAGTTTGGTATGTTTGTATATTGGATTTTGAAATTGAACTAAAAATATATTTTTTTGAATGCAGAAGTAGTACATGTTCGTCACAGGAGAAAAAATTCCCTCAATACCCTTCTCATTGAGAAAGTACACTTGTTTGGGGTTTCCAAACTCGATTCTTGCCTTTATATGAAAATGAGTGTTAATGGCTCTGTGTTAGGGCTTAGTCTAGAAGCGCAGGTCCTGATGGACATTAGGAGGACCTAAAAAGAGAAAAAGAGATCCAACTTGGAGGGGTCAAGGTCTGTGGCCTGTTAGGGGGACTTGGAGGGCTCTGTTAACCACCTAAGGGAAGGCAACAGGAGGTCCAGATGAAGCAGAAGACACGGGAGGACCATGCATGATGGAAGATCTTAGGTAGAACCAACAGGTAGCAGACAAGTTGGGACAGACATGGCTGATGTCAGACAGAGAAACGGAGCCTGCAAAGGGCCTTGACCCCGGAGATGCGTTTAAAATCCTTTAGCCTTTCAAAGATGGTTAACCCAAATTACTTTTCTTGCTTGTTCCAGATGCCTTAATATCTCATACCATTACCAAGGACCTGCCATGTTAAAAAATAAACATTTGGGAAGCGAGGGCGATTTTTCTCTTTTCTTTTTAATTGCAATTGTGATGTGCTCATGGCCTGACATTACATGAGGTCTGGCTTAGATTAGCCCCTGGCTGAGAGATCCCTGCTAATTTAGTGACTGCAATTATGCCTGCCTCTAACCACGGTCTGCTTTGTGTGGGACATGCCCTTGGAGTTGTTTTTCTCCACCAGAAGCAGTGGTTATGTTGGCCCTCTATACGTTTTTGCCCCATTGGTGAGACAACTGGCTAGGATTAGGGGTACGATCTGTGACCCTGAAACAGAATGAAACTAATTGGCAGTGAGGGAGCTGATTCCATGTAGAGCGTGAGCACTGTAAGTCTCTCATAAAAGACCCCAAGTGCCACAAGTGTGCACCTGCCTTCCAGCCCTAATGATTCTTCCAATAAAAGAAGCAAAAAGGAACAAAATACAAATGTTTTTTGAACACCACTGCCTTTGCTTGGGGTCTCACGCAGCCACAGGATGCAGGTAGGGGTATGTGTGTCCCTGAGAATCCAGGATGGCCAGCAGCCTTTGCTTGCAACCTGCAGAGGGTGGCAAAGAGGAAACGTAGCATAATTTAGAGCAGAAAGGGTGGGTGAGTGGATGAGGGGAGAGAGGCAGCAGGGGGCGGGGGTGTGTGGATCTCCTCTCCTGCTCTATTAATCAACCGCAGAAGCTGCAACTTTAGGATTTGCACAATTGGACTCCAGGGGAAGGTGAAGAGACTGCACATTTAAAAAAATTTTTTAAAACCAGTTTTAAAATATAACTCAAAGGACACTACCCCCCCCAGCACACCCAAATATTATTTATTAGCAGAAAGAAGCATATGTCACGTGCTCTCTTTGAAACCACCTTCAGGCTTCTAGATTCACAATTGATACCAAGGAAAGCAACTGCTTGAGTTTGTGCATTTGCGGGCGAGAGGGGATGTAGACCGAAGCGTTGAAAGCTCACTAAAAGGCAGCTCCATCTTGTTCTTCCTGAGATGAGGAATTTGGCTGTGAAGCCCCAGGAGGCTGGGGGGTAGAGGCTGGGGGCAGGAAGAGGAGGAAGCGAGCACAGGGGTGGTGCCTGGGAGGGCTCTGGGCCAGTAACCAGCTCCCTGGCTGGGGGCAGGTGGAAGTCTCCAGGGTCAGCACCGGGCAACTTGGGAAGGCAGGGGAGGAAAGAGATTTCTGGAAGTCTCCCGCTGTCCCTCCTGCCTGCTTCCCTCCTTGTCCCGGTGGTTGACTGCCAGGGAGCGGCGGAAGGAAGGATGGATCAAACCTGAAGAAGAAAGAACCCCTGCCATGTGGCCCCAGGACACCAGCTCTGACCCGCAGCGAGGCCCTGGCAGTGGTGTCCTGCCCATCAGCCCATCGGCGGCAGCAAGACCAAGGCCGGGAGGCACATCGGCTCCAACTGTTTGCTTTAGCACCAAGAGCAGCGTGGAGCCATAGGCCCCATGGTGAAGGGAAAGGGCATCTGGTCTGTGCACCAGGTCCCGGCCTGGGGGTGGCAAGGGGAGTGGGGGGGGGGGGGAGGGTGGGTCTCCATCCCAAAAGATGTCAGTAAAACACCAGCTGAGTTTCTAGACCTCATCTTGGTGGCCTTTACCCCCCCACACCACTTTTTTTTTTAAAAAGATTTTATTTATTTATTGGAGAGAGTGAGAGAGAGAGCAAGTGCACAAGCCGGGGGAAGAGGCAGAGGCAGAGGGAGAAGCAGGCTCCCCACTGAGCAAGAAGCTGATGCAAGATTCGATCCCAGGACCTGAGCTGAAGGCAGACACGTAACCGACTGAGCCCCCCAAGGGCCCCTTCTGTGACCTTTTGAATGTGCAAGGACAAATACAGCCACAATCCATCTGGTAGACCGCAGGGCTGGCTGAGAGCTAGGAGGCCAGCAGGTTATCTTCAGGTCCTCAAGTGGAGCTTTTGTTTTATTCTTTTTCTCCTTCTTTTTGACTTATTTGAGAGAGACAGAGCAGGGGGAGGGCAGAGGGAGAAGGAGCAGCAGAGTGGCTACTGAGCCAGGGCCCAATGCGGGGCTCGATCCCAGGACCCAGAGATCATGACCTGAGCACCTGAGCGGAAGGCAGATGTTAAACAGACTGAGCCACCCAGGCATCCCTCTTTTGTTTTATTCTGCTTGTTTTCCACCCGCATGGAATGCCCCCTAGGGGAGGGGGTAGTCTTGGCTCATGTTAAAATGGGGTTCCCCTGAACACAGGATGAAGGCATGTGGGAAAATGCCCAGAGGCAGCATTAGAACTTTTAGGGTATGGGGGTGGGGGGTATCACTACTGGCCTCCACACTTGTACATAATCAAGTAACCAATCACCTGGTAACATTGGTGACTGCGTCCTTTTTTTTTGTTTTTTTTTTCCAGCCCCTTCGTCTACCCTAGCACACCCAAATATTAACAATAATAGCAAATAATAGCACACTCAGCAAACCTGAGACAGCGGAGCACATCTTGATCTTGAACTGTCAGGTGGAGCAGGAGAAGCCCAGCCTGGGGGGAATTACTTGCTCTCAATCATTTAGGGTGACAAGGAATCACTTTGTGGTGGGACAGCTGGGAAAGGTGGGTGAGAGAATGTGCTGGAATGGGCCATTTCTCACGTCTGTCCTGTTCCCTGCTGCAAACACTTCCTCCATGCCCCAGATCTACGGGAGAGGAAATAAGACTGTGATTGGGTGTCCTTGAGCCTCCGTATATTTCTGAGCCTTCTTGTGTCTGCTACGTCCCCGAAGCTGTTACTCCTGTAACTCTTGGAGCTTTCCATTGTAGATGCAACTTCGCTGGGGAAGAGAGGACTATCCTCTGCTCCCATCGCTCACTCACTGAACAACATTACCCAGCACCTACGTTGAGTGGAATAAGGCGGGCCACTGTCTTCCAAAGGTATATTTCTCTAAGTACTGTCTCCCCAACCTCCAAGACCCTGCCAAGGTTTTGAGAGAACTTCTTTGAGGAAGGATGAGCAAGGCTCATACCTACCAGAAGACAGCCCCTCCTGTATTTCCATTCTTCCCAAAGTAGAGGTCATTACAGGCTTCTGTAGAACTACTTGGGATGGCCAAGGCTCCTCAAGGGGTAAAGGATGTCAATTTGAAAATAAGAGTAAAGGCAGCTATGTGCAGAGAGCTCTTCGAGGTTCACAGGGGGCTTTCACGTGTTTTTACGGAGTGAGAGTTACCATGAGATACGGCCAGGCATGAGCTTAAAGCCATGATCCCCCCTTGCTGGGCTGTATGATTAGTTCCAGGGCTAAAGTGGCCCAACACAGACTTCCTGGTGGCTTTGTGACACCGCCCCCCCCCACCAAAGCGATCAGATTGCTTCCATGACCATGAGGACAGCATGTGTCCTCTTCACCTGGCTCAGCCTTCCTGTTAGCTGCCACCTAGTGTGGCCATTCACTCACAAAACAAAACCAACGGAATGAAAAAATTATTTTGAATAGTCTGACGAAAGATGACTTTAGGTATTGAGGCTGGTTTCAGGACTTTTGGTTATTTCTGCTCTTGTGGATGTTTCCTTGGATGTACAATCAGTATCGAAACCAGCAAATGAACAAAAGAACCCAAACGGCAAAACTCTAAGTGTTCTCCGGTTTTGACCCATGTGCCTTTTGCCATCAGAAGTCATGAGGTCTGCAGTTACAGGACCCAGGACTGAGTTAATGTCTGCAGGACAAATTGCAGCACGTTATGTTTTCTGGGGCTGGTTCAAATCTAAATATCTTCATCAGTGATATATGATCTCCTGTGATTGTTTATTTAGTTCTATTTGTCTCTTTTTTGAAACCAGCTTTTAGCGTCAGCCTCCATGAACAGTGGCTCGACATCTCTGCAGCATCAGCCCAGACGTTGGCTTCTGCCCCAACCAAAGCATGATGACCAGGAAGGTGACATGTCCCCAGCCAGCCAGTCACCACCAGGACCTGCTGCTCCCTCCTTTATTACTAGGGCTCTGGGGGTGTGGGGGCGGGGTGTGGAAAATCAGCAAACCTGACTGGTTCAAATGGATTTCCACTCTTTACATTCAAGCATTTTGGGTTTGAGGAAACCCCAAACATTTTGAGCCCTGGGCACTTTTTCCATTAATTTTTTAAACTGATGTGTATGTCAAGGGAAATTTAATACGTCGGTTTCTGATTCATTTACACTTAACTCTTCAAAATATTGTTCTGTAAGAGGCATTCGGTGTCCAAGAAATCTTAAGAGCCTTTTTATAAGCTTTTAAACTTCTTTTAAATGTTTAAGAAACAGAAGTTGCAGTCTCCCCAATGTAAACAGGAGGGAATCCCTGGTGGCAGGGAGGGAAGAAAGGAGGGAGGAGGGAGGTGGAAGGAAGGCGCCCAGACATACTGACCTCAGTCCCTGAGGGACACCAGCCCAGGCCCGGTGCTCGCAACCCCCTCCTGGTGCTCCATGCCTCACCCACAGTCGGGGGAACAATTGCTTCCACCTTCTTGAATCCTGAAGGCAAAGGCAAACTCTTGTAGGGGTCCCGCTGTTGGCAGAGAAAGCTCCCAAGTGTTCTCTGCAGAAGAAGGCTACAGACTCCAAGATTTTACTTCCAGGCAAGACCCTTTTTTTCCCTTCAAAGAAAGTGCTCATAATGTGTCCTTTCATTTATAATTTTATGAACGTCTCAATTGAACATGTAAAGAAAGTGGAAAAATTCGAAGTTGCCATGGATGTTTGGCATTCTTCCTCACTCTGCTAAAATCTACTTTCTCCCCCAAGCGAAATGGTTTCAGAGATTCCCATAAAAGGGGGAGGAGAGCAGTGAGGGCGGCCGTCTGGAATCAGGGTCTTCATGAAAATACATTTGTATTTTAATTATATGAGTATGATCTGCTTAGGTTTTCACCCTATTTCACTTGGCTTTCTATGTTAAAAGCAAGTGTTACATTTCATAATGCCCGTAACTTCCGTAAACAGGCACTCGTGTATTTTATCTTGTTTTGCCAACTGGCTCTACCAAGCGGTAGATGTTGTAGAATCCAGCATCTTTTGTACAGTTTCATTTGTTTGTTGCGTATTGTTTTTATTTTTCCACTTTTCTAAAAAAGAGAGAGAGAGAGAGAGAGAAAACTCAGAATAGAAGAATTCTCAGTGATAAAAATTTTGTTCTGTTTTTGGATTTTTTTAAAATTCTCATAGTTTCTAGGAAATAACAGAAAGCATTCATATTCAGAAAAGGAAAAATGTTAGCACTTCTCTTGAGATTCACCAAATATATTAAGTGAGCTTTGTTGTTGTTGGTATCAGCAATATCTGTTTTTCTTCTGCCTTGTTTTAAACAGATTCAGGCCCTCTGAAAACTGATGTTTTACTCACATTGAGATATATTTTCTTTTATTCTCTTAGGTGATTTCAGGGGCAGAGACCAAGATCATGCAGATGCTGTAGGAGTTGGTGGTATTGTAGCGAGTCAACAAATAAAGGAGGAGAGAGATTAAGCCAGGCAAAACCCTTATCACGAGAGTGCAGGATGAATGTGTTTTGGGAATGCCATGCCTTACCTCGGGCTCCAGTGCCAATATAGATCCTGTGTGCTCATCCTTTGCAAGGACCTTTCTAACAGAACCTCTTAGGGGAAACCTGGGTGGCTCACCGTTTGGGCATCTGCCTTTGGCACTCGGGGCATGATCCCAGAGTCCCAGGATCGAGTCCTGCATTGGGGTCCCTGCATGGAGCCTGCTTTTCCCTCTGCCTGTGTCTCTGCCTCTCTCTGTGTGTCTCTCATGAATAAATAAATAAAATCTTTTTTTAAAAAAATAAATAATAGAGCCTCTTAGGATACCTATTTCTCAACCTGATCAAATGCATGTTGCTATATGTATGTCCAGCCTCATGGGTAAGGAATTTCTGACACTTCTGTGCTGTCTGATGGATATATGGATATTTTTGAGGATATTGGATTGAGAAATTCTTCCAGGAGTTCCAAAAGGAACATGAAAAACATCCTTCCAAAAAGCAGAGTGGATTTCTGGGCACGTTAGGATAGTTATCTCTCACTTATTACTTAAATGTCTTTCTTTTAAGTAAAATTTCAAATAGCATCATTATTTTTATAGTCCCTCCAAGTATGCTGTAGTTTATTGTACTGTTAAATTTTTGGCGTTCTTCTCACTTTTCTTCTGTTGAGGAAAAGCTAGTATAAATTTTGTATCTTTATAATTACTTCTGAATTTTTAAACTCTTTTGAATATGTACAAAGCCTAGGGTGTGCCTCTTACTACGACAAAGTATCAGTAATACAATCACCAATGTCACATACTTGCGGCTTGATTTATCAGTTGACAAAGGAAATTCTTGTCAATGGAGAAACACATATGTTCAGCAAGGTTCTCTATTTACTTAATTTTGAATCAAAGTTTCTGTAAAAAGAAAATTCAACTGATGTTAAAAGAGCTGACACTTATTGAATAATTACTTTCTGTTAGATTTGTGATCATTCCATTTAACTGACAAGTGCTCCATTTCATACCTGAAAAAACTGTGGTTCTTAAAGAAGTCACTTGAGGGGCACCTGGTGGCTCAGCTGGTTGAGCATCTGGCTCTTGGTTTTGACTCAAGTCATGATCTCAGGGTTGCGGGATCGAGCCTTGGGTTGTGCTCCATGCTCAGAGGGGTTTGCTTCTCTCTCCTTCTACCCCTGCACCTTCCCTGTCTAAGAGAAATTTTAAAAGATAAAGAAGTCCCTTGATGCAAATTATCAATTAGACCAATACAGCTGCTTGCAGTGCCAGGTTAATTGATGTTGTCTGGATAATCTCTTTATGATGTGTTAATGACCCAGTATCTGAACAGGGACCTCTGGATCAAAAACATGTAACAGAGATGTTCACAATTTCTTTGTCATAGAATTTTGTTTAAGTTTATATGAATAGCTTTTATACCCAGAGGCATGTTTGTTCAGTTTTGTTGTATATGTATATTTTTAGTTGTTACTTGTTTGCTGATTCACTTACTCAAGGAATGCTGACTATTGGCTTGATAAGGCAGGAAATGGAAAGGTAAAAAAGGCCAAAAAAAAAGACTCGATAAGGGTTTTGCCTGGTTTAATCTCTCTCCTACTTTATTTTTTGACTCACTACAATATCACCAACTCCTACAGCATCTGCATGATCTTGGTCTTTGCCCCTGAAATCACCTAAGAGAATAAAAGATAATATATCTCAATGTGAGTAATACATCAGTCTTCAGAGGGCCTGAATCTTTTTAAAACAAGGCAGGAGAAAAACAGATATTGCTGATACCAACAACAACAAAATTGGCTTTGAGTGTATAATCTAGTAGGGGAGATACAGAGAGAAATAATTAGAAAACTATGTAAGAAGTTCTGATGTGGGTATTTTGCAAAAACACTTAGCTTGATCTGATGTCTCCTTTCTTCCTTCCTTTCTCTTTCTTTCTTTCTTTCTTTCTTTCTTTCTTTCTTTCTTTCTTTCTTTCTTTCTTTCTTCTTTCTTTCTTTCTTTCTTTCTTTCTTTCTTTCTTTCTTTCTTCTTTCTTTCTTTGGATTTTATTTATTTGAAAAAAGAGCGAGAGAGCGTGCACATGAGCAGAGGGAGGGGCAGAGGGAGAAGGAGACTCCCTGGCTGGGCTGGGAGCCTGACATGGGGCCTGATCCTGGGATCATAACCTGACTAGAAAGCAGGCATCCCCATCTGATGACTTGGACATGATCTCCTATTTAGGAAACTAGAATCCTATTTTACTTAAAGGGCAAAAGAATCTTCATAACATACAAACACCCCACAGTGAACCTCTTTTCTGCTCTATAAACTTCACCTGAAGGTAGGTCTTTGATTTTGCCATAAAATATCAGATTAGCCCAAATCAAACTGTGACTCTGAATTCTGGAAATATGCAAATGAACCAAATGATATGCTTCATTTTCAGTTCCTTCCTGGCTGTTACCAAGAGAGAGGATGGAGTCAATTTTCAATTCACTTCTAATTTTAAAGGCTTTATTTAAACATTGAATATTGTTTTTTCATTCTAGTTAGAGCTACAATCCTAAACTTCTCTTATAGCAATGTTAGAAGCTCCTTCCCCAAATTACCCTCTTCTTTATGGACCATTAAGCCAGCAGAAAACACTAATTAAATGATCATTAGCTTGAGGATGAATAATTACACTTAGATTTACATGTTGCCTTTTATGTTCAAAGAACTGCTTAGGCACCGACTAATTAATCTACAAATGAAGAATACTCAGCATTACTGTATAATTAGACAATCTCAGGAGGAAACAAAGGAATTGCCAGGGGGTAGACAGTTTTGCTGGCTCCAGGGCATTTATGTTTTCATTGCTCAGGTAAAATGGCCAGACCTGAATTCAATTCCCAACTCATTACTCCTATTCACAAATAACTTATTTTCTTTTGCTTTTTTTTTTTTTTTTTTGAGAGTGAGAGAGAGAGAGAGACACTTGAGTGGGGAGGGTGAGGAGAGAGGTTGGGTAGAGGGAGAGGGAGAGAGGGAATCTTAAGCAGGCTCCACATCCAGCATGGAGCCCAATGCAGAGCTCCATCTCACCATCCTGAGATCATGACTTGAGCCGAAACCAAGAGTTGGACACTTAACCAACTGAGCTACGCAGGCGCCTCACAAATAAATTGGTCTTTTTAAAAAAGACCAATGTTAACTAAGTGATGAGGAATTGGAAATAAAAACAAATGAATAACCAAAAATATTATCTTTGGGGTTATTTTTTTTAAGACTTTGCTCCCCATGAACAGTGAACTTAAGTGAGCTATTTCATGCAGTAGACTGTACTTTCTCTCTTTTCTTCAGTGTACTAATTTGCAGAAGTTATTGCTGTATGCATGTGTATGCATGTGTGGTGAGGGTAGAGAATTACTAATTTCTCTAAGTCTTGATTTTCTGAGGGTTAAGGATTTGTAGTAGGACAGATTCTAAATATATATCATGAAACTAAGAAAAAGAATTTTGCAAATGTTTTTGGGAAACAAATGTTTGTGGCCATAAAAATCATGTATTTGTTTGTATATTTATATATTAGATGTTGGACATCTCTTTGGTGCAATGATGGATACAAATGAAGTGGATGATATCGCTATAAATTCTAGACCAAATTATTAAAAACTAAGGACTATTAGTAGTAACAAAAAATCATCTTCAATGTTCTCATCTGTATATTGACTTGGTGAGTATGTGACATTAAAATGTTTGGCCTCTGTGGTCAAACTGTTGTCTATCAAAGTTTCCCTGAAGCACAATGAATTTTGTTAGTTTCAAGAAATGGATGTAATAAATATGGTTCAATTGTCTGATTTGGGTTGATTTCAAGTGAGCTTGTGTTGAATGCTAATCTTTCTTCAGTTCAGCAACTAGCTTATATATGAAAATTATATGTTTTGGGAGAATTTCTTCTATTCATTTTTAAACTTGTAGCTCAGCACTTATTAGTATTAACTTTTCTTTCCCCTCTTCACTCACTTGCAGTAAATTAAGTGTTGATCTTTTCTTTTTGAAATTAGAGTTTGGTAAGTGGGTGTCTTTGGGAGTAGTGCCTTAATTTTCTCCCTGTGGATATGCAGCTCCCAATCTGTCAAGATAACCATGGATTTACCGTGCCTCACATGCATTCTTTTTTTTTTTCTAAAGATTTTATTTATTTATTCATGAGACACACAGAGGGGGGGGGGGCAGAGACACAGGCAGAGGGAGAAGCAGGCTCCATGCAGGAAGCCCGACGTGGGACTCGATCCCGAGTCTCCAGGATCACACCCGGGGCAGCAGGCAGCACTAAACCACTGTGCCACCAGGGCTACCCCCTCACATGCATTCTGATATGAAATTTGGAAAATTGAGATTGTTGGAAGAGCTAGGAAGCACAGATTGCACTCAGTCTGGACAAAGATAAACAGGAAACATGCTTTTTTATGAATCAGAGATTAAATGAATTGATGGAAGCAAGCCTAGACATCCACATACGCCAGAGTGGAAAACTATACACTAAAATGCATCTGATAACAGAGAAAATGACTCTCTCCAAAAGCCCTCACTTTTTATTTGAATCAAAGACTTTTTATAAGTTCAGCAACTTGTGTGATTTTAAAAAGAAACTTAAAATCCTCAAAACAGTATCACTTTCATCCAACCTTTTGTGATTTTCAAATGACCAGATTTGAAACTTTAATCATCTCACATCTAGGGATTTTATTTTTTTAGGTAAGTTTTAATTTATAAGGCATGTCCACAGATAAAATGATTCATGAAAAACAGACTCAGCCAAAGCTCCCAACTGGACCTATTCCTCTATCAAATTAAGAAAGTCAATTTTGCCTTGGGATTTTAGAGTGTCCCCAAGTACCCCTTAAATTTATGTATCGCTCATCTTGTAGCCATGATCACTGGTTTCTTTTGAAATGTACTTAAGCTTTTGCTTAAGTAAATCCATTTATGGACAGTTGTTTTGGAAGCTGGAAAATCCTTTTCCATAAGGAAACTTTCTTCCTGGGCCTTCTTATAATTTGAGGTCATGACACCTTTGGTTCACACAACCCAGGGATCCCACTCTGAGTCTGTTTTATAGAGACAGTATCATAGGTAATGTGTTTTTAAAATACATTTGGGAAGTATATAGGAGCTAAGATAATGTCTTTTGAGAGTCTCTGGTGCCCTTTGAAATTAAAATTCACAGAAAGTCCCTGCTAGCCAAGATCTCTTTTGAGTGGAAAATAGAAAAACAATATAATAGAGCTCATTTCTTAATGAATCAGATGTCAACTCTTGGAGTAGTTGTTAATGTTAACATTATTGTCTTTTCTTCCTCAAAGATAGAATGACAACTGGTTAAAAACTAAGTCTATTAATTAACATTTCAGATTTTGCCCCAAGTCACTTGGAAGTATAACAACAACGGAATAGAAAAATAAGAATAATATCAACAACAGAGAAACACAGCTTAGCACAATATTAAACCCTTTTCAAAAAAAATTGCTTTATTTATTTTTAGAGAGAGAAAGAGAAGTATGAGAGTTGGGGGAGGGGCAGAGGGAGAGAGAGAATCTCAAGCAAAATCCTGCTGAGCACAGAGCTCAAGGCAGGGCTTGATACCAAGACCATGAAATCATGACCTGAGCTGAAATTAAGAGTTGGACACTTAAACAACTGAGCCATCAGATGGCCCTTAAGCCCTATTTAATAAGGAGAACAATAGCTAACTTCACTCCTTTGTGGATGTACTACAAATTCCTCCCATAGGAAGAAGCTCTTTCTTAGCTAGTATCTTCTAATGGTTTAAAAACATAGATTTAAAAATCTCAACAAGCCCAGGGGTACCTGGGTGGATCAGTCAGTTAAGTACCTGACTCTTAATCTCAGGGTCATGAGACAGAGTCCTGCATTGGGGCTCTATCTCCATTCTGAGCATGGAAACTGCTTGAGATTCTTTCTCTCCCTTGCCCCTCTACCACAGCCCAAAAGTGCATGCACATGCACACACATATGTGCTCTCTCTCTCTAAAAAATAAAAAATAAAAAATAAATTCTCCACTAGCCTGGCTAGCTGTATGACCTCAGGACTCCTCAAGTTTCAGTTCATTCATCTGCAAAATGGGATGGAGAAAGTATTTACCTACTGTAGGGTGACCAGTTGTCCCGGCTTGCCTAAGATGGGTGAAGAGTAACTGCTCATCTAGCCCACAGGGCTGTTGAAAGAATCCAGTGATTTGATACGTGTGAAAACACAAGCTTGGTTTGAAGTGTTAGGCAAATGTACCTTCACTGTTCCTTCCTTACACTTTTATTTGCTCACCTTTGCTGCACAGCCTGAAGCTGCAAATATTTTGAGAGGTAACATGTCTGTCCTGGCTAAGTGTAATCAAGATCCTCTCCATAATAGAGAATACAAAGACTTATTTTCTTGGAATCATCCCCTCGGTATGCAATTTAGAGCAGAGAATTGCCCCAAATTTCTCAGATCAACGATGCCACCAACTTCCCCCCATTTTAAATAGAACTTGTTGCTGTGAGACACCAAACAAGAAACAAGGTCGCGAGTATCACTATTGTGCAGTACAAAAATGGACCATGCAGCTTTAAAGACGGGAAACAGATGATAACGGCTAAGCAAAGGATAGAGTTACCATTATGCAGGCTCCAACTGCAAACTAATTAGAATTCAGGACTGTTCCTAAGTCCAAACAACAGTGAACTTAGAACACAAACTAAAAGGAGCATAACACTGGAGCTTGGGTTTGCTTTGGATGAGAAAGCTCAGGAGAGACAGTGTGTGCACACTGCAAATTATTCACTATTCTGCAGCGCCTGGTGAGCACGCACCACACAACACTCACTCTGATTAATGGAGGCCCTGTATGCACACTGACATCAACATTGGAGCTCCAGAGCGTTAGGAATCTCACCAGGTGTGGCTAGTTTATTTTCAGGTGTGGACAGGATGGTCATTAAAAACAGAGCCAGATTTGGTCTCCTACCTAAACTCAACACCTCCACTGCCCCACCCCTGGCAGCATTTTCACACCGGCAGAGGCTGCCTTTTCCTTGTTGGGCATGCAAACCTTTCACTCATCAGAGGCCCAGAGGACTTTGGAAGCCTCCGATGTGTCAGTATCAGTCAACTAATGGAAGCCATGTGTTTGCAGAATGGAAAAAACCTGGCATCCTAAGGATCCAGACATGTCTCGTCATAAATGGGTCTAAAGCAGAGACTCTTTTTTTTTTTTTAAATTCTTTTCTCTTTTTAGGTTGTTGGCCACCCTCCTGATTAGCTATGGATAATGCTATTCTGAATGACCCCACTCCTAAACATGAAGGGCAAGGGAAGCAGCTAAGATTTATTGAATACATATTAGGTCCCATGTGATTTATTAATATAATGGCGATCACAGTGATTATATCAATAGCTATGAATTTACTGTAAGGGCTCCAGGTTGGCCAATTTCCTTACTGGGTGGGAGGGAGGGAGGTATTGTCATCCCCATTCTATGGAAGGTAAATGCTTCTGAGGAAGCATGGGGGTGTAGAATAGGGGTATCACTACAAGTTGTATACATTTTCCCAGTGGCACAATAAATCGGAGAGATAGGAATTACAATCTTAATTTTATAGCTAAGGAAGCTGAGATTTAGAGAGTTTGAGTAAACTCTCCAAGGACATGTGACTGGCAGATGACAGTAGAAGGATCTCAGTGTAGTACTTAAAAGTCGGTGAGGGGCCCCTGGGTGCTCAGTCAGTTAAACAACCAACTCTTGATTTTGACTGAGGTCATGATTTCAGGGTCCTGAGATCGAGCCCCACGTTGGGCCCCATGCTCAGTTGGGGTGTGCTGAAAATTCTCCCTCTCTCCCTCTGCCTTCCTCCCTTCTCTCTCAAATTAATTAATTAATTAATTAATCTTAAAAAAATAAAAAGCCCGTGAGGTCTGCTGTGCTTACCGCAGGATAGAGTTTCTATGTGAGAAGGATTGGATCGCCCGACAGAGATGAGGTGCATACTTAACACACCACTGCAATAGCATAAGCATAAAAAGGAGAGAAATTCTTGAAAGGATTTGATTACTTCATAGAAGTGCCAAGTTATCAAAGTAGTCACTCGGGAAAGAAATCTTGCAAACTTCTTTCTTATTATTGTATATTTTTTTTGTATCCTCAACAAAAAAACAATGTCAAAATCTCCGTGGCTGAAAATAACAAAGACATATTTTTTATTTGTATAGCACATTCGCTGTGGGTCAGCCAGCAGGGGCTGTGAGTACTGAGGTGGGGTGGTTCTGCACCACTCTGTCTTTGCTCTGGGAAGCAGGATGGTAACCAGAGCAGCCCTGGCCTCCTGGCAGAGGGGAGACAACATGGGCAATTGCGCATTGGCTATTAAAGTCAGTACTCTGCCTGAAAACATCTTTAACGTCTCCTACACTCACTTTCCATTGGCCAGAGCAAATCCCATGGCATATTTGACTTCAGGGAGGTAGGGATTGGCAATACCACCATGTGCATGGAAAGAAAAAACCCAGCATACTGGGGAATAGCCTGACAATCACAATTTTGTAGATAGATAGATGATAGATAGATAGATAGATAGATAGATAGATAGATAGATAGATAGATAGATAATGACAGACAGAGGACAGATAGAAAGATGGCAAGACAGACAGTGGGATAGAGAGGACTATAATCTTTTCAGTGTTTGGGGACCTCGACTGTCTTAATCCCTCCCACAAGGAAGGGAGAAAAAGCTGGTAGCCCCTCCTTGGATTTGGACAAATGCAAACAGTAACATTCCACAATCCCCTCTTCTCCTCCAGACCCTGTGATTCCTAGTTCTTGCTTTGGGTCTCCCACCTCAGTCCCAACTGATGAGGACCTATTTTCTCACTGGAGTGGGAGTTGGGCTGATGACCTCTTTCACCGATAGCTTCTAAGCTGCTTTTATTGGGCAGGTTTGCAAGCAACTTTGATGTCTGGCTTGTCTTCATTTAAGAACAGAGCCAAGGGGTCTTGCTGTTCTTGGTGTGAACATGGCTCCAAGCAAGGGCTGATCCTCTGCAGGGATCACCCTGGCTCCAAGCTTCCCTTCTTACCTTCTTCCCAGACCTTCCTGATGAACATCTCTTCTCACATAAGCATCTGAATCCTGGAGCATGGGAGGAGGGTGCCCACTTGGGAGGCCAAGGGTTCTAAAGGCTCCTTACAATTAAGAGGGTAAGTGAACCCTGAAGACATCTGTGAGTCCCATCCTCCCTCACTAGCCCCCTTCTTCTTTCAAATGCATAATTATAAAAACAGACTGCTTTCCCAAGGAGCAGCCTGCTGTCCCCCCAACACAGTTACTCTCACAACGCATTTGAGCACCCAGGTTCCAAGGCTCCATCCCTTTGTCCTGTATTACTGGCTCTTACCAGATTCATCCTTTTTGGAGATAAAAGGCTGTGTCTGTAAGGTCAGTGCTGATGGTCCTGGGCCCTTTAATTAAAGTCATCTGAATTGCTCACTTTATTGCACTCCTACAGCCTGGTTTAGCCCTGACATAGCTCCCGAAGGAATCACTTTGACATTTCTTCAAAAATTGGTTGCAAACTGAGCTGTTTTCAAAAGTAAGGTCTTATTTAAAAAAAAAAAAAAAAAGTACTTCCTTCTTTTTCTTCTGTGGTTCATTAGCATCTTCTTTTTTTTCTTTTTCTTTTTTCTTTTTCTTTTTCTCTCTTTCTACTGGAAACCAGAAGTATTTCACCCTGGCTTGCCAAATGATTTTTATCTCAGTAGAAAAAGAACTTGCTATTTCCTGAAAATCTACCACCATCACTACCACCACCCCCCTTTTTAAAATACATTTTGTGCTGGGAATCAAAGTCAGGTAACTTGATAAGGAGTTAATGAAAACAAATTAATTCTGTCTGCATTTAAAAGGGAGACAGCTTGGCCTCACAGAGTTATCTTATTTGCTTCCCTGGACTTGGCACTTTCTTGATGTAACACTGTTGGAAACTCTAGGTATTTGGGGGAAATAAACAAGGGCATACTATTTTCCCACTGGAGTAAGGTGATTATGTGTGTGTAAATTATTCAGATAATTTTGGGGGGTTGTGGGAGAAATTTCACTCCAACACATCTGGCTAATTGCATCTAAATTATCATTTTGACCCTCCGTTATGTGGACAATTTGCATTAAATCCTGGGATACAGAATACGAATTCTAAATAGCATTTGCGTGACAGCTGCAAAAACAGTATTTTAATCATCCTAGGACTCTACTTCTGGAATGGGACTGTATAGTAGTAGGAGAGGTGTCATGACCTTCACTCCCTCCCCTTTCTAAGCCCTGTGCTCCCAAGGATAGAACATGCTCACTCTATAATCATTCTGGACTTGGAGGAAGACTTCCCAATTTGAGGAAATCCATTATCTTTTGAGGCTGGCAGTTTTCCATACTCTTGTAGAGCTACTGAAAAAAATGTTGCTCTAAAAATGATATCACAAGGAGGTAGTCTAGGGGACAAGAGGTTACACTTTTATATCCTATCGTGCCAACTCATGTAGCTATGTGTCTTTGAGACCGGAAGAATGGTAGCAATCCATTGGAGATCACTGTTATGTCCAGTGTTGTGGAGAGTGAGGGCTAGAAGTTGGGTTAGCCAATGTCATTGTTTAGGGGGGTTTGTCCTTACTTTTGGCTTCCAAAGACTATCAAATTAAAGTCGAGAGGATCAGAGGCTTATAAATGTTGGCATCCCAGGAGCCGCGCATGGCTTTCTCTGGCCATAAATACATAAATATCAAGAAACCCTTCCTTTTCTTTCTCCTCCATTAGCAGGTCCTTCTAACTGATGGAGACTAGATGACGTTAGAAGCAGACAGTGTAGGGGGATAAGTTGGAGTGTGTCTGATGTCACTCCAACTCTTTTTTTTTTTAAGATGTTATTTATTTATTTATGAGAGACACAGAGAGAGGCAGAGACATAGGCAGAGGGAGAAGCAGGCTCCATGCAGGGAGCCTGACATGGGACTCGATCCTGGGACTCCAGGATCATGCCCTGGGCCAAAGGCAGACGCTTAACTGCTAAGCCACCCAGGCATCCCGACTCCAACTCTTTGTCCAGTGCATTCTCTCTTTTTCCTGTAGGGACCTTGTATGAAATTGTTTCTTTTCTCTTTATCAGTTCAAAGGGTTTTCTCAAGCTCAGTGAGAGACTTAAGTGTTCTCATAGACTGAGATGCAAATCCTTGGCTAAAGCTTATTTGCCTCAAGATTTGGGGGTTGGAGATGTTTGGCTGTTGGTTGAGGATGACAGAAAGGGAGAAACCCAGTAGACGGAAGAGAAGATGCTAGCAATGCCAATGGAATTCAGATGGGTGGGAAGGGGGCAAGGATTCTAACATCCTCCAAATAAGGCTCCCTTCACGTAATTGGGCATTTGTGCCTTGAGTTTCTGGATTCCATTCTCAATATGCATGCTGAGTCACTCCATTTTCTTCCTAGGGCTTTTCACTTTGCCTTCCAGGATTACAAATTGATATTATCTGCTTAGGCAGACCCAGGCTTGTCAGTACCAGGGCTATTTGATGTTGAGAAGTGGCCAGGAGATCTTGGGGGAAATTGCAATACAGAATTATGGAAGCATCAATTAAAGTAATCTAAACCAAAGTCCTCCTTGTTCCAAGTATCTGGATATCTATTTCTCTCTCTCTCTTTCCCTTTGTCTCTCTCCTTCTTTTAGTTTTTTGTTTTTTGGTCTGATTTATCACTGAGTCAGACAACCAGCACTGCCTTTTGATGACATGCCTTGGGCTACAAAAAACTCAGGTAAATTACTATATTCCCTTTACATGTACTATCACAACATACTTTCTTGTGGCCTCATTATTAAGGATTTTCTCTTACTTTCAGTTATTGTTGCTTTGTCACCTGTGCACAGGTCTTTTGGTCAACATTTTATTATAAAAAAGTTAACCATGCTGTAACCAGCTCCTCCATAGATGAGGAGCTATGATCTCTTAAAGGCAATTGTAAACACAGGTAATCTAACAATGAGACTTAGGGATGCCCTATCCATAGCAATCTTTTTCTTTTCAGGCCTTTCTGGGGTGCTCTTGAGATTGGGCTCAGGGGTCTTTGGGGGTTGCCTGTATTGGTTTTCTATTGCTGCTATAAGAAGTTACCATAAACTTTGTGGTTTTAAACAACACAAATGAATACTTCATAGTCTTTGGAGGTTATGGTCCAACATGGGTCTCACTAGGCTTGAATCAAGGTGTTGGCAGGGCTGCATTCCTCGCCA
Source organism: Canis lupus dingo (assembly GCF_003254725.2). Classification (NCBI taxonomy): domain Eukaryota; kingdom Metazoa; phylum Chordata; class Mammalia; order Carnivora; family Canidae; genus Canis; species Canis lupus. Next base: position 8,593,198 of record NC_064251.1, read on the forward strand.
GAGGCTCTGGGGAAGAGTCCCTTTCAAGTTCATGCACTTGTTGCTGAATTCAGCTCCTCAGGGTTGTGGGACTGCAGCCTCAGTTTCCTTGTTGGCTGTCAGTAGGGGGTCACCAGCAGCACTCAACTCCCAGCTTCCTTCCTTCTTCTACAAAGCCAACAACAGCAAGTCAAGTCCAAATTCACGTTTTGCCCCTCCCCCCCTTTGACCTGCTTTCTTGTGCTTACTTCTGCTGCATCTCTTCCTTTTGATGGTCTTCCTCTTCTTTTAAGAGCTCACATGACTCCAGGGGCCCTTCTGGATAATCCAGGCTATTCCCCCTATCTTCAGGTCAGCTGATTAGCACTTTGAACTTTCTCTGCAAATTAACAATGGTACCTAGATTGATCATTTGAATAACTAAGGGTTGGAAATCATGGGAGTGGGCAAGAAGTATCTTTAGAATTCTAAAGAATCCTCCTACAGGAAACCTATTAAGCTATTATTGGTCATCAGCACCTTTGTGAAATTAGCCTAATGGATGGGTTTCTAGTGTCATTGCCAGTGAAAAGGAGTAAAATGATTTCATTTTTTAAATGCTAAATGGGACGTTACATATGAGATTACTTCAGGGTTCTGGATCAAGGGTTATTGGCAGGCAGCATATGAGGGCAGTGAAGGTCTAAACTAGGTGGTATAGATGGAGAAAGGCTCACCTACAGGGAAAAACAATATAAAATAATAAAACACAGTAAAATGAAATGAAATGAAATGAAATGAAATAAAATAAAATAAAATAAAATAAAATAAAATAGATCACCAAGGGGAAAAATCATTTACTTAATACTATGCTAAAATGTTTGAGATTGAGAGGTACCTACTGATTTACAAATAAATGAAAAAAATATTTCAATATGTTCAAAAATATTTGAGAAATATTTGAAGGGATTTGCCTGAGCTGGCTATGGAAGAAATCTACCCCCTCCCCTTTCACCCTCCTTAGTTTTTAACATTGTGCCCGATTTCTACTTAAGCCTAGCTACGTGATATGTATTCTTCGTAGTACTACACATGTAGTTTTACTGATATAGATATGTAATGTTTAAATAAAATATATGTTATTTCAAAATATCTTCAGGAAATAAGAATCCATTGCCTTCTTTAGTGACATTATGTAAACATACTACATGTACATTTCTATTTGTCCATAAGATTGCTATGGCGATAGATATGCATAAATATAGATATTGATATAAATACGCTTTGTTGTCATTACATAGGTTTATATACAAGACCTCACTTTCTCAAATAAAAGCAATTACAATACCACATTAAAAACACACACACACACACACAAGACCATTGCAAGTTTGTTTTCACCCAGATTCCATGATTACATACATGACTCCCTCTCTTTTTTAATCCCCCTTGGCTTAGAAGAAGATCTCATCCAAACATCCAGAGTCATCCTGCAATTGCAAGTCCATTCCAGGACAATGGGAAATGTATTTCATTTACATGTTCATTTTGTGGTCATCAGAGCTTCCTGTCCATGGTCCTTCTGTGAATTTCCTTTGGGCTTAGTTTGGCCAGTGTTCGTAGGAGTGACTGAAAGACACACATGCATAGAGTCTGACCTACCCACAGTACGTGGGGTTTTTCAAATCATACATCAGTCTGGGTCAAGCAGGCTATTGTCCGGTGTTCAGGTCCTTGCCTGGAAGTAACAGGGCTAAGGGAGAAAAGAAATCATATCCTGTCAATAAGCGCTGAAAATATTTAGTGTGGCAAGCTCTGTGTTTTCTTTCTTATGAAAAGCTGATTAATATTCAGTGGTTGAAGGTTAATACCCCATTCATTTTATTCACTTTACATCCTGCACACAGCAGTGACTGTTCCAATTTCAACTCCTAATTCATACAAATCTGGTTCCAATCAGGAGATTAGTAACTTACTGCCTAAGCAGAAACAAATCACACAATTGCTAAGCTTATCTTTCTACCCATGCACAGACATGTACATGTGCTTGAAATGGACTCATTCATGGACAGATGCAAATGCACACAGACCAGCAAAGTCCAATCAAGGTGGATATATCTAGGAAATTTTATTTGCTTATGCAGGCATGTGATAGGAGCAGAGAGATGAAACTGACCCCAGAAAGCATTGTCTAAATAAATTCATATGTGCAATGGTCTTTAACCTTACTCAATATACGTGGTTCTGCAAAGTTTTCCATATCATAGATATTCTTATGCTGAATCATATTTTAAAAGTATTAGGACGAGACATTATTAAAAGACTCTTTATACTATGGCCTTCTGCAGACAATGGTATTATTTGGTACGTTATCCACCATCACTCAACCTATTTATAGTTCGTAAACTCATTTTTATACTCGAGGAGAGGTTTTCGTAAAGTTGGGCAGATCACTCTTTTTTAAGAGGATGAAATTGCAGCAGGATGAACTTGAGAGTATTGATAATGAAAGTTTTTCTGATCATGTGAGTAAAGCTTCAAAACGGGTCACCAAAATAGGAAGGGGATTTGCATTTCCTTGAAGATCTTTTGAAATCCTATCTCGTTTGTCTGGAAAGGATTAAGGAGAGGCTTGCAGGGGTCTGTTTTAGGGCTCCTTCCAGGTTCCTGAGCCTGCGATTTGGGGATATCTGTCTGTAAGTCACTGTAGGAAAGATAAGTGTAGGTGGGCATCTGCCTTCAGGATAGAAAGGAGAGGAGGGGTGGTATGTCAAGAAGTTTGCATTTTCGGATGATGGAGCACAAAAGTCGACCTAAAGAATTGGTCATCTCAGTGATTGGCAATCTAATGGTAAGAATAACTGGTACTAAGTGTGTTTTCCCCCTTTTCTTTTCTTTTTTTTTCTTACTAAGTTTTTTATTGTTGTTGTTGTTTGTATTTCTTTCTGCTTTCACAACATAAATGTGTGCTGCTTTAAAAAAAATGATTCAATGGAATAAAGAAGAAAGTCTTAGTATTTAATACCATTATTCCAGGGCCTTGATTCTGGTTACCATTTTTTTACCAAGGATATTTTCTTGAGCCTTCCAGAGCTAGGAAATCCAGGAGATGTTCTTCTAGCTTATCTGAAGGACTGAATCTCATCTATCCCCTAGAGATTCATAGGATTCTATCCTTCTTTCCTTTCTTCTTTGACTCTTATATTAGGGAAAAGGCAAAAATAGTAATTGGGGAGAAAAAAAGGCCACTACCACAAACAAACAAATAAAAAAATCCTGCCTTAGAATCATGTCTCTTCCACTTACCAACCCAGGTGATCTTGGCCTATCTCTCTCTCTGCCTCGTTTTAAAAGATTTTATTTATTCATTTGAGAGAGAGAGAGAGAGAGCAAGTGAGAGGGGAGGGTTGGACAGAGAGAGAGGCACAGATTCCCCACTGATCAGGGATCCCGAGATCGTGACCCTAGCTAAAGTTAGATACCTAACCGACTGAGCCACCAGAGTGCCCCTTGGCCTCCCTAAACACCTGAATCTGAGCTGAGGATGAAATTATACAAAATATAAAGATGGCAACTGGCATGTGGCAGGCCCTCCATGGTGACAACTCACCACGGCTTTGCTGTACTCTGTGGTCTATATTTGTGAAAACATTTGGAAATCTATACATTTATTTATAGATATACATATTACATGCATATACTTTTATTTATATATACATATACACATATTATTTATCATCTGTTGATTGCTAAACAAATTATGCATCATTATTATTTCTTGGTGTGATTATATTTCATATGGCCTGAGCGGTCTTCATCTGTCTAACTTCTGAACCAAATTCCAGCTCCAGTCAATGACTGGCTGTGCTCTCTTTGAATTGTAGGAAACACAACCACCGTAACTCTTCTGCTGGGTCAAACATCTTCTAGTCTGCGGTTGAGGGCCTAGGTCGGCAACAACCTGAGGAACTGGGGAAGTTTCTAAAAAAATGTATGGCATCTCTGTCAAAAACATTGAAAAATATGGAAGCCCAGGCCCCAGATCAATGGCCCAGAAAACAAGATTTCATTTATGGCTTCTAACTCACCCTTACCTGGGGAAGAACTTGGAGTCTCAACTGGGGCTCTTGTAACCACCTTTTGGCCCAGGCCATCCTCTTAAATTGTGGTAAAATACACATAACATAACATTTGCCATCTTAACCACCTTTAAGTGTATGGTGGCATTAAGTACATTTGCATTGTTGTCCAGCCACCACCATCCTCCTCCTCCAGAACTCATTCGTCTTACAAAATGGAAACTCCATCCCCATGAAACACTAGCTCCCCATTTCATTCCTCTCCTTGTCCCTCGCTACCACCATTCTACCTCCTGTCTCTATGATTTAACTACTCTAGCTACCTCCTGTGAGTGGAACCATAACCTATTTGTCCTTTTATGACTGGCTTATTTCACTTGGCCTCACGTCCTCAAGGTACCATCATCCCTTTTTGTGTGAGCAGATAGTGGTAGCAATGGCCCTCAGGGACATTCGGGGGAGGATGTCAAGGGGCCAGCGTGTTTAGGGTCTCCATGAGGTCACTGGGTACCGATAGGAATCCAGCGTGTGATAGCAACATTAGCCTCACTTGTAATTGGTGATGGTAAACCATGGTGGGCAGCTCCAGACTTCCAGGGGTTCTGAAGAGAATTCTAGAAGACACAGACTCCTGACAGAAAAGCCCACACCCTCAGGGATCTGGAGGAGGCAATCACTTTGTGGAGACTTGGAGGCTGTATCATAATGGGGCTTCTCACTGCTGACCACTTAGCACCCTCTTTTTATTTTACAGATGCCATCAGGAGAGACTCTGGCTTGTGGAAATACTATGTTCTCTTCCTGCCTTCTGGTGACTGTACAAACTCAAGAAAAAAAAAGAAAAAGAAAAAAAAAAAAAGCCCAAGCTGCAGCTCCACACAGGGTGTCTAGCCAAAATGCAAAGTTTTACCACAGCGCACAAGTAGACAGTGTTTTTCAAGTGCGGGAACAGAGTGAGGTGCCTTTCAGCACCTTTTCTGCCACTTCTTTAAAAATGATTTAAATTGGAGGCAATAGCATCGAATGCTGAACATCTGACACTCAGACAAGACTTAATGAATCATACACTTTAACAACATCACTCTTCTCCAGCCACTTCACTTGGCATCCGTGGTGGTTGTTTTTTTTTTTTTTTTTTTTTTTTTTTCCCACAAAAACATTTGTTCTGCAGACCATTTGCTTGTTCGAGTGTCCTGGGCAACTCTTCATTCATGGCAGGGAGAACTGGCCCACGGGAGGCGGCAAGGCCGAGTCCCTCTCATGTCCAGGCCTGGGGCTGCATTTCTGAGTCAAAGGCAGCAGTGGTTGTTAGGAACCCGACTGAGAACCACCTTTGGTCTCCCCCCTGTTCAATGGGTTGCTGAGGATTTCTCCCAACCCCACCAACAGCCAGCACTGCCATTCAACTGACTTGAATCAAACTAGCAAAAAAAGTCATGCTTTTGTGGGGAGCAAAATACCAGTGTTAGGGAAAGGACAGAGATTCTGATACTCAAGCTGGAGCATTATCCTCGGTGTCATTAATTAATCCTCTCTGTGTGGGGCACTGCAGGATATAGCTTGCCTGGCGATTGCCTGTGCTAAGGTGACAGGCAGAGAGGACACAGTCTGCCCAGCTTCACCAAGGACCAGATGCCATTGTCTCCCACACTTTTCGGATGGGTCACTAATTTGGTGCCATTGGCAGAGAAAGCAGGAAAGGGGGGGGGCGTTCCCTCTAGGCGGCAGCGTATGCAAACAATTTAATCTTCCAATCCAATCCTTAATGTAAATGTTTAATATAAACCTGATGTTAACACGATGTACATGAATTTACTGGCAGGCAAAGCTGGGATTTACATCATTCTGAAAATCAGATGTTCTTTGCAGCCGGGGTTGGGGAAACCTTTAAATATGGTAAGGTTTTCCCTCTGAATGGCAGGTGCATCCCTAAAGCACACACGCCCAGTGCTCCACCGGGGGACCGAGTACTCACAGATGCCGGATTCCGATGTACAAGTTGAAAAGATCTTCAGTTGTTTCTTTGTATATTGCCCCACCAACGGCAGGTTAGGTCCTAGACGGGTCACTGGCAAACTAAGGTCTGTGGGACAAATCAGGCCCACAGACTGCCCTTTTAACAGCCCTAAAGTGATGTAATTGATATACCAAAAAAAAAAAAAAAAAAAAAAAGAGCACATACGTAATGTATACAGTTTGATGAGTTTGAACATATGCAGATGCCTCTCAAACTGTCACCACAATCAAATAGAAGAATCCTTCACCCAAATTTCCCTTGTGTCCCATTGGGGTTTTTTTTATTGTTACTTCTGTTGTGTTCGTTTTGGCTTTGTATTTTTGGGGTAAGAACTCCTAACGTGAGATCTAGCCTCTCGACAAATTTTTAAGGGAAAGTGTTCGATTGAAATAAATTCTATTCATTTCAATAAATATGCAAAGTTATGCAAGATAAGTGTGTTTTAGACATTTTCTGCACCACACGGTGTCATTAACACTACTGAATTGTCCAGGGCCTGTTTCTGCGTGGCATGCAAGCTAAGAAAGGGCTAAAGGGTTGAAAAGAGCAAAGGGAACTAAGATTTTATGGCTTGTGAAAATTATGTGAAATTCAGATTCCGGTTTCCATCGAGTTTTATCGGAACATAGCTGTGTTTGTTCACTTATGTAAGGTCTGTGGCTGTCTTTGTAACATAGTAAAGAGTTTGGTTGTGGTGGTGACTTTACGGCACACAAGACCTAAAATACTTACTCTTTGGCTCTTGAGAGAAAAAAATTTGCCATCCCCAGCTCTACGTGGTCCACACACAAGCAATAATGTCATGGTGATTAGCAATTACTGGTGGCTTCGTTACACTGTGCCTGGAGTGTGCACATTGCCTGCCCCGTCAGCGCGTGACGTGTGGTGTGTTCATTTCTGCTCGAAAAAATGACATTTGCTAAATGTTTGTGGGATTGTCATCCTCATGGACCCTACCTTTGTCTACTTCTGCTTTGGCCAGATTTGGGCTTTTCTACATGTTGATGATCATCTGGAAGACACAGTAGTAATAATAGTTTCTTTTTAAATCCTTGAAATTTTACCATGTTCCCCATATTTGATGCTGTGTAAGTAAAATTAGGTATTGCACAAAACTGGCTAATCATCAGTGTCACCAGGGGAACTTAAAAAGATGCCCGGACTTACTGAAGCAGGGCGTGAGGACGGGACCCAGAATTTTTTTTTTTTTTAAGTCTTATCAGTGATGCTAAGAATTAGCCTGATTTGGGAGCAACCAGCCAAGATCATTGTTTTACTGTACACTTTTCGGAAGGATAAGGCCTGTATTGTGAATACCAGCGGATTGGAAACTCTTGGAGAGTGAAACTCCTGTCCCTATTTTTTTAACCTCTGACCTTCCAAGCCCCCAGTTTGGCCCACCCCCAGCCTGCCACAGCCACCAGGGTCATGAGACAGGACTTTGCAGATGGGGAGTGCCCAAACCTGGTCACTTGATGGACTAGATAGTAACGGTTCCTGATAATAAATGTTGACTCCCTTCCCCTGCTCAGGAAAAGAATTTTCCTATGAAAATAAAAGTGTGCCCACAGAACATTGAATTCTTACATGAAAATATTTAGAACAGTCTGGGACTGGCTCAGGCTATAGCTTTTGGTCCTGGCCAAATTGTCACAAAGGAGTCAGACTGATCCTAATTGAGACGGAAAAGTCTTACCTGGCCTTAATGTAACCTCCTAGAAAGGTGAGGAGTAATTATCAGCAGATTTAATATCTGTAGTTTTTTTATGATGGGACCCTAATTTTTTCCTCCAAGCTTTTTAGGATTAATTTTCCCAGTTTATAGGCTGCATGGAAACGTCCTTTGGCCCCTCTGAATGAAATAATTAGCTACACATGCTATCCAACACTCTTCTATACTTTGGCCCCTCATTAGTTTCAAATCTCAATTTAATTTCCAGGAGAAATAGTTCAGGGTTTCCTGAGACTTAGCAATTGAATCTGACCAACGGCAGGGGGTCCCATACCCAGACTGCTTTTTTTCCTGATCCCGCCTCCACCTCTCGCCACCGCTCACCCCGCCCCCCCATCACATCTCTGTAAGATTCAATTTTGCTCCCTCTGCGTTGCAAATGGGACAGACCAGAAATTGTTTCCTGAAAACCAAATGCTTCCATTTGTTCTCTTCCTAATTGCTCCTGGAGTTTGATTTGAAGCCAGTAGCTTTCTGGAATAGCTTTCCTTAGGATGATTTGAGGTAAATTGATGTGGCTCTAGATTCAAACATCTGAACTGCTAACTCAAGAAAAATGATGCTAATTTGCAATTCATTTGATGGTAACTGTATGGAAATACCAGTTTCGTCCCCATTGCCATGGCTGTGGTGCTATTCCTCAAACCCTGAAGCAGATGGTTAGTTCTTTTTTGGTTTCGACTTTCATATGTCCACTATGGGTTTGACCATCCTGGAGAGGGCTACTGTTGGGACCTTTCAATGAGCTCTGAGTTCCATTTTCAGCACTGGGTAAGTAGTAGATTTTAAGGAAGATAAAAATCTTTGAAGGTAACGCTCTGTTACTGTGATAAAGTATCGAATTTTTAAGACTACTTTGGTAAACACAGATATTAGTCTTAGATAACTTCTTTTTTCCTTTCATCCTAGAAAGGAAAAAAAAAATAAGTGGAAATTTTAAAGTGATGAGAAGCCATGAGAAAGAAATAGTGTAGAAGGAGGACAGGCAGGAAATAAAGAACAGTCTCATGCTACCTTGCAAAATGATGAAATGACCTTGGCCATCTGTCATGTCGGGGAAAATATAAGCATGACTAAAGTGCGATGCTTTGTGTGTACAATTTACATCGAAATGAGGAGGCATGCTGTGTGAGCACTCTCTACTAAGTACCACTTCTGGAAATTTCTCTGGCATCTTTGATCCAATGGAGCTTTTTTGTGTTCTCTTGTTTTGTTTTTCCTCCTTGCCAGGAGGAAATTTGAGGCCTCTGATAACTATACTCTTTGCCTAGCAGAGATACAATGAGAAAAGTTTGGATTTTAATGTCAGAGAGAAGTAGTTGGATTCTAGATTTTATCACTTATCAGCTGTGCCCAAAGGGGCAAGGCCCTCAGCTTTATAAAGCCTCTATTCCCGCATGGCTATATTATTCCTATCTGTTTGTATTGAGAATTAATGGGAAAAATATGTATATGATATATTAGTAAATACTACTTCCATATCAAGCCTTCCATACTCATATTTCAGCATTTCAAAATGTAACCATTTTTTGTCTTAAACACTTAAGTCTTCCTTATCCATCCCTGGACATACTGAATTCTTTTTCTGCTGTGTAGTTTTGTTCATTTCTTTTTAAACGACCTACATTATTTAAGTTGTGAAAAAAATCATGGAGTGCTTGCCTGGTCAAACATAGCCTGAAATTGGAATAATATGGATATGATTATCTGAGCTCTGAAAAGAATAGTCCATAAATGTATGAATCTTTTCAAAAACAAAACTACAGTATAACTTTATGAAAACTCCATAGGATTTTCCATGAAGCTGGGGGTTGGCAAAAGAGAAGAGAATGAATATTGTTGGTTTTGTTTTGTTTTTGTTTGTGTAAAGATTTTATTTATTTATTCATGAGAGACCCAGAGAGAGAGGCAGAGGCACAGCAGAGGGAGAAGCAGGCTCCCTATGGGAAGTCCGATGGAGGACTCGACCCCAGGACCCTGGGATCAAGACCTGAGCCAAAGGCAGACGCTTAACCATTGAGCCACCCAGGCACCTTATTTTGTTTTGTTTTGAATCAGGGAGAGAGTGAGGGGGGAAGGGAACAGTGGACTCAGATAAACAAGTTATAAAGAGGTTAAAGACAGAGGGCGTATAGCACCCTCTTCCTAAGGACCAATGTTTACTCTCAAGCAGGGCTGTATTTGAAAGACCAGAAGTGGTTCAGTTGCAAAATAGAGAATAGGAATAAAGAGGAGTTTGCAGTGCTTATTCTGAAGATTAGCACCCTGACAGACCCAGGCAAGACCTTCCACTGGCTTATTCCATGCCCAGTGCCCTTCCCTCATGCTGGCACCTATCTGAGCAGACTTTCCTAATCAGGTGTGTGTCTTTAATCCATACTCATTACTTCATTGGTAGGCTCAACACTTAATCCTCCAAAAACTTTCCCTGACCAAATACATTCATGACCTATCACTTATTCATTGTTCTAATTCATTCTTAGGTATGTGGTAAAAGTATAGTACATAACACTGTTTTCTTTCCAGTTATAATTATTTAGCACATATCTGTTTTCTTTTTCCTTCTCAACAATCATAATTCTGAAAGCAAGAGGTTGTGTTCAAATGTCATATTAGTGAAAAAAATAATAGGACCCAGAATCATACAGATCACATATTAGGCAACTTTGTAATACCTGGTTAGAGTGAATTTATTTGATTGTATTTAAAAAAGAAATTACATGGGACGCCTGGATGGCTCAGTGGTTGAGCATCTGCCTTTGGCTCTAGTCATGATCCCGGGGTCCTGGAATCAAGTCCCACATTGGGCTCCCCACAGGTAGCCTGCTTCTCCCTCTGCCTGTGTCTCTGCCTCTCTCTGTGTGTCTCTAATGAATAAATAAATAAAAACTTCTTAAAAATTACAGAATTACCTACTCAGTCTTGTCCTATTGCTTGGTTCACAACTAACTTTATTGCTCACTGTAGCCTTTACTGACTGGGAATGGAAGATTCTGATTAAAAATTGCCATTTTTATGAAAGGACATATATATATGTCATATATAAAGGACAGCAAAGTAATTAGTTCTCAAATATCAGGCTAAGTTTTGACTTGAAGTTTGTCTTCTTGAAGCTGAAAGAGATAAAAGAGGAGTCTGGTTACCCTCCTGGAAGTTTGTACCAGCTCTTGGCCCACTGATTTGCCATGAAATAAGATGGCTCTATTATTAAACATTTATGCCCTTTTCTTGCCTAGTGGCCTGTAGCTTCTATTGTGAATGGGGGGATGCTAACTGGGTGCATCTTCCCCAAATGAACAAAACATTTTGAAGGTGATGTCACATCCGGATTTCAGTTCATATGGTAACTTAAGTCCTTCTCATCTCCACATCTTATTCTTCAGCATCCCTCTTCATCTTTGGCTCTCTACAATCCTGATTCGGTGCTCATCCAGGAAATGGACAGAAAGTGAATTGTATCTGAATCCCCTAGGCTTCAGGGAAAAGAACATTGTGACATGATTGCCTTCATAAGAAAGGTTTATAAAGTTCTATACCACAAATGTCCCATGATAGGGAAATGCAAGTTTGATTAGTCCTTTTGTTCAGATGTGGTCTTCCAGGCCTTGGGTTCCTTCTGACTGCTTTGTCCATGTTAGCATATTATTTAATATTATGTTTGTTCCTACCCAGCTCTGCGCGCATGTCAAAGGTGGCCACCACAGTTTCGGGGGTCACACAGAGAACATCACCATGCTGCAGAGAGAGGCCTCCACTTTCTGCATCTTCTCAGTCACAAGGAAACTTTTCCTTGAAACTTTGCCCTTTTCAGACTTCTCTTACATCTCATCGGTAAGAAGTGGGCCACAAGTCCCTTTTTCAAGGCAATCACTCTCAAGGAGGAAAGAATTACATAATTGAAGGGACGAATCGGTATTCACCTGCCTTGAGTCACATGTTGAAGGAATGAACAGTTGAACAAAATCCAGGCAGGCTGGCATAGAAGGAGGAGGGCTGGGTGGGTATATGAGGAATGCCATCAGTAAATGACAGTGTTTGCTATACCAAAGAGTATACTACAAAAGAGGCTTCTGGAATGTCTTTATTGAGATGAGGTATAAACAGCTCTGCTAAAAGGTGACAAAGGCTGGGGCCCCTGGGTGGTTCAGTCAGTTAAGCAGCCAACTCTTGATTTTGGCTCAGGTCATGATCCCAGGGTCCTGGGTCCTGGGAGCTCTGCATTGGGCTACACACTCAGCAGGGAGTCTGCTTGAAGATTCTCTCTCTCTCTCTCCTTCTGTCCCTTCCCATGGTTTAGTTCTCTCTCTCTCTCTCTCTCTTTCTCTCAAATAAACAAATCCTTTAAAAAAAATGGTGACAAAGGCTAATCAACTTCTAAAAAGTCAGCCAAGTACCCTTCCTGCAATATTCAGGGCTGTGGGCTTAGATGAGTGGATTTCACATTCCAGATGGTTTGATTGCTTGTCTCTCTCATAAGACTAGGACGATGGGTACCGTTACAGGAAGTGACATTGAATTTTTGCAATATGGTCATCGCCAAAGTCACAGCATGATGAACCAGTGTTCTTTCAAGATTTTGCTGGATACCCACCTCTAAGAGGAACAACAGTAGCAATACTATATAAGACCTACATTAAGTCTCAAGTTTGATTTAATGCCAAATCCTCCAAAAAAAGAACTAGCATTGAGGGAAATGGAGATAATTAGAAGTTTAGACCTCATCTTGAGTTGTTTGTATTGGCTCGCAAAATGCATGGACTATTTCCCTCCTCATGGAACAAAACGTAATACCACATTTCTTTACAATTAAATTAAGGCTAGAGAACAACAAAGACATTATCATTCATATGATGCTCTTGAAGATACTGCTAGTGCTCTATTGGAGTGAAGAATAGAATGCCTTTACTTTGTTGCTTTATGAAATGCCAGGTTTTCGGAGCAAATCCCATTAAGGGGTTTCAGTTCCTGCCTGATATTTTACTTTGTTCTCTGCTAGCTGCCACTGCACGGAGATGTCTGAAGATTGCTCAGGCTCTGGGTGGGCTGAATCTAGAAACTGAAACTTCTAAATTGGGGAAGTCTGTCCATTCATTTATCCTCTCATCTATTTATCAACTATCATATTTATAATAATCTTATTATAATTGCTTGATTACTTACTGATTCCTTCCACTAGTCTGTAAGCTTCTGGCAAAACTTGTTCCCAGTTGTATGTTCAATGCCTGACATAATAAGTACCCCATCAATATTTATTCAGTGTTGGAACTCTCAGTGAACTTTTAATCTGAGAAGGGAAGATAAAACATGTAAACAACAAATATAATATGTTGGACTTGGGGGTTGCCCAAGAGATTTATTAGAATTTTGAAGACTGAGAAAGATCCCAAATAATATACTCATTCACATTTTTTTGGGGGGAAGTTATCTATCTATTTATCTATCTATTATCTATCTATCTATCTATCTATCTATCTATCTATCTATCTATCTCTATCTTCTATCTACCTACTTACCTCCTACCTACAGACCTATATAGCACACTTCAGTTCTCTATTTAGAAGCCATAAACCAGCCAAGAAAATTAATTGTTAAAAAAATTTGACAGAGTATAAATATATTTATTGGCAGTATTTACTCATCTTGTTTTTTTTTTTTTAATTTAAAATATACGCAACCTACATCAGTTTCTTATAGATAGCGATGGTTAGGTGTTGCTTTTCTATCCAATTCAGCACATCCTGTACTCTGAGTATTTAAACCTTTCACATTTTCCTTCCTTACTGATTTGATCCTGCAGAAGTCAGCCACCTTTCTATTTGTTTCCTATTTGTCCTACACATTGTTTCTGTGTTCTTTTTCCTTCTTTTCTGGGGAGTGGGGAGGGTTAACTGAATACATTTACTTATCCCTTTTATTTCCTTTATTTTTGTAGTCCAGTTAATTAATGTACCATTTCATTTACCATACATCTTAACTATGAACTGTATTAGGATTCTCCAGAGAAACCAAAATGTTGTATATATATGAAAGGAGATTTATTTTGAGAAATTGGTTCTTGCAAATGTGGTGCCTAAGAAGTCTCACCATCTGTTGTTTGCAAACTGGACAAAAAGTAACGTAATTCCAGTCTGAGCCCAAAGGCCCGACAATCAGGGGAGTAAATGGAATAAATACCAGTCCAAGGGAGAGAAGACTGATGGCCCTAGTTCAAACAGGCAGGCTAGAAAGAAAAGGAGGGGGGCAAATTTCTCCTTCCTCTGCCTTTTTGTTCTACTCAAGCCCTCAGTGGATTGGATGATGCCCACCCACACTGCAGAGGGCAATTGACTACAGTGAGTCCACAGACTTAATCGCTAATCTTATCCAGAAACACCCTCATAGACACATCCAGAAATAATGTTTAATCTGGGCACCCCATGGTGCAGTCACATTGACACATAAAATTAACCATCACAAGATCTTATAACAAAATAATTTCAGTTACCGCATCCCCAGTCCTTTCTCACATGTTTTACTTGTGCTTATATTATAAGCCCTAGATTGGATATTATTTTTGTTGTAAACAGTTACTTGCCTTCTAATGGAATCAAAGAAAAAATAGCTCATTTTAGTATATATCCAAATATGTACTTTTTAGTGCATTTCTCTCTTTACTATAGATTCAAGTTTCCATCTTGTATTATTTCATCCATAGGCTCAAGAAATGCTATAGTATTTCTTATAAATGTTGTTCTCTTGACATTCCTATTTCATCTTCATTTTTGAAGAATATTCTCACTGGAAAAAAGAAAGTTATGCAATGATCTTTTTTCCCCTTTCACATTAAAGATGTCATTCCATTGTCTTCTGGTCTCCATTGCTCTGATGAGAGGTTAGCAAAATTTGTACTGTTGGTCACCACTATATAATGGATTATTTTTGTTTGGCTGCTTTTGGGGTTTTCTCTTCATCTTTGGTTTTTAGCAGTTTGACTATGCTGTGCCTGGATCTGATTTTCTTTGTATTTATCCTTCTTGGAGTTTGTTAAGCATCTTGCATGTATAGATTGATGTTTTTCACCAAATTTGGAAATTATTTGATGATTTCATTTTCTTCAAGTTTTTTCATTTGTTTTATGGGGTCTTTGTTCTGTGTGTATGTGTTTAAAGAATTTATTTATTTATTCATGACACACAGAGAGAGGCAGAGACACAGGCAGATGGAGAAGCAGGTTCTCTTGGGAAGCCTGATGCAGAACTTGAACCCAGGACCTGGCATCGAGACCTGAGCCAAAGGCAAATGCTCAAACTACTGAGCCATCTGGGAGCCCCATTTTGGGGGGTTTTGGGTATATGTGTGTTTGTGTTTGTTTTCATTTATTCCCCATATGCCATGCTTTCCTCCTGGGATACCATTTATATATATGTTAGACTGCTTGGTATTTTCCCACAAGCTGCTGGAGCTCCATCAATTTCAATCTGTTTGTTTTTCCCTCTGCATTCTTCAGTGTAGATTGTTATTTATCTGTATTCAAAATTACTCATGCTTTCTTCCTCTAATCCCAATCAGCTGTTATGCCTCTCCATGTCTTATGTTTTTGTTTTTTAAAGTTGCAGTTCTAGAATTCCCAATTTGTTCTTTTTCTTATGATTGGCAGTCTACATCTATGCATTCATTCATTAAAACTATAGTTTTCTCTAAGTTCTTGAGCAAATAGAGCAAATCTATTTTAAATTCTTATCTATTATTCATAACATCTGAGTCACTTTGAGATCAATGTTCATTGTCTGTTTTTTTGTTTTGTTTTGTTTTGTTTTTTCCTGATTATGGGTCACATTTTCCTGCCCTTTGCATGGTTAGCATTTTTCTTAGTTACCTGATGAATATCTTAGTTAATACATTGTAAGGAGTCTGGATTATATTATCTATTTTAAAAGGTGTTAAGTTTTACCCTGACAAGCAAATAACATACTAGAGGTTCTCCATGATCCTGTTGGAACTTGGTTTTAGGCTTTGTTAGGGCAAATCTAAAGTAGACTTTACTGTGGCACATAGATTGACAAGGTTTTCTTAAAAGGCTTGATGTCAAGGGCATCTAGGTGACTCAGTCAGCTAGGTGTCTAACTCTTGATCTCAGCTCAGGTTTTGATCTCAAGGTTATGAGTTCAAGCCCCATGGTGGGTTCCATGCTGGGTGTGTAGCCTACTTAAAAGAAAAAAAAAAAGGCTTGATGACAAATATTTTATGTTTATAAGCTCTATTGTCTCAACTACTCAACTATGTCACTGTAGCATGAAAGCAGCCATAAAAATACAGAAGTTAATAGGCACGACCATGTTTCAATAAAAATTTATTTGCAAAAATGTATGGTCAGTCTATAGGCCATAGTTTGCTGGTCCCTACTGTAGATCATGGGCCTTATTCCCAGTACTCACTGGTATCCAGTTGTATCCCTAGGATATTAATAGCTTCAGTCTACTCTGGATGCAAGAGTAATTCAATATCTCCCAATACTATGTAACCTCTTAGAGTCTCGGTTCCATTCTCAATCCTGAAGCAGCTTCTTTCTGTGAGGACTTACGGAGTCTCATCATGCACATTTTCAACCTAGCCATTGGCTAAGGCCTTGCAGAGAACCCTACACAGACCTCTTGCACCATTCCTTACTCCCCATTGATCCATGTACTTTAACCCTTCTCTGTACCCTGTCCTGAAATTTCTACTTGCATTAGTATTTTTTTTTCTTTTTAGATTTTATTTATTTACTCATGAGAGACACACAAAGAGAGGCACAGACATAGGCAGAGGGAGAAGTAGGCTCCTCCAAGGAGCCTGATGTGGGACTCGGCCCCAGGACCCCAGGATCACAGCCTGAGCCAAAGGTAGATGCTCAGCCACTGAACCAACCATGTGCTCCTTGCATTAGTATTCCTAAACTCTAATCTTTGCTCTCTCAGCTCAGCAGGGCAGGCATGCTCTTTGGGTCCTACCTTCTTGTGCCATGCTTGGGAAACACTCTCTAGCAGAGAGCCCAGGTGAACATGGGGCTTATCTCATAAATTTCCCTTATCTCAAGAATCTCAGCTGAGGGGCATTTATTGTCCAATGACTGAAAATAGGTACCTTATATATTTTGACCAATTTTATTTTTGTTTATGGGGAAGAGCAACTCCAATACCAGCTTTGTCACCCGAGCTTGAAGAAGAAGCCACCTCTCATTGCTTAAGTTAAAAGTCAATGGCTATGTTGTATGAGAAACTAGAAAGACTAATCCCATTCAAATGGTATCTCACATGGCTGAAATGAGGAGGGCTCTGAGCCAACAGAGCATGGGTGTGGCCCCCTTTATCACATTCTGCAATGATTACCGGAGCCCTCTACATATGCTCGGCCTAAAACAGATGCTCTTATGGGAGTTGTAATCTTTTCAACATTTGAATAATGGCTTCTAGTCAGAAGCCAATATGTCAACAAGAAATTCCAGAGGATTGTAATTGATTAAAACTCACCACAAAATTTATCTCCCATAGTTTATTGACATCTCTCTACCTATTAATTCAACAAGAACAAAAATTTCAAAGCTCCTTCTAAGTCCTAGGCCATATGCTAGGTACTAAGAACATGAAAGCAAAGAAGACAGACCCTCAAGACCTCATAGCCTCGGAGAAGACAATAGACATGCAAAAAGAGTATTGTAATAGTGTGAAAAATCCTATAAGCAAGTGAGATTGGACGTGATGTACCTAATGCATCCAGACAAGTTGGAAAAAGCTTGAGCTAAGCATTTACTAGTTGGTAGCAGTTTATCACACAACATATCCATGCATGTGTAATAAATATTTCAGGCATAGTAGAGCACCTAAGCACAGCCGTCAGGTAGCTGAGAGAGACTGTGTGCTCTGTGATTCACCAAGAGATGGTGAAAGAGGCTGGACTGGCAAAGAAGACCTAGCTCATGAACAACCCAACACGACATAATAGGGCATTCACATTTATCCTTAGACAATGAGAAGCAGTTGCAGGATTGTTGAGGACAGTGATATGACCCAAATTAGCTTTTAGAAAGATCTAGGTGGTAAATTGGAAAGGTGCAGTTAGGTGGAGGATTGGAATCAGAGGGGCAAATCTTTATGGTGAGCAAACAGAAATCCTTTGACTCATGCAATGACCCAGAGACAATGAGGAGGAGTACATTTAAGAAATATTTCTGAAGGTAATTTGGGGGATAGGGGTTATTTTATGATGGGATTAAGAAGGAGGGAAGTATCTAGGAAGAATCCTTGTTTGGGATTTGAGTAAATGGATAACGGTAGTACTATTTGCTAAGGAAGAGAGACAATGGGAAGAACAGATCTGTAGGGGATGATGATTCATGATATCATTCCATTGTCCATTCACTTAGTGAATAAATATTCAGTGAATAGCTACTCGGTATCAAATGCTGTTCCAGAGAAGTAGTAATTAAGGCAGACAAAGTTCCTGCTTGCACGGTGGGGGTGAGAGTGGGTTAATCATTTTAAATATTAATAAGAATTTTAGATATTGAAGACCACAGAACAGGGTCTAGTGAGTGACAGAGAATAAAAGTAAGGAAGAAAGGAATGCTTTAGGTCAGAAAAATCCTCTTGGGGGAATCTGACATTTGAACTGAGATACATGTGCTTGTGAGAATTTAGATATCCAAAGATCAAAGAAGCATCTAGAAAGAGTGAACTGCAAGTGATAGCCCTGTGGTTGGAATGAGCTGGACTTATTACTAAACAGAAGGATCTGTATGCCTGGAGAAGAACAAGTGGGTGGAGATGATGGACCTTTAGGGCATGATAGGAGAGGGTAAGGATGTGAATGTCATTCAAACTACAGTCTCTTCCTTAATATGTGTGTCTCAGGGCACTCACTCCCCTTGTGAAAGTATCCTCATTTGAGTTTTAGAGATGTTGATACTTGTTAGACACCTAAATGGAGATGTTCACCAGATAGACATAGACCTGGAACTCTGCAGAGATAGAGTGACTGGAGAAGTATATTGGAGAGTTATGGCCAACAGCATATGGGTGACAGTTGTAAAAGAGGGTGTGGCTACATTTTCCTAGCAAGAGTCTGCAGAAGGAGTCTCGGACTACCTGTCCATATGCATCGTGTGAAGACAGGCATTTTTTAGCATTAAAAGGTAATGAGAGATGGGAGTACCATTTTTAGTTACAACATAAGCATCCACAGGAACCTCTCTTTTACACCTGGTTTGCTCCATTTATTAGTTTGTTTGTTTATTTATTTATTATTTTTCAAATTTAGGTCTAGTTGACACACAATGTCACATTAGTTTCAGGTTTACCACGTAGTGATTCAACTCCTTTCTGTTATGCTGTCCTCACTATAAGAGTCACTATCATTTGTCACCATACAATGCTATCATAGTACCATTGGCTGTATTCCCTATACCATGCCTTTTATTCTTGTGACTTGTTCATTCCATACCTAGAAGCCTGTATCTTCCACTCCCCTTCACCCATTCTGCTCATCCCCCCAGTCCTCTACCCTCTGGCAACCGTCTATTTGTTCTTTGTATTTATAGGTCTCATTCTGTTTTTTATTCATTTAGATTGTTTTTTAGATTCCACATACGAGTGAAATCATATGGTATTTGTCTTTCTCAGTCTGACTTTTTTCACTTAGCATGATGTCCTCTAAGTCCATCCATGTTGTCACAAATGACAAGATCTCATCCTTTTTTAGAGTTGTGTAATGTTCCATCATGTGTATCAGTGTGTATGTGCAAGTATGCGCATATATATATATATACATATATATATAAACACCACATCTTCCTTGTCCAGCCACATGCAAAAGGATGAAGCTGGACCACTTTTTAACACCATACACAAAATAAACTCAAAATGGATTAAACACCTAACTATGAGACCTGAAACCATAAAAATCCTAGAAAAAAAACATAGGTAAGAGTTACTCTGACATTGGCTGT
The DNA here is from genome assembly GCF_003254725.2 of Canis lupus dingo. NCBI lineage: Eukaryota > Metazoa > Chordata > Mammalia > Carnivora > Canidae > Canis > Canis lupus. The sequence continues at coordinate 8,612,946 of NC_064251.1, forward strand.
AGCAATATTTTTCTAGATATGTCTCCTAAGGCAAGTAAAAGCCCATGATTAAGACTACATCAAAATAAAAAGTTTTGCATAGTGAAGGAAACAACCAACAAAACAAAAAAAAGCAACCTACTGAATAGGAAAAGATATTTGTAAATAATATATCTGATAAGGCGTTAACTTCCAAAATGCATAAAGAACTTCTACTATTCAACACCAAACACCACCACCAATAACAAAAATCAATCTGATAAAAAAAAAAAAAACTGGGCTCCATACTTTTAAAGATTTTATTTATTTATTAATGAGAGACAGAGACAGAGACAGAGAAAGAGACACAGGCAGAAGGAGAAGCAGGCTCCATGCAGGGAGCCTGACATGGGACTCAATCCCAGGTCTCCAGGATCAGGTCCTTACTGAAGGCAGCGCTAAACCAAGGAGCCACCCAGGCTGCCTGGCTCCATGCATTTAAAAGAAGTATATACCCTCTGCAGGCACTCCAGTTTGGCAAAAAATAAGGGTGAGAAGCTGGTTGAAAATGGAATCTTGGAGAACGCATTTTCAGACTGGCCAAGCTGTGGATGATAATCAGGTGTAAAATGTAGGCCGTTCACATTTCTACATTCTATTCTACTCTATTATTTTACTCTACTCTCTTACCCTGTCAAATCTAGCATCACTTGGGTAAGCAGCAAAGCTATTTTGTGTGTGCTAGCAGCTATGGTCCTACACCTGTTGTATTACCTCAACAGAGTATTGGTTCATAACTCTTGTGCGCTGAGAGTTTGGGATTGATTCTCTGGTCTTTTAAAACTTGAATCAAGTTGCTCAGCTTCTATGAAGACTTCCTTTAATTATCTTCAGTGTTTCACATCTCTGGAGTACTGATCATGTTTGTATCGCCATCTGGCTCTCCCTCCTTGTATGTTTGTGTACAAATTATCAAAATCCTCCCAAGTTTTGATTTTGAGATCATAAAAAAATTGCAGATTATTAAAAAAAAGTTCTGTTTGACATTATCATCTTTTTTACATTTTCTTGCAGATATAGTGGGAATTTCCTCTAGACTAAACAATAAAGCCACTCTGTGTCTTCACTAACTTGGAAGGACCTGGAAGGCAATCTGGTTTCTCCGTCAATCCTCTCACTGATTTCTTTCTGCAACTCCTTCCATCTAAGGTACATATTTCTCATCCATTAAATTGATGTAACACAGCAAATTAAATCAAGCTTTCCTGTCTTAAAACTTGCCTAGAATTCTGTGACAGTGATATTTTTGGTTGCCATGTACTTTCTTAAAGACCAAATGTCAAGTAAAAGTATAGAGAAAATATAGGGTAGCAGAAAATAAGTACCCCTTTAATACAGGATATAATATTAAGAGCAACTACTTCCAACAGTGTTATGAACTAAGAACATGGATTCACCAATCTTAAAATATGAAGTGAGAGAGATAATGTAAGCATATTGCTATTGGGGGTGCAGATTCTGGCCAATTGCTGATAGAACAGTTCTAGGATCCCTTCATTGACATCCGTAACATCTTTCTGCAAGAAGCACTTCTTAGGGCAGGCGAGGGAGCAGTCTGGAGGAAGTCCTGAGCTTTACAGTGGGAATTCTGTTGTTATTGATTCTGGCCTGTAGGCAAATTCCAGCGGTATCTCAGGGTCCCTAAGTCTGAGAACTGGATTCCTATAGGGACTCTAACTGCCTTTGGCTATGACACACCCTTTGGCAGAAACTCTCAGCAGTTGTCAGTTGCAGTTTCAGTGTAGAAATAAATGATTTATCATCCCCTTAAAATTGGTGGTGGTGAGCAAGACGGATGGGACAACTCTGCAACTTTATGAATCTAGAGGGGGCTTAGGGAGTGAGGAAGTTTGCCTTTAGCTTGTTTTACAGTGTTTTCAAATTATTATTTTTTAAATGTTTCCTTTCGAATCATGGCCTTTTTAGATAGGAGACAGACAGAAATAGATGAAATATTAAAGTACTGCAGGAAAGTGTACAAAGCAAAAAAATTTTTACACGTAATAAGTGATCAGTGTTCATGGTTTGTAATGTGGGGATTTGAATATGGGTGAAGGATAACTTATATAAGTCAAAGAATACTCTTTTCTCTGAAAATTTGTACCTTATATGAAATAGCTCCTTGTAGTTAAAAGCTTATCTTTTAGCTGAAATGCTTTCATGGAAATGCTTTCATAGAAATGCTTCCTCTTAGCTGCGACTTACAAGACACTGTATGTCATGGGGGCTCCATCTGTAAAGTCAACAAAAAAAAAAGTTCAGGAAAGACATACCATCAAACTCTTTACTGACCACTGTAAAACAGAAGCAGCCAGTGTAAAGTATATATTGAATCAAAGGAGGCTGGTTACATGGGATTTTTTAGCAACTTCTCTGAATGATAGAAATCCATTTCAGGAATTTAAACATTAATCAGTACGGAAAGGAAAAGTCAAGTTCTCTTTATTTTTGAGAACAGCTATTGAGAGGTCTCAATGAGAAATGTCAAATGACTAATCACTAGTTTGTCAACTATAGAGTCAAACGATCTTAATTTCAAAATCAGGGTTAGAGAATCTTAGAACCAGAAGAGAAATTAGAGCCTACAGTTACAGTTTTATATGTCATAGCATCTTGAAGGCATTATGGGTAAGGTAAGAAAATGAGGATTTGGTCAATAAACCAAAGTAGATCTTTCTCATTCTTCTTCCCTAGGATGCTTCTGGACTTTGCAACGAAGCTCAGAGAGTACTGAGTCCATAACATAGAAAGTAAGTTTAGCTACGTTCTTGTAAATGGCCCCAAATTAAGATAATGTGAATCTACTGTCTTCCAGGGATGGAAGGAAAACTAACAGACTGAGGGTCATCCTGAAATCCATGAGTGTCCCATGAGTCTTCCTGTTTTCCTTCTTAGGTCCTTCAACTTACTGTCCCATTGGAATGAGGCTTGCAGGATGCAGGGTACCACATCTGGGGGCTTCCTGTTCTTAACTGTTGAGGTTTTTTCTAACTTGATCCAGGCTGCTGGCAAAAGTTACCATTTCCTCTCTACCCTTGATGAAGGAGACAGAAGTGGAGGGACACACACCTATTGAAATCAAAGCACTGATGGATGATAATAGAGCGTCTTCTTGTTATTCTCCAATGCCAATATTTACGGAATCAGGACAATAGTACCATTTATCCTGCTTTTGTAAAGAATCCAAAAATATGTTTCTCCCTTTGAAGTGTGGTTGGAAAAGACTCTGCCTGGGGTCCACCCATTCCATTTTGACTCTGTTATTTTGAAAAATCTCTAAGTACAGGATTTGCACACACACACACCCACACACACCACCCACACACACCCACACACACCTGTCACCAATGTCCAAAGTGTCCATCTGTGTCATATATATGTATGACTTATACGTATGGCTTTGCTCCCAGCTTTGCAGGTAGGCTCTGTCTTCTTCAATTCTTAAGGTGAATCTTCCTTGGATGTTCACTTGCTAGAAAAAGTTTCAGGATTATGTCCAATGAGAATACACTGTTACGTGGAAGGATGTTGATAACACCACCTGGATGGAGATGTGAAGTTCATGTCTTTTTGTGGAGGCTGGATATGAGTTTGGAAAGAACTGGTCTTTGCTCTATTATCCCCACCAGAGAAGGGGCTTAGATTCTGAGCTGACTATAATCACTAGCTTCAAAGGACTGCATAATTGTCCTGGGACACTGGTGACTCCACTGTGTGATTGTATTTGAGACAAGCCTAAAGAGTACCTGTTCAAAAGCTGGTTCTCCTGGGTGTGATGTTCAGGAAGCACCCTGCAGCCTCAGTGTGAGGCCTTCCCTAACTGCCGTAACTATCTGGAATGTGATAGTATCAGACTTCATCCAAGAAGTCTGCTTGGGGGGTGCCTGAGTGTCTCAGTTGGTGAAGCTTCTGCCTTTGGCTCAGGTCAAGAGCCCAGGGTCCTGGGATCGAGCCTCGCATTGGGCTCCCTGCACAGTGGGGGTCCTGCTTCTTTCTCTCCCTCTGCTTGTGCTCTCTGTTTCTGTCAAATAAATAAATAAAATCTTAAGAAGAAGAAGAAGGAGGAGAAGAAAAAGAAGCAGCAGCAGCAACCTGAGCAACCTGCTTGGGCCAGGGGGCCCTGCTTGGGCCAGGGTGAGTAAGAGATCTTCAAGGAATTGCTTAGAACATGGTGGTTTTATTGAAGGCAGATTGTCCTTGGCAGATATATCTAACAGTCTACTGGGGGAGACAATGGAGGACACTAAATATATCCTATCATTCCTGCCACTGCATAGTCTTGTTTATGAGGGTTTGGGTCAGAAGAGGCTTGGCCAAGAAGATACCTCATGGGTGGAGTGATACTCACCTAACCACACCTCTGGTATGCTGTGACACCCCAAGGAGCATGTGTGGCAGACGGGCACACCACACCCTGAGTCAGCTTCCCTCCCTGCTGTGAGAAAATTAAAAAGAGCCTCTAGAAATCATTCCTCCTTTCCCAGAGGTCTACCACTACCATCTTGGGACATAATGACAAGAGAGAGGACTGGCATGTGGGAATGTTTTCCTAGGGAGTTGAAACCTTATTCTCCTCAGATATTTGTCTGAAAATAGCTCAGGTAGTTCAGATCTCATGGGACCTTGAACACCTTGGCATGTGTGACTTGGGCAATAAAGTGCTGGTTGTTTTGTTGAGGATCCCATTAATTGCTCTGTAAATGAGATATGTTTCCAAAGGATTCATATTCTCTCTCTCTTGCTCTGATTTTTCTTTTCAGATGTGAGTTGAGATAATTTGACAGAAGGACATTCCTTTTACTTTCTATCTTCTGGAGAATCAAATACAGCTAAGAGGTAACATTTAACATTTGTAAGGTACTTATATGGTTGAAACATTGGTTATCACTTTACAAGCAATATTTTTTCAATCCCTTTTATAAGGCAGGTACTGCAATTTTCTTTATTTGACAGATGAGGAAATCAAGACCCAGAGACATTCAGAGTGTTGCTTATGATCACTAGGTTAATAAGACGCTGTATCCGTCAAAATAAAATAGGCTATGCCATGGTAATCAATAATCCTCAAAGCCCACTGAATAGTCCTCAAATCTCATGGCTTAAACGAACAAAAGTTTATTTCGCATGTACACTACAGGTCCACATTATTAAAGACGTAGACTGATAGCAGTCTCACCATCTTGGAGCTTCACAATCTGGACACATAGCCCCCTGGTTGCCATGACGGTGAAGGGAAATGCTAGAGAGTTTCTCAATAGCAATTATGTTCTGGAAATGACACGCATCACTTCTGCTTAAAACCCATTGGCCAACATTAGTCACATGGCCCCTACCTAATGGCAAGCTACTGAGCTGGTACTCCTCCCCATACCTTGATGAAAAGATGGACCAATGTGGCTGACTAATAGAAATCACTATGTCAGAGGCAGATTTTGAGATTTTAACCACAATGTGAGACTTCCCTTCAGGAGAGTCACTTAATGCAGGATAAGAGGACCAAAGTGGCTATGTGGTGCTTTCTTCTTCATACTCCCTCATCCAACTTACCATATCTGTAATTGGATCCCAAAGAGGCACAGTTATGACCTCTGCTCCGTGGTCCTTCTGGCCTCTGCCGAACTCCTGTGTTGTTCCAGGCCAATACCCAATGCCCTGTGGCCCCTGGTTCACCTTTGGGATTCATGTGATCAGCACCCACACAGCTGGGAATCACTGAGTCACAGGTTGAGTCGCTGCTTGCACCTTTTGTGCCTGGAAATGAGATTTGTGGGGCAGAGTGTATCTGCCTCCTACACTTTTGGCAGGCTTCCGTGGCTCTGCATTCCTGCTGCAAAGCTCTTTGGAGTGTATCTTTGACATCTCAGGGAAGCATTTAACGAATGCCACCATCCATAGCTGACAGGACACAGTAGTCTTAGATGTGGAGTCTCAGATGTGAACATCTTGGCAGCAATCTCCACCATGTTTCTGGATATGGGTTTCAAGGAATATGTTCATTAGCCTCTCCCTTTACAACTCACAAGCTTATGGATTTATTTACTTTTTTGAACTTATCCTCCAGGTCAGATACAATTTTAGCCAGCCCAGAAATGAACAGCGAAAGAGTCTAAGAAGAATCCAACATAGAAGCTGTTTGAAAACACTGCTTTTGGACAGAACTCTCTTCCTTCTATGACAAGTAGAGGGTGAGAGGAAAAAATTAACATCATACCTACGGGAGACAAATAGTCAACAGAAAGAAAACAGAACTGTATCCTGAGAACTAAAAGAGAAGCATATCTTTGAAAATTACTTCGATAGGAGGTAGTAAAATTAAAAACAAAGCCAGCTCTTTGTTTCTAAATCTTTCCATTTTAACCTGTTCTCTTCTCCTGGTTTTCTTTATTGTTTCATAAAATCCAAGTCATTTTTGCATTCTTGGAGTAGAAAGAAGTCAACGGACAGAGAATATAGAGGATATTGAAGAGAAACAACTGCAAATAAGTAGAACTTGTAATGTGAGAAATGTCTGTCTAAAAAATAAGTAAATCATAGGCTTGACACTTGTACCAAGTAAAATCAACAAACTTAAGATTAAACTTAAGAAACTGCAAAAATGGGGATCCCTGGGTGGCGCAGCGGTTTGGCGCCTGCCTTTGGCCCAGGGCGCGATCCTGGAGACCCGGGATCGAATCCCACATCAGGCTCCCGGTGCATGGAGCCTGCTTCTCCCTCTGCCTGTGTCTCTGCCTCTCTCTCTCTCTGTGACTATCATAAATAAATAAAAATTAAAAAAAAAAAAGAAACTGCAAAAATGCAGTAAGAAAAGATGAGGAGAGTGAGAAAACCTAAAAGGAAAATGACCCAATATATAAAAGAGAGAACAATGACTCAATGACAAATTCTGGATATTTTTTATAGAAGGAAATAAGAGATGCATCATTAATGATTATAAAAATTGTATATAATAACTGTGCTCCCAGAGCATCAATTCTCTAGTTAGTAAATTGCAAAATCCTCAATCCAAATAAATTAAGAATTTTTTGGAGATCAATTATGATAAAATACCAAAAAAATTACTAAAAATTCTAAAATAAGATTTTGATAGATATTCCTGTTCAGAAGCTTGGATGATCCAAAGATATACGTTCTTCCTGTGTATAATTGTATACTTTTAATAAAAATCTTAATGGTACATGCTAAAGGAAAGCCTGAAAAAATGAATATAACATTTTTCTGGAAGCAGAAATTGTGCAAGTAGCCAGGACATTTTTTAGAGCTATTATAATAGATTGTAATCAAAACAGCATGGTAGTGGTAGAACTGATAGGCAGAGAATGAAGGGAAGATGCCTCGACATTATTTAATGATTCTTTCTCTGCTAATTTTGAATGCCAAATTTAATCATAAACCCACTCTTCTATATATACCAAAGTCTATTTTTGGAAGAAGTGGTTAACCATTTGAAATAAAGTTGGCATCATTTCTCAAAGCATACACCACAATATAGAGACCAAAAGAACTAAATAGTTAAATGCACAAAAAGAAGCCAAAATAAAATGTCGATGGATATATCTCTGATCTTGAGCTGGGTTTAGTTTGTCTACATATAATGAGATGGGGAAAATTTTATTCACCACAATTCCACTGATGAATGGAACTCATTTGTTGGAGAAAGTTCATGAAGTAGAGAGGGAGGCAGGAGAGGAGGCTGAGTAATAAACATAATTCTGTGGAAGACAAAGAGAATTTCCTTGATATTCCAATAAGGAAGAGAGGAGGAAGACAAAAATGTAAAGGAAAGAAAGAAAGAAAGAAAGAAAGAAAGAAAGAAAGAAAGAAAGAAAGAAAGAAGGAGAAAACCAAAAAAGTGTGTGTGGAGGGGTAAAAGAAGGCTTGTCTAGAAGAAGCAAGATGTTGAACTGTTACCAACTACCAAATCGGAGTTTGGGCTGGTTTTCAGCAATCTCTATAGGACAGGAAGCGCCTATCAAGTATCTGAATATAAAAGCAGTGGAGAAAATCTCAAAGAGGAGCAATTGGTGGATTTTCTAACATAAGATTAAATTTTTTTTTTTTTTTTTTACATCAAGGGTCTGCAAACTACAACCCATGGGCCAAGTCCAGCCACACCCATTAATTTATGTATTATCTATCCCTGTTTTCCGGCAACCGGGCAGTGTTGAGTAGCTGTGATAGAGAACATATGGCCCACAAAGTCTAAAATATTTACTGTCTGGCCCTTTATAGAGAAATCTTGCTAATACCAGCTCTGAATAAAAAACATCACAATTAAAAGGCAAACAGAAAACTCAGAAACAAAATGAAACATGACACAAACATCCCAAAGAAAAGAGAAATATCCTACGTATACAAAGGACCCTTCCAGATTATTTATTGAAAAACTCCCAGTCCACAGTAGGCAGAGGACATAAATAGTTCATTGAAGAAAAATACAAAGGTATCAACACATGAACCAAAGGGAGTTCAGATTCACAAGTGAGCAATCAAAACCAGCAAAATAAATCACAATCCTATTAGTCTTTGGAAGAAGGAGGTCACAGCATGGATAACTTCATAGACTATTTATTGCTTGGGGGTGCTGCTCTAAAGCAGTTTGGTGGTTTATAGTTGAACCTTAAACCAAAAAAAACAAAACAAAACAAAAAACAGAAAAACAGCATTAAGCCCTTTGACAGAGAAGTTTCATTTCTGAGCAACCATTTGCAGATACACACATATAACGGTGAGCATATTCTCCGAAGTAATATTATCTCTGGTCCACCTCTTACTAGCTGTGATGGCCTTGTGTGAGCCACCAAACCTTGCTAAGCTTCCATTTCATCGTGGGTGAAATGTGAATTTAAAAATAGTACCCAATTGTAGGGCGGCAGTGATGGTCCAATATAATGATCTATGGATATTTCAGTGAAGACATAAAATACATGTCACATAGTGGTAACTGTATTAAATCCCAACAACTTTAAAAAAATGAAATAACGAAAAAATAAATAAAATAAAAATAGAAGGACCTGGGTGGCTCAGTCGGTTAGGTGTCCAACTCTTGATTTTGTCTGAGGTCATGACCTCAGGGTTTGGGATCAAGCGCTGCATAGGGCTCCGTGCTCAGCATGGAGTCTGCTTGAGATTCTCAGTCTCCCACTTCCTCTGCCCCTTTCCCATCATGCTCTTTCTCTCTCTCTCTCAAATAAGTAAATAAATCTTTACAAAAATAAAATAAAATAACCAAAAATGAAATAATGAGGAAATAGTTAAATAAATATTGATATGTCCTTATAAAGGAATATTATTAGCTATTAAATTAATTTTAAGGCCCATGGATGATATAGAAAAAAAGCCATAGTGAAAAAAATCATAGTACAAATTTGAATATGCATTATTATTCTAATGATGGATAGAAAATCCATAATGCATGTATATGCATATAAAAGGACTGGAAATAAATACATCAAATATTAAGAATAGTCTCTGGCTGTCAGGAATAAGGTCGACTTCATTACTTACTGTTTTTTAAAAATCATTCCAAATATTATTTTTCAGAGCCAACCAACAACGTAAAACATTTTTCTAATAGAAATGAGAATAGGCAGGGAAACACTCGAAGATCATGTAGGCTGAGTGAAGGAAATACAACTAACATACGCTGACTCTTTCATCTCAGAAAGAGTTGGTGGGAGAAGCAAGGTTAGGCTCCCATGCCTAGAAATCAGTCTCTGATGTGGAGCCAGTTTCTGATGTGTAAGGGCACATGAGAAGTAGAAACCATGGGGATGGGGTTTGTGTTGATCATAATTCATGTTACAAACTTCTCATTCTCTATTTCAGAAGCCAGGGATCTCCAGACTACCCGCTCCCCTGACCCCAACCTCCCCCAGATTGCTATCATTCCTCCAGACTCTTGCCAGGCAAATTTGCCTATCTCCTTCCACTCCTTCACCCAAGTACACCTTGAGCCTGGCTGGTTCTCTCCTCCACCTCACCACCCTCACCCCTTCCATCACTAGGACCCTTTCTCGGATCTCAGCCCTCCCAGGTTGACTTGCCAAATTAACTGGGAATGGGGCTCTGGCCTCCTGAACAGCCACCCACGCTCCCCCTCATGGATTACCACAGAAATGAGATTGTAAATTATTTAACTTTACCTCTAGGATTGCCTGGACTCTTTTGGAATTTTAATAGCTCAGTTTGCATCACTGAAATCTGACCATAAAATTCCTCAAATTAAAACTTATCTCCTTACCCTGGTCTACAAGGCTTTAGTGACCTGGATCTTGCTAATCCTTCTGGACTTCTGGCCTTTCAAACACCCAGGCCTATGCATTTTTGTTCCTTCTGCTTAGAATGCTTAGAAAAGCTATTTCATTCCCTCTAATCTTTACATGGCACCTCCTTGGGGCAACTTACCCTGGTCCTCCTATCCTAGTCAAGTAGTTCTCCAATCACCCAACTTTTTCTTCCCCAGAGCACTCCTTATATTATTATTATTACTTTCATGTTTATTTCCTGTCAGATCCTGGTGGTATATGAACTCCTTGAGGGTGAGGTTCTGTCTTTTGTCCTGTCCCCGAAGACCTAGCCCAATGTAGCATTCAATAAATATTCACTGACTGACTAATAGAGATGATTTCTGATGACTTCAACTTGCCTCATGCAGTGCTTTCACTTAGAAGGGTAAGGGATCCCTGGGTGGCGCAGCGGTTTGGCGCCTGCCTTTGGCCCAGGGCGCGATCCTGGGGACCCGGGATCGAATCCCACATCGGGCTCCCGGTGCATGGAGCCTGCTTCTCCCTCTGCCTGTGTCTCTGCCTCTCTCTCTCTCTCTCTCTCTGTGACTATCATAAATAAATTAAAAAAAAAAAAAAGAAGGGTAACAGCTAGCCCTGAAAAAGAAAACATGCTTAGTACTACACCCATACTATTTCTCTTGTTACCCCTGCAATGCTATTCGTGGGTTGGGATAAATAGGCATCACTGTAACACTGAAAATGGGAGAAATGGGAGAATAGACAGTCCTAAGAGCTTGGATAGACCAAAGAGATCTTTGGATCCTGCCCTTGCCATTTTTCAGAGGAGAAACGGAGAAAGCCACACAGAAGGTTGGGTAGAGACAGACCATGAACCAAGATCACAGCAGATCTTCCCTGAAGAACCCATGCCAGTTCCAGAGCCTTTGGGAAGTACTCCCAATCCTCGGATGCTTCCTTACCTCTGGTGGATCTTGAAGAGTTTGGAGAATACATCATCTGTTGGGCTAAAAGAAACCGTGGAGGCTTCCGTTCCTGTTCTGGGGATGTAGGCACCAATAAGAATCACTTCTATCCCAGTAAGAGGGTTTACTGGACAAGTGGACATGATGGGAGGAAATGCCTACTCAGCCTGGCTCAGGGATTTGGCTTTCTGCTGTCTAGAAATTGGTTTCACCTAAGCCAAGAAACCAGTTATCAGATGAGAATGGAATTCCATCATCTCAGTCGGGTCACGAGAAGCCTAGAGGTGAAAGCCTTTGGGCATAGTTCCCTGATTAAACCATCATGGCATCCTTCCGACACACAAGGGTGGAGGGAAGGAATGCGTTCTGGGACTGATCTTTTTACAGCATGAAGTTGGATGTGAGGGTTTGAATGCCTGAACACTAATAGCACTTCAAAACCAAAAACAATAACAAAAACACAGAAACAGAATTAAAAAAATCTTCAATATAGAGCTTCCCAAATACCATCCGTGTGAGATGGAGGGAACAGTCTAAAGAAATTGCAAAGAGCTGCATTATGTAAGCAGAAGAGAGGCCACAGTGTGTGTCACCGCTGTCGGGGACAGAAACAAAGCCAGTGGGCCAGAGGAGGTCAGAAGGCAATACGGGCCAAGAGACACTGTGATTTTGAAATCTCCCATCATAGATTTTTAAAGAACATAGTCATTTCTGTCATTTGGGGAATTATTTAATTATAGTCATTTTTGAAGGCAAAAGCCTAGACCCGAGTTGGGTGATGAGCACCAGTATGACTAATACAGCTTAATCTGAAGGAATCACGAAGGGGTGAGACAAGGAAATTAATATTTATTGATTGTCTGTTATGTGCTAGTCATTTTTCAATCATTGACCCCTTAATCTTCCAAAGCTTAGCACGAGCTCACTATTATTATTATTCCCCTTTTCAAAGGAGAACGAGGGAGCCCAGGGAGTCCAATAGAGACATGGGAAGCAGATCAGGGCTTATCTTATGCTGAGAACAAGGACAACCCCCACTGTTAGATACTCATCACTACAATTATCTTATGGAATTGGATGTTTTTTTAACAGGAAAAAAGTAAGGAAGGAGGCATCCTCTGTCTATAGCCAAGCACCAGGGCCTTTCTGTGGCTCTGACTCATGCACGGCTTCCAAAGCCTTCCAGCCCAGAGTCTTTTGCATCCCCATGCCCACCTCCACTGGGCCTTTTCATCGTGAATTTCACAGATGGGGCTATGATCACCTGTAGCCTCTACTCAACTGCTCAGGGTAGCATCACACCAGAATGACCTCTGCCCACAGGCAGGTGGAAAAGTCTCAGCATGAGTGTATGCAGGCCCGACCAAACTTTCCTGTTTGATGTTTGTGGTCCTGACCTCCTTGGGGAGCCCTGGGCTTTGTGGTTTCTTTTACTAGTGGTGACTTGTTGGAGCTGCATTTTGCCAATAAATGGGAGCCATGAATGAAGTCACTCGTGCTGCACAGCTGTTACCCTGTCTGTGTGCTCCACAGCTGGGCCCTGTAACCTGGCACCAGCCTCAGAGGGGAGCCAAGGTTTAAAAAGAGAGGGAAGTGGAGAGGGTCCAGAGTCACCAATGTTGGTGTGACCATGGCAAAGGGACATGCTCTGTGTGGCCTGGGAGAATTAGCGAGGCAGACAAATCCGAGAAGCCCTCCTAGGTCAGTGTTTGGTGATTCATGTGCACAATGCCACGACCTACGGATGTGCTCGGGATGCCACCAATGGGGACTTAACCAGGATCCAGACTGAAGTTCATCTACTTGTACTGGTTTTGTATGACTGCTGTAACAGATTATCACAAATTTAATGGCTTAACACGAATATATTAGCTTACAGTTCCAGAGATCAGAAGTGTGAAGTGGGTCTCATTGAGCTACAGTCAAGGTGTCAGCAAGCCCAGGTTCTTTCTGGAGGATCAGGGGGTGGGGGGATAGAGCCCATTTCCTTGCTTCGTAATCTTGATTCCTTAGCTCAACGGCCTTTCTCCATCTTCAAAATCAGCGACAACAAGCTTCTTCCTTCTCAGGCTACCTTCTCTCTGACTTTATATCCAGGTGACATCAACTAGAATACTCTTGTAGGTTTTATCTCTCCCTGTTAGGGATTAAACATCCATATGACCCCTCCCGCCCCCCAATCTATGTGTTGAAATCCTAATCTCTAATATGATGGCATTAAGAGATAGGGCTTTGGAGAGGTTGTTAGGTTAGTGCCCTCATAAGAAAAGCCAGGAGAGAGCTTGCCTCCTCTCCCCTTCTCCACCAAGTGAGGATACGATAAGCCAAGCATCCATCAACAAGGAGGCAGGCTCTCACCAGACACCGTGTCTGCGGCCACCATGATCTTAGACTTACCAGCCTTCAGAACTGTGAGGAGCCACTCGGTCTATGGTAATGCAGTAGAGTGATACAAAGAAACGATCCAAGGTATTCATTAGGAAAAAAAGGAAGAAAAGTAAACATTCCTTGTTGTAGCTATCTATATCTCTAAATCCTGGGATCAGGCTCTTTTTCGGCCCTAAGAAGTCAAGTTACTTAACTGCAGGCCATGGTTTGCTCATCTTTGTAATGGGCACAATTCCCCTGGTCCTACTACCCTCCAGGAAGGGGTATAAAGAAAAAGTACTTTGAAAAGGATATTGTTGCTTAATTGAGCAGTTTGTGTGACCTCACCAACATGGAAGAGAGGTCCAGACCTGCTGCCACCCACTACACAACACCCACCCCTCATTCATCCCCCACTTACTCCTTTACCACAGATCTGGATTGCTGTCTTCTTAAAGATATTTAACTTAATTAATTTACTATTATTATTTTGCCTTCCAAATTTGATTTGACTTGCATATCTAATATGCAGCAATGTCTCATAAGAGGGAGGGCATCAATTGGATCACAGTGGGCACTCGATGGATATTCACAGAAAAAACGAAATGAGCAAAAGAGAGTGCAAAAGGGAGAAGGAGGAATAAGGGTGTGTGGCCAGTGGTGGGGTCTCTCCTCGATAACTTTGGGTAGTGGAAGCTCCGTTTCCACTCTCTTTGGGAGATTTCTCTAAACTTACCTTCTATCTGGGGCCTTGTTCCCATCTGAAAGAAGGGGACAGTCTTGAGGACACTACATGTACCTGCAAACACAGGCCATGAGGGGCAGAGGGTCACCCTCATGCCCAGTCTCAGGTAAAACAGAGGAAAACACCGCACCCCTAAACCCACTGCCCCCAGGGGCAGTTAAAAGAGCCCTGGTTTCCAGGGCATTGGTTAATCAATGAAGCACCAAGCAATCCCACAGCATCCTTGCTGAAGCCTTCTGAAGCACGCAGAAAGTCCTGAAAAGAACATCTGACAGTTGCACGAATGAATGAGTTCAGGAATGACAGGTCTCGGGCCACCACAAAGAGCCAAGAAAACACAGGAACACATGTGAATTGCCTGGCATGCTAATTACTGACTGCGATGGATCATTCTAGTACTTCAGGCCACTCAGCAATGTTACTTGGGTTTTTTTGCTGTAACTCTGCCCCCCCAGGCCTGGCTCCTGGGCTCCCAGGGCGACTCTGATCTGTCTCCACAGAAAGGAGCTGAGCAAGCAGATTAGACCCATCATGGGACCTGCTGGCTGCCAGAGCCCTTCCCTCCTGCAACCTTTCGAGAATCTAAAACAAGCACTCTGTGCCCCGTCTCCAACTGTCCTTCCCTCTTCCCTCCTCCTGGCCTCTCCCTGGAGCCGGGCAGCGGCTACTCCTGGCAGGGGAGCAAGGAACCTCCTCTGAGTCAGGGCTGAGGGAGCCATCCCCACCCCACCCCCCCCAGGCCCCTGAGGGCTTGGAGAGCCGACCTGCTTTGTCCACAGGAAACTGCAGTGTTGGGCCAACGCTATGGGGTAGTTGGATGTGAATAAGCAAAAAAAAAAAAAAAAAAAAAACGTGTTCTTCATATTGAATTTAATTGAAAACAACTACCCACCCACCCTCACTCTTCCCCCTTTGGGCAGCATGATGATCTGGAGTCAGCCTCTGCGTCTAAGCAGGGAGCAGAGGCCGGCCCCCCAAAGCCAGAAAGGGAGGCCAGGAGCCCAAGGCCTCAGGACCACACGTCTGTAGAAGGATGTGGGACCTGAAGCAGCCAGGCCGCTCGGGCTTCCTGCCTCCAGCCCTGAAGTGAAAGGAGGCGGAGAGCCGGGCCAGGCAGCGGCAGGGGTGTTGGGGACTGGGGGGTGATGGGGGGGGAGAGCCGGGAAGCCCGGGGAGGAGGCCTGGCTCCCCTGGCCCGCAGACACCCGCAGGACCAGCGAAGGAGCTTCCCTTCCAAGCATTGCAAAGCGTCTCCGAGGAGGAAGGGCTCTTGCAGGCGAGCCAGGAAGGCAGCATTTGAAGGCGCTGCTGGCACCGGGCAGGGAGGGCCGGGCTGTCTGTCCTCCCACCCTCTGGCTCGCCGGGAACCCCAGGCCTCTCTGACATCATGGCTGAACACCAGGCCTGGCTTGCACACGTCGGGGCTGCCCCGCCCAGCTGGGCCCCGCCAGCTGGACCCTCCCAAAACGGGATCTCTTGTCAGCTGCCTTTTATAGAACTATAAAACCAAAAGTTCAAGTAAGAAGCCTTAGACCAGTCATCAAAAAAGGCAGGCTTCGCCTCCTCCCAAGCTCTTCCTGCCTTTTCCCTGGGCCTGCTGCGGCTTCCACCAGCCCGCAGAGCCACAGGGCCGCCGGCTGCCACCCCGGCCTCGTAAAGGGCCTGCAGCCCCAAAGGCCCAGCAGGCTGCCGAGCAGGGACCTCCGGACACGTGCTTTGGAATCAGAAGAAAGGAAAGAGGCCAGGGGAGGTTGTGCCACCACCACCACCCACCCCCAACCCCATGGGAGAGGAAAGACACCTCGGTGACCTGGTGAGATGGAAGACAGATTGGAAAGTGTCAAAGAGGAAGCACAGGACCGCAGTCGCCAACTTCTGCCAAGGAACTGTGACCTCCGCTACCTCAAACTATCTTTTGGGCTGTTACTCCTTTGGCCAAAGAATAAGTCCATGGGGTGGGGGCTGTGATGGTGGTGGTGGTGGTGGTGTGTGTGTGACATCAGATGATCTTCAGTGCAACTGAGGTTAGAAGAGAGAGAGATTAGACATTTGAAGTTGGACAAAGGAGTTGACTTCACCTCTTTAGGTCAAGACCGGGCCAGCGTCGGCCCTAACTCACTACATGGCTGCAGAAAGAAGAAATGGAGAAGATCAGTTATTTCCCCCTCCTCAACCAAAATATTGAATGAAGATCAATGATAAGGGTCTCTGTGGTTCTTGGGGGGAATGAGACTCTGTCTACAGTTTGGGAAGCCCCCTCTATGCTCTAAGCACATGAGAAGAAAACCCAAAACTAGATGGAACTCACCCAAAGGCCCAAGATGGTGGCCGCGTCAGCACAGCTGCCCTTGTGGGACCATCTTGTCCCTTGCCCTTACCTTTTAAGCACGGAGTCGAACTGCAGCTTAAAGGATTAATGGGAAGTGGAAGGAAAGGTGTAATATCCTTCTTTGCTCAAATTAGATCAGTTATCTTGACCTGACAAAGAGACTTTTTTTTCGGGCATAATACATGGGACCTTTCTTCTCCTGGCTTTGGGATATTAGCATGTATGTCGAGCGTTAACATTCCTGTGGGTCCCTCAGATTATATCAGGCTGTTATGTAACTGGCATTATAAGATTGGAAAGGCTCTTAAAGATAATACCTAGGTCAAGGTCTTTAATTTATGAATGAGGTTGAGGGAGGTCAAATGACTTAATGCTTTGTATACGCCTACATTTATTCATCAGCGATTATTATTACCATTGCTCATTTTGTTCTTGCTGTTGTTATTATTCAGCACCTACACACACTAAGCCTTGTTCTGCACACTGGGGAGTCATTGGGGAACCAAAGGGAGACCGTATCCTTTTTTTTTTTTTTTTTTTTTTGGTGGAGCTTACAGACTGGTTGGAGGAACAAAGATTATACAAGTGAACAAATGTGAAAATGGTAACTTTTCAGAAAATAATGATGAAAATGGTGACAGAGGGGATGGTTTGTTAGGTTACGAGGGGCGAGGAAGGCTTCTCTAAGCAGGTGACCTCTGAGATGAACTCTCTGTGATGAGCTGGAGCTAGTCATGAGAAGCTCTGAGAGAATCGTTTTCTAGGCAATGGGGTGGCAAGTCAAAAGCCCCAAGGCTGGAACAATCTAAGTTTTTTTTAATTTTGTTTCTGTTTTTGTTGAGGCAGAGATAGACCAGGTATAGCTGAGGTGTAGTGTGTAGAGTGAATGAGGGGAAGGGCGGCATGAGAGCCACTGCCTACTGCCATCCTACTCACAGTTGTCTCTAAAGAAGGTCCACGGACCTTTGTATAGTTCTGGAATTAAGCTGTGCATGGTGAGACCACCACTCCCCTGCTGTAATACCACCCATCTTGTCCTACAAACTTTCTTAGGAAAAAACCCCAAGACAAAGACTTGTTGCCCACTTGTACATTAGGTTGCAGTTTACCATCAAAAGTCCAAGCCCACGGGGACATGTACTCTCACTTGGACCTTCAGCCCTTATTTGGGTTGGACTGTGACCCCACAAAAAATGATATGGAGGGGTCCTAACACACAAAACCTCAAAATGTGACCTTATTTGGAATTTCTTTTTCAGATTCAGTCAAGTTAAAATAAAGTCATTCGGGTGGAAACTAATCCAGTTCAACTGAGTTCCTTATAGAAAGGAGAAATTTGGACACAGAAGCAGTCCCTCAAAATCCTTCCCCTGTGGTTGGAAGCTCAGAGTCTTTCCATATCAAAATGCTCCATATCCTTACCCTTTTCTATGAATGTTCTCCTTGAATGTCTGCTGTGCCCGAAACCAGTCACCTCTCCAGGTCAAGGCTTCCCCTTCAACCTTCTCTGCCAGTGGCTCTTCCTTCCTCCCCATGGACACAGGGCCTGGAAGGGTGTTATGTCTTCCTTGCCCCACATTCCATCCTCCATCATTTATCCTCTACAACCCCAGATCCTTTGATACCCATAGGGTTGGACTATGTGCTGTTAACCACCTCCTCCTTGGATAAGTCAACCACTGATACCCCTTGGGTTTCCCCTCATTTATGGAAGACTTTCCGCTGGCTACCTCTCACCAGCAACACTAGCTGCAGCTGTCACAGTCTTGAGTTGTCTCAATGATCACGTAGTCTGGCCTTTCACTGCTCAGGATTCTCAGATTTTTGGTCTATTCTTTTCCAATGGTCATGTCTTCTGCATTCAGTTGCTCCTTCCCATGCTCACACACAGCTCTTCTTCTGTAGATGCTCCTCTTTCCAAATCTCATTTTTAAGAATCTCACTCCCAACCACCACTTGCTATCTTCCAGGTAATTCCTTCTACTACGTTGACCTCAACAATTCTTTGGCTCTACGGAGAACTTTCACCCACCAACTGGTCCATTGGGCACCATCTCTTCAAGCCTTTCATGGCCTTCATTTTATCGTTTCTATTGTTATAGTCAACACCTTGCGTAAACTTTCAGTTTCCATCTCTCCCTCTGGCCTGCTGACCTGAAAGCTCTCCTGCTTCAACTCAGAACCTGCACCAGAGTATTTGAACACGGCTGGAGGAAAACACAAAGCAGGGCTTTCTGGTCACCTGTTCATTTTTGACCGCAAACTTCAGCTGGGCCCTCAGCACTGTCTGGCCATTCTGGTACATTCCCCTGGTCAATTTGCAATCCCATTCTCCAGAGTCACTATTTCACATCTCCTCTCTCCTTACGTCCACCCCCTCACTCTCGGTTGATGACCTCATCTTTTATTCACTGAGAAAACAGAAGCAGGCAGAAGAGAACTTCTTCATCCACCTGCAAATGAGTCACCTACCACCTCCTCCAGTCTGCATACATTCTGCTTTCCCTGCAGACCATGCCTGCTCTCATTTGAGACTTTGTTGCTAGTGCACCAGATCCTGCCCTGAATTGCCCCAGATCCTGCCCTGAATTGCCCCAGATCCTGCCCTGAATTGCACTAGATCCTGCCCTGAATTGCACCAGACCCTGCCCTGAATTGCACCGGCTTCCATCCTTACTTACACCAGTTCCCGCCCTGAATTGCACTGGATCCTGCCCTGAATTGCACCAGCTTCCATCCTTACTTACACCAGATCCTTCCCTGAATGCACCAGATCCCTTCTTGAACCACACCAGATCCTGCCCTGAACTAAAAACTGCTCTGCAATGATCTCTCCTGCCCTCAGCATAATCTTTTCCCTCCAGTGTCTCATTCTAACCAGCTGGTGAATGCACTGGACTCTTGCCCGTTTAGATAACCCCTCCCTCTCTTCATAGCTTCCTCTAGCCCTCACTTTGTTTTCTTGTTGTCACCTCTCAAAACTACTTGAAATTGTTACCTGTACTCTGCCTCTGCATCTTCATTTTCACGTCATTCGCTCTTCTCAATCCCTTCCCGCAAGGCTTTGTTCCCATATTTTCTGCTCTTTTCTCAGCCCTTGGCCAGATTTAAAGATGAATTCTGAGTCTTCATCTGGAGATTATAGGAGCATTTGGAATGGCAATTTTTCCTCACTTGGCTTTTTGGATATCATACTCTCTTGGTTTTCCTGCTACCTCAATGGATTCTCTTTTTCCATCTCCTTTCCTTTGCCCTTCTTCTTTTTTTTTTTCCTGGGCTCTAAATGTTTGTCTGCTCCAGGGCTTAGCTCTGGCCCTCTTCCATTCTGCGTCTACACTACCTGGCACTTCCTATCTGAGATCATAGCTTTTAATGTCATCTGTATGTTGATGACTCATGAATTTTTATCTTCAGACCAATCTCTCCCCTGAATTCCAGACTTGTGTATCCAATTGCCTACCAGACATCTCCACCCTGACATCTAATAGATATGTTAAATATAACATGTCCAAAATAGAAATATTGATTCTTTTCTCCTCTCTCCTCCCAAGTATGCTCCTCCCACAGATGTCCTTGATTCAGTAAATGGTATCATCATTCTGTAGCTGTTTATGTCCCAATTATAAGAGTCATCCTTGAACCCTTTCTTTTCCTCCTATCTCACAGGCAAATCCATCAATGGGTCTTCTTCAGTGTATGTTAATGGAAGGAACTCATTGATGCCACAAAGAAAAATAAAGCAGGGTATGGGGATAGAATGTACCAGAAGGGAAGAGATGATAGACTATGAGACAGTGACATTAAAGCAAAGATCTTCAGAGCACCTGGGTGGCTCAGTGGTTGAGTGTCTGTCTTTTGGCTCAGGTCATGATCTCAGAGTCCTGGATCGAGTCTCATATCAGGCTCTCCCCCAGGGAGCCCGCTTCTCCCTCTGCCTGTGTCTCTGCCACTCTCTCTCTGTGCCTCTCATGAATAAATCAATAAAATCTTTAAAAAGAAAATAAAGCAAAGATCTTCCTGAAATAGAAGAAGGCACAAGCCCTAGCAGGATGTGGAAATGAGAGCCTTCCAGCAGAGGAAGGAGCAAGCATGAAGATTGTGAGGGGGTCAGGAGCACATCATGTCTGAGGGGCACGTTCAGAAGCAGTCATGGCAGCTGAGAGGTATTGCTACCAGATTAGGAAGGATCCTGTCAGCCTAAGACTGAAGTTTGCATTCTATTCTACTTGTTATTGGAAAGGAATGGTAGTTTCTAGCAGGAGAGGATCATGATGTGCTTTGTGTTTTGTAGGTAATGCTGGCTCCCTGGTAAAGAAAAGGTTGTCAAAGAGCAAGACAAGAAGCCGTGGGCTCAGCAAGGAGCTTACTCCAGTATTCTCAGGTAGGTGTCAGCATATGTAATCTGTAAAGAGCTATACTATGGACTGAATATCTGTGTCCCCTCCCACCCCAAATTCATACATTGAAACTCTAACCTCGAAACCCCAATGTGATGATATTTAGAGATGGGGCCCTGGGAGGTAATTAGGTCATGAGGGTTGAGCCTCCGTGAAGGGATTAGTGCCCTTGGAAGAAGAGGTGTGAGAGCGAGCTCTGTCTCTGTCACTTAAGAATCTAACAGGAGGACGGCCATCTGTCAGAGATGAGAACCTTCATCAAGAGATGAAGAGAACCTTCACCAAGACCCTACCCATGCTGAGACCCTGATCTTGGACTTTCCAACCTCCAGAACTGTGAGAAATACATGTTTGTTCAGGCCACCCCTGTCCCCCAACAGTCTATGACATTGTTATAGCAGCCAGACTAATGCTAGATAATAAATATTTTAGACTTTGCAGGCCACACGGTTTCTGTCACAACTACTAAATTCTGCTGTTGCAATAATTCTGTTGTAGATGATATGGGTAAATTAATGGGTGTGGTTGTGTTCCCGCAATACTTATTAAGAGCCCTGGGCTGGATTTAGCTCCAAGGCCGTCATTGGCAAACTTCTGATTTAAACCAGAAATGCGGGGTGCCTGGGTGGCTCTGTGGGTTAAGTATCTGACTTTTGACCTGGGCTCAGGGTCATGAGATCGAGCACCACACCGAGCCCCACGCCAGGCTCTGAGCTGAGAATGGAGACTGCTTATAATCCTCTCCCTCCTCCTTGCTCATTCTCTCTCCCTCAAAAGAATAAACCAGAAATGATGATGGCTTGCCCTAGGCCTAGACCACAGGCCTTGTTTTAGTAGCTCTGGAATGTTCTGATACCAATGGATTAAATGTGGAGGCTAAGGGGCAGTACAGAATCAGGATACCCTCTTGAGACCCACTTTTTAATCTTTCCATCTTATCTCGCCACTTCACGAGCATTTCTTATTTGTTATTCCTTGGACAATCCTAATGTTTATACCCATATTAAGGTAAACAGGTAAAATCTGTTTGCTTTCAATGGAAAAATAAAAATCAAGCCCATGTAGTGGGAAATATGGTGGCCTCCTCCCATAGAGCCCTGGTTTTCTGTAGAACCACAATATCCACCCCCCTCCCAACCAATCTTCTATGCCCTCAAGCTCAGTAACTCACCAATGAGTGGTGGAGGGTGATGGTGGGAGTGGTCTTCTCAGATGGGGAAGAGGTGGTTCACTGAAATTGTGCAAAATTGTCAGTGCAAGAGGCCAATAAAAAGTGAATCAACTGTTTATTGCTTTCTAGATAGCTTTTTTTTTTTTTAAGATTTTATTTATTTAGTCATGAGAGACACAGAGACATAGGCAGAGGGAGAAGCAGGCTCCCTACAGGATCCCAAAGTGGGACTTGATCCCAGAACCCTGGGATCACGACTTGAGCCAAAGGCTGACAGTCCACCACTGAGCCACTCAGATGTCCCTCTAGATTGCTTTTAAAAAATTTTTTATTTTTAAAAATTTTTTATTTTAAAACATATTTTTAAAAAATATGTTATTTTTATTTATTTATTCATTAGAGACACAGAGAAAGAGGCAGAGACACAGGCAGAGGGAGAAGCAGGCTCCCTGCAGGAAGCCAGATGTGGGACTCGATTCCAGGACCCCGGGATCATGCCCTGAGCCGAAGGCAGATACTCAACCACTGATCCACCCAGGTGCTCTTCTAGATTGCTTTTAAATTCCTCACCTTCACCAAATTTTCTGGCCTGCGCCCAGCGCAGACACACCCAGTGCCCCCATTCCCCCAGTAAACATTGTCCTTATCACCCCAAGGAAACAATGAGAGCCCTTGACCTTTGCATCTGAACAGTGAGACTGGGTTACTCACTGCTGGTTCTGTCTTCAATTTTATATGGGATATTGAGAAAAGTCACCCATTAGGGACAAGAGAAAGGAGGAGAGTAGGAGAGTGTGGGGGGGGGGGAATTCTAGCCATTAGGGAATTAGTTAGGTATCACCAAATATCTGAATATCTAGAATTTTCCCAAGGACAAGCCCCGATGGATACAGAGTAACAGAAGTAGCAATAGGGACGCTTCCATCTACTGCTGAGTGTGAACTGAACGCACAGGGGTGGGTGTGGGGGAGTAAGCCGGAGGGTCACCAGTGTCCCCAGCAACTTTCCCCTCTCCCTTCTCTGTTCCAGTTCAGGTTGCCATTCCCTCCCCGGGAACACACTGTGCTAGGTCTGGCTGCAGAGCATTCTCGGTGTAGTAATAAAGTGCACACTTATAATGTTGGGCTCAGTGACAAGAACAACATGAAATAGCGCTCTACCCACCCACTGAGAAAACCGAGTGTGTCACACTCCTCTGTGTCATGGTTTTAAAAATATCTCCACTGACGGTCCAAGTCTCAGGTTGGGTTGGAGGGGTGTTTAGTGCCTCACTGTGCCAGGTGGAAAATGTTTTCATCAGAATCCCGAGGACCTGAGTGATGGACGGCTGCTGACTTTGCACGCCTGCGTGTGTGTGTGTGTGTGCGTGTGTGCACCGGTGCCCATGAACATGTGTTTAAGGAGAATGGAGGTGGGTGGCTATTTCTTCGCTCGTTCTTTTTTTCATTTTCCCCCTTTTTCTTTCTTTTTTAATTACATGTTCCTGACAAAGAGGTGTGTCCCTGGCACTGCAGCTGAGACTCTCCTCCACCTCTGACCACACGGGGAGACGAGTACAGAGGGCTTCTCAGCGCTCAGCATGGTCCTCGGCATCGATGGAAACACCCGCTCCGGGCCAGCAAAGACCTGAGGCTTCTTGGGAATGAGCAGTTTAGAAGCTCAGTGAGTGTCCGGAGAAAGAGATGGGCTCTATCTCTTGGTTTGCCTCTATCTTGCTTCTGTGCCTAAGAAGAGCAGAGCCGGGGCCCCTGGTGGCTCAGCGGTTGAGCATCTGCCTTCCGCTCAGGTTGTGATCCCAGGGTCCTGGGATCGAGTCCTGAATTGGGCTCCCCAGAGGGAGCCTGCTTCTCCCTCTGCCTGTGTCTCTGCCTCTCTCTCTGTGTCTCAGGAATAAATAAATAAAATCTTAAAAAAAAAAAAAAAAAAGAGCACAGCCAAGGCTAAGGTCTGCTGGAATTTTGAAGGAGGGTTCAAACAACAGGGCGAGTCTTTTAACCCCTTTGTGGTTCAGTCTTGTTTACTTTGGAATCTCCAGTGCTTATCAGCTTGGCAACTGTGGCAAGTGGTTGAACCTTTAAGTCCAAGTCTCCAGACTTGTGAAAGGGGATCATAGTATCTGTGCATTGATGTTGTAGTGACAGTAAATGATGTGAGTCAAGGCAGGCGCTTAGCACGGGACCTGGCACAGAGCAAGCGCTCAAGGAACTCTACAGATCACAAACACGCGGAGGGCCCCTGGGTGGCTCAGTCGATTAAGCATCTGCTCAAGTCCTGATCCCAGGGGCCTGGGATGGAACCAGGCATCTCAGACTCCTTGCTCTGCAGGTGCTTCTCCCTCTCCCTCTGCCTGCCACTCCCCCTGATTGTGCTCACACACTCTCTCTCTCTCTCTCTGTGTCAAATAAATAAATAAAATCTTAAAAAAAATTACAAACATGGGGAAATAGTCTTTCACTTGAAGATCATACAGGAAAAATGTACATGAGGCTCCATGTGACCTGGGTCCCCCACCTGCTGTCTGACCCCATCTCCATTCCCTTGGATATTGGCTTGCTCTGCTCTACTGACCTTCTGGAATTTCTTTTCACACATCAAACACCCAGGCCTTTATGGTTGCTGTTTCTTCTGCTTGGAATATTCTATTCCCAGATATCCTCATGTCTTCCTCTGTTACTACATCCTGATACCTGCTCAAATATACTTTATTGGTGAGAGGTCTTACTCTCCTAATATCCCAAAATGCCACCCCACCACGTTGGTCCTTCACCATCCCTCTTCCCTGTGGTATCTGCCTTTTTATCACATCCTGCAGGTTATGCATTTACTTATTAATATATTTATTACCTAGCTTCCTGGCTAGAATGTAAGATCCGTGAAAGTGAGGGTTCTGTTTTGTTCATTGCAGCATTCCTAACATGGAAAATGGAGCTCAAACTACAGAAGGCATATCCTAAATATCAATTAAATGAACGAACAAATAAAATGTGTACATAATTCCCTTGTACAGAGGAAGACTTGCATGGTGACAGAGTCAGTAATTGCTGAGTCAACACTCATGCCAGGATCTTCAGGTTTCTTTCCAGTTTATCCCAATAATGAAGAATAGTGAAAGTGCTTAGGCAACCAGGAACATTCTGGGCCTTGACCTCACCTGTATAACTTTTGACCTGAGGTAGCATTCAGCTTAAATCCATGAAATTCATATAGGAATCATTCCAGTCTTCCAATTATTCCTATCATTCCAATCATTCCAATCAATCTTTCCTATCCTTGGTATTTCCGGCCC
Organism: Canis lupus dingo; assembly: GCF_003254725.2. Taxonomy (NCBI): domain Eukaryota; kingdom Metazoa; phylum Chordata; class Mammalia; order Carnivora; family Canidae; genus Canis; species Canis lupus. The sequence continues at coordinate 8,638,468 of NC_064251.1, forward strand.
AGGTAATATAATATTTGATTGGAGATATTCCACATATGATTAGGAAAACTTTTTTTTTTTCTATTGACCAGATTCTTCTTGTTCTCTATATACCTTCCCAAAGGTCTTATAAAGCTCCCAGTGATTAGGGAGATTTGACCCTGCTTCTTCAGACTTCCTTGAGGTCACCTTGTCTGAAATAGGAGGCCTCCTCTCCTATGATTAGGTTTTTGCTTCATGTTCAAAGAGAAAGAGCTCTCCTGTCCAGGCAATGTAGTATACCCCCAAATCACATGTATACACATTATTTCTGGACTTCTAGGATTTCTATAAAATGAAGCAAATCATGTCAATTCTTAAGTCTTGGAAACTCCATCAGAGTGAACTGTGACTCCTAACAGTCGTTAAGCAAGATATTGAAGAACCTGACCAGTGAATGGAGGTATTTTCTTAAAGTTCTGGAAACACATCAGATCACTTCTTCTGTTTCTGTTCAGGTTGGGAACACCTGAGTTGGCTAAGAGTGATTCCCACTACCATCACATACTGAGAAGTAAACTCTATGGCCATCGCTGGAAAAACTCAGCAGGAAATTGGCTAAATCCTTACATGTCCTCAAATCAGTCCATGCTTTTACTGTGGATCGCAGAGCTTGGATCTGGTCTTCACCAACAACTAACCTAGCTCCGAAGACACACAAGTATCCCATTCTCGAAATGGGGTCAGGTACCACAGGAATATTTTATTTTACTTTCTCCAATTCAGAAGAGTCGCCTACCTCCTTCTGCTCTGGATCCAAGTGTTCTCAGGACTTTCAGGACTTGGTGAATTGAAGACACGGTTGGCTATTGTGCTCCATTTTGGACACAGTAAGTCATTTTCTCTTTATATCTGAAAACAGAAGCTTGATTGTTTTATATCTGGGCAGTAGAACTTGTGATCCTTCATCAGCTTGGCTGTTTATAATGACCTATGGGCCATTTAACTCACATGTAGTAGGAAACAAGTTTAAACCTTCACCTCCTCATTTATATCTCTTTCTACTTCTGAAAGGGTTCAAAGTGTGGTGAGTTCAAAAAGAAAAAGCAATGACTGCAACTTCCAATCACAAAGATTTCAGTAGGGAACTCTCCTGAAGGCAAGTTTATTTGATGGATTGTCTCCACCCTTGTCCATCCCCCCCTAGTTTCTCCAGCTTATTTGTTCCATGACATCGTTGCTGAAACTCTCCCGAAGAGGCCTCCCTCCAATGACGATGGTAGCCCAAGAGGCTGCCATCCGGTGACATCAGACCTATTGGCAGTAACCACAGTGGCACTTCTGACAATATGCCAAGAGTTCTAGGAGCCAGGCATGAGGTGGGTAATCCAAATAACCATTCCTGCCCAAGCTGCCCTCTGCTGAGACAACCCACCACTAATTAAAGGCCATCTGTTTATACCATATAGCCTATCCTGCCAGAAGCAGCCAGATGTCAGCACATTACTCTAGTCCGTGACCTCTCTTAGGATATTAACATGGATTATTTATGGGTGGGCTGAGTTGGTTACTGTATATGAGCCTCCTTCCTGGTGCATGGCTTAAGAAATTATATTATATATAAACTTTATGACGATACCATTAATTTTGGGTCTTGCCAAGTTCCAGACCTATATGCTCTGTAGTGGGGTTCTGGGCCTGTTTCAACAATAACATTTTTTAAAAACACTCTAGTGTCTCATTTCTCTGGGTTTTCCATGGGTTCCCCATAAGTATAGATATGAATACTCTCGAAGTTACTGGCAATTAGTTCTCACGGACTACCTGTGAACTACCCTCTCTCCTTCGGTTCGAGAGGAGTGCCAAGTGAGTGCCTTTTTGGAATCAGAAGAGAACTTGGTGTCATCATTCTTGATCTTCTCTCTTCTTCCAATCTGTGAGTTCAAATGTGTTCTTTCCAAAGCAGTTGCTAGGCAGATTTGTTTAACCCATGAGGGGAGGAAATGCAGAATTAAGAATCAGAAAAGCGGAATTCCAGCCCTGGGTCTATCATGGGAATGTATGTCATGGGAATCTGGGCAAGTTGCTCACTCTTTCTGGGTCTCAGACTATTCTTATATGTATTCCCAAACGATGTGTCTTACATATAAATGAGTGTTAATAATTAACTCTGAAATAAATATACATTTTTAATAAAAATATTTAAGTGGGTTGAGTTATACCCACTTAAATATTTCACTATGATGGCATTTCCAAGGCTTAAGAATTGACATGATTTGCTTCATTATATAGAAATCCTAGAAGTCCAGAAATAATGTGTATACATGTGATTTGGCGTATACTACATTGCCTGGACAGGAGAGCTCGTTCTCCTCGAACATGAAGCAAAAACTGAATCATAGGAGAGGAGGCCTCCTATTTCAGACAAGGTGACCTCAAGGAAGTCTGAAGAAGCAGGGTCAAATCTCCCTAAGCTCTCACTTGCTTATCCTTCATGCTGAATCTGCTGCATTCTATGAAATGCAAAATAAATAATGCCAAAGAGGGTTAAGTCTACATCGGTCTACTGTACACACATACACACCCACATGCATATAAAAGATTTATTTAGTTATTTGAGAGAGAAAGAGAGAGTGCAAGTGGAAGGGGCAGAGGAAGAGGGAGAGAGAGAATCTCAAGCAGACTGCATGCCAAGCATGGTGCTCTATATGGGGATTGATCTCATGACCCCAAAACCATGACTCTGAGATCAAGAATCTGACATCATGACCTGAGCAGAAACCGAGAGTCAGAAGCTCAACCTACTGGGCCACCCCAGCAGCCCAGATCTAGTGTATTTGTATTGTTAGGCTTGTCCTGCCTTCCTGAAGAGACGTCACAAGAAGAAAGTGAGAACTAAGCAATTCTGATTCGATACATTTAAAAGGGCTCTTACAGTGCAAGAGATCATGGTTTTCACTTTTACATTTTTCCTTGAATGTTCTCCCCATTACAACCAATAGCCAAGGGCCCAAACTCCATTTGTATACTATCTCACCCTTACCACTCAATATCTAATTATAAACAGATCCTCAAGATGAACTGTTCTCTACTGAGGTAGCACCACCTGCTAAAGGGTGGCTTGAAAATGGTCGCGGGCACCTTGAGGTGTTACAATATGAAGTGTTGGAGATTCTAGTGACCCTGCATGCATGAGGTCCATAATGCTGCTCATTCTGCCAAGCTGGGCACCGTTTCATAGCAAAGAAGTGCCCTGCATCCCATACCATCCCTCAAATATTTCATTGAACATTCATAAAAAACATTGAAAATCATATGAAACCTGTTAATAGTTATCTGAGCCTAGAAGCTTTTTCCATTTCACACATAAATACAGTTCACTATGTTTTATTTAACATCTCATGAATATTCCAGAAATGCAATCTTCATGTAAATTACAGAGAGGTCATACCATGCATTATTTGTAAATTCCCAAATTATTCTTTGCCAGTTTAGAAAAATCACACCGAGAATGGAAACATCACCATGGTACTGGAGTTGCCAATAAAACACATTTGTATTGGGTTGCCACAAAGGGCAGGACAGTGTGCATGCCCCTGTTTGTGTCTGTCTGTATTTGCACCTGGTCCATTCATAGGTACACATGTCTGACTAGTTCATTATGTTTGTAGCAGAGTGGCATCGAAGTATTTATATGCTAGAACAGTTAGGGTTGGCTTCATGGGTATGGACCCAGCTCATGGCTGACTGCTCTGTTATCACTGTCTTAATTAATAATTAATAATTTTTGTCAGGAGCCTGCATTTTCACTTTGCACAGAGTCACACAAATTACATAGCCATTGCTGAAAATAAGGGTTGGCAAATATTTCCTGCACAGAGCAAGATGGTAAATACTTTAGATTTTGAGGGCCAAGAGGGCATCACAGATCCTGGGTAGAAACCCACATAATGATTTTTAAAAATAACTATTTAGGGACTCCCGGGTGGTTCAGTTGTTGGATGTCTACCTTCAGCTCAGGTCATGATCCCGGGTCCTGGGATCAAGTTCCGTATCGGGCTCCCTGGGAGGAGTCTGCTTCTCCCTCTGCCTCTCAGTCTGTGTCTCTCATGAATAAAGAAATAAAAACTTTCAAAAAATAAAAAATAACAAAATTTTTAAAAATCGTGTTTATCTCATGGGCCATATAAAAACAGGTGTAGAGCTGTATTTGGTAGTTTAATGACTCTGTGCTAGAAGATTTTTATTGCAAAATAAAATATGTTACATTTAGGGCATTACAGTTCTTTTTCTGGTTTGTTTGCAGGCAGAGAATTTCATTCTATAAAGGTAAAGTAGCCTTTATAAAATCCAGGTTACTGAAAGAGGGCCCTGGAGCTGGCATGGCTGCAGACCATCCCATGGCTGGCCTCCCTACCTCCATTCTCCTCCCACTACAAGCCAGCCCACACGTCGCTATCAGACTAATTTTCCTTGAAATGCAGCTTGACTCCTGTCACTGCTCGAAAAATCCTCTTCACCGTATTTTCCACAAGATAGCTTGTGGAGCTTTCTCATTTGGATCGGAATTTCTCTGTAAAAAATATCTCTAAGATCAAATCACCTTCCCCACTTTATCTCCCATGGTGCTATCATGTCACTTCTTATCCATTACCCTTTAATGTGTGTTTGCAAAACTGGTTCTTTCAGGAGAGCATCACGCTGGCACTCCGCGGTCTCTGGATCTTTCTCACAGTGCCCTTCACGTTTGTGCTCTCACTTGGTTAGTTCTCTTATAATATTTTGGAAGCACCTAGGAAACTGTTTGAATAGACCTCCAGAATCTTCAACAGTGCCTTGTTGATAAAAGGCATTAAATAAATATTTGTGTAATTGGATTGAATTATAATACTTACTAATCCAGGGTTTAAGCCTTGAGATTATTTGTTGGATAAAGCAACTCATCCTGGAATTTTTTTTCCCCCCAAATCCCTTAACTGACATCTGGTGCAACAGACACTGATCTGATGTTTGCATTTCTAGCATCCAGTTTGCCTTCTTCCTTTCTAAAACTGAGACAGACATGCAGCCTGATTTGTTTCCTGTGCCCTCCCTACCTCCCTCTACAGGACATTTGGGTTTAGTCACAATCAACTGGGACTCCAGTTGCCAGAAAAAATATGGGATGTCCAGCCCAATTTGAATTTCAGATAAACAACGAATAATTTTTCAGTGTAAGTATGCTCCTAATATGGTCCGACTTGACTTAACCCAGGTAGACCAAAATGAAAAACTTATGTTTCATGTTTTGGAAAGAGTTTTTTCTCTCTTGTGCTGGACCAGAGCAGGGAGCCTGAAGCCACTTGCAGCCATCTTGTGACCAGCAATCTTAAGTCGTAGCAGATGCTGAGTGAGGAAAAGCAAATACATTAAAAAAAAAAAAAAAATCTGAATCCTCACTGACGTCATTGAACTGCACATCATATCTTGCCCAGAACCTGCCTTATCTCTATATTTATAGCTAAAGAAATAAATAAATATTCTTTTTATTTAAGCCAGTTGAATCTGGGTTTTTCTGTTGCTTGTAGACAAATACTTACTGATTAATTTATTTCATTTTGGTTCTACAGCAAATAGATACCTCAAGATTCCAGTCTCTCGTTGCTAACATTTAGGTCTCAGATTTATTTCCTATAAAATCCAGTGAACAAGGCTGTTTCATGGAGCCACAAACCCCAAGCCTGACTCCTGTTAGCTGCTCACAAATAGGAACCAGGCAAGGGTCTCCGAATACAGCAGTGGAAAATCCATTTACTACCCCTGGACACACAAGTTAACATCTCATCATGAGTTTTATGACACGGAAATCTGGTTGCAACTTCTAATGCCCGGGCTCTTCTGAATCTTTAGCCAGGTATCCCCTTTCATTTTTCTCTTTACGCTACTGATGCCTTTTGAGAACAGTGGAAAGCTGCCCCATTTGTCTGCTGAGCTTCCATTCTCCCTTCTCAAATAAAAATAGTTGCATTTCCTTTTGGAAAGTACCACTTTGGAATTCTCAGGTTCTGCATTTGGGATGGCACTGAAAAATGACCATCTGCCTAGCCCAGCCTCATCAGCACATGCATTTCTTCGGATCGCAGTGACTGATTCAAAGGTGTCCTTGTGATCATGCTAATCCAAGGAAAGCAAATGCTGGGATTTTTGTCGGCACTCTCAGGAAGAAGTTCTTACTCCACGGGTGTTATTAAACTAATATATCTGGAGCTTCTAAGCATAACCACAGAGAAGGAAGCCAGCAGAAAATAGAGCAGAGGCTGCCAATGGGAAGGCAGAAAGATCGCTTTTGCTTTCACTTGGATACTTATTTCTGGCTGTATCTGAAGTTAATTCCACTACTGAACTTTATGTGAGTTCTGTAAGTCTGTAAGATCTTACATTTTCTAACTGAAGCTTCAGGAAGGGTCTGTTTGTAAGTGACAGAAAGCTAACCCATGCATGGCCTCTGTAGCTATGCTCATGGTGTAGGAGGATGGTCTTTCAAGGGAAAGGATTATGAATTGAGCACTCATAGGGCTAAGTTATTTATACACTTTATTTTGCTAGGTCCGTCCCCCAAATATTGTTCACTCAAGAGAAGAATAAAGGCTCAGACTAGCTGAAGTCCCACAGCTGGTAAGAGGTGCAAGCAAGATTTGAACTCTGGCATGACTTCCAAGCCAGTCCTCAGGTTTATGGGGTATTTTGATGAGCTCCTTAGCAAAGTTAGCAAAGCGTTACACAGGACATACCATGTGCCAGAGACTACTCTAAACACTCGATACATATGCCCACTTAATCCTCACAACATCCTTATAAAGTAGAATAAGTATTCCCATTTCATAGATGACAAAGCAGAGGCATTGACTGGTCAACTAAGTTTCTTGAGGCCACACTCTGAGTAAGTGGATGAGTTGGACTTTGAACCTGGTCCTCTGACTCCACAGTCTAAATTCTTAGATAACTCACTAAACTTTCTCTTCTGGATCCTGCAGATAAATAAACAGTGTTCCATGGCAGTTTCTTTAGGGACAAAGGACTTTATGGTATTAATCTTCCAAAGAGTCACAACCAGAAATCAGATTCTACCTTCGGCTAAGGATATCTTCATAATTCCTTAGAGGTGGGCATCTCATAATCTCACCCACGTGACTTTGAAATATTCTTAAAGAGTTAAGAAATAAGTCAAGGTTATATTTTGAAAGAGGTGAGGTGCTCCTGGGTGGCTCAGTCAGTTAAGCATCCGACTCTTGATTTCTACTCAGGTCATGATCCCCGGGTCATGAGATCCAGCCCTGTGTTAGGCTCCTTGCTGGATGTGGAGTCTGTTTAAGATTTTCTCTCTTTCTCCCTCATTCTCTGCCCCTTACTACGCCTCCCACTCTCTCTTTCTCTAAAAAAAAAAATTAAAAATTAAAAAAAAATTTAAAAAGATGATATTCACTTCACCTAGATATTTATTCCTGGTTTTGTGCAATTTCTGAGGATGAACAGCCCACACGAGAAGGCAGAGGAAAGAGGACATGTGTGCTATAACTATGCAGAGCATTTCTCTGAGTGGCATCAACTTTTACAAAATGTTTTAGGGAAGAATCTCTGCGGGCTCTCTCCTTCTGTTACGTTCTCATTTGTTGTTTGTCTCAAGTATTATAAGCGATACCTCTAAAATTTAACATTTATTAAGTACTGACTGTGTACCGGGATGATTTATGTAATTTCTATTTTATTTGTTTATTTTAGGATTTATTTTACACACACACAGAGAGAACGAGCACAGTGGGAGAGGCAGAGAGAGACACTCTCCAAAAGACATCCAGCTGAGCAGTGATCCCAACGTGGGGCTTCATCCCAGGACCCTGAGATCACGACCTGAGCCAAAACCAATAGTCCGATGCTTAACTGAGTCACCCAGGTGCCCCTGTTTTATGTATTTTTAACCAGCCTATTCATGGGAATCATAGACCTAACTTGAGCAATCTTAAAAAATACAAACTTTCTTTCCATGTGCCACTTTGTATTATGTGAACGAAGACAGGCTAGGTTCTGTGGCATAAAGGAGCACTGCCCACATTTCAGTGGTTTGACACAGTGAAAGTCAGATTCTTGCATTTTTAAAGTTTACTGCAGGTCCAGGTCCAGGACAGGTATCTTCCTTCAGGAGCCGGCATTCCAGATGGTTTCAGTGTTGTAACACCTCTATATCAACCCATGCTTCGTTTTTCCCCACGATCCTGGTGGAGGAAGAGAACATGCAGATTCTCTCACTACTCAAATCATGCAAGTATCTTCTGCTCACAGTTCCCAGGCCAGAACTAGTCACATGGACAATCTTAATTCCAGGAGACACCAGGGAAGTGCCACCCTTTATATTTCCCAAAATAGAAGAGGCCAAGGCTCTGGTGAATAATACTTAGATCTGCTTTCTGCTAACTTACAAGTGACCTGGAAGGTCAAGTAACATGTTACCTTGACTTAAGATCAACAGAATGTTTACAAATCATGTACAATCTCATGTACACATGAGACATTTAAAAACCTTTCTTAGGGGGCACCTGGGTGGCTCAGTGGTTGAGTGTCTGCCTTTGGCTTGGGTCATGATCTCGGGGTCCTGGGATCCAGTCCCCTATCGAGCTCCCTGCAGGGAGCCTGCTTCTTCTTCCTCTGCTTATGTCTCTGCCTCTGTGTGTCTCTCATGAATAAATAAACAAAATCTTAACATTTTTTTTAAATTAAAACCTTCCTTAGTAGCCTTTTAAAGCATTAAAAAAATTATTGTGGTTAAATTCACATGACATAAAATTACCATTTTTAAGTGGCATTTATTACATTCAGAATGTTGCACAACCACTCTCTCTACCTAGTTCTGAAATATTTCTATCACCCCAAAATAAAATCCATCATGCAATTATTCCCAAGTCCACCCTCCCCTCAGCCCCTGGAAACAAACCATCAATCTGTGTTCTGTCTCTATGGATTTATCCTTTCTGGATGTTTAATGTGCATAGAATCATACAATATGTGACTTTTTGCATCTGGCTTATCTTTGCTTAAGCATGTCTTAGAGGTTCATCCATGTAGCATTTACTGATACATCATTCATTTTTTATGATGGAATCATATCGTATCACATGTATATACTATAATCTGTTTATCTAGGCATTTGTGCTTCCTAACTTCTGGCTGTTGTGAATATATGCACACATACCTGTTGGCGTTCCTGTTTTCAGTTCTTTTGGATATATACGTGGGCAGGGAATTGTGAGCTCATGGTAATCTATATTTGACTTTTGAGGAACCACCACACTGTTTCCATAGTGGCTGCACCATTTTCCATTCCCACCAGTAGCATAGGAGGGTTTCAGTTTCTCATATCCTTGCCAACACTTGTTATTACTTCTTAGCTATAGCCATCCTAGTAGGTGTGAAATGGTATCCCCTTGTGGACCTGATTTGCATCACCATGATGACCAATGATGCAGAGCATATTTTCATTTGCCTGTTGGCCATTTGTTTCTTTTTTTTTGAAAAAAATGTTCAGTCCAATTTTTTGCCCATTTTAAAAGAGGGTTGTCTTTGTGTCATTGAATTGTAAGAATTGTTTATATATTCAGAATACTTGATTCTTATCAGATAAACGATTTGCAAATATTTCCTCTCATTTTGTAGCTTGTCTTTTCATTTTCTTGATGGTGTCCTTTGATGTATGAGAGTTTTTAATGTGGTGAAATCTAGTTTATCCAGTTTTTCTTTTGTTACTCCTGCTTTAAGTGTCTTATCTAAGAATTCATTGCCAAATTCAAGGCCATAAGAATTTAACCCTATATTTTCTTCTTAAAGGTTATATGGGTTTAGCTCTTAAATTCAGGTCATTAAATCCACAATTTGAGTTAAGTTTTGTAAATAGTATGAGGTGTGGGTCCAACTTAATTTTTTTTGCAGGTGGATATCTAGGTGTCCCAGCATCTTTGTTAAAAAGACTATTCTTTCCTCAATGAATAGTCTTGGCACCTTTGTCAAGAACCAATTGACATAAATGTTTGAGTGTTAATAGCATATGCAAATAGCATATGTTTGAGTTTTAATATGTAACAAAAGTCACAATTCAAAAAATATTTTATATCACACCTAAATCTCTCAGGTTTCAGTTTAAAGACATTTTCTCTTTTCTGTAGTCTTCAGTGAAAATAGGGGAAATTTGGCCTTATAAATACATACAAAGTACAACAAAATAACTACTCAAATTGACATTCAGATAGTATTTCTGGACAGTTTACTAAGTGAAAGGTAATGTACTCATTTCTGGGGAATAAGATATGAATAGCATATAGTTCCTGCCCTACAGGAACATTATAACCAATTGGGGAAGAGAAGTATATATACAAATAACTGTGCCCAACTTTTACAAAATGACACAGAATGGGTACCAGGTGGCTCAGTGGGTCAAGCGTCTGCCTTTGACTCTGGTTGGAATCCCAGGGTCCTGGGATTGACTCCCATGTCTGGCTTCCTGGTTAGTGGGGAGCCTGCTTTTCCCTCTGCCTCTGCCCCTCCTCCTGCTTATGCATGCGCTCTCTCTCTCTCTCTCTCTCTCTCTCTCATAAATAAATAATTAGGGGATCCCTGAGTGGCTCAGCAGTTTAGCGCCTGCCTTTGGCCTAGGGTGTGATCCTGGAGTCCCGGGATCGAGTCCCACGTCGGGCTCCTGGCATGGAGCCTGCTTCTCCCTCTGCCTGTGTCTCTGCCCCCCTCCTATGTCTATCATAAACAAATAAATAAATCTTAAAAAAATAATAAATAAATAAAATCTTTTCTAAGAAATGACACAGAAGCCAGGAGAGAATGACCCATTCTGACTATGCGTGCTGGGAAGAGATCTTGAAATGCAGAGCAAGCAACATGAAGTATCTTGGGTAATATTAATGAAAACTTTTTCAGATGATATTGTTTTAAAATTCTAAAGTAGGTTGTGTTATGTGACTTTGACCTTAGGTCCCACTAAAATGGCCAACATATTAAATATCCAACGGCTGTATCCAGAGTGCAGTTATTTTGTTGGCACATAAGGAGTCAAGCCTTTCAAAATTGTCTCCTAGTTTGTATATTTCATAACAAAATGCTCCAGTATAAAAACACACAAAAATATTTTAATAGTATGTTAGATTTGATGTCTGTGGGATGGGAGGGAAGAAACAAAAACTCTTTCTTGCAGCATAGATCTAGGGGATTTGCTTATGTGTGGTTAGTTGGGGAGGGTTCTGGAGATGCCATCTATAAAGGAGTGGGGACAGCAGGATTGGGCAGAGAGGGGAACTGAACTGCAGTGTAGTTATAACAGAGGCATCAGTTGATCCCAAAGGGAGCTCTGGAGCTGGAATGGCCAATCAGAGGTGACTAAATTAAGATAAGGATATTGGATTTTGTATGCCACAAATACCAGTCAATGGATGTGCACTGCTCTTGGGTAGGGTGTAGAACCTTGGGCAAGATGACTCCTTTAGGCTGAAGGGAATTCCTGAAGACAGATTTATCTGTGAACTGTCAGCAGGCAACACTTCCAACACCTGGGGAAATGATTTCCCTGGTCTCACAGGAAGAATCAAGGCCATGCACAACAGCATCCACTCTAGTAGGTAAGGCCCGTTTTACCATGGTTACCATTTTCAGAGGCGAAGAGTGAGACTCAGTAGTCAAATTGCCCACCAAAAGTCTCACAGCTGTGAATGGCAGAGTTAGTACCCAAACCAAGGTCCTCTGATTCCAAGCCAGTTTGCCTTTAGGCAATATTATTGTCCCTCAAAATGTGCAGTACCATTTCATCTCAAAAAATATTTAAAGCCAGTTGAACTTCAATCATTGAGGTTTCACAACTGTCACCTGGGATTTCCCCCTTTTCCTTCCCAAACATAATATTCAATTCTCAACTTGTCCGTGTCAAGGAAATCTTCTGAACTTCCAATCCTAAAAGTAATGCCATTTTCTTTCACATAAACACATGCACTTGTGCATACTTTTACAACAGCATAGGATAAAAGCAGAATATTATTGGAATTATAAGGAAATTAATAGAATAACACAGCATCCAGACATCTATGTTATTTTCAGACTAGCACTTATGCTATGCTATTTTCAGGAAAAACACAACATCCAGACATCTATGCTATTATTAAATTAATAGAATAGCCCAGCATTCAGACATCTATGCTATTTTCAGACTGCAGTATAGGAAAAGAACTGTATTAACAAAGGAGGATATGTGTGAAGATTAGGGGAGACTGATGCACAAAGTGGTAGAAATGTCAGCTTGAGGCAGAAAATAATTAACTTGAAAGCCAGAGGGAAGGAAGCATTTCCAGGCAATGCTCCCTTTATTTCCAACATGCTGCCATGAGATCTAAGAAACTAAGCAAGTCTCTGCCTCCAAGGGCTTGCAAGCCAGTTACCAGCTGCTTGAGTTCCAGCTCTTAACAATGTGTCATTTAGGGGGGCCCTGGGTGGCTCAGTCGGTTCAGCATCTGCCTTCTGCTTAGGTCATGATCCCAGGGACCTGGGATCCAACCCCATGTCTGGCTCCCTGCTCAGCGGGGAGCCTGCTTCTCCTTCTCCCTCTGCCCTTCCTCCCATTCTTGTTCTCACTCTCATTTTGTTCTCTCTCTCAAATAAAAAAATAAAAAAATTTTAAAAAAGAGAATCTGTCATATTGGAATTCAGAAGACAGTCACATGGTAAAAGCCGTCAACATCAAAGCTCAGAAGAAAGTAGCATGTGACACTTAAGGAAGAAGTCTCAGAAAGAGTTGGATCCTCACTCCACCATTTCCTAGTGTGACTGGGGCAAGAGTCTTTCTTTTTTTTTTTTTTAAGATTTATTTATTTATTTATTTATTTATTTATTATAGACACACACAGAGAGAGAGAGAGAGAGAGGCAGAGACACAAGAGGAGGGAGAAGCAGGCTCCCTGCTGGGACCCCGACGTGGGACTCAATCCCGGGACTCCAGGATTGCGCCCTGGGCCAAAGGCAGGCATGGGGCAAGAGTCTTAATCAATTTAAGAAACTAAATAGATTCTTTAACTATAAATGGCATAATCACAGTAACTATTTCACAGGGGTGTGGTGTGATGAAATTGAGACAATACAAATACATCTAGCACTAAGCCCTTGTGAATGGTTGATTTGGTACCCTGTTAGTTATTATTTTATGTATATTTTACTTATGCATGTGTATCAGACCTAAAAAAGACTATATTTTAGTCTTAGTATTCAGCATTATAAAGCAGCACTGCCAATAGAACTTTCTATGATGATGGAAATGTTCCTTATCTGTGCTGCCCAACGTGGTAGCCACTGGCTTCAAGTGACTATTGAACACTAGCTGGTGGATCTAGAGGAAGTGAATTTTTAATCAATTTAATTTCATCTTAATTTAGCTTAAGTTTAAATAGCCACACGTGGTGGGTAGCCACCATCATAGACTGCACGCAGTTACTTCAAGATGGAAGCTATTTTAGATATTATCTAATCCAAAGTGATCAGTACAGAGGATAAAACACACATATTTCAGAGAGATATGAAATAACATGCTCAGGATTTCACAACCACTCAGGAGGCCAAGCCCACATTCTGATCAAGTTCCAATATTCCAAATCCAAGGCATCACATTGCCACATGGCATAATGAAGTTAATGGCTTAAAGATATAGGGAGGTTAACAACAGATGCAGGGCCAGGTCTTCCAAACTCCAAAAGTTATAAATATCATCAGTATCACAATCACATCGATTTCCAATTTCTAAGCACCTGTCCTTTGGTTGGCAGAGAACAGCCAAGGACTGTTCTCTTGACCTCTGTGCTAGCGGTCCCCTAGCAACATGGCAGGCTCCTGTATCTTTACAGGCTCTATCACTTATGCTTTGGAGCATGTGTATTTTACCAAACCTCCACTAGGCTAGTCATTTCTTGCTTTTCTGGTCTGATCGACCCAATGCCATCAGTAGAGTGGACTAACGTGTTTTTCTGTGGAATGTCTAGATGGTCCAGACCTCCTTAGTCTATATTGTGACAGAGGGTAAGAGAGTTAAGCTAGACCTAGTGCAAAACTCTAAATGTACTATGGTGCCCCTTCCAAGACAAAAAAAAAAAAAAAAAAAACAGTTTATAGCTCTCTTTTCTGCGAAGGCAGGAACAGAATACATTCCCCGGAATGATGACACATACCATATACAGGACTCATGTCAGTCTTCTCTAGCCAAACTACCATACTTGGCATAATATCTGCAACTGGGGCTACCACTGGGTTCAGTTTGCAGCGGTCCACGACCAGCCTCTAGAATTTGTCGGTTCTCTTGCAGGAGCTAAATTCCTGAATAAATGGAGATGTGACGAAGACTATATCTTAATGTAGGTGTTGGCATTGTTTTTCCGTAAAGGGCTTGATAGTATCTTAGGCTTTAATTATCGAGTGGAAAAGTTGAGGCTATTATCTAGGTCTTTACATGACCATTTCAAGTGTACCTGTTCAAAAAATATAAAACCATTCTCGGGGATCCCTGGGTGGTGCAGCAGTTTGGTGCCTGCCTTTGGCCCAGGGCGCGATCCTGGGGACCCGGGATCGAATCCCACGTTGGGCTCCTGGTGCATGGAGCCTGCTTCTCCCTCTGCCTTTGTCTCTGGCTCGCTCTCTCTCTCTCTGTGACTATCATAAATAAATAAAAAATTAAAAAAAAAAAAACCATTCTCGGCTCACTGGCCAGGGTGATCTGATTTAATCTTTTACATCTTTATTTTTTTATTTTTTTAAAAGATTTTATTTATTTATTCATGAGAGACAGAGAGAGAGAGAGGCAGGGACACAGGTAGAGGGAGAAGCAGGCTCCATGCAGGGAGCCCGATGCGGGACTCGATTCTGGGACTCCAGGATCACGCCCTGGGCCGAAGGCAGGCACTAAACCACTGAGCCACCCAGGCATCCCAATCCTTTACATCTTTAAGGGTGACATTAATTTGTGCCTTCCTTTTCAAGATGAGATATTGATATTGTTTCATTGTCTTGTCCAGAAAGGGGGATAATTTCAGAGCTTCCACTTGTCTTCCTCTGCCCCATAGGCCAAGCCTGTTATGAGGATTGGGCAAATACCAAGTGTATCTATTCCATTTGTACATTCAGGGACTGAAGAAATGACCACCCAGGGATGCTGAAGACACAGAGGATCCTCCGTTAGCTGAAGGTGAGCCAGGACTCCACTGATTGCTTGGTCCTCCTATGCTCCCATTCCAACAGAGGGGCTGTGATTATCCTCAGGGGTGTGGGTTCTCTATGTGAACTCAGATCCAAGGTCCCACAGTCATCAAAATGTTTGAGGCTTCCCTTTTTCCCTGTGTGTACTTACCCGGAGAAATGGTATTTGGTTCCACTGAGAAAGGACAGGGAGATTCATCACTGTGTACACTTGTAGAGGAGTCACAGGGCTTTTCTTCCTGGGGATCCTGCTTCCTCCTCATTCTATATGTTTCAGGGCCAAACACGGGCTCAAGTCTAAATATCAAGCAAGGCCTTGTGACATTTTATTGGGGTGACTCGCTTCACCTAATCACCTGCTTTTTTTTTTACTGTGATTGTGAAGGTTGAGCATGCCTTTGTTGACTTCTCGTTTATTTTGCCGTGTTCTTTGAACCACATCCATGAGCCTGCCGGGACTTCCCAGTCACTCTCTCTCCTTGCATCTCATTATGACATTTGTACCCACCTGCTGGGGACATTTAAGCAGTATCACCTGGCCTCTGTTGTTTTGAGGTCTCACCATTTCACTGCCATCACTGAGCTCAGTTTTGTATCAGCCTCTTCTCCCGTCGAGCCCATCCTACGGAGCAGGGCCACTGCTCAACTACTGAGCCTGGTGCCCCCTCAGAGGGGTAGTCTTTATTGTTTTAGAAAGTGGTGGTTATTCTGGGCTGTCTCATGAGTATTGTTCCCAGGTGGGCTTTCTTAGCCACTTGAAGCTGTCCCCTTCTCTGGCCATTTATCTCTTCCCCAGTGTCTGCTTTTGGCATTCAGGCATTTCTACTCCCTTAGTGGGGGGCCACGGCTTTCCCATGCATGGAGGAGCCATCCTAACAGTGCATTCATGCCATCCCCCAAAGTCTTTGCCAAGGTGGTTAAATGCTGTTTTCTGGGAGACTGCATACATTTCAGTGAAACTCTCTTGTATCCAAATTTATGTTCTGCATCCTTAGTCTAGCACCCCCATAATCCAGTTCCAAGGCTTTCCTAGCTCCTGCCAGGACATGCCAACCAGGCACTCCAGCTCCTGAGGGATATAGGCCTTCTCCTCCTGAGAAGCCCCAGCATCTCTCTGGTTGTGTTGTGTTGTGTCACATCCTTAGTTTAGCCCAGTGACCAGGATAAGAGGTGGGCACAGATCATAAAGGTGAAACACCGCTTCGCAGAAAAGAGGCCTTGGCATTGCTTTAAGCAAGGGGCAAGAACCTAGCCCATTGGGATTGGGGATAACTTCTACAGACTCAAAGAATTCAGGAAAATCTGGGGATCCAAGATTTATGGGTATCATCATCCCAGATGTCTCCATCCCATGAGTCAAGACCCTATTCTTTCCAACCAGGGCCCTGACCTTGGCACAGCTACCCTGATTTGGTTGGGAATTAGCCTTCTTTGGCCTCGTCCTCTGCTTTGTTTTCTTTCTGTTGGAGACAAGAAGAGCCTTTGTCTATGCTACCAAAGAAGTCTTCTGTTTTTCCCACTTAGCTTTTGATTACTAACTCATCACTCTCACTTTTTTTTCTAGAGTGTCAGTCAAGATTAGCAATAGCCAACCCACTCCACTGTCCCGACAGTAGCTCTTCTTTCCGCATTTTTAAAGACTTAATACATTGCACCAGCTAGTGGATTACCTTCCAGATGCACTGCCCCCAGTCCACCATTGATGGAAAGGGAAATCTAACAATCACTCTGCTCCATGGTCCTTCCAGGGGCATGGGTGGAGGGGATCCTTATTACCAACTGGGTGACGGGATCACATTCCAAACTCCCATCTTAGTGACTGCTTTCTCAGGTCATCCCTGGCACCCACTGTCACAGGCTGAGTTGTCCAGGAAGCTGACTCCAAGATAGAGAGTAGTACACAGGGTGGATGCTCAGGGAGCTCCTGGGAGTAGCCTCTTGTGACAGAGAGAGTAAGGGAAGAGGATTGAGTGGATGGAGATGCTGAGCAGTTATGCAGAGGCCACACCACAGGAAGCCCAGGGGCTGGAATTGTCTTCTGAGTTGTTCAGAAGTAGGGTGAGCGGGTTGGCTTTTATACCTCATAATGATTAGTCACTGAGTATGAGTTGCCCTGGAAAAGGCACAGCCTTGGGTGAGGCATCTTTCTCCAGTGGAGGCAGTTCTTAAAAGAGACGGACAGGACTACCTGGGTGGCTTGGTCAGTTAAGTGTTCGACTATTGATTTCAGCTTAGGTCATGACCTCAAAGTCATGAGACGGAGCCTGGTGTCAGACTCCGCAGTAGGTGTGGAGTCTGCGTAAGATTCTCTCCCTCTGCGCCCCTCCCCATTCATGCACTCTCATTCTCTCTCTCTTTCTCTCATCAACAAACAAACAAATAAGTAAATAAGCGAAGGAGTCTGAGAGCTGAGGTCCATGTTAGCACAACCAGCACCTGGAGAAATCGAACCTCTATTCCTAAAGGGAACAGCACCTGGAAGTGTCCACCTCCAACAATTATGAAACATTACTGGCATATTTCATCTTTTAACAAAAGCTTAAACATAAGGGTCATGACAAGCCTGTAATTTGAACCATGACAAGCCCCATCAGTGGTGAACATTGCCTATGAGAGAAAGAAGCATTTTCAGTTAAAAAAAAAAAAAAAGGCAGTTGACAGAACTAGCACAGGACATGGAAAAACTTCTGTAAAAACAAAGGGAGGGGAGGTGTGGCGAGGAGGCCGGAGCGAGGGGCTGTGCGGGAGGGTGGGTGGGGATCTAGCCTAGTAAACCACTAGAAAGAAATCTTTTTTTACAGCAGCCCCAGGAAACTTATTGAGACCTCATAAAATAACGAGAACCAAGGAAACAGCACTCTATGCTAAGTGTCTCTTTCACTGTTTTACAGACTAGGGAAAGATTTTATGAGCTATTTGGCTTTCCCTTTGGATGCCTCTTTGCGAGAAGTTCCTGGTTTGTCGGCCAGTTATTTCAACTTTTGGCCAAGGAGTGAGAAGATTCCGAAATAAGATAATAGCCGTTTAGGCTTTCTGGCAACGTTCTCCAGATGTTGACCACAGAGGACTCTTAGCTAACCCGCAGGGAAGCGAGGAATTTGCCAAAATGGGATATCTATATATCTACATATCCCCTTGGATAGTAGGTCAAAGTCCAGTGGTTCTGAAAATATGACACTAAGGGGGTCCCTTGATTCCTTCAAGGAGTCCCAGCACTAAAAACTTTGTTTAGGAGCAAGTCACTGATAATATTTATAAGTTTCTTGAATGGTGAGACAGCTTCAGAAATGGGAAGTGAAGTTGTGAGTTCTAAGGTCTTAAAACCCCGTCTCCTTTCAAGATGATTTTTCATTAAAATGGAAGGAAAAAAGAAACCAACCCCCTGTATCTATCTACGTTTTTTAAAAAAGCAATGACTTCTTCATGGGTAGATGTTTGGTTTACCCTAGGGCGGATAGTGAGTGATCTGAGGGACATAAGTCATTATTTAAAAAAAAAAATAAGGAAAAAAAATTAGGGATTTATCCCAATCTTCAATGTACTTCTCCAATCATTTTAGGGATTCCAAAGCAGACGAGTCACCAATACTCTTAGAGAATGAGTCATCAGTACTCTTTTGCCATGGGAAACAACAAGCTAGAGCCATGCATCAAGCACTCCAAAATGCAAATGGGCTCCAGACCCAGTTTGGGGCCCTCTCATTAAATCCACACTTGGATGGAATATTCTGCTTAGGGTCATAAATGAAGAAATCCATTAGACTCTGAGCCTTTGTTTATTAGGATATCATGTAATCTCCTGGGTTGAAGAGGCATACGTG
Organism: Canis lupus dingo; assembly: GCF_003254725.2. NCBI lineage: Eukaryota > Metazoa > Chordata > Mammalia > Carnivora > Canidae > Canis > Canis lupus. The sequence continues at coordinate 8,657,498 of NC_064251.1, forward strand.
GTCTGAAAACTGACCTCACCCCTCTTCCCATTCAGAGACACTCTGAGTTTTATTCCTGAGCCCAGGAATATAATCTTTCAGTGACCTTGGGCAAACAGGACTTGGCAGTAGCAAGAATGGCTAGGAAATTTTCGATACCCTCCAAAGAGCTCCTGTATAAACTGCTGACGGGACCTGCGAGCAGATTCTATTCCCATCACTTCACCCGTCTAAGCCTCTCTCCCCTACATTCCATCCTCACTTGGATCAGCATCTTTTCCACTATTGGTAGCGTAAGACTTTAGTGTATGAGAGAGAATTAAGTGATTTTTTTTTTTTGCTATTAGATGGCAAGCTAAAATAAGTTTTCATTTTTGTCACCATTACCATCACTAAATTTTGAGTTGCAAAACATCAGTTTACATTAGAGAGAGAGACAGAGAGAGAGAATGAAGGATGGAGAAAGAAATGCCTTTTATAAAAAATGTCAACAAAATCTTTAACGAGGCTCAATGTGATTTTATTACACTCTTTGATGGCTTTATGCTCATAAAGCTTGGCATCAAAAAAAAAAAAAAAAAAAAAGCTTGGCATCTACTGTATGCTGGATTCTGTGTGTTGCTCTGTTCTGCTCTCTACCGGACCCCTTGTTGCTACAAAAAGGATGATATTTGTACACCTTTCCCTGGATGAGATAATTCACAAACTGGTCTTAGAGGAGTATCAATAAATGCCTTTTTGTTTTAAAATGCAATTAATTGTGTATGTGATTTGGGCTCAGACCTTGAGCGGGCAAAGAGCCATTCTAAATAACTCAGGTTTGTTAAAATAAAAATACAAAGAAGGGGCACCTGGGTGGCTCAGTGGGTTAAGCATCTGCCTTCAGCTCTGGTCATGATTCCGGGGTCCTGGGATCAAGCCCCACATTGGGCTTCTTGCTCCGTGGGGCTCCTGTTTCTCCCTCTGCCCCGTCCCTTGCTGGTGCTTGCTCTTTCTCTCTCTGACAATTAAATAAAATCTTTTTTAAAAAAAATTAATAAAAATCTTTTAAAAACACACAAAGAAATCACTTGCCATAGGATAATAAAGTTAGAGTGGGTCTTGGATATTATTTAATTTTTTTCTTTGCCAGGTAAAGCAACAGGGAGCTGTGAAGATTAATTAACTGTTTAGTAGCAACATGAGCAAGGGCTCTGCTTGCCTGTTCACTGCTGTGTCCCTCCCCCTAGAGCAATGATTCTCAGGGTGGTGGTATTTGGCAATATCTGGTGACATTTTTGGTTGTTTCAACTGGAGATGGGGGATAAAAGCACCCCCGGCACCCAGAGGCCAAGGGTGACTCTAACCACGCACAGTGCACAGGGCTGCCTCGTAGCAAAGAATCATTTGGTCCAAATAGCAACAGTTTGGAGGTGAGAAACCTTGCCTGTAGGAAAAAAAAAAGCCATTTGCAGTAAATGTACCACCTCACTCCCCAGTGTCTACAGAGCTGGTCCTGGGTGCACACCCATTCTCAACAGAAGTGATGTTATTACTGGGTGAACATTGTCTCTGAGCAAGGGCCAAAAAAAAAAAAACAAAAAAAAAAACAAACAAACAAAACCAAGACCAAAACAAAACCTCTCACTCTCTTTTTATGTGTAAAGTACAGATATAGATACAATATATGAATGGATATATGGTGCATCTGTGACACTAAAAGCCATTAGGGGAAAAATGTGTAAAAAGTTGTCTTGGGAAGTAGTGGTAAGGCCGGGGGTGGGGCCTGGGGCTGGTGAGGCTGGGAAACGCTGAAGTAGCACCATTGCAGTTCTCTCCCCACGTCCTCCCTGTGGTGCCTGACGTTTGGAACAGGTGCCAGGCATGCTCACTGCAGTTCACGACTCTGCTCTCGCCCTGAGTTCTCTGGGGTTTTCTCTGCTCACCACTTTGCACGCTGGGAAGCAGGGAGGCTGCTGTAGGTCTTTCTCTGCCTCTGCTTTTGTTTTCTGCAAATTAGAGACAGAGATCCAGGAAGCTGAGGTTGGAAGTGAGAAAGAATGTGAAGGGCCAGTGTGTTGGCCACCTCCCAAATCAGGACACATTGGCCACCTCCCAAATCAGGACACATTGAGAAAGGGGGGAGGCTGCTCGGCTCCCCAGCTGGCCTGTGTGCTGATGGCCAACAGCAGGCTGGTCAGCGAGCACACTGATGTCCTGAGGTCGATCGTGGGAATGCTTTTGCTTATTTTATGTTTCCCAACCCACCTATGAGACCCGATGGCTGATGATAGTCCTTTCTGGATTCTTGACAGAGAGTTGTTTATCTCTGTTATCTTTTTCTAGGTCTTCGTGAATGTTCAGTGGGTAGCATTGAGAGCCTCCTGCAAAATGCTACTGGGATATTTTTAATTTCAAGATGAGATTTAGTAAGTCTGCTTTGATTTATTTTGTATCTGTGGGTGAACCCAACCCATTTTTCTTTGTTTGAAATCATTAGCATAGTTTTGTACCTTCTTTTTTTTTTTTAAGATTTTATTTAGTCATGAGAGACACAGAGGCAGAGACATAGGCAGAGGGAGAAGTAGGTTCCCTGTGGGGAGCTGATGCAGGACTCGATCCCAGGACCCTGGGATTAGCACCTGAGCCAAAGGCAGATGCTCAACCGCTGAGCCACCCAGGTACTCCAGTTTTGTACCTTCTAGAACAAAGTTGAGGCTTCAAGGAAGCAAATCTAGGCTTTGATGAATGAGTGAATGGCTTGAGGTAAATTCCCTAAACTTCAGTGAGTATTTCAATATCACTGGCCTGAGAGATTTGGTGTGGCCATCACTGGAAATGTGTTTGACCCAAGAGAAGCTTCTGGAAATGTATGTAGGGAGAGTACATCTAGGAATTTAAGGACGGAGAGGGAACGTTGAAAGGATATGCCTTTCCGGACATTCCCTCTCCCAACATAGAAACCATGATGACTTAAGACATAACAGTGCCTATTAAGCCACGAAACCTCGAGAAACAGGGCAGTAAAAAATAATGAAATGCAATATTCAGAATATGTGGAAAAGCAATGATTTACTTTAATCCTAGGGACCAGGAATAATACACCTGCCTTGGAACAGGAGATGGCATAATGTTGGCATAACATTGGGGGTTTAATAATTTTTGACCACATTTTATAGACCCTTTCCTGCAATTAATGCTAAATAAAGTCAACATCTTCTCCACCTGCTGCTGTGTTTGGGGCTTTCGTCAAGTGCGACCCCCTCTATTTCATTACCCAGGCTCTATCACGATGCTACTTGAACTTGCTCTTCTTTCCTTTCTTTTCCGTTGACAATCCCTAGAACTATCACATGCCCTGTTTGTGGTATATGTTTTCCCATTCCTTCCTTGAAAAAATGAAGCTACTCGAATTCAAAGTACTGTGATCGTAAGGTCACCTCTGCAGAGTTGATGTCTCAGTACATTTTCCCCCTAATGATTCGGTGTCATTTCTTCTCATCCTATTTCTAGTTGAAATAAATTAACACATAGGCTATTCCTATGCCTCTACACACACACACACACACACAGACACACACACAGAACTATTCTTTAATTCTGTTTCTCTCTTCTCATTTTCAGGTGGTCTTGAAATGTTTAGAGTTTGTCTAAGGAATAGGATTGTCTGACTACGCTGATGTAAAGTTTAGTCACACTGATGGCCCGTGGCAAGGATTACTGGACGCCACTTGGGAGCTCTGGCCTAAGATCTCACAATGGAATCAACACTTGATTGACCACAGCACTTAGTATGCCTGCAGCCTCGGAAAGGGAAAACCACCTGTATTCTAGCCTCTGTCTCTCCAGAGCCCGGTTGAGAAGGCCAGAAGAGAAGCAGTGCAAGAGTAACATGAATCTTCATTTTGCAAAATTAAGGCTAATCAAGGGAGACACAACCTGAATTTTAGGGGTGTATGTGTGTGTCTGTGTGTGACTGTGTTTGCTTTTGTGGGGGGGGGGGAAGGGTTGAAAGTATTAGCTATAAAAACCATTAGCAATTCCTAGTTGATTCAAAGCAGTCTCAACATTTTTCAAAATCTCGCCTAGGTTCTTGCTCTATTTTAGGCCGAATCGAGGCAATTAATTCACACAGGGGGCTGTTTATTTAATTGTAGTAACAGTATATAAAGCCAATCTGTCTAATCTCCTTTTTTTTTTTTTTTTTTTTTTTTTGAGTTTTTAAATCCCAAATGGTGAATGGCAAGTAAGGCTGCTGGTTTTATAGCTTCATGAATTAGTTCAGCTGAAAAATATTCTGGCCCTTTCCATTTGGGAGTCCGAGGGGCCGGGAAGTGGGGGTGGGGGTGGGGCAGGATTTGTTAGCCAGCACTAATCGGTTCTTGGCCTCTAGCAATTCTCTGAGCCAGAATAAAGGGAAGAGATAATTATTCCCCTTAATCACCGCATCAATGACTGCATTTAGAACCTCTCCTTGAAGGCTGACCAGATTTCCCAGAGAATATTCTCAACCCTTCACTGATCTGATTTTGAAGTAAATGAATGTTCTGAAAATATCTGCTAGCAGGGTTTTGTTCGCCTGCGTCTCTCCGAGACAAGGAAGCTCCAGTGGCTTCAGATGGGTGACCTTTCTCCTATCTGTCACCAGGCTGTTAATGAGGGTGGGATTTCGCATCTCGGCCATGGAGGGGGCTCATGGCAGGAATTACCAAGGAGTAGGCCCCAAAGGCCAGTTGCCTTTACATCTGCTTCTCTCTCACACTCTGGGCTTCCTTCCTTTTCCCCTGCTCTGCCATTCTCATCTGAACTCGTGGGTTTGTGACTTTAGGAATGGATGAGTGAGAAGAAAAACAGGGAGAGAAAGAAGACAACACGGAGGCCGCCATGTCACCATCTTCCTGAAAGGAATTTGGAGCCTTTCGGGGCGTATGAAAATACATGCAAAGAAAACACATGGCTCTAACTTACTTCTGTCTCTTTGATCTGTCAATACAGGAGGATCAGTGGCTTTGTGGAAATCGAGCTGAGTTTCCATGGAACTGTGGCTCAGGAGCTCGGTTTGTCAACAGATCTTGAAAAACACGCTAGCCTCCCTGCGATTCCTGTTTCCAGAGATGCTCCCCAAATTCTCTTTCCCCATCCTGCCTGTTCTTCAAGGTTTACTTCTTCCACGAAGCCTGTCTTTATTCACCCAATTAAAACATTTTTAAATTGATTTTATGATTTTATGATTTTTTTCCCCCCATGAAGCCTTTCTGTCTACCCTTCTAGCACAACAGGTAACCCTTCCTTGCGGGGAGTTCACTGAGTGGGCCCTAAGTTTATCTTGCCTCATTTATTTCTGTAAAGGCGTTAATTAATTATACAGACCTATACTCACCAATTAGTTTCCAGAGAAACGGGAGCGCTCAGGGAAGTCTAAGGAATGAAAAACAAAACAGAAAACTAAAAACACTTGCCCTTTGTTTCAGAGCCCAGAGGGAGGATGAGAGGGGGGGTAGTGACTCTAGAAACTTGGGAAGCAGCTGGGAATTGAAAGCTAGCTCTGGGGAGGACTTCCAGGCTTCCAGGCTGGGTGACCCTGGGTAATTGACTTGATGACTTTGGGCCCGTTTCTCCAACGATAGGTTGAGGAGAATAACAGAATCACATTGCACTTTATCATGAGGTGAAATGAGTCAATCTATGTAGAAAATTCTTAGAACGTCACCTACTGTGTCACACAGTAAGCCCTGTATGGGCCTTAACTCTTATTATTAGGATCCTGCTAACACTGTAATGTTTGGCTGTCCTTGGCTTTTTTTTTTTTTTCTTTTAAGATTTTATTTATTTAATCGTGAGAGACACAGAGAGAGAGGCAGAGACACGGCAAAGGGAGAAGCAGGCTCCTGAGAGAAGCCTCATGCGGGGCTCGATCCCAGGAACCTGGGATCACGACCTGAGCCAAAGGAGCCTCTGTCTCTCCTTGGCTCTGTGCTGGCTGTGAGAACTTAAAGATGTAACATTCAGCATTTTTTTTTTTAGCAAATTGGGTAACATCATCCCTACCTTCATCCTGCACCCATATTTGTCTTCTGTTAGCGCTGTTTCTCTAAATTATTTTAGTGCATTTTGGTGTGTTATGTGCAGTTTTTCAAACTGCCGTAAATCCTTTTGGAAACAAAGAAGGGCATCAATCTGTATATAGTCAAGCTTTGTATTTTCAGAGACCTTTTTACAGGCATGCCCTTTCTCTCCCACGACGCGGTAACAATGCCACGGCTGAAGTCCCTCATGTCCTCCGTAGCTCTTTGAAGTCGTGTATGAATGTGATAGGATTGAGTGATTTGTTGACTCGATGTTTCAAAGCTTTTTCGATTTTTATGGGTCGCTATTACTGATGTGTTGGGCAATATTACTATCATCCATTGCCTAGAGTTAGCACGGGCCAGAGGTGAAGAGCTGCATTCTGCATTTGAGCTGAATGCAAAGACATGACATACCAGGATGTCCTTGAGGCTTCACCAGAATGTCCTTGAATTGAGCCCACTGTACTGCAGGACTTAGTTTTCCTCTTAGCATCCATGGTAAGACATCCTGCAAGCAATCCATACAGAGTCTAAATTCTATAGCCATGTGGAAAGGAACTTCTGTTTCATTTCATTCAACCTCTTCTTTATTACTAAATAGAAAAGCTGAGACCCAGAGAGTTAGCATTTGTTTGGGGTTGATAATGAACTCAGAGTCAGAAATAGATCCTCTTTACTTCACCTCTGTTCTTGTTGCCCTGAGTACAGTGATTAAAAAATGTTCCTTTCCTTTGGTTGAAGTCCTACGGTAGCATTTCTAGCATGTTCCTTGGGATTACTTAAGTAAACTCATTAGTGATGGTAAAATAGTCTGTGTGTATGTGCGTGTGTGTGTGTGTGGGGGGGTGTTTGTCTTAGGGGGATGGGGGCTGATGTTTCTTATTTTTAGAAAATACTTCTTTCCAGTTTTCTGCATCAACACTAAAGCTGCAAAAAGTTGCACAGGCCCATCTATGAGAGACAGCAATCAGAAACAATCTAAATGTCCATCAAGAAGAATGATTCTAAGATAAATTGGGGTACAGCCATAAATATTATGGGGCGTTTTACTAGCATTACAGAGGAAGACACAAATCACTGATGCTAAGACAATAGCTGATATTTACCAAGCATTTATTAAATTTAGATACTAAAAACCATACCTAGAATATTTCATTTAAGCCTGAGAACCAGACCATAGATTGGTTCTATTTTTCCTGGGCCTTGTTTGAGTAGTTTTTCATTTCACTCTAAAGATTTTTTTCTTTTTCCCTAGAACCCACATACTTCATCCTTTTGCTCTCCCAACTTATGCTGAAATGTCTGTGATACGCTGTTGTGAAAAACAGAACAAAGCTGGAACATACTATTTTTTTGCATATGCTTAATTATATGTGGGGTATGTGTGTATCTGTACACAAGCTTCAATGTTTTTGGAACTATATACACCGAAACCATTCACCTATTACCTGGGCAGTGGTTTATGAATGATTCTCACTTTCTTTATATTTTCAACATCATTGGAATTGTTTTATAGTTATTATACATGCATGCACGCATATGTATAACTCTGTTAAGTTAAAAAAACTTAAAGGTAATTAAATAATAACATTAAAAGCATCAATGAAGCTGCCTGTGAGAAAGGGAAAAGCCTATCAAATGAATTAAGATTTTCCTCTAAGAAAGGCACCCTAAAAACTTGACTTCCTAAATTCAGCTTATTTTTTCTATTTTTCAAAGTAGCCTGTGGTGGTAAACATAGGCTGCAGTCACGTTCCAGATACCATCCAACCCTCTGAATGTGGGAAGAAGAGAGGGAAGGCAGGGGTTGTCATGGGGGGGGGGGGCGCCTCGGGACCCCCTTCTGAACACCCAGCTCCTAATCTTCTACTTATGACCCTAGTTCAACCTGCCTTGATTTTCTACAGGGAAGCTAAAGTGGAAATTAGCCTTTTGGAAAGGGATTTTCAAAGTAGACTTCACTCAAACTCGGCAAATAATTAACTTTTCATCCTCTCATAAAATTTAGACTGTGGCTGGTTCAAAGCCCAGGACCCCGGGCCTTAATTGAATTAACTCGGTTTTCCATCCTTGTGAAGGATCATTCCAAACCATAACATTTAGCCAGGGCTGCCCTTCCTGGCGAGAACATAAGTGCCCATTGAGAGGAGGATCGCAGAGTCAGGACTGTGGCACGCAAATTGGGCCGGAGTGGAAAATGGGACACTCTCCGGAGGGGACAAAACACTTTCTGTTTCCTACACTTTAAAGTTCAGTTGGGATGCATCCCCGCACAACTGTGTCTCCGCCAAAGCAAAGAGAGCCACCACTCCGAGGCTCACCGGCCACTGCACACACCTGGCTCCCTCTCTTCCCCACACCACGGCCTGCCCATCACCTCCTCTCACACCCAATTTGCTCCTGCTCTCCTTACCTCTTGCTCTCTGACTTGGGGCCTGACTCATGTCCCCCTCTACAGAAGGCCCAACGCCCTCTGAAATGAACACACATGGCCAAGCTCAGGCAAAAAATTTGGTATATGCAAACAGGAAGCCCCAAAGGTCGAGATGCAAGTCATTCTCCAAAACTGAATGGGTTGAAACAAGACATTCTCTTGTTGCTGATTGTACGTCAAACAACTGCGTGCACCGAGGCTCTAAAATAATCATAACAACAATAAGGTGGAACAAAGGGCTCCCAATTAAAGTGTAAGTCCCCTGAGGGCAGAGAGCCGGCTCCTCCTCATTATGTTCTCCAGCTGCCTTGGCACCTCGTGAGTTATGACTCACGTGCTCAATAAATACTTGGTTGATGACACATTGTCTGCAGAACAAGAATAGGACATCTCCCATGCCTGAAACCTGGCACAATTTAGATAGGAAAATAAGGCTTTAAGTAATTTTAAATTCTTGAAAGCGAAATTATAAAGCAGTGGGAAGTGTTTTTCTTTTCTTTTGAAATCTTTCTGGTCTTGTACCGAGAGGGTTTTTGCATTTGAGGTAATCTCTTAAAGACCACTAAAATCTACTCAACCACAGAACGTTCAGCTGCGCAGAACCTTGGCATTAGTGATCCGCGGAAGGAAATGTAGAATTAACTTCTAATATTGAAGCTGACACTTCGGCTTCATCTCTGGGATGTTGCAGGGAAGAGTCTCTCTGTGTGGGATGAGAAATATAATTTGTAATTCAAGGTCAGCGGAGGAAAACCCCTGGGTTTATTTTATTTGGACTGTGTTTCCTTGATGTCACTGCGGGACTGGATTTTTTATTTGCGGGGGGTTACGGGATGGATCTTTGAGAACCCCATTTTAAAAGATGCTGCTGTTGTACTTGGAGGCTTTGGAAGTGATTCTCCAGTCCAAGCAAATATGATCAGAAGGCTATGCGTGTGGATTTATGAAAATGTGATTAAGGGGAACCTGGGTGGCTCAGTGGTTGAGCATCTGCCTTTGGCTCAAGTGGTGATACTGGGGTCCTGGGATCGAGTCCCACATTGAGCTCCCCACAGGGAGCCTGCTTCTCCCTCTGCCTGTGTCTCTGCCTCTCTCTCTGTGTCTCTCATGAATAAATGAATAAAAATATATTTTTTTAAAAAGTGATTAAGTTCCATATCAAAGGGGGGTTGCCTTTCCGGAAAAGGATGGGTTAACATCCAGAAACTCAGCCAGGCTTCCAGGGAGTTGGCTTCCTTCCCTTCGCTCTGCCCCTATAGCCTTGTCCCCATCCACTACTGGCCCTTCTGCTTCTGTGTCTGTCCCTCCAAGCTAAATGTCTTTACTTCCAGCTCTGGTTCTTCAGAACAGCATTTCATTTTCACTGCACATGATTCTTCAACAATTTGGCCTATCGGTGTTAAGGAAAAGTAGATGAAAATAGTAGAAGTATGTGGAAGATGGCAACCTGACATTTTATAGAGAGAAAAGAGACCTTTATAAGAGATGGTCCTTCTTCCTAGCTGAACATGGGTGGCTGGCATACAAAGTTAGGAGCCATTATTTATTTTTATTAGAAAAGTAAAATTGAGGTTGAGCATAGCTGGATCTTCAGGATTCCTTTCAGACAAGGATGTGGTGAAAATGTCCACTCGTTCTTGGGCATCTCTGACAGCAAACAGGAAAGCCTGGTCTCTCTTGCTTATCATAAGCCTGTCGACTCTTCATCAATAAGAGGGTGTGAGACTCCAACATAGGACGCAGGTGAAGAGCAAAGTATGCAGGAAGAGTCATGGCTGTTAGAAGAAGGACTGGATGATGATGATGAAGATGGTGATGACGAGGATGGCAACTTTCCTAAATTCTGTTCTTTTTATGTGCCAAGCTATTTTGTGTGCTTTATCTCATTAAATCCAGACAACAACCCTGTGCAATAGGTTCTGTTCTTAACCTAATATAAGGACGGGGGGAAAGTCACTTAGTTCAGACAACAGAGTGTGGATTCACACGTAAGTCTTGCTGGCTCTAGAGTTTACATTCTTAACCAGCATGAAATTCAACATTACTTTTCAGTTTCTGTTTCCAGTTCTCCTCATTTGTTTTTTTCCTTTTTGAGTACTTTTCCACCTGAACCTGATTCTTTTCTTTGGGAATGAATGTTTAGAGCAAAACTAGGACTTCTTAGGAGGCGGTTCTTCCCATAAGCAAGGGTGGCAAGGCAAATGCCTACAGCCAGCCTTGCCCAAAGGGGAGATGGACATGCTCTGTGCATTCCCTTCCTGAGCTTCATAATGTTTGGAAAGGCACCTTCGAATTTTAATCCTCCTCACCCCAGACTCTGCCATTGGAAAACTTTCTCCCCTTCCTGGTTAGCTACTAGCCTATCAATTTGATATTGGCATTATTAGAGCCATGGGATATCCCTTGTTTTTCCAGTAAAAGAAACGGACCACACTGGGACAAACACCCAACCCTTTCCGACTTTCTAGCAGTGCGGTGTTGCATTAAGTAAAAGTGGCTGGGTTTTCAGTCACAGAGTTTAAATCTTGGTTTGAAATCTCATCTGCTCTAAGCCTTGACTTATGCATAGATCCATCAGCCAGGAACAATAATAGCTACTTTGAGCTTAGGGGGTCTAAATGAGATTTTTTAAATTTTGAAATATCTCTATAAAAGTTCCTGGCATACCATAGTTACTCAATAAATGTCATGTATTTTTAGAGTTATTATTATGGTTGTTATTAACACGATTTTCAGCCAAGGTTAAGGGAACACGTGTGACCATGGGATGACATGAAGGTTCTCTAACTAAGCTGACCAACTTGGAGCATCAGCATGTCCAGAAATGGGATGATGAGCCGCCACTACAACCATGTGATTTCCCATTCAAGAGGCAACTCTGAGTAACCTGCCTGGCTGTCCTGCAGGCAGCAACCCCCCAACCCCTTCGTCACATTGCATGTAAATGACCAAATCCCTCTCCAAGCACTGAGTCCAAGTCAGTGAAATGAGTGCAGTTCTGCCCTTGAACCCCTGCTAATCCTCGGCATGTACCCAATTTTAACTTTTCCCAGGACTTTTATTTTCTGAGATTGATTATTTTCAGCAGATGAATGGGGTGTCTGCGGCAAGGCATTGCTCATTGTACCCACAGCTCATATTTCATTAGATAAATATACTCCATGGTGCAATCCAGGATTCTGCTGGGCACCCAGGCCTGGGAGAAGCTTTGAGGATATAAGTCAATCAAGTCCAAGGGAAGGAGAGTTCGAGATGCTAGGTTTAGTATTGTAAAAGAGCACATTGCTGGGGGGACGTCTTTGTTTATTTACTCAGATATAACACATGTGGAGAGTCAGGCTACCCACTTCATTACACGTCCGCTGTAAGGTATCGTTGGATTTATATGAGAATAATCTTTGGAGAGAAATAAAGCATGCTTTTTAAATAGTCAAGGATAGATGTGGGTGAAGGGTGAATTATAGCTCCAGATATTTTTGTGTCTTGAAAATGTTTTTCAAACGAACACAGTTTTTTCAAATGTTTTGGTTCTGAAGTCTTTTTCAGACTGTCTATGGCCTTTCTCATCCAAGAAAGTTATGCTTGCATAGAATCACTCCTGAAATGTGGCACTTGGCTAATGTAGGGTCCCAAGAAGTATGCCATGATAATGTTTTGTCAGATACTAGTTGCCTTATTGTCTTGGCCATCATTGTGGAGAGAAAGGATGATAGTGTAGACAAGCAAGTGTGTACACATGCATGTGCATAAGGCTGCAGGAAGCTGTGGTAAAGAATAAGTCCACGGGTATGTCAACAAATTAAAACTGGATGGCTCAGTCGGTTAAGCGTCTGCCTTTGGCTCAGGTCATGATCCCAGGGTCCTACAATTGAGCCCCTGAGTTGGGCTCCTTGCTCAGCGGGAAGTCTGCCTCTCTCTCTACCCCTCCCCTGACTCATGCATGCATTCCATCTCAATGTCTCTCTCTCTCTCAAGTAAATAAACAAAGTCTTTAAAACAAAACAAACAAAACAAAACAAAAAACAAATTAAAATGAATGCAATAGTTCTCTTGCAACAACAACAAAAAAGTTACCCCAAAACAAACTCAATGTTCTTGATACAAAAAAATCTTAAACAAATCCACAAATAAAACCCAAAACAATAGAAATATGCACAAAGGAAGTGAACAACTAAAAAAAAAAAAAAGAAAAATGCAAGTGGTCAATATGTAAATAAAAAATGTTCAACCTTAGTAGCAATTAAAGAAAGAAAAAATAACATGACATTCTGTTTTCACCCATCATTGGAGATTTTAAATGATTTTTAAACTTTCACTATTTAAGTGCGGGGTGACAGCAATGAGAGGGCCACCTATCTCTTCTTCCACCAGGATCCCCCCTTTTAAAGTTATTATGGTTTAAAGATACATTTTATTACCTGGTAGTTCTTTAATCCAAATTGCTTGGATTTGTTTCCAAAGAGTTATTGGTTATTTTTGCATACTTTTCCCCCAGGATGAACTTTAGAATGACTTTTCAGGTTTCAAAATATACCTTTGGTGTTCTGACTGGGCAAGCATCAATCAAATCTATTAATTATAGATTAATTTAGAAAGAAATGACACATTTACAATACCATCTTCCGTCTTCAAAGCACATAGGTTGCTTCTTTGAACATTGCTTGATCCTTTACTCTTCATCCAGCACAAGAGACAGGCAGGGACACTGTGGACCAAGCTCCAGTGGGGTGATTGAGAAATAAATAATCACTGAACAAATTAACTAACTCATAAATGAAGGGGTGATCCAGGTGACAATAGCAATGACGAAAAATTGTGTCACTGTTGAGCCGCTGTCTGTCCATCGGGGATCCAGATACACTGTGGTATTTCTTTTCTTTTCTTTCTTTTTTTTTTTTTGTAAATTTATTTTTTATTGGTGTTCAATTTGCCAACATATAGAATAACACCCAGTGCTCATCCCATCAAGTACCCCCCTCAGTGCCCATCACCCAGTCACCCAGTCACCCCCAACACTGTGGTATTTCTGTTCCTCGTACATGTCACGCAGTCTTACTTCTCTGGGCCTGGGTACCTGCATCACCTTTGGTGGAATCACCTCTCTCTATCCCCTCCAGCTGCCGCAAACTTCACCTATTTGACTGTAAGGCCTCATCTCTGGGTTACCTCCTCAGCATTCACAGATCCTTCCCTTAAAATTAAATTTGGCATGCACCCCGTGGTATCAGTGTTTCCCCTGTGATTAAACAGGCAATCCCTACACCCTGCCTGCCGCCCAAGCACACATCCCTTTTTATAAAAGACAACCAAGCATGATGGCTCTGAAGCCAGGCTGCCTGGGTGCACATTGGCTCTATTGCATGCTAGCCACGTGACTTTGGAGAAAAGGTCTCCATCTTCTCTCCTGTTTAGGAATTTTAACAGGGGGTAACAGAAGTACCTTCTACATAGGGCCACTGTGAGGATCAAATATTTTGATGTCTACAAAACGTTTAGAATAAAACCTAGCACACGGCCCAATAGGAGTGCTTGCTATCAGGGTTACTTATCCAAGTTAATCCTTGCGTAAGCTATTCTAAGTTGCCAGAACATAGCCAGTTTTATTCATTGCTGTATCTCCAATGCCTAGATCGGTGCTAGATATATAATGTGTACTCGGCGAGTACTTGTTAAACTAATGAGTTGGTATATTAGATCTATTTTGGCTCTACTCTTCCAGGCAATGTTTTATTTATTTAACAGATGATTTCTTAATTGGCTATCCTGGTAAAATGGTATATTGTACTCTTGGTAACTTGTCTACTGTTTACATTTTCTTTCTTCATGCTCTTCTGGATCGCAGCCTTCAACATTGAAAGCTGTCTAATGGGCTGTTGAGGAGGTAGTGAGACCTCTATTTCTAGACAGTGAAATCCCCACGTCGCTAGAGGTGTTTAAGTACTTGATAAAAGATGATGATGATTTTTCCAGGTCTGCAATTTGTGATTCTATATCCTTTGTCCTCAGAGCATTTAATAAGGGCAGTTAAATGAAACCCTTGGCCTGACTGGTTTCCTACCTATACCTTATTAAGGTTAAATACATTTTGCATACATTCAAGAGGACTCTTACAATGACAAACATAACCTTACCACTTTCCTGACTTTTGCTGGGGACTCTGTGATGGCAGGGACGAGAAATGCATGGAAACCCACCCAGCAATTGTTTGGTGCCATACCACATATTTTACCAGTCATTTAACTCGGTCAATTTTTAATAATACAACTATATTGTATAAAGCGACACTGCCATTTAAACAAGGGCACATAATGTTTTACTAACCTCAAATTTGGAAAAGAGAAAGTGCATTTCCCCACCCCCTGCTGCCCACAGATCTAAAAATAAAGACTCTCAGAAGGATTCTGGGCAAAAAATCAGGAATTCTGAATCCTAAGCTGGGTTCTCCTATAGATAAGACGGGAAGAAGGCTTCACATCTTTTTTTCTGCAGATGGGACTTCAAAGTGCAAAGTAGCCTTCGTCAATCACTGGATCACTGGACTTGAACAGACGCCTGGAGCCGAGCCTCCTCCTGCTGCATGTCATTCTCTGATGCACCAAGGAGCTCCTCAAACAGTTGCCAGCCTTGCGCAGAGACCCAGGGCTGGAAGGAACACTCTGGCTTGGTCTGGCTATGCAGATGAGTTCAGAGCCTGGGAGAAAACAGGATGTGGGCTCCTGAGAATTGTAATAGAGACAGAAAGAATTTGCCTCAGCCTCGGGGTTTCTGGGTGAGGTTCTGCCTCTGTCACCCAATGTCCCTTCAGCGCGACATAAACAGAATTCTTCCCACCTAAAGGCGGAAATTCACTGGTAGTCATTCCATGGCACCTAATTTTGTACCTCATTTTGATTTCCAGTTCAAGACACCTCGTCTGTTCTTACTGTTGATGATGTGTCTTCCAAAGAATCCTGCATCCTGTCTACCACTGAATCAATCAACCTCCACTCCCCGGCTCACTCCAATGGTCTTGTGGGCCACATCCATATGATTTTGAGTCTGTGACTGAAGAAAAAAAAAAAAAGATTTTTACAGCAGCGTGTTCAGAGCTTTGCTGATACCTCTACAAACCTCCCACCTTACGTGAATTAGGCCCACCTGCCCTATACCCTCATGATATCCAGTTGTCTTCCTTCTGCAATCAATACTTGACACAGTTTGGGTGATTATTTGCTAATTGGCTCACTCCCCTTGTAGATGTAAAATTCATAAAACCAATGAGTGTGTCTGTCTTGTTTACCAGCTTTTTTTCTTCCCCCAGCAGCTTACACAATGGTTGGAACAGTACGCATCCAGAAAATACCTCGTTCAGACATTTATTCTGGTTTATTTATTTATTTATTTGGGCTTAGTTCAGCATAAAGCAGTATTAGCTCAGGTGGGGGTGGTGTGGGCATCTGATCAGGAGAAAGTTCTGAGTAAAATAAGACTTCCCACTTCTCTCATTGGCGTACTGATATCTGTTCATTGCTGATTCTTTTGGAATTCTTGTTTTGCAATTTTTTTGGCTAATGTGAATATGGATGCAGAGGTTTTTAACTACTGTAACAGTCAAGTTCATTGAGGGGAAAAAAAAAAGGTACCATGCCTAAACTTTATATCCTCTCCACATGCAGCAGGTTTCCATGCGCTATTTTCAATTCAGTTCTTCAGGAATTCCTAAGAAAAAGAAAATTTGGGGTTCAGTTTTGATCAGGTCAAAGAGAGCATACAGTGGAGTCTTCCTTCCCTCTTAAGTTCAGCTCAGGTGCTTACGCAGCTTGGGTTTGATCGGAGGTAGAATCATTCATTAGGTAAATGGCACAGGGGGGCTGGATTTAAGCCACACACATTGTACTATGGTCAGTGAAGGGATCGGGTTGAGAATTTCTTGGCAATAATTGGTGGAAATACATCACCTCTCTCGTATCATAATGTTCTTTTTCTTTTTTTCATATCTCTTTCTTCTTCTTTTCCTTCTACTCTTCTGTCTGCATTGTCAATTTCTGGCTGTTGTAGGACCAAACTGTAGAGAATACCTAAACATGTTCTGAATTGTTGTACAATTCAGAGACTTGACCAAATGAATTTTGGTCATTTTTGATCAAGTTGGAAGAGGTTCAGTTTTCAAAAGTTGAAGGCATTAATAGGGCAAACCTATGTGGATTTCTTTCAATTCCTTGTTAAGTATCCAGAAACAGGCAACAGGCATTTAAATCTTTCTTGCTTTTTTCCTTTTTTTTTTTTTTTGTTCAAGTGACTGTAACCACCATGCTAAACTAATTATATCATTTCCTAATTTATTTGGAATGTGTATTTGTAGAGTTATACATTTATATATATATCTATCTATACTTCTAAGAAAAATGCAGTCAATAGTTAACCAATTTTTTTAAGTCACTTAATTCCAAATGCAGCAGACCTTTTCCAAAAGCATAAGAACCTGAGAAGGGTGGGTTTGCGTGCTCCAAGGATCTGATTTTATAGCTCGCTTACTTCACTCACTCTACCTCCATCTCCGGGCTGGGATCATACCTGATAAGGCACTTGGGCAATTGGTTCTGGTTTCAACTGAAGCCTTACAGCCCCACTTTATTTATTTAGATTTTTGGTTACATATTAAATGCCAACTTCCAAGATGAGATTTATATTTTCCAGGTTTGCTGTCATTTCTCTTTCTGTGGTTTGCAGATTGATAAGGGAGAGTCATCCTGAAAGGGAGGTTGTTTTGTCCCACCGGAAAATACATGGATAAGTGCAATTAGGGCTGACCTCGAACCATTTGACCACAGGATCTTCAGGGACCTTGGAGGTATCAATATTGTCTCTAATTGGTCTAGCCTGCAGTATTCTCTGAGAATTCTTTTCGAGGTTGGATACAACTGCTCTTAAATGAGGTTCTTTTGACATTTTATTTAAAGAAGGCTTTATTTTTTGGATAGGAACCAAAATAGTTCTGCTTGTGTTGAATTCGGCCTCATATAAGGTTTTTTCATCTTAAAAAAAAAAAACCTAAGCCATATTGGGTCCTTATTTTCTTTCTATATTTGAAACTGTGGGTGAATCAAGAAATAGTTTAATCCGGGGCACCTGAGTGACACAGTCAATTAAGCATTAGACAGTTGGCTTTGGCATAGGTCATGATCTCAGAGTTGTGAGATCAAGCCCCACATCAGGTTACAGGCTGAGTGTCAAGTCTGCTTGAGATTCTCTCTCTCTCTCTCTCCCTCTTCCCTGCCCCAAACCCCAGCACTCTCTCTCTCTAAAATAAATAAATAAGTCTTTAAAAAAACAGTTTACTTCAAATTCTTCTTACACATGTAGGAAATATCTCACTTTTAAAGGGGGTTGGAAGAATTCAGTAGACCCTAAGGGCCCTTGTGTCTCTCTGTCTCAATCTCTCTCTCTCTCTCTCCCTCTCCCTTTGCTTCTGTCCCTGTCTCTCTCTGTCACTGTCTTCGCTTTTCCTTTCTGCCCCTACAAAAATGAGGAAGAAGAATAAGAATGTTACTTAGCTGGAACAGATTGGAACTGAGTAAAGTTGAACAAACATGACTCTTCCACAATGAAATGTAAATTTGTCTAAGCAATGATGCCAAATATTTTTTTTTCTTTCCTTCTCAATGGTAGCAATACTGGAGAAACATATTGGCCCTGTGATCAGCAGGGAACCTTGCCCAACTCCTGGTCTTGATGAAACCGATCCTTAAAACACACATGCACAAACCAGCAAGTTCCTCATGGACTGGCAGCAGGTCAGTCTTCATCATCAAGGCTTCAGTAACTCTGTCCCACCTTCTTTCTTCCCTAATTCCACCCCTCGTCTTATTCCTAATTTCTTCACTTTCTTTCTTCTTCTCATTTCCTGTTCTGTCCTCTATCCCTGTCCCCCTGCTGTTCCATCACTGTTTTCTGGATGGAATTTTCTTGATATTTCTCTGTGAGTGTATATCAGATCCAAAGTATAAACAACGGCATCCCCTGATCAAATCCACCTTGATGAGGTTCCTACTGGTTTTCCTTGCATCAAAGGAGGATAAGTAAGGCACAGAGATTCTACATTCTCATTCCTGGGACTTGATCTGTGCGTTATGCCTCACCTCTACCCGGGAGCCAAGATGAGAGTTTTGGTTTGAGTAAAATGAGGTTTTGCATCCTGGTGAGATATAATAGGTCAACATTCCTGGCTGGTGCTCAGATGTCTACTCACCTGCCTACATATCGCACAGCAGCTATGTGTTGGGTTTGCTCATATCCACTGGGCCTGGCCTGAGTGTGGCATAAAATAAAGCAGGTATGTCTCTTGTTCCTTACAGCAGTTAGAATGTCAGGAGTGACATGGCTTGGAGGACCCTGGTAATCGACTGAGGAATATAGGGTGCTGATATCCAAAGGCAGTGACAGTGGTTTTCAATGTCTCTGAATGGTAGATCCTTGGCTCTATCTCCCAATCCCCAGAACACCGAAGTCTAGTGGGCTGCTGTGGGTGGAAGATGGCTCAGAAATGAATACATGTGCTGTGAAGCCCTTGATATTGAACTGAAAGCCCTTTGATATGAAATTCAAAGAATCTTAGGAAATAGAATGTCATTCTGCCTATCTTTATCTCCCTACTGAGAATCTCATGCCTGTCATTATAGGTGGACCATGATTTAATCTTCTTTAAAAGCAGTTCTAAAAATAGATCTTAGGAAATACTTTGAACAACTTCTCTGGAAATGTCTCTTGATATTTGGCCTTTTGTAGTATTTTTCTTTCTTTCTAATTGAAGGATCTCATGCTTTAACACGTTATTTTTTTCCCATTGAAATTGGCTTATTACAGCTGATGTATTGGCCTTCCAAAATGTTAATTCAACCTTACCCTTGTTCCTTCCAGCCATCAGTCAAGCTGGATTAGATTTTCCCAGTTGATAATTTCCAGTTCCAGTTCTGTGGGTCCAGTCTTCTCAACTTGTCATCACCTAAAATATTAGTTTTAAATTGGATAATAAAGATACATTACGTCTCTATCACTTGCAGATAAAAGAGCCTAATATTTTTATAGTCCTCTCCATGAAATGACTTTAGGGAATTTTCCAGAAATATTCTTCTCCCCCAAAACACAGATGAATCACTGGAGATCACCTGAGTCATGCTTAATAAAGTGAATTATGTCCAGTTTTCCGGGTCCCTGTTTATCTATTGGACATAAATCTCCAGTGTGAGAAATCTGTACCCCTGGCTCTTCCTCCCCACCCAACAAGCAGAAGTTTCAAAAGAGAAGTCTAGAAGGCTTCTCGTACTGTATTAATTGCTCCTATTTTTTCACTCTATCTTCTCTTCTGGGGCAGGGGCTGGAAGGAGGATTTACTTCATAAATTCTTAAATTTGGAACATAACTCCACAGGAAGTTTCCTCTTGTATGTCGCTGCCACCATTTGGAAAGTCATTTGCATTGTTGGCTAAGAGTTATCTACTGGTGGGAGTTTGGGGCTGGGGGTGGTTGGATGAGGGTTGTAGAAAGAAAGGACCCTGACAGGGACTGTTCAAGAATGGTATTGGCTAGTAGATGAAGAGGGCTGAGGAAAGAACAAACAGGAAGAATTCACTTCATTCTTGTAGCAAAAGCTATGGTGTTAGCATAGTTGAATATACAGTATCATTCTATTTGAGATGCTGTGTAGCTGAATAGTTACTAGACCAGCTTTGGAGTCAGACTGTGTGGGTTCAAATTCCAGTAGTGCCTACCAGCTGTGTGATCTTGGGAGAATTACTTAACTTCCCTGTGCCTCACTTCTTCAAATATAAAAGAAGGTTAAACTCCTACCTTGTAGGGTTTTAAGAGCATTAAATGTTAACATAAATATATCTTGGCCCATAGTGGTCATCCAATGAACGGTTGAATGGAATTTCTTGGTTCCCCCTACAGGGAAGTAATTCACCCCAAATTGGATATAAACCTGTGACCAAAGGAAGGAACCACAGTATTAAATAGTCTGGCCTGGGGACACCTGGGTGACTCAGTCAGTGAAACATCCAACTCTTGGTTTCGGTCTGGTCATGATCTCAGGGTCCTGAGATCAAGCCTGGCATTAAGCTCTGCCCTGGGCATGGAGCCTGCTTACGATTTTCTCTCCCTCTCCCTCTGCCCTGGGCACACGCTCTCTCTCTTTCTCTCTCTTTCTCTCTCTCTCTCTCTCAAAATAAATAGATAAATAGTCTGGCCTGAACTCATTCAACTGAAAGATCTGACTGACGCTTGCTTACTCAGTTAACCTCAGTTTGAACATTTTAAGATAATGGGTCTTATAAGAACTAATGATTTGGGCTATATTATAGTCTATGTATCCATTCATTCAGTGAACATTAGTAGATTGTCTACTCTGTTCCCAGCCCATGGGGAAATAAAGATCAAAAAGGCAAAGAATGTCCATGAAGAAATTGTAGCATAAAGTTGAATTAGTGATGGGTACCAGTGATAGGGTTGCCAAATAAAATTCAAGAAATCAGTGAAATTTGACTTTCAGATGAACAATAAGTAGTCTTTTAGCATAAGTATATCCCTGATATTGCATATACTTTAGGGTGATCTGATGAGTCCCACTGACCTTTCCCTCTTCTCTTTTATGCCTAAAGCCACATGGTCCCTGGTAGGACCAGGAACATCAGATGTATTTACTAACTGGATCTCAGATTTGCCCTGTTCCTCATGAGAGAAGATAATGAGATAATGAGTAAGCCAAGAATACCTTAAAGAAATTCTCCAAATTCTAGACCAAAACTTTGTACATGACAGGTATTTATTCCCTGTCTACAAAACTACAAAATCTGCTATATATTACTTCTTTCACACAATGTTTTTAACCAGTGGCACTTGAGTCAAAATAAGACTTCTTCCTAAAATAAAACTATTTCTAAGTTCTCCACAAGTTCCCTGTGGAAATTCGGGGGAAGGGAGGGAGTCCTACATGGAGAAGAGCAGTGGGATTTGTAAAATATCTTTTAGATCTGCCCTTATATATTTACATACATACACATACACATATTCACATATATGAAGCAGTGTTCATCCCCTAGAGAGACTGTGACTGCTTGTTCACTTCTCAAGCAGCATGGGTCAGTTAACTGGAACATGCCTTGCTGCCTTGAAGCTCTTGCACCTGAGTGTGTGTGCTCTTTGGGGATCTAACTGAATCCTCCCAGACTGGGTGGTTTCCTGTCTGGGCTGAACTCGCAAAACAAGGGAGCCGGTGGAACTGAAAATAGCACTTGGCCTGATGGCTTAGGCATTGACCAAACTTGGAAAAGCTCTGGATTTGGAAGGGATAGAGAACACCCCAACATCAACAAGGTATTGAATGCATTGACTAATGATGTCATAATCCTAGGGAATGGGAGTGTAGCATTTCCCTATTCGGCTGCTACTCTTATTTTACAAAGCTTCCATGATTTAATTTCTTGTTTTATCTTGTGGTTCTTCTACTTCCCGCACCCAACTCTGTCACCACCCACTGCTGGCAACTTTAGTGTTGTGACACTACTCTAAAAAATACTTTAATTGACAATTTCAGGAAATGTAGTGACTGGCATACAATTGATGTTCAATAAATGTTTGTTGGATACCCTGCAAACAGAAGGGTTTGCCACTATTGCCACTCTCTGTTGGTCAATGTTGGGTATTATGAGTGAAAAAAATACCATTTAGGACCATTAAATGTCCTAAATATAAGTGGTAAGAGTCTCACTTAATTCACGTTCCCAAGAAAGATGAACTTTTGATAACATATGGCTACATGCTTGATTTATCCTGCCCTTTCTCTAAGTGGCTTAACAAAAGGAAGGTCTCTGCCCATGAAGTGATAGTGGCCTTTATCTGTTATAAAATCCTGATGGAATCCCCATCCATGTCCCAGTAGTCGCTCCCAAATGTTACATCCTAAAAAATAACGAGGTTCACCAAGTCTTTGCTACAATATAAGGCAGAACTGCTTTATGCATGTGTTGTGAGTCCTAATTAATTGTCACTTGTAAAGTAATTTGCGGTCTGGACAAGAGATTCCATTAGAATATTTTTTTCCCCTTCCACAAAATTTTCCACTGAGTAATGACTAACCTTTTTATTTCAGTGGAGCCACTGGTAACTGGTGAAATGAGAAGCCAAAGCTCAGCAGCCTAGATTTTGCTGCTATGGTCTTGAATCATTTCCATCTCCTCTTTAGAAACATCAGGCTGCATAATTTTTTTGTGTCTGCTGAAGAACTCTAGTTTGCCATTTTCCTTTTCTACTACTTCTGAGTTATTTTTTCTTAGCTGCAATGGAAACTTTCATACTAGGCTACCCTGGAGGTGATCCAATATTGAAGAAGGGTAAAGATGAACAACAACTTATTTTCAGGTAGTGAAGCAAATGACAGGTTGTAATTTGGGGACTTTTAATATAATAGAGGAAATGTTTGTTAAATACCAGGAGATCTTTAAGTCTTCACACACTTGTGATAATTTATCGATAACTTCTTTTTTTAACCGTGTATTTCATCACATGAAGAATATACAGATATCAGTCTTAGTGGACCCAAAGATAGTTGAGTTTCAATGTTCTTGATAGTATAATAGATAGAGATAACAACAAGTGTTGGTGAGGATATGGGGAGACTGGAAGACTCCTACATTGTGGATGGGAATCTAAAATGGTGCATTCATTTTGGAAAATATGTTGGCAGTTTCTTAAATATAAATTTACCATATGAGATAATAATTCCACTTTTGGATATTTACCCAGGAGAAATGGAAACATATGCCCACACAGAGACTTGTAATGAATGTTTAAAAAAGCACTATTCATAACGGCCAAAAAGTGTAGCAATTACACTACTAAGTATTTATTCAAAGGATATAGAAAATACGATTTGAAGGGATACATGAACCCTGATATTTATTGCAGCATTATCTACAATAGCCAAACTATGGAAAGACCCCAAACATCCAGTGACAGATGAATGGATAAAGAAGATGTGACACACACACACACACATGGAATATTACTCAGCCATCAAAAAGAATGAAATCTTGGGATGCCTTGGTAGCTCAGCTGTTCAGCATCTGCCTGAAGCTCAGGGAATGATCTCAGGTTCAGGGATCAAGTCCTGCATTGGGCTCCCTGCGAGGAGCCTGCTTTTCCCTCTGTCTGTGTCTCTGCCTCTCTGTGTGTGTCTCTCATGAATAAATAAATAAAATCTTTAGAAAAAAGAATGATATCTTGCCATTTGCAGTGATGTGGATGCAGCTAGAGAGCATTATGCTAAGTGAAATAAGTCAATCAGAGATAGATAACTATATGATTTCACTTCTATGTGGAATGTAAGAAAACAAATGAAAATAAAGGGGAAAAAATGGAGAAAGAAGCAAACCAGAAAACAGACTCTTAACTATAGAGAACAAACTGAGGGTTGCTGGAGGAGAAGTGAGCAGAGGGAATGATTAATTTTTGATGGGCATTAAGGAAGGCATTTGTTGTCATGAGCACTGGGTGTTGAATATAAGTGATGAATCACTAAATTCTACACCTGAAAATAACATTACACTGTAGGCCAACTACCTAGAATTTAAATAAAAACGTGGGGGGGAAAAAAGGAAACCATCCAAATGTCCATCAAACAAGAGATAGACAAAGTGTGGGATATCCCCTATAATAAAATACTGTCTGGCATTAAAGAAGAACAAAATACGGATATATGTTATAGCATATGAATCTTAAAAATATTATGCTAAATAAAAGAAGTCATATAAAAGATATGTAGAGAACTATAAATATTATTTCAGTCTATTTATAGGAAATGTCAATAAAAGGCCGATGTATAAAAACAGAAAATAGACTATTGGTTGCCTGCTGCTGTACATAATTTTTATTATTAGTTCTATAACCCTGGGCACAGTCCTCTGCTGGAGTTTACCAGTTGGCAAGATTTGATTAGTAGATCTCTAATTTAATGAAGTTCTTTGAGTTTCCATGTTGTTGAAAGCTTTAGTGGGGCAACTCTTTAAAGCCCAATTTGCTTTGCATGCCTAGAGCTTGATGAGATTTGCCAAGTGGAATGAGAAGAAGAAAATACCATGCTGGTATACAATTCACAAACAAACAGACCTTATGATTTGGCCAGTCTTTGGTCTTTACCCAATGGACAGGTTGCTTGGATAATGTGGTCTTCTGTCTACAGGCAAGGGATGTTCAACCTATGAGGAATGGCAACTGGCAGGTTTTTCTAGGGGCTGTTAGGCAATGCTACATCAGCAGTCCTGGCATTTGCCAAGGAGGTACTAAGGAGATTTCTTCCTTTGGAATAAATACATTTGTAGAAAACTAGGTTTATTAGGACAAGATGGCTTAAACCCTACACAACTAATTCCCCATTTATCGAGAAATTTTTGAAAATATAGTCAATTTCCCTCTTTACATCATTTTTACTGTGTGAACTTGACCTATGTTTTCTATAGCATCTTTATAGTTATTGTTTTTTATACATTACGCCTTATAAGATAGTTGGGGAGTGACATAGTGTGACCCAAGGGGATATGTTTGCTTTATTGACATGCTTTCACATCACAGTGTCTTGGCAGGTGTTTACTGTTGTCACCATGGGACCTCTTGATAAATGGTCCAAGTGTCTACATCAGCAGGTGGGAGACGCCAAGAGGATCAGAGAACAATGTTCATGATCATGGCTCCTCACACAAATCCTAAGACCTCTTTTCTGGCTATTGTGCAGTGTTCTGTGTTCCTGGCTTTTATTCTTTGTACAATCCAAGTACTTTTTGAGATATTATCCCATGCATGTTTTTTTTTTCCATGCATGTTTTCTTGAACTGAAGGGAGGTTTTAAAAAATAATCTACATTCATGAAGACGTTTGAGTCTCCTAAATCTCACAACTCAGCCTTGCTTCCAGGTGTATTATCATTTCATTTGCCCTTTCTCCTTACAGATGAGGCCATAGAAGTCCAAAGATGATATGTGTGTTAGCCCAATCCACTCAGCAAATGTCTAGTAGAATCAGGGCTAAAGCTTAAACTTCTTGATCTAATTCCTGAAAACACTATCTCTTATTCTTAAAAGTTACTGCAGGGATGATTTTATTCGATTTCAGAGCTTTTGGACACTCTAGTTCCTCAGAGATAGTTGCTTGATAACATTCTTCCTTAAGCATATACTCCAAGTAGTCTACTTTCTTAACCAATAAGCCCTTTTAGTGGTCCTCAGTCTTGCTGATAGACCATGTGCTCTTTTCAGTAGCAGAGAATCAGGGATGAAAGTTTAGTTCATAAATGCTAACTCAAGAATCTAATTGAGGGGGTATCTGGCTGGCTCAGTTGGTAGAGCATGCAACTCTAAATCTAAGGGTCATGAGTTCAAGCCCCACAATGGGCATGGAGCCTACTTAAAAACATTAAAAAATTAAAATTAAAAAAATAAGATAAATGAGGAATCTAATTGAAGACTGGACTTGTATATAAAGATCTTTAACCTGTACTCTAAAGATTAGTGACTTTCTGGAAAAATTAAGAATTCACTATGTTTCCAGGCTCACAGCATTCTTTATTGTCAATCTTCTAACACAAGTTTCTAGAGTTCTCTCAACTAATGGCTTCTGAAGTTGGAACTGTATATTAGCCAACAGCATTTCATGTGTTGATTGGAACACAGAATTCTAGCAATTTGAAAAAGCTTTAGAATTTCTATAGTTGAAGTACAGGTTGTCAAGAATATTATGTGCCTCTCAGTCAAAAGCATTAAAAACAAAATAGACAGGAGCTATCTTAGAATAGCTAGTTATAACATTGTTAGAAATTTTCCCAAATTCAAAAAACAAGATTTATTTATTTATTTGAGAGAGAAAGAGAGAGCACACATGAGCAAGCACATTAGTAGGGGAGAGACAGAGGGAGAGACTCTCAATAGAGTCCCACTGAGCATGGAGCCTGACGCAGGACTTGATCTCTCAACCCACAAGATCATGACCTGAGCTGAAATCACAAATCAGACACTTAACTGACTGAGCCACCCAGGTAACTCCAATTTTCCTTAATTTTTAATCATACACTATTTACTGCCACATAAGCATGTTTACAAGAAATTTGTTCTCAGTGAGAGCTATGAAGATGCTCAGTTATTGCCAAGAAGAAAGTTTTAGTTTACCCTCATTTGCAAAAAAAGCAATTGAAGAGGCAAATCTTTCCTCAAGTGGGAAAGAATCCTTAGGAGGGCAATCTTGGGAGAAAGATACAGAAATAATGAAGTAAGGATAGGGACTGGGGCCAACTCAAGGAGATCCTGTTGGTTTGAGAGGCAGTCTAAGAAGCAGAGAATGAGAGAGTCATGACAGTCTCCATCATGTACTCTGGTTTCTATGAGATTGTACAGGGACAACATGGTTCATGCCACAATTTTTGAGATCCAAAATGAGAATGCGATCCAAAACCTTGACAGACTGCTTGGGAGTCACAAAAATGGTAAGACTGAGTACCTGTCTTAAAGGAGTTCACAGCTCCTAGAACAGGTCTTAAGGTCCTTTGAGAATGCTTGAGGGTAAGCACCTGCTGTAGGTCATTTTGGTTCCCTTCCAATTCATATGCTGAAGTCCTAACCTCTGGTATCTCATAATGTGACTGTATTTGGTGACAGGATCTTTAAAGAGGTGATCAAGTTGAAATGAGGTCATTAGAGTGGTCCCTAATCCAATATGACTTGTGTCCTTACAAGGAAATCTGAACACAGATGCAGAAAGAGGAAAGACCATGCAAAGACACAGAGAGAAGCTAGCCACTTACAAGCCAAGGAGAGGAGAAGCCAAGAAGAAGCCTCAGAAGAAACCAGCCCTGTCAACACCTTGATCTCAGACATCTAGACCTCAAAATTATAAGAAAATGAATTTCTGTTGCTTAAAGCACCCAGTCTCTGGTGCTTTGTCATCACAGCCCTAGAGAACCAATATAGCACCCCCAAGTAACTGTAATACAATGCAAATGCCATACAGTGGGCATAAGTCGCATGCTGACTTAAGAGGAGGGGAAGGTCGTGTCCTTGTTTGAAAATCAGGAAGGGCTTAATAGAGGAAAGAGCATTCAAACTTTAAAGATAAATAGGATTTGAAGTGAGAACCTTTGGGAAGTGGGCATTCTAAGCAAAAGGAACAGAATAAGGGAAGTTTATACAATCCTGTAGTGTATTTGGTCTGGGGCAACTGAGGACAATGCACATTGGCTGAAATGTGTTTATTAAAGGGGAGAAACTAAACAAAAGACAGGAGGAAGTTAATTGATGCTGGATTTTAGGTGAAGGCGCATGGAGCTTTTCTAGTTGATATGCAATAGATATGCACAGGTTTATTTTCAAGTAATTACTTAATTTAACGAATACTTTTATTTTTAAAATTTTTTTAAGGATTTTGTTTTTTTGAAAGAGAGAGAGATCACAGCGGGGCAGGGAGGGACAAAAGGAGAAGCAGGCTCCCCACTGAGCAGGGAGCCCTATGAGGGACCCTGGGATCATGACCTGAGCTGAAGGCAGATGCTTAACCAACTGAGCCACCCATGCACCCTAACAAATATTTTTAAAAGGTCACTCTGTGCCAAGCACTTTCCTAAACAAGTTTGGGATATTTTAATAGAAAAAGTGACAGACATCTCTGCCCTCATGAAACAGAGACAGGCCCTACATCATAAACATAATAAATGATGTTATGTCATTTTAATATATTACTTTAGTCTTAATTATATTCAGCATAAGAGACAGACTTTATAGTATGTTGGAAGAAATAAATTCCATAGAAAAATGTGTAGCAGCACCGGGAGCATCAGGGATGCTGGGGGTGGTGGGGCAGTTTGTAATTTGAATAGTAGAGTCAGAGCAGGCCTCATTGAGAAGATGGCATTTGAGCAAATCATGAAGGAGGAGAGAGAGCTAGCAATGATGCTATAGGGCAGAGAAGCATTCCAGGGGGAGGGAAGAGTCGGTGTGAAGGTGGGAGGACCTCTATTGCATAGAGCTTGCACATGGGGGCAATTACACAATTACCTGCTGACAAAATAAATGGATGTTGATACTGTTATCAGAATGATGGCACCAGTTAGGATACTAATGCCTAAGCTGCATTAAGTTTTATTTCTGAATGCTTTTAAATCAATGACCTCAACGTCTTGCCCTGCGAACAACCCGATGAGGCCGGGAGGGGCAGGGAGAAGGATTCCTGTTTTATAGATGGTGAAATGGAGTCCCAAGACTTTATGTGATTTGCCCAGGGTCAAAATGCAAGGCCTGGGAGTCTCTGTGCCTGGGATGGAACAACAAACATCTCTCTGTTGGCCTGTGGGGCCTCTGCAGCAAGAGAGGGTAATGAAGTGCTCAGACACAGAGTGGGAGGACTCCTATAAAAAAACAAAAACAAAAACACAGTTCTGTGACATCAGGAATGGAGGAAATGCCACCCCCATCCCATTCCAGGCGCTGTGTGAGGTTCACGAAGTGAATGACTCTCTCCTTGTGAGTCTCAATCCCACTGCTGGCCTCCCCCACGGGATCCTCACACTCTGGTCTCCCGGTGGTGACAGGTTAGAAGGAGTGAACATGGTGCTCTGACCCCTGAACCTTGGTGCTCCCTTGGGCCAGAGGCAAAAAAAGGTGATTTAGATACCGAAGGTGGTAAACCCAGGTAAGGGACCTGCTCTCACAGGATAATCCACTGGCAGCAGCTAAAGAGAAGAGAGGGAATCTGCAGGGCTGTAACGACAGATGGAAACCATCTGAAATCCCCACGTAGCACACAGACATGCTGCCCTGGTGGAAATGCTGCCCTGGTTTTTACTTTAAGGGTCTGCCCCCACCCAACCACCTTCAGTATCATTCTCCTAAAACCAGCAAACCAGAGTCCTTTGGCTGTGCCTTTCAGAGATGGGCCAGCAAAAGTGGTTTCTACAACAAAAATAAGTAAGAATCGAATTTGATCACAGGGACTTCAAAATGAACCACAGAACGTGTACCGTCTTCTCCTGTGGCACATCCATAAAGCTACATCTCCAGCTCTTTCATCATAATTGGGTTATGGCTTACAAGGACTCTTTGGTTTAGAAGAAATCGAGTAATTCTATCTCACTCCTTCTGTAGCTCCTTTAGCCAAGTTGGGTGGTGACAAAGACAAAAATAATAACACAATTAAGTAAAATGTACTGCAATGTACACTAGCAACTTAGTGCAGGAAGATTTTTTATCTTCTCTGTTTTTCATTCCCAGCCTGGCTACTAGAACTAAGCTCATTGCTAAATGTCTACACAGCAATTTTCTTGTGTGGGATGCATAAAAGGAGAAACAAAGCAAATTCTTCCCGCCTTTTTTTTTTTTTATCTTCTTCACAAAGACAGGCCAAAATCCCTTAGTTCCACTTTAATCATCTGACTCATGACAAGCCTGTGGATTCCCCAAATAGCTATGTCAAATCAGATTAAAATTTTAATTCTGTATTGGAAGATGGAGCTGGATTCTCTGGTGGGGTCTGAGAGTCAGTTCCTTCTTGCTCTGTTCTGCAGACAGCTCCTCTGACCCTCATGCAAGGATCAGGGGCTGGATTAAAGAAAAGGTGGGAAATGATTATTTTAAAAATGTCAAGTGCTTGGAAGTAAGTGGCCGGCCATCGTATTCCGAAGTTGATAATGGGTGCTTGTGAGGAATAACGTGCTTACACTTGGGTAAAATATGTCCAGAGGGGCTCCTTGTCTGTGCTGCAATTGAGTTACTTCCACAGAAACGGGCTCCTCAGCCAGCTTTCTTCTGCAGGCTTCCCTCAGTAGGTCAGAGCATGGATGGCATTTGAATGGTCCCGGGGCCACACCTTCTCCTTTGTATCAAAGCACATAGTCACTGTTGAGTGGCCACTGGCAGGCTGTTGATACTTCGTTGACAATTTATTCTCTCTCTACCTACCTACTCTCTCTCACTTGGCCTCCAGATTCTCAGAGTTACCTGTCCAACCACCCACTCTCCTCCTTAACCTGCTCTTAGGATGTCTGGGAGTGTGGCCCAAGGACAGAGAGTGGGATGGAATAGTGATATCAGACGATGGAAAAGGGGTTACGGACCCAACAGGAAGACATGTGTGGGCTAACAGAAGTTCCTGTGTACTCACCAGAACTCAAGGCTCTCTAAAAGTATCTGAATGTCTGTCAAATGGCAAGCTACGTGACGGAAACAGGAATACTCTGAGGGTCTCTCGAGTACACTGCCAGATTAGCAAGTAAAAATAAAGGATGTCCAGTTAACTCTGAATTTCAGATAAGCAACAACATCTTTGTTTTTCCTGTAGGTACACCCCATGCAATATTTGGGACTTTTTTTTTTTCTCCTGGTATATGTCCCATGTAATGTGTGGGACTTATTTATATTAAAAAATTATTTATTATTTGAAATGTGAATTTAACTGAGCATACCATATTTTATTTGGTAACCCTGAATCAGACCCTGTACTGAAAATATAAATTAAATTTAAATTTTTTTTAAAATTTTGTTTAAGATCTATAAACAATGGACATGAAGCAATTTTTTCAGAAATTCATTTCAAAAATCACTCCAAATATTTAGTGGCTCTTTAAGATGCTTCCTACCTACCGTCCCTTTTCAGAAATACTGAACTTTTGATTTCTCCAGTAGTTGCTCATATTTATGCTTCTACTCCATTTCGTGGATGGTTTGCTCTCCTGAGGTTCTTTTCTTCCCCTTTTCAGCATGGCTAAGGTTTAGGTAAGCTTTAGGCAGCTTGGACATCACTTCTTCAGTCCCCTGTGAACTCAGCAAATTCCATCAGAGGTCACTCTGTCATTAGCAATGACCACTCCAATAGATGAAGGTTGATTAGGCAGGGTGGGGACTGTGGCAGACCACAGCACTCATGCCCTAAGTGTCTTCGAATTCAGATCTATATATTTATATTTACAGCATCTATATATTTTATATATACCTCTGGCTCTAAGGCTTTCAATCTTTACTCAGGCAATCTTGCGCTTCCTTTAGGTTCCTTTGCAATTCCATGTTTACTTTTATAAACTTGGTCATAATTCTTCACTGGTCTGTTTCCTCCCATTTTATTGTAAAGTGCTAAGGGCAGGACCCTGCGCATACCATCGTAGTAGTCCAGGTGAGGAGGACATGCCTGCCTCTTACTGAATGAGGATCAATGGGCATTTGCTGAATGGTTGATGGCTGGATGTGTAGACGGAGGAATGAGCTCCAGGCTCCACTCTGCCTAATGCCCATTGCCATGGCTCTTTCAGGTCTGGGATTGGGAGTGGTATTAGGTAAGCAAATGTGGTCTCTACACTTAATATATCCTGATCTCCATATGTCCTCGTGGGTGAACAATACATGAAGGCTTCTGTACTCTGAACCAAAAGAAGGATGAGAAACTCTCCAGCTGCAGTATCGCCTTTTCTTGGGGATAAAGGGCTGAGAATGATCATGGCCCCTCAAATTCTGGCACCTTCTCTCCCACATACACTTTTGTAGGTGACCATACCTCGAGTCTGGGTTTATTGCACTTTGTATTAACTGTTGCTGTTAAGACTTCTCCCTTGTGTTCCACTTCATTTACAATGTTGGAAAGGGAAGATGCTCTTCATCTTATTTTGTCTAACATTGATTTTGTTTTCTTTTTTTGCAGCATCAGTAAGCAGTTAGAATCATTATCCATGTAAGTGTAAATGTGCTCAGATAGTTTTCATTTACATTTATGGAAACATTTCACTTCCACTTATGCAAACTTCCACCGGTTCTACTTCCCTTCTCCACAGTGGGAACTTTGGCCACCTTTTGGTGCTAATTAGGACTGAGGCATGGGTTCAATCCTTGTTTGGGGTATTTGGATTTCATGGGGAAATTTTTTTGATCTGGGGCCAAGGGGTGAAACCTGAGTCCTGGTCAATCCTCTTGGAAACTCATCAGAGAGAGTATTCATGATTCAGTACATAGGCTGTGCTGGAAAACAGCTGAGAAGTGAACTTGAACTCAAGGTGGTAGTGGTACTGGAAGAGATGGGGCACACAGGCAGGAGTGTTACACATTCTTGACACAACTGGCTTGGAATCATGTGCTTCCCACCAGGCAGGGTGGAAAACACGCCGTCTTTGGCCTCACCCTCAAGGCTGCCCCTGGGAATGTCCTCAAGCTTGGGCCTCAGTCCTTTATGTTGGGACCTACATTTGATTAGGAACTTATTCTTAAATTTGATGACTTGGTGATTTGAGTCTCTGTTCCTTAGTCTAGGGTGGAGTACACATTCATTCATTTATTCATTCATTTGTTCACACAATAATTTATTCCAACAACTTATTTAGTATCTCCTATGTTTGAACCCGGAGGATGCCTCCATAAATGGAACAGACATGGTTGATACAGTCGGGAACCTCCTATTTAGCAGGATAACACAAACAACAAATACATGAGCCCGTGTAAATGTACTCATTAGGTGAGGATAAATACTATAAAGAAACAAGGATCAGGGTAAAGGGCAGAGGAAGGATATGGTGCTGTTTAGGGAGGAATATAGTGCCAGGGTTAGGTATCTGGATTTAAATCCTGCCTCAAAATCTAGAAATGGGTGACCTTAGCAGAGTTATCTAAGCAGCTATGCCTTTGTTACCACATTTATAAAAGAGTTTCTTAAAAAAATTAAAAAATAATAAAATAAAATAAAATAAAATAGTTTCTTCTGAGATTAAATATGTCAAAAAGTTAGAATCACACCTGGCTCTTTGAGTGTTGCCTGTTCCTGTTTCTCTTTGTCCTGATCTCATCTCTGCCTGATTCTAGGGCCATGGAGTCCCAGCCCCACTTCCCACCCAGTGAATCCAGAAATGATTGATATATTTTTTCTTGAAATGAAATTCATTGTAGATGCCTAGTGAGGAAGAAATTACTTCTAAGATGTCACCCACACCAATGGTAGGAGAAGACAGGGTTAACTTTGAAGATTCTCACAGATAATTCAGGAAGTAAGAAAAGATACTTAAAATTTTCTGTTAAGCATGTTTTTTTTTCTTACGTAGGACTTTATTTAAAATCATTGATACTGTTGATCTATGAACTGGGTCATTTGCTATGATTAAACTTATTAAACCAGCAGACAGTAGGTTGGATTTCTTACTTTTTATGCAACTGAACATGTCACTGCATCAACCTGACTTATTTTATTTACTCATGTTTAATAAATAAGTGCCCATTGACCCTTTCCAGTGCTCCATCCCATGGCTCACAAGTGAGGTCAGGTTCAGCTGTTTTTGTGAAATCACTTTTTAAAAGTTCTCGAAGTTGGCACGATGCCTTTTTTTCAATAGTTATTTGTCACCCTTGAGTCACACTTAACTTTCATCAGGTAGGCATTAAGTTATTTCCAAGTACAGGTTAGACTGCTGGAAATAAAATATGACTAATACCATCATTGACCATAGAGATAAACATTAGTATAATTTTCTTCTATCTCATAGAGAATATGTGTGCACACACAGACACACACGATCAGTAGATAAGATAGATAAATAGATAGGAATGTAGATAGAAGTTTTGTTACAATACCCTTAGCTTTCATTCCTGATCTTATTATCCTAATATTTAATTCTTCTATTTCTTGTAAACTTTTAAAAATCCTTTATAATAAAGCTATGCTAGTCAGGAGTCATTGATTTAAGCAAGATGACAAACAAAGTGTGAAACATGTTTTCTATATATGCTTACATACATCAAGATAGATTTAATTAGTATTTCTTTGCCTAACATTTCCATCTTCATGTTTATGTGACTGCGCTAGAAGGAGACACTTCAAGGAAAGTCTGAAAATTTATATGGCAGATCAGCTGTCCCTAGCCCCTGGTCTCTCTGGATCTCTTTCTCTTTGCCTCTGTTTCTCTGGCTTCCTTGCCCTCCTCAAAATTCCTGACCACAAACCTCGAAGGTTAGAGACCTGTGGATGGGCAGCTGATGTATGAGCATCTCTGAGTCAGAGGAGCAGGAAGTGTAACCAATTTATGAACCATGTGTTTTCCATCTCAGGGATTAGTGAGATGGGTTACCTGCCAGCCCCTAATTAGTGGGTGTGAAACATCTTTGTTACCTCAGGCTGGTGAGCTGAAGTTAAGACTTTATTCTTACCATAATGAAGAAAAGAGGGTCCTAGGAACAGCATCGCTTGGGGAGAGGAGTATTCCTCAGAAGGTCACATGAAGGTTTCTGTATCTGGAAACAGTGTATCTCAGAAATTTACTTACTATTTCAACCAAGTCCACACCCTTAAAACCAAACCATTCTTGGAAACTTAACCTTATTTAAATGAGGAAACGATGAGGATTTATTTTCTTTAGAAATGATTTTTTTCTCATGTAGGCCATTTTAGATCTTTATTAAAAAGAAATTATAGATGGGATGTGATGAGCCCTGGGTGTTATATGCAACTGATGAATTATTAAAACTACATCTGAAATGAGTCATGTACTATATGTTGGCTAAGTGAATTTAAATTTAAAAAAATCTAAATTACTTCAAAATAAAAATTTTAAAAACTAAAAAAAAGAGCTATAGAAGCTATTAAGAACACTTATTCTTATATGTTTTAAATAGCTAAAGGATTTTTTAAAAGGCTCATTCATCAGGTATTATTTGAGCTTTTACTGTGGACAAAGTGCCAGGCCAGGCATTGGAAAGATGCCTCCCTTCTAAATGTGATGTCGTCACGAGGCTTTGTGTTTATTGTTGTTTGGTTGGTTTAAATCTGTATATCTATAGCTCATTTTCAGCAATGAATGTACTCTTGAACAATTTTGTGTAAATTAAATTTTTCATAAATTGAATCCATTTAGAGTAATAATTAGTCATCTCACCATTTGCTTTGTGTATCCATGGATTATCATTTACGGAGCTAACGACCTACATACTAAGTAGTGAAAGGTCTTCCTTGATAAGGGTTTCTCAACCTTGGCACTACTGATATTTCGAGCTGAATAATTCTTTTTGGGAGGAGGAAGGAAGGGAGATTCTGTCCTTTGCACTTTAGGGAATTTGGTAGCATTCCTGGCCTCTAGCCTCTAGGTGCTAGTAGAAACCTCCTGCCCCAACGTGACAACCCGAAATGCCTCCAAACATTGCCAAATTTTCCCTAGAGGGCAAAATTACCCACAGATGAGAACCACAACTATCAATTAAGTGTATGCATTTTAAAAAATGATAAAATGTAGGAGAAATATTCTCTTGGTGTCTCATTTAGAAAAATAACTCCTAATTAGTAAACTAGGTCTCCATTGTATTTAAATAAGCATATATCCATATTTCCTCAGTCACCAAGTACAATGATAGTAAAAGTGGTCTGCTTATGATTAGACAGCAACACTCTTCAATTTCAAAGATTTTTAGTGCTGTTCAAACAAATTACAGCAATCTGGAATGTTTGTCCACTAAAAATAAGAAGTCTCTACTATGTCACCAATTTTATTGCTCATATCATTATAGCCCAATTCTGAGAAAGAACTGATTTTTTAGTTCCATATCCCACAACTTCCTGAACTGCTTGGAAAGTGGCTTTATACTGAGAAGAAAACTGGTGGCAAGGGTGGTAATGCATGGTCTCCCTCCCTCCTGGTCTTCCAAAGTTTAACTTTCACAGCCAGAACCTCCTGGTCCCTGATTCCTATGAAAACAAAATTCCTTCCTAGGATTTGTTGGAAATTTATTTGATGAGTCGAAAAAACTCATCAAAATGCACTTTTATGACTATTGAGAACCTAGAAGGCATTTGTGTAGCTTACCAAAACCTAATAATTGCCTGCATTTTAAAGAGTCTTTATTTATGGGAGAATTACCCTGGTAATGGGAGTTTTAATATGTTTACTAGAGTCAGTCAACAGTGAAGGTTAACTCGAGTAGTACCCAGCTTGATGGAACCAATGGCAGAAGACCAGTTAATAAAACCAACACATTCCAATTGTTTGATATAAGAGGTTGTTGAGAGTGTGACTTTTTTTTAAGGCCATTTAATTACATACCCTGATGTCTTCACTCAGCCATTCTCTAAAATATATTTTCCCAATTTCAGCATATACCCCTTCTCTACTCTCAATTAGCTATTGCATTGGGCCTTTGCTTCCAAGCCCCATAAGTAATAGTAACTTAATTTTCCAAACCATAAATCAGGTAGACTTATGCTCCATAGCACATGTTCCATTTGTTTTTAATCACGGGCAGCCTGGTACTCAGAGGTCGGAAGCTTTAATTCAGAGGGCTCCTATGCCTTTTGGAGAGAGAAACCTTTTGCTTTCTAGAATTCCCTTTGTGAATGTTTAAGTATTCTTTTGGCAAAAGTCAGAATATATATATATATAGAGAGAGAGAGTATTCACATATAGACTCCTTTAATTCACTGACCTAGACCCACTCCCTTCTTCCTCGGCTCTAAGATTAAAAGGAACATTTAACAACATTCCTATGTTTATGTATTCTCCTGATTTTTAATGTCATACTTTTGAAAGAAATGTAGTTGCAATAAAAGGAAACACAAAGTAGGGAGTTAAGAGACGTTACATTTCTGGAAATCACTTTGATGAAATAGTTATAACAGGTAGGAATATCATTGGGGTAGTATA
This sequence comes from Canis lupus dingo, assembly GCF_003254725.2. Classification (NCBI taxonomy): domain Eukaryota; kingdom Metazoa; phylum Chordata; class Mammalia; order Carnivora; family Canidae; genus Canis; species Canis lupus. Next base: position 8,694,615 of record NC_064251.1, read on the forward strand.
GGTTTGATACTATCTTTTTTTTTAAGATTTTATTTATTTATTCATGAGAGATACAGAGAGAGACAGAGACACAGGCAGAGGGAGAAGCAAGCTCCCTGCAGGGAGCCAGATGCAGGACTTGATTCCAGGACTCCCGGATCACTACCTGAGCCAAAGGCAGATGCTCAACAACTGAGCCACCCAGGTCCCCTGGGTTGATATTGTTTTAAGAAATAAAAAAAGAACCATATCAAATCTCTTAAAGTTTATAGTCTTAAAGTTTATAGTCTTAGAGTTCATTGCACACCCTTTTATGACTGCAAAGGATCTTAGACATACTTTCTATAACCTCTGCATTTCGAATATGAAGAAAGAGGAAAGTAATGCCCAGAGAAGTTTTAAATCCAGATGATAGCCATAAGCCTATCAGTATAGAACTAGAATCAGAACTCAGTCTAGGTCTTTTGGCATTGAATCTAAAATAAAATTCAGGGGCTCCTGGGTAGCTCAGTTAGTTAAGCATCCAACTCTTGGTTTCAGTTCAGGTCAAGGTCTCAGGGTAGTGAGATAGAGCCCCATGTCGGGCTCCACACTTAGTGTAGAGTCTGCTTGGGATTCTTTTTCTTTTCCTCTCCCTCCCTCTGCTCCTCCTCCTGCTCACCCCCATCCCTCAAGATGAATAAATAAATAAATAAATGAAATCTTTAAAAATAAATGAATAAAATCCAATAAGTATTTCATCATTCATCTAATATAAACATGTATCCATCTAATATAAAATATTTAGAAGTTTTAAAATGACTTATTGACCTTCAGTGTTCCATCAAGATATATTAAAATTTTAGAATGTCCAAAATCAAGAGAAAAATTTAAAAGCTATCAGAGTAGAAAAATAATAAAGATTACCTACAGTAAATGGAGAATCATATTGACTTATGAGTTCTCATCAATATGAATGTAGAACACAGTGAGATTTTATATGCTAGACAATATTTAAATTTTAAAATGCTATAAGAAAATTTCTTTTAGTCCATAATTCTTTACCGAGGTATTCAGGCATAAGTTGCAAACAAGTTAATTTCCACATATGAATAATAAGACAGTTAAACTCCTGAAAGAATTCTGAAAGAATTATAAGAAGATATATATCAGCAATAAGAAAGATGAATCCAAGAGGAAATAACATGGTAGAAAAATAAAAAATGAGCAATGAATTAGGAAAGCTTAAAACTAAGTTTAATAAACACTCATGGTAGAAAGAAAGAAAGAAAGAAAGAAAGAAAGAAAGAAAGAAAGAAAGAAAGAAAGAAAAAAGGGGATAGAAAAAAGATAGATAGGTAGATCTGAAACTTTCTTTCCAGGCTATATCAATGAGGAATTTTGTGGGGACGCAATGGGAACCTAGAACAGCAGAAAGAAAGACAATCATTTAGAATGTCTGATGTTAGTGAGGGTACATAGAAGTAGCTACACTTGTAAAATAACTGTAGGATTTAGTGGCACATACAATGTGCATTTCCTATAACCTTGGAATTTTTCTCAGGTGTCACCTTAAAGAAAAACATGCATATGTGCACAAGGATGCATAATGAGCCCAAAGATTTCATAGTTCCTAATAGTGGAAAAAAAAATTAGAGTCCACCTAAACACCTGACATCCAGGGATGACAGCTAAAAAATTGGGGATATACCTGGTATCTGGAATCCAAAGTAGTAATCATAGAGGCAAAAAGAAAAACAAAAACCCAAACCAATCAAATAGAGGCAGACCTGACTCCAGAAGACTTTTGGACATATTTTTCAGCAAAAAAACAAAACAAAACAAAACAAAAAACCAAACCACGTTGCATGAATATATCCAAAGAAAATGTAAAGTGTTGGACTTTTATGTATATTTGTATATTAGAATTTATATATAAATTGTGTCATTCTTCATATGCATGTGAATGCATGGAATTATGTGATTAGCCACTGTTTTACATTATCCATACCAAATGTACTTTCCATAGTTTTACTGAATGAGCTATTTGTTCATTTATTAATTCATTTTTTTCATCAGATATTTATCAAACATTTATTGGACACTTTTTATATGCCATGTCTTATATTAGGATCCAAAATGTGGTCTATATTCTCCTTGAGTTTATTTTATATTGCAAGAGCCAAACTATTGACTTACAGTGTCAGGAGTTTACAACAGGATGCATATTATAAAAGAGGTATGCATGCTGGAAGATAAAACCAGAGTAGAAGCAGGAGTAGCTCTACTGAAGGGCTTTAAAGATCTTACAGAGCAGATGACGGAAAGGGTTGGTCTTTGAAGGAGCAGCACTTTGCTAATACAAGAAGCAGGAGAACATTTCAGAAGTGATAATAGACAATGCAGTGGAGTATTAATATGGATGTGCACAACATGGGTGGGGGAATGTAAATATCCCGATATGTGAGAAGGGCATATATTAAAAATTCTGCATTTTATGCCCTCGAGGAGAGAGAGCCACTAAAGATAAAAACATTCTTAGATGTTTATTTTCAGAAAGATAACTAGATGACTTGGAAGACAGAAGGATGAGAAGGAGGGTAAAACACTGGCAGAGATTTTACAAGAACCCAGATGAGAGATAATGAAAGGATCAGGGAATCAGACAAGAGGGAACTGATGTGATAGGTCCTTTAAATTTTCATGATCAGCTTGAAAAAAATGTTGCCTTCTAATTTGGAGACAGTTTTCAAGTTATTCCTCAATTTCGTTTTTGAGTTTACTCAGTCATTTTCCCTTTTTTGTCCCAGTTTCCATGAAAGCTCTGGTATCCAAGAGATGAAAGAAATAACAGATAATGGGTGGCCCAGAAGCCTCTTTTGGGTGGCTAATGGTTTCACAGGCCTTCGTCTAAAAGATACAGCTGTAGATACTGGCAGGCAAAGAGGATAGCGCACCATGGGTAAGTGCCAGCTCCAGGAAGACTCTCTTCCAGATGTCCTGGGGAGCCCAGTGGTCTCTAATCCCAGCATGTAGGGAATATACTCCCACAAACAGATGCCTTCAGCCACAGGATGGGGACTCCTGTAATTGGTTACATTTGGCATGCAAGGTCTCACCACAAGTTGGCAGAGGCTGGTCACACACAGAGAAAGACGTGTCTGTGGGCATGACCTTCTCCAAAGCCATGGTTTCAAAGCGGGTGGTGGCAACTCAGGGTGGAGGAGCTGTGCTAGAGCTCTGAAGGCACCAGAGGGAGCCTTGCAAGGGGCTGAGGTTTGGCTTGTATTAACACCCCCGTCTTTGGCTACTTTGGCTACTTTGCTAAACCTCAGAAGGGTGAATTATAAGGCTGGAAATGTTATAAGAAAAGACCTCCTGGGGACACAGCTTCCTGCTCACCCAGACATGCGGACCCTGATCTTTATGTTCTGAATCTCCTTTCTGCAGTCCCAATTTCTGGTCGTCATTGTGCCAGAACAAGAAGAAAAACATAAAAATAAAGCTATGCTTTGTTCATGCACAGAAAACCAGCTAAATTTGTTACAACGTCTCAATAAAGTTAAAGAGAAAAAAAATTATAGAAGAAAGGGCAGTAATTGGTGTTGTGTGTGTGTGTGTTTTATCCCAATAACCTCACTCCCCCTCCGGCTGTCATCTTTTGCAGAGGAAGAGGGGGCAGCTCTTACATAAAAGGCAGATACGGATGAGTGAGTCTGTGTGACGTCTCTATGGGGGACATGCTGGCTGTGTACATGGGTTTATGTCAGCATTTAACCCCCATGTCTGGATGATCCAGGGCTGAGCTGAAAGCAAGGAGCTACTGCTCACAGGGCAGTAATGCCACTCATAGAATTCACTTTTCCACTGTTTCCTTGATCCTCTGCAATTAAACACACTGAGACTTTTTCTTTTTTTTCTCCTCTTTACTACTTCTACTTTTTGCCCTCCCATCTTTTGCTCTCTGTGATCTTCCTCTTTCCTTTCTTTTTTTTTTTTTCTCTGACCAGAGACACTGAGAGAGTAAGGATTATGACTAGTTCATCTGATTTCCTGTGTTTACCCATGTGTGGATTTTAAAGAGAATATGTGAATGAAAGAGAAGGGTGTGTGTGTGTGTGTGTGAGAGAGAGAGAGAGAGAGAGAGAGAGAGAGAGAGAATGAGAGACAGAAACAGAACATAAGGGTGTGAATATATGTGAGGGTGACCTAAGGTGACAAAATACACTATGAGAAGTAAAACAAAACAAAACATGAATAGACCTGATGGTCGGCAGGTCTGCCTTCCAGGGGTGCTCCTATAATTCACACTGGGGAGTCGGTATTTCATAGCAAGTCTTCCTTCCTTGGAGGTAGCGGGTGGAGGGCTGTCCTATTTTGAAGAAGAAACAAATCAGCATGGGGAGAAGAAAACTGGAGGCTGGCCATGAGAGAAAGAAGGAAGTGTAAAACAGGGCAAAGAGACAGCCAGTGAGAAATTTCCTGATATGAGATCAGCCAATGGAATTTTCATGCAAAGACCTGCTCAATTGGTTACTGTGAGATCTTGCGATGGAACTACCTTGTTTCATTGTTTAAACTTCAAACTTCCTTATGTGTTCATTATACAGAACTGGCTTAGGGTGGTGATTTTGGGGGAAGGTCAAGACAAGGAGGATGTGTTTTCAGGGCTTATATTGGGTGGAGACAAGAGAAAACTCCCAGAGACAGAAATGAAATAAAGGGAAGTTCAGTAAGAATAGGAATGTGGAGAAAACGGTGACCATGAGAAGTGTAAGTTCCTCCTAAAAAATCAGCCTTTTAAGCAGGGAAGTCTTTGCCTTCCTCATGAGAGGATAAAGGCAATTTATGTAGATATTCATTGAAAAGGTGTCCTTACAATATTCAAGGACTTGGGAGATTTTCGTGTGTAAGGCATATGTTACACACACACACACACACACACTTACATACACACTCACTAGCCTGTCTATCTGATATTGCTGTGGAGTCTTGTGCATTGTTGTCAAATAAGTTAATTACTTGCTGGTCCTCAGCTGGAAATTCTGGTCTTCATGGAGCTGGAGATTTGAGAGGCAAGTGACAGAGGCTGCTTGCACCTTGTCACTTCAGATTCAGGCTTGCATATGACTGCGCCAAATGTCATCTCTGTCCCTGCACCTTAGCAAGACATGTCTCTTCTGATTGGATTCCCAGGGTAGTTCCTACGGCTTTGGTGTCCATGTTCTTGACGAGTGTCTCAGCACCCTCAAAGTTTATTTAATCAGAATATCCCTCAAACTCTCCAAATGGTGAAGTTCATCTAACAATTTTTGGTGTTTCACAAACAGGAGAACAGAGGTCAAACTGTTCATCTAGTCCCCCTATGTAACTTCCCCTTAAAATAGAAAAAGAAAAAGTGAATGAGAATTCAGTAAAGAGAAGCCACCATCAGGTCCCTCTGCCCATCCCCAGGCTCCTAACCACTCACACGTCTGGATCTAACAGGTAGGTGACGTTTGTGTTTGCGGTATTGACCTGAGATGAAGAGTAAGTGCATTCATCTCTATGTTCACGCTGTCCTGCTGTCAAAGACACGGTTCGCTCATCTCTTCCTAGAAAGTGCTCATGTTTCTACATCCTTTGAAATGGGAAAGTGGGGAGAAAATAACATTCTCCTCTTTATCATGACCCGTTAGGAGATGGGGTGAGCTGAGCTTTCCACAAGGTCCTGAATGGATGAAAAGGACCCAGAACATATGGAAAATATGGAGAATAGGGTATAAGTCATAAAAATAAAAATAAAATAAATAAAATAAATTGGGAATGCCAGTTTCTGGTAATGATTTGTTTTCACAGTAACTGAGAACTCCCTTAAACCTGCGATTAATCACACATTTACGGTGAGGCTAAGCGGGGAGAATTAGGGGCTTGGATTATTAGTGCAGCTGCTTTTCATTGATGAGATCTGAGTTCAAATCTCAACCAATGTTACCAATGAAAATGTCATTTTGAAAGTTAATTAGCTCCATGCAATAAATGCTGACTACTTGATTGATGTACCTAAAAAAAAAAATCACTACCCAGAAAAAAAAATTATATATATGGCCCGTTAGGGGAGTCAAGCCAGTCAAAAAGTCAGACATTATTTAAACAATTTGCTTTTCTTAATAGTCCAACCACCTGCAAGTAAATAGAATTTATTAAAAGAAGGTGGAGTTTCTAATAGTCAGAGCATGTGAAAGAATGTCTGAATGTATTAAAAACTACAGAATTTTAGAAGTAGAAAAAAAATCTTTAAAAGCCATCTAATCTAATCCTTGCTTTTTTTCAATGGAAGAGGGAATAGAAACTCGGGAGGATCAGTGACCTGATTAAGTCACACAATTAACTGGTGGGGGAAGCAGGGCCGGGTTCCAGGTGTCCCAGCCATCACACATGTTCTCAGGATCATTTCCGTGGACTCTGAGAGTGCTCTGACCCTTAGTTTCTCCGCATGGCTTGTCCACAGGACCTTGTCTTTGGTATGTTCTGTGCTTCAGAAAGTTCTGTCTTCTACTGAAAGATCTCAAAACTTACATTCTCCACACTTTAAAAAATATATATTTATTTTAGAGAGAGAGAGAGCATGAGAACACAGAGGCAGAGGGAGAGGGAGAAGCAGACTCCCCACTGAGCAGGGAGCCCATACAGGGCTTGATCCCAGGACCCTGAGATCATGACCTGAGCCAAAGGCAGATGCTTAACCAACTGAGCCACCAAGGTGCCCTCATCTATCTTTCTTTCCTTCTTTCTTTCTTTCTTTCTTTCTTTCTTTCTTTCTTTCTTTCTTTCTTTCTTTCTTTCTTTCTTCTTTCTTTCTTTCTTCTTTCTTTCTTTCTTCTTCTTTCTTTCTTTCTTTCTTTCTTTCTTTCTTTCTTTCTTTCTTTCTTCTTTCTTTCTTTCTTCTTTCTTTCTTTCTTCTTCTTTTTCTTTCTTTCTTTCTTTCTTTCTTTCTTTCTTTCTTTCTTTCTTTCTTTCTTTCTTCTTTCTTTCTTTCATGAAAATCTTGCATCAATGCAGCTGGAGTACAGCCAGAGAATCAGCATGTGATCCCTGTACCCTAGATGTCCTAAAATGGAATTCAGAGTGAATTTGACCAAAATGAGAGAAGTGTCAAGTATTCCATTTAGTAAGAGGGCAGCAAGATCTCTGCCTAAATCAGTGTTCTGTAAAGAGTCCGCCTGGGCTAGTGAGACAGAAAGAGGTCAGGAAAAAGTCCTAGGTCCCTCTGTTTGCATATTCACGATTTTAAGCTGCTCCTGATCTTCAAACAATGCCTTGATGGAGCATTTCATTTGGCGGCAAGATGCCTTTCTAGGACCATTAAAGGGGGGCTCGGAGGGCAAAGAGGAGCCCTATGGGGGAAGCCGCTGCTGTGTCAGAGAGTACATACATCATCGTGAACCCAGTGCTGGTAGAAATGTCCTCACTAGTAGACACTCTGGAGAGGTCTGCAATGGAAGTGAGGAACATGTTACTATAAACTGGAAAAGAGAAAAGATCTTTATTACCAAGGGGCAAAGACCTTGGCGTACTTGTATCCCAATGTTCTGTGGAAGGTCAAACCTGTGAGCAATGAAGTTGGGTATTTAGCTGAAAAGATGTCTAAGAAAAACATTGAAGGCATGGCTTGGTTTCTCCTGACCCCTTACAGTGAAAGGTGAGAGGACAGAGCAAAACTGAAGGAATCAGTTAAGCCAAAAAGAATCAGAACTTGGGGATCTGGAGAAGGCTCAGCCTATTTGGCAAAAAAAAAAAAAAAAAAAATGAAAAAGCAGGTTCTGAAGGAGAAGAGTAGGTCTCCTCTCTGGAGACTCTGTTCTCTTCCTTGTTCCAGTTATTGGGAGAACAGAGCACCTTGAGATTTTACAACGGGGGTCCCCATTCTCTTACTAGTTGTCAGCTTCTGGAGTCCACCCTTATTTGAACCTTTGCTGGCCTCCCCATCTTCAGTTCCTGCAATGTTGGACCATCTCTCTCTCAGGCTTGGAATCTTTCTTGACTTTTCTCCCATTGTCTCGTCTCTCTGACTTTCTTTTCCAGGTCCGTCTTCCACTTTTAGGTCATGTAACACAGGTCTTGGATGGTAGAGTAAGAACATTTTCAGGAGCTATTATTTTGCCTACTACAAAGGAGGACATGCATTAAAATTTTACTTTGTATGTTTACTAGCTATTTATAAAATATTTAATATTGTATGTAGTTCTGTTCAATTATATACCTCTGATAACTATGAACATAACTCACTCCAGAAAAGATGCATGGTCAGAGGGAATATAATAGGTTTTAGAATTTCAAACTAAATTTTGTGATGGGTAAAAAATGATCAAATCAGAAAACGATCAATGAAATTATAGGACTATAAAATACATTAGGAAGAGGAATAAAAATATAAATTCAAAGATAAATAAAACTAAGTATAGTTTCTAAATCTTAAAGAGCCTGTTCTTTAAAAGTGAATAATTATGGCTGCCAAATAATTCTTAGATTTAGATTGCAATGAAAAAAAAATGTAGACAAGTGACAGCGTTTTAGATATCAATATTTATATATTATATATTATATATAATATATATAATATAATATTTATATATATTGCAACTCTTTAAAGTTAAGAATAAATATTAATTTAAAAAATGAAAAGAGTCTGTGGGGTACATGGGTGGCACAGTTGGTTGAGCGTTTGACTCTTGGTCTCAGGTCATGATCTCAGGGTTATGAGATCTAGGCCGCCATTGGTGTTTGTGCTCAGCACAGTCTGCTTGAGTTTCTCTCTCCCCTCTCTGTCTGCCCTTCCTGACTGTGCTCTCTCTCTTTCTAATAAATAATGAACCTTTAAAAAATATATGAAAGTGTTTGTAATTTTTTAAAACAATTTTATTGGCAAATGAATTGCGTAATTACTACTTTAGAGCACATATTTGCTTTTACCTTCACTAACACTTAATGAGCTCTCATTAAAATTTCAAAACGTTAAGATATTTTGTTAGTCTAATGGGCAAATAATATGCAACATTGATTTAATTTATATTCCTTCTTTTTTTTGTATATTTTTTATTGAAGTTCGATTTGCCAACATACAGTATAACACCCAGTGCTCATCCCATCAAGTGCCCCCCTCAGTGCCTGTCACCCAGTCACCCCATCCCCCCCACCTTCCTTTCCACTACCCCTTGTTCGTTTCCCAGAGTTAGGAGTCTCTCATATTTCTTTTTTTGTTGATTATCTGAGCATAGGCTTTATCTACTTTGTTAGCCTCTTCCTTGTTTAATTATAGATGCTCTTTATGTATTTCCTTTCATGTTACTTGTTATATTTTTTGAGTGTGTTCTTATTTCAAAACTTTGGGTTTTAGCTTTAATTTTTAAAAAATTTCAATGTATTCAAATACATCTATATTTTCTTTTATAGCTTCTGCTTTGTGTTTCTGGTTTACAAAGAATTTTCTTAAGGTAATATTTTAACACTTCCTTTTCTTTACATTAAGTCACTTAATCCTTTTACATTATATGTTCAGATTATGAGAAGGATTTTATTTTGTGTCTCTAATGACTAACCAGTCACCACACCGATTTATTCAATAATCATTCTTTTCCCCACTGTTTAAAGTGTTTCAAATACTATCTACATCTGGTTTAAGTCTCTTTCCAGAGGTCCAGGCCTTATAGCCAAGTATCTTTTAAATGTCCCCTCCTGGATGTTTCCAGATCCTTTGGAATAAATGTGTCTAAACACCACGAGTGATCATGATATTAGAGAATACCTCCTAAGTGTTAGTCATGTTAGCAAATGTTCTGCAAAACACTGGAGAGGTAATTTCAGATAATCCTCTCAAGGTGGATTCTATTACTATCAACTATTTTATGAATGAAAAAGCCAAAATTATTAAAGTTTAAAGATTCATCCGAAGGGATCAAGATGGGTTAGAACCTGGGCAGTCAGAGCCAAGGTGCATTCACCCACCAACCATGTTATACTGACCCTTCCCTGGGAACCTGCCTCCCTGCAGGGCCCACCCTACCCACGTTCAGTATCTCAAACAATGGCACAACGAACAATTGCTAGCATTGCAAATTCTACCTCCCAAATCTCTCTCATTATCTTCATTTCTCTCAACCTTTGCTATTCAGAACCCTAGGCTATTCCTACTGTCCTTGTGATATAGTCTGAATTCCTACAGGAACCAACTCTGCTCTGTGAGAAAAAGGAAGGAAGGAAGGAAGGAAGGAAGGAAGGAAGGAAGGAAGGAAGGAAGGAAGGAAGGAAGGAAGGAAGGAAGGAAGGAAGGGAAAGAATGGAAAGCAGGAAAGAGAGGGAGGAAGAAGGGAGGGAGGGAAGGAGGGTAGTGTTGAATTTTATCAAATGTCTTTAGGTATCTTTCAAGACTACTTTTTAGCTTGTTTTTTTGTGTGTGTGTGTTATCTATAGATTTGAACACATTAACAAATAACCTAATCTTAAGCCATCTTTACTTTTTTAGGATAAACCCTTACCATTACATATACATTTTAAAACAGAGTCTCTCTCAGCTGTGCATATTTCTATAGCCTAAATTTTCACTTAGGTAGCAATTCCACACCCTATTGAAACTCTTAGAAGGAAAGCATGAACTTTCCATATGGCCAAACTTTCACTATTATCTCTTTTAATCACTCTCCATTTACAAAACTACATCCTCATCCCCAACACTAATCTTTTATCCCAGTTAATTTCTCTATAAACCGTATTCTGTTATATTAAAATTCCTCAAATTTTGCATTTGAATTAAAGTCAGTTCTTTCCATGATAATTGTTAAAATTCTTTTTTTTTAAGTGGTTTCAGATGCCACAAAGACTTACTGAGAACCAATTATTCTCCAGGTGCTGTACTAAACATTTTCACCAATAATATCTAATCCAAGTTATTGGACTTTAAATTCCTATGCAAAGTGTTTGCTTTAACTGGGAAAGTGTTTTCCCTTCCAGAGAAAAATCACCTCCCTCAGTGTCTGCATGCTAAAAAAGTAGACATGAGAGTGAGATGTGTTTTTATATCTTGAGGTGTTGCTACCAACAGCTCTCCTTTGAAGAAAATGCACTGAGCAGCTTCAAGGGCAATTACGACAATCCCTGGAATTTGTGCCTTGCAAGAAATCAGGCTGTGCTTAAAAGAAACTAGGCTGATGATTCAAATGGAAATTCAAAGTAAATCCACAGTACTTGAAACTGTATATTTCCACGCTATAAATGCTCTCTAATATCAGGCAAATTGTCTAGATCACTTGTCTCCCTTATTCAAATTCCTGATCAAGACACATTTCCTGAGTAATTTCTTCTACTCGGTTTACTCCCATAGCGTTAAGTATCATTAGGTCCACTAGCTTAGAAATTAATCTGTCCAATCTTAAGTACATCTCAAACCTACCCGGCCCTTGTCCATTCCCAGCGCCACTGCATTAGTTCAGGCCTGCCTCATTTTTCCCTTGGATTATTGTAATTGCCTTTATTTTGCCTTAACTGCCTGAAGTCTCGTCCCTTTCCCTATACCCCTTACAATTTATTTTCTGCGTTGCCTGAGTAATCTTTCTTAAATGCATGCCTGAGCATGTCATTCCCTGCTTAAAATCCTTCAATTACACTCAATTGCATTCATAATACAATCCAATCTCTATGACAACAGCCACTTTAAATCCTCTCTGGAATAAGGTGGGGCTGTAAATACAAACAGGAGTGCGTGTTCACATGAATTCCTTAGCAGGGCATATAAGTGAGACCCGACGACCAAAGACCCTGGCATCTCCCTCTATAAGCCATATTCCGTTATATTAAAATTTCTCAAATTTTGCATTTGAATTAAAGTCAGTTCTTTCAATGATAATTGTTAAAATTATTTTTTTAAAGTGATTTCAGATCCCACAAAAACTTACTGAGAGCCAATTATTTTCCAGGTGCTGTGCTAAACATTTTCACCAATAATATCTAATTCAAGTTATTGGAATTTAAATTCCTCTCTGGCCTTCACCCTTTCACCTCTCACTCACTGCACAATCTGGATGCCCCCACCTGCCTCCATGCCTGTGAGTGCACTACACGGCCACTCCCTCTCCATAGAATTCACCCTCCTCAAGATCTGCATAAGTCCTCATCTTTTGAGCCTTACTCACATGTAGTAAGGCAGCGGATAGTGAGGAACTTTCCTTCAAAATGGGTTTGAACCCTCTTCTAGATTTATCCAGCATTCAAGCTCCTCTCTTATATTTTTTTCATTGGTTTACTTGTTGATCGATTGCCAGATTATGACTTTATCGAGAGTAGGAACTAGCATAGCACTTGGCACTTGGTAGGTACAATATGATGGTTTGTAAGAAATATATATCTGGTCATTCAGGTGAGCAAAATGTATTTCCCTGGTATATTTGGTCTTCATCCACAATCCCTGAAAATGTTTCAGAACCATAAATGTGAAATGGGTGTGTTTTTATTAATGAAGGTGACTTTTGGACCCCATGCAAGGGCAGGGGGACTGTCAAGAAGACCAATCATGTGATTAGAGGGTTGAAATTCTCAGTTTCACACCCTTGACCTCCAGGAGGGGAGAGGGCCTGGAGGTTAAATCAGCCAATGGCCAATGACAGAGTCAGTAATGAAACCTCCATAAAAAGGACAAGAGGACAGTTTTTTGGTCCTTTTTCAGAGAGGGTCCATGCTTGGAGAACAAGAAAGCTTCCATGTGCCACTAAGCTGAGCCCCAAGCTCCATGAAGACAGAAACTCCTTTGCTTGGGACCTCTCCCTGTGTATCTCTCCATCTGACAACATAGGATTGTTGAAACTTAGGAACAGAGGATTCATATCCTCTATCATATCCTTTAATAAACTGGTTAACATAAATGTTTCCCAGAGTTCTGTGAGCCACTCTAGAAAATTAATTGAACTTGAAAAGGAGGTCATTGGAACCTCCAATCTGTAGCCAGTTGGTCAGAAGCACAGGTAACAGGCTGGGTCTTGTGACTGGAGTCTGAAGTGGAGATCAGGAACCGTCTTGTAGGGTTGAACCCTTAACCCCTGGAATCTGATGCTGTCTGGATAGATAGAGTCAGAATTGAGTTGAATTCTTGGACACTAGTGTCCAAGAATGCTTGATATTGTGTGTGGGGAAACCCCAACCCCCATGTTGGATTTGGGTCCGGGAGCCCTGAAAGAGTAGGCATCCTGATTCAGATGTATAGTTGTCTTACTTATTAATTTTGAAATGTCTTTCTTTTTAAAGATTTTATTTATTTATTTATTTATTTATTTATTTATTTATTTATTTATGAAAATAATAGAAAGGGAGAGAGAGAGAGGCAGAAACAGAGGGACAGGGAGAAGCAGGCTCCATGCAGGGAGCCTAATGTGAGACTCGATCCTGGGACTATGGGATCACGCCCTGAGCTGAAGGCAGATGCTCAACCGCTGAGCCACCCAGGAGCCCCAGTTTTGAAATGTCTTATTATGTTTTCCACTCTGAGGCTCTTCTACAGTAAAACATTTATTATCATACATGAAACCAAGGAGACCCAATTGGCCCAACTCAGACTTCCAATATAAGGATACTTTCTCTGACACATGAGCTGGTGGTCATCCAGCACCGGCCTACACTATGGCCTAAATCTACCGCACTTGATCATTTTCAAAGGGACCATAATGATTTTTCACTGATTTCACTCAGTCATTTCTTGAGAGTAGTTTGGAGAAAGGTCGTCATGGGCTTTTATTCCTCTAAGAGTACTAACCAGGGACCTTTCTCTGTGTCAGATAATTTATAGAATTGTGAAATAGGTAAAATGGGTCTTGGGCAACTGTTTATTTCCTATTCTTGTTTTCTTGATGTGCTTCTTTTCCCAAGATCTTTAGTACCCTGATCTGCCCTCATTTCCTTCCTCCCACCTGGCTTCATTCCATTTGGTTGGTGCATAATAGTTTATATTTTCGCCTTCTTATATATAAATCTTGAGACTTTTGTTCTCTTGGAAATACTTAGAATAGAAAAATTCATAGTAAGTGGTTGTAATAGTAAGTAATAGTAGTAAGTAAGTAATAATCTAATAAGTAATAAGTAATAATCTAATTATCTGTCCACATGTTTTTTTTTTTACATGTTAGTTGATTTTTCTATTTGAACCCAAAGAAATAAACTTGCAATGATGGAATTGCAGACATCACAAATGGATTTGTGGGAATTTTATAGTTGTTGGGGTTACAGTTATTCTTAGCATCCTTACAAAACATGCCACCTGGGTTTCCACCTATTCTACGTAAGCACTGATTTGTTACGTAGCCTTTAATCTGTTATACAGTAGAAACAATTCAAACTAGAGCAAGAGCTTCGAAGACAGCAGGCTCGGGCCTGATTCAAACTTCTGGTCACATGCAAAGGCTTTAACAGAAAAGTGCTTGGGGAGTAAGGACACTCAGGCAGTTGCTTCCTGCTGGATGGTAGGTGTTTCCTGATTGTCAGAGGATCCTCCCAGAATCCAGCTTTAGGACACACCTGTGATACTTACTTATAGAGGGAAAAGGAACCGTATACCATCAAGAGGCTAGTAAAGCTCTCTGAGGAGTTTATAAATTTTATACATCTGTTGATTCAGGCAGTAAAACCCATCCTCAGGACAAGTTTTACATTTTGCTTTTATCAGATGTTTTACAGTCTGTTCCTTCCATTCTCAAGAATTCTTCACTGTAGCTGGTTGTGATGTGATTTTCCACACTGATATGAGCTCTGGCAAAGCTTCCTCTCCACTTCTTTTGGCAGCCAAGCCCCTGAGGGCTCAACTACATCCTATTGTCTTTCTTCCTTGGAATGACTGAGGGAGAGGCTTCATAGAATCCTCTGGCTGGGACAGCAAGATTCATTCCTGGGCCTTTGTTTCAGCTTGAAATACACCACAAATTAATTGGGCTGATGCAGGTAATTAAGATAGTCACTTGGATTGTGTGCCTTTCTTCTGAAAAATTTCTGTAAGGTGCCAGATCTAAGCTTGGGGTATTGAAATGTTAATGATCCGTGCCCTTAAAAAAAAAAAAATGTTTCCTTTGAATGGAAAGTCATAGCTAAAGAAAATGTTTAGACTGATTAGCACTCACACTGTAGTCTCATGTACTGCTCTCAGTAATAAATAGCCCATCATTTAGCATAACATATGTCACCAGTAATTCAACACCAAACTTTGTGTAGACTCCTACTGTTACAGTGACAGTGATCTCAGGCCTCTACTCTAAAATGATCTTGCAGTAAAGAAGGAAATATTCTGGGGTATTTTCTGGATCTGCAATCGGGGATGACTAACCTTTGAGTAGAAACAAATAGTTTGAGGAAACAGGATAACTTGAGTCTGTTAAAAAAGGAGACACCAGTACATATAGTAGGATAATCAGGGTCCTTTGGCATTTTCTGCTGGTGGTTATGATACTATAGCATTACCTTGTTTGTACCTATAAGTCTAATCATGATACTGTCTGTTCTATTATGAAGAACCAATGGTATTTCTTCCCTTGGGCCTGCATCAGGCACGATCTCCTCTATTTCTTACCTTACTTCCTTTTTGACGCACATGCTTCATTTCTGATCTCACTTTTGATACTTCTAATCATGAGATAGTTGCCTGATCCTTACTCCTCATTGATCCCTTAGATTTAGAAGTCGATTTGGGGATATATCCTACCTGATTGCTAATTCCCATCATAATCTTCTTCCTCTGCCAAAGGAGTGTTCTTTAATTGTGCCCCAAAGCTCTCCCTGTGTTTCTCTAAGAATTCGGATCACTCATGGTTGGAGAAGAGTATTTAATGTGCATATTTAAAATAACCATTGTTGAGTTATATATAAATGCAATAAATTGTACTGATTTTTCCACTGAAGTTTTTTATATCTTTTTTTAAGTTTGGCTCCGTAGGTGGAAATGTTTGCAATTAAACATTTACAAAATAATTTTTTAAAGTTTTCTTCTTCTTCTTCCTCTCCTTCTTCTTCTTCTTCTTCTTCTCCTTCTCCTTCTCCTTCTCCTTCTCCTTCTCCTTCTCCTTCTCCTTCTCCTTCTCCTTCTCCTTCTTCTTCTTCTTCTTCTTCTTCTTCAATAATCTCTGTACCTAATGTGGGGCTTGAACTTATATCCCAAGATCAAGAGTTGCATGTTCCACTGACCCTGTCAGCCAGGTGCCCCTAAATATTTAAAAAATAATCTGAGCTAAGCAGACGAAATCAATGTTATCTGAAAGGTAACGTTAATGTCTGATGAGTTTTGATGAATTTCTATATTCATGTAAATATCACCCAAATCAATACATATAGAACATTTTCATCTATCCCAGAAAATTTCCTTATGTCCCTTCCCAGCCAATTCTTCTCCAAACAAATATTGATCTGATTTCTATATGATAGATTAATTTTGCTTATTCTAGAATTTCATCTAAACAGACTTATATAGTATATATTCTTTTGTGTCTTATTTCTTTCACTTAGCATAGAAATTTTGAGATCCACCCTTGCTCTTGTGACAGTAGCTTGTTCATTTTAAATTGCCGAGTTTATTTCATTTATGAATATATAACAACTTATTTTTTTACCCACTGATGTACATTTGTGTTGTTTCCTTTTTGGTGCTATTGTGAAGAAAGCTGCTATAAACATTCATGCATGCATCTTTTTGTGGACTTACATTTTCACTTCTCTTGGATAAATATTTAGAAGTGGAATTCTCGGATCACTAATTAGGTATATGCTTAAATTTACAGGAAACTCCTCATCTGTTTTGCAAAATGACCTTATACTCCCACCAATCATGTATGACAGTTTTATTTGCTCCAAATCTTTGCAACACTTGCTATTGTCTGTCTTTTTTTTTAAGGTTTCATTTATTTATTCATGAGAGACAGAGAGAGAGGAGGAGACATAGGCAGAGGGAGAAGCAGGCTTTTCTGGGAGCCTGATGTGGGAGTCGATCCTGGGACCCTGGGATCACGCCCTGTGCCAAAGGCAGACAGACGCTCAACCACTGAGCCATCCAGGCATCCCTATTGTCAGTCTTTTAGATTTTAGTCATTCTAGTGGGTATGTGTTAATAACAGTAAAACACTCCTTTATTTTGTATGGTTTTAATTTGCATTTCCATTATTTCTAATAAGCAGTTTTATATATGCTTATCAGTCATTCATGCTTTTTTGTGAATTAGCTATTCAAATAATTTGCCCATTTTTAATTGGTGTGTGTATCTTATTACTGAGTTGTAAGTGTTCTTTATATATTTTGAATAAAACTCTTTTTTCAGATATATGTAATATAATTATTTTCCTCCAGAGAGCTTCCCATAAGTAGTCTTATCTCCATTCATTTTTCCTTGGTTAGCTTCGTGGAGTCTTCTTCTAACCACGTAACTAAAGCCATGAGAAGACCCTTCTGCAGATTCCTGAGACTCTTTCTGTTGTAGATCTCTCCTTTCTAGTACTCAGAAGCACAAATTCCAACCACCTCAGCCTCTTCCAACTCTGATCTTTGTCTTTTCAGCTCAAGGAGACCACCGGGTCCTGCTTTTCTTCCCTTCTTACATCATGATTCCAAAATTGCCTCCAAGCAGAAAGTCAGGGTGATCATAAGGTTTACCTTATCTGTTTCCCTTCTTGCAGGGATCACAGTCCTATAATACCTGTTGCCCAGTGTCTAAAATCTGTCGTTTCATATATTTTGTCCAGTTTCTGAGTTGGTTATTGTCTGGCACTAGTTATTCCTGTCTTCATAGCAGGAGGCAGAAACTTTAAAAAGTTACTTGGAAACACAAGAAAATAAAATAGAAAAGTAACATATTTAAGGGATTCAGAAAATGGAATTGAATGTAACATTACTACACTAAAGATACTTTACCAAGAAATTCCTGAAAGTTTTATACTTTATTTTTCTCACATTATAAGGAATGATTCAATCTACTCTGTGAAAGAGTTACTAGAGTTTGTCATTGTACTACCAACATATTTTGGCTTCATAGCTGCTTACAAAGCTAAAAAAAAAAAATCCAAAAATCAAACAAATGTAAGCCCTACACCTGAGCTTATAAAATGATTGTCACTTCCTCTGGGATGTCACTATTCCCTGGTTGAGCATATTATGTCCTATCCCTTCATATACCTTTCTATCTTTTCCATTTTCCTACAGACTTACCTATAGTGTATTCAGAAGTTGGAGAATCAATAAGGACCAGATGCTTAATCATGAAAAACAACTTTTTCTACTCGGCAATGATAAGGCCATAACCATGCTAAGTGCTTTACCTTATTTAATTCTCGTTACAACTCGTATGATTTTGTGACCTTGAACAACTTATGGAATCATTTTACACCTGAGCTTTCTTATTGGTAGAATAAGATAGTAAACAAAAAAGCAAGAGGGGAGCCCAGTTCATCAGATTTCAGTGTAGGCTGCTCATGTGCAGTTTAGGAAGAATTCCCTGGAACTTCTAGCTAAAAATTGTCTGAACATGCATTTGAATATGTGTAATGCAACACACATGTGTTTCTCTTCAAGCCCTGCTCACATGGCAGTAAAATAATTTCAAAGGAAGCTCTAGTTTTAAAAAGCTAAGAAAGGTGAACAGAATGAACTAGAAATTTCTTCAAAAGTTAGGTTAATAGAAAGTGGGTAACCAGTTTGATAAATGGTATAACAGAGAGCAGGGAGCTGAAAACCATGGGCCTATAAATTAAGATATTAATAAAAAATGAGCTGATTTGTGCTAATAAAACACAGTAAAGGGATCCCTGGGTGGCGCAGCGGTTTGGCGCCTGCCTTTGGCCAAGGGCGCGATCCTGGAGACCCGGGATCGAATCCCACGTCGGGCTCCCGGTGCATGGAGCCTGCTTCTCCCTCTGCCTGTGTCTCTGCCTCTCTCTCTCTCTCTGTGTGACCATCATAAATAAAAAAAAAAAAAAAAAAAAAAAAAATAATTTAAAACACAGTAAATTTCAGGTACTTGGCAAAGGGGGCATTCAGCAAGGCAGAAGTGAAGAATAAGGCGTAAAAAACTAAAATCTGGTTCCCAACCTTCTCTCACCACATTCCTATCCTTATCCCAACAGAAGGCAGGGAGGGTACTTTCTGGAGAATACTAAAGAGAACTGGGAGTCAAGAGTAATGCTTGTGCTGTATATGAAAAACTTGGGACAAGAGACAAAACTTGGACTTCTGTCGTGGTCACAAGTTCTCTGCAAGTATATCCTGGCAGCAGCTTCATTCTCACAAAGCTGTTCTTGTTCATCCAAAGATATGTTGAGGAAAAGAAATCACCAGAGACCTAATACAAGAAAATGTTCTGGAATGCAGTCATTTGGAACAGTTAGGTGCTGTAGGGTCATGCTTTCAAGTTTCATTAGGCAAGAACAAAGCAGCATGTATTTCAGAGTTGATCTTGCCCTGCTTCTGTACCTGAGGATTCGTGAATGGCCAGGGTTGCCTTCTGGCTGGTGGGAACAAGAACTATTCCGGGGCCCTGGTGAGGTCTAGAAATTGTTTCTTCTAAGTCTTGGAGGTGTTTCTTTTCTCAGCTTCAGACAGTTTCCCCAATATATGCAATGATCAGTGAAAGATTTCTAATCCCTGGAGCTCTCTGCTCAGTACATCACTATCCTCTTAAGGGCCCTGCTCTGCAAGCTCTCACTGCTTTGACCCTCCCAGACAACCATTTCTGGTTCCTTGACTCCAGGAGACTGCTAAGCTGGGTACCCCTGGGTACCACCTGGGTACCCCTCCCTGCTCTGCACCTGGTCAATGAGATGAGTAAATCACAGGACTCACATTGCTGTTTCCTTTTTCGTGGGTTTCACTGTCCTTCATGGACTGATGTCCAGTATCTTCAAAACCATTGTCTCATGCATTTTTGTCTTGCTTTTGAGAGCTTGTTGGATGTGGGAGGGTATAGACCGTTTTACTCGATCTTGGCCAGAAGTAGAACTCACACAGGTAAAACTCTGGTAAAATTAAAACTAATGTAAAAAACCATGGTTTCAGTCATTGTTAACAAAACCCATTCTTCTCGCATACAGGTGATGCTATAATGATAAAACCTTTGCAGTTCTCATGGAAGAGCAGTGATGTAGGTCTCTCTCCATAATTTTAGCTAGAAGACAGTCTCCTCTTTCTTTTTACACATTGCTATTTTTGGAGGAATTAGCAACTCCATATGGTGTTGAGGAAAATGGAGACAGGGTTCCTCAAGCATCTACCTGGATGACTTTTAGGTAAGGCATCTAACCCCCTCCACCCTGGTTTCTTCCTCTGTAGAGTGAAATTGATATTATCTACTTTGCAGTCATCATGAGGATTAACTAAGATATTTGTAGGAAAAATAGCATAGAGCCTGATTCATAATAATTTTCATAAAATATTAGTCAATTTATTCTCAAGAAAGTCAATAAAGGCAATACAGTAATAGGTCTGTTCTTGCCTTATGCGTGGTCTTATTATCAAAAGCTCCTGGCTGCTTATGTGGTTGACCTGTCTTAAAAATTTTCCTAGTGAATATAGTTGGCTCTAGAAGCACATTACGTTTCAGTAATCCACTTCTCACCAGCAACCAAGGCACACAACTTGGCACACAAAAGAGGGCAGACCAGCAATGGACAGATTAGTCTGCCCCAGTGATGCCGCTGGGTGATTTCCCTGTCTGACAGTCTCAGATCCAGGCCGGGGCGAGGAAGTGCATTGCTTCCTGTGTCTCGCAAGCCGAAGGCCAGCAGCTGGAGACACGCATCCATGGCAAAAGATCAGCTGCTTTAGCAGCTAATTAATGAGGGGGGCTACACATGACATTTGGAAAGTTCCTAAGTGAGCAGTGCTGTATAGTGAAAAGCTGAATAACATCCTTATGTTATCTGTTACATCACTTGTGTTCACTTCTCTTGGCCTGGCCTGAGCACACTGCATAAATCTACAGCTGCAGAAACCAAAATCTCATATAAAACTGAAGGATTTATTTTGAGGTATTGAAAGGTTTATAGCTGCAAAAGTTAAAATTTGCCGAATCGGCATTTGGAGGACTCTCCCGTACGCCTCTCCCCTTTTGGCTCTCCGATTGTGTTCTCTGAATTCCTGTCTCCACAGGGAGACAAGAGAGCCAGGGGGAAACAGTGACGTGGATGGAATTGTCCAGACTTTACCCACTCTTGGCCTTAGTGGCTTCATATTTCAACCTAAGTAGTCCTTGAAAGCTGTCATTATGATGCTGAGACCCATACACAAGAAATATAAAGCAGTAATTCCATTCTGCTCTGGTGCCTGATTGCTTTTTGGACTCCAGAAACTTCCGTCAGTTTTCACAACATATTTTGGAGTGCAGTGTTCAATTTTCAATGACCACTTCCCTGCATCTTTACTCTTTGGTGGGAACCAAAAGACTGGTTCTTTTGGGAACCAGTCGGAAGTTAACTTGGGTCCTTAGTCTTCTCATAGAAAAAAACCCTGAGTTATTATTCTCATATTTAATCCAAGATTCAGCATTTCCTCTTCCGGACCCTGTAGATCCTCCCTAATGACCTCCCAGATTTCTGGATTATGGTCTGGTTCATTTCTTGAGCTAAGAAGGGTGGGTCCTAAAGTCTTAGAAACCATGCAAATGGACTAGGTATCTAAATATTAAAATAATAAGAACTATATGTATATGTGAAATGCCATTAAGACAGAAGGTTGGGGGATGCCTGGGTGGTTCAGTGGTTGAGCATCTGCCTTTGGCTCAGAACGCGATCCCAGGGTCACAGGATCGAGTCCCACATTGGGCTCCCTGCAGGGAGCCTGCTTCTCCCTCTGCCTGTGTCTGCCTCTCTCTGCGAGTCTCTCATGAGTAAATAAACACAATCTTAAAAAAAAAAAAAAAAAAGCAAGACAGAAGGTTGGAGGGAGTATGACACGTTGATAAGGGCTTATCTGATACCAGTTCACTGACTTTTCCTACTAATGTGAGGGAAAAATTACTTGTCTTAATCATTTCATCTGTAATGGGTGACGTATCTAGTCTGTAAATTCATAATGACACATGCCCTATCTATCTTCCAGGGATTTGTAGAAAATCAGTGAAATAATATATACAGCCTGGAGGGACGCCTGGGTGGCTCAGTGCTTGAGCATCTGCCCGCAGCTCAGGTCATGATCCTGGGTCTTGGGATCGAGTCCCGCATTAGGTTCCCTGCTTCTCCCTCTGTCTGTGTCTCTGACTCTAAGTCTCATGAATAGATTATATATATATTTATATATATAAATTCACACACACACACACACACACACACACATAGCCTGGTAAGCTATACCGACATTAAAAATATCAGACGTCATGGCTAACTGGAATGTCATTTCAATCACTTGGCCATCACCGTTCTTCTCACCTTCTACCTGCCTCCCCCCAGATCATTAGCTGTTCCCTCTTCCTTTTCTCTGGCCCTCTCCCCTCTCCCACCCACGACATGACGTCCTTCTATGAAAGCTTTTGGAGTTCCATTAGCAAGTACTATCTGTCTCACACGTTTCTGCTGCCATTACAGCACTTCTCAGGGTCCCATATTCACAGAAATAATTCCAGAGGTGTGTTTGTGTTGGATCAGTCCTGACCCCAGAGTGCAATAGTAGCAGGACGTGACAAGTGGAAAAGGCCTTTAATCTGCAAATGAAAAGTCTAAAACTGGCCCCTGGCTGCCCCCTACTCTGGTGGTCTCTTCTGGGAATGGGCTCACTTTTTAGCTGAACTCCAGCTATTTGGGCTCCTCCACGGAGCAAGCAGCAGCAGAGCTGTGCAGTTGCTAAGAAGTCAAGGAATCACTCACTGTTTTGCAGGCGTGCGCATCTGAACCCGGCAAGGGCTCAGTGTTTTCCTGAAATCTCCCTTATCCTGTAAGAAGAGAAATCTTTTTTACCTCTCTCTCTGCCCAATGCCAGTTCCAACAGCTGTAACTATTTCATTTTTAATTTGCTCCTTGCAGCCTTGTCTCTGCTTAATCCATTAAGACAACTTTGAATGTTCCCGGCTCATATATTTATAAAGGGGGGGAAAAATGAAAGGAAAAGACTTTGAAAAATGGTATCTAAATTGTAGCCAAATGTACTCAGAACTCTCCTAGGTTAAATTGCAAATAATTTTCTTTCAAACATCACAAACACTCTCTCTAACTTAACTCAACAAATTGGACCAAGGGGTTTCATTGCTCTGGGAAACATGATTCATTCTCTTTTTCTCTCTGTTCCTCCTTCTCTCTCTCCTCCCTCTCACTTTCCTTCTAGACAAGTTCTTCTGGTCGTGTTTTTAGCCACATTGTATTATCTCTAGGTTTCCTTCCTGGAGCTTCCATGAATAATTTGCCTGTCTGGAGAGAGAGCCATTTTGGAGACCAGCCCCATCCTCAACCCTGCTGGGCGAGGGGAGGGGTGGGGAAGAGGGGCCGGCTGCTTTAAATCAATCAGTTGACACTAATCTAATGTCTAATTAGCTCTGGGTGGGCGTGTGCTTTGATTATAGGAAGTGCCTCAGGCAGTGGCTGGCGTTTGAAGGGCTGCTCCACACATATCAATCATCCTTTGACAAGAAGAACTGGAAGGAAAAAAAAAAAACCCAAAAGGGGGGCCACACTTCTCTCCATCATCTGTTGATTATCTGTTTCCAATGGTCCAAACCAATGCTTTGAAGCTCATCCGTTTGCTCTTAGCAATGAGCGCCTGACCACAGAGAAGCAAGCTTTCTAAAGTCAGTTAAAACTGCCAGTTGTGTCAAATAATTACTTCCTGTGTCACGAAATACCTCATCATATCTAGTAACAGTTATGTGCTCTTTAAAAAATCCTTTAAAGTAAATGCAGAAGCTCTTCATTTCAATATTCAGCTGAGTCCTGAAAATGCAATAATTCGTTCTCATGGAGTCGTTCCTGTTTATGGTTTATGTGCAATGATCCGTGATTGAACAAAAGCAACAAGATCTTTAAATAAAAATTTTAAAATCGCTTTTATTGAAAATGGTATGCCTATAATTATTTTCTGATTGTTTTATTTTCTTTCCTTCTGTACTTAAATTCGCTCTATTTGCGGGATAGGAGACTTAGAAACTTTCCTAGAAGTGGCCATGGCATATTTAAATGTCATGAGAGGCCAGTCTCATTTTCATTTGTTCTTCGATGTCACAGAACGTTGATGAGGTCAGAATTAGCAAGGCAGTTAGGGCGTCTTCCAGTTTTTAAACAAAGGAAAACAAATCAAACGGAGGAGTTAATTTTACTCATTCTTACTGATCATGAGATTGAAAGAGGTATTTTAAAATACTGTTTTTATTTCAGATCTCTTTGATTTGCTTTTCTGTGTGCTTTTATTTTTCTAATGATTCCAAGCTGTTGAATCTGTTGGGCACAAGAAAGCGGAGTGACATAAAAGTGATACTTCAAGAGATTCATGTGCAAAGCCTGGTTAGAACACAGTCCGAGGCTCTGTAGATGAACTGTCAGGTTTAAATCCTGGCCATACTACTTACCAGCTGTGTGACCTTGGGCAAGATACTTAACCTTGGTGAACCTCACCTGCAAAATGGAAATCACGATAGTGTCTACTTCACAGGGTGATTATGAAAATCAAATAATATGATGCATGTGGAGTGTTTAGCACATGGTAAGCACTCAATAAAATGTTAACTGTTCTTGTTGGTGTGCAGAAGTATTTTCCCAACAATATTGGCTGAGTTCAGAAATCCACAAAAAAATATGTCTGTCTTTGGAGGCAGAGACTTGAAAAGGAAGGTCTCCTAAAATGTTATGTGAGGTATAAGCATGATACCTATACCATTGTTTTATATATGGGCATTGTGACCTTACAGAAGCATTGCATTCTTGGATGAAAAATAAAATACTTAAGATTATGACCCACTTTGAGTTAAGGTATGCATTCCTTAAGAATTTTCATAAGGTTAAACTTTCCTAGATGTGAAGTAATTCTGATTTGACAACTCCGTTAGAAAATTCACATTGGAATGATCATTAGAATACTTCTTTCTAGCTTCAAGAAAATGTCCCTTCTCTCTCTTTAACACAGACAAAGTACGGGAAAGACAAAGATGTATGTGTTGTAAAAAGCACTAGCTCAAAAACAAAACAAAACAAAATTTTAATTTTTAAAAATTAAAAATATAAAAAGCACTAGATCCCTCTTTTCCACACTAAAATTTAATACTTTCAAGTTTTACCAAAAATTTGCAATAAACATTAAATACAAATGACTACATCATACATTTTATCATTTACTTGGCTTCATTTAATCAATATAATATGTCTTAGAAAATGTTCTATTAACATGAAGACTAATACATTTTAGTATAAAATTAAAATTATTCTTGTAAACTTTGTTTTCTCGAAAATGAGAAACAAGAATATCATGAAGATAATCAATTCTGATTTCCTTCCTTGAAGTATTTTGTTGTTAACATAGACTCACCAGATGATCAAAAGCCGGATAAGGAAGTCGTCAGAAGCATAAACTCAGGTTATCGATTTCCAGATTTCTTATTGAAAGATGGTTGATGCTTCATTACTCTGGACAAATTTTGAAAAGAGCAGTTAGAGGTAATAAAAAACAATCGCCATTTTTGTAAAAGTGCAGAGACATGCTATTTCATGACTTTCAATTACTTACAGTAATTTAAAAAGTAGAATAAGAGATTGCCAATAAAGGTCCGATCATATCTATTTTAAGTAAGAGAAAAAATAAATAATAATGATGCGTAATTAGCATATTACTTCATGAATATTTTAACATTGCTAGGTTTTGGATTCCAGATTTTATGCATGTAATTGATTAGTAAATCTGTAATTCTTTTGATATAATGAAAATGAAATATGAAATGAAGCATTAAATGGGTTTGCATCACATGCACCAAAATCTGAATTAACTGTTTGAGTCCACAGAGTGTCACTTTATTTTTATAACTAATCAAAATCCAAAAAGTTACTAAGAGGAAAAGAACAAGCCTTGCCTTCCAGAAGTCCCTATCACCTTTTGTTTCGGTAAACTCAGATATGAAAACCGTAGCTAAAATCAAGTCTCAAGCAAAGGAAGCGCTATGAAACGGCCGTCTTCTTCTCAGGTGAACACACCACATTGCAGGTGATAGATAGTTCTCTGCTACTGTGGGAACGTGTTTTTAAACTGTGGTGGGAGAGATTTCGACTAGACTGTAGAAAACACTCTCTACATGAGGGTTATGTGTCATGGGAAAGCACATTACAACAGGGGCTATAGAACTTCCTGCTCTGGGAATTTTATAATAAGAGCCAGGCTGGTGTCATTTCACACAAGACCTGCCCGGAGGTAGGGGAATGGATAAAATGACCTTTCCTGCCTCCTCCAAGGGCTATGACTGGTCCTTAATGAAAACCTGGTACCAAGGACTAGTTTGGTATGGAACAATGCTTTTAAGGCCAAAGTTTAATTTCATAACAGCAATCGGATACTGTAGATAGCTGGATTGCACTCTTTGGAGATGGATAAAATGACATGGTCTTTGGAGCTCATCCCAAGGGGCACTTTAAGGAATATTCTCTGGGAACTGCATCCTGTGCTGGCAAAGGCATTACTTGATGATTTAATGGGTCTTTTCCATTTCCAGGTCTTATGATGTATTATTACCACCATTGAGCAGTTATAGTCTCCACATGGTAACAGACACCAACTAAACAGTTTGGCCATCCAACTTCAAAATTTGGTCTTGTTTCATTGCTGCACAGTTGTTCAAGACAGTAGCTGCTAAGCTTCTTTCCCCTCTCCTTTGAATGTGTGCTCTTCGGTGTTGTCATTAAGAGCTGTATATAGAGTTACCCGATTTTAGTCTGCATTCCAAGGAGATTGCTGTGAAAGTTTATTGGTACTGCAGCTTATTCTCTGGGAAGTTAAAAGTCCTCAGAGCCTTGGATCTCAAGTCTACTTAACTTGCTCAAAAAGTATGAGATATGGTCTACTTGGGAGACTATGAATAGTTTTGAATTAGGGTGTGTGTGTGTGTGTGTGTGTGTGTGTGTGTGTGTAGCTGATTCATCCCAGTAATGCTCAGTGGGCCATCCAAATAAATGCTTATGCTGTTGCTTTTTACTGATTCTTGATTCTTACATGCTGTAGCTCTAAAAGAGATAGGATTGCTACATTTACTATTGAAATAGGCCACTGGGCAAGCTTTGGGAGGAAAAGAGGTACAAGGAAGCTTTCTGGCTTCCTTTTTGTATGTGGTCATGCTGAATGCCGGCTACTTTGACTTCTTTTCTGCCGCTACTGAAACAGAAGAAGGTGGCACACAATGGGCACAGCAAGGGAGGGAGAGGCAACGGGTCGCTCCCCGCAACAGGTGCAAGTAGCATGGCTGTCACTTTCCCACACATATCAGTAGGTCTCAAGTGGCCTTCTGCACTCTGAAAATGAAATAAATGGCTGTGTGGATCAAGTATCTGCCAATTAGAAGTAGGAAGCAAAAGAGCAACAAGGAGGTGGATGCAGGGGGGTAAAGAGGGGTGGAGTGCAGTGAGAGGGGTTGTTTGTGTCCTCGCATCTTTGTTATTCTCATTTCCAAAGCTTGGATGTGAAATCCTATCTGTGTTATTTTGCTTCCAATAATCATGCTCCACTGAGGTACTGAGATGGTATCTGGGTGATGAACACAGAGAAGTTCCATTGTTCCTCCCTTCATCTGTGCTGAGGAGCTGCCAGTAAGTGTCTTCAGGTGGAACTGGAAGGTTCCTAGGGAGGCAGACACTCTACAGAACCTGGAATGGGGCTCCCACCAGCAGTCTTTCCTTCTGTGCCAACACCTCCGCCCTCTACCTCATATATCATTCATATTTAATGGACTGATAGTGCCTGTCATATCCTTAAACCTGACCTGAAATTGTGATACTCACTTGGAACAATTTGAGATCAGACAAGTAGAAGACATGTTTGTGGTTAAGGAATTATTTTCAGGGGTCTGTCAAAGTGTTTCCATATGAGGCTAATGCCATTTTCCTAAGGAGCAAATGCAAGAGACACAATAAATATTATTTCGTTTCCTTTTGGTCCATTAAACAAAAAAAGAAGGAAAGAAGGTACTCACAGGGAGATTTTCCAAGAGCAAGTAAAATGTACTGTCGTCTAAGCAAGTTTTTCTTTTTTTTTTTTGGTCATTTTTTTCAGACATCTCTGAATAATCTATATTTTAATTCATTTTTACTTTCTGTAGAAGGTAGTGGGGCATATATTCTCATAATTCCCTCCCCAAGCTTACTTGTTTGATCTCTAGAATCTATCTTTTGTTTCAACTGCATCTAACTACATGCATCCTTGGTACATGTCAAGAACTTTCATAACCTTTTGGTACCTGCTACTCTGTATGCAGAGTCCTTTTTTCCCCTTTCTCTATTTGGTGGCTTCTTCGTATTTTCCAAGACTGGGACCCCATGTCCCTTCCGGTGTCAAGCCTTCTCCAATCCCCTTAGGCATAATGTAAGTATCCTCTTTGTTGGCCTGCTGCTTTCCAAGAGCAAATGCAATGCATTAATGCATGGTAATTATTTGTGAATATGGCTGTCTCCTCCCTGGGTGATGAGTCTGTCTGGAGCAGGGGACATTTCTCCTCCTTTAATTCCATCACTGTCTGATGTGGTGCTCCATAAATACTGATTGATGAGACGAGGGATGAATAGGGCTTTCAGAGGTTAGGATGAGCCTGAAAGATGGGCTTCTCAATCTCCTTTAATGATTTGCCACGGATGAGCATTAGAGCCCAGAGTTATGAATGCAGTTCCCCCATATTAGGAATTCTTCAATTAGGAATTCTCTAAGAATTCCTTTATTAGTAACAAGCATGTGATATGTAAGGTCGATGTCAGATTTACGGTTGGACTTTTTTTGTATGTATTTGGTTGCGTATTACTGATGATGATGATGATGGTGATGGTGATATGATATAATAACAATATCAAAGCTGACATTTATTGAGTGTTTAATATGTGCCAGGTACTATGGCAAGCAATTTTGTATATATAATCTTATTTCATGCTAACAAGAACACTATGAGTTATATATTATTATCCTTATGTTATTTGTGGGGAAACAGAGCCAGAGAGTGTTTAAATAACTGGATTCCACAATTAGTGAATAGTATAGTCTAGATGTGAACCTAGGAAGCCTGGTTCCAAAGGCTAACATACAGGTATGTTAGCATAAAACAAGTTCCATGAGAAACAGTCGAGGAATGCTGTAACTATCCCGGGTGGTTGAAAGGATTCAGCCTGTGATTACTTACTCCACTAGAATTTGAAAGGCATTGAGCTTTTTCTATTTCCATATTACCCATAAATTTCCTCCGATCCTCCAAGAGTTCAGAAAGATGAGGACTGCATATCCTGGACCAGTTTGGATCTTCAGACTAAGTGAATCCATTCAGCTGGGATTCTGGTTGTGTATCTAGACTTAGAAGAAACTTGGAGGATTAAGTGGTTTTCTGGAAAATGTTGGCCAAAAACCACATTCACCCCAAATTGCTGTGTGAATGAAACACATGGGTTTTCTTTGTGATTTTTGAATAATTCCAGTGGTGGCCTCAAGCTTCTATTTCCCTTTATTTGTGTGGAGTCAACCAAAATAGCTTTATACAAACAACAAAAAGTATGAAAAAGCGTATGCACCTTGTCACTGTTTTGCCAGTTGGAAAAACTCTTAGGACACATGGACAACAACAAAAAACAGTGGCTTTGGGATTAACCAGCTCTTAAAATCCTAGAGACTTTGCTTATTCCAAAGTGCCTTGTCTTATATTTAGTTACTTTTCAGTTTTACACTTGCTCATTACCAGTATTTCAAGCATTACATTTTTCTTCTTCTTAAATAGAAAATATAAAATTATACTCTTCAATGATATTTTTAATTGTATTTGATGGTCAAATGTGTCACATTCTAGTAAGGAGGGAGAATAATGTTTGGTTTAAGTTGGTAATATTATATTTCTGTGGTTGACTATTAGAAAATTTCTAATGTATTTCTTCATCTTGTATTTTTAAATTTTTTGAAGTTTGTGAAAGGCTTATGGAAATGTTGAATAAGAAGGTAAATCTCTTTCCTGTAACCATCACCAGAACTCATTCTAAAATGGAAATCAATGGTCTACATTTGTATGTCAATTATATTTTTCTGGAGCTCAGTATATATGAACTATAATAAACATTTTACCTTATTTTTTACTTACCAGTCTTTTTTCATATGACATAGAAAATGAGACAAGATTTATTATGTTATAGCACCATGTTTGATCTCAAATATTTCTCTCATTTTAATCATTCTGATCTACCTGGATTTAGAGAGACTACTGATAACGAAGAAAGATTTGAACATGACTAATGGAGAGTAATTGCAAACTTATTAGAAAACTTTTGTATGGAAAAGCATTCTCAGTGTTTTCACAAGTATATTGGAAAAAAATACTGATGAAGTTTTTAAGGAATGAACCTATCTTTATCTGATGTAGCTAAAGACTTGTCCCTGACTAAACTCTGTCAAAGCCACTTGCTGATGTCAATCTACATGGGTAACTTGGACATTTTTACTTATTTTAACATTAAGAATACTCAAAATATTTAAGAGCATATATACTCTAAGACTTCAGTAAGTTATTGGGGTCTAACATGACTCAGGAATGTTGGCATACTGAGTCCACCTAAAATGAGTGATCCGTAGAACTTAAGGTTAGAAGACACTTTAGATAAGTAAACTTTATTTTTTTGTAGAAAAGCTACTTGAGACTCAAAAAGGTTACATGATATACAAAGCACAGCAGCAAGTAGTATATATCATCTCAGATCTCCCGTATCTCCAGAATTAACTGTGACTCTAGTAATTTAGAATCCAGGCAATGTAAGGATCATATCTATCTTTTTCTATATAACAACTGCATTAGGATCAATTTTGGAATAATATTCACATATTTATAATAATGATGAAGGCTTCCATACCAATAGTCTAAGAGTAAATAGATAGTAAATGCTACAATAATTAGGTTGACGTTAATTAGCCCCAAATTAAGGTTTGGCCAAATATGATACTGAATGATGGTAAGTGAAGTGGCTTACATAGGGAAAAAAAAATTGATGGAAGACAATGTCTATAGGAAATTACAGAACACTACAAAATAAGTAGAGAAACACATTTGTTACCACTAGAAAATAAAGATCATACTTTCAGCCACTGCAGTGTCTAAGTATAGTGTGTCAGATTATCAAAATGTTCCTAATTCTCCACACCTTCCTAAATCCACACGCTTTGCAATGTACCTTTGCAGCTTCTTTCATCATGAGAGGGTCTCCTTTTCCCCATCCCTCAAATCTGAACTTGTCTTGCAACTTGTTTTCACCACCAGAATGTGGTAAAAGTGACCATGTGCCAGTTTTGTGCATATGCTTTAACTGCTTTAACTGTCTGTGTGTCTTTTATCTCTTGGAACCCTTCTCATCTGCCATAAGAATGAGTTTGTGCTATTCTCCCAAACAAGAAGAGACTTCTGGCTGAGTGTCACTCAGTCACCAGGTAATGATTTGTGAGATATGTAAGTGAAGCCATCCTAGACCAACCATCTACTCTCTGGGGCCCACCAGGCGACTGCAGATGCGCAAGCAAATCCAGCTGAGAGCAGCTAAACCTGGCCCAGATCAGAACTTCCCTGCGGGTCTACAGACTTTAAGGAACAATAGATGCTTATTGTTTTAACTCACCGAGTTCTGGAGTGATTAGAGAGCATTGTGTCAATAGATTACTGATATAAATAGTTAAACATTAAGGGCATGACAAATGTCTGTGTAAGACTCAGAAATTCTACAAACCACATGTAATATTCAACTTCACTCAGATATGGACAAGGCAGTTCTTGCTTTCAGTTGTTACTTGGTTCAATGCTCCATTGATTTGGATAACCAGATAACTACTCTTTTCTAAAATTCATACAGAACATTAGTTAAAATGGTGCTTAGAAATCACTTAGTCCAACTGTTAACTTTATAGGAAAGAAATAGAGGCCAGTTGAGTTAAAGGATGAGTCCTCAGTTGCTTCTCCTGTTATTGAAAGAACCAGAGCTTAGTATTTTTGCTACTTTCATTGAATGCCTTGATTCTGCTCTGAGATATTCATAAAGAAGACAAATACTGTGTGAATATTATATTTTGTGGAGTTCACAGCTATTGCCACTTGATCTTTCTGAAAAATAATTCAACGTCTCCCACACTGATAAACACATTCACCTACCACTGATAGCCAAATGTCTTCAGTCTTGGTGTGAGGACATCTACTACACTATGTCTACCTGTGCGTGTATTTCTCAAGTTGAGAGTTGGATCGAACAGTGATTATTGAATAGTTGTAACTTAGAAATTTTGTCAGAGAAGGAAGCCTTTTCCACTTTGAACAAGGGCTTACTTACCTTGCCCCTTACATGTTTTACTGTGCAACATCCTCTTCAGTATTCAATTTCTTGCAGCATTCAGTGACTGCACATGGGTACCAAAGTCTCCACACCATGCCTCTGAAACAGGCTCTGAGCAGTTTCCTACTGGGAGTAAACTGTCATTTTTCACCACATTAAATTTTATGTTTCAAGCGAATGGAAAATGGATTTTATTATTTTCTCTCTCTCTCTTTCTCTCTCTCTCTCTCTTTTTTTTTTTGCCACGAATGTTTTATGGCTGCAAAAACAGAATTTGTGGTTTCAACTGTTCAAGTTTGATGCAGAAAGCTATGGAACCTCTTATGTAACCTGATGGCCTGAATAATTATCAAAATATTTTGCTTTCCACCCTTTCTAAGCTTTAGCAGCAGAAAAAAAAATAGTATATGCAACCTTTTGACCACAAAATAATAATAATGAGAAAGCCCCTTTTACAAGGTCTGCTCCTACACCTACACTAAAGATGCTGTAATTGGGGGAGGCTAGTGCTCATGCAGGTGTGCTGTGTCCCAGCTCTAATCAGGGACTACCTTTTGCAAGGAAGGAAACAGAGTCTATGAGAAGAAAAGCCAGGGTTAAGAGAAAAGAAAAAAATGGGATGGAGACCACTTAGTAGAGATCCAGAGCCATATGGCCTCTTATCCTTTCTGAATCCAGAAATCATGTTCTGGAGATCTGAAAAAAATTATGGGGTACTAAAAGTGTGTGGGTGTGTGTTTCTTTTGGCTTATACAAAACATTATTTCTCAGTGTCTACTGAGAACTGAATGTCCTCCTAGCTTATTTAATATCGTATCACCCCAGATGTATTTTAAACAGAGGTGAGCCTCGCTTTATGAAATCTGGGGTCTAGGATATGATGCTGATGAATCAAATTCTCACAATGAATTCTATAATTGTGTATATATGTTCATACATATAATGTATATATAAATTATAGTATATAATATATAACTATAAGTTTGTGACTCTTTTCTTTTTTGAACTTCGGAAGTTTTTAAACTCCATTTACTTAGAATTGGTTTTAAATTAGCAGTACTTGTTAATCTGTATTCTTGATATTTCTTCGCAGTAACTTTTCTTCATGAAATGAAAGATCCACGCACACCAACATATATATGAACCATAAGGAGTCCTGCTGTAATGTAAATAACACTCCCCCACTTCACATTCTCCAAAAGGAAAGAAAAACTATCTTTTTTTTCCATTTCAGTTTGGATGATTTTCTTGTTGGCCACATTCATATATTCCTAATTGCCTATGTTTGCATTGTATACTCCTTAGGGAAAGAAAAAACTTATTTGACTTGCAAGAAGAAAACGCTACTTATTTGCCATTTATTTCCCCACCACGTTACGTAACATGTGCTAAATGTAAAAGCCATTTGCAAATGTGTTGGCCTAGTTTATCGGTAGAATATGAGGTCTGTGAGAGCAGGGAACATTGTCTGTGCTATTCTGAGGCTTTCGTCAGGGCTGCTACCATGCTACCACGCCGGGATGCAGGAGGAACTCAGTGACTCTTTGCCAAATGACTGAATTGATGCGCCAAGCTCTACCTCCAACAAATGTCATACAACTAGCAATTACTAGTTCACTTTTCTGACTCAGAGACTGAGGGCCAATAGTGAATCACCTGCCTTTTAATCTATCAGATATCACACCTGCCTTTTAATCTATCAGATATCACGGGGATATTGAATTTCAAGAGTAGTAATGGCACCAAATTTTAATTCCAAAGATCTTACGTTACAAGTTATTCCAACTCTCAAAGTCTGGCTTCAGATGAAGTATGTACTTCATGGAGTGACAGTTTTTAAAGATGCTACAAGGGAAACAAATACGTCGGATTTGGAGTGCAATGCATTCAATATTATTATAGGAATCACATGAATCCACTGATTCAACCGAGCCATACTCCTAAAGATGACGAACAGAAGAATGCAAGTTATGTTAGAATTGATAATTGCCACCAATGATTTTAGTTAACTGTCACCTAAGACTGTGCAAAAGTGGCTGTTTGCAAAGTCTCTGTAGGGTTTTAATGGATATGTTGAGGCTTTTGAGTCTGACAGGTATGATGTAGAATAGCAGCCTCATTAATTCATGAGACACATAAACTCGAACAAGTTAATATCTCCATACTTCAATCTCCCCACTTACGAAGTGATGGGAGTACTCCCTTTTGAAATCCATGACAATGATCATGTAGTAGCATGATTCTCAATTGTGGGCTCTGGAATCTGGTCACCTGGGTTTAGAGTCTGGCTTATTATTTGCCAATCAAGTAAACATGAGCAAGTGATCCAACATCTCAGTGCCTTGGTTTAGGGAAGTTTTGAGGGGACCGAGTTAATAGAGAAATATTAAGCATTTCCTGCAACACGGTAAAGACTAAATTTTAGTCACTGATACCATCCTTATCATTGTTATAATTATCACTGATTAAATGGAAGCTATCATAGCACTTTTACTAGGCCATTCAGAAGAGGCAATTCCATTTGGAGAAGATGAATACTGGTTGTTTTATTTGTCTTTAAAGAGATGCTTCATCATACTTAGAAAATTATTCAGATGAGGGAAATGATTTATTTTCATTGCAGTTTCCAGAAGAGAAGACTCTTTCAATGCTGGGTCATGCTATTATAGAGCCAGGGGAACTTCTAAGAAGGGAGTGGTACCATACTGGAAGATTCCATTTCTTCTTATTGGATTAACTCCATGTCCATCAAATGTAAATTCTAGTGACTAGCCATCCATGCTGCTTAGTTAATAACAGTTCCCCCATTCAGAATGTATTGAGTTTGGGGGCTGATGGAGTTTCCTTTTCAAATCAACTCTTTTGGAAATCCTTCCTAATGGAACTTTGTTCATGTGGCCAGAGAACAATGCAACCAAATAAGCCACCAGCTGGAGTGAAAGAGATGGCAAAGCTAAAAGGCATATCTCATTCTGGGGAAAATTAACCTCCCAATTTTGCTCAGTAATTGATTCCATCTGACTGAGGAGTTTCAGGCTCGATTGTGACTGTCATTTGGATAGCTGGGAAGCAAAAGCCTGTAATTACAGTCAGGCAACCCTGTTATCAGAGCCAGGGGAGGGCTTTCGTCTCTTCCTACCCTGGGTGATCACAGGTGAGGCTGCAGGGGAGGGAGGAAAGAGAGAGGGGAAAGTAAGCTGGTGGATCTTTCTCCCTGAGAAAGAGCCCCCCAGGCAACCTCAGCCGCAGAGGAAAGGTCAGAGGTCTTACGGGAGCCCTCTTGAGTTTTCATGATATGAATGTGAAGAAGCCAGAGCTTCCTGCTTGCTGCAAATTCTTCTCCCTGGGGAGATGCTGCGCCTGGAGATAGCTAATAAAGCTCTGGGACTGTTATGATTCACAGGTAGTTGGGAGAATCCTAATAATTCTACCTCGACTATGCCATCAGCAGCTGTGTAAATAACTTTATTATGTTCAGAGAGGGTCTGTGAACCGATGATGTGAACACTGAAGTTTTATAGAACACATTAAATCAGATAAACTGAAAATTGGGGTTGTCTTTGCCTTCCATATACTTGTAAAGCAGATGTTGTCAAAACTTCTCAGCACCATTTGACTATCATGATTAGGTTAAGTGCGATATTACTGCTCTTTGTCAGTGTAGGCATTAAGTGTGTGTCTTTTTTTTTAAGTGTGTGTCTTATTAAAGATTGAAGTGAGTCTATTAAAAGCAGAATTAGCTTTTTGGAAAATGTGTCTAGTGGGATGAAGAGGCATAGCTTAAATCGTTTTGTACTAGAGCCGGGATCCTTTATAAATGGAACTAGGGTCTTGGACTGACAGTTCCAAAGTAAGGATTCAAGTATCAGGAAAAAAAAATGTATCCACTTTTTCTATTTATTCATTCGTTTCCTTGGAGTATACTCCAAAGATTTTTTTTTTTTTGTACTCCAAAGATTTTTGAAAGAGTATTGGTACTATTCTTTACACATCTAGAAGTATTCCCAGAAAAATTACAACAATGCCCTTCATCAACTTCATACAACTATATTTTAAATGATTTTATTTATTTATTTGAGAAGGAGAGAACACAAGCAGGGGGGAGAAGCAGAGGGAGAGGGGGAAGCAGGCTCTCCACTGAGCAGGGAACCCCCCACCCGGGGCTTAATCCCAGGGACCCTGGGATCATGATCTGAGCTGAAGGCAGATGCTTAACCGACTGACTGACTGAGCCACAACTTAATACAACTATTAAGCCCTAAGAAAAAGGTGTCAGGGCATATGGGTTGGCTCAGTGGTTGAGTGTCTGCCTTCAGCTCATGCTGTGATCCTGGGGTCCTTGGATGAGTCCTGCATCAGGCTCCCCGCAGGGAGCCTGCTTCTCCCTTGAACTGTGTCTCTGCCTCTCTCTGTGTCTCTCATGAATAAATACATA
Organism: Canis lupus dingo; assembly: GCF_003254725.2. NCBI lineage: Eukaryota > Metazoa > Chordata > Mammalia > Carnivora > Canidae > Canis > Canis lupus. The sequence goes on from NC_064251.1 coordinate 8,731,479, forward strand.
AAATCCTAAAAAATAAAAAGTATCATTGATGCTACATTTACTGTTGTGAAGAGATTGGCTGCACCGGCAGATAAAGTCTTAATGGTTAGGTAAGAATAACTCTTTTATACTATTAACTGCCAGTACAGATACATAGGTTCCATTATTATTTACAATATTTATGCCTAATATTTGTGTGATACTATATAGTTCACAAAACACATATGTTACTGTTATCATGTAAAGACATTGGCTTGAAGTTGAGGGATATGGTCAGGTTGATTCAATTAAAATTAACTTCTTAATTACCTACCAGGTGACAAGTATGTCTTTGGTGATCCGAAGTCTTCATAAATACAAATATATATAAATTTATAGTTTGAATGTACTCAGAACATTCACTCACTGTGTGATAAAGATAAATGTTTATGGTCATGAAGGAAAGACAACTGAAGTATCTTAAGAGACTCTCAAACGTTGGCAGTTCTTCTGAATATCAATTATGTAAGGAATTATCTTCCACTTAAACAATTATAGTTCCAAATCTTTTTTTTTTAATTTATGGTCATTAATGTATGATGGATAAGCATATGGGAAGGATATGGTGAAACATTTCAATTCATTTTTTGCAGGTAGAAACTTAAGAAAAACTAAGATACTTAGATTTCTCCAACCACCCCCTTAGGAAAATGCAAAACTCAGGCCAAGGTTTAAAAAATGAAATAATAAAATACAGGCCTTTACCTTCTTTGCCTAGAGAACCCAAACAATGCTATTAATCTTTAATTTGGGAAGAGTCAACAAAATGTGTGTCTTATATAAAAACTAAATTTAAAAGTAATGTGTGTGTTAGCTACTATGAACAAACACAAATACCTCTGGCATTAACCTAATTTCTTTTCATGTTCAATATATTCATCTGTTTTTTTTTAAACAGATAATTACATTTACAACTCACAGCATTGCTGTACATGTTAAATGTGTATGGTTTGACCTAAAGACCTATGAAATCACAGCATTTCCTTACTTCTTTTTTAGCTGCATTTCTACGTGTTCTATGAATAGACTATACTTTATATTAAACCAATGCAGGACTGCTCTTAGGTTGAAACCAACTTTTGCTATTACAAACCATGTTGAATATATTAACCTGCCCCCTGTTTCTAGTATTTCCTCTTCTGAAGATAAAGGCTTTTGGTCATTGAGGAGGGCCCAGGTAAACAGCCTATGTGGCTATTTTCCATTTTACTAAAGGGACTTGGAAGGGAAAGTAAGGCACAAAGTCCACAGAGTGGACACTAGGGCAATCTAATTACTGAGGTCAGGCAGCACATTGCTGGGACCCCTGGAAGGCTGAGTGGCTGGAGTATGGAAAAATCCCAATTAGATGATTAATTTAGGTTCTGGGTGTGCTTTTTGCCTATGGCCACAGAGTCAGGAAAAGAAACAATTACCTCTCAAATTGCCATGCTGGACCGATTAATTTTTAATTGAGTCTTGTTAAAGGCATGGAAAATTGTGACATATATAACCTGAAGAAATAGTCCTGAGCCAGTGGGAGCCACTCTTCTCCCCACAGGAATCCACAGATTTAACCAGAAAGGAAAGTGATTCAGATAGAGCCTGGAGGCAGGGGTTGGCAGTGATGTGAGAGGACTTGGCTACCTTGGAGAGAAAGCTGTTCTTCAAAGAGGTGTCAAAGGGATAACTGGTTTCCCTGTTTTCCCTCTATATCCAGGCTACCTCATTTGGGCCTTGCCATGCATTGGACTCCTTCTCATATTACTCATTGTCTAAAATGATGACAGTCCCGTAAATCTCATCTCTGTGTGGGATACTCAGATTAGACTGGACCCTAATCCTTTCTCTCTCTCTCTCTTTTTTTTTTTTTTAGTTCTGTACAGCATGAGGAGAAAGAGAGAGAGTATGTGTCTCATACTCAATGAGTATCAAATTGGAAATTTTGGTCTAGGTTGAGAAACAAACCGAATGTTGGAGGAGTACAGTGGTAGCATGAAATGACTTGAGGGGAATTCAGATTTACAGCAGGATGCTACAAATCAAGAAGAATCCTCACATGGCATCCTGGAGTGTTTGACTTTTGAGGCATCGTGGATGTAGAGTTGTTAGTTAACAGGATCTCATCTAAAATAAGCATCCATATGCTAAGGATATTTCACTGCACCTTTTATAGATGTCAAGCATTCCTGGTTCCTTGGAAATCTCAGGTTCTATTCACAGTGTCTGTGAATAGACTCAATAATAGGGTCAAAGAAGCTCACATTTTTTTTTCATTGATCCAACACATATGATTTCATCAAAGTAAATCAGGATTATTTTTTTATTAGGCAATTTCCTCTTAAATCTGATTCGTCTCTTTAATTAGATACCAAGGAGATACTAGTAAGTGACAAGAGGTATTTGTTGTCTTATTTAAATTGCACCCTTGGAGGCCAGGATCAGGTCAGTGGTCCAGTAGAAGTTACAGAAGCATGTGAAACAGGCAGAGTTTTAAAGATTAGCCCATACGAAATGTCTGAAATGTTAACAATCATAAATGCTGATTGTAATAGATTATATTACAATGTGACAGTACTCACTCCCTTCTCTCACTTCCATGGGGTGGAGAGTATACTTTCAAGGAAATTAAATTGGGGATATGGCCATGTGTCCTTTCAGCTTCATGATAGGGGAGAGTATCCTTCCCCACCCTTCCTTTTGAGCTCAGTCATTGACTTGTGTGGATTAATAGAAATCCATGCCTTGTGAGGATTAGTAGAAATGGCATGGTTTACTTATGTGGTCGGGGTTGGGCCTCTTGTTCCTTCGCCATTGCCATGAGATGATTATGCCCTGGCAGGATGTCTGCTCCACATAGACACAGGGAGAAGATCCAGACTTAACCTTCATCTTGGTCAGTCCAGTTGAGCTCAGCCTTCGGCCCAGTCTAGAGACTCAGCTCCCAGCCAACCTGCAGCTACATGAACAGGAATAAATATTTACCAATACACACTATTAAGGTTTCGTGGTAGTTTGCAGAAATAGATAGCTGATGTACTAATGAAAATAGTGTGGGTTGTATGATGGTTACACAACCCACGTTAGCATTCATCTCCGGTTTTATAGGCAAATAATACAGGTTTTAATCATTTAAAGAGAATATCTCTGCCTTTGTGTTTTCCTTAGGATGGTTTGCTTGAAGCCAGGGCTCGCCTTGTGTCCTTGGACAAGTCACTTGGGCCTCTTTATGTCTGTTTCTCCATTTGAGGAAAAAAGATATTACTTGCCACCTAGCTTTCCCCAGGGGTCATAAATTAACAGTTGAAAAACTCTTTGAGATCTCCCATGAAAGGTGCAATTTAAGCAGAAGCATGCCTATTATTTATTTTTATTATCCATTTTAAAATTGAATACTTAGAGCAAATAGATTTTCCAGCCACCAAAAAGGAAGTCTCTTCTATGCCACAACATATTATGTATTGGGCACTCTCCAACTATAGACTATATTTCCCATTTATAGCGCTAATTTAGATGTTTATGGGTCTGTAAATGTATTCCATTTCTCCTGGGGCTTCTGAATACCTATAAGAGTCTAATACTTTGGAACACTAAATGATTCTTTGGGCAAAGTATAAAATAGGGAAACAAGAAAGGCAGGGAAAGGATTACGTAACAAGGGAGACACTTTTTAAAAAATAAAATAATTTAAAATTCCCGGAATTACTCTGACGTATAGTCAGTGTAGTGCAATTTGTGATTATTGTCTCTCCCTGGTGTTACAAATTATCACTTTTATATTGAGCTTCTACTAAGTGTTCAACACAAAACTATTTGCAGACGAGAATATAACCATGTTAATAGCGTACATTTGTACCAGCCTTCACTCTGTGCCAGGCACTGTGCTGGGTGATTTTTAATAAGTATCCCATTTATTACTTTCCACAACCTGATGGAAGGTTGAAAGGGTGCATTATAATCCTTACTGTGGACACTCCAAGAGGTTAAATCATCTACTCAAGATCACACTGAAGCAGAATTGTGGACTGATTCTAGGTTCTTCTTGCACGGAGTCAGTCCAAGCTCTTCATGATGATGTGGTTCTTGTTTACAATTTTTAGGGAGTGATGAGACCAATGTAAAAAGAGTAAAAAGAGCCTAAGATATTTTAATATCTATAATGAAATATGCTGTGATGCCCTCAACATGACTGTAGGGAAAGAGCTGGTATGTGAGAACATGAAAATCAAAACCTGGTCTAATGTTTCCAGTTTGTCTGCAGCTTTTGTTTGTTTTTTGTTTTTTGTTTTTTTTTTTTTTGCAATTCCTGTTCCAACACCAATGTAGGTAATCAAGTTTTCAGTTTAAACACTAATTAAAATAGCCCTTTCTTGGTGGGCTATATGGAATTTTCTCTGCAGGGACGTACATTAGAATGGTTACCTATTGTCCTCACTTATAAAGACTTGCCTTTCGTAATTTGAAAGATAGCGTTATGAAGACTAGTTGGATGAACAAACATACATGAACACAAAGTTTGGAATCAGAGGAAAAACCACAGATGAGGGACCCTTTCTAACTTGGATTCCTGCGTGGGGCCCTAGTCTATGGCGAGCTGTAAAAGCCAGCCTCTTTTCAGGAACCGGAAAATTCAAATAGCATTTTCAAAAACACCTCCATGTTGCTGAAATCCCCATGTGGAGGAGTAATATTTTCATCACTCTCATCTATCTTATAAAATTTTAGACTTGCTGGGAGAAGAGGTTGCTTCTAGTCATTGAGGTTCCAACATAGTCATGAATAATTCTGAACTTGGCTCTCTGAACAATATGCCCTGGGGGCTCATGCCATTGTTAACTACTCTTCTAGTTTTCAGGGACTGGGCTGAAGCCAAGTGGCTCTGGCTTCCTAGTGGGGTGTGAAATTCCAGCTTTGTCAGTAGTTAGATTGGTATGTACCCCGTCACCTTGAAAAAGGGAAAATCATTTTGAGGAGACATTTTAAATTCTCCTATCAATCATTGATTAGTTACCATCTCTACACAATGATAAAGAAATAGGGGCCCCTATCCCTCCTTGATTTAACATTCAAGTCATTCAAAGCAGGATAAGCCATGCCCTGACCAGGATTTGCAAAGAAGCCTGAGAGGGTGGATGGAGCTGGGACTGACTCCATTTTTTATCTTAATCCTGCTTCTATCACTTTTAAGCTGTGTGATTTGGGGCAAGTTATTCAACTTCTTAGAGACTCAGTTTCCTCAGTTATATAACCTGGAAATAATACCTAAGTCAGCTTTTTTTTTTTTTTGTAGTGGGATAATAAATTCATCAACCACACAGGGAAGTGGACTATCTATTTATCTATCTACCTACCTACTACCTACCTACCTATCTATCTAGTCATACATCCATTTGCATGCTGTGCTCATCAACCTTTTATCAAAAGAAGTGCTTGAAGAAGATTATCATTAGACTGGGAGAAATTTACTACTGATAAAGTCGTTCAACCCATCGCAGAGCATCTCCATTTTTATCGATTTTTTCAAACATTAAGGAAAACATGATTTTAATATAACTCTGTATATGACAGACTATATTTTGAGAATCTAGAGGGTTTTTTTTCTTAATGGCTTTTATTTATTCTCTCATCTCCTTCTGCTAGCTGGATCTTAGCTCGAGAAAGAAATTTTAAATCATTCGATGACCCATTCAGTGCAAGGACTCTCCCTATATTACCCCTGGAGGGTTGTGGCCCAGTCTTCTCTGAACACCCAATGGGGAGCTTAGTATCTATCCCCACATGAGAACCTTATGACCAGCTTCAAGCATTATAAAGTCTTCCCTGTGTAATACCCAAATCTCCTGTAGTCTCTGCCTTTTAGTTGTCTCCATTCTGGGCTCTGTAGCTGCAAAGAACCAGTTACTTCTCTAAAGAAAATTCAACATCTCATAACTAAGGGCTAATGTGGCTCTTAAGAAAGAGGACTTATTTATGTTTCTGTAGAAAATAATAATAACTTATCCAGATTTCTTTACCAGACACCTTAGTAAATTGTGCCTTCCAAGGGCAGACAGCTAAATCTTGTGGTGGGTGCCAGGTTGCGTTGGTGCCACATTGAAAACCACATGCTTCACTAAAGGGGGTGATCTAATGAGTTTATTTCTCTGCCCCGGTTCCAGCGACAGGGCTATTTGAGTGACTTCATTGCAATCAGTATTGCTGACTAATGCCTGTATCAACACCTACCGCCGCCACCACCGGCACTTCAGTGATTTTACGTTTAGTTTGATTTCTCCAGACAGAACTTTTCCACATCATTGGAACTAATTGAGGTAATGGAGAAATTATTCTGGTGCCAGAACACTCTTACTTTCTTTCGCCCACTTCCCCCCTTGGTATTGAAAGACAACAATGCACACAGTCTCTCAGTGTTTCTTTATAGCAAGAGGGGGAAGCTTGATCATGTCACCGTTACCCCGAGCCCACGCTTGGACAATTAAGGCTGGAAAACATATCCTAACCTCCATCTTTCTACGCTTCCCAAGGCTGCTGCTGCATAGTCCAGCACTGTCATCGTGCCACTCTCCTGAGCTGCTTCTCGGTGGGGATTTAGGGATCCTTGCTGTTGTTCTCCAGGCTGACCACAAGACATCGTCTACTAGTCACTAAAACAATTAGCAGACAGAAACAAACATTTATGAGAACGTGTTCCACCTTAATTGTAAGCATTGTCTGCCAATGTTTATAGCGTCTCAGAGGGAGTTTGGAAGTAAGACTGAGTGGGCCAAATATGGTTTTGATTACAGGGATTTGTATCAAAGGTGGAATGGTGCCTTTATACGGACTCCCCAGCCCCCTTGGCTTTGTGTCCCTTACTCAACAAGGCTGAATAAACCATTCCCGAGAGAGCATGGCATACTGAGGAGTCCCTGATATTGCCCCATGTCAACAGTTAAGGGCTTAGTAAGCATTTGGGGTTGAATTTTGGTAGACCACAGCAAGACTTTCCACTGTCTGGTTTGGATTCAAGGGGCCACTCCACAGTGTGAGAGAGTAGGATAGTGTCTCAATGGTTCAGAGTCTTCCGCCTGGCACCAGAAATGTTGGTTCATCAGCTGGGGTGGGAGGGCAATTAAAAGTGAGTGGGAAAACTTGCATGTCTATTTGAGGTTGGAGGAAAGAATCTAATACATTCTAAATTACTTTAATAATATTTAGCTTGCCTATTGTGCCAGTATCCCTTTCTCTGTTTTCTCCTTCTTTCTCCAGCTGCTAGTCTTACAACTTTTCTCTTATTGATATGTCCACCCAAGGTACGTAGCAGAAATGATGAGGTTTGAGCAACAGATTGCAAATTTATCTGTGTTATTCCTGGTTAGCAGCTCCGATCAGCATTTGGTTAGAGGTGGCTATTTGAGCTCAGAGCTGAAATGGGTGTTTTACATTACTTGTGGGTTTTAGTTCTCCACATCACCTCTGACCTCTTTTGCAAAGTTAATTGAGAGTTGGCCTTTTTCAAATTGACTGCAGGAAATTGACCTTTGTGTTCACGCTATGTTAGGAAAGGCCTGGATGAAGAGCAAATCAAAAGGCAAAATGGGAATGATCTGGCCCTTACAGTCATGCTCCGGCACTTTGTGAAATGATCACACAAATTCCCTGGTGCAATCACGTCGGCAGTGGTCACCTACAAAATTGTTTCCCTGTGGAGTCAAACCATAAATCAGAAAATCTCATTTTAACTTGCAGCATACCTTGATGGCTCAAATATTTAACAATCTGGAAGTCTCTTTTAAATTAATGTCTACTATGTTTATTCTGGTTTAGCTGAATGAAGCCTGATTCCTCATTTTTAATCACTGGTAGAGATAGCGGCTTGAGGCTACTCATAGAAATCTAACCCTAGGGATTATCTTGTCAGGCCCGCATGTCTATTATTTGGGGAAGAAAAAAGGGGTTAAAAAAATGCATGCATTTTGACGTCAACAATCCTGGGTTCAAAATTTGACTCGGCCACTCATTCTCCGAGTTCCTTCAGGAAAAAGATCTAAAAGTCTGAATCTTAATGCTTCGTCTGTAAAAGAAGGAAATTTGCAAGAAGTAAGAGTGTGTGAGGATTAAGTGAGTATTTTAAGAATTTAGCACTTGTTTACTAATGTTGTATGCCTCTTCTTTGCACTGGGGACCCAGCGGCAAAGGGAACAGACAATGGCCTGCCCTCGTGGAGGTTATACTCTTTGAGGGCTGATTCATTTCCCTTATACTTCTGGGGACAATGAAGAGTCCTGGTTAAACCAGCAGTGTTTGAAATCCAATAGGAAATGGATTGTTATTTTTAACTAGAAAGCCAGCATGTTAAATGGCCTCCTAAGACTCACAGCTGGATTAAATAATTCTGGGTCAGATTCTAGATTTCATGGTCTGGTGGTAAGGTCAGGTTGAGCTTGCAGACGGGGTGTCTGATTCGCGGCTTGATCCCAGACAAGTACTCTATATCTATCTTAGTCTTGATTTGTGTTTGTTTTGTTTGTTTTACCTGTAAAATAGGTATGATGATACTTTTTTTAACCTTGTAGTAATATAAATATAAAACCAAGTGAAATATGTGAAGGTGGCATATATTCTTAAAATATATTCTTAAGTGCATCCTAATTTTATTAGTGAATCAAGGTATAGAGACTCTCCATTCCAGCAACTTAATCATATCAACAAATTATTCAAAACGAAACATAACACGCTTGGCAGTCCTGGAGCAGTCTACAAATTTAAATACGGTGACCCAAACTAGATGTTGGAAGGAGACAGAATGAGTGCTTTCCAATTAAAAGCACTTGTGGAGGAGAGGCAGGGAAAGAGAATTCGGCATGAAGCTTCAGAGAGATCACTAACTCCATAATGGAGACAGAGGACGCCTTGAAGACACATGGAGAAGCCTAGACCTGGTTCAAAACTCAGCTCTTCCACTTTCTATTGTATCAGTGATATATAACAAAATGCCGCAACCTAAGTGTCACAAAGCAATAACCATTACATATGAGTCAGCTGGACAGTTCTGCTGATTTTGGTCAGTTCACCTGATCCTGGCTGGGCTTACTCAGGAGTCGTCTTGTCAGTTTGCAGGTCAGCCTGCATCACACTGGCCTACAATGGTCTTGTTCCCATGTCTGATGTTTAATGGTTGGTTGGCTATTGGCTGAGATGATAGATGCAGCTGGGACACTGTCTCTCATTGTCCAGCATTCTAGCCTGGCCTTATTGGTGTGATGGAGGTAGAGAGAGTACAGGTGTCCAATGGATCTCAAAGTCCAAGCTCTGAACTGTGACCACATCACAGCTTCCATATTCTCTTAGCTGAAGAAAGTCAGAAGACTAGCTGAAATTCAAGAGGTTGGGAAACAGACTCAACTTCTTAGTGAGAACAGCATAAGAGTCACATTGCCAAGGCTGTGGATACAAGGAGGGCTAGAGAATTGGGTTTTGTAATCTACCACACTAGTCTGTGCACTTAGACTAGTTCCTTCCTTTTTCTGAGGGTAGCAAGTACCTCACAGGACTGTCATGAGGATTATAAACACATGTAAAAAAATAAATAAATAAAAAAAATAAAAAAGAAACACATGTAAAGCCCTGGATATTGTGTAAAACCTACCTGTAGATACTACGAATGGTAGCCGAAATTATTTTCCTCTTTGCTTTAGGTTTTACAAAACTGACATTTTTGATGGTATACATACATCATTGCAGGACTATTAAAAACACATAAAATAATACTTATATGGTTGATAATATAAAGCAAAATACATATAAAAAAAAGAAAGTAATTAAAAATCACTGAAATCTCATTATCCAGCTCTCAGCACTATGAACATGTAGGAAACATAGGCAGCTCTCATTATTAGCTATCATCATCCATATTGGCTTGGATAGATTGGTCTTGCTTCATTTGACATTGGTAGGTTACGCTGTCTTTCCCTATAACTCGCAGGTAAGTGCAAGATCTAACACCGCACTCTTTATCTGCCTATCTCTCTCCTAAGCCATGTCTACCTACCCACCCACCTACTACAAGCTTCTTCTATTTACCCATTATTTTGTATGTCGTCTGTTAACGGAGCCACCTTGACTAACTCAGCTCTATGTGACCCACAGGTTCCAATCACTTTTCCCTCTTACCTACTCTGTGGGCTGGTGGCAGAGGAAACTTCAACCCTGCTGCTCAAATCTATCAGGTGCTTCCAGTCATCTCTGGGAGAAATCCGGATTCCTTAGCATGAGCAGTAAGAATCCTAATTGCCTTCTCTTCCTGCTTCTTTCCAGTCTTATTTTCATCTACTCTCTGACCCTAAGCTTTACATTCTGTTCACCCCAAACAATGCAGAGCTTCTGGAACACTGTGGTCTCTGCATACCCTGTGTTTTCTGCAAGAGAGCTCCTTTAGCCTCATCTTCACAGCCAATCCCCTTCTCATGTAGCTGGATTATTATATTATCTGTGTGTGAGACACACTGCGCCACATCTCTGACAGCACTTGTCACATGGCATTATTGGCTTATACGTATGTTTCTACTACCAGATCCTGAATTTATCAAGTAGCAGGAAAGAGTCATGGTGTCAAACATTTGCCAAGTCTTCCAAGTCCCTCCTGCACACAGGCATGGCGTTTGAGATTGCAAATAAAATGAATGAGTGATTGAACAATCTGCAGACTCTCCTATCCAGCCTCCCAGGGCTCCAAACCAGCAGAACAGATGACAAGGATTAAAATGGCTGTTTGAGGTCATAGAACAGAAGGAAGTTGGTTGTCCCACGTGGATATAATGATATCTTTTCCTCATGGTACTTTTCTGCCCCTTGGGGATTTTAGAGAACTTAAATTGGGAGTTTGGCCTTGGTCTCTTCAAGGACCCACCAAATAGACAATCAGATCTGAGGAGCAGAAAACATCCCAGGGAGCCAATGTCAATGTCACATGAAATCCATTCACATTGATCAAAGTATGAGGACTTGCCCTAGATGTAAATTGTGAATGAAAATAGAAAAGAATTCAGGGCACCTAGGTGACTTAGTTAAGTGTCTACTTTGGGCTCCCATGGTCCTAGGATAGAGCCCCGCATCAGGCTCTCTGCTCAGTATGTAGCCTGCTTCTCCCTCTTCCTCTGTCTGCCGCTTTGCCTTCTTGTACTCTCTTTCTCTGTCTCATAAACTAATAAAATCTTAAAAAAAAAAAAGAAAAGAAAAGAAAATAGGGAATAATCTTGTTAAAGAAACACTGATAAAAATATTTACCTCCTTTGAAAAAAGTGATTTTGAAAGAATAGGTAACGATGCTATCAAGGCTGCTGTGAGGAGTGTTATTTTATAAACTACTTGAAAGTGTAAACAGTGCACTTTGGCAATAGGTGTTAGTATCTTTAAGTGTTTTATAACTCAACAATCGATATCTGAGATCCTATTTTTTTTTATTTTTTTAATTTTTTTGATTTTTTTTTTGAGATCCTATTATAAAGAATCTGTCTGCAAAGAGGCGGTCAACAACATGTGCTCAAATTGGTCATTTATGCAAGATTATACAGTAGATTTTAGTTCAGTCATCAAAACAGGAATGAAATTCATGACATTTTAGGTAAAAATAGTACATAAAATATATATGTATAATATATGTCTATCTGTATATTTAGATCTATGTAACTATTGAGACAGAGAAAAGAAAAAAATAATTTCTTAGCAGTATTTATATGACTTGAGTAACTATTTTTTTTTGTATTTTCTAAATGTCTTGCATAGGGAATATACTATTTGAATATTAGAAGATAGCCAGTAATCAGTGTAAAAGATAATCAAAGTAAACTAAACCATTACAAGCTAATATGTTCTGTTTTTCCCACTGAAATGTAGGGACTGTAGGACTACACATATATTTATTAATGTGTCTGTACTTATGCACGATAAGTTGCTAAATGGCCCTTTGGATGCTTTTTATTCAGGAAAAATAACATTGCTACTGCCGCCTTCCATGGAGAAACTCCAAACAAGTGTTAAAAAAAAAAGAAAGCAAGTATTCGAAACAAACAATATAGTTTTCTTTTAGAAACAAAACCTGTGTTTAGAATCCAAAAGTAATGTAATCGCTCTGGAAACTATTATCGTAAGTAATTCCATGTCGATTAGTTCACGCTCCCATGTCTCCAAGATGTATAAAGTCTAGAAGAAACAAAGGTCTGGACAGGAGTGAAAATAATCTTAGATTCTTAGCCCCATCCATGTCTCCGGGTAAGCCACATGTGAGCAGTGATAGAAAATTCCTGATGGCCTCAAACCTCTCTTAAATGTAGACTTTTTTCCTGCAACTTCTGGGTTTCTCCACACTTATTTTGACTTTCCAATTGTTCCTATTTTGGAACACACTACATTTGGAGGGGTTGCCGTTTGGTCAGAATCCACTCTGTTTCCATTCTCTTAATAATGCGCCTTCCTCCTATGGCTCATTTGAAACCTTCAGGCTCCATTGGGTCTGAAGAAGGGACTGGGTGTCTGTGAGGTGAATGAAGGGGAGAAATCAAAGTTCAAGTTGGCTTTGGTGGCCCTCCAGATGGAGTTTCCCTGGGCAATTCTTCCATTTCTCTGATTGGAGATGTAGAACAATGGGCTACATGACTAATGGACCACCACAGCTTCTTGGGCTCCTGGTGGGATGTTCCTTCATGACCCTATGACATACACACAATGATGATGGGGTGCTAACTTTGTCGTAGCCAGGTGATTCTGGGCATTCTGTAAAGTAGGAATAAAAATATTCATCATCTGTGGAGTTCTTGATTATTCAAACAAGGCAGTCTATCTATGTACAAAATTCCAGTAGGGGAACTCCAGTGAGGCTGAGACGCAGGAAGATAACACTGAGTTTCCACAAATCTTTCTTTCCTGACTAAGCAGATGGAGACCTCAGGATGCATCTTACCTTTTGATTCTCCTCTTGACTTCTTATCAAAAATGTGGTGGCAGCTTTTGGAGAATTTACAGGCATCAGCTTAGGGGGTGGGATGCTAGCGGGTTTGTTGTAAAGTTGGTGAGAACCCTCTCTTACATAGTATGTCATAGACATATATTTCTTCTAAAAATATAAGAAAGCTTCCTAATGGCTAGTATCCAAAATCTAAAAAGAACTTATCAACCTCAACACCATGAAAATAAAGAATCCAGTCAAGAAATGTGCAGAAGCCCCCAATTATTATAGCAGCAATGTCCACAATAGCCAAATATGGAAAGAGCCCAGATGCCCATCGACAGATGGATGGATAAAGAACTCAGCCAACAAAAAGTGAAATCTAGCCATTTGCAGTGATATGGATGGAACTAGAGGATATTTTGCTAAGTGAAATAAGCCAATCAGAGAAAGACAATTATTATGATCTCAGTCATATGTGGAATTTAAGAAATAAAACAGAAGATCATAGGGGAAGAGAGGAAAAAATAAAACAAGATGAAATCAGAGAGGGAGACAAACCATAAGAGACTCTTAATCATAGGAAACAAGCTGAGGGTCGTTGGAGGTGAGGGGGGTACGGAGATTGGGGTAATTTGGTGGTGGGCACTAAGGAGGGCATGTGATGTAATGAGCATTGTGTGTTACATAAGACTGATGAATCACTAACCTCTGCCTCTGAAACCAATAATACATTATATGTTAATTAATTGAATTTAAATTAAAAAAGGAAAAAAAATGTGCAGAAGACACGAACAGACATTTCTCCAAAGAAGACATACAAATGGCCAACAGACACATGAAAAAATGCTCAACATCTCTTGGCATCAGGGAAACCCAAATCAAAACCACAATAAGATAGCACCTCATACTGGTCAGAATGGCTAAAATGAACGACTCAGGAAACAACAGATGTTGGTGAGGATGCAGAGGAAGAGGGACCCTCTTACACTTTTGGTGGGAATGCAAGCTGGTGCAGCCACTCTGGAGAACAGTATGGAGGTTCCTCAAAAAGTTAAAGATAGAGCTACCCTATGACCCAGAAATTGCACTACTGGGTATTTATCCAAAGGATACAAACACAGTGATTTGAAGGGGCACCTGCATCCCGGTGTTTATAGCAGCAATTTCCACAATACCCAAAATATGGAAAGAGCTCTGATGTCTATTAACAGATGAATGGATAAAGAAGATGTGCAATATCTATCTATCTATCTATCTATCTATCTATCTATCTATCTATTTATAATCTATCATCTATCATATATATATATATAGACAATAGAATATTACCCAGCCATCAAAACGACTGAAATTTTGCCATTCACAATGACGGGGATAGAACTAGAGGATATAGTGCTAAGTGAAATAAGTCAGATAGAGAAAGACAAATACCATATGATTTCACTCATATGTGGAATTTAAGAAACAAAACAGATGAACATAGAGGAAGGGAAGGAAAAGTAAAATAAGACAAAAACAGAGGGAAACAAAACATAAGGGACTTTTAACTTTAGGAAACAAACTGAGGGTTGCTGGAGGGGTGGTGAGTAGGGAGATGGAGTAACTGGGTGACGGACATTAAGGAAGGCACTTGTAATGAGCACTGGGTGTTATATGCAACCGATGAATCACTAAATTCTACCTTTGAAACTAATAGTCTGCCTGGGTGGCTCAGTGGTTGAGAGTCTGCCTTTGACCTAGGGCATGATTCCAGAGTTCTGGGATCGAGTCCAGCATCAGGCTCCCTGCAAGAAGCCTGCCTATGTCTCTACCTTCTCTCTGTGTCTCTCATGAATGAAACTAATAATACACTGTATGTTAATTAAATTGAATTTAAACAAAAAAATTAAAAAAGAAAAAGTGTTCTTACTTGTGCTTCAGGTCACATTTTCTTCCTTTATTCTTTTTTTCCCCTTTATTCTTTTTATATGGAGCAGATAAAGAGCTAACAATGAATACTGAGGTTTGAATTCTTTCTCCTCTTGATGCAGACTTTTGGATTTCTGTTTCCATAAGGACAGCCTGATATGCCTTCTGCTCTGATGTAGCTACTGCCTCCTGTCATCCCTTGGAGAGGAACCCTCCATCCAATCACCAGCTCCCTCTCTTCAACATCTTCCAAGCCACTCTGACTTGGCCCAATGCTGGGGATGGACTGGAATGAATTTGGTTGTCAACTTTACCAATATTTTAAAGGTTTCATGACAGAAAATACAGAAAGAACTTATGTAACAAAAATACATAAAGGCATGGGGAGGTGCATACTCAGTGCACTTTCTCTTTAGCTTTCATACCCTGTATCCTCAATTCAGATGGCAGATAAAGAAGCACATTTATGAAGGGAATAGACAACAATTAAAGAATGATTAACATTAAAATACTTTTCTAGAATCCCCGAATTTTTCATAGTGACTATTGCTGGTGTGTATAAGACATCAGGAGTAGGTCTGACTTGCAGGCAGATTGCTGTTCTTTGTTTTTTTCTAATAGTCACTTCATAGTCAAATGCTGTTATCAAAATACATATAACAGAAAAAAAAACAAAAAGCAAACAAACAAACAAAAAAACGAATGCTGTTATCAGCTAGGAGGAGAGTTCAAGAAGACATGGTTCTTGGCAAATATATTTGGCTACTTAGAAAAATAATTCAAAGTGGGTGCTTTATAGAGAGTGAATCAGCACTATCATCTTTTACTCGAAGGTCTTTCTTTGTGATCAAGGCTGGAGAACAGACCAAATCTTATCAATGGAATGTGCTAGAAGAGGTATCAGAAGCTTCTATTTTTAATTTTTCTTGGGTATGTATGTGTATGTTTCTTTTCCTCTTATTAATTCTGTGACCTTGGGCAAGTTGTCATGTCTCTGATCCGTGTTTGATGCCATTCTCTACCTTGTGACCAGAGTTAACCATATTAACACAGATGCAGCCACTGATGCACTGATCTGATCATGCCTTTCTCCTGCTTGAAACCCTCTTGGATCTCTCCTCTGATTCGGATCTCCTATTACTGAAGACCCTTAATGCTTTGCCTCTAAGCCCACTTTTCCTCTAACTTTTGGTCACATGTACTCACTCCAGAAAGGCTGACCTATCTGAGTTATACCAAATCACTAGGCTATTATCATTGCTGAAAATACCACAGTCAGTTTTCATTTATCTTCCAGACACACCTTAAACATTTCCTACTGGGACCTACTTCAAATCAAATCTTACTCTCTATCCCCAAATCTCTGTAACCCCTCCTGAGGAGATATTCCACTTCTTTATGTTCCTAATTTGAATACATTTCATATTACCCTACTGCTTATCAATCATAAGATCTTCCCCCAGGTCTTTGATTCCATGGTCAAGATGAAAATTCTGAAACTCACAAGACAATTAAATTTTTTCATTCATATTAGATTCTCCATATTCTTAATTCATTATGGTATCAGATACTATCCAAACTCTTTAAGATTTCTCTGTCTTGAGACAAGTGTCCTTAATTACCTGGACGATCTCAAACCCACTGGACCTCACGTGGGGATGGAGGTAGAAAGGGGCACAGCAGCACCTGAGATGTAGATATGATTTTAGGAAGCAAAAGGTGCTAAGTGAAGGTTTACTTTCCTTTATTCTTTCACTTCCAGTAGAAATTTTAGGCTCACATGGGTATCTAATCACAATCCTTTTTTTCTTTTTTACCTTATTCAGGTTACCAGTTAGGAAGTTATGATTTCTTGTATTTTTCCCCCTTTAGACCAGCAATTGATAAATTACGGCCTGTAGGCCAAACATTTCTATTGCCTGGGTTTGTACATTTTGTGAGTTGGTTTTTACATGCTGAAGTAGTTGGGGAAAAAAAAAAACAAAAGAAGAATGATTATTTTTTTAAAGATTTTATTTATTTATCCATGAGAGACACAGAGAGAGAGAGAGAAAGAGAGAAAGGCAGAGACACAGGTAGAGGGAGAAGCAGGCTCCACGTAGGGAGCCCAACATGGGACTCGATCCCGGGACTCCAGGATCACACCTGGGCTGAAGGCAGGCACTAAACCACTGAGCCACCCAGGGATCCCAGAATGATTATTTTTGACATGTGAAAATTATATAAAATTCAAATTTCAGTGTTTATAAACAAAATTTTATAGGAACACAGTCATACCTGTTTGTTTACAGATTGTCTATGGCTGCTTCTGTACTAAAATGGAAGGTTGAGTAGTTATGACAGTCTGTGGAGCCAAAAATATTTACTCTCTGGCTTTTACAGAAGTTTGCTGACTTCTGCTCTAGCTAGTTCATTCGTCTAGCTTCTTAGCTTTATGCTTAGCTTTATGCTCCTGAAGCTTGGTACATGCTTGGCTTATAGCAGGTACTCAGTAAACACCGGATGAACTAATGCATGAATGAAGACACAGATGAGTAGTGGTTGGACTATTTTGTATTCCAATAATCATTCCAGTTTAAACATTTTATAACTCTAAAAGTACATTGGATGTCGCTAGATATTAATATTTTTTTCTTGCAAGTAGTAGTTTTAAATCTAGGTTCTCCATGAGCACTATTTTGGAAAAGAGTCAAATATGATTAACACCCCTTTAATCATGTATCTTTTTTTCTAGTTGCTATTTGGTTTACCAGCATGTTTACTCTTTGTTTGATAAGCAAGGTAAATAAGCCAAGATAAATCAGTTTTAATTTGCCAGCAAATGAGAGAAGTTAAGTTATTCAAGATGGTAGGAAATGGGGTGGGAGGGTGCAATGGAAGGAGGGGATGGAGTAGCAGATATTTTTAGGATCTGTCACTGTTTTAATAGCTCTGCTGTTATCACTTCAGAAAGGCCCACATTTGGGACCATTTACGGCTAATGGACATGTGTTGAGAGGTGTGTGTAGGATGATACGTCATGCAAAAGTGAAAGCTAAATGTTTGATTTTGCCTGACCAGAATGTGGACCGAGAGGGAGAATCTATGCCAGTTACTTTAAGTGCCTCCACTCATAGTTAACAGGTGTCCTGAGTTCGTTTTGGGTGTTTCTGTGTATACTGAAATTTTTCCTTTGAAAAGGAGTTTTGCCAAGAATATGAGGTCAAGATAAGGTTTTTAAATCAGGCAGGTTCTACAGGGCCCCAAGCTTGGCTTCCAAGGAAGCCACCATTCTTTCAGCTTAGACATTTAGACAGTCTTCCTCTAAATCCTGTCTCGTGATTTGGATTTATCTAACTTTTGCAAATAAACTTTCATGTCTCTAACAAGTGCTTGAAATCTTAAGAATTCTTTATTCTAGCTTCTGCTTTCCAGTGAAATTATTTATCTGGACATGTTAGTGATTTGACTACTTTTAATTAAAAAAAAAAATCCTTATATCCTGAACTCAGAACACCACCTAGAGAGAGAGAGTGACACGAATTTCTCTAACTTTCCTTCTCTCATATGCTACATTAATAATAAATAATGACAGCTTACCATTTTGGGCACCATTCTGAGACCTTTTCATGTACTAACTTATTTACTCCTCTGAATAGTTCATCCTACATATCACTATCATTTTAGTCAGAGAATCACACTTAATGTGTGGTTGCTGGGAATGTATCAGAAAAAACAAACTCGGGATGTGGATATTGCAAGCGTGTTTGTCACCAAATCTCGCTCAATGCCAGACGTTAGCTATTTACCAGTCTGTCTGTAAATTAGTAGTTTATTAACCAGCATAAGAGATATTTGTAAGGGATATTGACTTAGAGCATTTGAGAGATGTGACTTGGTTCAAATATTTTCAAGACCTCTGCACCTTTGTGGTTAGAGGGCATAAGGATTCGGCAAAGGCAGTAGCTTTACATCAGGGTTGACAACTGAGAATTAACAGCTAAAAGGCCTTATGTCCAGTTATTGGCTTTGAGCAGGGGTTTTGAACCTTAGCACTTCAGACATTTGGAGTCAAGTAATTCTTTGCTGTGAGGGCCATCCTGTCCATTGTAAGATGTCTAATAACATCCTTGGTTTCTTCTCTCTAGATGCTGGTAGAAAACTCTCCTTCCTCCCCTTCTGTTTTGTCAACCCCTATATGTCTCTGGACATTGACAAAGGTCCCCTGGGGGTGGGGGCAAAATTGCCTCAATTGAGAAAGAGGCTAGTTTAGAGGATATAGGGACATGGGGCCAACCATAGGGATAACTGAGTTCTGACAGTGGACCATTGTCATGTCTATCTTGAGTAAATCTTTTCTAGAAGGTGGACCCAGATCCTCTTAAAGGATCAACACTGAGACGTCCCTGAGCTCAAAGAACAGGTCCTCTGAGCTATTTTTTGTGCTACTTGCCAACAATTGTGTACACTAATATCTCTCTCTGTGTGTGTGTGTGTGTGTGTGTGTGTGTGTGACAGATTTGGTCTGACAGCTAGTTTGATTATAACTGGTTAGTGAGTTTATGGGGAAAATAATTAAACCTCTCCCACCTTGAACTTCCTGGTACCTACCATTATCTACCACAAAGAATCTATAAACTGCCACCAGATTGCCTTTGGTCAGTTCCCAGCAGGGCTGGACAGGGACAAATAAGTGATTTGGTTGGTACACAGAGTGGGTCTTCAACCTAAGGGTTCCAGGCCCCGAGTGGTAAGGAATCAGGACAAGAGGATGCGCAAAGGGAAGGAAGATTCCCTCTCTCACCCTCTTGCCCCCAGTACACACCTACCTTGGTTTATAATTTCAGCATTTCATTTCCTAGAGATGCTCTGAACCATCTTGGCAGTAGCTCTTTCTGTATAAGCCACCCGCTATTGTCTGAGATCCTGAGAAGGAACAGTAGCATAAAAGCATACTTTTTTGAGTTAAAAAATCCTTAGTTATTATCTCACTGCTGGTCTTCAGAAGATACAAGGCTGAGACTCTGCAGGCTCCCCTTCCCCTACCTCTCCCCCCACCCCACCCCCCCCCAGCCAAGTCTCTTTGGTGGGGATCTGGAGTTCATTCACAGCTTCCTACCTAATGGAACCAAATGCAGGCTCATCACAGAGATAAAACGTCTGTCTGCGGGTTTGCAGCTCCTCGGGGAATTTATGCAGACCCCTAAACTGAATTCAAAATGCTCAGTACTTCCTCAGCTCCCCTTCTCTGGAAATCTCCATGGGAGCTGCTTTTGCGGTCAAATAAGGAACATGGCTGGGCAGTGGGGTTGTGACTTTCAGAGCAGAGAGGCCCCCCGCACACCCCCAGCCCAGAACCTCTTGGCAAACCATTCCCCTTCCCATCAGCTCCACCAGGCGGCTCTGTGCCCTGAGGAACACTACTGTCCCCCAGTCCCTGGGGGCTCTGCTGCTCTCTTGAGGGGAAAGTTAACGATTTAATTGTGTCTGTGTGGGATACATAATGAATGAGCCTGAATAATTCAAGACAGGATGTCAGTGAAGAGGACACAGCCAACACCTGGGCTGGACAAAGATTTCTTTGGCTGCTTGAAAGGGTGAGGGGGGATATGCAGTCTTCATTTTACCATATTATGCTCCCAGCTGCAAACAGTCTAAACTACTGGGACAGGCTCTTTCCCTTTTGAGAAGACCACTATGGCTGTCTGGATGTATGCGTGTGTGCGTGTGCGTGTGTGTGTGTGAGTGTGTGTGTGTGTTTCCTTGCCAAGACAAATGCTGATGATAAATCTGGCACCTTTAAAAAGACACTGGTATTGTATTCCTTTACTTAAACTTCAGACGTGGGCCTGAGAAAAATACCAAGCAAGCCACATTCTTCTCAAAAGTTTTATAATAACGATAATAAAATGGACCCCTACCAAGTTCAAAGAGGCTTTTCAACTGGATACTTTTTGAACAAGTGACCAGGATCTTGGCTGAAGGAGTGTAGAGATCCACTGGAATTTTGCTGCTTTGGGAGAAGATGGGAATAGTAGAGTCAAAGTCCTGGTTCACCTGAAATAACCCCATAACTGAGATTATTTAGTGACAGTGCCTGGGCTTTTTTGCAGCGTGGGTGTTGTTTTATTTAAGGGGCTGTACGTTTCCAAAGCTTCTGAGAGTTTATTACTGTTTTTCTTTTGTTCAATCTCAGAAAGCAATAAGATGAGGAACTGAAATCAGTTCCACAGATTATTAGCAGGAATTTTATAGAAATGTCTTGAACGACCTCAGAGTTTTTTTTTTTTTTTTTTGACCTCAGAGTTTTTATTTTAACATCCGAAAGAAGAGATAATCATCCATGTAGACCTGGAGTCTCCCTCCCTTCACAATCCATGCCATTCTTTTAGGTTTCAATCTTCAGATTGTTTCCCTTAAGACCATGACTGTTACCATCTTTGTAAGCAGAATGAAAGCCCCCCCACCACTGATACACTTGCTCCCCAGTAATATGCACACATATACACATTCAAAATGCTTACAATTTCAGGGAACTCAGAGATTCTTTGAAGAACCACCTTCCAGTCCTCCAGATCTCTTGATGACCCCAATCTCTACAAACATGCTATCTGTCCTGCGGGAAAGATGGTGCCATATTTCAAACTCTCCTCAACTCACATAATCTGATGAGAGTATGAAGAAGTAAGCTGGAGTGACAGGTTGTGATTCCAATAATAAATCCAGACTACTAGACCACTTTAAAAAAAATATCTGACTTTGGGAAAAGCTTAAAGAGACATGTTCCAATCCTTCTAGTGGTTCTACAAATGCCAAGTAAGGGGAACAATGAGAAAGAATAGAAAATGGAGACAGGCTGCAGAGCTGACCCCTTCTCAGGATTCTGTATACTTCAGAATGTTAAGAACATTCTCGTAAAGCAACGCTGCTCTAATGTCTGTTCATCAGGTGCCAGCCTCTCAAGTGAGTCAGATTCCGTGTATGCTGTCTTTTGAGGTCTGCTTCTTCTGGAAATATCGTCCAGAATGATTAAGAGCTTTAATTTAAAAGCTCTAGATAGAATAAGGATGTCTTGTTCTCCTAAAGAACAATTGCAAATTTTCTGGCACGTCAGAGCTTATGTCCCATGTCAATTAAGAAAATGTGACAATCACATTAAGTGCCTACCTAGCTCAGAAGGGGCCTTAGAAATCACTGAGTCCCTCCCTCCTCTTGGACAGATGAGCAAATTGAGACACAAGCAGGAGAGGAGGACCGGGTCTTGCCTGGGTCACTCCTGAGTTGGTGGCAAAGCCAAACAATATCCATCGCCAGACTCAACTGGCACTTCCTCACACTGCCTCCATTTCGACCATTACCCTGTCAACTTAAATGATTCAATTGCTCCAGCTTTAAATAGGTTCTCGTGATTAAAAAAAAAAAAAAAAAGGTAAAAGAAAAAAAAATACAAAATCAGACTAACTTTCCATGACTCACTTTTCCAAAATGTTTTGTATCAATGTATCACGTACAAGGAAAACGTATGAGTTGTAGCAGGACCACAGCCAAGATTCTACAAGGTGGGGAGCCCGTTAGGGAAACCCTGATACAGAAGAATTGGTTGCAGGGTCTCTTAGTAAATCGTTGTTTATAAGTTCCATGTTCAAAAGAAAGAAAAATTAGGACTTCTTGCAAACCACAGAACAAAAAGTGGAGATTTCCAGTGAGGCAAGAATTTGGGGATTTTTTAAAAAATGGGAGTGGGGGAGGTGGGAGGAAGGAAAGGGATTCTTAATGGTATATTGTTTTCTGAGCTCTACCAATTAGCAAACATCTCTTATGAAAGGAAGAAAGAAAGAGAGAAGGAATTTCGTGCACTGAAATAGCCCCAGTCAGCTGCAAGCGCTCCAGGCTTCTGCTACAAGGCTTTCAACCCCCACCCCCCTAACTCTGGCCATTACATCAGTCCAAGTGCATCCTGGGGGCTATTGTCATGCTGATGAGACTGGATTCTCCCACTGCCTAGGGAGACATTCCCACCACAGACTGGCTCTGGGGCGCATTCAAGCTGTGCTGAATTGCCCTGGAGAATAAAAGATGCAGCCTTAATTAACTACTGCGCTCAGCTCCCAATCACAGCTTGATTGTTGTGCTGGCTGCACTCTCTGCGAAGGAGGAAATGCCAGGGCTCCTGTTGCAGACCCAGTGCTGGGAAGTAGGGCTCTCCTGAGGGAGCTGCAGTTGGGTTCTGTCTTGTTCTGAAAATAAAATATCAGAGGGTCTCATATCTCGAGGCCGCTGGTGTCCCGTTTTCTGGAAAGAAACAAACCTCGGTGCCTGTTATTCCCCTGCTCTGTTCTTGGGATCCAGTCACTGCATGCATATCCCAATGAGGGTCTTTCCATGCAGTTTATAACTCTGGCAGGAAACGCAGCTTTATCCTTAGCACTGTCTTTATTTCCTTTGAATGGTTTCTCGTGCTGTTGATGTTCAGAAACATAAAAGATCCTGTCCCACCCTCCACCCCATTAGATTTGGAATTAGATCTGTATCTTTGTAACCTCTTCACCAAGAGGTAGGGTTGGGAAGTCAACAGCAGGCATACCTTTTCACCCCGAGGCATCTCACCTTTAATCCTCCCTAAAATCAGAGCCACTGGAGATTTTTTTTCTTTAAAATTGTAGGAAAGAAGGGTATTCTTAATGGTGGATCAGACAAAATTGAACTAAGAAATTTTAAAAATGTTGCAATTGGTGGACTTCATAATCTCTCAGTTCTGTAGCAGGTGGTGATTGAGGAGGCCACGGGGCCAGGAAAGGCATTCCCATTCTCCCTGGGACCCATGAGATGCGTTGGATTAGGCTGGACAACGACTATGGGAGGAGTCAGCAGGGTTTTGAGGACCTGACTTGGTCTCTGACTTTCCTTCCTAGTAGCCTATCAGGTGCAGGCTCTTGAATCCTCTGTCCAACCTGCCCTCCAAAATGTCTCACTCTTAAGTAAAATCACAGACAGTCTTTGAAGTCTGGAAATAGATAATTTTTGGGGGGGAGGGGAATGGTTTCTTTTTTAGCACAATTTCAGTGATCAGGTGAGGTTTTTAGGAGCTCAGAGATCATAATGTGTTTTTGCCTCTTCCTATCCTAGAGCAATCAATTTGCAAGGCCTGTGTCAAGTGGTCATTTGTTCCCTTTTGAGTATTCAGGCCACTACAGGACATACTTCTATCCAGTACATGTCATACCTTGCCATTCAGCATGCAAGACTTCCCATGGCTATGGTCGAGTAAGAGAAATCCTCCTTCGTTCCCAGGTTGGGGCTTATCTTTAAATAAAATGACAACATGTTTAACAAACTGCTCAGTATAAAATAATTACCAGTATAATGGACTACTGTATATTTAAAAACGGTGCATAGCTAGACCAAAACTTAAGAAGTCCTGGGTACAACAGAGCTCAGGCTGACATTCACCTTAACATTTTCTTTCTTAAATTAGTTCCTTATTTTTATGCGGTCGAGCATTTCTCTACAACCATTAAATATAAAGAACTGGATATAAAATGTATTAGAATGAGAAGAGTCAAGTCCAGTAGAGATAAACTTAAGACCCAGACATACCAAGGTAAATAGAGTTTAAGTACTTAACAGAGTGATTGCACCACCAGAAGAATCCAATCAAAGGGTAACTCTCTAGTCGAAAGCAGGCATGTTGGCTTGGGAGGACACGTGGCTAGGACTATGGTTTTGAATTTGTGTTTTCTGGTCAGCAGAATTTTAAAAAGTGAAATGTTGTGTAGAACCCCACTGTTAGGAAGCAGATAAAAGGAAGCTGTTCTTACAGAAGCAGAGGTCAGAGGAGACCCAGTTTCTCCACCGTCTCATCACGTTCTGCTCATTTCCCAACTCCGATGGTGTGCTTCCAAAAGAACGTTGTCCTTGATGTAAAACGGTTGTAAAGACACTGCAGTGACATGAAACCACAAGCCAGAAAATAAATGGGGTGGAGGGTTGCTCCTGTCCCTGCCCTCTAGGAGATTAGTGAGCATTTTGAAACAAGGCAGGGATCAATATAGCCTTGTTATGAACTAATCATTTCCAAACCAAGTCACTTACACAATCAGTGATACTTAATGTTGGTAAGTAGGGAGTACAGAAAATAAAAAATAAAAAAAAATTGTAAAACATCAATAAAATAAAAAAAAACTTGTAAAACATCAATGACATGTTACCTACCCTTAAAAGATGCTGAAACAGATATGGAAAGACATCAGATAGATGGATTTACAGCAACCAGCTGGGCAATGGGATTATATTTTCTGTTGGTTGTCAGGTGGATCACAGGAAGCAAGGCATCAGGCATGTTTTAATATACTATTTAAATACGTTAAACTGGAAACAGCGTGAAAATAAAGAGAGGTGTTCTCCCAAGTTTGGAAAGACAGTTTAAGTCATCAAATAAATTCTATTTAGTGAGTGACTTCCACCATAACATGGTTTCTTTAAGAGCTGGCTTCACACTGGAGTCATCTGGGTGTGCCTAGGGCCTTGCTCAGTTTAAGCTTAAACATGTATCATCTAATTAGATTTACCATCTAGTTTCATCTCAGCTGGTCTGTATGCAATCCTGTTGTTTGCAGGGGGACACACTTCCCTTCAGAGAGGAGCCAAATCTGTGTCTGATGGTGGCTGGGTGACTGTTCTCTCTGCCTTAAGATCCTTTCCAATTTTTGACCTTTTCACTTTTTTAAACTTAATTAATTAAATTATTTTTTTAAATGAATCTATTATTTATTTGCCTTCATTCTTATCGATCCTTCAAGATTAATTCAATGGTTTCCTCCAGGAGACTTCTCTGAATGCCCAGCTTGGAACAAGTAACTCTTCTCTCTTAACTCTCTACACATACCTTTTCTACTTACTGTGTCATATTTCTGTGTATTTCGGTCTCTGTACGTAGGTGTTCACAGTCTTGTTCAAGAGACAATGACCTCCTCATCCATGTACCATTAGTGCGGTGCCTGAAATGCAGCAGGTGTTCAAAAAATGTCTTTTTGAAATTGTTCAATTTAATAAGAAGGGCCCAATTCATGTATTATACAAGTTTTCCAGTGTCTTCTTTTTTGGGGTATTTCTTTGCCTGCCAGTACACAAACGAATGGGGATCACACGACCTCCCTTCTCCCTCTGTTTCCTTCTTCCTCCTCTTTATCATAATTGTGATCGTAGAATATTTAGATTGTCATCCAGGGTCTAGGTCTTGTTCATCTTTGTACTGTGAGCATTTGGAGTAGTGAAACATATGAATGTTTCAATAAATGCTCAATAATAAATAATGAATGCTCAATAAATGCTTGATGAATAAGTGAATCAGTGAGTGCGTGCTATCCTCAATATAAGAAGTACTGGTCTCATTGTGTTCTACTCTGATTAGATACGTTGTAAGTGAAGCTTTGGTTGTTCTGTCTTTTTTAGAGGCCTTTTTGGAGCACCCGGAGGGGTCCATTTAGAAAGGGATGAGGAGCAGTGGTGAGGGTTTTCAGGATAAGAAGTTGGAGGTGATACTGCCTTTGTAACGTCCTCCATTGGTTGTCCAGAATTGAATAAAAGCCTTCAAAATTTTCAGAGAACAAAACAGTTTCCAACATCCCACTGAATCAATCAAGCGGTTG
Source organism: Canis lupus dingo (assembly GCF_003254725.2). NCBI lineage: Eukaryota > Metazoa > Chordata > Mammalia > Carnivora > Canidae > Canis > Canis lupus. Next base: position 8,757,936 of record NC_064251.1, read on the forward strand.
TAATGCTCTTTTAAAAATAAAGATTCTTACAGTGTTTGGTTTACAGTGACTCATTTTTTAACCAACAAAATGAAGCAAATAAATCCTCTAGGGGAGATAGTTTAGTGGTCTAAATCTCAGGTTAGAAATGGGGAGACTCCCTAGAGCTGTAAAGTTCAAATTACAGCCACATTGACTTACCCCTTCATCTTTTTTGAGATACATTGAGTTGCTCTTGGTTTATAGTGACAAAGTCTTTTGGATAAGACTCTAAATACCTAAGTTTGTTTGCTTTGTTTCGGACCTTATAGAACTCCTAAGGTTTCTTTCTCTCTTTGTTTTTTCTTTCTTTCTTTGTTCTTTCTTTCTTTCTTTCATTTGAAAAGGGTTTGCTGTAATTTGGCTCCAAATTCTGGTACTCAGCTGAAATGTTGGGAAAACAGACCATTGGCTTTCTCCTATAGTCTATTAGACACTTAATAAAATACAGATGATTAAGAGACCTCTTTTTGCTTCCCAGAGGAGTACTTGAGACTGAGTAAGAAACAGAAGTAAAGAAATGGGGTGACAAATTTCAAGACGATGCTGTAAAAGTAGGGCTTAGTAGTATGACTAGCAAAATAGCTCTTAGGACTTTTAAACTGGCGTTGAGAAGCAGAAGGATATTAGGTCCAGTCTATTTTCAGATAAAAATGTAATAGCACCAGTGCTTTTGCATCTGGGCAAAAGAACTATGTAACGAGTTCAGAAGTGATTATTGGATTATTGGAGATGTAAAAGAAATATTTCCTGTTTTAAAATGGAGGCCCAAATCTATAAATAACGACTCTTTTATTTCCAGGTAAGATTAATCTGAAAAACATACTGAAAAGAATAGGGTTCACACATAAATGTACACTGACAAAATGTTTTCATTTCAAGGATTTAAAAACAATTTCTCTACATATTCAAGCAGAAAACTTAGGTTATATCCAAAGGAACAAAAGTCAACTCTTTCTCCTTAGTAATACTTAACATTAAGAGATAATTTCGGGGGATCCCTGGGTGGCGCAGCGGTATAGCGCCTGCCTTTGGCCCAGGGTTTGATCCTGGAGACCCGGGATCGAATCCCATGTCAGACTCCCGGTGCATGGAGCCTGCTTCTCCCTCTGCCTATGTCTCTGCCTCTCTCTCTCTCTCTGTATGACTATCATAAATAAATAAAAATAAAAAAAATAAAAAGAGATAATTTCGGAATTCCCACAGAGTGGAGTGGTAAAAGGCAAGATTCAAAGATTCCATAATATGCCATCTTGTCATTCATGAGCAAAAACAAAAGAAAGATTTTCTCAGATGTGAAAATAAAGAACATATGAACTATTTGTGTGGACTTTTGATAAAACTACTTAGATTTACTCTAGAGATATTAGAGGTAAATGAAATTGATGGGAAAAAACACAGTACGAAGATGAGAGTCGGAACTCAGTAAAATTCTTATTGAATGAATTTATGTAAATATGTAGACACTTCCGCAAGTGTGTATGTGCGTAAATGATACAAAAGCGAAACTGAGGAACACCTGGGTGTCTCAGTGGTTGGGCAGCTGCCTTCGGCTCAGGTCGTGATCCCAGGATCTGGGTTCAAGTCCTACCCACATCGGTCTCCTGCGAAGAGCCTGCTTCTCCCTCTGCCTATGTCTCTGCGTGTCTCTCATGAATAAATAAATCTTAAAAAAAAGTCAAACAATACTTTTAAAATGTAAAATAAATAAATTCAAACAAAATTTGGTGTCACCTGTGTATGTACATGCCTTTGGGATCTATCTTAGCATTCATGGGAAGCCCTGCCTCCTGGACCGCATCCACCCAACGCCTAAGCACAACAGAGGACTATATTTGGGCCATTTCTGGGCCCAAATTTCAATTTTCTTTGCTCTAGGAGTCTCCACTGGCGGGCTGAGATGGCTTAGATCTGCATCATAGCTGAGGCTCTGTTTCTAGGTGTCAGAGCTGCATGACAATGCTTTTCTCTGCTTCATCTCTCTGTCTTTCATTCAATAAAACTCTTGCACTTCTAGTTGCACCTTGGTGTCTCCTTCCTGGAAGAGGGGCATTGACAGTGTTTGTGTCCGTGCTTGCTTATGGTGAATTGGTAGGTGGAGAATGGGCTCAGAGGTTAGAGAAACTAATAGAAAATTTAAAAATCTAAAATAGGAAGAAGTATGCAACTAAAGGATAGAATATTGTAAATGTGAGGTGCTGACCCACCCATCCAACTACAGTCTTTTTTTTTTTATATTTATTTATTTATTTATTTATTTATTTATTTATTTATTTATTTATTTTAGAGAGACAGTGCATGCAAGTGTGAAAGCAGGCGGAGGGCAGAGGCAGAGGGAGGGAGGGAATCTCAAACAGATTCCACAGTGAGCTTGGAGTCCAATGTGCAGGGTTTGATCCCATGACCTGAGATCATGACCTGAGCCGAAACCAAGAGTCCGATGCTTAACGGACTGAGCCACCTAGGCACCCCCAAAGTACCTTACTTTCAATTTGCTTCTTTATAGCAAAGAGAAGATGGAAGTCAAAAGATTCCCATATCAAAAAAAAAAAAAAAAAAGATTCCCATATCCTATATTTAGAGCTGTGTGCCTTTGGAATGTTTTGGTAAATTCTTCCATAAAGGCTTCAGAATTTATCACACCCCCTCACATTCACCCCTCATTACATAGTTTCTAGCTTAGAGAAGCAGTCCTTGAAAGAAAAAAAAAGTCCCTATCAGGCTTTGAATATCAGCTTCCAGTTTGGCCAACTTCTGACTGTAGATCACTTGGGAAAAAAAGGCAAATTATTCTTTTTTTAAATTAAGATTTTATTTATTTATTCATATGAGAAAGAGAGAAAGAGAGAGAGAGAGAGAGAGGCAGAGTCACAGGCAGAGGGAGAAGGAGAGGGAGAAGCAGGCTCCATGCAGGGAGCCCCACCTGGGACTCGATCCTGGGTCCCCAGGATCATAGCCTGGGCTGAAGGTGGTGCTAAACCGCTGAACTACCAGGGGTGCCCCCAAAAAGGCAAAATCTTTCAATGATTTTGCCAGGTGACAGCCCAGACAAACAGTAAATACGCCTGGCACTATCAAACAACCCCCTAAACACAAGAGCCATCCTCAAGGAGGGTGCAGAAGATACCACCCTCCCCAAGCCCAGAGCCACTCCCAAAAATAACCGGAAGAAAGAAAACCAATTCTCCCCAGACCTGGCGATGGTTTGTAGGACCCTGGCTGCCCATGGGGCACAACCCACATTTCCCTTTGACCGTATTTTGGGGACCCCAACTTGACAGTTGCCAAGTCCATGTCTCAGGACCCAAAGGTGAGGCCTGATGTGAGACAGGAAAGCAAGAGCTCTCGCCTCCCCTTGGCCAGGCTGAAATGAGAAGAGAAGAGACAAGGGGACCTTTTCCCCTCCTCTCTGGACTGGGCACTAGAGACCTGGGCGAGGGGCCTTGGGAAGCACTGTCACCCGGTGCAGGTGGAGTGTCCCAGCAGGTGTCACCCCGGGCACCGGACACTGCGGAGGCAGGAAAACAACCCCCCTCTGCACCCTTTCCAGTTGGTGCGCAGCTGGGTGCCTGGTCTCCCGAGGGCCCTTCACGCGTGGATGAGCTGATCCGAGGGGTGCAGATCTGAGCCGAGACCTGCGTGGGCGGCGGGAGGGGCGGGTTTGGAGGCTGAAGCCAGAGGACTCGGCGCTGGAGGCCGGGCGGGAGGCGGGCTGGTCACTGCGGGGCGGGGGGGTGCATGGGGAGTGTGGAGGGGCTGCAGGGGGAGATGGACGGGGTGAAGGGGCTGCAGGGAGAGAAGATGGGGTGCAGGGGGGTGAAGGGGTGCGGGGGGGTGAAGGGGCTGCAGGGAGAGAAGATGGGGTGCAGGGGGTTGGTGGGGCTGCGGGGGGGGGGATGGCAAGGGCTGTGGGGAATGGCAAGGGTGTGTGAGGAGGAGATGGCCAGGGCGCGTGGGATGGATGGCAGGGCTAGGAGGGGGTGTCAGGAGTACGTGAGGAGGGGATGGTGGCGGGGTGCGTGGGGGGATGGCGGGGCGCGTGGGGGATGGCAGGAGTGCTTGGGATTGCAAGGATGCTGGGGGATGGCAGGGATGCATAGGGGGATGGCAGGGATGCGTGGGGGGATGGCGGGGGTGTGTGGGATGGCAGGAGTGCTTGGGATAGCAGGGGTGCGTGGGGGGATGGCAGGAGTCTTTGGGATAGCAGGGGTGCGTGGGATAGCAGGGGTCCTTGGGGGGATAGCAGGGGTGCGTGGGAGGATAGCAGGGGTGCGTGGGATAGCAGGGGTCCTTGGGGGGATGGCAGGGGTGCTTGGGGGGATAGCAGGGGTGCGTGGGGGGGGTGGAAGGGGTGCATCAGGCGGTTCCCTCTGGACTAGTCCAAGAGTCCAGTTCTGGGCGAATGAAACTCGCCCTCAGTTTCCATTTTGGGCGGTTGTCTTGTTTTTAGCAGCCCCCTTCTCTTAGTAGAGGGGAATGGCCATTTAAAAGCCATGCATAACATGGCACAGATTATACAGCTGACTACTGAGGGGCGCCCCACCCCCCGTCCCACCCACACCTCCTCCTCACCCCTCCCTATCCCCAAAGAGTAAACCTGGATCTTCACTGCAAAAAAAAATAAAATAAAATAAAATAAAAGCCATGCATAATACATAAATAAAATCTTAAAAAAAAAAAAAAAAAAGCCATGCATACTCACTGGTCTTGGTGCTTGAGGACTGGCGGGAAGACGTTTAAAGAGCCACCGCCGGACGTTTGTGAGAAATGTGACTGTTGGTTCTCTGCATCTGATTTATACTAGGGTCCACCAGTAAATCAGGCTTTGGCCGTTGTGTGCTGGCCTGCCCACTTGTCTGCTTCTTTACCCTTTAAGAGGAGTGCATGTGATTTATGAAGATCCAGGAATTGTGTAACAGGTTGTTTGTAGATAAAATACGAAAGCCAGAGAGGCTCCCAGGTCATAACCCCTAGACAGTCAGGTGTCATTTAAATCAATTCAAATGTCTATTACTCCTTTCAAGACTGTTCCACATGAGCTCCCATTCTCTCCACCATCTGTGCAGCTAGAAGCAAAGGGCTTCAAGATGGCAGGGCCATAGGGCAGGGGCATCCAGACCCATGAGACATTTGGGGGAGATGTGCCCAGGGCCACCAACAGTGGACTTTGCGTGTGTGACGGATCCATCTTTGTTGGGCTAAGCCACTGCTATGCAGAGGTTGCTTATCTCAGAGGCTAGTGTGTTAACTGTTCTAACATAGGTCTCAAAACTGTGCATCTTTTTGTTGGTGCAAATAAAGAAATGCACATTTTAAACATTGCCCGTTTTCACAATTTACATTTTATTGTTTCTATAGGAATATGATGAGATCCCATCCCCACCACCCTCTCCTCGAGAGTTTTATTTGGTTCTTCAGGTGGAGCAAATCTAATTTGATACCAGTTTTGTTAGATACAGTTCTCCTCGCAAAATACCAACAAGGGAGCAGAGACCTGGGAATTGAAAAGCTAAGTTTATTTTACAACAAAAAGTTAGCGATGAAGATCAGATAAATCTTCATGAGCACATATTCTTTTTCCCTGCTACATATTTTATATGACTGTATTTTAATGGGCAGTCTTAGACCATCCATCACCAAACATCCAAAGAAAATAGAGAAATTCAGTTAGTGGCATGCTAAGATTTTTCCATGTTGTTCAATTCTGTGTAAAGAAAACTATTTGGAACATTTACTAAATTTTTCAGTTTTCTGTCAAAATTTTGGAATAATATAGACAATGCTTTCATTGGTTTCTAAGGTGAGGTCTGAAAAAAATATTAGGCCACAGACGTAATTTGTTTTTTTTTTTCCTTCCCTTCTTTCCCCAGGAAAAAAAAATATTAGTGCATAAAACATACAAAGTTAGTAGTTGTTGTTGTTGTTGTTGTTTGCCAGAAATTATCATCCTTCTCTCTAGGAAAATCGTCCCAGAACTTAACACCCACAGAATAAAGAATTGAAAAAATAAAAATTGAAATGGTGGGGAATGAGGACACTATATAAATTATGGCAATCCCTTCTGGTCTTGTTGATGTGACCCCGTTGAGTTACAAGCCCCGGTCTTCTGTGGAATTGTATCTCATGTGTCTGCTTTCATAGGTTATGTCTTTATTCTGTAGGATTTGCTAGAAATGCTTCTAGCCATTATGTCCTGTCTCAGTCCTGGTGCACAGAGCTTGGTTAACACTTGCATGTGTCGGTAAAAATTTAGCACACTCGCTTACTTATCTCTGGGTATTATCCATATTAGACAGGGCCTTGCAAGATGCTTGGGTTGAACTTGGGAGGGAATATATATTTTATGTATATTTTTTAAATACATTAATTTAATTTAATTATTAATTTTTAATAAATTACTACCAAACCATGCTGAGGCTTAGTAAGTTCTGTTTAATTATGAGGGCAAACAAAAGAACTGTACAATACCCAAATTATTGGTGACCAGACGCAAGGCGCTGCCATGTGGAGCTTGCCGATTGCATAACAGCTACTAACTAAATGTAAAGGTCATCTACCCTTTTGCCATAACATTATGATCAAAAACACGAACCCATGCTTTTAAAAATAACTCCTCTGGCACTGAGGGGGACAGAAAAAAGAATAAGAAAGTAGAGTCAAAGTTTCACTGCTCTTCTTGCCAACATATACAAACTCACATCCAAAACACATCTCATTTACATGCCTGTTTATTTTGTTTTCATGGCTGTCTGGAAGTTGGGACCTTTCTTTTTCTATAAACTGAAACAAAGAGATATAAAGATAAACTCTGACCCTGTCTAGCTCCCCATCATGTCTTAGCTTCCCATCTTCACCTGGGCGAATGTTCTTATCACTAAGGGACTTGGTGTATGGGTGAGCGTCTCTTCGGAAATTTCAAAAGCATAGTGTGAATTTTTTCCTTTATAAATTTTGAATTGGTAGTTTTTGCTCTAAGTGTTAAAAATTCTTCTTGGTTTTAGGGAGATTTGAGTAGGTGGAAGGAACATAGCCGGAGACTAAATCATTTCACAGAAACAGAAACTTTAAATTTGCAGAGATTTTAGAGTAGGGTAGTAATAATTAGTGGGTTTTTGTTATTACTGTTGTTGTTAAGAAGCACTTACTCTGTGTCAGGGATTGCTGCGTGTACTATATACACATTTCATCCTAATAACAATCCTGAGGTAGGTACTATTATTATCCCCTTTTTACAGATGAAGAACCTAAGGCTCAGAGAACTTAAGACACTTATCCAAGCCACACCGCATGTAAATGGCAGAGCCTGGTTTGGGTTTACCACCTACTGATTCCCTAGATTCCTTTCCTCATGAAACCCACTCACTATAAACCTAGTGCCCTATCCTCCTTGGATATATAACGCATGTTCCATCAAAATCATCCTTTAATCAGGTTTATTTCCCAGTGTTGAGCTACTGTCAGCCCTGTAAGCAATTGCACACTCCTCAGGCTCTGCTGCACATTAGGCTAGGTCTTAGAAGCAGGGGATTTGGAGAAATTGAATCCTCCTAAAATCAGTTCCCTATTATGTGGCACACAGTTTTGTCCTTTTGAGTTACTGGTTTCTCTCTTACATTTTGCTGATTTTAAAGGGATGCATTCACTTCCCATCCCATTTTAGATCATGTCAGGGGCTAATTTCTCTGTTTTCAACTGCTCCCTTTCTTTCTTAAATAAAAATGCTAAGAGTTTTGAGTGGAAGTTGAAAAGATCTTATGGAGAATAACAACAAGGAGGCCCGGCACTGCCTCACTGAGTGAGAAAAATACTCTGGTGAAAGATTTTATATTTTTCAAGAAGAACAAGAAATCTCCACATAAATCTCTGCAAACTTAGCCTTGAACACAGAGTAGAAAAGAGCTTTGAAAATGGGCTTCAAACTGGGCATAACCAACAACCTGTGCATGCAATGATTCATTCTGGAATTGTTCTGCTGAAATGTAAACTCAGCGGCGAAATGGATGCTGCATGCTTTGGGGTTCTTAGCCAGATCCCATCGGCCGTCGGGAGAAAGGAGGCCACAAACAAAGTGATACTACTTTGTTGTAATCTAAACAGTTCTCCAAGGGCTTCCAAATAAAACAGGCTCTTTATTTTCTGTGCCCATAACTCCCCATGTTCATGGCACATCCTCTCATTCAAGTAAACAGAACACCGTTCTTCCTTTGGGGTGCTCTTAAAATAGATTGGTCCAAAATGTCCCAACCCTGATGAGCTGATAACTACTGATCTATCTAGTGTCATCCTTTGCAGTTTTCTCCTTTGAACTACATGATCCCTCATTTTTCTCCAATTCTTCATAGATGCCTGTGCTTTTATCTCTGTAATCACTGTTCTATCCCCCTGAAATCAGTGGTCTGTACCATTTTTCTACCTCATTCTTTACACAACCATGTCCCCTCATCACCCTGGATCTTACCTAACCCTGGGAAGCTTTTCTCTGGATCAAGTGCCCTTAAAACCATATGTCATTTGGCCACTGGTGTGTGAGCACTTTTGTTTTTTTAAAGGCTTTATTTGAAAGAGAGAGAGAGAGAGAGAGAGAGAACAAGAGAGCCCAAGGAGGGGGAGCAGCAGAGGGAAATGGGGAAGCAGGCTCCCCGCTGAGCAGGGAGCCCAATGTGGGACTCGATCCCAGGACCCTGGGATCATGACTTGAGCTAAAGGCAGACTGAGCCACCCAGGAGCCCAATGTGTGAACATTTAATTGATCAAGTCTAGGGAACTCCTTAGAAAGAGGGAGCTATTAATAAGTACACTGAGACAACACACATTCATTAGGACTGTCCAGGGGAACTTGGTCCATCTTGTCAACTACTTAGGAATGTTTTTGTTGGATTGAATATTCCCACCACCCCCGAATTATAGCTTACAGAAAAAGAAGAACCTCATTTGAATGTTGTTTTCTGCTTATTTCCTGATTTGCACTATCTCATTGCTTAATAGTAACTGTTGTATATAATAGCAAGTATATATACATACACACAAAAGTGTTTACATACATAAAAGAAAAATAATGTATTCATGGACAAGTATGTGAAAGCAGAATACAAAATGTTATGTGTCTATGCCCACCATCTGTCAGGCAGTGAGCTAGCTACCATAAACTGAAATACTGATTTTCATAATTCTCATCTTACACTGGGGCATAAACAAGTCAAGTGAAGAGCTAAGGTTCAGTTTCCATCAGATGCTAAGCCATGCATTTCAACAGTGCTCTTTCCAAGAGTCATGTTAACATGTTCCCTTTGTTTTGTCCTTTCATCTCTCCACTGGGCCCAGTAGCCAATACAGGTCATTATTTACGTGACTTATAATTATTCCAAATACAAAGAAGAGAAGAGAACAAAACCAAAATAAAAGATTTCTTTTTCATAAATCTAGAGGAGATGCTGAAGAAAAAAGAAAAAAAAAATTAGTTGTGTTTGAATGGAAGTGTGTTTCTGGCCAGGAATTGGTGATCAGGATCAAGCCATTTGAAATTCTACATAGAGTTTGGACAAACACACATGCATCATCTAACACTAACACCATCGATATGACTTTTATTTCTGTTTCCAGCTGAGAGAGTCATTACTGTGATCTGTGGGGCATTCTTTACTTGAGCCGATATTTCTCTTCCTTCTCCTCAGTCTCTAAGGTAAGATAAGTTCACACAGATCTTTAAGAAATCTAAACAGTGGCATTTTTGTTAAATAACTTACCTTTTGTAGCTTCTGACACTAGCTGCTTTATCTTTTTAATTTGTGTTGAATGGTGTTTGTGCTAAGTTCTTAAGACAAAATACATACCTGAGCCTGTATTACTTCCTTTATTACTATAGAATTATATGTATTTCATGCATTAGAACTTTTTCTTTTCTTTTCTCAGTTTTCAGCTTTGTTAAATATATTATGACTTCCCATTATAGCACATCGTAACCTGATTGGTAGAAAATGTGGTTGTCTGGTGCCAAGAATAACCAAACATGGCTCAGAATATCAATCTGGTATAATCCCAGGGCAAGCTACATTGGAAACTGAATCCACCTAAGTCATAGCTCTTTTAGTTCCAGGGAACAAGAGAGGGTTATGGGGGTTGTGGTGGACTGACTCCCCACAGGGTCTCTTAAGTAAGAATTTGCCTGTAGAAGTAGTATTTAGTAGAGGGCGGTCTTGGTCACTCAACATTAGTGTTTCACAGCTTCTAAGCCACACGCTAAGTGTGCGATACTCATGTATTTCTGCTAAAGAACTGAATAATTTACAGAGTTGAGAAATTCCATGATAACTCCCAAGGATGGGAACATACTTCAGAGTTCAGATTATTTTTTAAAGAATTCTACTCTAAGTGTTATTAAGGTATTTTAATTATAGTTGGAGACTTCATTGCCATTTTGGGATAAAAGACTCTACTTTAAGTTACTATAGAGTTTTATCTACTTTCTGTAACCGCAAGTTTTTATTTTGCTACAATTTAATTTTGATCTCTTGATATTAAAACTTTGGTGTATATATCCACTTAAGTGGTTTTTTGCTTGTTTGTTTTGCTTTTTGTCAAAGAGAAAATTCTGGACTTTTTTAAGATTGGCAAACGAAGCTACCTTAAAACATAAGGTGGAAGCCCTTGGATATTCTATTTGGTGCTCTGATTTTGTAAACCTTCTCTCAGTTTCTTTGTACAAAGTTACTCAATTCTCCAGGCAAAGTTTTTCAATTATTATTACTATTTTTAGTACTTATAGTTTCTAGAAATCCTAGATATCCACAGAAGTTCAGACTTATTTAGATGTTGGTCAGAATAGAATAGTTATACTCCATGTAAGTGCATTATTGTTCACTTAAAGCAACTAACATGAAAATTATTGTCTGCAAACAAAACAAAATAAAAATGAAAACAAACAAAAAGATTGTAGTTATTAAGGCTTATTATGTGTCAGAAACTTTTTGGAGAGCTGTTGACATGCAGATGAATAAAGTATAATTGCTAAGTTTGAACAACTCACAAAAATAACAAATCATAAAGTGGAGAGGCAAAGATAAAGAACTATAATTCAATGCAGTGTCCTCTACAAATGAGACAAATACAAAATTCTATTAGTACACAAGTGCAGAAATGGATTTTTCTGAGGATGTTGGGGCGAGTTGCAGAAGAGAAGTGTAAGGTTGCATTGATTTCCCAGGTAGACAGGTGAGGCAGGTCGCCCCTGAGAGTGGGAAGAAGTCCCCTGGACATGTTGGAAGGAATGGGAAGTGGTCCATGGACAATAAACTGAGCAGAGTGCAGGGAATGTAGGAGATCTCAGCAGGATCCCATATACCAAAGAACTTGCATAGGAGGCAGAGGAGTTTAAACTTTGAGTGACCCTTCCAGATCTGGTATTACCGGACAGCGAAGAGACGCCTGACCTGAGAACCAGGCCACCTATGTGTGAGATCTGATTCTGCTGTTAGCAAGAAAGTATCGTTTGAAGCAAGTTATTTGCCTTTTTTGCCTCCAAAATGAGGTGATTTCTGGAGCACTAAAATTCTAACGTATAGATTGAGGCTAATGTTTCATCCAGAGAGATGGTGAGTTAGAAAAATGAGTTTGCCTCCCAAACTGAAAATGTATTTAATTCTTATATTAGTAGTTGTGCTTTAACTTATAAATAGAACTAAATTTATATGGTGTAATCAAGCAGGAGACTTGATATATAGACTGACAATCTACAAAGACCCTGAACAAAATATTATAAATGAAGAATGGGAAATTGCATCCTCCCAAAATTGGTAAGAGTAGAAATAATGGCCTGAGACAAAGGATAGGACTATTTTTTTAGATTAAACTTAAAAGTATTTCTAATCTTTGAGAGCATCTGGGCTGTATTGCAGACTCCCTAGAGGGTGTGGAAAGGGCTTCCCCGAGACGCCCAAGGGCAGGCAGGCGAGCTATTGAAATGTGGAAGAGGAGGGGAGAGTTGAAGTAATAATAAGCAGGCGATGGCAATAATTTGCAGCCTCAAATGGAGGAACAATGGGCTTTGAGAAGCTCAGATCTGATGCTGTCTTACTGGTTTCCAGCTACCCACTGGCGCTCGGCACTAGAGTGCCACTCTCAGGAGCATAGGTCTCAAGATTCCTCACTGCTTTGTGGGGAAGTGCCATTTACAGAGTATCCACCATATATTTACCACCATTGTACTCATGACACATTCAGGAAAGCTTTGAGAAAGAGGAAGGGAACTAACCCACGTTGACTTACCTTGAACCCTTACTACTTACTGCAGGTTGTGCCATGTGCTACAGCAAATAGGATCCTGTTTAAATCTTGGAGCAGCTCTCTCACATAAGTGTTATGTTATTATTATAATCTCCTTTTTGTGTAAAGTGAGGAAACTGAAGGTCAGAAAGAATAAATAAAGCTACCTAAAGAGGCAGTCAAGCTTTGAACCTAGAACTCTCCACTCCAAAGGCCACTCTTTGCTGCAACATCTTAGGATGGTATTGTCCACCAATTCTCTACCGGGTTGATTTCTCAGTGGGTCACTGCTTATAATCTGGTGGAAGATTTTCCTTAATAAAAATGCTCCATTTGAATTTGTTCCTGCAGGTGGTAGAGAGACAGCCTGTAGTGGCTGACACATGACCAGTGGAAGGCTGTCCATTATTCTTTCTTTCTTCAGTTAAGGCTTTGAATTGGATCCAGCTGTTCTTTGTTGCAAAGGCCAAAAGACCTCAATATCCTGCTCTTTGTTTTCCTGGAAGTTATTGGCTATTGTTAGGCCAGATTGGAACCCCTTAAAGAACTAAAATGTTGGTAGGTAGGTACTAGGGAGCAAGGTCTCAGAATAGCAGATGTGATGGCATTTCAAGATCAAGCCTCAGTTTCAGGTCTGGCAAAAGCCATGTGTTGACCCCAGTGGGGAATAGTCTATAAATGGACTTGAACAAAGAAGCCAACTGGATTCTTCTCATCCTTTACTTAGAACAAATAGTAATGCAATAATGTGAATACTTCTCATCACTGATCCAGTCATTGTTACATGCTAAATACTGTGCTAAAAGCTGTTTATAAGCTTCATCATCGTCATTTTCGCTCTAACATTTACTGAGCACTTATTAGGTGGCTCTTGTACTGAGCACTTTAAGCTTTGCCATCCTGTGAACACTGATATATTCCTCATTTTTGAGGCATGAATATTGAGCCTTAGGTTAACTAACTTTTCCAGTGTGCCACAATTAGCTAATGACAGAAATAGGGAACTAGAATAGGGATGTTTACTGAAATTATCAAAGGGTTAGAAATTGGTTGAAATAAGATTAAAAGAAAGGGACAGGAAAAGAGCAAAATTATTGAGAGGACTGAGAAATCTGCCAACTTCTTATACCATGCCAGCATTACCCCACTGCCTCTTGTAACAACTGTTTTCTCTTCTTTATCTTCTGATTTTGCAGCCAAAGAGGGCTGACCATTTGGATTGGCATAATCCTAAGCATGTCTAGAAATGGAATTCCTGTATTTCCTACTAAATAGCAACTCCAGTGAGATGACCAAGCACAAGATTGGTCAGGCAATACCTTCATGGATCAACTTGGTCAGAGTAAGAAACTCACTCACAACTGAACTTGGAATTCAAAAGGGATTTTCGTCTTCCAAATGTCAGATGTGATAGAGGGCTGTTGGTGAGTCACTCCCTTTTTCAAGGAATAGAGGCATAATTCCCAGCGGAATAATGAGCTTCAGCCCACTGGCGCCCAAGGAGCTAACACAGTGGGCAGATGTCCGAACTCTACTGGCCATGTCCCAGATGCAAACAATAGAACCCTGGCCAATTTCTACTAAAGAGAATATCTGAAGCCATGGTATTGCCTTGGCCCGCCAAAAATGCATTACAAGACCACGGTTGCCCACAATAGTCTCACTTCATAAAGAAGGAAAGGATTGGGGAGGGGAAGTAACGTGAGCTTATATTCTCTGATGGAGTTTGAGGAAAAGTGCTCAGAAAATTTGCCTCTTTGCCCTTTGAGATGATGGATTGCTTCAGTTTTATGAAATGCTGGGGCTAAATCCCTTCAAAGTTGGGACTACATGAATATTTAATTGGTCCCGAACAAGAAGAGTGAGGCCTTGCTCATTGCCAGTCTGGGGCAGTCATCATCAGTGGTCTTTTCCAGACTCTTTGTTTTAGAGGAGATCTTTTTAGTGGGGGAAACTCAGAGAGTTCCATTTGGGAAGGAGATTTTTTTTTTTTTAAGCTTTCCATAGTTGTCAGTAATTCTGTTCGCTAAAAATTGCATCATGAGAAAGGACTATAATGACATTGAGTTGTCTAAGCAGATCCTATTTCATATTCTCTAAAATGGATGCAGATTACAAAATTCAGAATGAGCACTTTTTTACAGTTCCCAGAATTTTGTCTGTTTGTGTGTTTACATTATGTAGTACTTTCATATATATCATTTTCCCTCAAGGTAAAAACTGCAGATACTGTTTTACGAGCAGGATCAGTGGTTAAATAACTTGCAAATGGTACATCAGGACGATTCAGTGGAGAACTAGAATTTAATCTGGGTCCCCTGATTCCAGGCCCTCTCCCTTTCCTACACAGGTCCTGTCCAGTCTATAGGGGCCACTCCTTGCTTTCTACCACTCATTCATTCCATTAATGGGCTTAGCCCCAGCTATGACATCTTCTCCATAAACAGGGGGAGATTGGGGCCTAGACAAAATGATATTTGTATAATTTCCCTGGAGCCAACGAACAACTTTTGCTTTATTGTATGTATTAACCTTGGTCACAAACCATTTGTCCTGGAGGAGTGATTTACCTTTAACTTTAGTAGGGGGAGAAATTATTTCCTACAGCATGTATGGTGATGAGTTTTCTTTAATAAATAGGACTCTGTCAATCACATTAAGACAATGAAAAATAGGACATGCAGATGTGTTTGGCTGCTTAGGATCTAAAACATAAAAACATTAAAAAGCACATTAAGTCACTTAAGGGAGCTTTCCTCAGAGCCACTGAATATCTATACACAGTTCCCTTGGGACATAATTCTGAAAGCTAAGAAGACTTTTGCTAAATTAGAGGAAAATAAAACAATTCCCCCTCAACTTCCAGAAAATTCCAGCCAAGCCTGAGTTCTAAACCTCTTAGATTTGGATTCGGTTCTAACCTTGGCAAAGAAGCACTAGCCCATCCCTACTGGAAAGCTCTCAAGAGAGTCAGTTCCAGCTTTCCAAAAACTTGCAGCCCAAATATGTTTGGCTCCACATCTGAACCTTTGTAATATTTGACATCTATTAGAAATTACCAAGTCGACTTTAGAAACCTAAAATCAAGCTGGACTCCAATGGGCGTATGGAGTCAAATTGATAAGATTGCCATGTAACTTAAGCAAACATTGAACCTGATTTGAAAACCCATGTGAAGGCTCACTCACATTTCTGGCAAGGGCTCTAAGATCTTTGGAGATATTAATGTGGAGGAAGAGGAGGGAGGTCTCAGTTTTCTCTTCTAATCCATCGCTTCCACCTCTGTAGCTACTGTATTTCATGACCTCAAAGGACAGAACTCCTGAAACTAGCCTAACAATGGTCCCTGTGAAATCAGAGGTCTTTAAAAACAAGGTGATAATTTTTCCTAATCTGAATTAACCCAGTGGAGCTAGTAACAGAATAAGAAAATTACTACTTTGACTTCACCAAGAGATTGGCAGCCTTTAAGCTGGGAAAACCCAGATAAGTTTGCTCACAAAGACGGAAAAGCATTTACAGATCAGATAAGATATTAATCCAATTTGGATCTCTCGAGAGAATGGAGAGGAAGTGGCCAATTAGAGGAATTCTGATCTAGCCTAAAGGCTGAGAAGACCCTCAAAGTAGCCAACAGATTTTTTGGGTTGTTTGGTTGGCTACGTGTTTCTTTAGAGGATGCTAAGGTAGAAGAAGCTATATTTTGTCTCTTGTAAGCTTCTGGGGATTTGGCAACCTTGCAATTTGTTTGTGAATGTCTAGGGCTCCTGGACATGTTGTCTAAGAAGTAACATGTGCTATATCCATTTGAGGCTGCAGGAAGTAGCAGGAAAAGCTATGAGTCTGGTCCCAACACTCTGCCGCTTAAACAGCAATGTGACCCGGAGATAAATCACTTATTCCTCGGAGCTTTGGGTTCTTCAAAATACATAGTTATTATAGTATCTTTTTCAGACTGCCGTTGTGAAAACTGAATGAAGGAATGCATATACAATCACTTAGCATTGTGCCTGCCACAGAGTTTGTTCTAGAAAAGTTAAAGTCACTTAAATCTATAAGGAAATGCCAAATCTATTTCTCCTCATTTACCACTTCCATCTTGTCATACTATCTCTAGGATAAGAAAACCTGAGTTGCTCTCTGGAACATTATTTCGTGATGTCATGATAAGTTCTGGACTCCTAGCACACTGTTACCTTCTATCTCAAAATCAGAGCAAAGAAGGAGATAAGACAACATACATTCATTATCATTCCTCCTCTTCTTTTTCTTCTACCCGTTTCATTAGCCACCCTGCCTGCTCTCCTTAAGTTTATTGTGATTATTTTTTCTTCCTTTTTCAATTATTTATTTTATTTATTTTTTAAAGATTGTATTTATTTATGAGAGACACAGAGAGAGAGACAGATACATAGGCAGAGGGACAAGCAGGCTCACTGCGGGGAGCCCGATGTGGGACTCGATCCCTGGACCCCAGGATCATGACCTGAGCTGAAGGCAGACGCTCAACCACTGAGCCACCCAGGGGTCTCTGATTTTTCTTCATTTTAAGACAAAATGGCCAGTATATTTTACCAGGTGAAATCCTTTTCAATAAACTGTTGCTCTAGTCATGAATGACTTTCCCTCTCTCTCTTTCCTTCCCATGCTGTCTACCTCAGTCTTTTTCTTCCTTAGTCTTATTCATTTATATCATCAACAGTATGTTTGAATGCTAGTTATGTAGCAGTCATTTGTTGAGACATTGCATGTCTCACACTAAACCGTGTGCTGTCTCTGCTCTCACAGAGCTGACACTCTAGGGGCATTGGGTGGGAAAGGGGCAAGAAGTAATGAACCAAATAAACATGTTCCATACATACAGTGGCAATAAGAGCAATGGTGAAATATGACACTGGGTAATAGAATAGAAGCTGATGGGTAGTCAGACTTGGGAAGAGGTTTCTGACGATGGGACTTTTGAGCAGAGACTTGGGAGGGAGGTGAAGGTGAAAGGACTATCTATGATCTTCTAGGGGAAGAACATTCGGCAAAGGGAAGAGTCAGAGCAAAGGTACGCTGGGAGCACAGTGAGGAAGCTGAGGACTTTGGGATTTACTCTAAATTGGGTATGAGGCCATCAGGGGATTTGAGCAGATGAGATGATATGATAAAATGTAACTTTTAGAATGCTTTTCTGGGCACCTATTTGGGAAATGGCAGTAAACTCTGAGTCAGAATCATGGGGAAGAGTAGCACTCAGAAAATATAGCATATTCATAATGGAAACTCTTGCTTTTTTGTTGAATAGTAATGTTTAGTTAAAAAAAAACAAGCAAGCAAAGTGCTAATATTTCTAACTAAAAATACAGTTTCTAGCATTTCTTCCATTTTTTCTCTTGCCTTCCTTTCTCTTTTCTCATTCCTTTGGTTGGAAGAGAAAGAACACCAAGTTGAGAAGGGGGTTAGTTTTCTCCTTCAGTAGGAGTGTAGGTAGAGTCTAGAACAGTGTTACTTACCTTTGATTAATTTATATATTGTCATCCTAATAATCAGTGCTGATGTTTATTGAAGCCTTATTATGTGTTGCCAAGAATATTGCTAAGTGCATAGCATGCGGGACATTGACTCCTTAAGGACTGTTACTGATCATTTGGTAAATAAAAAGACTGAGTCTTGAAGAGGATGAGTAATACTCTCAATGTCATACATTAAGCAATTTCTGAAGGCAAGACCCTGGTCCATTTGGCTCAAAGTCTATACTCTCCACAGACACATAATATTGCTCTCCAGCCACTCATTCGCTTATACAAATAGTTATAAAGGGGAAATTATTAACCAGACCAAGTATTGCATTAGGGTAAGATGTGGCATGGATGTGTAGTTGTGTAACTCAAATCTAATGTGAATGGTATTCAAAACGTTGAGCTTAATTTTATGTTCACTAGAAATTTGAATTAGTAAATGGAGACTTTACTTAGACTGGAAAATTATGCCCCATTTTGTAATCATTTAAGAGTTGAGAGTACAACATTAAAAGAGGGTCTGTCCTCCAGAAATATCTTAGGTCCCATTTTTCTCTGAATGGAGACAGCTCTACATTCAATTATTTTATGCTAAGCACCTATGTTTTACTTGCTGTCAGAATATGTTTACAAATGACTTTCCCATCTCTTCCATCAAAGGGGCTGGTTTTTAGAAGGAATAAGAAAGATTTCAATGGCTAAAGTCAGCAAACAGCTCTACATTAATGATGGAGAGGGAAGTCTTCCATTTTCAGTCACAGCTGAAAGATTGGTTGGTTCTGCTAGATAAAACCATAAAACCGATTTTCTTTGTGATGGGTGTATGTATGGTGTATACTTGTAGGATCTTCCTGCCATTTATATTTTTTATCATTTCCCTAGGATTGGGAGGCATTTGATAATTTTTTCCCTCCATAGAACAGAAGGGGAAAAGGAGCTTGAGAGAGGTCACTGAATCACCCACAATCCTGCAGTTACTTGACTAGAACCTGAGTGTACTAGCCAGGGCTCTCCAGAGAAACATGAGCCAATATGTGTATGTACTAGAATTGTTTGGAATTAGTTCATGAGATTATTGGAGGTTTATGAGTCCCAAGATTTGCATCTGGTAAGCTGGAGGTTCGGGAGAGCCAAATGATGTTTTAGTCTGAACGCTCACAGGCTAGAGATCCAAGATGAGTCAATATTTCAGTTGAGTCTAAAGGTTGGAATGAAATGGTATCTCAGCCCAACTAGTCAGGCAGAAGGTAAGAAGGAAGGCTAGCTTTGTTCTATACAGGCCCTCTTCTGACTGGATGAGGACCATTAGTAGAATAATCTGCATTATACAGTCTACCAATTTAAATGTTGATCTCATCCAAAAACAAACTCACAGACACACCCAGAATAGTGTTTGACCAAATATCTGGGTACCTCATGGATCACGCAAGTTGACACATAAAATTGACTGTCACAATGAATCTCTAGCTCCATGCCTTGTACCATATATGTTTGGTTATGCTTCCTTTTAACACTCACACACACACACACACACACACACACACACACACACACACTATGCAATATCGTAGTAGCAGCAAAAACAAAATGTAAGAGATAAAAACAAACATATTTTTTGGAAGAATATTCTTCTAAATGAGAAAGGAGCTTATAAGTAGGATTGACTCCAAACATAAGACTTCTCAAACTTAGTTGTCGTAGATTAACATTCACCTGAATATCCTGATCTCACATAAGTTACAAACACAGAGACGTATGCATGTTAAAAAATTGGACATGAAAAGCACAACAGAGATTACTTATACATTTTAATATGTCCCGAATGTGAATCAATACTTTCATGAGTTCCTGATTCATTGCATACCATGAAGTGACCCAGGGGCCTTTCAGCACTCCCGGTGCCATCCAGCTTGCTTGCCTTGGCGTGGCTAAGAAAACCACAGCTCACTGCTTTGCTCAGTACACTCAGCAAGAAGACGAACGGAGACGGGTGAGAGCACACGTTCCGGGCAGCAGAGACTCCATTTAGAAAGCCTTGGGATGATGAAGGGGTAATGTGTCTTGACTTCTGACACTGTTAAATACTTTGCTACTACTTTTCCTTCCATTTCTCACCTTCCTGAAGTCTGAGGGAAATGAGGGGAAAAGGAAAGTTTGGCAGAAACTCCACTTTGGAGAAAGAAAATCTTATTTGAGTAAAGGTCCTAGATTGAAGAGCACTCATTGCATTTGCTTTGATAACTGGTTAACTCTTTATTAACTTGCTCACAAAAACTTGCAGACGTTGGGTGGGAGGAGGGACTAGGGGAGACTGAAATAAATGTCAGTGTCTGCCTACAAAAGAGGAAGCAACAGAGATCGAGCCCTCTTGACTGGGCATTCAGTGATTTTTGAGCAGCTGCTTAAACAGCATACTGAGCCTGAGTCCAATGACACATCTACGCTGTTTTCACCTGAGGTCTGCTCGTCCCTAAAATGCTTTAGGTTTGCGCTAGACTTAGGAAGCCTTAATCTTCTCTTGGTTCTCTTCCTGATTAAGAACATGGGGATGCAGAGATACTTGAAGATAAGTTGAAAATAAGAGACTTGCTTTCTAGTTATAAGAAACGACTTGTTTATTTTAAAGATTTTGTTTATTTATTTATTTAGAGAGACAGAGTATATGAGAGTCAGGAGAGAAGCAACACGGGAGAGAGAATCTCAAGCAGCCTGAGCTACCCAGGCGTCCCAAGATTTTTCTTACTAGGAAATTCGTTGTATGGTACCAGATTTACTTATATATTTTAAGGTATTGCTACAAAATTAACTTCATCTATAAGGAGAGTCACTTATTCTCTTCCTTTTGGGGGGAACTGATGATTTTTTAAGTGCTAGGATGATATGTTTGTATAAAGCTGAAAATATGGGTTCTTGATCTCCTGAAGGAGTAGCAGTTTACCAGAATAAACACAAGTTTATGCAAGTGTATGTGCATGTGTGTGTTACATAGGTAAGATCTACTTGGGATAAAAGTGACTAAGAAAGCGTACAGAAGCAGTCCTGGTTAGGGCGGCAAGGGAAGAGAAGAACCAACTTTGTAGTGTGAATTATTTAAAAAGAAATCAGTTCAGAAAACCATCTGTATGTGGGGCACTTCGGTGGCTCAGTCGGTTAAGCATCTGCCTTTGGCTCAAGTCATGATCTCAAGGTTCTGGGATCCAGCGGTGTGTGAGGCTCCCTGCTCAGCGGGGAGTCTGCTTCTCCCTCTCCCCGTGTGCCCCCCCCTCACTCTTTCCCTCTTGCTGTGTCTCAAATAAATAAAAATCTTTAAAAAAAAAAAAAGCTGTCTGTACAAACTTACTTGAGCAATGAAAGGGAAGACCGGCTGCAAGCACGTGATATGTGTATGTGCGTGTGTATGTGGTGGTGATGGGTTACTTTTATTCCCAATCCCAGGGAGGACTCCTAGGCAGTCTAACAATACTC
This sequence comes from Canis lupus dingo, assembly GCF_003254725.2. Classification (NCBI taxonomy): domain Eukaryota; kingdom Metazoa; phylum Chordata; class Mammalia; order Carnivora; family Canidae; genus Canis; species Canis lupus. The sequence continues at coordinate 8,779,181 of NC_064251.1, forward strand.
TGTTTACATGCTTATTGGGGGTGTTGAGAAAAACAAGACTTAAGCCACATCGAAAGAAAACTCAGTGCATTCTTCCAAGACTTGGTGCTCCCAGTTGTAGAATATCTGGGACTGGAGTAAAGCTGTTTGTCTTCCCTGGTTTTTAGCCCATGACACATCTGTGATTCATTCCTTTAATTATTGCAAACGAGGGTCTGAATGACACATTTTTTAATTGTATATTGCTAGTAATGGGTGCATTTGTCTCTAACCCTGCCAGCAGTATTATTTTAAATTTGTGCTTTGTTCCCTTCCAAAGGAATCACTCCTTCTAAATGGCGTAATGATGATGTTGGTAATAATAACATCAACAACAATAACATCTGCCATTTATTGAGCATTAATTAGGTGCCAGGCATAGCATGAGAGGATTTACAATGTGGTGGTGGTGGTGGGGCGCCTGGGTGGCTCAGTTGGTTAAGCGTCTGACTTTTGGTTTCAGCACAGGTCCTGCTCCCTGGGTCCTGGGAGGCAGCTCAGAGCATTGCTAGGGCTCCAAGCTCAGCAGGGAGTCCCCTTGAGGATACTCTCCTCTGCCCCCCTCCCCCTTGCTTACAGGCGTGGGCATGTGAGCTCTCTCTGACCCTCTCTCTGAAAATAAATAAATAATTTTTTTTTTTTAAAAAATAGAGTATGGTAGCCAGCACAGACTGTCTTTAGACTGCTGGATTCACATCCTGACTCCACAGTTGACTACTTATGGACCCATGGGCACTTTATTGAGACCTTGGTCTCTTCATCTATAAAATGAGTTTAGTGATACGATTTCCCGATCTTATGATGATAGAATGAACTGATGCAGGGAAACAACTTTACACTGTGCCTGGCATGTGGTGAGTACAGTATACCTGCTAACTATTATTGTTTTTATTATTCTCATTGTTTTGTGTAATGCTCATATCACCACTGAAGGACAGATATTATTATGTCAATTTTACAAATTATGAAGCAAAGACCTAGAGACGTTGAATAATTTATCCAAGTTTATGCATCTGGTAAACAATGGAATTGGGATTTGAATTTAGATCCATTACTTTTTGTCATTAGGCTAGATTATCCTATAGCCTGTTCTCTTGTGATCTCCCAGATTTGAGAAGGCAGCACTATGGCAAGAAGAATGTTATTTGATTTCTCCTATCAGTTATTAAAACGCCAAGCACTTTTTAAAAAAAAAATATTTATTTATTTATGATAGTCACAGAGAGAGAGAGAGAGAGAGAGAGAGGTAGAGACACAGGCAGAGGGAGAAGCAGGCTCCATGCACCGGGAGCCCGATGTGGGATTCGATCCCGGGTCTCCAGGATGGCGCCCTGGGCCAAAGGCAGGTGCTAAACCGCTGCGCCACCCAGGGATCCCCATGCACTTTTTATAAATTATTTGTAAGTATTTAAAAAGGTTCTGTGAAGTTGACATTCTTATCCTATTTGGGACTACATGAAGAAATGAAACTGAATATTATAAAATATTCTATAAATTGTAGGTTCATCAGGAATGCCTGGCAGGCTCATGCTCAGGGTCTTTGCACTTCTTGCCTAGAATGTTTTCTGTCCAGATACTCAACTCACGTGGATCATACCCTCTACTCCTTCAAATTAATGAGGTCCTGACTGTCCTATTTAAATTATGAACACTATCCCTACTCTTGACAGTTCTTAAACTCCTTTTTTGATTTAGTATGTTTTTAATATCACCTACTCCCAAATGACATATTATACAATATACTTTTTAAATTTTAAATTATTTGCTATTGGAGTCTTCATGCAATCTACTTGTAATCATTCTCACAATGAATTATTTTTTCCTCATAAAAGGGTGTCATTGAGGGCAAGGGGGCATACATAAAAAGCTAAGGGGGCATTTGAAGCAGACCACAAAATATTTAATCCACACAAATCTGGGTGCCTCCCATTCTGTTTCCACACAGGGCCCCATTCAAATAAACACCAGTCTAAAAGCAATGTTCATTGGAAAGACATTTTTGACTTTACCTATATATATCTTTACCTTTATATATCTATAAAAAATAGGTATACTTATATTCCACTTAACGGCACACACCAGGACTTTCTAAGATGTCTCACTCTTTACCTCACAGATACTCTCTGCCCACCAACCAGATTCCCTTTCACATTTTCAAAAGAAATTTCCCTAATTTCCCTAAAGCTTCTCTCTCTCTTTCTCTCTCTCTCTTTTTTTTTTTTTTTTTTTTTTTTTTACCTCTCTGCCTTCTTGTGACCCTCCAGATGGAGTCTGTTTTTTTTTTTTTTTTTTTTTTTAAGTGATTCTTTTCTCTTCCCACTGTGAATTAAGCAGCAGGTCTGGGTTCCTCTCAATTATCTCCTCATCACCCTGATTCTGTATAACAAAGGGTCAAGACATCTGGGAGACCCAGAATTTGTAAGAGTGTTCAAAGAAGTAACAGTGATAATTATTTGAATTCACTTACTTTTTTCTTCTGTCATATACATGGAAGCCAACTAGGTTTCCTTGGGCACTTCCTCCACTTTTATTTAGGAAAATTCTGTATTTTGTTAGGTCCCACCATGACTTGTGCTCGCCAGCATGGTGATGACTGAAATGCTTTGTGGACATACTCCCTCAAAAGACAGGAGGGCAGGTGGGAAGAAGATTTGAAAGTAGGAAGATGGAGGGTAGATTATATGTTTGTTTTATAACATTCTCCCGTCCTAGAAAACCTAAAATGGTTTATGTGAGCTCAGACTAACCTAAACATTTTAACCTGTCAATCATAGCATGTTTGTTGACCTAAGATGGACAGATAGCAAGATAATTATTAGAGGGGAAAGTTCTACTCCCATCTCTGTTATCTTGGCATTAATTTCAGGGTTTTGTTTTCCAACCTGGCTAAATAACACTGAGAAAATAAATGCACTCTGATCATTTTAGCTCTTTAAAGGGCATGTATGTGTTTAATGTTCTTTAATTTATTTATGGCAGGGAATCCTTTTGCTTATCTGCTTAAACAGCCTCTTTCCCTATCCTATCTCACTGTTTGTTTTTTATGTCTATGTTTTCTGTTTTGCAGTTCCCATCTCTGAACTTGTCTTTGTGCAGCTATTACTTTTTTTGAATAAAAGGAGGGGACAGCAGTTAGTAAAGAAAGTCCAAGGCACAACCTCTGAATATGTCTTGATTCCTGGGGTCTGGGATGGCCTGAAGTCCCTGTCTTGTGAAGTTCCCTGGTTATATGTGTCAGGCCAGGGAGCACCGTGTTGATGTTCCTGGGGAAGATTACAAAAGCTGTAATGACATGGCTGCCCATTTCTCTCCTTATGGGCAAAGGTGTGGGGAGCCTCTTGCATCCTGTTCCTAAAAGTTTCCTCTCTGTATCAGTCTTGTCCAGTCTGATGGTTGGGGCACTTATCCTTACCCTCTGAGACTGTAGGTTCTAGAGAGCCAAAAGAGTCATTTCAGGGAAGAAGAGTAAGGCACTTTGAGGGAGGGTGCTTTTTTTGAGGAGGTGTGGCACTCTTCCTTGTGTGTTCTGAAGCTAAACTGTGACCAAGGTATCACGTGGAGGGGTTGCCAACCCTCAGTGAAGGATATGAATAAAGGGTGACAAGCACCTGACTGCAAATTGGAACTAATAGGTCCTAATTCCAGATCTGCCTCCCTCTGACCATGTGATCTCAGATGAATCATGTTATCTTTCTGTACATTGATGCAGTTGGACTATACGAGCCAAATCTTTGATTTATGACTCACTCTATGAGATGTGAATTTTAGACCTTTTTCCTTCTTCCACAACATACTGTTGGACGTAGCTTCCTGGGAGAATAGCGTACAGGCAGGGGGAGAAAGTCGAATGTCATTAATAGTTTCAAGTTTTGGGATCCCTGGGTGGCGCAGCGGTTTGGCGCCTGCCTTTGCCCCAGGGCGTGATCCTGGAGACCCGGGATCGAATCCCACATCGGGCTCCCGGTGCATGGAGCCTGCTTCTCCCTCTGCCTGTGTCTCTGTGCCTCTCTCTCTCTCTGTGACTATCATAAATAAAAAATAAATAAAAAAAATAAAAAAAAATAGTTTCAAGTTTTATTCTAAGAGATTCACTCTTACCAAAGTCTTTAGAATGTGACCTAATGCAAGGCTGTCCTGTATAGAGCTCTCCAGGGAACCACTTTAGCCTGGAAGTTCAGAGAAGGCATCTGGACTCAGTCCCAAATCATTCACTATTAGCCATGTGATGAAGAGCCAGCACTTTAATCTTTGTATGCGTCTGTTTTCTCAGCCATATATCTCATAAAAATGTTTTGGACATTTAGTTAGTAATATAAAGAATTTACAACAGAGCCTGGTCTATAATGGGCACTCAGTATTACTTTCTGATTTCTGAATAAAGACTAACAAAAGGCCAAAGTAAGGAGCAGCAGAGGAATGGGCATACATTTTTGATTCATTCAATGTACAATGGATACTTTTGATGTGTCACATGACTTCTGTGTGCTGTCAGAGAGACGGGAAAGAGTCCTGCAATGGCTTCCAGCTTCAAGGAGCTACGCAGGAAGAGAGTAACAGGCCAAGAGCTATAGTAACATAGTGATAAAGGTGATGGCAGAGATATACCCTTGTACGTGGTAAATGATTAGACACATGAGCCACAAAACCCAGACTTAACAGCAGTCAGGGCACAATGTACAGGTAGGATAAATGCCTGATCAGTTGGTATTTAATGTTGGTATTATCAGGAATTTTCTGTGGGGCTTGGGGAGAATAAGTAATGGAGCAACCTAGTATGAACTATTAAGATTACACCATGTATTCACTTTTAGTTATTCCTAAGGCAGGGATTCTTAATGAGAAGTGCACACTGAGATATCCTATGGTAGACTTGAAAAAAAAAACAAAAAAAACAAACACCACCACAGGCTTTATTCTCAACCCCAAAGATTCTCATTCATTAGATATTAGGGGTCAGGTCCAGACATCTACACTTTTAAAAAGCTCCCCTGGTAATTGTGTGTTTCCTGGGTGAAGATCAGTCTTTCAAGGAGAAAGCTTTCTGGATTTATGAGAACTTAAACTGAGCATGTGACTCATGTTTACTGTGACTTGTGCTCACCAGCGTGGGGCACAACATCTCCTTTGAAAAGAGACATAGCCAGACATGTTTTGTTGTATTTTACCTTATATTCCTGGCAGAGCTAAATGATCCAGAGTTGAGAGCACCTGTGGCCAATATAATCTCAGTTTATAAATCTCATAATTCATGATATAATGTGTTTGAAATGTATTACCTTGGCCAGGTTGAACTACATTTCTCAGAATTCTTTTTCTTTTAGGAAAGCCAGATTAAGCAAATAAAAATACAGAGCACTCAGTTACATTTGAATTTTATATAAACAATGCATCTATTTATCTATTTAGATAGGCATGAAAGTGTCCCATGCAATATTTGAGACACACTTATACCAAAAAAAAGTCCGTTGCTTATCTGAAATTTGAATTTAACTGGGTGTCTGTATTTTATCTGGCAACCCTACTTTCCTGTATGTTTCTGGTTGGGGTGGATCACAAGGGAGATTCTTGCAAGATTTGGAGCATTTTGTAGTTCATATATGTTGTCGCTCACTTGCTGACTTGTCTTATTGGTATGAAGCAGCAGAGGGACATAAACCACTCTACCTTTCCCTGGATCCTCCTTCAGCTTCTCCAACTCCTAGACCAAGATTATGTGTTTAGGTCTATATTATATTGAAGGGCCCTGACTTCTACGGGATAACCTCAGCACCAAGGTCAGAGCCAGCAAGAACTGACCTGGGTTGCAGTCTGTCCTCATGAGATCCCAGTTCATGCTTGTGGTTTCTCGTCTGACCTTGATCTTCCCTGATTTACACCCACTGTCCCGTCCCAATTACCCACCCAATTTCAAGCTCCAGCACCAGACCCAGAGGCAACAGTCTTACAGAAAGATGCTTAACCAGCTCTGACAATTGGGTGAAGGAAGTCAATGATGCCTATTGGGATTTGAGAAAGTGAGGATTTTGCTAAGTATCCTTGGCCATTGCCTACTTCTGTTTCCCATAATCAACCTTCACATAACCATAACCACAAAAGATTATTTTTCATTAGCAACTTACACTAAAATGAAAGAAGAGGACTGCTACCCTGAGGTATCATGTTAGGGAAAAGGGAACAACAGCAGACAGCCTATAAGAGCTCTACCTTCTATGGTAGACTCATGTGCATTTGTAAATCAGCTCTGTTAGGCATATTTTCCCCTGTAATTTTCTTAAGACAAATGAGTAGGTCATTTTCTTATTTACCATGCTTGTTACAAAGGAACCATAAACATACAAAAGAACAAACTGGGAGACAAATATAGTCTTCCATTTACCTTGGTCACTTATAGAAGTTGATGGTTAATCCTCAAGGTGATTTCTTTATTTAACATAGCAACATGTGGGCCCTGTAGCATATCAGATCCTCTCATCCACGGTGGGGCACTGAGTATATACACCGTATGACATTTATATGTTCAGGCATAAAGTAAAGTGAATGGTGTTGAGAGAAATGGATACTTTAACACTATAGGCATCCAGCATATTAAAAGGAGACTCAGCTTTTAAACATGTGTACTCTGTGGCTATTTAGCTCTCTGCAGGATACCCACTGAGATGATGCTTCTCATGCACAGATAAACCAGTCCTTTCCCTTGAAAGCCATGGTATGTGTTAAACATTAACCCTTCATTCTCCTCCAGTTGCCGACTTAGATTTGCAACAGTCCTTTCACATTATATTTTAAGTGGCTTCTAATGTCTGGGCTAAGTCCACACAGTAAGAAGAGAAGATACAGAGAGAGGGGAAAATAAAACCCATAAAGCTCCCTTAAATACCAGAGGAATCAGAAAGTATGTATGAAGAGCTATAAGCCTCAGAAGCTTCAGTTACCCTACAGATCTGTATGTCATTTCACTTTCTTGCTTGAACCTTCTTTCTTAAAGACAGATTTTTCTGTTGATGAAGCATGAGTTAGTCACCCAAAGTTTTTCCAGAAAAAGACTTTCTTTTCAGGAATTAGGGACAATCCTAGGTGATTCCACCATAACGTAGTACTTTTTTTAGTCCTTCTCCCTCACGTAATCAAGATGGTGTCAACTTACATTTAACTTGACTGAAATTGGGAAATCATGCAAACCTTAATGGGGGCAGATGATGGAAAGAAAGAAAGACGACCCAAGAAGTGAATTTGCAAGTTTTCAGCTTTACTTTTTCAGATATCTAGTTGCTAGTTTGGCCTCATTTTAGCATTCCATTTGGTTCTGTTCCTGTAACCTCAGTCTTGGGTTTGGAGAGACTCTTTAGTTTAAATTTCCAGAGTCAAGTGTCACAAATATGTCTTCTTGGCAAGATCAAATCTTTCAACCTTGATTATATCACCATTTGCATGTCTTAATTAATAAAAGGTTTTAAAAAATCCAGTGTGGGTGATTATAAAAGAGTTGTGTTCCCTTTAATTTGTTTTGCAAGGAGAAAATGTGTGAATCCTATAGTTTTAATTAGAACATTGTACAGTCTCTTTGAGTTACATTCTGCCCTCTGATTGGCAGTCAACAGAACAAAAGGAAGAAACAAACAAACAAAAAAAAATCAGGTTCTGAAACTGATAGCAATGAATTATGAGTAAAGAAAATGTAATAAATTAGAAACAATTTTGGGAGTCTGGCAAAGAGATAATTACATGTTTCAGATAAATTGTTTTGCTAGGGATTAACATTCATACATCTTTGTAGTTTCCTTTGGTACTTGGTAGTGTTTGTGGTCACAACCTTCATGCAATAAGGAATTGAGAGAATAAAGGTGGGAAAAGGTCCTGAAAACAAGATTTTGACCTTAGTCTTTGTGGAAAAGAAGCAAAAGAAACCAAAGAGTAGGAGTAAAGGTTGAGAGGGAACTGGGAGAAAGATCAGACTCCCTGTCAGCCTTCTAGTTTGTGTCTGTTCCCTGCCAGCAGACAGTTGGAGGACATCCTTCACTACCCACAGGCATGCTTACCCTTTTTCTTCTTACCGGTATGAGTAATGCTTCATGTCTGTGAGGAGGTGCCTGGTCCTTTCTTTGCCCAAATTATTATTGAAAAAGACTGTCTGCAAGTTTAGTCTTGAATTTGTCTTGCTTTGTCTACATCACTGAAGTCAGGCTGCATCAACTCTGGCTCCAGGGGGAGCTCTTTGGTCCCACGAACTGATCCCACAAAGAGGGATGTGTGACATGGTGCCAAATTGAGCTTCTTGGCCTCATTCTTCCCATGAAAATTGATTATGTGATTTCTCAGAGAAAGAATATAGTGTATTCAAGGTTTGTACACGTTACCATGTTGAACAATGAAACATTTGTGGGTATGGTTTTTTTTTGGTTTTGTCTTTTTTAGTAAATATGTCAATATGGTCTCAACCTATTGTTTTAAAAACAGTTACTCACTCTTGCCATATGTTAGGGGTTAAACGGAAGCTTTGGGGTTCTTTTTTTTTTTTTTTTTTTGCTTTGGGGTTCTTAACAATGGTATTAACATGGCCTTTTGGCAAGGGTCCTAGGTATACCGGAACTCTGCCCTAAACCATAGCCGCTATTCACCACAAGCTTTCTAATCTATGTATGTGTACGAAGGACACCAGTGACTGGAAAAGTACTATGTCCCTGTTGGCTCTGCTCACTTCTGAATTCCAGGTCACAATACTCTGCTAAATTGGATTGCAAAGTGTGATCTCAGGGATATCTTTGATCTTGCTAAGTTCAAACTTGAATCCCTTCATTGTAGAAAGTATGAGGGGACTGGAAAGAGAACATAGGCTGGATGGGTCAGTCTCAAGTGGATGGATAAGAGATTCAGGCAGCACTTCTACATCATCTGTGTGAGAGGAAGAGGAGAGCCCTCAGAGAGAGAATTAGAGCAGTGACTAGATAGCTAGAAGTCCAGGCTCAATTAATCCTTCAGAATCAAAGTCATAGCAAATTCTCTTACCTGAGAGGGAATAGAGAGAATGTAAAATCTTGAGAGTCTCAGTTCTTAGACAACTTCACAACATGGTTTCTCAGTTTGCTGGGTGGGACCTTGGCCAATTTTTGCCTATTTAGTCTTTCTCTCTCTCTCTCTCTATATATATATATATATAAAGAGAGAGAGAGAAAGAGAAATATATATATAGAGAGAGAAAGAGAGAAATATATATGTGTGTGTGTATATATATATATATATATATATTCACCATATACCACATGAGAATCAGAGGGTATTGAGAGCTTTATCACAAGAGACAAAATGTGAAAGATAAATAAAATTTCTTAAATTAAAAAAATTTTTAAAAATCTCTCTATATATTTATTAAAATTTGCTTATTAAAATTATTTATTTATTAAAATTATTAAAATTTTATCAAATTTTATTAAAATTATTTAAAATTTCTTTAATAAAATTATTTACTTATTTATTTATTAAAATTTTAAAAATCTCTCTCCATAGTTTTATATATATAGAGAGAAATATATACATGAGAGAAATATATACGTGTGTATGTATATATATACATATATATATTCACCATATACCACATGAGAATCAGAGGGTATTGAGAGCTTTATCACAAGAGACAAAATGTGAAAGATAAATAAAATTTCTCAAATTAAAAAAATTCTTAAAAAAAATTCTTAAATTTATCACAAGCTGTACTTTGTGTGTATTTTTTTTTAATTAAAAAGAAAAAAATTTTAAGTAATCTCTATACCCAGTGTGGGGTTTGAACTCACAACCCCAAGACCAAGAATTGCATGCTCCACTGAGTCAGCCAGGCTCCCATCACAAAATGGAAAGCCTATTTGATTCTGGAAAGCCTATTTTAAGTTTTCCCAACTCCCTAGCACCCACACTGTACCTTTTAAGATTTTTAATATTAGAATTTAACTGAAAAGTTCTCAATAGAGAGCAATTTTGCTCCCTAGGGTACATTCGAAAACGTCTGTGACATTTCTTTGGTTGTCACAACCGTATGTTTGGGGGTGGGAGAGGTTGCTATTGGCATCTAATGGGTTAAAGCCAGGAATGCTGCTCTACATCCTACAGTGCACAGGACAGTCTCCACAGCAAAGAGTTATTTGGCTCAAAATGTCAGTAGAACTGAAATTAAAACTCCTGATTTTTAGCTTGTTAAATAATCTCTCCACTGTATGTCCTCTTTGAACCAGTATCCCTCACATATCCCTGGATATTCTCTTTATTCACAACTCCATATATTTGCTTGGGCATAATGTAAATAAATATATATGGATATGTAAATATACATAGATATGTAAATATATCTGTGTATATGTATGTATGTATATTTGACTTAGATTTATATAGGTCAGTGCTGGGAGATGGATTTATTTTTCTTTCCAGAAGGGTACACCAAATTTAAACTTGGGGAAAGGGTAGTAGGGACAAATCAGTTATTTCAAGAACAAACTTTAACATTAACCTAGACAACGACAGCCTTCTTTCTCCAGGCAGATGACACATCTTCTCTAGATTGTCTTGTAGAAATTATAAAACCCTATTTTTGTTGTTGTTTTAATTAGTACTCTGAGATATTCAGTCCGTATATGTGAAAATAAACATTATTCATTCTCTGGCAGATTAAACTTAATATTTGTCCCGTCACCCTCACCCTCCAGTGGAAGGTTAACAGAGACAGACTTGCCCACAGCCATAAAATAAGTCCTGACAGGCCCGGATTTCCATTTCCACTTTCAAGAATTAAATCAGCTGTCCTATGAACTAGAAATATGCATGGAATCTCCAGTTTTAATTTGGCATTTTTATTTGCCTAACTGCTTTTAATTTTATTAAGATTTATTTAAACAATTTATTCCTATGAGTAATTATTTTATTGTTTTTTAAAAAAATATGACTCATGTTTATGATACAAATTCCAAACAAAAAGAGAAGTCAAACAGACAAAAACCACAATTTCCCCTAATCCAGTATTAACCATTTCACATACACTCCTGACAATTCTCTCTACTGACACATACAGAGATGGGTGGATGCATAATATATGGATACAAGAAAGCAGGAATCTAACTATGTAGAAGGCATTTTCATGAATTACCTTTAATTTTCCTTAAATTTAGTAGTAGAAAAACTGAAGTAAAGCTGAATGATTTCCAAGCTCCAGATAAATATTTCATAAACACTAGTGGGATGAGTTCTTAGAGCACTTCTCTATGGCAGAAGCTTTCAACTTTGCCTACACACTGGCATCAGCTGAAAAGCCTGTAAAAATCGAAAAGACCTAAGAGCAATTAAATTAGAGTCTCAAGGGATGGGACTCAAGTGTTAGTGTTTCTTAAAGCTCTGAAATGATTCTAGTTGGTACCCAAGATTGTGAACCATTGCTCTAAGATTAAGAAAAAAAAATGACAATGAAAATAACCCAGAGTTTAAATCTATACTTCTTTTAAAAATTTTTTGAAGTTAATTGATTTGCTATAAAATATGAGGAAATTAACATTCTCACACTTTCTCCCACTATTTTGCTGCCTCCTCATTTTTTTGGTCTATAGTATTTTTACTTTGTCAGGGTTTATAACATTTATCCTTTATACTACAAAATTTCCCTCAGTCGGAGGAGTAATCAGAGAGATGATGAGGATGGAGAAAGATATTCCAGAACAACAACAGATCCCTAGGCATCAAAGAATTTATGAACAGAGACTGAAGTTTGGCAGGGGGCTGGCTACACCTGCAAGGAGAAATCTCAACCCAATTCTTTGTGGCTTCTTACTTTATTATTAATGAAGTATTTGTGTTTACTTTGGGAAATAGGAAGATAGATGATCAACTACATCTTAGATATTTTTATTCAACATTTTTTTTTTTTTTTTTTAGTTATCATCACCTGTGCTGTTTTGGGAGACAAGTTATTTTTAACTATTTTTAGACCACAGGCCCCTTTAACTCTCAGAACTATAGGAGTCCTGACTGGAGATGGAGTGAGGAGTACCAATTCTCAGAGTCCTGAGCCAATTTTAAATGGTTTACAGACTTCAGGGTAAGAATCTCTGTTTTAAACATTTAGTTTTGCCGGCTCTCCTCTTTGTTTATTCACTGACTAAATTGCATTAGGGTGAATGGGACCTTCCCAATGAAGGAATAGGTTTCTGATTGAGGGGGAAAACTTAGGAATACGTTACTATGTATGCTATTTGAGAGTGTACTTTATTTTTTCTTTCTTTTTCGTTGGAATGCTGCTAACTTCTTACAAAACATTAAAACATTCACAAAGCATGGCCAGGTAGTTCAGACAATTAGGGCTGCACAAGGTAAGTAAAAAGGTCTTCTCTAGAAATAGAGATGAGAATACAATTTAGTATCCTAAGTAGTTATGTTTAAAAAAGCAAAGATGGGTCTGGAGGGGAGCCAGTTAGTATAGCGAATTTTCAGAGCTGTGTAAGTCTTTCTTGGACATTGGGATTAACTCACTGATGTTCCCGATTCACCCATGACCCATCTGGGACATGATCCATACAGACTGGGGACACAGGTCTTTGGTTTACATCAGAATGCTAAAAAGTTTCCAAGACTACTAGTGCTTCTGTTTCTTTCTTCCATTGCTGTCCGTTACTGTCCCTTCCTCTCCCACCTTGAATTCACTGGGTAAGACTAGGGGTTGTTGGATTTAGGCTCCAAGGCAACTTTCAGACAATTTCCTTCCTTCCTTCCTTCCTTCCTTCCTTCCTTCCTTCCTTCCTTCCTTCCTTCCTTCCTTCATTTCTTCTTCTCCTTCTTCTCCTTCTTCTCCTTCTTCTCCTTCTTCTCCTTCTTCTCCTTCTTCTCCTTCTTCTCCTTCTTCTCCTTCTTCTCCTTCTTCTCCTTCTTCTTCTTTTCTTCTTCTTCTTCTTCTTCTTCTTCTTCTTCTTCTTCTTCTTCTTCTTCTTCTTTTCTCTTCTTCTTCTTCTTCTTCTTCTTCTTCTTCTTCTTCTTCTTCTTCTTCTTTCCTTCCTTCCTTTTCTCTCTTTCTTTCTTTCTTTCTTTCTTTCTTTCTTTCTTTCTTTCGAGAATTTTGTCATTATTGATACTCCATTTTCAACCTTGAAGACTATCTTTATAACTTCCGAGCAGATCTGTCTTGCTCTTAATAATAACCATTAAAATAATCCTTGGGCACCTAGGTGGCACAGTTGGTTAGGTCTCCGACTGTTGGTTTCAGCTCAGGCTGTGATCTTGGGATTGAGGGGTTGAGCCCCTTGCCAGGCTCCATCCTGAGCATGGAGTTTGCTTTAGATTCTCTCTCCCTCTCTCTTTCTCTCTCTCTGCCTTTCTCCCACTTGTACACACACTCTCAAATAAATACATCTTTTTTAAAAAGTCATTCTTTTCTTTATGGCATTCTGGGATCACTCTTCGTTTCCATAGGTCCAGTGATCTCTGTATTTTCTCTCCATGAACCATCCTCAAGTGTGGCCACATCTTAGATCTCATCATTATCAGTACAGCCCCATTTTAAAAGGTCTCAGAATGTGAAAATCACCTCTCAGGACATGACCTCCTTTCCATTCATATTTTCCATGCCGTCCCTCATGCTGGGTGTTCTATTTTTCTTCAGAGTAATTAAATTTCATTGGCATAGCACTACAGATTTCAGTGGAATTTCTCATTCACACAAATCCACCGTGGGTCAGCAGGGCCTCTATCTGGGGTCCAGGCTCCTTCTAACTTGTGACATTGCTATTCCACTCAATATATGGCTTTGAAAGTTTAATAGTGGTAGAATAGGATGGAGGAGACACAGTGACCTTTTCACTGACTCATGGTTTAAGAGATGCACTTCATTTCTGCTTAAAGTCTATTGAATTAAGCTTATCATTTGGCCTTGGAAAGGCTGTGGTGGAAGCTCAGAGATGCACAGAGCCTGGGGGTATTTGGTGGGCCCTGATTGTCCCTGCTGCTTCTAGGATGCTTTCCAGTCTCTTAAGGTCTTTCCTAAATGTCTCTTTCCTGCTAGCTCCATGAACTTCTTTTATCCTTTTATCCATTATTCCTTTGGAATAATGAGGCCCATCATGTCATGAAAATTCTGACTCTCTTCAGAGTCCATGGGAATTTTCTTCACAGATTCCCATGTTATTGCCTTATTGATCCCATATCTCATATCCATAGACAGCTTCTACTGCACACCCTTTCTTCCTGCTTTTGTGGTTTGCCATGGGCAATGTAATGAAATCATGTTAATTTGATACAAGGAAGATTAAATCTATACAGTTCCAGGTAAATCATAAAGTACTCATTATTCATATCTAGTTGACAACTTATTCTGTGATGATTTTTTTTAAAAGATTTTATTTGTTTATTTTAAGAAGTAGAGTAAGACAGAGATAGCATGAATGGGGAGGAGGAGAAGCAGAGGGAGAGTGACAAGTAGATTCAGTGCTGAGTACAGAATGTAACACGGGGCTCAATCCCACAATCCTGAGATCATGACCCAAGCTGAAATCCTGTGTCAGATGTTTAACCAATTGAGCCACCTAGGCACTCCTATTTTGTGATGATTAAACCATTTTCGTATTTTTAAGTTGCTATCTAATCCATAGCTCTTCAATTTCAGCATATGGATTAATATTCAATGTTAATGAAAGGCAAAAGATCTGTGGCCAGTTTGTTGGAATATTCCTCAACTCCTCTGTTCTCAACATTTTATCTTTGTTCATGTTCTCTACTTTGTCCCTATCTTAAATACTTTTTTTCCTTGCTAAAACATGACTCTTCATTTGTTGTCTTGATCAAGTCCATGTCTTTACTAATCATATGATGTTGTGTTTCGTTGACATTCAGGCTTTTCATTATTTAAACTTTTTCTTTCCAAATACTTCTCTAACTGTACGTATGCTAAATGTTTGCTCAGTCCTGAACTTTTTACTACAATATCCCCTTAAGCTACTGCCCTAAATCCCACCTACTTATTAGTATTAAACACATAATAGAGAAGTCTGTAGCTGATACTTTTGCAAAATAGCTTTACCTCCAAGTGTGGACACTTCCCTTGTTTGAAATCTACACATTTAGATGGTTATTAATGGTGTCCTAATTACTAGTTCTTTTTCTTTTTTTTTTTTCTAATCACTAGTTCTAATTGTGTTTCATCATTCTTGGTATAATTCAGTCTTCAACAAAGTTTAATATTATTGATTATTCCATAATTTTCTCTTTCCCTAGCTCTTGTCATACATTGTGTACATACATATCTTCTACATTAGTGATGAATTCTACTTATGGATTTTTGGATGATCTAATTGTATCCTTCCTTTCTCCTACTGAATGCAAAAGACTGAACTCTATTTCTCTCAGAAAGAATGAAATTTTTCAAACTATAGCTCTTATAGGGGATAGTATATAAAGTATCCAGTGCTTCACTGCCTGAAGCTAAATAGAAATTCCTGCCCTTTCTGGTTTTTATTTCTCTTAAACATGTGGCCAGTCTCCAGCTAATTCGTAACAGTCTGAGGAAAATCCCACCATTGCATCCTGGGTCTTGTGACCTATGACCAACAAGGGAAACTTTGGATCCGTGATGTTTTGATGTATGAAAACCAAATCCAAATAAAATAAAACTAAAGTGAAGAGCTATTATCTGGAGGTTAGCCATCAGCTAATCTGACTGGTTATCAGCTCAGGATGGTTGGAGAGAGATTTGTCATGGACCCAATGTCAAGTCTGTAGCATTGGAAGGAAATAGAGAATTGGTTGTTTGCTGAAATGTGATAACTAATCTGTATAATCCAAGAAGAACAAGTGGAAATGTTGGTTCTTTGTGACACTTGACAGCTCCTAATAAGAATGGTTTGGCAATATTCATCTTCTTGAGGATTTTTATTTCTTTTTAGGCATCTTATCTGAGGTTTCGGTTGCTATCAGCAGGATCTTTTGTGAAATTACATTTTTCTTCATAATTCAAAATTTTGTTGGAATTTATCCATCTTTGGGTTTATTTCCATTAATATTATTCAAAACAGATTGAATCTGTTTAATCTCTATTTTAAGATGTTTAGCTTTGAGTTCCAGAAAATTTTCCTTAATTGTGGATTTGATTACTGCTTATTGCTAGGGTTGAAATTGTTCATTTTTTCCACTCTTGGAAATAATTGTGATTTTTATGTTTTGTATTTATCATATGTCTTCTTATCAATTTTGGTCCTTTGTCCTTTACCTCTTCATTGTGGAAGAGCTTATCAAGTTTGTTCCAATTTTAGTATATGTGCTGCCGAAGCGAGCACTCAAGTTTGTTTTGAAGTTAGTGAAACTTTTTACATGCCATTACTGCTTTTAAAAATCTACCATGAAGATTTTAATTTTGCCATTGTAATTTTAATTGTTATGTATTTCTCCATGTTTCTCCTGTTTTTTTATGCATGTGTTTGTTTTATTTTGTTTTAGCTTATTGCCTTTGTAGCTTATTCTTTTTGTCTCTCTGTTTCATTCCATCTTTTATTAATTAGCCTGTTTGCTACTCATGGATTTTAACCTTTGCTTGATATAAGACACTTCTTGCATACTATGAAGAGTGATCTTCTGTCTTCAGAATTGTATTTTCTTCAGAAGTATATTCTTTATGAGTTTTTATTTCCTCTTATTTTAAAAATCTCCCTAGCCTTAGGTCCCAGTTGTTTTCCTTTTTTTTTTTAATTTTCTATCCTTAAATGGTGAGAATCCATTCCCATTTAGTGTTTGCAAACATATAAGGTATGCATAATGTTCTTGGTTCTGTTCCCCCAATTATGAAGAGAAAACTCCCAGCCCAAGATTCACAAAATAAAGTAGGGTTTTTAATTTAAGAGTCACTTATTGAAATCACCTGAATTTTGGGTGGGTGGATGCTCTCTAGAGGTCATCAAATCCATCTCCTAGTTTCCTGGAATAGCTGTATCTAAATTGCCCTATGTATATCTCTCTAAAAACCAGGACTCCAATGTGACTGGCTCCCTCCCAAGTGGCTACTCCATCTCTCAACTCCCCGTCTTTCTCAGGGTTTGGTTCTAAGTCTCTCCAGGATCATATGGAGATAAGGCCTGTGGTTTCTGGGGTAGCCCCTGTGGAACCTAGTGTAGGGAGGCCTGTCCCCACCAAGCCTTGAAGCTCCAAGCTTCTCACTCCACATACAGCAGACCACGACCTGTGCCAATTTACTGGTTGTTTAGTAGCTTCAGCAGCCTGTAACGAAGCCTCAACCTTTGTGCAGGGTGCTCCTGGGAAAGGCCCCAGTACCTCTAGGGATCCTGGAGGATTTACCTACAGGATTATAGGCCTAATCATTTCAGCCTAACCAAGGTCTGAACTAGGCCATTGACTAATATCCAAACACAAAGATTTCATTTACACCAACAAAGCTTCTAGTACTTTAACAAATAATGACTTTTCATTTTCTACCACACTTACTTTAAAACAAAACTGCAGTGACCTGTGAAAAGATAGTCTATGTTAGTAACTGGAACAGATAATTTTATCTCCCCGTCTATATTTATGTTATGCGTATGTGTATGTTTTACTTTTCCTAACTAAAGATCCCTTATAGCCCTTTTAAACCAATATTCTTGCTCACTTTTTAAAGAGAGGAAAGATTTAGGCTGGATAAGTAGCATAAAACTTGATTGTCTTGTGTTTATGTGAACTTCTTAGAATTGTAGGAAGAGACTGTGATACTGGTGATATTGGTAATGGTTGATAAAAGCCTTTCTGCAGGCTAGTCAAGCTGGGATTAATTGCTAAAACCAGATGTAGAGCACTAAGTATCAACTTTTGTTAGGAGGAATTTGAGGAGTTACTGACATTCTTTGCAAAGGTGGAGGTAAAGTGAGGGATGGCCTGCAGAGGTCCATCACTGAGACAAGAAAAATCAGTGCCTTGAAATCAACAGTGAGACAGCTCACTTGCAGAGGAGAGCAGTTCTTGTGCAGCCCATGAAATTGTTCTGATATGCTTAGGGATGTGCTTTTGGAAAAAGGAGGGTGCCTCTTAGAATTCTTGACAGGACTGGCGAGGGCTTCTAGCGTCTTGCAGATGAGCCTGCTGGGGAAAGTGGTCTTCAGTTCATTCTTTTGTGACCACAAACAAATGAGTCTGGATTCTGAATGAACTTGGCCCTGGGTTCGACTGGTGATATAGTGGCTATAAATCTTCCCTTTTAATTTTAGAAGCCAGTCCCTTACTTTCTCTATTTGCCAGCCTTCAGTGCCTGTGATTTTGAGGGCAGCTCCCAATGCCCTCTAATAGCTTGAATTGGTGTGATGAAGATCAGTAAGGAAGACGTAATGGATAGATACAATAATGCACTTGGATATCAAGAAACTTTCCATGTTCCTGGGTCTTTTGAAGTTTAAGGTAGTAAAGATCTCAAGAAATCTTTTTTTTTAAAGATTTTATTTATTTATTTATTCATGAGAGACAGAGAGAGAGGCAGAGACACAGGCAGAAGCAGAGGGAGAAGCAGGCTCCATGCAGGGAGCCTGATGTGGGACTCGATCTGGGGTCTCCAGGATCATGCCCTAGGCTGAAGACAGACACTTAACTGCTGAGCCACCCAGGTGCCCCAAGAAATCTTATAAAAATGGCCCAAATACAAAACAAAACAAAGCAAAACAAAACATAAGCAAACCCAACACAATTAAAAACTGGAAACCAACTTTCCTGCCATTATATCCCCTGGAAAATGCTTTTTTTAAAAAAAAAAGTTTTTAAACTTCAAGTTGCTCCAGTAGTTATACGAGTTAAATATTTAGCATATTTTATTTGTGCTTTTAAAAAATTATTTTTAATAGACAAATGCATATATGTAAATATTTGTGTGTGTAGAGATAGAGCTATACTAATTATATTTTTAATACCTCTCTTTCCTGTATCACCATTTAAGTTTTAAGTTCAAAGCCTGAATCTTACTCTCATTAACCCCCAGCCTTTTTGTAACTTTCATTGTTATTCATATAAGCAGTAGACCAGCTGTATAAGAAACTGAAATAACATAGCACATATTGTTAAGTACAAAAAACATTTCCACTTCCCCTTGTTGTGAACTGTTTAGGCAAGGGCATCTAGTATAATTATGGCCAATATGAAATGAGAGGAAGTGTGCTAAGGAGCTTGAAGGTAGGGTTTTGTGGCTAATAAAGAGAAGACATAAGCAAGAGAAACCTCCTTTTCCAATTTTGGTCACTGCCCTGTTTGCTTATGAAAGCAGCCATACTCTAAAACTAAATGCTACAAGCTGAGAACAAAGCCAGGATGCTGAGGATCGCAGAGCAGCAAGATGGAAAGTGACTGGTCTTTGATGACATCTTTGATCCACCGAATTGTCCAGTCCTGGATCTACCTGAGCTGAGGACTTCTTCACACATAAAATCATGAAGTTTATCAGCTTATTGTTTTGCTAGTTTAATTTAGATTTTTTATTTTATGGGATTTTAAGGCATTCTGATTGGAAGAATCTGTTTCTCAGATAATAAAAGAAGAGCTTGTGGTTATTTTGTTCACAAAAAGTAGGTCATTGGGAAGTTAAACTATGGAGTCTTGTGTGATGGTCACAATCTCTTCTCCCAAAATAGTTTACGTTGCTGGTGGCATACAAGTTAAGAAAGTAATGATGCTTTTTATGGAATTCGGCTGGGATTTTTTATAACCAATAGGAACTTAGGAACACGACTAAAAATAGAAGCAGCTCCTCTTCTTTTTAACCCTCCCCCCCCCGAAAACTAAGTTCCTACTGCTATCCAAGAAAAATAGGAAGCCCCAAGCTAAATCATACATGTCTACTTGCATAGTGCATGTGGAAAAGTGTTAGTATGTTTAGGTCTATTTGATTTTGTGATCAATGCAGTGACTTCTTGGAATTTTTGCAGAGTAATGACCCTGTGTTTTAAGACAAAGCACCATATGAATAAATTTTGTAACGCATTGTCACATTGAGTTTACTGTGGTGGCTCACAAAGCTTCTAATGGAACTCAAGAATTTGTATCTAGTTTCTACAGTTAGAATAGAAACAATGAGAATCACTTGCCAGAGTTAATGGCCTGCTCTCCAGAGTTCTGAGATTCCAGCTCATCCGTAGGCAAAGAAATGATTCCTACTCAGTGACGCTGATGTGACTAAAAACAGAATGATTTTAGTATCTTAGATAAGATGGAAACTGGATTTGGATTTGCTTTCCATTGCTTTTACACTACCTTTGAAATATCCTCACACCTGTACACTTACCTAGGAGGTCTAGGCAACCTTGAAAGGTAAAAGACATTTGTGAGTGTGTGAATCATTAAATTATTTCTCAATTAGGTGTCACAAACTTCAGTGTTGTACCATAGCTCTGTTCAAGGGGCAGTAATCAAGTTGTGTCATGGTAACCATGAACGTCACCATGTGAAATGTTTCTTTCTGATGATTAGAAGAATTGGGGCTCAAGGAGAGGTGACCTTTATTTAAAGACACCTGACTCCACTAGATCTACACATAGAGAAACTATGACTTAAACTTTCTAATAATCATTAATCTATGTTCTTTCTTTCTTTGTATATATTGGACAAATGACTTTTTAGAGGGGATAACGGAGGCTGTTAACCATACTAATAGGGATCCCTGGGTGGCGCAGTGGTTTAGAGCCTGCCTTTGGCCCAGGGTGCGATCCTGGAGACCCGGGATCGAATCCCACGTCGGGCTCCCTGCATGGAGCCTGCTTCTCCCTCTGCCTGTGTCTCTGCCTCTCTCTCTCTCTCTATGTGTGACTATCATAAATAAATAAAAATTAAAAAAAACATATTAGGCATGCCTGGGTGGCGCAGCGGTTTAGCGCCTGCCTTTGGCCCAGGGCGCGATCCTGGAGACCCGGGATCGAATCCCACGTCGGGCTCCCGGTGCATGGAGCCTGCTTCTCCCTCTGCCTATGTCTCTGCCTCTCTCTCTCTCTCTCTCTCTCTGTGTGACTATCATAAATAAATAAAAATCTTAAAAAAAAAAAGTATTTGTAAAGAGGGAGCCAGTGGTTTATAAATAGGTCTATAAATCCCAAATATGGGATAATAACAATAAAAAAAAACATATTAATAACATGCAAAGTCAATGATATCAGTAACTTCATAAGGGAAATGATAACCATATGTGAATGTAATAATGAGTAAGCGTAACTTAAACCCTATATAGAGTTATAATTATGGATGTTTCCAGCTGCTATGCAACTATCACTGTCTTTCCAAAAGATGAAAAATGCTGAAAACATTACAATAATTAATAAAGACATGGACACATTAAAGATATTAAGGTATAAAGCAGATTAGCTCTTATACAGGCAGACTTTTTGCACATGCTCAGTTTATGATATTTAAAGATGCTGGGTTGTGTCCTAATTTGTCTACCTTGGAAGACTGTGAGCATTTGCTGCAGGGACCATTGTTTCTTCAAATCTATAGTTTCAGAACTCAACAAGATATTAAGTAAATGGATACAAACTAAAATTATGTGAGGCTAAACGAGGAAGAGCTGTGTGTCCTATAGAAACTGCAAATATTCGCTTGCAAAGATGTTTCTATTTTTCTTTAAGTCTATTTTGAGAGTTTTTGATAATTAAATTGTATTCAAGAAAGATTCTAGGGCAAATCTACACTAGCAATATAGAACATCAGGAGGATGTGTAAGTTATATTATGTAAATGAGTTATTTTAGTTTTTATTTAATTTGCACTCTTCATTTTTGGGGTTGTTAAATGTCTTATGTACTGGTGTTTCTAATTTGTTTTCCTTTTTAAATTTGCATACTTCTAATGGAAAGGAACAAATTAAATAACACTGAACACACACAATTACTTAAAAAGAATTTTGATTATGATAATGCCATGTATGATGTGTATTTTCCAACACCACCAAGCTCTTCTGCAGTTCTCAGAGGGTACTGAGTGGGTGGCCCACAGTTTAGCTCAATTCTGCTATTACCTGGATTAGTATCACAGGTAAGGGCTCAGTCCCATAAGACTGCCCACAGTTAGTTGCCAGTTTCAAGTTCAGATTGTATATAACCTGTGCTTCTGACTAGAAGTTTCCCATAAACCCCTCCTTATATTTGATTAATTTGCTAGAGCAGTTCACAACAGTCAGAGAAAAATTTACTAGTTTATTATAAAGACTATTATGATGAACAGTCAGATCAAGAGGTTCATTGGGTGGGGTCCAGCAGGATCCTGAGCGCAGGGTTTCTGTCTCCACAGAACTGGAGTTCACCACCCTTTTAGCACATGAATGTGTTCCCTAACCCCAAAACTCTGGAAGTTTCTTTTTTTTAAGATATATTTATTTATTAGGGGATGAAGGGAAAGGGAGAGGGAGAGGGAAACCCAAGCAGACCGCGCTGAATGCAGAGCCTGACATGGAGCTTGATCTCACGACCCTGAGATAATGGCCTGAGTTGAAATCCAGAGTTGGATGCTTAGCTGACTGAGCCACCCAAGAGCCCCATTTTTGGTTTTTATGGGGGCTTTGACTGATGAAATCATTGGCCATTGGTGATTGGTTCAACCTCTAGCCCTCCTCCTCTTCCTGGAGTCCAGGGTATGGGACTGAAGGTCCCAACCCTGTAATCATGGTTAGCTCCCCCTCATCCTTAGGAGCTTTCCAAGAGTTACCTCATTCCCATGAACTCAGGTATGGTAGAAAGGGGGGTGCTATGAATAACACAACACCTTCATTACCCTTACCACTTAGGAAATCTCAAGGTCTTAGGAGCTTTATGCTGGAAACAGGGACAAAGGCCAAATATATATTTCTTATAAATCACAATATCACACACAACATGATAGTGATAAGAAATGAGAACCTTATTGTCATGAAAGTGAATGTCAGCAGAAATGAGTGTGGTTTAGTTTTTAGCTAAGCTCTTTCTACTTGGTTGAAGATTTTGTGTTGAGGTATGGCTCACTTTAAGAAAACTTCCCTTAAAATATGTATTTCCAAGAAACAATGGAGGTCAAAATCTTAAATTATTATAGTAACTAACATTTGAAATGAGCTTTAGAGTTCCAAAATTCAGATCCATTTCTTCTTCTCAGTCTTCAAATAGCCATGTGACATAGATAGGATTATGACATTCCCCCCAGACAAGCAGTAAATATAAAGAATAGAAGTTAAACTTAGCATTTTGGCTAAATATGCAAATTGTAAAATATGTCCACTTTCCCCTCAGAAGTGATTATTATGTTCCTTGCAAGAGCTCTCTGTTTTTTTTTTTTTTTAAGATTTATTTATTTATTTGAGAGAGAGAGAGAGAGAGAGAGAGAGCAAGCACAAGCAGGAGGGGCAGGAGGAGAAGGAGAGAGAATCCCAAGCAGACTCAGTACTGAGGGCAGAACCTAAGGGGCTCTGAACCTAAGGACCCTTGAGATCATGACCTGAGCCAAAACCAAGAGTCAGATGCTCAACTGACTGCATTACCCAGGCATCCCAAGCCCTCTCTATGTTTTTAAAAAGACAAATATGTTGTGAAGTTTCTCGAAATAATAAGACCTCTTATTCAGTGGCTCCTGAGTCAGAGTTGATTTGCCATACTTTCTGAGAACTGAGGCATTAAAGAAAGAAAGAAAGTGGGGAGGCGAGGGGAGTGGAGGGAAGGGGAAAAAGAAAGAGAAAAGAAAGAAAGAAAGGAAAGAAAGAAAGAAAGAAAGAAAGAAAGAAAGAAAGAAAGAAAGAAAGGTTGTATTACTTCTTAAAGGGTCCCAGATACCAATAAGAAAAGTGTTTTGGCCTTTGCTCTGATGCCTATCTGATGACATGAAACAATAGAATCTAACATATTTTAGAAGTCATTAATATTCAATATACTGCACCAATGAATTCATATCTACACATAGCAAGAAATAGAAGAATTATTGTTAATGTCCTTTATCCTGTCATGAATTCATGGCCTCTTGAAGGTAATAGTCATTATGAAAAAGGAATGCAAAGAAAATATCTGTATTCCCATGTTTTCTGTTCATTTGGGGTATATGCTCCACACTCACAAAATATAAGTGACTGGGCAGAGATAAGTTGCTATTCTTTAAAGTTTTTTAGGTAAATGTACATTTGTTTCATAAAGGCTGGTTCAGTAGTTGAAAAATCTCTTTGAATCAGGGGTCCCTGGAGCATACAACATAGTTCAAGTTTTCATCCCGGGTTAGGCAATGGGGGAGTTGCTTATACTGAGCTCCAGCTTGGGAACGCGAGAAATGTAATCTGAAGACTGAGAGGAGTAAATTCATGAGGTTACAAATATGCTATCATACTTGGGATTACTGAGGAGCATGTAGAGATATGCATGTTGCAGTGAAATGCAATTAATTCAGCACAACATAGAGTTTAAAGTGGCAGCTCTGGGTTGGGATATCTTCCTTTGAATTTTGGAACCAGGGTTTGGTTTGTTTGAGCCCCAGCAAGTTTCCTAAACTTCGCAGCTTCAGTTTACTGAATTGATAAATGTGTCTAATGTAGTGCCTAAGGAATAATGAGCTAGTGCTTGTAACATGCTTGGCACAATAAATAATAGCTATTACTATCACTGTTGTTATTACTATCGGTCAGCTACTTGAGTTTCAAATATGACACATGACGTTTTCTTAATAGGAGATCAACATAGATATAAGAAGTAATTATCTTCTTTCTATCATTTCTCCTACACTTTGTGCTTCCATTTCACTCTAAACAAGAAACCACTGTTTGCTCTTTTTGTTCAGTGTAATGTAATACATATTAAGGATCCCATGATAAGTAAATTTCAGAGCAATCGGTAAAATTTTACCAGGTAATGAAACCATAGCCTGGTTTCAGTGGACGTCATTTGTCTAATAATCGGCCTTCAAAACCATTTGTAACTTAAACTTGAATCCCACCAGATGTTCTATGTAATGATAGAACATTTTTTTTCTTCAAGATTAGGTATTGCCCATGTACTTGGGACACACCACTTTCCCTCTGCCTTCCCTAATCACCACAAGCCTCTGGGATATGAAATCATAGTATGATCAGAGTTGCCCAGATGTTCTGAAATCTGTTACTCAGCATTTACTATGGAAAAAATATATATAAGGCTATTGACTTTCAAAAAATGCAAACTTCTTTCCCAAAGCTAAGCAAAATGAAAAGAGAAGTAAAGGATTTACTCGTTAAAGGAGAGAAGAGCAGAATGGGGCTCACTGAACGTAGGAAATGGAGTAGTAAGAAATGTTCAAGTGCAGTAATAGGTTTCATTTTCAGATTTTGAGAGTTATACTTTGAGGAAATTTCTGCACAGATTGCCTTACAAGTTACACTTTGACTCAAAATGGGTTTTGTACGTACTCCAAGTCCTTTTTCTTTTGCCTTGCTGTTGGTGCATCTGCCTTATATAACTGTCATGAATTTTAAGAGATTTTTGCCAATATTAATTTATCCTCAGTCTATCTTCAGCACAGCAAGCAGCCAATCCTGTTAAAACATCAGTGATATTATGCGACCGGTGTGTTTGCATGAAGGCTCTCCATCTCCTTCAGTATAAAAGCTCAATGTCTGACAATATCCTCGTAATCTGGTCTCTCAGCACTTTATCACACACTTTTCAACCTCTCTTTCACTGGGCTCCAGCTGCACTTTTTTTCGCTGTTCCATAAGCCCCCCCAGGCATCCTCTTGGCTTTTACCTTTGCTCCTGCATCTCCTTGGAATATTCTTCTCCAAGATACTTGTTTTGCTTGATCATTTACACCTTTCTCTTCTAATACCCTATATAAAAATGCAACTTCTTCCCTCAATGCTCCCTAACCCTAGCCTGCTTTATTATTATGATTTTTTAATATATCTCTTGCTACTATTTAACATACAATATATTTTATGTTTCCTTTTTGTGTTACCCTCTGAAACATAAGTGCCAAGATGGCTGGGGTTTTTATCTATTTTATTCTCCACTGCATCTTTACCAGCTAAAAGATCTCATATTAGGCATTCAATAAATATTTGCAGATTTAATTGGTTAAGTAATCAGTTGCTTGGCCAAGAGGTTTCAGGGAAATGTGTTTTTCTCCCAAATTTCCTGTTGAAGAGTGGAATATGGGAGTGATTCTTTAGGTTTGTGAGGGATGGAAGTAGTTGTCTGTCCCAATGGTTCATTGTTAATGGGTCAATATTCCTCTCTCCTCTGAAATATTTTATGTGAATGGCAGACATTAAATGACCTTTCAACTTTGTGGCTGCTCATTGCTGCTGAGAAAGTAAATAAAATTCTCTTAATGATACTGCATTTCCCATTAGAGTTTATTTTTTTCTCTCTTGTATTATCCTTTTATTTTGCACAACAAGTTTATACTAATCACTCTTGGAATAAGTGGCTAGCTAGAGATGCTCTTAGATTGCATTGCAAATAGAATTCTTCTCCTTATCCACCCTCAAGATTTACTTCTCTGTTTTGAAGAGAGGGTCTGAAAGTTGATGAGATCTCCAAGGAACCAGTTGGAAGGTGGACAAGAATAATACTCCCAAGTCTCAGAACCCAGTCAGTGTCAGGCCCACATTGAGAGGAGGGAGGATGGGAAGTGTCGTTCAAGGTACCTTGTCCACGGTTGGAAGATTGTCGGGAAGCTCCTGATGAATGAGATGCTAGACTTCATCTCCTGCATTTCATCCTCAGGCCATGCTGCAGAACCCAGCCACATCTGTGCCTGATAGAAAGCAGATGTTTAACTTTTCAGGGAGAAAGCATTCAGAGCTATGGAATTGAGGACTCAGGCGCCCTTTCTCTTTTATTCCCTCTCAAAAAACAAATCGAGGAGGGAAAATTACACCAAGTAATGACCTTACAAGAGGACTTAACTACAACAGGTTGAAACCAATCTCATGTTTTAAGGATTTGTGTAATTCAAAAAGGAAAAAAAAAAGCAATATACTTTAAAGTTAAGCTCAGCCAATTGTAGAGTTTTGAGAATTTTTTTACATCAGGTTCTATTACTGCTATTTCTATAATATTTCTTTGTCTCTATCTCCTCATGTTAATTCTTGTGGTTACTCAGAGTCCCTTGACTTCTTTTCTATATTTTTGCTCTAGCTTTCTAATTTGCTTTCTCACCTTGTCTTCCCCATTACCAACTATCGTCGTGTGCTCTGCGGCTAAATTGGTTCCTTAAATCTTAGGTCTGATCATGTTACTGTATTCCTCAAAAGCTTTCAGTGGCTCCCTGTTGTCTACTGGATAAAGTCCATATCCCTCAATCTTGAATTTACATGCTTTGTCATTTAGACCCAAGCTGTATTAGCTTAGCCAATCTCTCGCTATATTCTTAGTGCTCCAGGTAAATATGAATATATTTCTGCCACTGTGGGGTTTTTGTTTGTTTGCAAACTTCCTTGGGTTTCTTTCCTAGGTGTTTTTGGTCATGATAAGCACTTCATTTGATAAACCCTCTGCAATAGTTTGCTGGGACTACAGTAACAAAATACCATAGACTGAGTGGCTTGAACAACAGAAATTTATCTCCTTACAGTTCTGGAGGCTGGAAGTCCAAGATCTTTATGCTATCAGGTTTGGTTTCTGGTAAGAAACCTTGGCTCTCTCCTTGGCTTGAAGATGGCTGGCTGCCTTCTCTCCGTGTCCTCATATGGTCTCTTTGTACACCATTCAATATATTGAATTAGGGCCCACCCTAAAGGCCTCATTTTACCTCAGTCACCTCCTTAAAGATCTTATATATATAGACATGGTTGCATTCTGAAGTACTAGGGATTGAGACCTCAATATATGAAGTTTGAGGGACACAATTCAGGCCATAACAACCTTCCTAATACACTCATAAGCAAATCCTATTTCTAAAGAAAAAAATTAAGTCTCCTCCATTATGTCTCATCTGCTCTTTTAGCTATCAATAACTTTGTTTTCCTTTCTCTTCATCTCATTAGTACATGTTGTTTCTCCCGTATAATATAGCATTTTCTATTTAACTTCTTTTTCCAGTTTTTTCCAATTTTATTGAAGTATGATTGATAAATAAAAGTGTATATATTTAAGGTATATCACATACTATGTAGAAATTTATAAATATATAAATATACATAGAGATGATTACCATAATCGTTCTAATTCACATATCCACCACCTCACATAGTTACTTTTTTTGTGGGTGTGGTGAAAATTCTTGAGACCAGTGCATGACAAGATTGGACTACATTTGCTGGTTTTCACCATGGGAACTACAAACGAAACCCTTAGTGCATAACTTTGTAGATGGCGAATCCAGTAAATAAGATTATTACGAATGTTGATTTTGTTCACAGGTGTTTTTTGAACTCCCTACCCTGTCCATTGGTACACCAAATAAGTGCATCCATATCACCTTGCAATGCGGTACATTCATAGAATGAATGAATGGCCCCTGCCTCTGAGAAATGTCTGATTCTTCAGGAAAGAATATATATAGGCATTAAGAGGTAACGACCTATATTAAAGGTAGGCATTTAATCAAGAGAGAATATGTGCTGGTGTGCCAGAGTAATTGCAAAATAGCTGGATTTCCCTTTCATGTTAGTTTGCATTCATTGTTAGCTGTCAGGAAGGGATGAGAATGGGCTTGTGGATTTGTCTCTTATAGAATTTCACTGAAATATATGTAAGAGTCGGGATTTACCGTTATCTTGTGGTAAGCAAAATTTGGTTAAAGTAATCACTAACAACCCATTAAACCATGGTAAGTGTGTCACTTTTCATTTGAGAGGAATAATGGTAATAACCAAAGGGAAAGAAGAAGAGGAAGAGGGAGAAGAAGAGGGGAAGGGGAGGAGGAGGAAGAAGAGGAAGAGAAAAACACAGGAACGATAGAAGCTATCAGCTACTATTGTTTGGCAAATGTGTGGCAAGCATTTTATAAGGAATTTTCTAAATCATACTTTATTTTAACTTTTAACATAACATCTCATGAGTTAAAGATTGCTTCCCACTTTACACATGATGAACCTGAGGTATTCTAAGATAAAATCAGTTGCTTAAGTTTACTTAAGCAAATAAGTGGCTGAACTAGGAATTGAAACTACGCTGCCCGAATACGGATTCTATCTTCTCTTTTCACAGTATCTCACAAAATAAAATTTATCAGCAATCCCAAAGTAAATAAGTGAAACTTCTTAAAGCCTATGATATTATAATGTGCGCTGTGAATCTCCAGTAGGAAGTTATAGTAAATACTGCTTCCTGAAAATATTTGAGTGCTAGTATTTTGTTTCTAGGAACATATTCAGGAATTTTGTTAGGAGGAAATGCTATTCTTGGGCATCAATACTATTTTGGAATTACAATGTATTATTTGTATCTGGTTTTATGGTCTCCTTTCCTTTAAAACTGTTTGTGGCATGTAACTTGTCAAATAACTTTAAATTTCTTTTAACATATGAATATATATTTAGTGAAGTCTTTTTTTCCCCCCCTTTGGAAAATTCCTGAGGTATCAAACCACAAAGTATTTCTTTTAAGGCAGTATTCTTGGTGCTATGATTGGCCTTAAGATATTTGCATTGCATTGATAAGGACTTTTACAGAAATGAAGTTTAGTATAAATTCTTACCCAATCAGTATTCTTGTTTTATAAGCATTTTTCTATCAGATTTGTAAAATAGAGGACGTCTAATGATCTTAACATCTAAAACAATGTTAGAGAGTATATTCAAATTAAAATCTAGAAAAATTTTATATTTCAGTGAAATCTAGGAAGTTATGGAATATCAACTGTATAAAGAACATTGTAATGTTCAAGGGATATTAGAATGATATAGGATCGCTGTTCTCAGAATTTCACAGCCTGATTGATATGTGTATAGAATTTCCTATAAGAGAAATTCTCGGAGGAGAGTAGATTATATATAACCAGAAAGACCTGGAAAGAACCTCTCACCTCCTTGGTAATGAACTCTTCAGCAGCTTAACTCCCCTGGACAGAGGTAGTCTACTAAACCACCTAGGAAAGCTGAGGGTGTGTTTCTTTATAAGAAAGTCTCAGAGGATAGTAAAGTCTTGAACTAGCATCTCCAAACAAATGAGATTTTCAAGGCATAGTACGATTGGCGAAGGGTATGGGCTGCCATGGTACTGGTGTTTATATTGCATGGCAAATAGCTGTCTCAGTTCTACATGACTTAGAATCCTAAACTGTTATGGGGAAAAAGACATTTTCAACATTCTTTTTCCAAATCCCACACATTAAAAAAAAAAAGCACAAATCCAAGACACATACACCCTGCTGGGAATCCATCCCCCATGTGTGGGCGCTGACTACTCTGTCTGGAATTTGCTTGTGTGTAGGAAGCATGAAGTATATTAGTTTTTGGAAATTTGATACCAGACATGGACAGGTAAGGAGACACCAGTCAAGTTAACTTTATAAAGAAGTTACTTTGTGAGTGTTTGGGAAAGTTAAGGGGGGTTTTTGAAAATGAATCTCAAGTGCTTAAAATGAGAGTAAAACTTGTCCTGTTTGATTTCTCTTATCTTCATGTCTCAAGAAACCCCTAAGCATTTTTCTATAAATTTTAGAATGGGATAAGCACAGGTTCCTAATCTTCTCTGTGAATGTCAGAAAAGAATTTTGTGGGTTATGTGCGTATGTATCTTTGAACTTTATTGTTAGAATAGCCTATGTAAGATCAGAATATCTGCATTCTAAATCCTGATTGCTAAATCCTGATTTGCTCCAACACTCTTGAAGAAGTTACTTATACTATACATATCTATAATTCTCTATTTGTAAAATTGGAGCAAAAATATCGATCATGATCTGTGTTATGGAGAATAGGACGGGACGCCTGGGTGGCTCAGTGCCTTCAGCTCAGGGCATGATCCCAGGATCCGGGATTGAGTCCCACATCGGGCTTCCTGCATGGAGCCTGCTTCTCCCTCTGCCTATGTCTGCCTCTCTCTCTCTCTGTCTCTCATGAATACATAAATAAAATCTTTAAAAAGAGAGAGAGAGAATAGGACATAGAAGTAAAAATGATAGACGTGGGCCAACAGTATAGGAACTTAAATATGAATTTTATGAATTAATTAAAAGTAAATTTGTACTTTTATGAATTAATTAAAGCATATTTGGACAAGAAGTGGAAAGAACCACATGAAGGGAAAACATGAATATTTAAAGTGGTGATATTTGGATTATTTTTACTTCTTTTTAAAAACTTCATTATAGATTTTTATTCTGTTTGAGAGATATAAATAATACTGGAGAATTCTACTTGCAGCAGGCCTGCATAGCTCTTGCCAGACCAATACTCTCATAGGTAAAAATAATGAATTCTGGACAAAATACAAAATGCAAATATATGAAGGCACTAAAAGTAATAAGCAAAGGCAGGCAGATAGTGAAAGGAAGTTGATGTTGGAAAGATAGTAACAGCTTGGTTGAGTTTCTCATTTTTCAGAGCTTTTAGCCTGAGGGCAGGCCCTCATAATGCAGTCTGTCTGCATTATGTAGAACAGCTGAAGCTCAGATACACAATCTTAGTCATATTAGCCTGGAAAGCCAGAAGAGTCTTTGGTGATCATAGTATCTGGGAAGTTAGGAGAGGAGAATCCCAGAAAGGGGAAGCTTTAAATTCTTTGTATAAACTTTTCCCAAGTCTCTAGTTGACTCTTGAATCATACATACATGTTCAAGGAAGACCCCAAGTAGCCTAAGGTTAAAAAAATATATTTCAGAGTTTGAAGTTTGAATTCAGTCAAGTATTACCTGCTTTATTATTATTATTTTTTTAAATCTTAGCTTGGCGTGGTCCTGATCGCAAAAGGAGTTCAGTATGTATCACGATGGGTAAGAAAATGAACGGAGAGGGGGGAAATCCATTCTGGCCCACAATATTTTGCTATGATAATTAATGCTTGCATTTTTATTTTTATTTATTTTTATTTTATTTATTTATTATTATTATTTTTAATGCTTGTATTTTTAAAAGTCCATATGCTTTAGGGAAACATAACTGAACCCAGAGTACCTATAACATATTTTTAATATCCAATGCACAAACCAAGGTTACTTTACATATAAAGTAATGGGGAAACATAAGCCCTTCCCAAGGGGAACAACAATAAAAAAATCAGTGGAGACTACTACCAAGATGGTTCAGAAGTGGGAATAATCAGACAAGAATTCTTAAGTGGCTGTTATACTTTTGATCAAGGACTTAAAGGAAAAGATGCTCATAATGAAAAAGATGATAGCAAATCATAGAAGAAAAACTATACTAAATCAAAAGCCTAGATAAAAAAATACTAGTAATAGGAGAACAAAAACTCATAAATCACAGGTTTATTCACCAAGAAGCTATTTGTGGAATTACAATATTTAATATGTATTTGGGAATGTTTACACAAGATGAGTACTCAGTAAAGTAAATGCCTACTGTCTGAAAATATGCAGCAGTAGAGAGAGAGAAGAATAAACTGATAGAACAAAGTTAGAGGAAGTAATACTACTAATAATAACAATGTAAACATGTATTGTTTGTTACCTTTTATGCCCCACGTTAAATCCTGATTTACCCAATTATCCATTATCTAACTTCTTTTAGTGCTATTATTTTTCCCGGAACACCGATAAAAAAACCCTGAGCCTTAGAAAATTTACATATCTTGCCCATGGTTCCATAGCCAGGAGTAAGTTGATTCTTTTAAGTATCACACTCTGAGGCAGTAGCTTGGTTAGAACACTGACCAGAAACTTAAAGAGCAGGGATCCTCTTATTTATAGGACTGTGATTTTAGATCATGTCTGCAAAGGTGAGGAGGTAGTTGCTGGAGGGGGAACGATAAAGTGTTGAATGGGCCTAGTTTCCAAAAAAAAAAAAAAAAAATTCCTCTTCCACCTTAGGCTTTTGCCACAAATTTCTCTGTCAGAGGTGGAGTGTATAATTTCATCATTAGAGACAAGAGTGAAAAACAAATATTCCCAAAAGAAGAAACCATCTGACATTTAACAGTGTAAAGATATACATTAAAGTTATTCTTTTTCCTTGGATAGGATTACATTAATAACAACTTTTTTGAGAATTTATTCTATGCCATACACATTGCTAGGTGATTTATATATATTTATAAATATATATAAAATATTTTTATATTTTACTTATTGTATCTTGAGTATGCATTATTATCCTAGTTTACAAAAATAGAAAACAGGCTTAATGAGTTAAATAACTTTCTCAGTGTCATATTTTGTAAATGGCAGAAGCAAATTAAAAACTGAGCCTGACTGACTCCAAATCTTGATTTCTCAGACTCTACCAACTCCAGAGTTGGTGTCTATATTTAAAGGAAGCAGGTCGTATGAAGGAAGAAGGAAGCTAGGGCACAGCAAAGAGACTGGTGACACTGGAGACAGACTTTTCTGTTTGACAATATTTCCTAAGGCTGTGCTGTGAGTGACATAGGTTCACACATGAAGGGCCCTGAAGAGAAAAAGGTGTAGAAAGACCTTAAAGTGGTATGATTAATGTCTGACTAGGGGGAGCTTTCTCCCAACTTCCACATCCAATCAATCACGAAGTATTTCCAATTCTTTCTTCTTGAGGTTCTTAAGCATGTCTCTTCATATTCATTTCTATTACCATAGTCCAGGCTACCATTATTACTCAGTTTCCAGTTCTTGCCTCGTTCCAAATTATTCTTTTCATTAGCAAAGGATGCTCTTTCTAAAACAAAAATCAATCAGAACACTTCTGACATTTTCAATGACTTCCCAAATTCCTCCTGCTAAAGTCTAAACTCATTTTCACAATTCATTGAATCAATTCATCTTTTAATGTTGGACTTTTATTCTAAATTTTTATTATAACAACCCTCGATGAACATTTCTATATATTTTTATATACATCCAAAACTATTTTATCACAGGGCCAAAAGTCATGCTCATTATTTGAGCCTATGTCTGATTTTGAGGATTCAGTCATCATCCTGGATACTGACCAGGGATCTAGGGCTGATCCATTATGATCACAGTAGTAGTCACAGTTTTCTTCCCAAGACACATGTTATGACAGGCCAGTCAATAGGGATGAAATAGTAAGAAGGCAAGAACAATAACCAATACTTTTTGGTGTAGAAGCCTATTTATTCTTACCTCTATTATCATATTGAAATGGGAAGGATATGGAGAAGGCAGTAGCAAACACAACAAAGGTTTACCAACCATGCTTTGCCCTCAAGGAAGGCATCTAGGAAGACCTCAAGGAACACTGAGGAAAGTATTTAGAAGTAGAAGGGATGGTGAAAGTTAAGAGGAGCTATGGAGTGTGGAAGTGGAGTGGGGTATAGAAGAAAGAAGGGACATGTCAAGTGCATTTCAGTAATACTAAACGTCCACTTAGGCTAGAAATGGTGCATTGGAAGATAGCCCTTAGGAAGATGAATTCCTAACAGAAGGCAGAGAGAAAGATATCATGTCCACTTTCTGAAGATGATCTTTCAGATAGTTATCCCTATCATTTCAATTCTCTTGATGAACCATCATCTTCCTCAAAAAGGGAAGAGATTAAGAGAAGAAAAATATATCAGATATACATGCATAGAATTCAAGAAGAGCAATCAAGATGATTTGAAATAATCAGTAGAACTGGGCATTTAGTAGAACAAAAATAAATGGTTTTGAGAACCCAATCAGAAGTTAGATGTGCTAGGTGTTAGTGATACTGAGAATAAGAAAGAAAGAAATCTAGAGACACAGTCTACATGAAAGTAAAAGTGGAAAGAAAGCAGGATATCTACTGAGATTTAAAGAAACATAGCAGAAAAGACTGAAGATGGATTCTTAACTCCACTTCATCTTTTTTGGACATCTTGTCTTTTCCCTTCCCATTTCCATAGCAGAGTGTTAAGTTTGTAAACTCGTGTTTTGAAATTATAGACCGATGATATATTCTCAATAATATGGAGGAGAGAATAAGATAAGTCTACCTAAGCTGATGTTATTGGGAAAGATTTGAAGATTGAGAAGCAAATCCAACTGACTCAACAGGGAAGATGCATCATTAAAGCCTTGAGGCATAATGATGTTCTTGAATAGATAAGCTCACTGTTGAACTCAATAAGGGACTTTAAGATCTTTAAATAAGCTGTTGGCTGAGAAATGTATTCAAGTTTATGAAAAAGGGTATATTGGTTTGCAGAAGGGGAAGGATAAACACCCTAAGCAATACTGAACACCAAATATAAAACATTTACAGGCATATAAAGTCGAGCAGCAGTAGGTGGCAGAATGATGCATGAGACCCAACTAGCACTGAAAGGAAGATGGCATGCTGCTTACTTACTTTAAGAGAAATGGGGAAATAGCTGCAACAAGGAAGTGGCCAGATCACCCAGGGAGCATGGACCAAGACCAGACCAAGGCTCCTCTAGGAGACAAGGAGGCTTGTGTGCAAGAGTCAGGGAACTGTGTGGGCAGGACTCAGGAAGATGTACTTTTTCCATGTTTCCAAAGAGAATAGAGAGAATGTTAGGAGAATAAGCTCCAATGGCCTGAAATCATAGACTTTGTCTGTTTTCCTTTGTAGAATGGGCCCAGACCCATCCTGGGAACAGAGAACTCTTTCTGGATAGCTTCCTCCGTGTCACAACTATCCATCATCCCCCATCTAGCAGTTTGTAAGTTCTACTCTCTTTAAAATATTTTAAATTCACTCAGGGGTACTATTGGTCTAGTTCAAGCTCTTGATTTATCAATCCTATTGATGCAGTACTCGTATAGTGCAGCAGTCAGACTAATCTTTCAGACAAGGGAAATCATATCGCAACTTATTGGCCCCCTGCTTAAATTTCTCCAACGATTTTCCATTGTTTTCAGGATTATGTTTCACATTAGGATGTACAAGGCCTATTATGATATAGCCCATACCTAGTTCCATTTCCATGGAGCACCAAACCTTGCCAAATCTGCACACATATACATACGTGTGTTCCCATACATGTATATACACATATGTACACATAGTCCTTACTCTGTTGAACTACTGAGCTACTTGCTGTTCTCTAAATAGTCTATGATTCATCTTGTTATAGCACATGCTGCTTTGGCCAGGAAAGCTGTTAGCAGTCTTTTCCACTCCTTGAAATCCAAGCTTCAATATAACCTCTTCCTGGAATGTTCCTCACAGCATAGTATCTGGTGGTTATCTCTGTCTCAGGGCTGGCCCTAACTCTATTAAAAATTAGATGTTACCTCATACATCCTCCATCGTGTGGCTTGAGTGTGTGGAGACCAGAGATCTCTCTCTGCAGATCTTCAGTAACTGTAACATACATGGACAAATCAAAAACAGCTCAAAGATAAACCTTTTTCTTAGAAATTATACAGTTTTATATATGATCCTGAGTTGGATCTTATAGTGGGGTAGAGGAGAGGAAAGCTATAAAGAACATTATAAGGATCAGTGATGACATTTTTAAAAAGATTTTTATTTATTTGAGAGAGAGAGCATTAACATGCAGGAGAAGTGGGAGGGGTAGAGGGATAAGTAGACTCCCTGCTGATCCCAGTGGGTTGCAGGCAGCCCAATGGGATACAGGGTTCAATCCTAGGACTCTGGGATCATGATCTGAGTCAAAGGCAGACACTGAACTGACTGAACCACCCAGGTGCCCCAAGATAACATTTTAATATAGACTGTGAATTAGATATTAGCATCGTATCAATGCTAAAATGCATTTTGATAATTTTGTAGCTATGTAAGAGAATGTCTTTGTTCCTAATACACAAAAACATACTATATAATAAAGTGGTATGATGCCTCCACCTTATTCTCAGAGGTTCACTAAAAATATATAGATGTACAGATAGAGAAATTGCTGCCTTTGCTATTGGAATTTAGCTCACTTAGTTGCCTCTAATGTTTTCATTTGTCTTTAGTCTCTTCATCTACAATTTAATGGCCCTGAGGACATGAGCCTTTTTTGGATGTTCCCATAGTGCCTAGTTTGCTCTAATGAGCAGAATGTAAGATCTGCTGTTGGGAAACCAGTGATACACAACAAATAATGTTCACTTGAGTGGGTGAGCTACAGTTTGGTGTACTGGAAAAAAGAAAGGACAGAGATCCAGGAGATCTGGATCCTCAACTACACTGTTTATTAAGCAGTTATATGACCAGGGGCAAGTCATTCATCTTTTTTTTTTTTTTTTTGCTAGTGTCATGGTTTATGAAAAGAAGGTTGGACTGCATGACTTCTAAGATTCCTATTAGTCCTAGAGCTATCTGCCTAAATATACAATGCTGAAAAAGAATGATAACAGCCCCAAACTCATTAATAATACAGTATGAAAATAAAAGGAAACAAAAACATGAATAATTAGCCAAAGCAGACAAGTGCAGATGATATTCTATTGTTGCCTACGATGAAAGGGATGTCCTTGCAAAGAGGAAGCACTACAACCAATCCATGAAAATCCTAAGTTATCATAGAGAAAAGAAAGAAACACAATGATGGAAAAGGAATGTAATGACTATCAGAAATAAATTAGACAAACTGTTATATATTCATGAAATATAATATATATATAATATATAATAATATATATAATATATATAATATATATAATAATATATATATAATACATATATAATATATATAATATATATAATAATATAATATATATATAAATATAATAATGAAAAACTCGGGGCTACATATAACATATTGATGAGGCTCAAAAGAACGTTTTGCTAAGGGTCACCTGGGTGGCATATTTGGTTAAGCATCGGATTCTTAATTTTGGCTTAGGTCATGATCTCAAGGTCAAGAGATTGAGCTCCATGTCAGGCTCTGTGCTGGGCGTGGAGCCTGCTGAAGATTCTCTCCCTCTCTTTCCCCCTGCCCATCCCCCACAAGAATGTTTTACATAAACAGCCAGTGAAACAAGTTGCATAAGGATAGAAATATATCCTATACTGTATTGCTATGTATGTACTCTGTGTACTAGTACTGTATTATACTATTTAAAAATACTATGTAATGCTATGTACTGTATGTATGAAGGAATAATAATAAATACCAAATTTTAGAGATTAATGACCTCAGGAAGAAGAGATCACTAATAAAAGGGAGAAATGTATAACTTTGGAAACTATTGGACAAGAAGCATCAACTTTAGAATAATTTCTTAGAAATTTGGGCAGGGCTTGGGAGTGACTGGGTGATGGGCACTGAGAGGGGCACTTGATGGGATGAGCACTGGGTGTTATTTTATATGTTGGCAAATTGAACCCCAATAAAAAATAAATTTATATAAAAAATTCTTAGAAATTTGGACCAATTCAAAAATACTAAGATTTGACAATAGTAGTAAGTAAAGACAAAATATTGTTTCTTAGATTATTCATTATAACTTTCTGTGTGTCTTGAATATTTCTTAATGAAAGATCATATTTAAAAACAAGAGAGAGAGTAAAAAAAAGGTAAAGAGTAGTACGGGTAAAAAAATTGGAGAAAGGAATTAAAAAAGAGTGATAAGAAAATAAAACTAGACAGAATACAAGAAGTGTTTTTGTAAATTTGCTCAGATAACCATAGCTGTAGAACCCATTTGCATTCTAAAGGCAGAGAGCTAATACCTTTATGTGTAATAAGAAAAAAAAATGAGCTGCATATTTCTAGCCCATGCTGTCTGAATTCAGGCATCCAGATTTTAGAGTATAAATCAAGCTTTTTTTTTTTTAAGCTTTTTTGCTTAAGTTTCATAAAAAGATGTAGCTTTATTTGGGATATGTGTTTTTCCTCTTTGGGGAACAGGAACAAATGTGTTATATGGCCATTGTTTCTGACAGTTCATTTGTGCAGATGAAACAATCCATTCATTTGGTGAATCCATGGACTCAATGGCTTCCACTTTGTACTTCTTGAAAAATATACAGCATTTCAGGCCCCTGGATTTACATTCCACAGACTTTCTGGTATAATGGAATAGTTTTGGGTCCCTCGAGGGCAAGCATATGGCTCTGCAAGAGTGTTGATGGCTTTCCTACGATGTGGGCATGTGCATTTCTAAATGTTCTCACTTAGAGCAGTTCTTTAAAAAGCTCTTTGACATATAATGTGGGAAGAAATTCTTCTCAATGACCATTTATGAGAAAACTTGCTTATAGACTTAGGTCTAGGGCTAAAACGTGGCCAGCTCATCCTTTCCTTCAGGCAGGGATGCTTCTAAAATGAGAGTGAGTATCATTTTTAGTAGTAATTTGATGGAAACCTTTCTTTGGAACAAACATCTGTAAAACTCTATTTTCCCCTTCTGAGTCCAATTAGACATTTGTGGAAAGGAATATTTAGCACACGGAGAATTAACAGAAAAAAATTATATATGGGGTGGGCAAGAGTTTATCAGTTAACTGTGGCTTCATATTGTCCCACTAAATATAATAGGATGTTTAATGATGTTATAGTTGGGGTCATTCTTATATAACTTTACCAAGGGGACAATTGCACTGCTGCCACCAGGGTTCTACTAGGTCTATACTATCTGGTAGCTGTGAGCAGCCTGGCCACTCTGGGGACAGATGCACTGGGAGTAAACAATCAGTGACAAATCTATGGTATTTGTGGATAAAAATTCAGTATTATGTTCATGACCTTGAAAAATGTATGCCTATGTATAGAGACCTTGAGTAGCAGGA
The DNA here is from genome assembly GCF_003254725.2 of Canis lupus dingo. Taxonomy (NCBI): domain Eukaryota; kingdom Metazoa; phylum Chordata; class Mammalia; order Carnivora; family Canidae; genus Canis; species Canis lupus. Next base: position 8,818,870 of record NC_064251.1, read on the forward strand.
TAAAAAGTTTATTTAAATGGTTAATTAATGAATGAGGATAAAATTGCTTTCAGCACCAATCTGTTTATGGTTTCATAGCCAGAGATATTAGACAAGCCATCGGTTGATTGAAGGGAATGCACTCCATTCCGTCTCCAGGAGCCTTGATACCTTGTTTCCTCATCCTTGGAGATGACTGTCTTGAGCAAGTTTTATGGGGAATAAATAAAAGATCAGAAGGCTTAATTATACTTGCAATTAAGTGAAAGAAATGGCTCAGAGAGAGGTCTTTCACTACCCCGAGCCATGAAAGAGGAAAGTGGCTGAAGAGATTCATTCTCCGTTGGAATTAATACTCTTTGCTTTGCCCTTAAAGAAAGTAATTTTATAGCCATTATCTTATAATGCCTTTTTATAGTCAATTCTCTACATGTCTGTCTGCTTTACTATGAAGCAGGGAGCTGTAAGCCTGTGGAAAACAGTGCCTGATGGGTTCAATGACTGACTTCGGAGTTGAATTATTGAAACAATTGTGTAGGACTCTCAAGAGAGCACCAAACAGTCTAATTACTCCAGAGTCTTAGTGGCTCAGAGTGCCCTATCATCTCCTGATATTGCTTCAATTTACCCATGGAATCAATCTCAGCCTGTTTTCTTTAACATTATTGTTCTGTACTATTGTTAAAGCATGGCATGGTGATTTGAGTATGAGTTTGGAACTCTGACTGCTTAGTTCAAGTCACTGTTTCAAAATTTACTAACTTGAGATACATAGAAACTTATTTTACTTTTATGAGCCTCAGTTTTTTCACCTGTTGAATGCAGAAGACAATGTTATAAAATACATTGTGTATCAGTTGAGATGCCTCTTGCTGAAAGATGACAGGAGACCCCAATTCATGTTGGCCTATTCAGTAATGAAATTTATTATCTCACACAAGTGGAAGACAAGAAGATAGTACAGTTCAGGGGAAGTATGATCAATGATTCAATAGTACCATCTCAGGGCTCAATTTTTTTCTATCTTTCCCCTGTTCTATCTTATGGTGGCAGTGTGGGTTGCATTAACTCCAGATGTCGCATCCAGGGATATCGATGTGATGTAAGAAGAAAGATTATCTCTTTCTTGCACATACTTTTTAGGAGTAAGGAAATCATTTCCAAAAGCCCCTTAACAGGCTTCTTTTCATATCTTATTAGATAGGCATTGGTCATATGCCCATGCCAAATCAACACTGAAAAAAAGCATGCCATTATAATGGGTATCTTAAGATAATCACTTAGAATTCAGAAAGCAACCACCATGACTGCCACACAAAGGATTTTGTTAAATATTCGATGAGCTACTGCAGTTAAAGTACTTCAAACAATCCCAGGCACAAAATAAACTCTCAGTAATTTTTCTCTATTATTAGCCATTGATCAATTTACTAATTTTTACTGATGGGAAATTATAACTATTATTTGTTTCTTTAGGAAAATTTTTGTTCCCAAAAGTCATGGGATTTTAATTTTTAAAAAATATTTATTTATTTATTTGACCGAGAGGTGAGAGAGGGAGTAGGAGTAGGAGCAAAGGGGAAAGAGAGAGAAGCAGATTCCCCACTGAGCAGGGAGCCAGATTCAGAGCTGGATCCCAGGACCCTGAGATTAGGACCTGAGCTGAAGGCAGATTCCCAACCAACTGAGCCACTCAGTTGCCCTGCCTTGGGACTTTAAATAAGAAAAATATTTAAAGGTGTGTTTGCATACTTTGATGAGCTGAATTAGGAATCCATTTTGTGGGTTTGGGTTACTTTCATGGAAATCCATGCATTTGTTTAATAAGGGGAGTTACATCCTTAGGATTGAAGCTGCTGTTGGAACTGGGAAGTTAAGGAACTAACAGAAGTAAGAAAAAGAAGAGCAAAACAAAATTTCTCAACCACAACTTGGCCAAAGCCCCTTCCCTTCCTTTAGTGCAGTGAATTACCTGATCTTTATGGCTATTGGCAGCCCCTGCCAAAGACTTTAGAGGGTCTCCTTTAACCTAGCACCCTCATGCTATCCTGTGATTTTCTGGATGTAACCGCAGGTCCAGAACAATACCAGGTAGACCCCATTTAGCTCCAGGAAGTGGGGGAGTATTCCTGCAAAAAAAATCACTGTTGTTCTTGCGTTGTCTCCAACTCTTTCAGAATTCTAACCACAGAATGGAGAAAGAGAAGGAATGGACCCAAGGGTTTAAGATTGCTTGGTGTAGACTGAAGCAGGAATGGAAGTGAGCTGCCTCACAAATCATTCTTGAGGAGCTCCAAGGTGAAAAAAGAATCTGTTCCTAACAAATAATGAGGTGCCATGGCATGAATTTTCCCTCCTTCTGTGCATTTTATTTGTCAAGTGGATAAATTCAGAATAGGGAATAGATTATAGTTTGACCTCAGGGTTCATGTGAGGGTCCAATTTGACTACAAACTTGAAGATACTTCATAGATATTTTCTACATCTTGTATGATCAGTGTAACAAGATTGACTGGGGCAAGCTTTGTACCTTTTTCTATGACCCCCTCCTCAACTCAGGCTCATGACTAATAAGCAACAAGGGGAATTTCTTCAGCTTAGTGATGGGAAGTTTGGTCGAAAGGGGCAATGCAGGTGCTTCGAAAACCTGTATCTCAAATGTGCCAAGACTCTGGCGCCTACAAGATTGGTTTGGGACTCTTACAAGACCAGCCATTCTCTGGGAAGTTTCCAAGAACTTCCTGTTACTAGTCAGGCAAAAAGAGAGAGATGAAGAAAAAGTAAAAACAACTTCACTTCTTTTGGGGAGTTCAGCATAATTTTTGTGGTTTAAGACAGATTCAGAAAATGTTAAGCTTGCAATAAAATGTCACCTTTTTGGTATATCTGTGGGTAGACAGATGGTTACTGGTACTATTGATGGTGGTGATGAGGTTGTGGGGGTGGTATAGAGAAAATCATCAGAATTTTTCAGAACGCTTTCAATAACTATTTTTTGAAATTAGCAAACTTCTATTGATTCTAAATTTAATTAATGGCTGCATAATGTGTCCTGATATTCTCTGAAATATTTAAATACCATACTAATAAAATAAATACATCTAATACATACATACTCATGTAATTACCACTTTCAGTACTTTCTTTTTCTTTTCTTTTTTTTTTTTTTTTGGCACTTTCAGTACTTTCTTTGAGACTTTTAAAAAAAAGACAGGTATAGTAAAGAAAGCTCTTTTTTGTTACTGCAAAATTTCCTAAAATCATTTTTTTTTCAGGAAGGAAAAGAAAAGAATATTGTTTAAATGTCTTAGCTACTACTGGTTGAGCTACAACTCAGGAAGCTCTTATCTCTCCTCTTTGACAAAGTTATTCAAGAAATGTTGTCTCTTAGTAATAAATGTTTTGCCTCCCTTGCTAACCACAGTACTGCATTTCAAAACTCACAATAGTACTTAATGTACAGAAGTCTCACTGCATTTTAATGTAAAAATAACAGAAGAGAAAACCAATTCTGAAAATCTGTTCAAGACAACATTGTGTAATGCATTTTAAAACAGAGTCCTCTTAGTGATTGGCTCTCTATCAGGAAGGAAGAAAACAAATACTGTTGACCTTGGTAACCAGAAGTTTACCAACACCCTTCTGTCTATTAAGCCTCCTCCCTGACTTTTCTCACTCCCCAGATATACATAATCTAACACACATTTTCTCATTGTAAATGGGTGGCCAGTTGATTTGGAGGTCTGCTATCATCAAGCCAGTTGCATAGACAATAGGTCAATATAGAAAAGGGAATGAGCTTCACAAGAACATATTTATAATAGCCTCCAGCAAGGACCTTCAGTATGGGTGTGGCTAAAATCCAAGAGCCCCTACATTCCCATATAATTAAGGAACCTCAATTTAATAAACTAGAAAGCATGAATTCCAGTTTTAGTATATTTCAAAGTGTTATAAATTACTGTAGCCATATCTAGTGTTCATTCATTCATTCATTTATATATCCATTTATCTATATATACAGTAAATATAGATTGAACTTAAAATATCTATAAGTTACTGTTTAAGAACTGGGGGTACAAAGATGAATATACATACTCTTCACTGTTAGATATTTCCCTGGGGATAAGGGAAGGGAGATACAGACTCATAATAGAATGCAGTAAATGCAACTATAGAAATTTGAAGATGGGGCTCTCAGCACCTAGAAGAGAATAAGTAGTCATAATAGCTTAGGAGTGATCAGAAAATAATTTGTGCAGACACTACTGTCTTCACTGTACAGTAAACTGTGAGTAAAGAGATAGTCATACAAAAGGGAGTAATCTAACGGAAGAGATTTGAAGCTTCCAGGATAGTTTATACAAAATTATAGAGTCAGGAATAGTCTGATAGATGGGAGATTACAAGAAGTTTCATGTTGCCAAAAGCATCTGTCAAGGAGGGGGTATATTACCAGATAAGACTGTAGGAGGGGACAGTGGGTCTCAGAAGGCCTTCCTGTAACATTTTAAGAGCTTGAGTTAATCTTAACAGAAATTGGGAATCACAGAATTGTTTAAACAAATGTGTGGCATGGCTAAATTTTTGTTTTCAATACTTCATTCTCTGTAAAGGATACATTTGAGCAATGAATAATATGCTAGTGAATGTTTAACAACTGCCTGTTTGAAAGCAAATTCTTGATAATAGCATTTGCCAATTTCTATGTTGTAAATACTCCCACCTTGGCAGATTTTAAGCTACTAACTTGAAGCCACTGAATCCAGAGTTTGGAAAAGCACAACTCTCATGAACCAGGACAGCCTACTCCAGCCCATCGGTAGTAGTTTGGAATAGCTAAGACACATTAGGAGGCTTGCATCGTTCAGGTGAAAGATAACACAAGCTTGAACTAAAGGAGAGGCAGCTGATGTAGAGAGAGAGTGGCGTGGCTGGCTCGGGGATTCTTGGCATACAGAGGATGATAATGAATAAAGATGACTCCCAGATTTCTAGTTTGGGTCACAGGCTTAATTGCCACTTAGGAGGGAGAAATCTGGTAGGAACTGTGCTGTAAGTAGAGGATACTTAAGCAGAGGATACAGGGGTGGAACATCCTAACTGGGTTACATATCCAATCAGTGGTGGCACATGTGATTCTAGATCTGGGAGACAAGAAAGAGGTGGATATTTGGAGAAGGAGGATACATATGGGAGTTATTGGTCTCTAGGTGATGATTAAAAATATAAGTGAATAGGATTGACCAGGGAAGCATAGAAGCCGATGAGCAGAACAGAGTTTCCCAGTTGCTGTGGTGCCAGTATCCTGGCTTGCCTTAGTTGGGTTGCAAGTACACAGACATGTTGATTCCTTTAACTTTGGGGCTGCTATTGGGTGTCCTGGATCACATAGCTGGGTGTGGGCCACCAGAATCCCAGGACCAGCAACGTTCGGCCACAGGTAGCTTTATCATTCTCCTGTCCATATGCTGTAAGAATGTTATCACCTCTTATGTGTTACTTTATGTGAAAAAACATGTGAAATACTAGCATATTTTGCAACCACAGAGTATATCTTCATTTAAGGTAAAGGTAAACGTAAAGGAAAGTAATCTTTAGAAAGAAACTAAAGATCAGAAACAGTTGAGGAGAACCTGGAAAGAATAATATCAAGGAAACTAACCATTTAAATTTGCAGAATGAACCTTCTTGTTGGTGATCAGTTACCAATGCATGTTAATTCATTTGCTATCATCTGTCTCATTCATTTATTTATTCATTTAGGAATTCAGAGAGTCACATGCATGTATCAAGTCCTTGTGTAGTGTCAGTTGCCAGATTTTTGAATATTGGTTATTTGTTTAGTTCTGACTGGTAGCATAAAAGCAAATGCAAAAAACAGCCAGGAAGAGAACAAATTACTCTTTGATGGTTTAAAGATCTAGAGATCATTTTAGCATTCCTGTCCTTTGAGGGAAGGTGAGCAGGGTGACAGAGGGGAGGAGTGATCATCTCTGGAGAGAGTTTACAAAAGTGAAGGGGTTCATTCTGGTGTTTTGATAAGAAATCTCCTTTCAGTTACTTTATTCCTTCAGGAATACTTCTCAAGTCCATACTTGGGTTAGACATTGGGGTGAGAATTCAGGAGGCAAAACAGACAAAATCTTTGCCTTTATGGGGCTCACATTCTAGAAAGAGGAGACAGACTATAAGCAAATGAATAACTGAAACATATATGTTGCCAGATGATAACGAGTGTTGGGGAGAAAAATAATGGAGGAAAAGGAGTAAGAATAGTTGGGAGAAATTTTAATTTTAAATAGGGCAGTCAAGGAAATTCTAACACATACAAAAAGATACCAGAGATGTCTCCTGAGTCATAATAACCAAATTCAAATAGGAACCCACATGAAAATCTAACGCATTTTACTTTTCCAAGGGAACTTATTTTCATTTAAGAACTCTCCAGGGACTGGTTTTGTATCCCAGACTTAGCCCATGAGTCCATGAGCTTATTTTGTATTTGTATTAGTTAATGACTAAACCTTTTTTTGCTCATTGTTCCAGAATGAATACCTACCATCAAGCTCCATGTGTTAAATAAATGGAACACTGGAAACATCCCTAAAACAGTGTTAGGTCTCCTCTGGCTTTGATATGGGATATTTTGAGTATCTTAAATTTTATTGTCTACACTGTCTCACCTACCTTATGTACTCTTTTATTTCTGTAAAAAGGCCCACTGACAATTTTATTTCTTCTGCTGATCCCCCAGAACCTGGTTGTTTTCCTGGCTGAGAGCTGTCTGAAGCCAAATCTTGATTTTCTAGCTTCACTCTGCCTGAGTATGCTGGGACCTGGCTGGAAAGTTGCTCATGGGAGTCTGTGCTATGGGGCGTCTAAGGCAGAAGGAGCAGTGGTTATAATGAGGTCCCTCTGGTCCTTTGAAAATTAACCTCCCTTGGATGGCATTCAAGACAGATTTGTATTGCACTGAGTTTGGTAGAACAGGTGTATCTCATTTTACCTAATGTGTATGTTTATGAAAGAGTGAATGAAATCAGGTTTGGTAAGTCAAATCCTATCTAAATACTCTGATGAAAATCACTGAGAAATGACATCCTGTAGTGAATCCTTTTGGGAAATGAATAATTGACATCAAATTTATCTTACAGTCACAGATTCATGTATTTGGGATATGTCCATTAGTGTTATACCTTTAGTGAAAATTTTGGGAACACTGAGTTATGCACTGGTCATTATGATAGTAAAGGCTTTATTACGTGAGATGTTTCCTTGAACAGGAGTCTGTTGGCTAGAACAGGAGTCAGCAAAATTCTTCTGTAAGAAAACAAATAGTAAATATTTTAGGCTTTGCAAGCTAAAAGGTCTCTGTTGCAACTCCTCAACTCTCCCACGAAGTACACATGTAGCCATAGACACCATGCAAATAAATAAGCATGATCATGTTCCAATAAAACTTTATTTATGGATACAAAAATTTGAATTTCATGTAATTTTTATGCGTTATAAAATATTCTTTTGGTTTTTCTTTCAACCATTTAACAATATAAAAAATATTCTTAGTTGGTGGGGCATACAAAAACAGATGGTGAACTGGATTTGGTCCATGGGCTATAATTTGCCAACTCTGGAGCTGGAATGTTATATTATTCAGGGTACTGCTCACACATCATTTTCTCCAGGTTTACATGATTTTTGTTTAGTGGAAGTTTGGAGCATTGTTTTTACATCTGTGTATCTAATGGATAAAGGTTTTTATATTTCTTCTGTATTGTCGGATGACTTATGTAACTTTCCTGATTCAGTTTCTTCACTTGCAAAATGGGAAGGATGATACTTGTAGGAGGATGATACCAAGTAGGTGATACGCAGATTAAATTATATGGTATTTGTAGAGCAGGCTACACAGTTCTTCATAGCATACACTCAGCAAAGTAACATTCAATGTATGACAGTAGGGTGACATCTTGTTTTCTCTTTCATTGGAAAAATCTCTTGTTGTTAGGGATTATACTCTGAAGGCAAGTATGTGGCGAACAAGAGGATGACTAGTAGTCAACACTATGATCCCTCTTGCTATTGTGGATTCTCTCTTTTCCTGTGTGGATGGTTTTAGCTACAGAGAAAATTTGCCCCTAGTGAGTATTTCTGTCCATTTGTGACTAGGCTATCAAGCTGGCAGTGTAAGTTGGCCTTTCCTATTGGTAGATGTGTTAACTTGCCATGCTTGATTAAGGTGAGCTACATGGGGAGACCTCCTAATTTTATTAGCCAATATATCAGACAGTCAATTTCCCTTTAATAGAGGGCCCTCTTAATTCCCTTTTACCAGTCACAAGGCATTCTGAAACATTGGTTGCTGTTGGTCATTAGTAAATTGTAAAGGGCATAGTATGAAGGGCTTTTTCTTCCCTGATACTTTTTCTCTTCCTTGAATATGTATGTTAGGTCACTTTGATACATTTTTAGATGGGTAGGAAAAATTCACCCTGGACAAACTCTATCCTGGACTGGAGGCAAAAAAAAAAAAAAATATATATATATATATGAGGGATACAAGTCAATATCACAGCAGGATAGTGAGAACAATTTTGGAAAATACAGTTCCTAGAGGACCCTACAGGTTGAGCAATAAATAGGAAGGTCGGAAGATCTCAAAGATTCAGTGACATCTGAATAAGAAGAGGCAAGTTGGAGTTTGCTTTTTAACATCTGCTTTTGCAAGCTATAACAGCTATGGTTCTATTATATAGATATAATATCTGATGTACATAATTCTATTTTTGTTAACAATAGAATAAAAATATAGCAAAACCCCTCAAATACATTATGTTTGCTGTATTAAATGGACACATATTATGAAATGTATATTATATAGAATAGACAGTATAGCCACTACCAAGGGGTAGCATAAAATATTAAGTGTGGGTTCCCCACTGTCTGGGGGCCTGGGGCCATAAAGATGAGTGAGGAGGTGGTACTAGAGACTGCTGTTTTATGGCCACCAACAAGGAATTGCTTTACTTTAACATTCCTTCCAAATTTGATCACTTCTTTTCACTGTAGAAATGATTTTAGAGTAGATTCCTGCCCACTGACAGCCGGATTATAGTAAGAATTATTTTCATCAAGTCTATAAAAGCTGAACCTCTGCTTTCAGAGCATGGAAGGTAGTTTCAGTCTTAGTAACCAGAAGGTTACATTCACAGGTTTCCCTGTTTTCTGATCTACCTTCCAGTTCAACTTGGGAAGGAAGAATCAACAGAGACATCTTCTCTAGTTAAATTTGTTTGGGGAAAGGCCTTCAAACTTTTCTTTTTTTTAAGGCCTTTAAACTTAATAAAAGAAGAAGTTGCTAGGAAGTTAGCAAACTACTGGGCAACAGAGTCATGATTTAGAAAATAATAAATGTTGATGAGGATGTGGAGAAATACAAATTCTTATACACTGGTGGTGTGAATGTGAAGTGGTGCAGCTACTATGGAAAACAGTATGGCAGCTCCTCAAAAAATCAAAAGTAGAAGTACCATATATGATCCAGTAGTTTTCCCTGTGGGCATGTATCCAAAAGATCTGATAGCAGGGACTCAAACAGGTATTCGGACACCCATGTTTATAGTGTTATTCTCAGTAGCCAGAAGGTGGAAGAAACCCAAGTGTGCATCCGTGGATAAATAAATAAACAAAATGTGGTCTATATAGACAATGGAATATTATTGAGTATTAAAAAGGAAGGAGATTCTGACACAGGCTGCAATATGGATGAACCTTAAAAACATTATGCTAAGTCAAATAAGCCCGTAGTAAAAGGACAAATGCTTTATGATTGTACTTACATGAGGACCAAGAATATGTAGTCAAATTCACAGAGACAGAAAGCTGATTGGTGGTTGCCAGGGGCTGGGAGAGAAGGGAATGGGAGTTACTGTTTAATGGAGACATGGTTTCAGTTTGGGAAGATGAAAAAAGTTCAGGAGATAGATGGTGGTAATGGTTGCACAATAATGTGAAAGTATTTAATACCAATGAAGTACTTAAAAATGAGTAAAATGGTTAATTTCATGCCTTGTATATTTTACCACAATGGAAACAAATGAAAGAGAGAGAGAGAGAGAGAGAGAAATGTTTGAAATCTACCAGTATTGGGCCATAGAGACAATGCAATGGAAACATGAAGTTCAGAACTGGGCTAAAGTTAAATTCTCCATAGAAAATGCTATGTATGTAGTGTCTGCAGGCTGGGGATTAAATATTTCATCCCCACCTCCTTTCCTTGGGCAAAATGCTGGGAAAAGCTATCACTGTGCAACAATCCATTGTTAAAAATGTGGGCTTTTTAAAAAGATTATTTATTTATTTATTTGAGAGAGAGAGAGAGAGAGAGCACACACATGTACATGAGCAGGAGGGGGAGGAGGGGCAGAGGGAGAAGCAGACTTCTTGCTGAGTGGGAGCCCCCATGCAGGGCTGGATCCTAGGACCCTGGGATTATGACCTGAGGTAAAGGCTGATGTTCAACTGACTGAGCCACCCAGGCACTCCAAAAATGTGTTCTTTTAGTTCAGGGCACAGTATAAAAAATTGCTGGATGTGATCTACTGAATGCTATGGTATATGGTACATATGAACAAGGAAATTATGTTCTAGAATAACTTGGTATGCTGAATGATCAAGGAGATTCCAATAGGAAAAAACGTGCATAATGCAAGCATGTTTTCTGGTGTTACCAGTCTCTATTACCCTCAACTTCCTCACTTCCTCTCAAATGCCAGACTGCATATCTACTCCCAAATGTACCTGGCTATCACTTGTCTTTAAGAATATTTTGTTTTACCATAAGGATGGTGTTAAATATATGATGAGAAGGTTGCAGGTCTTCCTTTGTGGTGAGAAGATATTATCTTAATCTTAAAAAAGTCTTTGATCATTCCCGATGATTCTGACCAGTTGACATCATCTTGAAGTGCAGCCTCACTGCCAGCTTTGAAAGCAAACATGGGGGGGGGGGGTTGGGAGTGGTGGTGGAATAAGAGAGCACACATCTTGTACTTTCTTTCATTGATTCCTTCTCTGTCTCTATCCCTCTCTCTTTCTTCTTCTTTTTTTTTCTTTTTAAGGAAAGATTGGTTTAAATAAAAAATAAATATGAGTAAAAGAGATGGTGGTGTAGAGAAGGGTGAGGGTGGAGAAAAACACCAGGGTGTTTTTATTTTATTTTATTTTTTTCTATATAGCACTCTGGGAAGTTTTGAAGGGGAAAAAAAAAAGATTTAAGAAGTGATACTTTTGAACTTCAGCCAAAAGCAAGCCATCAAAATGGGACACTGTCCCTTTAAGTGCAAGCCTGCACAAACGAAAGGAAATTAATTAAGTATCCGACGCTGGTGTGGCGCCATGGAAAGAATACACAATCTGGGTCCAGCATGCCAAATCTGAAATGAAAATGAAGGTGATCCGTCATATTTGGCTGTTTTTTTAAGACAGAATATATATTTTTGAAAGTTGACTAAGCAATTACCCAAATTAAAGAAACTAGAAAAGCAAACAGTGGTAAAAATGCTTTAATTTTTTAGAGGGCAAATTAGTTTTAAAATGTGTGCCTTTTATTATCTTAATACCAAAGAGAAAGAAGGAAAAGAAGAAGAAGAAAAAAAAAAAAAAAAGCCAGGGTGTTTCTTAACTCCTTAATGGCAGCATCTAGGAGAATTTATTTACTGCCTCTACCAATGATAAAGTTTCCAAACTTAAGGAGGTACAGGCTGGCTTCTAAGCTCTAAGGAAGAGATGCTTAGTATACATTTCTGAATCGGAGATTTATTAAGGGTCTTTTTCCTCTTCTGTGTGGATCTATGCTCCACTAACTTGGCTTACATGCCATCAGCAGCCAGATGGATTCTCTCCCCCACCACTACTCCTTACCCTCTGGATCACAAAACTCAGGGCCTGCCATTTGGCAGGTAAGGGGAGTTTTGCATTGCTGTGTTTCTGTGTTAGTCTCTGGTGATGGCCAAGGGAAGGAACATAAGGGCTTTAGAAAAGGGTCTTCTCAGAGGACAAGAGGACATGTGCCAAGAAGATTGTGTGGTCATCCGGACATTGATTGCCCTTCCTCAGCTTGGAAGAGAATTTCAGAGACAAAGCTCCTGGGAATTCCATCTTATTTCTCAACATGCTTGAGCTTATTCCGATACAGTAGGTGGAAGTAGCTGTCAGAAGGAGACACCTTCTAAAATAAACACAGTATTTATGGAGATTGTTGAAGGGAAGTCTATGTTAGAGACAGAATATCCATGACAAATGGTCTTGAGACAAAAGGTAGTTTGTTGTCTCTCATAATTAGAAAGGTCTACCAAAGGTCTAGTTTCACCCATGATTAAATTCAACACTTGACTCTATGTGGTGTTGACTGAAGTCTTCACTTCCTATTTTTGACAGTTCTTTCTCACTCTGAAGCTTTATTTTCCCTCACGTGTGTCTAGTGAGAAAGGAAGTTTCTGAGAGATCAAACAAAGGCTTTGGAAATTTTGCTGGCTTTGACTGGCCTAACTTGGGGTATGTGCCTATTTATAAATTCTTCACTGTGTTCAGGGACATGAGATGGACATATAGGATTATGTTTGTCAAATGTTCCAGAAGCTAGGAGCAGGATTGACTTCATCAAAATTGCCTGGAGGAAGACAGTTTGCCTTGATTGATCGCTACAAGATAGAATGGAATATTATGAGTGGCAGAAATAAGATTGCTTGCCTTATAAGTGACCTTAGTCACTTATAAGTTAATGTTTTAAACGACCTACAATTGCTTTCCAACTAGTTCCGAGAATTAGGAACGGAGACAACAAACTCCTATCAGCAAACACAATGCAGAAGGATAGTTATTGTGGGGAAATTGTTGGACGACTGGTGATAAAAAAAAAAAAAGTTATAAAAAAGTATAACAAATATATAGAAACATTCTCAACATTTAAGTTATAACTTTAATAGATTTTCAAACTGAGTATAACCATGTAAGTAGTGCCCAGATCAAGGATTAGAACATTGCCAGGACACATACATGGGCCATATGCTACGCATATGTTTAGCTTCAATAGATAAAAGTAAACAGTGTTCCAAAGAGGTTGTACAAATTTATATATACTCCCACTTCAAGTTCTAAGAATTCAAGTTTCTAGTTATGCAACATTCAGAAGAATCTCATAAGTATTTTATTCTTTCCTTGGTGATGTCTAAAAGTCTTATCAAGACCTATAAATAGTCTACCAAGGAGGATCTTAGTTTAGCATTTCTCTTCTGATATAGACATATAAACATAAAAATATATAAAATATATTTATAAAATAAATTATATATATATATTTATATATATATACTTTTTTTCACTCTAAATGGAGAGGATGCTCAGCATGGCTTCTGGAGTGTGAGTCAAGGTGGTCTTTCTGGGCTTCTGCAACTTAGATAAGTCCCTCATATCATTTGACTTATCTGATTTCCTGGGATTTAAGATTCTTGGAAACATGGCATATGGTGATATCCTTTTTCTTCTCATTTGTGACTTCTAATTTAAATATAGATGACTCATTTTTATTTGGACTTGGAAAGAAGGAATATAAAATATATTGGTGCATTCATGATCTATAGCTAGGGAGTCTGAGATACAAAGAAGCTAAATAAGTTGCCTGAGGCCAACTAATACGTGACAGTAACTGAGTGAGGGCTAGAAATTTTGAGTGTAACCAGCTGGTTTTTACACTTAATGTGCGTATATTTCTATTTACTTGAGTCTCTTCTAGCATAGGACCCAAAGAGCCTGGGGTCGAGCTCCTTTTCGGGATCCCTGCTCAGCGGGGAGCCTGCTTCTCCCTCTCCCTCTGCCCTGCTGTCAAATAAAATCTTAAAAAAAAAAAAAAAAAAAAGGAATGGACCCAAAGAGTCACATAATTATTAACTCAGGAAAGTTTCTTCCTTATTTGCTATAGAAATGCATGCTACATTGCTAACTTTATCATACTACATTGCCACGATTCTTTTTAGCTCCTTAATTTGACACCCTACTAATCTCTTCTTGGTTTTCTTACAGAGTACAATTGTGTTAATCCTCTCTTTTTTTAAAAAAAAAATATTTTATTTATTTATGAGAGAGAGAGAGGCAGAGACACAGGCAGAGGGAGAAGCAGGCTCCATGCAGGGAGCCCGATGCGGGACTCGATCCCAGGTCTCCAGGATCAGGCCCTGGGCCAAAGGCAAGCGCTTACCCGCTGAGCCACCCGGGCTGCCCTAATCCCCTCTTTACTATCCCAGCAACCTTATAAAGAACAGAATTATTTTTACTTATATTTATCAGAAACTGTAGGACTCAAAGGAAAATTATAGTCCTCTGACAGAACCCGAACTGGTTTTTGCAGTAGAAAGTACTGGGCCATTATCCCATGCCATTATTCAAAGGAGGATCTAAGTTAAAATGGGCACAGATACAGACTTGTAAGATGCTGCTTCACACTCAATATATGAAGAGGATGTCTTCAGACTAAATGAGAAAAAAGAACTTTGTAATCAACGTAGGGCAGTTCTAATCTAGGCTTTGTACTTTGGACCTTTCCACAGCTTCAATTTTATCATCTTATAATGGTGACAATACTGTAAGAATTACAGAGAGTAAATATAAAGCACTCAGCCCAATGTTTTACAATAAGTTTTAGCAGTCATTATCAGTACCGTTCATATTCTTCAAGTGAGATATATTTCTGGCACACTGGTATCTTTTATATTATTAAAGTAATTTGCTTATGAAGCTATGTCGAAACCTTCTAAAACAAATTAAAGCAGCCTTTTCCCTAAATGCCTAACACTTAATACAATATTAGCACAGATGTTAGAAGAACCACAATCTGTTTGTAAGTGCACTTTCAAACAGAAATGTGCCAGAACGGTGGTTCCCAAGTCCAGATGAGCATGAGTATCCTCTAGGACTTTTCAAAACATACAACATTCTGGGCTCCTTCCCTGAAATATTGATGGATATGCCAGTGTGGTGCCCAGGTCTGGAGCCAGACTGCCTTGGTGTGGATTCCAGCTCTTCCATTACTAGCTAGGTAACTGTGGAGTTATTTAGTTTTGCTGCCTAAATTTTCCCATCTGTAGCATAGAAATAACACTTATACTTGCCTGGTACATAGAAAGAACTCAAAAAATGCCTGCTTTCATTAGGAGGTAGGAGTCTGTATTAAAACCAAAACAAACTTCCTGACAAATCTGGGATACAGCCTTGTTTGAGAACCATTGACCTACAGACAGAATGTAGTATGCTATTCTGGATAAAAATTTACATCTCAAACTATAACCTCTTACATTCTTTACCCTTAAATATAATATAATATAATATAATATAATATAATATAATATAATATAATATAATAAATAATATAATATATATAATAAATATAATATATAATATAAAGGTTTTCTAAGGAATAATCAATTATATATGTAGTTTGGAATATATATAAATTTCTGTTTGCAGAAATTATTTATCCATATATAGTTCTGTCCTTTGTGTGACTGCATAGAAGTGACTCCCTTTAAAAGAGAGATGAATGGAGAGGAAGGAGCAAGACGGCGGAAGAGTAGGGTCTGCAAATCACCTGTCTCCACCAAACTACCTAGAAAACCTTCAAATTATCCTGAAAATCTATGAATTCGGCCTGAGATTTAAAGAGAGACCAGCTGGAATGCTACAGTGAGAAGAGCTCGCGCTTCTATCAAGGTAGGAAGACGGGGAAAAAGAAGTAAAGGAACAAAGGCCTCCAAGGGGGAGGGGCCGGGAGGAGCCGGGCTGAGGCCGGGGCGAGTGTCCCCAGGACAGGAGAGCCCCGTCCCGGAGACGCAGGAGCTGCACCGACCTTCCCGGGCGGAAAGGGGCTCGCGGGGAGTTGGAGCAGGACCCAGGAGGGCGGGGATGCCCTCGGGCTCCCCGGGACAGTAACAGCAACTGCGCGCCCAGGAGAGTGCGCCGAGCTCCCTAAGGGCTGCAGCGCTCACGGCGGGACCCGGCGGGACCGGCGGGACCCGGAGCAGCTCGGGGGGGCTCGGGCGGCGGCTCCGCGGAGGGGGCTGCGCGGCCCGGGAGCGCGAATCCAACAGCGCAGGCTCCGGAGCACAGGGCGCCGGGACACAGCCCAGGATCCGACCTCCCCCGGGACAGGCAGAGGCCGGGAGGGCCCAGGACAGCGAGGACGCTCCTGCCCCAGCTGAGCAGATCAGCGGCCCCGCCCGGAGCCTCCAGGCCCTGCAGACGGAGTTCCTGCCGGAGCTGAATCCAGGTTTCCAGAGCTGCCCCGCCACTGGGGCTGTTCCTCCTGCGGCCTCACGGGGTGAACAACCCCCACTGAGCCCTGCACCAGGCAGGGGCACAGCAGCTCCCCCAACTGCTAACACCTGAAAACCAGCACAACAGGCCCCTCCCCCAGAACACCAGCTAGACGGACAACTTCCAGGAGAAGCCAAGGGACTTAAAGTACACAGAATCAGAAGATACTCCCCGGTGGTTCTTTTTTTTGTTTTTTGTTTTTTTTGTTTTGTTTTGTATTGCTTTTTGATTTGTTTCCTTCCCCCACCCCCTTTTTTTCTCCTTTCTTTTTCTTTCTCTTTTTCTTTTTTTTTTTTTTCGTTTTTTTTTCTTTTTCTTCCTTTTTTTTCTCTTTCTCTTTTCTTTCCTTCTTTCTCTCCTCTCTTTTTCTCTTTTTCCCAATACAACTTGCTTTTGGCCACTCTGCACTGAGCAAAATGACTAGAAGGAAAACCTCACCTCAAAAGAAAGAATCAGAAACAGTCCTCTCTCCCACAGAGTTACAAAATCTGGATTACAATTCAGTGTCAGAAAGCCAATTCAGAAGCACTATTATACAGCTACTGGTGGCTCTAGAAAAAAGCATAAAGGACTCAAGAGACTTCATGACTGCAGAATTTAGAGCTAATCAGGCAGAAATTAAAAATCAATTGAATGAGATGCAATCCAAACTAGAAGTCCTAACGACGAGGGTTAACGAGGTGGAAGAACGAGTGAGTGACATAGAAGACAAGTTGATAGCAAAGAGGGAAACTGAGGAAAAAAGAGACAATTAAATGACCATGAGGATAGATTAAGGGAAATAAACGACAGCCTGAGAAAGAAAAACCTACGTTTAATTGGGGTTCCCGAGGGCGCCGAAAGGGACAGAGGGCCAGAATATGTATTTGAACAAATTCTAGCTGAAAACTTTCTTAATCTGGGAAGGGAAACAGGCATTCAGATCCAGGAAATACAGAGATCCCCCCCTAAAATCAATAAAAACCGTTCAACACCTCGACATTTAATAGTGAAGCTTACAAATTCCAAAGATAAGGAGAAGATCCTTAAAGCAGCAAGAGACAAGAAATCCCTGACTTTTATGGGGAGGAGTATTAGGGTAACAGTAGACCTCTCCACAGAGACCTGGCAGGCCAGAAAGGGCTGGCAGGATATATTCAGGGTCCTAAATGAGAAGAACATGCAACCAAGAATACTTTATCCAGCAAGGCTCTCATTCAAAATGGAAGGAGAGATAAAGAGCTTCCAAGACAGGCAGCAACTAAAAGAATATGTGACCTCCAAACCAGCTCTGCAAGAAATTTTAAGGGGGACTCTTAAAATTCCCCTTTAAGAAGAAGTTCAGTGGAACAGTCCACAAAAACAAAGACTGAATAGATATCATGATGACACTAAACTCATATCTCTCAATAGTAACTCTGAATGTGAACGGGCTTAATGACCCCATCAAAAGGCGCAGGGTTTCAGACTGGATAAAAAAGCAGGACCCATCTATTTGCTGTCTACAAGAGACTCATTTTAGACAGAAGGACACCTACAGCCTGAAAATAAAAGGTTGGAGAACCATTTACCATTTGAATGGTCCTCAAAAGAAAGCAGGGGTAGCCATCCTTATATCAGATAAACTAAAATTTACCCCAAAGACTGTAGTGAGAGATGAAGAGGGACACTATATCATACTTAAAGGATCTATTCAACAAAAGGACTTAACAATCCTCAATATATATGCTCCGAATGTGGGAGCTGCCAAATATATAAATCAATTATTAACCTAAGTGAAGAAATACTTAGATAATAATACACTTATACTTGGTGACTTCAATCTAGCTCTTTCTATACTCGATAGGTTTTCTAAGCAAAACATCTCCAAAGAAACGAGAGCTTTAAATGATACACTGGACCAGATGGATTTCACAGATATCTACAGAACTTTACATCCAAACTCAACTGAATACACATTCTTCTCAAGCGCACATGGAACTTTCTCCAGAATAGACCACATACTGGGTCACAAATCGGGTCTGAACCGATACCAAAAGATTGGGATTGTCCCCTGCATATTCTCGGACCATAATGCCTTGAAATTAGAACTAAATCACAACAAGAAGTTTGGAAAGACCTCAAACACGTGGAGGTTAAGGACCATCCTGCTAAAAGAGAAAAGGGTCAACCAGGAAATTAAGGAAGAATTAAAAAGATTCATGGAAACTAATGAGAATGAAGATACAACCGTTCAAAATCTTTGGGATGCAGCAAAAGCAGTCCTAAGGGGGAAATACATCGCAATACAAGCATCCATTCAAAAACTGGAAAGAACTCAAATACAAAAGCTAACCTTACACATAAAGGAGCTAGAGAAAAAACAGCAAATAGATCCTACACCCAAGAGAAGAAGGGAGTTAATAAAGATTCGAGCAGAACTCAACGAAATCGAGACCAGAAGAACTGTGGAACAGATCAACAAAACCAGGAGTTGGTTCTTTGAAAGAATTAACAAGATAGATAAACCATTAGCCAGCCTTATTAAAAAGAAGAGAGAGAAGACTCAAATTAATAAAATCATGAATGAGAAAGGAGAGATCACTACCAACACCAAGGAAATACAAACGATTTTAAAAACATATTGTGAACAGCTATACGCCAATAAATTAGGCAATCTAGAAGAAATGGACGCATTCCTGGAAAGCCACAAACTACCAAAACTGGAACAGGAAGAAATAGAAAACCTGAACAGGCCAATAACCAGGGAGGAAATTGAAGCAGTCATCAAAAACCTCCCAAGACACAAGAGTCCAGGGCCAGATGGCTTCCCAGGGGAATTTTATCAAACGTTTAAAGAAGAAATCATACCTATTCTCCTAAAGCTGTTTGGAAAGATAGAAAGAGATGGAGTACTTCCAAATTCGTTCTATGAGGCCAGCATCACCTTAATTCCAAAACCAGACAAAGACCCCACCAAAAAGGAGAATTACAGACCAATATCCCTGATGAACATGGATGCAAAAATTCTCAACAAGATACTGGCCAATAGGATCCAACAGTACATTAAAAAAATTATTCACCATGACCAAGTAGGATTTATCCCTGGGACACAAGGCTGGTTCAACACCCGTAAAACAATCAATGTGATTCATCATATCAGCAAGAGAAAAACCAAGAACCATATGATCCTCTCATTGGATGCAGAGAAAGCATTTGACAAAATACAGCATCCATTCCTGATCAAAACTCTTCAGAGTGTAGGGATAGAGGGAACATTCCTCGACATCTTAAAAGCCATCTATGAAAAGCCCACAGCAAATATCATTCTCAATGGGGAAGCACTGGGAGCCTTTCCCCTAAGATCAGGAACAAGACAGGGATGTCCACTCTCACCACTGCTGTTCAACATAGTACTGGAAGTCCTAGCTTCAGCAATCAGACAACAAAAAGACATTAAAGGCATTCAAATTGGCAAAGAAGAAGTCAAACTCTCCCTCTTCGCCGATGACATGATACTCTACATAGAAAACCCAAAAGTCTCCACCCCAAGATTGCTGGAACTCATACAGCAATTCTGTAGCGTGGCAGGATACAAAATCAATGCCCAGAAGTCAGTGGCATTTCTATACACTAACAATGAGACTGAAGAAAGAGAAATTAAGGAGTCAATCCCATTTACAATTGCACCCAAAAGCATAAGATACCTAGGAATAAACCTAACCAAAGATGTAAAGGATCTATACCCTCAAAACTATAGAACACTTCTGAAAGAAATTGAGGAAGACACAAAGAGATGGAAAAATAATCCATGCTCATGGATTGGCAGAATTAATATTGTGAAAATGTCAATGTTACCCAGGGCAATATACACGTTTAATGCAATCCCTATCAAAATACCATGGACTTTCTTCAGAGAGTTAGAACAAATTATTTTAAGATTTGTGTGGAATCAGAAAAGACCCCGAATAGCCAGGGGAATTTTAAAAAGGAAAACCATATCTGGGGGCATCACAATGCCAGATTTCAGGTTGTACTACAAAGCTGTGGTCATCAAGACAGTGTGGTACTGGCACAAAAACAGACACATAGATCAGTGGAACAGAATAGAGAATCCAGAAGTGGACCCTGAACTTTATGGGCAACTAATATTCGATAAAGGAGGAAAGACTATCCATTGGAAGAAAGACAGTCTCTTCAATAAATGGTGCTGGGAAAATTGGACATCCACATGCAGAAGAATGAAACTAGACCACTCTCTTTCACCATACACAAAGATAAACTCAAAATGGATGAAAGATCTAAATGTGAGACAAGATTCCATCAAAATCCTAGAGAAGAACACAGGCAACACCCTTTTTGAACTCGGCCATAGTAACTTCTTGCAAGATACATCCATGAAAGCAAAAGAAACAAAAGCAAAAATGAACTATTGGGACTTAATCAAGATAAGAAGCTTTTGCACAGCAAAGGATACAGTCAACAAAACTCAAAGACAACCTACAGAATGGGAGAAGATATTTGCAAATGACATATCAGATAAAGGGCTAGTTTCCAAGATCTATAAAGAACTTATTAAACTCAACACCAAAGAAACAAACAATCCAATCATGAAATGGGCAAAACACATGAACAGAAATCTCACAGAGGAAGGCATAGACATGGCCAACATGCATATGAGAAAATGCTCTGCATCACTTGCCATCAGGGAAATACAAATCAAAACCACAATGAGATCCCACCTCACACCAGTGAGAATGGGGAAAATTAACAAGGCAGGAAACAACAAATGTTGGAGAGGATGCGGAGAAAAGGGAACCCTCTTACATTGTTGGTGGGAATGTGAACTGGTGCAGCCACTCTGGAAAACGGTGTGGAGGTTCCTCAAACAGTTAAAAATATACCTGCCCTACGACCCAGCAATTGCACTGTTGGGGATTTACCCCAAAGATACAAATGCAATGAAACGCCGGGACACCTGCACCCCGATGTTTCTAGCAGCAATGGCCACGATAGCCAAACTGTGGAAGGAGCCTCGGTGTCCAACGAAAGATGAATGGATAAAGAAGATGTGGTTTATGTATACAATGGAATATTACTCAGCTATTAGAAATGACAAATACCCACCATTTGCTTCAATGTGGATGGAACTGGAGGGTATTATGCTGAGTGAAGTAAGTCAGTCGGAGAAGGACAAACATTATATGTTCTCTTTCATTTGGGGAATATAAATAATAGTGAAAGGGAAAATAAGGGAAGGGAGAAGAAATGTGTGGGAAATATCAGAAAGGGAGACAGAACGTAAAGACTGCTAACTCTGGGAAACGAACTAGGGGTGGTAGAAGGGGAGGAGGGCGGGGGGTGGGAGTGAATGGGTGACGGGCACTGGGTGTTATTCTGTATGTTAGTAAATTGAACACCAATAGACATTACTTCTATAAAAAAAAAAAAAAAAAAAAAAAAAACTACCTAGAGTTTGTTAAACTTCATGGTGTATCCTCTAATTTCATGAGGCTTCTAGGCAAAGAATACCAAGGAGCTTTATTTAATTCACTGACCAAAAAAATGCACAACAGGTCTCTACTTGATTCCTTCCAATAAATGATGCAATAAAGTTTAGGTTTCCTTAGGGAAAAAAAAAAAAAAAAAGAGAGAGATGAATGAGAGACAGACAGTGGTCACAATACAAGTCCAGGATTTTACACTTCCCAGCATTCAAAGCTGATTTACCCTAATGGCAGAGGCCACTTAACCCAATGTCAATTGCACAAGTTTTTTTTTTTTTGTTTTTTTGTTTTGTTTTGTTTTTTTTAATTGCACAAGTTTTTAGGTAAGTCCTGATCTTAGCATTAGGGATTAAAGGAGCTCCAGCTTAATATTTGGGGTATTAGCCTCATGTCTCATTTGTGGCCTGTCTGGTCCAGAATTTGTGAATTGTCTTTGCTTTTACCCTTCCTTTGGTGCTGGGTCTGGAACAGAAATTTCCGTCTCAGTTTCCACGTTTGAATCCTTTCCTTAGTTTTTGCCCCAGAGCCTATAAAATTGTCAAAAGTTGGTTTTCAAACTGCCAATGCCCTTTCCTGGACCCTACCTTCATGTATGAAGTCCTCAACCTGTTCAGATTTCCCTCTCTGCCTGGATCTTTGAACAATATCTACTCTCAAAAGTACAGCCTCTGTGTTCTGTTTATATTTTACAATTTTAGTATTTTGAGTCTTTTTACTTGGTTAGTCTAGCTAAAGTTTTATTAACCTGGCTGATCTTTTTAAGGGACTGTTGATTACCTTAATTTTTTTTGTCTATTTTTGTTTCATTTATTCCTTTTCTTTATTATTTTGTTTTGTTTTGCTCACTTTGGGTTTAGTTTGCTTTTCTTTTTTCATTTACTTAAATTGGAAGATTCAGTTATTGATTTGAGGTTATTCATTTTTAATAAAAGCATATACTGTGATCATAAACTACCTTTTAAGCACTGCTTTAAATTCATCCTGTAAGTTATAGTATTTTGCATTTTTTTCTCATTCATATCAAAGTATTTTCTAATTTCTCTTGTGACTTCTCTGATGTCTGATTCTTTGTTAGTTTGTTGTTTAATTTCTACATATTTGTGAATTTCCCAAATTTTCTTCTATTATTGATTTCTAACCTAATTCAATATAGTTAGAAAATATACTTTGTATGATTTCAGTTCTTTTAAATTCATCGAGATTTGACTTATGACTTAACATATGATATATCCCAGAGAATATATCATATATATCATATGCACTTGAAAAGAATGTGTTTTCTGCTATTGAGGGACATGTTCTATTAAGTCTATTAGGTCTATTTGCTTTATGTTGTTGGTCGGGTCTTTCTTTTTTTAATTTATTAATTTGAGAGAATGAGAGAGAATGAGTGTGTGTGAGAGAGAGAGAGTGAGAGAGCGAGAGCACGTGCACTAGCAGAGGGAGGGACAGAGGGAGAAGTGGACTCCCTGTGGAGCAGGGAGCCTGATGTAGGGCTCTATCCCAGGAGCCCCTAATCATGACCTGAGCTGAAGTCAGATGCTTAACCGACAGAGCCACCCAGGCGCCCCAGGTCTTCTATAACATTGTTGATCTCCTGCCAAACTGTTTTACCCACTATTTGAACAGATATTGAAGTCTCCAACTATTATTGTTGAACTGTTTTTTCCCCTTCAATTCTATCATTTTTTTCATGTCATGCATTTTGAGGCTCTCTTGTTAGGCACACATATATTTATAATTGTATATATTCCTGATAGATTGATCTTTCTTTCATTATACAATGTCCCTCCATATATTGAGAAATATTTTTTTCCCTTTAAATTGTGCCTGATACTTGTATACTAATATATATTAGTATAGCACTTCTGCTTTCTTAGCGTTGATGGTTGTATGGTATACCCTTTTCCCCTCATTCTTTTTTTTTTTTCCCTCATTCTTTTACTTATCTCTCTGAATCTAAAGTGTATCTTCCATGAACAGCATATAATTGTGTTTTTTTTTCTGTATGATAACCTTGGCTTTGATTGGATTATTTCACCATTTACATGTAATGATATTAAAGATATGATGGATTCACTTCTATTATTTTGCTTTTCTGTCTTCTGAATGCCACAAGAATCTTTTTGTTCCTCTTTATTCCTTCTTTACTGCCTTCTTTTGCAATAAGTGGATATTTTCTACAATAAAATTTTAAATTCCTTTAATAATTTATTTTTTTCTTTAGTAATTTCTAAATTATGTTAAAAGTGTATTTTCTTTGTGGCTCCTCTAAGGCTTACATATATTCTCAACTTATCTGAATTTACTTCAAATTTATAATCATTATATTCAAGTGAGATATAGAAACTTTACTCTTATAAAGCTGTATTCCTCTATAGTCTTCTCTCTTTTTCAGTGCTATTATCATGACGTGTAGTATGCTTGTGTATATGTTACAAAGCCAACACTATACATGATTATAATTATTACTAGATTTATTCAGAAAAGCCTATTTCCTCCACAACAAGCAACCTCTGGTGCCACTCCTCAAAGTGCAGCTCTGGGCATGTGCATAATCTCCCTGACCAATAGAGATGATTATGGTTTTACCCAGACTCTCTATGTCTCTCCCTTTCCCTGACCTCCCCACTAAGCTTCTGGCTGCTTTGCCTCTATTGATACCACACCCAGCTGTTAGCTTCCACTAATTGCTAGTTGATTGCTAGTTGATTTCTTTTCTTTTCTTTTTTTTTTTTAAGATTTTATTTATTTATTCATGACAGACACACACAGAGAGAGAAGCAGAGACACAGACAGAGGGAGAAGCAGACTCCATGCAGGGAGCCTGATGTGGGATTCGATCCCGGGTCTCCAGGATCACGCCCTGGGCTGAAGGTGGTGCCAAACCACTGAGCCACCAGGGCTGCCCCTGCTCTGTTGTTTTCAACCACAAGCTTAAATTCTCCATCGACTCAACCAGTTAAATTCAAGCATCTTTTCCAGGTTAGTGTATTTGCAGTGTTTGAGGCATGCTCCAGCTCTAGGAGGAATATTCTGAACTGTCTTTTCCTCTCTGTTAAATGTCTCGTGGTCTGTTGTTTCACTTGCTGTTAATGTGAACCTATCAGTGTCCTCTTAATGGCTCACCACTAACATCTTCCTGGTTTGACAGAGTCTTCAGGCATGAATTTCCCCATAGTCTGTTCCATACAACCTCAGTCCCCTTAGGTAAAGTTACAGAGCTCTCTGTTTTTGTGGACTGCCTATTCTCCTGAACCACTTTGACAGAACCTTTGCATGCCTGCTCTGGAGTTGGGGGAAAAGGCAATAGCCCACGTGTTCCAGAGTGAAACTGTTGGGTTGGCAGGTGTCAGAGGCCCCAGTCTTCTTGCCTTGCTCCTCTGTGTGTGGAATCTCTGCTTCATGAACGCGCTGTAACAGGGGTGATCAGAGTTCAGTATTCTTTGTCCACCAGGTCTTTCATCCATTCTGCCCTAGTTCTTTCAACTCTGTCTGCCTAGAATTGTTCTTAAACATGGTGTTAGCTCTTCAGGCTGCCATGCCGGAAATCCTGCTCCTTTCTTGTCTTCTTTGCCTTATTTCAACATAATTTCCTTTTTGACCACAAATTTGGCCACAAATTTCTCCTTGCTTATTCCACTTTTCTTTTGCCTCTGGGAACAGTGGAACATGTGATATGAGAACACAATGCTGAAGGCAGTCGCAGCATTGGACACTAGGCTGTTGTTCTGATGGCCTCTTTACCTGATAGGTGGGTGAGGTTACTTTTCTCAAGCTTTGGGAAAACCTAAACAGAAAATTTTTACTACCACCAAAGGGAATATATGTTCAGCAGAATCCCTGTGACTAGGTTTATAGTGCAGGGTCTTCTTAAAAATAGCCTCATTCGCTTTCTCCAGTTTCTGTCCATAGAGCACCTATGTTATAACTTGATTTCTTGACTGTGCTCAGAGATTAAAGAGAATGTTCAGGGAACTGTATATGATCTATTGGAAAGTATTTTAAAGCTACTGGTGTAGGATCGTCGCAGATCTGGTTCAGATCTAGCCCTTTGCCCTTCTCCTCTCTAAGGGCCAAAGGAATATATAAAACTATTATTATTTTTAATGCTCTCATCCTCCCCAATAACAAGGTACCCCACAATTGATAGACATTGAAATAAGTCTGTGGATTATGAAGATGTTTAAGAGTTCAAATCCCTTCTAGAGCTACGTAATGGAAGTGGATACAGAGTGATATGAGGGAAAGGAATGTGTTAAAAATTATTCTTAGACCCTTAGGATTGTGCTGTAGTATATTAAATATCTTATCGGGAGTGTGCAAAGGGAGGACATAAAGGACTGAAGCTCCCAGGAATTAAAAGCTGTGGTGAGGAGAGTGAGCCCATAAGGAAATTGAGAAGTAGAGATCAGGATGGAAGAAGGAGAAAATCAGGAGGTTCTGGGGTAAGATAATCTTTTATGTAAGGAAAACAGTGAAGGTATGATTTGCTCTTGAGACTTTATGACAGAGGAAGGCTGAAAAGGATCCTCTGATTCTGTGGCAAGGGTGTCATTGGTGACTTTAGGAGGAATCATTTGTGTGAGGATTGGGGTGGAGTTATGTTGTGGAGGTTTGTGGGATGAATGGGTTGGTGACTTGGTGGAGATGGACACTTGAGGCAGGAGATGACTGCTTCAAACCTCTTTTCCTTTTTGAATCCGGGAGAGGCAGTTTGAGAGCAGGAAGGTACCAGAGGAAGGAAGAGATAAGTCTTACTGTGGAGAGGAAGTTTATCATAAGAAGGGATGAGGACATCAACTCTTCTACTATATGGAGTGAGCATGGAGTAAAACAATATTGGAATAGGCAACCATTCTGGCCCTGACACTTGTTGCTTGTGTAACCCTATGAAAACAAAACATTTAGTCTCTTTGTAGCTCCGTTTTCTCATCTGCAAGATGAAAGTAATGAAGGCTACGCTGAAAGGTTCCCATGTCAAATAAAATCATGTATTGATACAACAGGTACATAATAAGTTTCTAATAAATGTTTCTTTCTTTGCTTCACCTTGCTTGCCCTATTTAATTTCAAATGTAGATGAAAATGCTATTAATGTTTTGTTTCATACACAGCCACCTTTACAAGAACACTGGCTATTCCATTAAAATCATCTGATATTTATTGAGCACCTCTATAAACAAAGAAGGGCTTAAGCATGTAGGTGACACAGTTTGATTGCATTTAAATATGGTTGCTCTGTCTCAATTGTAGAGAAAAAAAAAAAAGCTATATACAAGAGTGTGTAGGAGCATAGGGAATATCTAGGCTCCTCATAGGCCCAGGTCCTGGGGACCACGATGGCTGTGTGGGAGACTGACTTGAACTGATTTGGGAAAATTCTAGGTGAGAGCATCAACAGACATGGAAAGTGACTAGACCCGGAGGGTGAGTGGAGAGAATGAGACAAAGATGATAATCTAAGTTTTGACTTGGACACTCAGAGGGATATTAGTGTCAGTCATCGAGAATTGTCTTGGTGATTGATCAGTTGAATGACTGCTGTCCCTAAAAGCTATGGTAAGCACATCAGTAACATACTCCATATATCTCACTCCATATATGCTCACTCCATATAGTAGAGGAGTTAATGTCCTCATCCCTTCTTATGATAAACTTCCTCTCCACAGTAAGACTTATTTCCTCCTTCCTCTGCTGCCTTCCTGCTCTCACACTGAAGCAGTCAGTCGTCTCCTGCCTCCAAGTGTCCATCTCCACCAAGTCACCACCCATTCATCCCAGAAACCTCTACAACATAACTCCACCCCAATCCTCACACAAATGATTCCTACTAAAGTTCAGAGGATTTCTAACAATAGTGTGGAATTAAATGAACTTTTGGCGTGATCTACACAGGAGAGTATGAAATATATGAAAATGTCTATAAATTTTTTAGTCAGTAGTGCTCTAAGGAGTCCCAGAACTAATTATTGCCACATTCAGTTTTGCAGAAAATTTTTCGGTGAATACTGCCAATCATGTAAAAACTCCATGTGTTTCTACACGTGTCACTTATAGAAAAAGTTGCTACAGGAAGTTAGCAGCCTTCCCCATGCTCTTTCCAGACGTGGAAAGCTCAGCTATGGCTACTGTGGGGGAGCGGGAGGAGCGAGGTAAGATTCCACTCAGTGCTTTTTCTTCTGTCTGTGTTTTGACTGTCATCCTTTCAGCTTGTAACAAAAGGAATGGGTTTTCCTGTGGCTAGATGGGCCTGAGAGGTTTGAAAAGTAAATCATTAAAGGGTTTCATGATGAGATTGAAATATATTATTGATATGCTGAACACCACATGGGTATAAAACGAAAGCAAAGTAAACAGAGAATGTCTCCCCACTGACCCTAGCGAGGAATTTCCAGATGCTGTCACAGCAGGCTCTGTGGATGGAACCTTTGCTGCTTCCCGGAGGTCAAATTTATGACCTTTCCTGGACACACACACACACACACACACCCTGAACACATGTGTGCATATACACACATTCTTCTAAAGTTGATTATTGTAAGCTTCTGGTAGTATCTGTTGCTTTCCTGCCTTGAGTGGACTTAGGACAATTAAAATGAGTTTCAGGGACATATATGATTTGAAGAGCCAGGAGAATTTGCCTTCTACCAGAGGAAGCCTAGATTCTACATTAAAATCCTGATGGACACCATTGAGGTTCTTTTTTATGGTTCACAGTCTAATAGAGCATCAGAGATACGAGAGAAATCTTAGCTCAATACCTCAATATTACAGATAAAAAATAGCAGAAGGTATAAGTACTTTATCATAGTTATGATATCTATAAACTATATCATAATTTATAGTTTATATCATATATCTAAAACTATATCATAGTTATGATAAAGTACTTATATGAACATATAAGTTCAGGCAACTGCTCTGTGGCAGAACACAGATTAAAACAAAACAAAACAAAAATCTTTCTTTTCCTTTTCAGCCACATTTTATAATGTGTTATCTCCTTTTCAGTTTTTCTCAGTGACTTTCCGAGAGACATATGAATAATCCCAAGCAGAGAATAATCTGCGAATCAGTTCTTCATTCCCTTTGTTTTCCCTAGAAAAGTTTTAGGTGAGTTATACTTCCTTTAGATTATTTTGGTTTATGTGTAACCTATCGCTGCAGGGGTCCACGTTCCATGAACATGCCATGTGGCAGAAGAAAAGCAATCTGAGATTTAAACAATTAATTTCTTTTTTTATGATTTTATTTTTAAATAATCCTCATCCCTAATATGAGGCTTGAACTCACAACATGAGATCAAGAGTCACATGTTCTATCAACTGAGCCATAAAAAAATGAATTTCTACCTGTAGAGTTCAATGGTTTAGTTATCTGAGATTAAACATAGCTGCTTTTCTGTTTTATTTGCTGCAATATGCATGCTTTAATGCATGTTCTAATGAGGGTCACTATACCTCAGAACTGTATGTACTTTCCATCGTACAGTTTGCTTTAAGTATATTTATATTCTAAAATGCATTAAGTGTATTTATTTCTAAAACCTAGTTTATGGCAAAGTTTATAATTTATACACTAAAAATAAAGTAAAATAAAGTAAATATAAAAAAATAAAAAATAATAAAGTAAATATACTCGAGGTAGAAGGGGGATCACGGATTTTAGAGTAAAGTGAAACCTGGTTTCAAATCCCATCTCCTCCAGTTCCCCGCTTTGAGAAACACACAGGCCGATCCATGTCCCTGTTTTTTCAGTGGCATTGTGTGTGAACTGTGGATCCCATAGCATAGTTGCAAAGATAGTATAAAATAATACTCTTAAAGGCCTCATGCACCGTAGACAGTTCGTAAGAGGCATGACAAAGCGAGCCAAGCAGTCCATTCCTATTTGCTTGGTTTAATGTTCTATCACAATTCTGTGAGCTACATTTGGACTATATCATCCTGTTAGGAAAAATTAATAATAAAATAATTAATTTTTCCTTCTGAAAGGAAAAATTCTATCCAATGCAAAGTAAAATGAAAGGATAGCATGATTGTCATCCTTTTGGCATTCATGAAATTATTAGACTATTTCCAGCATTCTTCCAGTCTTGAGAGAATGTGTATGCAAAGGGAACTTCCAAAGGAGCAATAGGGTCCCCATTCAACTCCACTGAACATGACAGTGGCTGTAAGCAGGTTGGTCAGTGCTGGTGCTGTCACAGCACACCCTGACCAGCAAAGGACCACGGCTGCTGCTCAGAGTAGGACAAGTGTATTACCTGTTGGTGAGGGTCTGGCTCTCAGCTGTAATTGCTGGACAGCCTCTCCCAGTGATCTCATCCCAGTCTCTCATTTTACAGACATGGACATGAAAGTATACAAATTCCACTTGAAAACTCAGTGAATAGATTTGGCATCTAACAAACAGATGACCTAAGTAGAGTGTTCTGAGGTGAAGCAGGTTATGCAAGTTATCAAAAAATGTGAAATGACAGTGCTTTCAGT
The DNA here is from genome assembly GCF_003254725.2 of Canis lupus dingo. Taxonomy (NCBI): domain Eukaryota; kingdom Metazoa; phylum Chordata; class Mammalia; order Carnivora; family Canidae; genus Canis; species Canis lupus. The sequence continues at coordinate 8,849,177 of NC_064251.1, forward strand.
TTTTAAAAATTGCTGTGTTTAGTTTTAGTTTCTCTAGACATTTACTTTTATTTTCCTTGACTTTAATTTTCTTTCACCCTATGGATGATTGATAGACAATTAATTCCAAAACAATACTTTAAATTGTCATATGAAGGCATACTTTTTTTTCTTGAAGTTCCTTACTGAGCAACTGCTGTAGACAAATGCCTCCCTGTTTCTTTATTCTTTTTTTTTCCCCAAGAGATGAGTGATTGTTTCCTTCCACAGATTAAACTGAATCTCAAGGTTAGAGCATGCATTTTAGCTCTTAGTTCCACTGATTTAGTTCTTTTTTCCTAACATGATTCGCTTGAATACTATTTGCTTTTGTGTGTGTGTGACTTTTCTTCAATTATTGATTCATGTGGTTTAGGTTCTTGGTTTGGGTCCTTTTGTGCAACAGCTTTTTAGAGTAGTCCAAGTGGGAACATAAAGAGGCTATTTTAGAGGTATTTTAATCTTTGCCCAAAGCATCTGGAACCTTCTGAGTGAATACATTCCCACAAGTATCATAATCTGTCTGTAACAATTTTAATAAAAAAATTGTAAATACCAGCCGTGTGATACTTGCACACCTAAAGCTAGATTCTCTAAGAGGGGAAATAAAAGGTGTTTCTACACTAGCTTCATTGAAGCTGCATTATCATTAGGGGCGAACTGACTTCTATCATGTGCAGGGGAAAGGGGCCAGATGTGAGTTCTGTATATCACAGACATACAAGGCATATGGTGGAAGGTGCTGGAGTTGGTTCATGTTTTCTTCACAGAATATGATATAACCAAAGGATTCATACCTCTATTGAGTTTGTGAACCAAATTCAATTCATGTTTTAGGAATTTTACAGGGTTAAATTTTAGAGATAGAAATACTTGGGTTTTTGAGAAAAGAACAGGGTTAAATTTTTGAGACAGAAATATTTGGGGTTATTTTCTCTTTAATAGTTCCAAGGTCATGCTGAATAATGTAGATGAACCCTGAAAATGATTATTTTTATGTGAATTTTCCCAAATATTAGTTGGTAAGATTGAGATGAGTAAAATATCTAAATAACTTGAGTTACTCTTTCACTTATTTATGTGTTTACTTATTATTTTTTTTTGGGGGGGGGGGGAGATTAGGAATCATATAGTCATGTCCAGCCTATGTTGGCAGAAATTTGTTTATACCTAAGGTAAATAATAAAAACCTTGAGCCGGTTAATGGACACTGTATTTCCCTTCCTTTTTTCTTTTTTCCTTATTTAAATTGTAAACAACGTATCTTATGAGGAACTGGAGAAGCAGTGAGTAGTCCAAAGCAAATAATTACCTTTTCTCTTTGTTTACGAGGTTCAGAGAGAACTTCTTTTTCCTTTTCATTAAAAAAAAAAAACCCAAAACAAAAAACTCCCTCTTCTTTCTCCAGAAAAATTTAATGGTAAGAAATAATCCCAGCCCCACTAACATCGTTAATAAGAATGGAAAGCGCTGGGCATCAGCCTCACTGCCCGATGCCTTCTTTCCCTTCCTGAGTGAGGAATGTTAACTGCATTGTGCTGTAATGAGCCATGCCCAAACTACTGTTTTCTGGTCCACTGTTTATTTGATTTCTTTATTGTAATGAAACTCAGATGGTTGGTGTTTACACTAGCAGTGTGCTGGGCGATCACGCTGGGAACCGTTCTAATTAGCTGCAAGTGGGTCTCAGAATTAGAATGGAGGAAAGAACAAATTTTTAGTAACGACTTTAAATTGAAGCCCTCATTTATTTTCATTATGGCCAGACCAGAAGCAAGCTAATGTTTCCCAGGTCTTTCCATGCAGGGCCTGTGGCTGAGCTCAGTGGAGTAGAATTCAACTATTTCAGATGCACTCAGCCTCCATTGCTCAAGGAAGGGGAATTTTAAGATAATATTAGAATGGGCACCCACTAGAATTGTCAGGGCAGAAGACAAAGTGCACAGGAGCAGTGTGGTACTTTTTTCAACTTTGAACACAGAGAAAGTTATGTTTTTTGAATTCTGTGATCTAAAAACACCTTTTCTTCCCTGAGTGTATTTTCAGAAATGAAATCTTTTGGTGTCCATAAAGAGTGACCAGCGAATTACATTTTACCATTCAGCACATAACAGAGACCACAGGCTAACAAGAAAATGGCTTGCTCTAATGAGCCAGTGTTTATATATCTTCAGGATTTGTGGTATTCATTCTTTGGAAGCAACTAATTGGTCAATCATATGAGATTGGAACTATCCAGTCATACTTCATGTAGAGGGTATCTCTAACACATTTTCTGTAGCACAGAACATCTTTTTAATGAAGACAGCATGTAGCCAGATGTCTTCTAAGACTCCTTTTGAAATGTAATTCTAGTATGTGAATTTGTAAAACATGATTTATAAAATTATGCACCTTGCAGGGATAGTCAGAAGTTCCTCTCTGTAGAAGCACTTATGTATATATCTTTGCATATTTATTTTATTATCAACCAACATTAGGGATGTCTTTAAAAAAGTTTTTTTCAAGATTTTATTTATTTGGGGGCTCAGTCGGTTAAGCGTCTGTCTTTGACTCAGGTGATGATCTCAGGGTCCTGGGATCGAGTCCCTCTTCAGGCTCCCTGCTCAGCAGGGAGTTCATCTCTCCCTCTCGCTCTGCCCCTGCTCTCTCTCTCTCGGTCACTATGTCTCTGAAATCAGTGAATGAATGAATGAATCAATCTTTAAAAAAAGATTTTATTTATTTGAGAAAGAAAGAAAGCACAGTCCGGGGGAGGGGCAGAGGGAGAAAGGAGCAGACTCCCCGCTGAGCAGGGAGCCTGACATGGGGCTTCATGCCAGGATTCTGGGATCATGACCTCAGCTGAAGGCAGACACTCAACCAACTGAGCCACCCAGGTGCCCCCATTGGTGATGTCTTTAATGAAAGTTTAGAAAAAAGCAGAGTTTAAACCATTTGATGATTGCTATATAGAAACTCAGATGTGTTTTGCAGAAATAATACACTTTTTATAAACTTGTACTGGAAGACTTTTGTTTCTGTCCTTTAAAATGTGGCAGTGTTAATAATCTGACTTTTCTCCTGATTGGGAACAAATCCTACATTTGATAAAGTACTTGTACCTAGAAGAAACATTATATGTTCTCATTCATTTGGGGAATATAAATAATAGTGAAAGGGAATAGAAGGGAATGGAGAAGAAATGGGTGGGAAATATCAGAAGGGGAGACAGAACATGAAGACTCCTAACTCTGGGAAACGAACTAGGGGTGGTAGAAGGGGAGGAGGGCATGGGGTGGGGGTGACTGGGTGACGGGCACTGAGAGGGGCACTTGACGGGATGAGCACTGGGTGTTATTCTGTATGTTGGCAAATTGAACTCCAATAAAAAATAAATGTATTATTAAAAAAAGAAAAAAAAAGAAATCTTAACAGCACTTCATACTCACTGGGATTGCTGTAATCAAAAGACAAATAATAACAAGTGTGGGTGAGGATGTAGAGAAACGAGCTCTCATTCTCTGCTGGTGAGATTATAAAATGGTGCAGCCACTTTGGAAAATAGTCCAACAGTTAAGTAAGAATTACCACACGAACCAGAAATTCCACCCATAGGTATACACCCAAGAGAAATGGCAACACGTGTCCACATAAAAACTTATACATGAATATTTTTTAACAGCATTATTCATTATAGTCAAAAGACAGAAACAGCAAAAATGTCCATCAGCTGATGAATGAGTAAATAAAATGTGGTATTTCCATATAATAATAGTCAAAAGATGGAAACAGAAGAAATGGTCCATCAGCTGATGAATGAGTAAACAAAATGTAATATTTCCATACAATGGAATATTATATAGCTTTAAAAGGAATGAAGCACTGATACACAATACAACTAGATGAATTTTGAAAATATTATACTAAGTGAAAGAAGCCACTTACAATCCAGGTTTTATGGTTCCATTTATATGAAATGTGCAGAAAAGGCAATCTATAAAGTCAGAAAGTAGATTAGTAGTTGCTTAAGGCTGGTAAAGGGGATGATGGAATTTGGGGGTGATAGCTAAAGGATGTGGATTGTTGAATATATTCTAAAATGTATTAGTTGGACATATCTGTTAATATACTAAAAAATTGACGTATTTTAAATGCCATACAATTTTAATTGTATGGTGTTGAATTACAGCTAAAGAAAGCTCTAACAAAAATATAAATTGATGCTTACATGCTTTGACTTTACATATATATATATATATATATATATATATATATATTTTTTTTTTTTTTTTTTTTGTAAAAGAGAATGGACCTATGGAAAAATTCTTTTGCAGCAACCAGGCATGCAGGACTCTGCAGTTCTAGGAAGTACATGTATTTCCTTTTCCCAACTTTTACTGATCTTGTCCCTATCTGGAAAGTTTTTCCACTGTATAAAGCCTTCTCATTCTCTGTGGTCTACCAGCAATGCTCTTTTCTTCTGTGAAGCCTTCCTTGATGAATCTGTCTGAAGACTTTTTCCTTGGTATTCTTACAGAACTGATGGGTAACTATCATCTCCTGAATGTTGATCAGAAGCATCTCTTAGATATTACTTAATTGAAATCATTTTATAGATGAGAGCACAGACATATATAGAAGAAGAGTGCCTTACTCAAAGTCACACCACTATTTTAAATATCATCAAGGTTTCTCTATAGAGTCTTGACACCAAGAATGAAGTGCCTCCAACCCTCAAAAAATGAACAGGGAAAAAAATTATGTTTTTTCCTTAATTTTGTCACCATAAAATCATCTTCTTGCTCTGATACACCTGACATTTCTTGCTTGATTGTGGAACTACAGGAGGTGATATTGGAGGAAAGAAGGTCTCTCTGGGAGGCAGAAGGTGATGCTGGAAAAGCAGGCCAATTTAGAGCTTTATGGTAGGTTTGAATTTCAGCTCTGAAGATTTCTTATACCCTTCCATCCTATTTCTAGTAAAGATATGTGTGTTATAGGGATAACCAAATTTTTTTTTAAGATTTTATTTATTTATTCATGATAGACACAGAGAGAGAGAGAGGCAGAGACACAGGCAAAGGGAGAAGCAGGCTTCATGCAGGGAGCCCGATGTGGGACTCGATCCCAGGTCTCCAGGATAAGGCCCTGGGCTGAAGGCAGCGCTAAACCGCTGAGCCACTTGGGGATCCCGGGAAAACCAAATTTAAATGGTGATTGTTTCCTGTATGAGATAATACCCATGATCTTTATAACTTCTCCCTTGCATAATGTTCAGAGACATGATGTATGCATGATGTAAAAGAGGTAATAGATGGAAAAAAGAGAATAGCACAGGCTTTATGGGAATTCATTTTTAATCCAGTTAACCATGTAGATTTTGAGAGAACAAATTGGATCTGAAGGGGTCTAGTTCTTGGACCTATGGTAACAAACTTGTTCTTTTCTGTGTCTCCAGAAGAAATGATGGGTGTAAAGTAAGTAATACCTCTCTGCTTCATGGTCCTTCTATGAGAGTGCATTAGAAACTATAGAAGCTAAATTTCTGGAAGTTGCAATATAGAGTTTATAAGAATTATAATCTACATTTTCTCAACTTAGTTTAAAAATTATCTTTCTGTTTTTATGGCATCCTTACTGTTGTACTAAGAGTCACAGGCAGTTAAAAAAAAAGGCACTGGGTGTTGTTCTGTATGTTGGCAAATTGAACACCAATAAAAAATAAATTTATTATTTTAAAAAATGGCACATGAGATGGTCTCTGTCTTTGAAAGCACTCCACTCTCTTTTTCTTCTCCTGCCTGCTCTAATGTGGATCAGCAGGCAAGGGAAGTTGCTTCTCTTGGCACGGAGTGTCCTGTCCTCCAAATTCTCTTTCTGCAAATGAAGGCAGAGATATAAATCAGGTCAGTCCTCTTATTCCAATCTATTTTCCATCAGAAAACCCTGAGTAAATCTAATTTTTAAATCTTATTTAGGCAAGTCATCATTGCACCTATTTTCTCCATCAGATAAACACAGAGGGAAGTCTTAAATTTGCAAACCTCCAATATATTATGCGTGACACAGGAAGATCCTTAGGGTAGAAATTCAAAGTGATATTTAGGGGCAGAAATATAACTTGAGAGAGGAAGACCCTGGAGAAGCCACCATGGCCATCCTTGACTTGTTGTTTGCAGGACCTAATATTATTGACATAACTGCATTTTAAGCACTGATTCTGGAATTAGACTGTTAAAGCTGAGCTATACTAATCAGCTGAATTCCAGAGGGGATACAGAACAGGTGTGCTTGGCATTTTGCTCTGTGAATGTTTTTATCCTGTCTTCGATTGGTAATGATAAATCATATGTTCCTAATTCTGTTCTTCTGTGTCTTATTTTTAACTTCATCCCACATCAAGGAAAACAAGACTGAGGGATGACTGCTGGCTTCCTTGTCTCCTCTGCAGATTCCTGAAATTACGTCTTCTAAATACTGTAGGTTTTTAATTCTCCTTGGATTATTTAATCACGAGTGTCTTGGTCCTGTTTGTGGATTCATACGAAGCATCTCATAAAGGTGAAGGAAGGATAAGGACCCAGAGGCCCTTAGAATGGAGGCTATGTTACCATCTTGGCTTGAAGTATGGAAACATCCCTGTGATTACTGTAGCCCTGAAGTTAAAAGGGAATTTTCGGAAAGTTTTAAACCATAGGACTATCTCCAGGGGCTCAGATATTTTATTATTATTATTCCTTCATTATTACTTTAGAAGGAATGAAATCAATTTGGAAATTGATTCGATTCATACAGTAAGAAAAGTATTAGTAGGAGAAAGAATTTTTAAAAATGAAGAAAGAAACATGCATTGATTTGGGAGGAGTGAATTTTATTTCATGCAAAGGTTAAATCACAAAGGAAAAACTAAGAAGATATCCAAAACCAAAAACATTTCCTGTAATTGCTTTTAAAAGTGGGACCAGGAGAAAGGAATATTTTAGTTGTGACTATATTAGGAATGATAGCAATGATAACTGTGGCCCAAAAACATGGAACAGATGACAAGGGGCAAAACTCAGAAAGGAAGCAAATGACTTCCTCAGAGAAAAATCATATCTAGATATTATGGGAAGTCCCTCTTAAAGCTAAAACCAGGGGCACCTGGTGGCTCAGTAGTTGAGCATCTGCCTTTGGCTCAGGTCCTGATCCTGGGGTCCCGGGATCGAGTCCCACATTGGGCTCCTTGTGAGGCGCCTGCTTCTCCCTCTGCCTATGTCTCTGTCTCTCTCTCCATGTTTCTCATGAATAAATAAATACAATCTTAAAAAAAAAAAGAAAGCTAAAACCAGGGGTTTAATGAAAGAAGCAAATTGAGAACCAGAGCTACTTAGAGCAAATTTGGACAATTTGAGAGGGCATCGGTGGGAGGATCAGAATCCAGTCCTGCTAGCACGATTAGGTTGAGCCTGAAGATGACAAGATTATTAAAATGGGGCAGCAGGTTCAGTCTGTACCACTGGGAAACATGCTCTTGGGACTTTTGATTTATGAGTCTGAGCCAGCAGTCTCAAGTTGGCTCTCTTTGTCCTACAATTAGGCCCAGAAACATATTATGTTCTGCTAATACAGTTTTTAAAAATATTCATTTTCAAATGAGTAATTAAAAAAAAAAACTGAATAAATCCCTGGACCCAGCACCTCACAGTGCAGCAGTCAGCTGGAGCTGAGCAATGGAAGTCATCCTTGGTGAAAATTCTTACCTCTTTCCTCTGGTTAATGTCTCCATTTGCCCAGCTTCTCTCCTTTATGTCACCCACTTGGCCTCTGCAGGCATTTGGGCCTGTGACATCTGTTAAAAAAGAAAAAGTTATACTTAAAATGAGACAAGCTAAAGGGAGCTGGCTGACACATAAGAGCATAGTCCAGACCTGGGCGAGATAATGGAGTGAGGGAGGGTGTCATGGGGGTAAAGTTAGCCTCCCTCAGCCTTGTAAAATTAGGCCAGCTTTGGGTAAATAAGAGATGATCTTGGTAGACCCAGGAAGCATTAGTTTCATAGCTCTTATTGGTAGATTTTTTTTTTTATAATTTTTATTTATTTATGATAGTCATCAGAGAGAGAGAGACAGGCAGAGACATAGGCAGAGGGAGAAGCAGGCTCCATGCACCGGGAGCCTGATGTGGGATTCGATCCTGGGTCTCCAGGATCATGCCCTGGGCCAAAGGCAGGCGCCAAACCACTGCGCCACCCAGGGATCCCTCTTATTGGTAGATTATCATAAGAATCCATCCATCCATCCATCCTCCATCCATCCAGAGCTGTGGGTAGATTATCACAATCCAGAATCCAGAGATGTGTTGTTGAACAAAGAAATTTAAAGAAAAAAGAAAAAAGAAATTTCAGGGATCATGGGTCAGGTGCTCAAATCACTGTAGATAAATGGTTGAATCATGCCAGCTCTGTGGCTATAGGGACTTGCCTGACCTGTGGCAAAGGAGACTATCTATACCTTCTATAAAACTGTTCAAATGAAAAACAGATAAACTCTGGGGCTTGTCAAGACAAAATCTATCAAAAACATGCTTGCAGGACACTAGAATTTCTGGTTTATAGAGCTTGAAGGAAATTTATGGGGATGGCATTGCCAGAAGAAGATAGAACCATAAGAGAAACGGTTTTAGTATGAAGGACCCCACAACTGAATACTGTAAGTGGTATTTTTGTTATTTTTATTGTTATGTAATAGAATTTTAAAAATTCAATTAAGGTATTTTAATAGTTGTAACAAAGGGCCTTAACTGAAGTGGAGGACTGTTTATTTCTTTAGGAAAGTAAGTATAATGTGGAAAGTGAGGACATGGGAATATGATGTATTCAGAGAGTAAAATGTTTGTATGCTTTCCAAATTCATATGTTGATTTCCTAGCCTCTATTATTGGTATTATTAGGAGATGAGGGATTATTAGGAGATGGGGATTTTGGGAGAGGCGATCAGGTCATGAGTGTGCAGCCCTCATAAAAGAGATTAGTGCCCTTATAAAAGAGATGCCAGAGAGCTCCTTTTTCCCTTCCACCATGTGAGGACATAGTGAGAAGACAGCCATCTGTGACCCAGGAAGTGGGTTCTCATCACCAGATCTGCTGACACCTTGAGCTTACTGGCCTCCAGAATTGTGACAAGTGAATACTGTTTAAGCCACCCAGTCTAGGGGTATTTTTTACTACAGCAGCCTGAATGAACTAAGGCAAAATAAACTTGCATAAGAATAAACACAAGTATAAAGATAGAAGAGAACAGAGGTGATGGAGAAGAGTTAGAGATCAGAAGGAAGCCCACCAAGAATTGTGACCTGCGAAAACTTCCAAAGCTCAGGATATCCAAGAGACATAAGAACAAGGAACAGCAATGAGAACAACAAAAGGGAAACGGACTCATAGCTATAGAGAACAAACTGGTGGTGGCCAGAGAGGAGGGATAAGGAGATGAGGGAAAGGGATTAAGAGGTCCTGACTTCCAGTACAAAATAAGCAAGTCATGGGGATGAAAAGTACAGCATAGAGAATTTAGTCAATAATATTATAGTAATTTTTTATGGTGATAGATGGTGGACTACACTTATCATAGTGAGCATTTCTTAATGTATACAATTGTAGAAACACTATGTTGTACACCTGAAACTAATAAAATACAGTCTGTCAACTATACTTCAGTTTTAAAAAAAATAGGGATAATCAATATTCACTACTATTTTTAATTATATGTGTGGTAACCTCCCTCACATATAGAAACGTCATGAAAATCTACTTACTGTAGAAATGCCATTTTTTTGTTTTGTTTGTTTTTGTTTGTTTTTGTTTTTGTTTTGTGGCGAGGTGCAGGTGAGGCAAACAGATAAATTCCACGTCTGGAGCAGAGGAAAGAAAATGCCCATAGGAGATGAGATACAAGCAAAATGAACTGAGATCAAAAGTCCAGCAAGAAAAAGAATTTGAAGCTAGATGTGACCATGAGAACATGAGACTGGTATTTTGCAGGGATCTTGGAGAAGTTTTAGGCATATCCCGCAGGATGTGGAATAGGGACTCAAGCCAATTTCATTTAAATCTCAAAGGATCAAATGACCTTAGGCGACATCGCATTACAATGTTAGTTTGCCCAATGCAGAATACCTGATGCTCATTGAGTTTTCTTTCCTTTTAATAAGCTTCCTGCTGATCCAGTAATAAGCTGGCCAATGCAATGCTAAGACCACCTTGGAACACCACCTCCCGGTGTGAATGTGGGAAGAGGCACTTGAAGGGGTTGCTGATTCTGGGCTGAGGGTTTTCCACTTGGAATCCTGGTTCCAAGTTATAGTCCCATTAGAAGGATCCCCAAGGAGTAGACAAATGTGCTCTAGTATCCAGTCACCTGTTGGCAGACTCCAAATAAAAGTGAAACAAGGAGCCTTCAGAATAACCGAGTTTATGGTAGTTGGCTGGAATAGAGTTTGAAAAAATAAATATCGCCTTCTTCCTTGGAATGTGCAATTCCTGTGTGCCAGTTGATGAGACTGAAGAAATTCTTGTATGTGAAACATTCCTATGCTGAAATCTCGGTGGTAAATCAAGAGGATGTGTTTGTGGAGACTAAAATCTGCAGTTATTTGCAGGGACTAATGGGACCAGGATAGATAAGTTTAGTAGAAAACTTGATTAAAACACTAAAGGCTTTTCTTCTGTGGATTTAAACATATTCAACTAATTTATTGAGGATATTACTTTATAAAACCTTTAAAAATTATATAGTTCGTTTGACTTAGCAACAAAGAGTCTCTCAAGAGAAAAGGGGGATGAAATGAAATCAAACTTGGCTGAGGCTGAGAAGTCTTCCTTTAGTACTTTAGACTTACCTATGTCCTTTCTTTTTTTTTTTTTTCTTAATAGTATAGAGTGGCATAAATCTTATCTCCTTATGGTAGTTCTTGCATATGCTGTTTGGTAGTAGTAAAATTAATGTATAGTAAAAAAGATAAGGTTTCTGAATATTGAATGAGCCAAACTCGATGTACCTTTAAAATTTGGCTCAGGGTAGGGCCAGGAAGATTTTAAAATTCAGCAGTAGTTGCTATTCAGAAGGTTGTTCTAGTACCATTGCCAGTAAAAACTCAAAGTGAAAGGTCTAATGTATCACACATTGGATTTGAAAAACTATGTTCAGGGTAACAAGGCAATTCTGGCTCTCTCTCTCTCTCTGTCTCTCTGTCTGTCTCTCTCACACACACAACACACATACTTCAGAAGTGTCCCAAATTGCTGTCGACTGTGCTGATGTCCTGAGCAAACAGGGTGAGCACAGGCAGGAACGTCTTTACATCCCCATTTTTGCCTTTGCAAATCCACATAAAAAAATAATTAAAATGATTAATTCATGCATGAGTTATTTGACACTTTTCTTTCTCGTAAGTGAAGTGTAACCCATTTGGGAAGGTATAGTTCAAGCTAGGAAAGGCAAAAAGGAAAGGAAAGAGGGCTTGAAAGTTGGATTCAGAAAGTACTGTGTTGAGGCTAATACCTGGTGATAGAACTGAAAATATTGGCTGCCAATGAGATGAAATAGGACTTGGGGGGGGGTGGTCATAATAGCAGGAGCCTCAGGTCTACTGTGCCAGGTTCATCTGATTGTTACTTTGGTGGTTTCTTCCATATTGACTTTAAAGGATTGTCCCATTGATGGCCACCCCGAGGGCTAAAAGAGACATTAATAATAGCTACCATAACCTGAGTTCCTATTGCATGCCAGGCTCATGCTAAGCACTTAAAAAAGAATTCTGTAACTGAATTCTTACCATTTTATGGAGCAGATATTCTTATCCCGATTTTATACATAGATGAATACTGAGCTAGAGGAAATAATTTTTTTCCTTCCTATTTTGTATAATTGAAAGACAATGAATTTAGAATAATTAAGACTCGTATTTAGATCTTTCACCTGACCTGGGTTGTGGGAGAAACCGTACATTGTAAATTTACGTAGGGAGAATCTTTGTTGAATGTAAACTTAGACACGAGTGTTTCTATGTGAAAAGGAAGACAGTTTTTCCAAAGAACAAATTGGGGTCAGTATGTTTTATGTGGTATATGCAAGGGTCAGAGCAGGTACTCTTTGCTTTCTATTTTCTTCTTTCTAGGGTCAGACTTAGTTTTCTCAGCTTAGTGTAAGGAGAAGAAGCATCAGACTGGAAAGAGCCTGGAGTTTTTACTGAAACATGGGATTGAAGCCTTACTCTGATACTTAGTTACTGTAGAGAGTTCTAAGTGTTTCAACCATCACAAACTCACAGGTAAACTTGGGTATTTAATTTAGATTAAAGATAATGTATACAAAATGCTTGTTAGATAGTAAGCATTCTATACATGGAAGTTATTTTAGGTTTGTTTTACCTCAGTAGTTAGGGAAGTTTTCCAAAGACCCATCATTGACCAGTATGGTGGAATCAGAATGCCTTTCCTTTAACCATTCATTATGGATCAATACTCTATAAATTTATCTATGAGCTTCTTGACTCTACCTCTGTTCTTCCTTAGGCAGCCTCTGTGCTTGGGGTAATCAGTTCCTTGTATTTTTACCTAATCTAGTAGGTGTGCTTCCTCTTACCTCGCCAGAACTAGACTAGACTACAAATCCTAGAATCTCAGGATTTGATGCCAAATCTGTATGAGTTAATCTAGTTTTCTAATTCTGTCCTTTCAACTGTCATCTGTACTGATCCTTAACATTTAGTCTGTTCTTGAAAATACTTCTCAGGATGTCTTTTCCTTTTCTGCCAGGAGGTCTTTCTTTATGAGATCAAGGACAACATGGGGTTTGATCACCAACAACCATGCCAACTCCTGCTTCTCCATGTTTCCATCACTTGAAGTTTTTTTACTGGGTTTATTAAAACTATCTGGTTACTATTTGACTTGATTTAAAATTTAGATGGTCCTGTGGTAACCAAACAGCTTTCCAAATTTCTGCTTAAACATACTGGGACAATTTTATTGGAAAATAGCCTTTAAATATTTAGTTATGATCTAGGTTCCTGGAGTCTTTTCAGATGTATCCATATAAAAATAGAGTTCTAGTACACAGACTTTTATGAGATATAATGTGAAAATGGGCATTAAGTACTTGATGCCAACTCAGCATATTCTAACACCTCCCTTTATTTGTCGTAGTCAAAAGTTGATCTGTTTCACATGGTAAGTGCCAATACTTTAAAATGTTAACTCTTAAATGGAAATAAATCTAAAGTGCATCATGCTCTTACATATTTTTAAATAGTTTTTTTTCCTGATTATAAAACTAATGGATATATATTGTAAACAATTTAGAGTAAAAAGAGGCATAAAAAAAGCAAGTCATTTACCACCCATCTCATGGATCTTATACTTTGCTGTTTAACATTCCATACATTTCTCTATGCATTCAGATATTTTAAAAAGAGGGTCTTAAATATACATTTTGTTTTTAAATCTATTTTTATTGGCTTTTCAATGTATAATCACATACAATAAAATTTAGCAATTTTTAAATGTATAGGTCATTGAGTTTTGTCAAATGCACACTCTTATAACCACTGCTACAATCATGATATAGGATATTTTTCATCATCCTCAAATATTTCTCATATCCATTTGTAATTAATCCTTCCCAACAACCCTGGCTCCATGCAACAACTGACCTGTTTTCTCCTCCTCCTCCTCCTCCTTTTCTTCTCCCCCTCTACCCTCCTCCTTATTTTACTTGCATATAATTGATACACAATGTTACATTAGTTTCAAGTATACAACGTAGTGTTTCAACAACTCAGTACATTATGCTCTGCTCACCAAAAGTAGGGCTACCATCTGTCACCATGCAACATTATTACAGTTCCCATTGACTGTGTTCCCTATGTTTTAACTTTTATTCTTGTGACTTACTCATTCTGTAACTGGAAGCCTGCATCTCCCACTCTCCTTCACCTATTTTATTCCCCACCATCCTCCACTCTGGCAGCCATCAGTTTGTTCTCTGTATTTATAGGTCTATTTCTGCTTTTCTTTGTTCATTTGTATGGTCTTTTAGATTCCACATATAAGTGAAATCACCTGATATTTATCTTTCTCTGACTTATTTCACTTAGCATAATACCCTCTGGGTTCACATCCATGTTGTCACATATGGCAAGATCTCACACTTTTTTTTATGGCTGAGTTATATCCCATTATATATATATATATAATGGGATATATATAATGGGATATATGTGTATATATATATATATATATATATATATATACACACACACACACACACGTGTATGTCCCATATATATATGTATATGTATACATAACCACATCTTCTTTATTTATTTATATATCAATAGACACTTCGTCTGATTCCATATCTTGGCTGTTGTTAATAATGCTCCAACAAACATAAGGACGCATATATATTTTCAAATTAGTATTTTGGGGACTTTTTTGGGTAAATACTCAGTGGTAGAATTATTGGATCATAGGATAGCTCTATTTCTAATTTTTTGAGGAACCTCCATACTGTTTTCCACAGTGGCTGTACCAATTTGCATTCCCACCAACAGTGCCTGAGGATTCCTTTCTCTCTACATCCTTGCCAACACTTGTTATATTTTTATCTTTTTGATTCTAGCCATTCTTACAGGTGTAAGGTGATATCTCATTGTGGTTTTGATTTGCATTTCCCTGAAGATTAGTGATGTTGAGAATCTTTTCATGTGTCTGTTAGCCATCTGTATGTTTCTTTGGGAAACTGTCTATTCAGGTCCTCTGCCCATTTTTAAACTGGATTGTTTAGGATTTTTTGGTATTGAGTTGTATACGTTTTTTTAAAAAATATTTTGGATATTAACCCCTTATTAGCTATATCATATGCAAACATCTTCTCCCAATCAGTAGGTTACCTTTTTTTTTTTTTTTCATCAGTGGTTTCCTTTGCTGTGTGGAAGCATTTTATTTTCATGTAGTCCCAGCAGCTTATTTTTGCAGCTGATCTATTTTCTTAACTTCCTTTTTGGATTGTTCATTGTTGGCATATAGAAGCATTTGATGTTTATGTGTTGATTTTGTATCCTGTAACTTTCCTGAATTCACTTACTAGCTTTGATATTTTCTCTTTTCTAGTGTATCTTTGGGATTTTCTTTATATAGGATCATGTCATCTATGAATAGAGATAGTTTCACTTCTTCTTTCCAATTTAGATACTACCCCCCCCCCCCGCCCACCCTTGCCTAATTGCTCTGACTAGAAGTTCCAGTACACTGTTGAAAAGCAATAGTGAAAGCAGGCATCCTTGTCTTGTTCCTGGTATTATGGGGGGAAACTTTCAGGTAACTTTCACCACCAAGTATGATGTTACCTATAGTTTTTCATAAATATCATTTATTGTGTCAAGGAATTTTCATTCTATTCCTAGGTTTCTAAGTGTTTTGTTATGAAATGGTGTTGGATTTTGTCAGATGCTTTTTCTCCATCACTTGAGATGATCATATGGTTTGTTTCATTCTTTCCACTAATGTGATGTGGTATATTGATTTTCTCATGTTGGACTACCCTTACATTCCTGAGATAAACCCCACTTAATGATGGTGTATAATCCTTTCAGTATGATTTTATGTTTAGATTACTAATATTTTGTATTGGTAATACTATTTATTGATAGTCATAGGATATTGGTCTTTAGTTTTCTGGTGGTTTCTTTGTCTGGCTTTGGTATCAATGTAATGCTGGCCTTCTAGAATGAGTTAAGAGCTTTCCCATCCTCTTACTCAGTGGGGGGTGGTTAGGGAAGAAGGGGAAGAGGAAGAGGAAAGGAGAATATCTTAAGCAGGCTCCACATCCAGCTCAGAGTCTCATGTGGAGCTAGATCTCAGAACCCTGAGATGATGACCGGAGCCAAAATCAAGAATTGGATGCTTAACAGACTGAGCCACCCAGCCATCCCTGTAATGAGGTTTTTAATTATTGATCCAATCTCTTTACTTACTATATGTCTGTCCATTTTTTTTAAATTTCTTCTTGAGTCATTGTGGTAATAAGTGTGTTTCTCGAAAATTTTCTCTTTCACCTAAGTTATCTAATTTGTTGGCACACAATTATCCATAGTATTCCATTGTAACACTTTTTATTTCTGTAATGTTGGTCGTAATGTCTCCACTTTTCTTTTTTTATATAAATTTTATTTATTTATTCATGAAAGACACAGAGAAAGGCAGAGACACAGACAGAGGGAGAAACAGGCTCCATGCTGGGAGCCTGATGTGGGACCTGATTCCGGGTCTCCAGGATCACGACCTGAGCTGGAGGCAGATGCTTAACCGCTGAGCCACCCAGGCTTCCCTCCACTTTTATTTCTGAGTTTAGTTACTTGTGTCTTCTCTCTTTTTCTTACTTAATTTTGTTGATCTTTTCAAAGAACAGACTTTTGGTTTTGTGATTCTTTTTATTGTTTCTTTTTATTGTTTTTATTGCTTTCTGCTTGTTTATTTATTTGATTAATCTCTGCTCTACTCTTTATTATTTCTTCCCTTCTGCTACCTTTTGGGTTGCTCCTCTTACTCTTGCCCCTGGAGGAATAAAGCTGTGATCAGTTGACAGAAGAAGAGAAAAACCAAGACTGATTTATGTATAGTTCTGCATGATATGCAGGAACTACCCTAAAGTGCAGAGCTGCAGTACTTTCTGGGACGTCCCTGGTGAAGGGAAATCCTTCCATTGGGCAGAACTTTGAGTAGTGATCCTGGTTATTCACTTTGCTTGGAAGGAGAAATGGCCAGACGTGGAATTACAATCTGATTCATGGGTTGTGGCCAATGGTTTGGCTGGATGCTCAGGGGCTTGGAAGAAACATGAGTGGAAAACTGGCAGCAGTGAAATTTGGGGAACAGGTATGTGGATAAATCTCTCTGAATGAGCAAAAAATATGAAGATATCTGTGTTCCATGTGAATACTCACCAAAGGTTAACCTCATCAGAGAAGAGTTCTAATAATTAAATGTAGAGGATTTCTTCTGTGGATACCAGTCAGCCGCTTTCTTTAGGCACCCCTGTCATTGCCTAATGGACTTATGAACAAAGGGGCCATGATGACAAGGATGGAAGTTATGCATAAGCTCAACAACATGGACTTCCACTCATCAAAGCCAGCCTAGCTCTAGCCACCACCACCACCCCCGCCAGTGCCCAGTCTGCTAATAGCAGAGAACAATGCTAAGCCTTCGATATGGCAGCATCCCTGAGGATGATTATAAGCTACCTGGTGACAGGTTGATTATGTTGGACTGTTTCCATCATGGAAGAGGCAGCAATTTGTTCTTACTGGAATAGACACTCTGAATATGCATTTGCTTTCCTTGCAAGCAGTACTTCTATCAAACTACCATTGGTGGACTTACAGAATGTTTTATCTATCATCATCGTATTTCTTACAGCTTTTCTTGGATCCAGGAATTTACTTAACAGCAAAAGAAGTGTGGCAGTTAACTTGTGCTCATGGAATTTTTTTGTCTTACCATGTTTCCTGCTATCCTGAAGCAGCTGGCTTTGTAAGATAGTGGAATGTTACAGTGCAAACTGGGTAGCAGTGCCTTGCAGGGTTGGGACAAGGTTCTCTAGAAAGTTGTATGGGTTCTTAGTCAGCATCCAGTATGGTGATGTTTCTTTGCTAGCCAGAATTCATGGGTCCAGGAATCAAGAGTTGGAGGTGGGAGTGGCATCCCATACTTTTAACCCTAGTTACCCACTAGGATAATTTTTTCTTCCTGTTCTCATGACATTATGCTCTGTTGGCCTTGAGGTCTTAGTTCCAAAGAGAGAAATGCTTCAACCAGGAGATACAACAATGATTCAATTGGACTGGAAGGTGAGACTGCTGCTCAGCTACTTTGGGCCTCTCATGCCACCAAATAAACAAATGAAAATGTAATTGACGGTTGGGATGATTGATCCTGACTACCAAGGAGAAATTGGACTACTACTCCATAATGGAGGCAAGGAAAACTATGTTTAGAACACAGGATAATCCTTAGGGTGTCTCTAGTATCATCACACCCTATAAGTAAGGTCAATGGAAAAATGCAACAGTCCAATCCATTCAGGAATTGAAGATTTAGGTCACCCCACCATGTAAAGAATCATGAAACAAATGAACAAACAAAACAAGCTAAGGTTTACTGAAGGCAAAGGGAATATGGAATGGCTAGCTGGAAAAGTTGCTACAAATACAGCTATTACCATGTGACCAGTTACAGAAATGAGAACTGTATTTGTCTGAGTATTCCATATTCTTCATTTTGTTATATGTTTGCAAATGTATATAGCAAGTATATTTTTCTTCCCTCTCTTCTTCCCTTATTCTATAACATAAAATATATTTACTTTATATCTCAGTATTTAAATATTATTTAATATGCATCATAGTATTTAAGTTGCAGAATTAAAAGCTGAGCAAGACGGAATTCTTTCTCAGGTTGTTTCTGATTTGAGACATCAGTCTTCTCCTGCGCTCAGACTTGGACTTGGACTGGAACTTATAATATTGGCTTTTCTGTTTCTTAGTTTGCTAGGCTAAAACTAGACCATGGACTCTCTTGGGTCTCTAGCTTGCTAAGTACAAATCTTGGACTTCTCAGCCTCCATCACTGTGAAAGTCAGTTCCTTATAGTGAGTCTTAATAGGTAGAGAGAAAAAAACAATATATAGACATTTATACATACATCTAGCTCTAGAACTAGGTATAGATCTAGATTCATGTATCTCAAAATGGTTCTGTTTTTCTAGAGAACCCAGACTAACACACTCCACAGCATGTATAAAACTTGAAAGCATTATGCTAAGAGCAAGAAAATATTTACAAAAGGCCACATATTATATGATTCTATTTATATGAAATGTCCAGAATAGGCAAATGTCCAGAAATGTCCAGAATAGGAAGTAGATTAGTTGTTGCCTAGGACTTGGGTAGTTGGGGGTGAATGGGTAGTGATTCGTAATGAATATGATGTTTCTTTTGTTAGTGATGAAAATGTCTGAAATTGTAGTGATTATTGCACAATTGTTGCATATAGTAAATACCATTGAATTGTATACGTCAAATTTGTGTATTGTATGGTATGTGAATTATATCTCAATGATTGTTTTATAAAAAAAATCACTTGGCTCTTTCCTTATGGATGTATACCTTGATTGTCTATTTATATCATCACTTTGCATTTCTGTCTTCAGGCCAATACCACATTGTCTTGATTACTGTAACTCTATAGTAAATATAATCAGGGAATGCAAATTATCCATTACTTTTCTTCTTTTGCAAACTGCTTTGGCTATTCTACATTCTTTGCATTTCCTTGTAAATTTTAGAGTAGGCTTATCAAATTCCATAAAAGGAGCTACTGGAATTTTGATTGGGATTGCATTGAGTCTTCACATCTTGGAGTAATTCTTTATTTGTTTAGATGCTCTTTCATTTCTCTCCTCAATTATATTTTGTTAGCTGTATGCCTAAGTGTATCATTTTTTTATTGCTTTTGTAACTGCTTTTTGTCACCTTTGTTCATGAGTTATATTCACTGGATAGAGAATTCTGAGTTGGCTTTTTAAAAATTTTTCAGTATTTTAAAGATATTTTCCCGTTATGGCCAAGAAGTATGTGGTAGGTAATTCTTGTCATGTTCCTCTGCATGAATATGTTTTTACCCTAGATTGTTTTAAGATTTTTCTCCTTATCAATGGTTTTTAGCAGTTGGATTATGAAGTACCATTGTATGGTCACTTGGGTTCATTGAGTTTTTGGATTTGTGTGTTTAGAGTTTTCATCAAATGTGTAAAAAATTTGGTCATTATTACTTCAAATATGTATTTTTTTTCTCTCTTCTTTTTGCCACCCTTTCACTTGCCTGGGTTCTAATTCCAGATGTGTGATACCATTTCTTTCTTTGTTTTTCCCTCTGATTTTGATTGTTTTTTGAGAATGACTTCTAATTCACTTTTTTCATTTTTAATGTTTAGTGTGCTATTAATCCTATCCAATGTATTTTTTAAAGCTAAGTCTTTAGCTTTTCAAGAATAATTTTAGATATACAGAAAATTTGTGAAGATAGTATATAGAAAATTCCCATAGACCTCAAGCCCGATTTCCCCTGTTACTAACATTTTATGTTTATATGGCACATTTGTCAATAATGAACCAATACTAATACATTCTTATTAACTAAGGTCCATACTTTACTAGAGTTTCTTCACTTCTTAACTCATGTCTTTTTTTCTGTTACAGAATACTATCTGAGATACCATATTACATTATTTGTCATGTACCCTTAGGCTCCTCTTGGCTGTGATAGTTTCTCAGATTTTGCTTGTTTTTGATGATCTTGATGGTTTTAAGGAGTACTAGTCAGGTATTTTGTATGATTCCCCTCTACTGGAGTTTTTCTGATGTTGTTCTCATGATTACATTGGGATTATGGGTTTTGGGGAGGAAGCCCACAGAGAATAAGTGTTGTTTTTTATCACATCATATCAAGAATACATTCTATAACATGCTTTATCACTGTTCCTGTTGAACCTTGACCACTTTACTGAGATAAGTATTTGTCAGGTTTCTTCACTATAAAATCGGTCTTTTTTATTCCCTTTCCATACTGTACTGTCACTATGTACAGCCCACAGGTAAGCACTGGGGAGTAAGCTCCCTCTTCTTGAGGTAGATTATATAAATTACTTGGAATTTTTTGTGCATGCAGAAGATTTGTCCGTCCCCCCCCCCACTTCATTTATGTATTTATTCAACAGTTTGTTTATATCAGTTTGGGCTCATGGATATTCATTTATTATAATTAATACTGCTTAATTAATTTTGTTGCTCAAATTATTCCTGCTTTAGCCATTGGGAGTTCCTTCATTTGGCTCCTATGTCTCTTTCACGGATTCCTATGAATGTTGCTGTTTTTCTTTCTGCTTCCTTACTTTCTGGCACTACAGGATGCTCAGGCTCATCTTGCATAACTCTTGCTCCACTCATAGAATCAGCCATTTCTGCAAGGAGCCCTAGTTCCCTTTTATTGAAGAATGCTATTAGAACCATGGTTGAAAACATTTTTAATTTAGATGTATTTTTCATGTCTAACGGTACCCTCTGGGTTCTTTTTATATTTCACATTTTTTAAAACCCATGATCATGTTTTTTTCTACATTCTTGAACAAATAGAATGTCTGGTGTTTATTTATTTTTAAAGATTCTATTTATTTATTCATGAGAAATACAGAGAGAGAGGCAGAGACACGTGCAGAGGGAGCAGCAGGCTCCCTGCAGGGAGCCCTATGCGGGACTTGATCCCAGACCCCTGGGATCACAACCTGAGCCAAAGGCAGACACTCAACCACTGAGCCAACCAGGCATCCCTGGTGTTTTATATCATGTGTTATGGGGTGTCTACTCTGGCTTAGGGAAATATGCACTATTCCCTACCATGCGTGAACTCTGGGAGTTGTGTCCCTTCCATCCCAATATTTCTTCTCCTTGTTTTTGGAAGTTCTCTCTTATATAGACACAGATTAGTAGTCACTCAAAATCTCAAGGGACCCCTCTGCAGAACTCCATTGCTCTTTTTTGTGTACTTCTCTTTTTCCTTTCTTGGCCACCATGACTTCTGTTCTCTGTTCTCTCCATCAGTGAGATCATGGGCTTCCTTTGGGTTCCTCCTATTTATGTAGTTTGGAAACTGCCTTCAAGAAGTACATTGAGATATTTTGAATGCACTGTGCTTATTCCCAGCCTCTCAGGGATTACAGTATTATGATGCCACTTGTCCAGTATTTGAAAGCCTCATTTCACATATTTTGTCTAGTTTTCTTTTTGCTTTTTGTGAAAGACTAAATCCAGCCCTCATTACTCTATATTCACTGGGAGAGAAAGTCAATAAACTATTTTAAATATAAATACAAATTATGAGCACTTTCCATGTCATTAAATATTCTTGTGAAATATGATTTTAATTATTGCATATATTTCCATCATACACCTGGTTCAACTGTTTTCTCATCTGGTCCTTAGCCTTTGAACTTTGGTTATGGTGTTTTTCATAAGCAAAAATTCATATAGTAGACAAATATAACAGTCTTATTTAATGGTTTCAGATTTTTTGCATTTGTGATTAGAAAGGCAAGGTAAATATTTGCCTGTTCCTTTTATTCTGGTTAGTTTGTAATTTTATTTTTTACATTAAATTCATTAATCCACCTGGGATTTATTTTTATATATGATGTGAGGTAATGATCTATATTTATTTTCTCCAAAGTAATAAAAACATGAAAATATAGAAAGAAGCATTAGGTAGATAAAAGCCACACCTAATTCCTATTTCTTTCTCTTCCCCTTCTGGGACTCTAGTAACATGTACTTTAGATAATTTTTCCTTATGTCCCATGTCTTTTTTTTAAAGTTTTATTTATTTGCTTTAGGGACAGAGAATGTGGGGTGGTGGTATAGAGGAAGAGGGAGAGAGAAACTCAACATACTTTGCTGAATGTGGAGCCCAACGTGGGGCTCAATCTCATGACCTCATGATCTGAGCTAAAACTTAAGAGTCAGAAACTCAACCAACAGAACCTCCCAGGTGCCTCCCTATGTCTTGTGTGTGTATATACATATTTACAAAATACTTATATATACATATATATATAATCTTTTTATATGTATTTGTGATTTTCTTTTTCTCTTCTTTGATCTAGTCTTTTTTCTGTTATTTTCCATTTTACTAATTTTTATGAAAGATTTTATTTATTTATTTTAAAGAGAGATACAGAACACAAGCAGGTGAGGGGTGAGGAATGCAGAAGGAGAGAGAGAATCTCAAGCAGACTCTGTGCTGAGGGCAGAGCCTGGCTGGATCCCATACCCTGAGATCATGACCTGAGCTGAAATCAAGAGTAGGATGCTTTACTGACTGAGCCACCCAGGAGCCCGACCATTTTACTAATCTTTAATTCTGCTCTATCTCATCAACTCTTGAACCCATCTATTGAATTGTATATTTATTGTTGCCTTTCCCCCTTCTACAATATAGGAAAATTTGGTTTATTTTTCATGTATTTTAGTTCTCCAGTGAATTCTTCATCTGTTTTTTTTTTTTTTTAACATTACTATTCATAGTTATTGTACAACAGAAATCCTGACAACTGAGAAATCTGGATCACCAAAATGCCTATGGTATTTTATATATATATGAGGGTGCTATATATTTTTCCTCTTAATATATGGTCATTTGGTCTTTTCATTGTCATTCTTGGTGATTGGGATTAAATGCTGGGCATTTTCTATTAAAAGTATAGAGGCTCTAGATTAATCTCCCCAAGGTGGATTTGATTTTCTAATAGCAGAAAGATTGTTCTAGGAAGATCACCTTTATCCAATTAGATACTGAAACTATTCAAGGCTTTGTTTCAGGTTTTGTGAAAACTGTTTCCTGTTGCCTTCACTTATAGGGCATAGCCCTGTAGGGTTTGAATGAACATTTACAGTGTTTCTAGCATCCCTCCTCCCTTGGCCTCTCCTGAGCTTTTTATTCTGGTCTCCTAAATCCTACATGATCTGGCTCCACTTACCTTGCTATCATGTCTTACACTATTCTCCCTCTCTACTTCTTTTGCTCTAATCTTACCATTCTTTCATTGCTGTTGCATAAGCATGCACACTTAAGTCTGCCTTAGATTTGTTGTAAAAGCTCTCTGTTCTGCCCAGCATGCTTTTCATCAAGCCTGCCTGCTTCCCACTCACTCAGGTCCTAGGTTAAATGTCACATCTGCAGAGCACTCCCACCCCTCAGCATTTTCTATCTCATCAACCTTTTTACTTTATTTAGGGCATTTAAAATCATGTGATTTTTTTTCCTGTTTGTTATTTTTATACTTCACTGAAGTAGAAGATAAACTCCACAAAAACAGGGACCTTATCTTTATTGTTTGCTGCCTTATTCCCAGCATCTAGAAGTGTCCTCTCCAGTATAGTAGCTATTTGCCACATATGGCTATTGAGCACTTGAAATATGGCTAGTCAAAATTTGAAGTACCCCCCCAAAAAAATTGAAGTATAAGAAGAATAAAATACATACCAGGTTTTGGAGACTTAATATACACAAAAATAATGTAAAATATATTAATTGTTTTTATATTGATTATATCAAAATTATAAAATTTGGGATATATAGGTTAAATAAAATGTATCATTGAAATTAATTTCACCTATTTCTTTTTCCACTATTTTTAGTGAGGTGAATACAAATTTTAGAATGTATATGTGGCACACATTTGTGATGTGCATTCATTTCTATTCTTCAAAATTGACCTATGATAATCACTGCCGGGAAAGAGCTGTCCTTTTTATTTAGGCTTTTTTTTCTATTTTCTTTCTTTCTTTCTTTCTTTCTTTCTTTCTTTCTTTCTTTTTTACTTTCTTTCTTTCTTTCTTTTTCTTTCTTCTCTTTCTTTCTTTCTTCTTTTTTTCTTCTTTCTTATCTTTCTTTCAAGATTTATTTATTTGAGAGAGAGAGATAGGGAAGGGGGGGCGTAAAGGGAGTCAGGAGAGAGAGAGAATCTCAAGAAGACTCCCTGTTGAGCACAAAGCCCAGTGCAGGGCTCAGTATCATGACCCTGAAATCATGATCTGAGTAGAAATCAAGAATTGGTTGCTTAACTGACTGAGCCACCCGGGGGGCCTCTTCCCTATTTTCTTAATATCACAAACAGAAAAAATATGATAATTTCTTGTTAGTCCAAGTTTCCAAAATGTTACTTAAAATGATGACTATTGAGGATATAAATTTGTTTTTACTTCTTTTATTTATTTATTAAAGATTTATGTATTTATTTTTAGAATGAAACAGAGAGAAAGAGCATGAGCAGGGGGAGGATCAGAGGGAGAAGGAGAATCTCAAGCAGAATCCGTGCTAAACTTGGAGCCCAGCATGGAACTCGGTCCCATGATCCTGAGCTCATGACCTGAGCTGAAATCAAAAGTTGGATACTTAACCAACTTAGCCACCCAGGCATCCTCATTTTTACTTTGAAAGACAGACTTCAGGGTTTTTATTTGGTGATTTGTTTAAAATTTTTTTCAATAACTGGTTAGTTTCTCTGTATTTTTCCTATTTTGGAGTACTAACCCTCACTTTTTTTCAATACAAAGTTCTGTTGAAATTATCCCCTTTCTAAATGATATAGTTAACTTCCTATGTGTTAAATAAAACACAAATATTTAAAAACAAAAGTGTTTGGGCCTTTGTATCTTAATAAGATCAACTAGGCATTAAGAGAAGATAAAATTTTACAGAAGTGCTTGAAACTTTATGATACCTATTTTGGATGGCCAGAGGTCATTTGATCTTTTATTTTGCTGAAACTTTTGGCTTCATTCTTTTGGACAGCCTACTAGTAGGCTAAGACCCCTAAAATATTTTTTGTACAGGAAGGTATAACTTTTTTTTTAAGAGCAAGAAGAGTGAAAAAATGGAGGATAGATTCTTAAATAAGATACGATGAAACAATTCTTTTTTTCCCCTCACTAGGCATTCCATTTAGGATATGAACCTGTTCTAGGATTTTCTTTAGCCGAACATTTCTTGATTGGGTTTGATAAACTGTTATGAAATCACTGATTAAACCAAGCAACTTTTGATTCTGGAAACAAGATTCATTGAGCATACATACACTGAAATACTTACACTTGCAAACATCTATATGAATGGACAAATATATACATGAAAATGAAGGTATGCTTTTAGAAGGCAGCTTAAACACCTAACAGTTTGGGGAAAGGCAGTGGAACATATGAGCTGTGATTTTATTTTTTTTAAGATTTTTCAGGAAATGGAAAATAATGGCAAATCACACCCATCAAGTTCCAGTAACTCAAAACACTTATTCTCAGTCTACAAGAGACTAAAACAAGACCTTTTATTCTTGGAATGACATTTAGTTGCTCTGGTCTTATAAGAACAGCTAAACTTTTCCTTCTTATTTTCTCTCTAATGAGAGAGTGGTATCTGGGTTTAGATTAATTTGATTTTGAATGGCTATTTGGTCATATGCTGCAGGGCAGTAACATGACTTTTCTTCCTGTGGAAAGGATGAAATAACCACAAATCATAAAATTCATTTGCTGGTTCATAGATAATTATTACAATGGCTACTAAATATTTCAAAGCTATAAATATTTTCCAAAGTATTATTTATGGGAACTTCATGAAAGTAAAAAATATTTTCTGAACAAGAAAATATCTTCCCACTATTTTAAGATCCTAGTTTGTTCCACAGAATGAAATTAGGCAGACCCCCCCCCCCAAAAGGACAACAATATATATTTTAAAACATTGTAGAATTTTAATTTTTTAAAAGAGGCCTAAATTTTGAGAAAGGCAGGAGTTGGGCCAGTTCTGATTTCAACTGGGGAAATACTGCTCAATTAGAAAATGTCTCAAAGGAAGGTGTGAAATAATTGGAAGTTTGAAATAACAAATCAAGTCAAGGAGACTGTGCAAAAAGTCAGTCTTTAGCAAGACCACAAATTATCAGGGTATCAAAATATCTGTTCAGGGCTTGAAAACTCTATTTAAGATGAAAATAACTTGAAGGCAAATCCTGTAGAGCAAGAAAAAATTTGAAGCTTGAAAACTAATTGCTTTCAATTCATGGGTTAGAAGGCTGGCTGACCAAACACATTCATAGGCCAACAGCCCTACTTTCCTAATGAGAAACAAAACTTTCTCTTCTTGAGATTACTTCTGTAAACTATATAGATTAAACATGGACATGCATTGCTATTCTTTTGTTAAATAGATTTTTGTGTTTCTGAGCAAAGACACGGGACCTTAAGATCAGCCTGCTTAATTTAAAGATTCTAAGATTTTTTTAGAATTTATAGAGATAATTGAAGGGATTTTTTTTGTCATTGTTTTGAATTTATCATAATAATTACTCTCATTCCTTTGGTGTTTGATGTCTTGCCATGCCTGTAGAGGATATTCTTTGCATTCTCTATCTAAAAATATGTAAGCCCTAATTTATAGATTATCCTTCACAACAGTTCTGAAGGGTCAGCACAGAGAAGGCTCTCATGAAAGACTTTCTTCTCACTGCTCAGTACACTGGCTGTGAGAATGTACTTTGCTGCAAATAACAGCATACCTTACCAAGAGTGACTTTATTCTTCCCATTTAACAAGAAGGTAGGGCTGATCTAGTGATTCAACAAATCACTAATAACCCACACACAGTCTTTCTTTTTGCTATACTATATTAAACACCCTTCATTCTGCTTCTTGGTTGTTAACATCACTCCTGAAGATACAGGCAAAGGGAATGAAGGCAAGTTGGTCAGCTCCATTTATTAGTTCATCATGAGCTTTTCCATAAGTCCCCTTCCAATAGCCCCTTATGTTTCCTTGAGCATGCTTGGTCACATGGCTACCCCAGCTGCAAGGGAAGTAGTAAATTAGGAGTAATATTAAAGAGCTGGCTTAGGCCAAAATGCCTGGCTTTGGGCACTTGCCATCCAGACTCAAATCAGGATGTGTTAGCAAGAAAGGAGACAATGAATAGTTGGCAGGAAATGTTCCCGTACATGTCACTTGAAATAAGTTTTGAGCTGGTGTGAAGTATTCCTGAAAATGGTATGTGTTATGTGATGTTAATCCTACTATCTTTCAAGCTACCCTTTGTAATTCCATTACAAAATTGATGTTTCAAATATAATGGTAAAATTATATCTTGACTAAATCATCGAAGCATTGAGATGGATACAGAAGAAAAATCTACAAGATTTATAACTTCAGGCCTCTTATTTATATAATTCCTTTAATATGTAGACATTTGGTAAAAAGTATCAGGCTATATGTATGATGGCCTTTCACAAGAGAAATAAATTGAGAAGGACCTGTCTTATTGCATCTTTCATAATCTCCTTGTTGCAAGCAAACCATATTTATGTTTCCATTTTTATAAATAGTGATAAAGAAAGTAATGTTTTTTTTTTCTTCTTTGCAAGTTATTGAAAACCAAATAGGACCATACCTGGGGCACATGTACATAGAACCAACCTTTCACAAATGTCACTAAGAAAACTGATCTTAGCATCTCAGAGGATGCTTCCATTCATAATCCCTGCTCTTTCACCACATTTAAATGATGAATTTTTTCCGTGTTCTTGGTATTCATTACACTTTTACTGATAAGTCCCCAGATACCAGATCTATAACTCACTAAAAATGTGTTCTATCACACCGTACCATAAAACCATGTCTGTCCTGCTTAACAGGCCATAGAGGATAGATAATCCAGAAATTATTGAAATAATATGGTCATAATTTACAATGTACCATCTTAGGACTAGATCACGAGGCACAAAGATAAATACATATTACAGTAACATGGAGAAAAGGCATGGATAGATTCATAAACAAGGCAAGGCAGCAGCACTCTGGAGGTAATTATTCATTGTGGTCAGTTTGGTAAGAACATGTTTCAGAGAGAGGACAAACTTGAATTGATTTTGAAAGGTAAATAAAAGTGTGTTAGGTGGACATAAGAGTTAAGGTGGAAATTTGCAGGTAGAAATATGAACATGAAGATGTTATATTACATAGTAAAATTTAAGAATGTTAAGTTCTCTGCAATGATTGAAACTCAGGCTGCACCAGAGTTATTTGTTAGATGAATATGGGTAAGTTGAATAAAGACAGTGGAGAATAATGGTCATCATATTAATGTATTCTGACTTTATCCTGTAGGGTTTTCTCTAGAGTCTTAAAATGATCATATTTGTGTTAAACAAGAATGCTGTGAAAAGCAAAGGATAGAACCATGAGCTCCAGGTATTTCAGTCATCTAAGAATAAGACAATTAGGTTCAAGCTCTGAGCTAACGCAATAACCTGGTGATTGAGAAGAAAAGTGGTATAAGAAAAAATAGGAAATGAAAATCGACAGTTTTGAGGCTGATGGAATGGGGGATATAGAGGAATTCTTTCTCTTTTCTGGTTTCTGTGCCTAGGTCCTTCTGATATTTTGCTGCCTGAACAATCATCTTATTTCCATGCTGTATTAGGTGTATGGGTGTGTGTAAGGGGATTAGTTAGTTAATTAATTAAGGGAATTGGCTCATGTCTCATGTGGTCATGAAGGCTAAGAAGTCCTACAAACTGCTGTCTGCAAGCTGGAGAACCAGGGAAGCCTGTGGTATAATTCAGTTAAGTCCAAAGGGCTGAGAACCAGAAAGCTGCTCATGTTGGTCTCAGAGTCTGGAGGCCCAGAAGCCAGAAACTCTGATATGAGAGCTCAGAAAGAGATCTCTCACCCTTCCCTCACCTTTTTTTCTATTCAGACTCTCAGTGAATTGGACTATGCCCACCCACACTGCTGAGGGTGGATCATCTTCACCCAATCTATTGAATCAAATGCTAATCTCTTCCAGAAACATCCTCTTAGACACTCCCTGAAATCGTGTTTTACTAGCTATCTGGACATTTAGCCCAGCCAAGTTGACTGGTAAAATTAATCATCACACACACTTTTTTAAATTTTTAGTGAAAGTTATACTTTTATTGGAATGTCCTCAAATATGTATCCTGACATGTTAAAACTTCAAATGCATATTAAGGATGGGCCCATTGTCACTGTTTCCATGACACTTCGCTTCTACCGCTTGGAATTCTCTTCTCCTTTCTACATGCCAGAGATATTTCTTGAGTTTTATAGTAACATCACATTCTCCAATGTGTTTTAGATATCTCCTGTTCCCCACAAGGAGAGTGCTCTTCTACTGTTGAATCCGTCTAAACTGCCAAGAAAAACAATGGTGGAACAAAAACTTGCCTTCTTTGTTTATGAGTCTTTTACACCCTTAGAAGGATAAATTGCACATAGAAAATACTCGAGGACTCTACTCAGTGAATGAATTAATTTCTGCTAGAATTTGTCAACTTGAAAGTTTTAATTAGACAATTCAAAATGCCTGGGGTAAGATTTAAGTACAATTGGTTTTATAGAATAAGATGTATATAATGGAACTGTTTATTAACTCTAATTATGGAAGTCCAGATAGTCAGATATTTAAAAAAATAACCTGCAGTGAAAAGGAAGGGTAACATCCTAAGAAAATTTATTTGTATTTATTTTACTACCTCAGCTATTTTCTAACACTTGAGATTCCAAATTAGGTACAAGAAAGTGGAGGAAAGAAAAACCAGTTGGCTCGTGCTCAAATGTGAAGTTGTCTTAAATGCAGATGGGCAAGGACACAACCTCTCCTGGCCTTGTCAGAGGTGATGGAAGCCCTCACCCCTCTTGTACTATCATGCAACCTAATATGAATCCCCAAACCCAAAGCAGAATAATAAAGTTGCCAGCCTTAATAGCAATTGTACTGTGGGTTAGTATGAAAAGAAAGTAAATAGAATTTTGTTCACTGTACTCCAAGGTACTCTGTGGAATGAAAAGGAAACATGAGGGGAGAAAGGATTATTCAATAAATGGTATTGGGAGTTGCAGGTAGCCATGGGGGGTGGGGGGTGGGCCATCATCACACCAGGCATCTTACCCCAAAATACCTACAGAGAGGTTAAAATCCTAATGTAAATAGATATATATCGGCATATGAAAAAAATGGAAACATCTTAGCTCAGTCATCTTAGCGTGAAAGTCCTTCCAAACATCATATAAATACCATAATATTAAAAAAAAAATAGAGGTACCTGAGTGGCTCAGTCGGTTAAGTGTCTGACTTTGGCTTGGGTCATGATCCCAGGGTCCTGAGATCAAGCCCTGCATTGGCTCTGCTTTTCCTTCTTCCACTTTCTCTGTGCGGGCGCTCTCTCTCTCTCTCTCTCTGTGTCCAATAAATTAAATCTTTAAAAATAAATAAATAAAAACGTCAACAATTTGATTACCTGATTTTTTTTCTTAAAATTTTACTAACCCTAAAAAAAAAAAAAATTTTACTAACCCTAGCAGTACAAGGTTGGGCCTTTTATTTTTTATTTTCTAAGTAGACTCTGTGCACAACATGGGGCTCTGTCTCATAACCTGGAGATCAAGAGTCACATGCTATACCAGTTGAGCCAGTCAGGCATCCCTGGTTGCATAAAGTTTCAACAAATTCTTATAAAAATGCTATAAACAAAGTCAAAAGTCAAGTAATAAATTGAGGAAATAGATTTGTAAAGCAGTTCAGAGACAAAGGTTTAATTTCTTTAATATTTGTATCTTTTATAAATCAATAAGAAAGAAGATATTTTTATTTTCCTTTATGTCAATTATCTGTTAATATCCCTTTCCCATGTTTTAGGTTGTTTTCCTTTGTAAGTAATTATTTGACAGATATACCTGGACATATGAATTTATAATAGCAGAATACTGGAAATAATTGAAATATTTATAAACAGGGGACTAGCTAAAAAATTATCAAACATCCATATAATAAAATACTACTGAGTTCAGCAGGCCATTTTTATTGATATCAAATGATATCTATGATACATTAAGTGGGAAAAAAAGTCACCATTATGTATGTATGTGTGTGAAGTATTTCTAGTGGGCTACATCTGCATAAAAAGTTCTTATTCATATATGCTTCTAAATCCATGTACCTCTGGAAAAAAAATTAGAAAAAAATGGTAATCACTGTTTTGGGTAAGGAAACTAGATGCATAGGGACTGTCTGGGAGTTGAGTGAGACTATACCCATAATCAAACACTTTAGTGATTTTGCAGCTGAACATAGAAATATTCACAGTAAGTGAAAAAGGTAAAGCTATAAATAACCGCATATCCATTTTAGGCTAAGTTTTAACAACTAATGAGTTTGTTGTAAATTTACATTGTAATTCAGCATTTCAGAAATGAAATTTGATATCAGAATGAAATTGGATTATTTGGATTTTGTACCATGTAAAAATGTTACTCATTTGAAAAATAATACTACAAATACGTGGAAGAGCAAGACTGGTGCATTGGTGTTCACTTAGTCAACATATGTTGAGTGAGTGCCTTCCGAAACCAAGTCAAAGCTTGGCTCCATTCTCTCTAAACTATGTGTCTTGCAAACATAATGTATCTAATACTTAATTTAATCCTTTGTGAAATGAAGAAAAAAAAACACTTCAGCCTAACAGTTGTTTGTGGGATTTACTAGGCTAACAAGCAAAAATCAGCATTGTACTCAGGAAATATTTGAAACTGAAGCGGTGGAAATAAGGTTTGTTGGTTGTTAATATTTAAATTATTAAGCAAAGCTTAGCTAGGCATTTTTCTATAGTGTTCAGAGAAGTGGTATGTTGAGAGTTAGGATTGTTAAGAATGGATGAGGGGAAACCAGAGGATTTTACCTTGGCAGCTGGGACACCTTCAGAATTGAGAGCAAAAGACATTTCCCGCTTGAAACAGAAGCTTATTTATTTATTTGTATTTTTTTTTTACGAAAATTTATAATACTTATTTTACTTTAACCACTTATTAATAATAATTTTTAAAATAATTTTGTCCAGAATCAGGCAATTCGCTCTCTGTGCAACCTTGGGCAATTTACTTCATGTCTCAGGCCTCTGTTTCCAGATTTGCAAATTGATGACAGTACTAAGGACCTAGCTTAGTGTTGTTCTAAAGACTGAATGATTAATGCATATGAAAAGCTCTTAGTGCTATGCCTGGCACCTGGTGCCAGCTGTATAAGCATTACCTGCTACTATCAAAGTAATCAGTAGCAAACTCCTAAAACTAAAAGATTGGGGTTTGTCTTCATGGGCAGGACAAAGATACTGGAGGGATAGAGTTCCTGATCACAGGCTCACTCAGAGAGTGAGAGGGGGATGCCCATGATAAAATAGGGTGTAGAGGGATAGGGGAAGAGAGACAAGAGGCTCCTGGAGCTACCAGGGGTGGATTATAGGCTGAGAACCTCCATAGAAGTTTTTAAATTCTACAGAGATAATATGGTGCATTTCCTGAATATTACGTCACACATTCAGTAGGGTCTGAGACTATAATCAAATGCATCAATAATTATATAAGTAAACATGAATATTCATATTAAGTAAAACGAACTAGGGGTGGTAGAAGGGGAGGAGGGTGGGGGTGGGGGTGAATGGGTGGCGGGCACTGAGGGTGGCACTTGACAGGATGAGCACTGGGTGTTATTCTGTATGTTGGCAAATTGAACACCAATAAAAAGTAAATTTATTATTAAAAAAAAGTAAAATGTGTAAATTGTTAATCACTTTTTATAGGCCATGTTTTACCAACCAACAAGTTTGTTACAAACTTACAAAATAACTTCAGTATTTCAAAAATAAAATTAGATTTTGGAATGAAACTGGATTTTAGAGTTATATGTAAGAGATTGTAGAAGGGGCTAAGTTCATAGTAATTTTGTTTTAATTGAATAGCAAAATATTAAGCATAAAGAGCATATTCAGTAGACAGGATGTGGTTGAGTTAGTCACGGATGGATTCTAGAGAAAGTGATTCTTGAGACTATTTTGTCTCTAAATAACATAACTATTTATTATAGTACCTATATGTTGCCCACCATAATGAATCATAGCATAGCTCTGTGATTAGAAGAAAGCAATATGACTCTCCCAACTGCTTGTTAGACGAGATGGCTTATCCAATAATAAGTCCAACCAAGGGATAATTTCAAAGGTTGAGTCAGATCTTTATGTAATTTGGAATAGAGATTTTCAAAGGAACATGGCTTAAATAAAGACCCAATTCTTGTTACCGGTTAAAGGACACAGTTTAAAAGGGAGAAATCAGTGAAGGAGACCAATCCTTTCATTCAACAAATATTGACTGAGTGTCTATTTCATGCCAGGCACTGATCTGTGTTGTGGGATTAAACGTTACACATAGGGACTTTGCCTAAATAAGACTTACAAAGTATAAAGAAGGTAATATCAGATACTTTAAGTGCTATGATAATAAAGTGGAGTAAGGTGATTGGTAGTTACTGCCTACTTAGGTAAGATGGTCAAGGAAGGAAGGCTCTATGATGAAGTGCCATTTGAGCCCAGATTTGATTTATTGAGGGAATCAGTCATGTGAGGATCTAGGAAGAATGTTTCAGGCAGAATGTACAGAAAGTTCCAAAGACCTGAGGCAGGAACAAACGCATTGGCCTGTTTGAGAAAGAGGCAGAAAACACCCTAGCCAGCTGTGGTATAAAGGCAGGAGAGCAGTGAAAACAAAGTAGATTGGTCGTGGATGGCCTTAGTGACCAGCACAGTGCTTTTAGGTTTCATTCTTCACAATATGGAAGATTTTGGAAGACCTTCAAAGAGGGGAATGACCTGATCTAGTTCGTGTTCTTTTATTTATTTATTTATCTATTTATCTATTTATTTATTTATTTATTTATTTAGAGATTTATTTATTTTAGAGACAGAGAGTGCAGAGGGAGAGGCAGAAGGAGAGAGAAACCTAAGCAGACTCTGGGCTGAGCACAGAGCTGTATGTGGGGCTGGATCTCATAACTCTGAGATCACCACCTGAGCCGAATCAAGAGTCAGGCGCTTAACTGACTGAGCCACCCAAGCCTCCCTGATTCATGTTCTTAAAATACAGGTTGGCTTTTTGTGGAGAAGAGACTGTTAATAGGAGTGAGAGTGGGAGTTAGGTTGGAGGATTTTGTGGTGGGGAAATTTGAGGAATTTAAGGAAACATGGCCCATTCATAGATTTGATGTGAGGTAAGACAAGAGTGGAGGTTAAAGTGCAGATCGTTGACTTAATCAAGTTGAGTGGATAGTACAGTCCTAAAGCACTATTGATACATGACTGATTGATGGGAATGATTGAGAAAAGTGCAGATTTGGAGGCAAATATCGTAATTTAGGGTCAGGTTAATGTAAGAAGCTTACAAAATACATATGGCACATCTAGGTATTGATATTAATTACACAAAGGACATACAGCTCAGTCCTGGGAATATGAATATGGAAGTCATAGCCTATAGGTGATATTTAAGATACAGGATAGTATAAAGTCACATAGTGTGAGAGAAGGTACACAGAATATAAAAAAACTGAGACAAAATTTGGGTTGAGTAGTTAAGAGGAGTAAGTAAAAGAAAGGAAATGAGTAAAGGAAAATGCTGAGGATAGAGAAAGAAAACCAGGTGTTGGGGAAGTCAAAAGAGAGACCATCCAACTGTACCAAGTCATTTTGAGAGGTAGAGTAACATGAAGACAGAGAGTTGGCCACTGGATCTGGCAGCATGAAACTGTTTCTTGACCACAGTAAGAGTGGAATGATAATGATATAAGGTTGGTTCCAGTTGATTGAGAAAAAGAACGAAAGTCGAAGGTGTGGAGGTAACACAAATACCCAGCAACTGAGTGAGTTTTCTTCTGAAAGTGAGCAGAGAAATAGAGCTGTGGCTTGATAAGTGCACATGAAATGGTGATATCCTATAAGTCCACTGTGAAAATGCCTTGAAAATTACACAGTAATTAGGGGGCAAAAGCGTATTTTTTTTCTTAATATGTTTGCTTGTAAGATGTATTTGTAGGCATGTGCTCATTCATATGTATGGATACTTCAGTTCATATTTCTTGGAAAGAATAAGAAAGTGCATCTGCAACTCACTCTGATGGCATGATTTTGAAGGGATTTGTCCTGAAGCTCCTATGCCCCTTACGGATTGCTACACTAGATCTGGAATGTCAGGTTCCCCTGCATGCCTCAGCCACTTTCAGGACGTTCACAAACCAAAGGCCAACACATCTTTTTCCTTCTCTCTTTGGCCTTTCTCTGTAATTCCAATTCGAATACAAAAATAACTCTGGTTTTTGTTCCAGCCAGATAGCTTAACTTGGTTACAAATAGTTTTAAGGGTATGGGGGTGTGGATTGTGGGAGAAAAACCAGCTCCTGTGCACAGGGGCTGAAACTTTTGAAAGGTGGTCACTGAGACCCACAGTAGAGTTTAGAAATATTTTTTTTTATGAATAGATCCCTGTAAAATATGTGACTTCTTGGTTATATCTTGCTTATAGTATAGAACAGTATTATTCATAAGATAGCAGGAGGAATTAACCTGAATTATAATTACTATGTTTTGCAGCCATTAGAGTTGGTCACAACTCCTGTTATTTGTGTCATTACAGTAGCAAAGAGAATAAGATTCTAGGGCAGTAAATACAGGCATAGTCCTCTCCTCTTTTATCCTTCCATAATGCCTGGATCAAGAAAGAATGGCCCATGAAATGGCCAGTCATCAGAAACAGATGTGTTAGCACGGAGGAAGAGGGAATGAGAAGATGAACACATTTTACTGAGGAGCAAATCCTACATTGATGAAAGAAGACAACTGGTTGTGAGACAATCCCCTCCTTCTTTCCTGGATAGAATAAAGAGAAGGTGGCAATTTAAGACCCTACAATTATATCAGTGATTACTATGAGTTAATGAGCAGCAAGGTCAAGTGACCTTTGTGCTCTCTGGGGGCATGTTGACTTGGATTTTGTTCTAGGACTTTCTGGCTGGCTCATCAAACATTTGCCATTTACTACAACAATGATGGTTCGTGTTCAAAGTTCATAGTGTTGCCTGTGCTCAAGTTGAACATGCAGGTATTGGATTCCCCACCCACAGTTGCCAGTTTACTTCTCATGGTCTTTCACTTTAGTAAGGATAGCAGAAAACGTAACCCTGGGAACACTGGGTCTCAGAGGCAGGGCTGGTGCATAGATTGCGCTGTCTGACTTTTCATGGTTAAATGAGACCTTTGTTGACACTTGACTTAAGTGTGATTATCCCCAGTTGAAAATTTGAGAACCAGACCATTTAGCAGTGGATTGGTGCCGCATGTTGCCGAGTACCCTGTGAAAGTCTTCACTGTGAAGGGCTAGCACACAACACCTGAAATTTATAATAACTCCAGAAGTGAGCTTGGATGCACTCCTTGTTTGTGGGGTTGTCTAACCACTAAATGATTGATGAGGGGCCTTAGTGGATGAGAATGTTGATTCACTGAAATGTGTAAAATGTACATTTCCTTTTTTTCAGTATAAACTACCAATGTATGGTCAGTGTATTTAAAAGGCTGGTAATGTGAGTCTTTGTTAGTGTTACCCTGTGTTTTATTTCCCTTTGCTTTCCTGGAACAACTAACTCTAATGAAACCTGACGTCCTAGTGCTAAAATATGTTGACTCTCCCACTCTGCCCTTATTGTGCATTGAAAATATGCATAAACTCTTTGCTAAATCACCAGCCTTAAAGTGTTTAGAGCTTCTTAGGTTTCTCAGAGGTGATCATGGGCCCTAGCCTATTTGTTTTCTTATTGAAATGTGGGGCAACCAGACATGAATGAAGGTGAGCAAAACTGGAATCAATAGCCAGTCCTTGCAGTGGATACTGTGATGTGTATCACCTTCAAGGCCTTTGGGACCAACTGATTTCCCCAGTTGATGATGGTGAAGGATCCTGACTAAGTTCTTCTAGAAAGTTGCCATCACAAGAAGATAACTGCCTGGTTATCTCCCAAGGGGAGCCCACATCCAATAAAACATCAATAGGACCGTGGTATAAAGGGCTGGCCATCTTGCCTTACCGCGAAACAACTCTGAAGGGACTTCCTAGCTCCAGAGCTCTCTTTGAGACCAGCTAATAACTGTTGCAGTGCCTTTCTGTTCAGTTTGTCATCTGCCCACTTCTGCTTCTTTGAGCCCTTCAAAAGTGCTGATCCCAAGAGCTCTTCAGGAAACTGCGTGTAAGTCTCTATCTCAGAATCTGGTTCCAAGACAAAGTCCGCTTTAGAGTGTTTAGAAGTTGAGCAAGCTATTTCTGAAGCTGTCAGAAGTGGAGAATCCAATTCTAAATGTGAAAGACAACTTTTCTGCCTTTTTTTCTTTCTTTTGTAAATAGCCAAATAGACTTTTATTTTATTTTTTTATTTTATTTTTATTTATTTATTTTTCTTTTCAAATAGACATTTTTTTAAAAATAAATATCTCTTTAAGAGTATGGAATGGGAGTTATAA
This sequence comes from Canis lupus dingo, assembly GCF_003254725.2. Taxonomy (NCBI): domain Eukaryota; kingdom Metazoa; phylum Chordata; class Mammalia; order Carnivora; family Canidae; genus Canis; species Canis lupus. The sequence goes on from NC_064251.1 coordinate 8,887,228, forward strand.
AGAAGCTGAGAGGAACTAGTTGTAACGAGGGTTTAGTGAACTTGTTCAGATCCCAGTTCTGTCATTTGGCATCAGTCTTTACTTTCTGATCGTTGTTTGTAGCAGGATGATAGCCTTCTGGGGATATTTCTCAAACAGTGTTAAAAATTCAGATTCCATGATCTTTCTCACTAGTTAGGACTTATAGGGGGGGATCTGGTGATTTGTATATAAGAATCATTCCAGGAGATACTTCTATTCAGGCAATTTTGGGAAAACTGTGACCACAAGTTTATCAAATGCTGCTATTAAGAGAAGCTGTTTTTATAGAAATAATAATGACACATTATCTGCATGGAGCCACATTTTGTTACCAGCTGCCTTACTCAACAGCTCTAGGTCCAAATAACTACCTCTTCTGCTCTTATATTGGTTATCAAGAAAACCACAGTAATGAAATAGTAAACAAATTGGATGTGCAGTTTTTCAAAGCACCATTTGGTCATGATGGAGATTAATGTGCCCTGGTGATAGAGCAAAATAATCCCTTTGAGGCTAGAAAGCTGATGACTTAATGCCTTCTCTTCGTGTCCAGGAATCGGGATAGATGATGACAAAGTAGCTTTAGCACCTGCCTGGTAGATTGAACCTGGAGCGTGAAGGTAGGCATCTGTCAGTAGGCATCGTGAGCTCTTCCTTCTCAGTGATTCCTGAGATCCCCAACTTTCTTCCGGATGACTGGTGTTGTTCCTTACTTTGCTTTCTGTATTACAGAGGCACAGATAAATGCTGGGAAATCTACTATCCATGTAGCCATATGTCTACAGAAGCTAATTCATGCTGCAGAACATTGTGGTATTTTAAATTTTGTGACCCATCAGGATAAATTACCTTGATGCTGTTGCAATGATGTTAGGTCAGACATATCTTTATTTTTAATTTCTTTAAACTATAACAAGTTTTTTTTTTGATATAACAAGTTACCTGTCATTACAACCATAAAAATAAAGTCATTCATGTCATTTTTGTTGGCTCTGCTAGGAAGTTAGCAATTTTAGACTCAAAAATTAGATTTAGTTACTCTGTCTTTCATGAGAGTATTGGGGATATCAGGATTTCACCACTTTTAAATAGTGATAACCAAGAAGTCTGCAGAAAATAAGCTTTATTACATCTATGGTAATGAAGCTTGCTGTTCCAAGGCTCTAACAATTCCTTTGGGTGTCCCAAAGAGTCGGAGCCGAAGTAGCCAGAAGTGTGTCTTTTTGACAGTCTAAAGACTCCACAGACATTGGTTTCCTATCCTTTGACACTTGTATGGGGTTGGCATTTCCTCCATAAATGTACTTGGTTTCCCTCAGGATCATTCAGTGGGTTTCTTTGACAAATTTACAGTCCTGACTGGATTTGTGATCATAAGATAAAATCTTTGACAAATTTCTTTTCTTCCCCCTCCTGACTTGAAATTGTGCTTTGCTAATTAAAACTTTCAATCTGATTACCATGACTTTATTATCAAATTATCTAAAGAAAATTTTTACTGAAAAATAGTTCAGTAGTTATGCTGTATGTTTTGCCTAAGAAAAAAATGCCACTATACATATTATTGCCTAGAACTTCAGATATAGTGGACAATTTCACTGAGTATTTGAATATTTGGGCTACTTCAGAGTAGTTTTTCCCTTTTTGCAAGATGATTTTTTAAAAACCTAGATGAAAATACTTGTATTTCCATAGGTTGTGGCAGTACATAGATGTACATACATATAGACATAGTTAAACAGTATATAGACACAAATCAGCATGAGCAATAAGATGCCTGAATCAAAGTTTGCTGTGCATTTCAACCCATATTTATGGTCAGCAGACCTTTCACAATGGAAAAAAATAGTGAACATCATATGAAATGATGCCTTAAACATTTTATAACCTCTAGTTGAGAAGCCAATAATCAAGCAACTTTTACTCATTTCTCATAGTACCAAAAGCAAACAGCAATAACAAAAACTAAAACAAAATGTTTGGATTATTTTATCCATTTGGATGATATTGAAGGTGCATTGAAAATAGAGATGAGGTGAATAAAGATGAATGAAGTTTCAACGGATAATATAACTAGGATTGGTGGTTAATGGGACTCACTGAAACATAAATTTAATGAAGACAAGAAACCTCTTGGTTCTAAATGGTGGGAATACAGTAATAAACAAGAGAGTGTAGGTAGTCAATATTTATTCAGTAAATTAATGAATGAAAAATAAGAAATGAAGGAGATAGGTTTATCTCAAATTTCTTGATTGGGTTGGTGAATGGGTAATCTCTTAAACCTGTGAGGTCCAATATGGTAGCTGCACGTGGCTATTTATATTTAAACTAATTTGAAGGGTGTCTGGGTACACAGTTGGTTAAGAACCCAATTCTTGATTTCGGTTCAGGTCACAATCTCAGGGTCCTGAGATCATCTCCTCCACCAACCCCATACTCTCTCTCTCTGTCTTTCTCAAATAAATCTTTAAATTTAAACTAATTTGAATTAAAATAAAGTTAATTTATGGTTAGCCAGTCATATATCAGGTATCCAACAGACGCATGCTGGTAGTGGCTCCCGTAGTGGACAGTATAGATACGGAACATTTCCATCATCACACAAAGTTCTGTTGGTGAGCACTGCTGTCAGCAAATTGGCCACTGTATGTGGAAGAGCAGGAATGGGATTGCTGCCTTACTAAAGTGTCAGATTTCCAACTATGTTCAGACAAGTTGTGCTGACTTTGAAGACTTGACATGTTTCAAATCCAAATTCAACTTTCTTTTACATACAACTCCCCCCTAAATCCCTATTTCAATGCTTATCTTTACCATTCTATCAGAAAACCAGGCTCGAAACGTATTTATGTCTCTTTTTCTCCATATAGTCAGATTAAAATCCTATAGACTTTTTTTCCTTTAGTATCTTTCTTTTTATTCCTGCTACATAGTGACTTACATAATTTGGAGTAAACTGAAATTTATAATAAGGGAAGATAATTGGTCACAAGAATAAACACTCTGATTCCAGTACGGAAAAATACATACAAAAAAAGGCAACGTTGTCACCAACTCCATCCTTGTCTAATTTAATATGTAAATAATATTGTATGGAACTTCCCAGTTAAAATTTTTTTACAGCTTTGTTGAGGAAATAAATTGCATATACTTAATTGTGCATTTTGGTGAGTTTTGACTTACCTGCACACCCGTGAAACCATCACCACAGTCATGATGATGAATATATTTATGACCCCCAAATTACCTTATTTTATTTATTCATGAGAGACACAGAGAGAGAGGAAGAGACATAGACAGAGGGAGAAGCAGGCTCCTTGCAGGGAGCCTGATGCAGGACTGGATCACGCCCTGAGCCAAAGGCAGATGCTCAAATGCTGAGCTACCCAGGTGTCCCCACATTATGCTTCTTTTACTCACTCCTGACTTATCTCTCTATCCCTCACCCCTTTCCTCACCTCAGCTGCTTTCTGTCACTATATATTCATTTGAATTTTCTAGTTTTATGTAATTGCTCACATATGTATGCTTATATAAATGCTGTTTATGTGTGTGCCCTTTTTTGGTCTTACTTATTTCACTTGCAATACCTATTTTGAGATTTATCTATCCAATTTGATAAGTATTCTTTTTTTTTTTAATTTCGGAGTAGTGTTCCACTACGTGGATATACTACAATTTGCTTATCTATTCAATTCTTTATAGATTTCTGGGTTCTTTCCAATTTTTGACTATTACAAATAAATCTATTGTGAATATGTACAAATTTTTATACAAAATAGTGTACGTATACCTTCTTTTGTCTTGCATAAATACTTGGAGATGGAATTACTTGATCATATTGTAGGTATATATTTAAATTTTTAGGAAAATGTCAAGCCATTTTCCAAAGTGGTTGTCCAAGTTTACATTTGCATAGCAATGTAAAGGAGTCCCATTTTTGTTCTACATTCTAACCAATACTCAATATAATTCTTTTTTTTTTAAATTTTAACAATTCTAGTCAGTATATGGTAGCATCTCATTTTGGTTTTAATTTGCATTTAAATCACATTTTCCAAATGCTCATTTACTATCTGTATATCTTCTTTAATGAAGTGTTTGTTCAAACTGGACATTTTGGGGGGATTGTCTTTTTATTAGTGAGCTGAGAGAGTTCTTTTCACATTCGAGTCACTAGTTCTTTGTCATATATGTATTTTGAAAATTTCTATCAGTCTGTAGCTTGCCTTTTCATTTTTATAATAGTATCTTTTAAAGTGTAGGTATTTTCAATTTTAAGTCGAATTTAACTTTTTTTTTTTTTTTTTAATGTGAAGTGTGTGCTTTCCTGTGTCCTCTTTAAGGAATTTCAACCGAACCCACTGTCATTAAGATTTTCTCCTATATTTCTTTTAAAAGTCTTATAACTTATAAAACTTAAAACTCTATATTGAGGTCCATGATCTGCTTTGACTTAAGTTTTATATGTAGTGTGAGGGGAAAGGATTAAGGCTCCTAGTTTTGTTTATGGCTTGTCTGATTGTTCTGGCAAAATGTATCAAAAACATGATTTTTTTCTCTGTTGAATTTGTCTGGTTGCTTTGTTGAAAATCGATTGACCACCTACATGTGGCTCTATCTCTAGACTTTCTGTTCTGTTACATTGATGTCTATATTGATGCTGATACCAGATGGTTTTGATTACTGTAGCTTTAATAGTGGTTTTGAAATCAGGAAGTGTAATTTGTCCTACTCTGTTCTTTTATCAGTGGAGGGGCTATTTTCAGGGGCTTCTGAATTTCTACATAAATTTTAGAATCAGGTTGTCAATTTTGATGGACACAAAAAGCCTGCTGAGGTTTTGACTGGGGTTGAATTTAATCTGTAGATCACACTGGAAAGAATTGTCATCTTAATAATACTGATTTTTCCTGACCATAAACATGGTATCATCTCCATTTTTTAGCTTATTGATTTTTTTTCACTAATGTTTTATAGTTTTCAGTGTATAGGTCTTAGAAGTATTTTGTCAGATTTACCCCTAAGTATTTCAGTTTTGTGATGCAGTTGTAAATGATATTTCTTTTAAAATTTCAATTTCTGATCATTCATTACTATTATACAAACATAATTTGTTTTCAAAAACCATGTATTCTGCAAACTTACTAAATTCACTTTTTTTACATCATATTTCCTGTCTGTATATTTATTACTTCTTCTTTTGCTTTATTGCACTACCCAGAACCTCCAGTAATATGTTAAACAAATGCTCAGCTGAGACATCAATGGTTTATTGCTAATCAAAGAGGAAATCATTTCATCTTTTACCATCATGTATGGTATAAACTTTAAAATTTTTATGTATTCCTTTTCTCAGATTTAGGAAGTTTCCTGTTTCTAGTGTTCTGAGTGCTTATCATTTAAAACTACTCTTTTTTTGAGATTTTATTTATTTATTTATTTATTTATTTATTTATTTATTTGAGAGAGAGTGAGTGAGCAGCGGGGAGGGAGGGTCAGAACGAGAGGGAGAGAGAGAATTTCCAGCAGACTCAGTGCTTGAGGTGGAGCCCAATGCAGGGCTCGATCTCATGACCCTGAGATCATGACTTGAGCTGAAATCAAGAGTTAGATGCTTAACCAACTGTTCCACCCAGGTACCCCTACCTGTGTTAGTTTCTAATTGTGAACTCTGTCTCCTCCACTCAGGGGTATGGGTTCCCCTCCATGGGCCTTGAACTCTCTCTAGGCTATACCTTCAAGCAATCATATATTTCATCTTGTTTTTGTCTTATGCTTATTTTATTTTTTTCCAGTTTTATGAGATATACCTAGCATATAGCACTGTATAAGTTTAAGGTGTACAGTATAATGACTTGGCATATATATTATGAAATGATAACCATAGTAAGTTTAGTTACCAGTTCACTTGCTTTTTTCCTTCCTCCCAGGTTATAATGTGCAATGTCTAAAAATTGTTTTCACATAGATATTTTGTATATCCTGGCTGGAAGTGGAAGTTTCTAATTAACTTATTTTACTTTTTTCTCCAAACTATTCAATAACTGTATGCTCTGGAAAAAGTGTGCTAAGTATATCCTGGAAAATACCACTATACTTAGCGCACCAGTTTGCCAATTGAAGATTCACAGATGATAATTTAGATTAAGAAGATGAAAGAATTAGAGTCTAGCTATGATTCAGAATTTTTTAAATCACTCTCAGCTAGTCAGATAAATCTAACAATAAATACTTTGAACATTCAGAGTAAGAATTTTAAAAGTGACCTTAGATTAATTTCCTTGGACTATATGCAGTTGTTATAGTGCTATTTAGACTGTATAATCAATACTTTCCAATTTGGTAAAAAAAACAAAAATGTATATATGTAATTGTCTTAATGCTCCAGCTATATAAGAATAGGCCTATGGGTTTTCACAGCACTGTAGACTATGTCTGCACCCAACTGTATATTGTCTTGCAGATTATGATTCAATAGACCTGGAAAGCAGCCTTGGAATCTGTATATTTATTAAATACTGCACATGAATATGAAAAATGTGCTCTGTGTTCCAAATACCACACTTTGGAAACAGACCAGGATTGGTTTTGAATGAAGTGAGTCCTGAATTTATGTTGGGGTGAAAGTTCATCATTGAAGGTATGGTGTGTGTCTCTTTGTCTGTGTTTTTGTTTGAGAATTGATATGTGTAGGTAAAGATGGTGGGCAAGAAGAAGCCCCTTGACCTCTAGATACAGCAAGATCACAAGTATTTTCCTATGGTTATGTCAGGACTTTGGGGAATAGAGAAGGCTTATATAATATTTCTCCTCCAAACCTGGTACTCATATGGGAAGCTTAGATTTGCTTAATAAAAAAAGAGATTTATGAAAGTTGGGGAAAATATATGGAATGTGTGAGGGCAATTTTGAAATCTGAGACCCTGGAGATTTCCTTAAAACAAAGAAGAGACCTATTTATCTAGAATTGTTTGGATTAAGGCTCCCTGGTACTGTTGGGCTGGGAGGAGGGAGATTCAGACATCCTTAGGGATCCTTTCAGCTTTGTCTCTGTAATTCTACATGAATAATTAGCCTTTAAGGCAGTTAGCCATTAGCCAGCTTTCTTTCCACATACTCAACCCAGTACTGTTTCTCTTATGGTCCCCTTACCTACTGCAAAATGTTATTTAGAAGCTATTTGGTTTACACTTCTCCAAGGCTATTTTTTTAGGATTTTTTTCCCTTGTCTGGAAACCAGTAATATAGAAAGTGCTGTTTTTTTGGAGTAATGGCAAGCTAACTCAAAGGAACTGCAAGAAATGGTAGTGTGTGTGTGTGTGTGTGTGTGTGTGTGTGCGCGCGCGTGCGTGCGTGCACGTGCATGCATGCGCGCTCCTAAATATGAACCTCTGAGCTTTATAAATAGAAATCCTTTTCAGATAGACTTGAATAGGATTGACCCATCCTAATTACTTTCTATGTGACTAGTCCAATAGAATTGTGTAATGTGAATATGTTTTAGCATTTGGCTCTTGTACAGCAGATGCTAATTTCTAAGAGTAGAGGCTTACTTCTTATTGATTCCAAATTGCCATAGTGCCTCTTTATATTTTTACCTTGTGCAAAAAGATTTTGGGGGAGTATGGGAAGAACTACAGAAGGTTTAGTATTTCTAGATATTTTTACTTTTTTTCCCCTGTGATAGAGAATATCATAGGGTTTAAAAGCTTAGTCTTCAGAGTATGACACACTTATTTGCAAATCTCAACCCTGACAAGCTTGCTTATGAAACTCAGTCATACCATTTACTTGCTAAGTGAACTTGGCAGCAATTTAAACACTGTACTTTGATTACTTTACCTCCCAAATGGGAAAAAGTAATACATTCTTCATGAAGTTAAGGAGATTAGACGTATTGTATCATTGCATGTGGTAAATAGTAAATACTTCATAAAATATTGACTAGTAGTAGTAGTAGTAGTATACCAGCATTTCTCAGAAGAATCATTAACCATTGTTACATGAAGTTTAATGGAAAATAAAACTTTGGAGTTGTACTAGTTTTATATCATTTTAATAATTTATTCAGAGCTGTGATAATTTTTAGCTTCATACTAAAGTTTCTGCAAATGTTTATCTTTCTGTTTACTTAGAGAACATATGAAAAATAATTCTTGCTGCTACATTCCCTGGAGCATGTGTGGTAAAGTTGTCTGTTTGAGAAGCAGCTCCATCACAAACCTAAGCTTTAAATTCAAAACATCTGCCATTGACTCATTAATGTTCAAGATGAAACTAATAATCTCCTCACCTTTCAGTGTCTGTATTTACAAGAGAGAATCAGAGGAAGTAGTCTTGAGGAAAAATATTGATTCCCCGTTAGCAAACTCTGTTGAAATGCACTGTTGTAGGCCTTGTTATTCTTAAGTGTCTGGATTTTCTTTATGAATTCATTAAAAAATGTTTTAGCGGCTCTGGTGGCCCAGTATCTCCTTCCAACATAAACTTACCACTGGAAAGCACATACCATTTGGCTCACCTTTTCATTTCATGGCTTAATAATAATGACAAATTACAGGTGCTGAAATGATGTTAGATCCCTTAGCATAACTGATTCAGGGCTCATATTGTTATTCTTTTCTCCAGAACTTCTTAATATATATGGCATCTCTCTCTGATTGGCAGTTAATGTCTCACATGCTGGAATTCAATTTCAATAATCTGAAAATGATACTACCTTTTTAAATTGGTAGTAACATGGTCCTGTCATTATAGCTAATTTTCAACTTCTCTTTAAGAGTATAATGTATATATTGTTGGATTTTCAAGTGGTGCAGGCTGAAATGCCTTCTTTAATAGAGTGTCTCTCCTAATCTGTATTCATCTAAATCTCTCGATTCTTTCCCAAATGAATTTTTACATATCTCACTCTTTGACCATTTGAAATATGTGAAAAATAGCTGTATAAAACATCTAGTTTTCTAAAAAGTTTATTATTAAATGGATCTTTGAAAGTGTGTAGAAATCCATTAAAGTAACCTTATACATTTTGATCCTGGTAAATTCACTTATCAAGTCCTCTTAGCTTTGCTATAGCTTTTCTTTGGAAGCTCTATGTAAATGATCATACAATCGAATAATATAGTGCTACTTCTTCCTTTCTAATCTGTGTACTTTTTTTCCCTTGTCTTATTGCATTGGCCAGGAATTCCAATATAATGTTGTATAGAGGTGATTATGATACCTTTGCACTGTTTTACATTTTAGCTACAAATTTTGCAGTCTTTCACTATAAAGTTTGATATTAGCTGCAGATTTTTTGTAGACATGTTAATAAAGGTGAGGAAATTTTCATTATACCTAATTTACTGAGAAAATTTATCATGATTGTATTTTTAATTTTGTCACACTTATTTTGTGTATCTACCGAGATAGCCATATATATTTTTATCTTTTATTCTGTTGACATTATGAATTACATCATGATTTTAAAAGTTAAACCAGTTTTACAATTGTTAGACGAAAACCCATTTGATGATGATACACCTGATAGAATTTGACTTGTTGAAATTTTCTTCAGAACTTCTGCTTCTGCATTTGTGAAGAGTATTGATCTTACAATTTATGGTTAGCAATGAAATACTTGCTTTATATAATGCATTGAAAAAGCTGTTTATTTTACTTGGACATATTTCTATGGAATTAATTTTATTTCTTAAATCTTTGATAAAAGTCACCAGTAAAGTCATATGAGTCAGGAAATTTCTTTTGGGGAGGATATTCAATTGCAAATTTAGTTTACTTAACTGATAGGGGACAATTTAAATGGTCTATTTCTTCTTGTGTCAGTTTTGGCAAATTTGTTTTTCAAAGTAGTTGTCTATTACATCCAAGTTTTCACATTTGTTAATGTCACTTTTCATAATATTCCATTATTATCCTTTAATTTCAAAACTATATAGTGATGTTCTCTTTTATTCTTGATTTTGGTAATTTTTAGTGATTAATCTAGAAAGAGGTTTATTAATTTTATTCTTTAAAAGTAACAACTAGCTATGGTTTCATTGGTTTTTAAAAATTATTTCTGCATTTTCTTTTTAATTGTGTTCTATCAACTTCATTTCTTTCTTTTTTTAAACTTACAGTTTTAATTTGCTCTCTTCTTCCTCCTCCTCTTGCACATTTCTCCTCCTCATTCTCATTTTCCTCTGCTTTCCTCCTCCTCCTCAGTTCTTTTTTTTTTAAGATTTTATTTATTTATTCGAGAGAGAGAGAGAGAGAGAGAGAGAGATAGGCAGAGACACAGGCAGAGGGAGAAGCAGGCTCCATGCAGGGGGCCTGATGTGGTACTCAATCCTGGGTCTCCAGGATCAGGCCCTAGGCTGAAGGCGGTGCTAAACCACTGAGTTACCCAGGCTGCCCTTCTCCTCAGTTCTTAAGGTAGAAGCTTATATAATTTAGATTTTTCTTTTTTTTTCTAATACAAGCACTTAAAACTGTGTATTTCATTCTATGCTATTGCAGGTGTATCTTACAGGTTTTAATATGTTGTGTTCTCATATTTATTCATTTAGAAATATTTACTATATCAATTTTTTTCTTCATGAATTATTTAGGACTATGTTCTTTAATTTCTGTATTTGGATATATTACAGAAATAATTCTTGTTCTTTTCCTAATTTAATTCCATTGTAGTCAGAGAACATGTTTTGTTTAATTTCAATTCTTGCTAATTTATTGAGATTTATTTTAGAATCAAGTATATGGCTTATCTTGGTGAATGTACAGTTCATGTGCACTTGTAAGTAGTTTGTACTCTGTGAATTTAGCATGTGTTTTTCTGTAGATATAAACTAAATTGGCTGATAGGTCAATCAAGTGAATTTCTATCTATATATTCTACCAAGTATCACAATATGAGCATTGAAATATTTTTTTCCCCAGGAGCATTGAAATATTTAACTGTAATTGTGCATTGGTCTTTTTTTTTTTTAACTTATGTCAGTTTTTACCTCAGGTGTTTTGATATTTGAAGATTAAACCACTAAATTTCTATCTGAGATTCTGATACCAATTGTTTCTAGAATTAAAATTGTCTTCCTAATTGGGAGTGTATCTGGTCGGGGCAGAGTATGGAATAAAACAATCCAAGGAGAAATTGATGAGGGGCAGTCATCACAAGCATAGAGGGAAGGTTGATACTTTTAGAAAGATGTGTTATGTCCAAGCGGTCACATGGAGCAGGGGATCAGGGGCTTTGACTGCAGGCATGGACACTGGAAGGCTTCCTGGCACAGCAGTGAGTTAGAGTAAGGAACAGATATCAAGGCAAAGGCTTATTTTGGATATTGTATTAGAATAATAAGGAGACAGGCTGAAAGTGTAAACCATAGATTCCCAGTGCTAGTCCTGATAATGCCAGATATCAGGTCAAACTGGGAGATTAATCTGGGTAGTAGATAGAACCTAATGAAAAAGGCACTAATTTTGATTCAAGCAACCTGGAGTTCAAAGCACAAGTCTGGCTTACCTCATACGTTATGTTGTGCTTTCTGACCATAAAAGAGATACTTGACTTTTCTATGCCTCTTTTCTCATTTTTGGAATTGAGATGATATCTATTTCACAGTACCTATGTAGAATATCATGAAATTTAACATATAAAATCCACAGCCCAGTTTATAGTAGGTTTTCTACAAATGTTAGATTTCTTCCTCCCTACAGAGAGCTAAATTTAGAGTGATGAATATAGAAAAAGAGAATATGCAGTTCTGAGGCATTTGTGTTGAGTCAAAATAAAGAATTAAAAAACAGTGCTTTTTTGTTGTTTTTGTGTGTGTGTGTGTGTGTGTGTGTGTGTGTGTGTGTTTGTTTTTCCTCAGGACTCTCTAATGTTTGAAGGCTGGAAATCTTGAACAGAACTCTTTTCTCTGCTAGAAAAGTGAAATCCTACTGCTGAGAGAAGAGAATAGTCTTTTCAGATAGATGCCACCAGCTACCAATGCCACCAGCTACCAATGATTACTTTTTCCCATAGTTGTAGAACACATCCAAAAGCCAGTGACTACTGACAATTTTGCCTTATGGATTCCCATGCCCATCACACCACCTGTTTTTCCTGAGGGAAGGGAGCTATTCCTAGATCCTCAAAGAGACTTCAGGGTTACTTTTTGTTTTCCTAATTTCTTACTTAACCCATTTTAGTAGAAATCTTATTTAGCTATGTAAAATGATAAATAAAAACCCCTTCTATAACTATTTATCCCTAATTATCTTATAAGGCCGCAGTTATCCTCCTGTATGTGCCTATATGCATTGAAACACTCATGAATTTGGCTTAATACTTTACATTTCTATGTTTGTCTTCTTATTCATCCTCATTTGTGGCTCTCGTTTCACAGCCATCTGCTTTAACAAATCCAGAATGACAGCACATTACTTGTATTGGTCTTCCACACCCTTCCCTGTCCTTGCACAACTGTGGTTAAATTGTCTTTATTTCATGATTTTACTGCCTGCCAAAGACGATAGCAATCAAAACTGATAAATCCTGAAGTGCTTCCATTAACCAATCAGGGGTTGTCACTGCTGTCAAATCTGCCCTGAGAGAGGCCATTTTTGGTAGCTTAGAATTCTTGTGTATGTGTCCACTGGGAATAGAAATGTTTAGCCCATTAAAAAAAAAAAAGAACTTTTTTTTGACTCTGCAGCTAGTTGCAGAAACAGTTCTAGGAGCTTTAGAAAAAAATATCTACTCCTTTCAAAATTTAAAACAGGTTTGGTAATTTTCTTGTTGCTCTTTGCTTGTTCTAGAAGGTGATTACACTTACTTGTCTTAAACATAGTGAAGAAGAAACAAGCTTTGAAATTTCACACTTGGAGACAATCAAAGAAACCACGAGAGAATTTGTAGCAATCTGAACACATCAAGACACAATAACGATAGACAGGGCGGCAATGAGTGACACATGTTGCTGAGTGAGATTCTCTGCGTTCAATAGCACAAAGTTTGACGTTTAAATTGCAGGCAGCCCTGGGTCCATTCCAGGAGCTGCCCGTGGGTGAACACAGTTCTGATCACTTGCTTGAGGGGCGCAGTGGGGGTAAAGAGAAAAAAAAGAAAAATCAAATTGTTCTCGGAAATCATGCTTAATGTAGAAATCTGGTTAATATTAAAATGCAATCTACAGTTTTCAAGTATTCTATTCCTCAAGGAAAATATTTTCTGTTCAAGGGGCAGGAGCAGTAAGCACTCTCTTATTACATCACTTCCTATGTCAGGCCCAACTAGCATTCAAAATGTATTACCGTATTGATAATGCTAATTTCAAAATGATGCCTTCCCCCCTCCTCCCTTTGGTTAAAGGGTCTGGGCAAAATTCCAATCATATGGATCAATTTAGCTTTAGATGGTGCTGGCCAAACTGATATTTCATGCACCATATAGAATATAGTTCTTCCACATGCTCAGGAATAGTAGCCATGTGTCCTCTCTACTCATAGCGTAGCATTCTATTTCCAATTTTTTTTTCAAGAGAATAGCTATCTCATGGGTTTTAGAAGAGAATATCAGCAGCTTCAGAAGGAAGAGGCATCGCTTCTTTCTCTACGCACATGTAGCCATCAGTCTTTGAATTACTGGGGAGTTAGGAATTGATTTCTGGAGCTCAATTTTGTGCCATGTTTCAAATCAACTTGGTATTTTTCCCTGTAGGCTTAGCTGGCTTCACTGCAAACACTCTCATCACCAGGAGGACATGTGGATGTAACCACTGGTATTTACTCTCCCTTTATCCAATTTTTTTCTGCAAAGTCTTGAAACATGAAAGCCGATGACTTACTAGGATGAAATCTTTTCAAATATCTGTCCTCTACATAATTACTCAGCATTTTAAACTTTTCATTAAAAAAAAAAAAAAAAAAAAAAAAAAAAACTACTAACAGAAAATCAGTATGAGAACACCTAGTGTTCTGGACCAGGAAATAATAGTTTCATTTGTCTTGAGTCCCTCAACTTCTTTGAAATCAATGGATGACTTGCTAGGTAGAGTTAATTGTAACTCATGTACAATTAGAGTAAGCAGTGCTCTAAAAGGCTCCAGGAGAGAAGCTTACTTCCGTTTAGGTGCTACTAATTCATGCTTTTAATTTTTTTGAAGATTTCCTCCAGTCAGGAAATATTTTATGTTAAATTTATAGGCTAGACCTGTCCATGTTTATTTGTTGATATTCACAAATTTAGTGATATGACATGAGCAAGTTTTTTAGAGCTAACAGTAAGTTTAGAGCCCATGCTTTGCTCTTAGAGTGGCAGATGCTACCCAAATGTGATTAAAACTTGAGACTTTATTCTTTCCTATCTCCTTTATATTTTTAAGCCTTCATAATGACTACATTTCATGATGCAATTTTAGTGTAATTCAACTGAACCACTTGAAATTATAGAATTAATTACATGCTGTTTCAATTACAGTTGTTAATTAATTCAAGCCTCCTAGCTGACATCAGAGATGGTCAGTTGGTTGAACAATGCCAGAGTAGGCATACATTTAGATATATTGCCCTATCATTTTTCCATGCTAGCCAAATAGTACTTATAGTTAGCTAGAGTCTTAGGTTGGCCTTTTCTGAGGGTTAACCAGTGCTCATTTGACTTATGGATATTTGCTTATTGGAGTGTTGTGGGATACTCACAGTATTGTGGTAGATTAATTGGCATAATAACCACCCTCATATCTCAGTAACTTATTTCTCAGTAATATCACCACTCCATGAGGGTCTTAAGAGATTCTCTGTTCCACAAAGTAACTCAGGGACCCAAGATCCTTCTTCTAGTAAGCTCCAGTATTTTTTAGAATACTAATGGATCCTCTGCAGCTGTTGAGCTAGAAAGGGAGAGGTTGGGAATGGCAAAGGCATACTTATTCCTAATTGGTGTTTCCAGAAGGTGGTATATGCCATTTCTCATATTCTGTGGTTGGCTAGTGTTCATACACAACCAATTGAACGTAAGAAAAGGAGGGGAATGTAGCCTAGAAGCATACATATTCTGGTAAAATTTAACAACTGGCTCTTCAGGAAGAAAAAAATAAATAGATAAAAGCCCTGATTCATACAATTTTCCATAGTATAGATGACTTCTACCATTGCCTATTTTGAGCTACTGATATGATATCACTAAATATGGACAGAATTAGGAAGAGATGTACACAGTCAGGCTTCACAAAGCATTGTGGGCCTGCTTTGGCATACCCCTGCTTAGGAGTATGCCAGGGAGTAAGAGAACTTGGACAATGGTAATCATAGCAGTTGTTCTCACTTATGGTGTAGAAGATTGAGTGAGATGGACATAGGCATGAGCTCTGGTACTGATTGCTTCTTAGGAGTTCAGTGTACTTGGAAAGAGTGATATAGTTAAAAAGATATCCAGTATCTGCTACATAGTTACTATTTTCCAGACACCATCTCAAGTGATTGATATTTACCTTAACAACTCTATAATATAGTTATTAATTTTATCCTTATTTTACAGTTTAATGGAGACTATGAGAGACTTAGTAATTTGCTCATGATTTGTTCTCCTTAGGAATCCATAGTAAGCTATGTGGGAAAAGAGGCATAAGAACAGCATCATGTAGGAGAAAATGATTTTAGATTTTCATTTATTTATTTGAGAGAGAGACAGAGAGAGACAGAGAGACAGAGCATGAGTGGGGGAGGAGGCAGAGGGTAAGGGAAAAGTAGACTGTCACTGGGAAGGGAGCCCAACATAGGGCTTGATCCATCTTTTAAAGATGCTATAGTGTTAAGACTTATGTGTATTGAGTACAGACAACTTTAAAACAATCATTTACCTACTCTAGATAGTAGCTTGTTGCTACCAACCTGCCCTAACAGAGGCTGGTGAGAGCGAATGCAGGTCAGGCTATTCTAAGCCCATTGAGACACTAACTGGCATAGTTTTCATTCCTAATCAACAGAGCTTTATTGAACACTTCCTAGATGCCAGACAATGTTCTAGGCCAGAGGTTAGCAAACTTTTGCACTACAAATACAGAGTTGAACAGCACCAACAGTACTGTATGGTCTGTAAAGCCTAAAATATTTATTAAGTTGCCCTGTATAGAAGAAGTTTGCTGAATCCCAAGCAACATACCAATGGTACATCAGCTACATGTTAGCACAGCTTATGTACTTATGGAGCTTTGGTTAGTAAGGCATTCAAATCCAAATCATGATGAAAATGCCTATATTTTAATATTGAGGAACTGCAAATAAAATGTAATGCATTGAAAGCCAATATCGATTTAATTCCAAAATATCAAGATTTGGTATGGTGGTAAAAGCCAAAGAAAGAAACCCTGTTTGAAGTCTCAGGGTTTAACTCTATCTCTGTAGAATGACAGGTATGTTGTTTTCCAGATGGTTTCCATGTCCTTAACATCCTTTCTTCCTTGTAAAGCTGAGCCTGCTGAAAGGGTTGTTGGTAGCAAGTACCTTTCCAGTGCTTCTGGATAGCAGATGATAGGATACAAGGCATTCTTGGTCAGTTCCCAAATTTTCAAGAAGTTTCCAAGTGGGTAGTAGATGTGCACTGTTGATTTTTAAATTATACCTTAGCAGAAAGAATGTAAAGTAACTGAATTAAGGCAATTTTAAAAGAGGCAGCTAGCTGCCTCATTCCACTGAACGCTTCCTTTTCAGAGAGAGAGAGAGAGAGAGAGAGACGTAGGGAGGGAAAGAAGAAGGGAGCGGAGAGAGAGGAAATAGAGATGGAAGAGAGAATCTTGTCTCAGCCTATCAAGTGCTTCTCAGTTTTAATGAAGAAACTGCTTTTATATTTGGAGCTTTTTTTTTTTTTTTTTTTTTTTTTTTTTTTTTAAACTTGACCAGACTCTTTCACCTTGCACTCTTTTGGAATTAAACACAGACAAACTTTGCTTAACTTAGCCTGTCTAGCCTGAAGGAGGAAGATGGTTATTATGTTCTAATACTTGAATACTGTCTCCACTTATCAAAATCACGTAACTCATTAGTAGTTGAAACAATCATCAGTGGATGTCCCAGCTCCTGACAAAATAGTGAGAAATGTCTGCATCAGGGAAGGTTAGGGTTTTTTTTAGGTTTTTTTTTTTTTATTCCTCTTGCGGTGACTCTCTTTTTACTCTACTTTCCAAATTAATTGTTAAAATAAAAATTTCTGACATGACAACTGTATTTGTGGCCCTGCACCAAAACCTGCCTCAGTCCTTTTCAGTGTTCTTTGATTTCTGTATTCACAGTCCAATAGGGGTGAGCTTTGCTAAGGAGGACATGATACTAAGATTGGCAAATTTTTTTTAAATTTATTTTTTATTGGTGTTCAATTTACTAACATACAGAATAACCCCCAGTGCCGTCACCCATTCACTCCCACCCCCCGCCCTCCTCCCCTTCCACCACCCCTAGTTCGTTTCCCAGAGTTAGCAGTCTTTACGTTCTGTCTCCCTTTCTGATATTTCCCACACATTTCTTCTCCCTTCCCTTATATTCCCTTTCACTATTATTTATATTCTCCAAATGAATGAGAATATATAATGTTTGTCCTTCTCCGACTGACTTACTTCACTCAGCATAATACCCTCCAGTTCCATCCACGTTGAAGCAAATGGTGGGTATTTGTCATTTCTAATAGCTGAGTAATATTCCATTGTATACATAAACCACATCTTCTTCATCCATTCATCTTTCGTTGGACACCGAGGCTCCTTCCACAATTTGGCTATCGTGGCCATTGCTGCTATAAACATACAGATTGGCAAATTATTTAAGCTATGTCCCAGGCTAGTTTGAATGGATTCATACTTTGGGGTCCAATTGATTTACGCCCTGAAGTATGCTGAGAGCACTGGCAAATAACAAATTGATGAACCAGAATCTAAAGAACTGTGGAGAGTAAGAAAGATGCCTGAGGGTGGAAAATGGGCACACATTTGAATATTCTGGGTGGATTCTTCAAGCTCTATATCTGCTTGCATTCAAAGGGAAAATTCAAGCACTTGGTAAAAGGAGCAACTTCTAAGCCTCATGAAGAATTAAGCCCAATAACCAGCATGACTTCACGGAGAATGAACAATGTCACACCAAACACGTTTTTTTTTTTGTTTTTTTTTTTTATTTCCTTCAGAAGTTGCTAGAGTTTGTAACAGGACAGTATGACAGACATAAATGTAACTGATCTTCATCATGGCATGTCCATCTGTCCTCTAGATGATGTTCCAGTTAAAGAGTACTCAAGTCACACATATCTATATCCACGCAGATGCCCCATTGAAAGGCAACTAGAGAATATAAGGTGTAAACTATTTAGGTAGTTCTGCATTTCAGTCAAATAATAGGTGTATGGAGAGTTCATTTCATAGCTCTTCCTTTATTCTTTTTACTCTTTCACACATATTAATGTGTGTGTTCCTTGTCTTTCCATGCTTTATATAAATCACAGCTTTTATAAAGCCTTCTGCCAATGGAAAGTCAGGGAAAACTTTGTAAATTTCTTGGCTTATAATATTGAAAGAGGAACCCAAGACCTTAGCCTATTTCTTATGGAAGCAAATAGGGGAAGTTGAAACCATGATCATATTTTACATTTATTAATTAATGAAATCCTTATTCTATTTATAATTTATAAATCTAGGGTCAGGAAGAATGAGAAAGTGGCAGGAATTATTGTAGAAATTTTTTTTTTATTGTACAAAATCTTAGTAACTACCTCAAGAGTCCTCATTTAAGATGCATATTTATGTCAGATATAGATGATATTGTAACTCTGTATAACTTAACTCAGGGACTGCTTATAATACTACCCAAAATTCACTTAAAATTTTCATGCAGCATATGGTGTTAATGATTGTCTTATAGCATAACAGTCTGTAATGTTGTAGTATGGAATATGAAGTGAACTTTATGTATTATTATCTAAACACAGAAGGCTTCGTTTTCTGATAGAAAGGTTATAGGACTGAATAATAAAGTAGCTATGTTCTAAAATTACTTTAACATCTACAGTCTAACCTGACTGCCATTGACTCATCTTTTCTACACAGGGAGAGTGACAATGACTCTTATGTTGTATAGATTTGCTTAACATAAAAAATCAGCTAGAGAAATCGGCTGCAAGAAAGAAAGGCATTGTGGAAAACAACATTCGTTAAATTATTATGATACATCATGAAATCTAACCAACTTTATAATCAGTCTAGAATGTACTTATATTCTTTCTGTTATTACTGCACATGCATTAATTTTATTCAACATAAAACAAATGGGGGAAGACAACTAGATTTTCTTTCCAGATGGTGTGAAAACAGCAAGGTCACACTTGAAGAAAGGCTGTCCCTTTTTACAGAGAACTTACAATTTATCACTTCTCATTTAGGTTACAAAACTTGTTTTTCATATTTTTTCACTGGATTCTTTGGCTTCTGATCCATTGGAAGAGAAATGTATAGATCTTAGAAACTAACCTGCTCTTATTCATCTGTTAAGTATTGAAGGCCTGCCTCTTCCCCTACTCTTCTCTGAGATTTTTATTGATTTCTTTCTTTTTGGTCTCAGATTAGCATAGCACTATGCTGGAATACCAAAAGTTACTGGCAGAGGTGGAGAGCAAGCAGCTCATTTTTCAAGGACTTTACAGTCTGTTCTCTGCCTTAAGTTGCTCCAAGAGTTCATTCTCCTATGACTTCTCAATATTTTCATAATTAGCTGCCCAGAATTTTCATAATTTGTAAACACAGTAAAATGGCTGTCAGACATTTAGTATGGTAAAAGTAGAGGGAAAAAAAAGACCAGCTTCCTTAAACCATTTACATTTGACTTGGGGAGAAAGCTGGGTCTGTGCCCACAGCAGTTAAATGATCAGGCCCACGACTCAAAGTGATTTTTCTTGAGGTGTCACTGCCACACACAACTACCATGTGTTCTTTCTTGGCTCAGGCTGGCTTTGCTGATCTTCCAGAACTCTGAAGGCTGTACCCCAGCCCCAGTTTTACATCCATTTTTCTCTGCCAAGGTGAAGGCAGCAAAAACCACACATGTTTTTCTTTCTCCCTTTTCTCGGTGGAGTTGATTGCCTCCGGATGAACCATCTTCCACATCAGCGAACACTGGCATTTCACCTGGCACAATGGCCAGGCTGGATGTGGGACACGGAGGGGAGCACACAATGGAAAACAAGTCTACATGGTAACGCAAGTGGCAGCTGCCAGACAACGGCACCTTCCATGTCTGTAGTCCAAGCTGGAAAACGGGAATTTTGAGCAAGAAAATGTTGAGGAAAGCTAAGAACAAGAGCAAAGAAGGGTGGGAAGGATTGTGGAGAACCAAAAGTATGCTCTGGACTTAGTTCTCAAAGAAAAACAAATAAAACAAGAAATATAGACAGACTAGAGGTGTCCAATCAATTAATTTTTGCCAAATAAAATTTTATACTTTCTAATAAGATGTTGAGAAAGATGGTGAATAAAATACATAAACTTGCACTCTATATTTTCTCCTGAAGTCCTTTAATTCCAGTCAATATTCTGATTATGAGTTCAAGTTCAGCAAAAGTTGTTTTTTTAATCTTGCATCTATACTGCTGAAGTATTGCTGAAGTACTGCTGAACACTTTATAAAATATTACATTCATTGAATTCCATTAAGAATATATACATAAAGAAGCAGAGAGTCCTAAGAAAGGTACATACCAAAATACTACCAGTGGTCATATCTGGATGGTGGGATTATGGGAGATTTTAGTTACCTACTTTTTATATTTTTTTCTTATTTTTCTATAATCAATAATAGGTTGTTTAATTTTAAAATACAAAGAATATTAATGATCTTTTTTTTTGAAACTTAGAAAATTCATAGTCAATTAAAGCTGAGTTCTGGGACATTAGTGTTAAGTCAGAGTTCCCAACTATTCAATACTTCGTAGAAATCTGCTTTGCATTGCATCCTCCTCCCCTCTCATTGACGAAGCACGACAGTGTGTGAGATCTTGAGTCTACGTTATCTGGACTGGCTTATCCCAACATGAATTTCATAGTTCCTTACTTTGTTTTAGACTGTCTCTTCCTGGCCCTCTCTGTAAACTATCCGGTTTACTTATTTTCTGGGTTGGAAGTACTATTTGCACTTTACTCTGTTCAAGATGAAATATTTTGTTCCCCCTCCTTTAAAACTAGAGACTTAATCATTTCTGCTTGTCTTAAAATGAATGTATCCTCTGCTAGAAGTAAAAGGATTCCTAAATAGGATATAATGCTGATAAAAGCATTTCCATAATTGGGTGAAGACTGTTCCCAGGGTTTTCCATCGCTGGCATTTCCAGCCTGTCTGGCATGTGAGTGCTCCAGCTCTACTGCCCTTTGGCTTATGGAAACTTCCACCTCACTTTCATTGTCTCTTGGAGATACAGACTTATATTCCATCCCCAGCCCCCACCCACATGCACATCACACACAAACCTATGTACGCTTTTGGTCTCATTAGGATATAAACCTTGAAGACTTTTTTTTTTTTTTTTTTAGGAGGGAAGAGGTAGTTGGCCAATGTATAATGGCCTATGTCTACCATTATAGTATCCTGCTGAGTGGTTTCACGGCCCAAAGAAAGATCCTCTGTGCTCTACCTCTTTATGCTCCTCTCTCTTCTAACTTGCACATTTTATTTTTTTTTAAAGATTTTATTTATTTATTCATGAAAGACAAAGAGAGAGAGAGAGAGAGAGAGGCAGAGACACAGGAAGAGGGAGAAGCAGGCTCCATGTAGGGAGCCTGATGTGGGACTCAATCCCGGGACTCCAGGATCGTGCCCTGGGCCAAAGGCAGGCACTAAACCGCTGAGCCACCCAGGGATCCCCCACACACTTTCTTTCTAATTGTGAATCTGGGTTAGCTATTTTGCAGAAATGCAATGATTCTTTCACTGGAATATGGAAGAGTAGCCCATGCACATTCACATTTATGTGGCTGCTATTTTTTTTTTTTTTTTTTGTAATGTGGCTGCTTTATTCAAGGGACTTTACTGAATCTTCATCAGAGTATTACTAATCCCTGGAGCATATAACAAGAAACTATAATCTTGTCTTCTTAAGCAAACTAAGATATTCTTGAGACATAGTCATCTGCTGGTCTAGCTGTGAAATTCTCAGAAGTATGTCCTATATTGGTAATCTATTTTCTGGCTTCTGAAATCAAGTGAGATGCTGGTTTTATTTATTTATTTATTTATTTATTTATTTATTTATTTATTTTTGAGAGCAGTTTGTTCTTAATTTTGTATTCCTATATGGGGAAGAACTACCCCCCCCCGAACTCTATAGTGCATGCAACAGATCAAAGAAGCATAGACTTTATTTAATTACCTTCCTGATTATTATGGTTGCAATTCAGGAACATGGTAGATGGAGTAGATCTCTTTCCAGCTACAAACACCTTCTGCATTCATATGCAGAAGGGAATGAGGGTTGGAGATATTGTTGCACCATCTTTGGAAAATGTGATCTGTTCACAGCCTTCCCATCACAAGGCCATATGATTCTTTATGTAAGGGATGTTCCTGGACATGAGAGCTTGAGCAGCTCACACATAAGATAGGCTGGAAATTCCAGGAGGGAAAAACCCCAGGAACAACATGCACCCAATAATAGAAGGACATAATGAGCAATAGTATATAGTCCATCTCCTTTTGTTTGGGAAAACTTTGAGTCAAGTTTCATGCTGTTTTTAAGAGTTGCTCAGTGGGATTGGGTTCAGTGGCTCACTACATCAAATTGCTTAATGAAGCTCAGCCATACTGGGAAAAAACAGAGCTACCTCAGACACACAGTCCTATTGAATTTTTTTTCCCCTAATACCTTTCATAATTATCCATTGTACTTTTACTAATTTAACACTAAGTGTCAATAATAATAATAATAATAATAATAATAATAATAGTCAACAATATACTAACACTAATAATAGCTAAATTTCTATCAAGTGTTTCCTGTGGATCAGGCAATATTTTAAGTGTTTTGCATTTTTCAATTCATTTAATACTGTTACTGATAGTATTATTAAAATTCTCTTTTTTTAGAAAAAATTCTCTTTTTATAAGGGAGGGAACCGAAGCTCAGAAGCAGAACATTAGCTTAGTCTTTATTATAATAATACTAGGGTTATTGCAAGACCTTTCTAATTGTCCCCACCCATAGTCTTAGAAAGTCTATCTATATAAGAAATCTCAGTATTCCAGACTTGTTTGACCAGTGACTTGCAGTGGAAACCCTTTAGGTGAAAGACATCTGCCCATTTCTGGACTACAGATAAACCAACAGATTTTCTAGTTTTATTTTCAAAGTTAGGAAATAACCAACATTTTCAAACAATGAGATCTTGTATATGTTTGTGTGGAGAGGATCTGAGGCTTGTCTAGATCCTGGAATTTGCTGTCCGGTTTTGTCAACAATACTAAGAGGTCACTCACGCTATCTTTAAATTCTGTCCCATTATGATTTCATGCTAAAACAATGGATCATTAGGTCTAACAGCTGGAAGATGGGACTTGTTTTAGCCCCCACTGTAGATGTTTTGCTGAATGAAAGTGCTACCTACCAATAATGTGTACTTTCTCTTCCTAACATAATCCTTAATGCCTCCTGCAGAGGAAGGACCCCTAAGTTCTCTACCATAAAAGAGTGTCTAGAATAAAAGATAGAACCTTCACCAATAAAAGCTCCTCACATTTTTTTTTCACAGAAACAACTTCATTTTATAGTATTTAAGACTTTAATTTTTACGATTTCCCCATAGACTTATTTTAAAATTTTTTAAATTTAAATTGAATTTGCCGACATATAGTATAACCCCCAGTGCTCATCCCATCAAGTGCCCTCCTCAGTGCCTGTTACCCAGTTACCCCATCCCACCACCCACCTCCTCTTCTGCAACCCTTTGTTTGTTTCCCAGAGTTAGGAGGCTCTCATGGTTTGTCTCCCTCTCTAGTTTTTCCCACTCAGTTCCTCTCCTTTCCCTTATAGTCCCTTTCACTATTTCTTATATTCCATGTATGAGTGAAATCATATGATGATTGTCCTCCAATTGATTTATTTCACTCAGCATAATACCCTCCAGTTTCATCCATATCAAAGCAAATGGGGGGTATTTGTCTCTTCTGATGGTTGAGTAATATTCCATTGTGTATGTATATACTACTACTTCTTTATCCATTCATCTGTCAAAGGACATCATGGCTTGTGGACATTGTTGCTATGAATTGAGGTGCAGGTGTCCTGTTGTTTCACTACATCAGTATCTTTGGGGTAAATTCCCAGTAGTGCAATTGCTGGGTCATAGGGTAGCTCTACTTTTAACTTCTTGAGGAAACTCCACACTGTTTTCTAGAGTGGTTGTACCAGTTTGCATTCCCACCAACAGTGCAAGAGGGTTCCCCCTTCTCCACATCCTCTCCAACATTTGTTTCCTGTCTTATCAATTTTTGCCATTCTCACTGGTGTGAGGTGGTATCTTATTGTGGTTTTGATTTGTATTTCCCTGATGGCAAGTGATGCAGAGCATTTTCTCATGTGCTTGTTGGCCATGTGTATATCTTCTTTGAAGAAATTTCTCTTTATGTCTTCTGCCCATTTCATGATTGGATTTTTTGTTTCTTAGGTGTTGAGTTTGATAAATTCTTTATAGATCTTGGATACTAGCCCTTTATCTGATATGTCATTTGCAAATATCTTCTCCCATTCTGTAAGGTTGTCTTTTAGTTTTGCTGACTGTTTCTTTTGCTGTGCAGAAGCTTTTTATCTTGATTAAATCCCAATAATCATTTCATTTTTGCTTTTGTTTCCCTTGCCTTCATGGATGTATCTTGCAAGAAATTGCTGAGGCCAAGTTCAAAAAGGGTGTTTCCTGTGTTCTCCTCTAGGATTTTGATGGATTCTTGTCTCACATTAAGATCCTTCAACCGTTTTGAGTTTATCTTTGTGTATGATGTAAGAGAATGGTCCAGTTTCATTCTTCTGCATGTGGTTGTCCAGTTTTCCTCCCCCATAGATTTATATTAGTAGTATGTCTGCAGCCCTCCAGAATTTAGGAAAACTGAGAAGTCAACAGGTATCCAGAAAATTTCTGATAGGGTAAGACATAGTATTTTAATTATAGTAGTTAACACGAGCATTTCTTGGTGACTAACTGACAAGCCCATTCAGTACATGTTTGACTCCTCCCCAGCCAGATGATGGAGGGCCAAACCTGGGTCTCTTTGAGGTGAGCAAGATCATCAATTTGGTGCTCTTGTAAATTGGCTTTCTCTGTCTAGGTGTTTATTCTGTGGTTGCTGTTCAGGTTGTGGTTCAGGAAATCACTCCTCTGAGCTATGTTATAAAGGAAGCTCAGAACCAATGGGGGACCTTATTGTTACTGCTAAAAACTGGCCACTTAGAAATTATAATCCAGAGGTATCATTCTAGGAACAAGCATCATATCAGTAGACTAAGATGTTCAATTAGACAAAATGGTGACATTGGACAGCCCGGGGTGGCTCAGAGGTTTAGCGCCACCTTCGGCCCAGGGTGTGATCCTGGAGACCTGGGATCAAGCCCCACGTTGGGCTCCCTGCATGGAACCTGCTTCTCTCTCTGCCTGTGTCTCTGCCTCTCCCTCTCTCTCTGTGTCTTTCATGAATAAATAAATAAAATCTTTTAAAAAAATGGTGACATCTCAGCTTCATTCCTTATGGTAAGGATGATCTGAAGAGGTGCTGGTGTCTTAATAATTTGACATTATTTTTAAAAAATATTTTATTTATTCATTCATGAGAGATACAAAGAGAGAGAGAGAGAGAGAGAGAGAGAGGCAGAGACATAGGCAGAGGGAGAACCAGGCTTCCTATAGGGAGCCTGATGTGGGACTCGATCTCAGGACCCTGGGATCATGCCCTGAGCCAAAGGCAGATGCTCAACCACTGAGCCACCCAGGTGTCCCAATATTTTGACATTCTTATCAACTTTTTGCCCATGGATTAGGTCAGTGGTTCTCAGATATAACATGCATCAGAATTACCTGGAGGGCTTGTGAAAACATGGATTGCCGGGACCTATTCCCCAGTTTCTGATTCAATAGGTCTGGGGTGGGGCTGAGAATCTGTATTTATAACAAGTTTCAGGTGATGATGATGCTGTTGGTCTAGAGATTTCACTTTGAGCACCTGACAGACAAACTTGTCTGTAACGGCAGGGGTTCAGGAAATTTCTACCCTGTATGCTTTACCTTCTGTTCATTTTTTCTGCTCAGATGCTGCCTTTTAGATTATGTTGTCTTATATTTTTTTTTCATTCCTTTATGGTCTTAGTTATTTTTAGTGGAAATTTAGAGGTCCAATCTTATTCAATATTATCCTCGCTATTCATGCCAGAATGTGTTTGCTTAAAATACAATTCTGGCCATTTACCCAATTAAAACTTTTAAAAAATATCCTAACCTTTCAAAATACTTATTTAAGGATATTATCTTACCTGTGTCTTCAGCTTCTTATTTTGTTTTATCAGTTAGGATGCTTTCATCCATTAAGCAACACAGATAACTGAATCAGTTAGGTCTTGGTACATGATATACCATCCCAAAACTCAGCAGCTCAAAACTTGCTCATGAGTCTATGGGTCAGCTGGGCAGCTTTTCTGGCCTTGGCTGGGCTCTCTCATAAGTCTGTGGTCAGCTGGTGGCTGAGTAGGCAGCTCTGCTGATCTTGTCTTGGCTTTCTCTCATGTTTGGGTGTCGGCTAGCTGTATGCTGGTCTAGAATGACCTTAGCTGAGACAACTAGGCTCTCTTCCATGTGGTCTCTCATTCTCTATAAGCTGGCCCAGGCTGGTAGTCATGACAATGGAAGAATTCCAAGAGAGCAGAGACAGTCAATGCCTCCTGTGGTCTAGGCTCAGAACCAGCATACCATCACTTTTGTCACTTAGTATTGGATAGAGCAATTCTTGCAGAGTGGGCAGATTTTGCAGTTATAAGGCAGAGAGCATGCATTCAGAGATGTAATTAATTGAGACATTCAATGCAATTTACTTGTTCACAAAGTAAAAGTTGCTTATACCTTACATAGATTAATTATCTCACATGATAAAAGCCAAGATTCGGTGCAGAACATAAATTTGGCTGACTAAATAACTCAGTAATGTCATTGAGGGCACAGATACTTTTCATCTTTCCTCTCAGTCATTCTCAGTCTATTGGCTCATCCTCAGGCTGGCTCATTTCAAGGTTTCAAATGGCTGTCCACAGTAATTAAAGAAATATGCTTCAGAGTTTGCATTTGATAGATTCATTTATCCAGGAGCCCATGGAAATTCTTTTTGTGTTGCATTGGTTCAAATTGGCCCATGCCTACCCATTTTTAAAGCAATCATATGTTTTGTGATGTAATTAAGAGACTTTCAGACCAAAAGTGGTTTAAATAACTGAGGCCATCCATTTCTCATTTAGAAAGAAGTCTCAAGTTCTTTCATGTACAAACAAGGATAGAGTTATGGTGGCCTGGGATAGGTTCATTAGGTTAATGTCATTGGGTAGTCAGGCTCCTCCTATTTTTCTTTGTTACCTTATGTGCTAATGTTCTCACCTCTCATCTGCAACTCCAAGCACCGCGTCTTTACTCAACACCTAAAGGTCAGAAGAAAAATATGGGGAAGAGAGTTAGCCTCATGCTTTCCCTCTTTATATTAAGTGGGAAAATCTTTTTTTTTTTTTTTTTTTTAAGTGGGAAAATCTATGTCAAAAGTCCCTGAGCAGGTCTCCTCTTATGTCTAAATGGCCACATCACTCCTTTTGGCTGCAGGGGAAGCTGGGAAAATGGATATTGCTCTGGCACTCACTCTCTCTTGCTCTCTCTCCTTCATGAGAGGAAAACTATTTCAGCATGACTGAAAAGACAAAAAAAAAAATAAAAAAAAATAAAAAAACCTGTATTTGCAAAACTTGGTGTGTTTTGCAACCTTTGAACATATTAAAATGCTATCTCTTTAAATAAAGGTCTACATAACTCCAGACACTTGGCCTTTATGCACTTGAATTAACTACGCAATGGAGGCTTAGATATTTCTTACTCTTATATGAGTGCGAATAAGTATTTATGAGAAGCTGAAAGAAATTGGTGCATTCAGACATTGCTGGTAGATTAAGACACAAATTTTATCTGGAGAATGTTTTCTCCAGGTCAAAACATTTATTTATTGTCTGTGACTAAGTCACATGAAAATGAGACTAAACACTTGCTCTCTGTGAAGTTTGCCTTAGTTAGCATCCTTTTGCAGATAAGTTTTCCACTCACAGTACTTGCACTGGAATGGTCTAGCATTCTGATATCAGTACATTATATAGCAATTCTGTTTTGACTCTAGAGGAAGTGTCCTGTATCTTTGTTCTGTCCTTCCATCTATCATTTGTCACATTTTATTGAAAAGGAGCCCTTTTCATAGGCTGACTGTCCCTTAGAGTCATAAATTGATTCTAAATCTTACAAATGAGCTGTTGAATGAATATGTTATCATTTACAAGTTTCCATTGCACATAAGCAGGCTTATACTCAACTGAAAGGACCAGATAATTAAAGGAACAATTTAGGGACACAAAGGTCTTCAGATTGCTTAGTACATTCAAAGTGTGATACACCGCAAGATAGATTTTTTTTGGCAAAGACTTCCTCACATTTCAAAGATTTCCAATTACATAGTGATTTTAACAAATAGATTGACTTCTTCCTAAACAGTGCTCTTACTTTCTCCTGGTTGATGTCTTTAAAAAACACAGGTAAAGGAACATATTGAAAACTATCTGGCTAAAAGCATGCTACGAGACACACTATCTTACTTGTTTTTTCCTAATGGAATATAAATGATAGGCTATGAGTCACTCATCACCATTCACCATCCTAAGCTTAGCTATCAAATGCTGGCATGGAAGAATGAGAGGCATGTGATGCAGAAGAAGAGGATATGTCAGAGAAGCTTAGAAACAAAGGGTACCCCAAGGTTAGTAAATGCTTTTCTCTTGTTAGCTAAGCCGGAGCTTCCTTTTTGAGGGGGCTGTGATTTTTAGCCACTTCAGTTAGGAGCTTAGTTGAACAACGAGAATGATTAGTTCATTTCCCAGTCAGAGGTTATTGTTGCAGGAATGGTTTTAATATACACAGGGTTTTGGCTTCGATTTTTGCTTTCAAACTCCAGCAAGTCTTGAATTGTTTATTGAATCTAGGTTGAGAAACAGAACCGAGAGATGAAGCTAATAATAATTGGCAAGAGTCCCAATCCTTGTGTTATTATGGTCATTAATTAGGGTAAGGGTTATGTAGGGAAAGATTGCTGATTTGATTCACTTGTTTCCAGATCTTTACTTGGGGGAAGGGACTGTAATTAGGAATTCTGTTTCTCTGTAGGTAAACAGGTATTGCATTAGGAAGCAGAAATGATGCATACTTAGTAGATAATTTGTCTCATTGGCAAATTAGTCAAGGGAGGATACACCATCTTTTCCTGATCATCATTTTCAAAATCAAAACCTCATTATATCAGTCAGTAGAATACTCAGGATAAGAGAAACTTTATGGAAAATTGACAGTAAAAAATTAGTACACTGCATATTCCATTTACTTTCTTTTGGGGTAACTAAAGGCTAATGCTGCATCATCTGTTGGGGGGTGGGTCCACTTGATTAGAGAAGGATGTTTCCCAGTGTTGTATAAAAGGGCTTGACTCATACATAGGCGGGGAGAGGGTCCCAGCACTGTGATACCTGAGGAGCTCTGCATCTTAGAAACTGAGGTAACCATTGACAAATTTTCTTATTCTCTTATTTTTTTTAATTTATAGAAAGTTTCAAGGCTTCCCAATTCAGATATATAATAAATATGAGCAAAATGTTAGCTCACAAATGTCTGTTTTTTTCTTATTCCCTCCCAGGTGTGTCAATGATGACATGGTGATATGCTAAATGGGAGAGCATTGTGTTCTAATGTGATAGTTTTTCTGGATGAACATATGTATATATTTTATTGATATTAGTTACATTTGGTGTTAGATAATACATTAGAGAATGAGCTTTAGTAGATACAGACATGTGAATCAATGTAGCATAACCAAACTACCACCACTACCAACAACAACACAAAATTAAAGTCCTGAAGATCTCTTTTATTTGTGAGAGAAACTCCATTGTTGGGTCTCTTGCAACATCTTTAGGGACTCCTTTTTTTTTTTTTTTTTTTTTTTTTCTGTGCATCTACATGAAATGATAGGAAGTAGCACAGAGCCTCAGTTAGGGCTCCTGATAAGCAATAGCCTTCATGTTATCTTTTATAAGATACTTACATGGAAACCTCAGGTTTTCAATTGAAAATACTAGTGCATGGGAGGGTGTGGTGGTGTTGTCTACGATGTACTAATGACAATAGAGTGTGTGGGTGTAATGTATGGCAAGATCCCACAGGGCATCTCTCTTCAGGTATTTGAAGTGCCAGGATTGCTCACCACACCCATCTTGGTTTGGAAACTCTTCACAGAGCAGGATACTTTCAGGCTAAAGCCTAAATGAGTCTCCTTCTTTGAAAATAAAAAGAGAAAAAGTATATATGAAACCAATTCTACTTCCATTTCTAGAGTCTGGTTGATTGGGATATAAATAAGTTTAGATTCCAATATGATGGCCATTATATTTTAGGTGGGATTGGTCAGAAATGAGCATGGAAAGATTGCTGCAGCATGTGTTTGGCAGGGCACCTAGAGTCACTTTATTTCAGAGCCTTGCCTTGGGTATTGCGTCTCTATTTATATTAATATTATTGCATCTTTCCATCTACATTTGTAGATATGATTTAAAAATTACTCATCCATCCATAGTAATTTCTGCACAACTCAACTTCATCCATGGAGTTTAACTGACAGTCAAAAATAGAAAAAAATGTGTGTGTGTGTGTGAATGATTATTTGGCATAGAAAAAAATCCTGAGAAAAATAAACAATTACCTACCAGAAGCTAGAGTGGCCTAATAAATTGCCCCTTACCTGTCCTGCATTAATTAGGAGTTATGCTTAAGATCTGGATCTTCATAGATGCTCCTTTTCAATTTATCTTAATTTTATCTGTGCTGTGTGTGTCTTTGGGGAAGAAAAAGGATATAGTGGCTTTCAAAATTAGTGACCTAAAAATAAAATTACAGATTTTCCTAGTTCAATCCATAAGCTAAATGTAAAAAGAATACACATAATTGCATGCCATCCATTATACTTGTCGTAATTCTCTCCTATGCCTCTTTTTCTTCAAAAGCCACCTCAATTCTCTCATGCAATTTACCTTGAATAAATTGAAAGCAACAGTATTTTCACATCTACCATAATCATTATCAATATATCTGCCTCAAGCAGTAAGAGCTTCCCAGAGCTGGGTTTATTAGGCAAACCTGATTGACCACTCTAATTATATGATCAATAGTATGAATATTAAGAAAATAACCTTGGGGGCGCCTGGGTGGCTCAGTTGGCTAAGCATCTGACTCCTGTTTTTGGCTCAGGTCTTGATCTCAGGGTCACAGGATCAAACCCCACGTAGGGCTCTATGTTCAGCATGGGGTCAGCTTGTCCATCTCTTTCCCCCTCTGCTGGTCCCCCTACTCACACTCTGTCTCTCTCTAAAATAAATAAAATCTTAAAAAAAAAAGAATCTTGGGTGTGTGTTGAGTGATTTTCTGCATTTTGACGCTTTGCTGGAGACAGCTATTTCCTGCCACCAAGACTGCTCCCTCCAAGGCAATCTCAACCCTCTTTTAGCAGATTCTTCCAATATTTATCTATATATTTCCAGTTAATGTTTGAAAATATCACTATTCCTTTTTCATTTTGAAGAATTATTTCTTGAACTCTTATAAATGGAATATGGTAATTTGATTATTCTTTTCCTTATCCTTAGACTAAAGAATCCTATCTTCTCTTTGTTCCAGGAGATGATTTGGTATTTATTACTAGACCAATTCACTTCTTTTTTTTTTAAGACTTTATTTATTTATCCATGAGAGACACAGAGAGAGAGGCAGAGTCATAGGTAGAGGGAGAAGCAGGCTCCTCACATGGAGCCTGATGTGGGACTCAATCCTGGATCCTGGGATCACGACCTGAGACGAGGCAGGTGCCCAACAGCTGAGCCACCCAGGCGTCCCCAATATTCATTTCTATATCCCATCATAACTGAAAATATTAGTCACAGCTGAGTCATATAGTATACTATGTTCATTTTTCCTTTATAATTTTTTTGGTGACAGCCATTTTCTTTATTTTTTTCCTTTGTTTTGATAATTCAAGCCCAATTTTTGTCTCAGGTCTGTATAAGATTCTCAATATGATTATAGACATTTGATAATCTGTTAATTTCATCTTCTGACATGATCTTCCAAAACATTCTGACATACTCTAATCAAGATTGATTGCTATTGCGGTGCCTGATTGTTCAGTCAGTCAAGCATCTGACTTTTGGTTTTGGCTCAGGTCATGATCTCAGGGTTGTGAGACTGAACTAGTGTCAGGTTCTACATTACACATGGAGCCTGCTTCAGATTCTCATTCTCTCTCTCTCTTTCTCTGCCCCTCCCTCCTCCAAAATAATTTAAGAAAAAAAGATTGCTAACTATACTGGTGCACAGCTGCTATATTAAAAATTTTCTTAAACATCATCTTGGTTTCCCTCACCTCTTCCAAGTTTGTTTTCTATTCTCTAGAACTCAAATCAAGATGTCTTGACTCTCCTTTAACACTAAATTTAAAATTTAGTATGATGTATAAATTTTATGGTCGAGATAATTTTTTCAAAAAATTGTGAAGACATTTTTTCATAGTCTCCTGCATTTAGAGGTAGTGTTGGAAAATCTATTATCACAGACTTCATGACATTTATATAAAACTCACTTTTTCTTACTACAAAATTATAGGATTTTTTGCTGGTCATAAGAGTTGACATTTCACAATGGTATATTTAGGTATGGGTCCATTTCAGTCACTATTCTGTGGACTCTGAATCCTTCTAAGTCTGGAGATGGATCTCCTATTTGAGGATGTTGTCTTGGAATGTTTATCTGATTATTCCCTTTCTACTATTGTTACCATTTTATCTGTTGTCTCTCTCTTTCTCTTTTTTTATTTCACCGACTTCATCTCCCAGACTTTATACTGAAGTTTTAAAAAATTCATTCTTTTTTTATTTCCAAAACCCTTTTATGTACTCTGAAGATACTTTTCTTCTAGAATTCTGTTCTTTTTTTTTTAGATATATTACCTCTTTGAAAATATTTTTGCTATTTTTTATTACTCCAAATACTTATACCACCAAATGTCTCCTGCTTGCTTATTTTGTACCTATTTTTATATTTATTTTTTATTTTAATATTTTACTTATTTATTCATGAGAGACACAGAGAGAGGCAGAGACAGCAGAGACAGGAGAAGCAGGCTCCATGCAAGGAGCCCCATATGGGACTTGATCCAGGAACTCTGGGATCACACCCTGAGCTGAAGGCAGACACTCAACCACTGAGCCACCCAAGCATCTCTTGTGTCTATTTTTTAAAGATGTATTTATGTATTAGAGAGAGAGAGAGAGAGAGAGGGTGCAGGGGGCAGGACAGGTAGAGGGAGAGGGAAAGAATCTCAAGCAGACTCCGTACTGAGCACAGAGGCTGACATGGGGCTTGATCTTACCCCCCTGAGATCAGGGCTCTGAGATCATGATCTGAACTGAAACTAGGAGTTGGAAGCTCAACCAACTCTGCCAGCCAGATGTCCTTATTTTGAATCTATTTTTAACATTATGTTCCTTTTTCAAATGCCTGGTGCCTGGGACCCTAGACTGTTGAAGTTCTTTAAGTGTGGTCTTCCTGTGTAATGATTCTGATGAGGCAATTTCCTTGTAGAAGCCTAAATATAGTACTTAAATCTTTATTCTTGGTATTGTTGATTTTTCCATTAAAGAGACGTTGTATTCCCTACATGTAAGTAAGGTAGACTTCTGGCTTCCAATGTTCTAGAATTTAAGTGAACAAAGAAAATCAAGAAGTACCTTCTCATCAATGGGCCTGACTCAGTGTAGGGACTTTCTGCTTCACTATCTCTAGAACTCTAAGTCTCCTACTATGATGCCGGATAGGACATAGTAGGCTTGTTGCAGGTAGAGACATAACTACTTCTTACTCAGAAGGGGAGTGATTCTGGTGGGGAATAGCAGTTATAATTTTGTATAGGTTGACTTCTTACCTATCTTTTTTTCCCTACCTCCACCCTCAATACCAGAAGTCACTGTGCTGCCATTTCCTGAGACTTAGAGGACATTGTATGGTCAATGAAATTACATTTTGGCCTTTTGTTCTATCACTTTAGGGTTAAGCTTTCCCTGGTATACGAAATCATCACCACCTGTTCGTTTACTTCCCAGCTTAAAAAAAAACAGAATTTCTATCTTTTCTCAGGTTCTCTTTTTCCTTGTGGGATTCTTTGATCATTAATTATTTGGTTATTATTGCTAATTTTCTCTTTAGGAGGTAGCAGCACTACATCACATGGAAATAAGGTCAATCTTTATAATCATCTCTAGTGTTAACTTGTAATCTTTAATGAAGCAGGTGCCAAGACAGAATTAGATAGATCAGAAATGTACTGATTGAAATACTTAGGGAGAATAAAAAGGAGAGGGATCAGGAGTAGGAGGGAAGGACCTCCGGACACGATGCAGGTTTTATGTTTGTGAAAGGACAGAGGGAAGGAAGGAACTTTGAGTAAGATGAGACTCTTGATGCGACACAGCTCTGAGAAAAGCTTGGTCAGGCTGGTAGGCAGTTTTAACACTGAGATTGCCCATTAGAAGAGTTGCATGTCAGGCAGTAGTGGTCTTGCTTCATTATCTGTGCTGTGTTCAGTCATTGGTTGAAAAAAGCCCATGGGGAGTTGGGAACATTGTGACAAGTCAGAGAGATGAAGCACATGGAGGCTGTCAGCCTACAACACTCCTTGTAGCAGAGTCTGTCTTGAAGGAATATCTGGTCAGTACTTGCCCATGGTCACCATATCTCTGCTCTGTGAGAAAGTATCGAGTACCAACTTTATGTAAAAGAAAGTATTAGTTACTGTCTTAGTCAGTTTGGACCATGGACTGGATGGCTTACAGAAGCAATAGAAATTTTTTTCTCATAGTTCTGGAGGCTGGAAGTCCAAGATCAGAGGACCAGTATTATAGAGTTCTGGTGAGGGTTTTCCGGGTTGTAGACTTCTGACTTCTTGTTGTATCCTGACATGGTGGGAAAATAGCAGGCTATATCTCTGGCCTCTTTTTATAAGTTTGCTTATAAGGTTCTACCCTCATGACCTAATTCCCTCTCAAAGGTTCAAGTATCCTCACATTGGAGATTGAATTTCAACATATAAATTTTGGGGGGCACACAATTATTCAGTGCATAACAGTTACTATTCAGTAGTGGTGCAAGAAAACAATGACATCTTTCTTTCAAAACATGAAATGTAGTTTAAAAGACTGACATGGAACACTAGGATTACTTTCCCGTGCAAGATTTCATGAATGAATTCTCATTTAATTCCATAGCAAAAATAAAGCATCACCAGACCGTTGCCCAAATCTGATAGTAATAACTCAAAAATATATTTGGAGTGTGTTGCTTGCTTCTCCATTGCCAGCATTATCTGTTGTCGGCACTATCTGCTATAACCTTCCAACATGAGGACTTTCTCGTTCTTCTGCTCAGCTACCATTCATTCAGTTGCCATAGAGCAGCCACTCTATGGTGAGCACTCTAGGGTGTGCATTTTCAAAAATATAATCAGATTCTATCACTTTTTTTAAAAAAGATTTCATTTATTTATCGGAGAGAGAGAGAGCACAAACAGAGGGAGCAGCAGAGGGAGAGGGAGAAGCAGGCTCACCACTGAGCAGGGAGCCTGATGTCGGGCTTGATCTCAGGACCTTG
The DNA here is from genome assembly GCF_003254725.2 of Canis lupus dingo. Classification (NCBI taxonomy): domain Eukaryota; kingdom Metazoa; phylum Chordata; class Mammalia; order Carnivora; family Canidae; genus Canis; species Canis lupus. Next base: position 8,923,263 of record NC_064251.1, read on the forward strand.
GGGTCATGACCTGAGCTAAAGGCAAATGTGCAACTGACTGAGCCACCCAGGGACTCCAGATCCTTTCACTTCTCAAAATACCCTGCGATGATTTCAAATTGCTCTTTAGTGATATCTAAGTTGTTTGTATGGCTTGAAAGCCCACACGTGGTCCAGTGCATGCCCAGCTCATCCTGTACTGCTGTCCTTTTGCTCACTGCACACAAGCCATGCAGGCCTTTCTTCCTTCCAGATCCTCAGGCTGGCCCATGCCTTTTGTCTCCAGCCTGCCCTTGTATTCCTTCTGTCTAGAATGCCCTTTCCCTGTTCTTCCTACTGCTGCCTCTCCAACTATATATTTCAGATGTCATGTAAGTCACATACATTTGATTTGGAGTGCTTGTAACCTGAAGCAGAACCAAGACCCCAACTTTTGTGATTGGCACTTATGTCCATCAATAGCTACCTGCACTCAGAGGGGCTGTTATTTGCTTTCTTGGGAAGGTTGAGAGAACAGTAGTAAGAGTAAAGGAACACTTCCATCTTGGGTCTCTTCTGTCAATGGGTTAGCCAAATATCTCCTTTGTAAATGCAAATTATCATTTGAACTGGTAGAGTGTTAAATATGAGAAGACATTGATGTTTGGAGGACTAGCTGAATAAGATGGATCATTTACAGTATAGTTGTATGTTTAATTTTTAAATTACAGCTAAATGTGTATCTGGACTGCTTTCAGATCAGTAGTATAGTGCCTACAGTATAGCAGATCCTCAATAAATTATTTTGAATTGAACAGGTAAACACTGGAAGCACAGAATTTCTATGTAGAAGACTGTATCTCAAATTTGTGGTACGCTGCTTGCCACAGAAGTTAAAAATCTAGAACTCATGAATATTTGAGGACTGTTTGCATGGTTGTAAGTGAGAGACATTGAGAATTAATTATTTCCTGCTTCATTCAGCCTCTCTTGATTCTAACATGGTATTCTCACCTATAAAAAATGAAAAAAAGTTGAGAGAAAGATAGTTCTGAAGAGAGAAAACAAGCGGATTTCCATTAAACCTGTTGCTCTTTTTTTCCTATGCACTTATTTCTTTGTCATTAAATAAAGAATATATGGGAATAAAATTTGTCCCCCATCCTATATTATTGCTATAGTATACAAACCGTTAAATAGATTATAAAATGTTCATACCGTGTTGATTTTCTGTACCACAGATTTGGCAAGCCTTTTTTTCTATACAGGACCAGATTTGCAGACCACATGATTGCCATCCTATATTCTTCTTCCTCCTCCTTCTCTTTTTTCTTCTTCATTTATAACCCTTAAAATATATTTTTTTTAACAAAGGTCATGGCAGGGCAGTGATTGGGGGCCAGATTTGACATGTGACTGACCTGCATAATAATCCAACTCAATTCACAAAAGTAAAAATCAGACAGAAGTTATCATCTGAAATTGTTATACACACAGTGAGGGCAAAATGTTAAACTCTAAAAAATATGGGAGACTTTGTAATCTAATTACATTCAAGGAAAAATTAAAATGTATATTTGTATAGCAACAGGAAAAATAAGACCAGAAATATGCAGCAATTCTTATATACACATATTTGATAGTTTTTCCTGCCTTCTGGGTATGGGTTATAAAAACTTATTGGATTTCTAAATTTATGATGAGGATTTCTAAGTTTTGAGTTAGATTACAAGCAAGACAAAAATATGGATATTGCATATTATCATGGGAAAGCGGGGTGGCAGGTTGTTTCCCAGAGTCTCTGGAGATTATGATTGGTGGATTTATTTTTATACTAGCTCATGTACCATCAAGTCTATGCATGCAGATTGCATAAGCACTAGTGATTCAGAAGGGTTGCTGCCAGTAGTATACAGGTAAATCTGCTCTCTAGAAAAAAAAGTATTTACTGATTTTAATGGTGTAGATACTCCCACTGTGGCCCACTCAAGCTACCAATGGTTTAACATTCATCTGAGAAAATTCATGAATGTTTAATAATCAGCTCTCTGAACTGGCAGGAGCAGACCCCAGCATCGCCCTACTTGTCACCCACTAAGAGAGTGGTAGCTGTGTCTTGAAAGCTGTCTATTCTTTACTATACCAGATAGACCTGTGTTTAATTGATATTTCTAAGGAAACTATTTAGAAAACTCTGAGCATGGCAGCTTGCAAAGCTTAATTACCTACTTCAGAGAATGTATGCTGACCCTAATCTATGGTATCATTACCTGAATTGGAAAAAAAAACAGTACATTTCAGCCATCTCTAAAGGCACATGTTTGTTAAATGGAAGTCCAAGGAAAATATTTTTATCTGAAAACAAGATAGGAAATGTAGAAATGCAAGCATAATTAAAAGTTAGAACAATATGAATAATTCAAGAAGTGAACCCAAGTTAGGGTATGTGTTTTTGCTTGGAAATGCTTGCCATTTTAATCCCTAAGAATACACATTTTAAAGTTTTGCCATTATTAGCAAAAGGCAAGGAGCAAGTGGAACTCTTATTCACAGTAGTTCTTATAGTTACCTACACCCTTATTAAGTGATCCAATGAGTCCACTCCTAGGTATGGTTCCCAAGAGAAATGAAAACAGATGTGCACAAAAAGACTTGTATCAGAATGCTTATAACATATGAATTCATAACAGTCCCAAAATGGAGAAAACTCAAATGTACATCAGGATGTGAATGAATAAAAAAAAATTGTGGTGTACTTGAAAAATGGAATATTACTAAGCAACAGAAAGGTTGATTTACTGTTACGGGCAACAGTATGCATGGAATTCAAAAACTTACACAGAGCAAAAGAATACAAATTCAAAAGACTATATATACTACAGGATTTCATTTTCTGTAAAGGACCAAGAAGCTGGCATTTTAATCTTTATGGGCAATTACTTAATTCTACCATCATAGCCTAAAAGCAGTCATAGACAGTATGTAAATGAATGACCATAGCTGAATTTCAATAAAACTTTGTTTTTTACACTGAAATTTTAATTTCATAAATATTTCATGTGTAATGAAATATTATTCTTTTATTTCTGTCTTTTCTTTTCAAAACATTTCAACATGGAAAACAACTACAATATCTTTTAGCTTGTGAGCCTTACAAAAAAGGATAGCAGGCCACATTTGGTTTATGGGTCATAGTTTGCAAATCCTTTGTTTTAGACCAAACTATGCTAACATAAATGTCAGAAAACAGATAGTTGTCTGGGGCCAGGCATAAAGTAGAGTTGACTGCCAAGGGGCACAGGAGCATTTTTGGGGGGTGACGGAAATGTTCTATATCTCGATTGGAGTGGTGGTTATACCTAAGAGTAAATATTTATTAAAACTCAGCAACTGTAACCTTGAAAAAGGACATTTTATTACATGCAAATTATACTTCAAAAAGTTGCTTTTCCAAAAGAGTAAAGATAAAAAAATAAAATAAAATAAACTGCAACTAGAGATAGATGTATTTATTTTATCCTATCCTCTCCCCAAGCCTGCACTAGCTTGAAGACTATTTCGCATGGTATTGAAGCTCACTTAGGAGATAACAAAATTTTCTCAGCTGACTAGAAATCAATGAGGTTTTTCTTAGCAATATTCAGGGAAAACTTGAAGGCAAAGGAAGGAATTAGCTCTTAACCTGTTATCATTCCAAGGTCCATCTAGTCTAGCAAGATATGCCAAATTTAGAAAGTGAAAAAAAATTTAAGGGGATCCCTGGGTGGCGCAGCGGCTTGGCGCCTGCCTTTGGCCCAGGGCGCGATCCTGGAGACCCGGGATCGAATCCCACGTCGAGCTCCCGGTGCATGGGGCCTGCTTCTCCCTCTGCCTGTGTCTGTGCCTCTCTCTCTCTCTGTGTGTGACTATCATTAAAAAAAAAAAAAAAAAAAAAAAAAAATTAATTGAGAGCTGCTGATTGATCATCATTAAAACATATATTGTATAATCATGGAAGTGTGCTAAGAAATTAAGGAATCCAAAAAATATTTTAAAAATGCCAAATTGACATAAAGGATGAAAGAAAGTCACATACTAATAATCGCAAGAATCAAGCCTGATATTAACTTATTTCTAATACTAGTACTATTCTCAATGCTTTACCTGCACTATCTAATAAAATCCTTGAAATATCTTTATGAGGTTGATGATTTTATTATCTTCACTTTCACATGAAAAGACTGAGGCTTGGGTTAAAAACCTGGCTTAGAATTGCTGAGTTAGAAAGGGGGCAAGCCAGGATTGAATCCAGGTTCAGTAACCCTGGGCCCCTCAGCTTGATAAAACAGGAAAGAAGATTTTTCTCTCCCAGAAGACTTGATTAAGAAAGAAAGGAAGGGAGGGAGGGAGGAAGAAGGAAGGAAGAGGAAGAAGGAAGGAATTCTTTCATAAATGCTTAGGGGATTTAAGGACATGGGAATATAAGTACCTTAATTTTCTAAGCCCCATACTAAAGGGCCTGGCTCTTAACTAAGTGTGCAAAAAAATGCTTGTGGAGCGAGTTAATTGATTAAAAATTTTCCCCTAGAGTGTTTTGGATTTAATACCTCAGTTACTTCTTTTTTCTCTCAAAATTTTGATATTTGCTTATCTTCAGAAATTCGCATTCATTAACCATTTTATAGAATGCAGTTCAGTGGATTTAGTAAATTCACAATGTTGTGCAACCACCACCTCCATCTAATTCTCTTTGTCCAACTTTAAAAAACCACATAAATACCGACTTTTCTGCGTTATTTACATGTATTAAGACCCAGGACAAAAATATGGGCCCAACAAGAAGTGTTTTTGATCTTAACTGCTGCCTTATCTCCAGCAATGTAAAAGCTCTCTAGACATTTGAGGCTTACAAATCTGGGTACCACCAGCATACTCTGCTAGCTGTTGAATGAAGAACACATTCACAAGTCAAGACAATCTTTTTCAAGATCAGGCATTTGCTGGTTATGCAAGCTGCATTGCTGATATTAGTCCAGTCGCTTTTATACTCCTCGAGTATGTCATTCCACTTTGATCACTCACAGCGCTTGCTGACTTTCTGGGAAATGAGTAAGAGTGTTTCATTCAACCGTAAGCATGTCCGGGACTAGGCTACAACTCTTAGAATTCTCTTCACTGTCCTTAAATAGAGATAGGGAAGCCTTGATTTGAAGGCAGTTGCATGCTGTCAGGTGATGTGGAAGTTGGAAATTGTAGACACCTGGGCTGTTATATTACTTCATAGGCTTGTTTTATGGCCACGATTGATGCCAGATGAAAGTTGCTCGGGCAGGCTGGAGCGCTTACCCAGGTGAGCATATATAAAGGCATTCCGATAAGGAGAGAGCCACTGGGCAAATCACCACCGGCTCTCAAAGTTCACCATAGATTGTTATCAACAGCCGACATCTGTTTACTTCCTTAACCTGTGACAGCTTATCAAGGTCCCAGATGCGTGCACACCGAGGATGGAGGAAAGAATGTAATGCAGCATGGCTTCTTTTATTAGTTGCTGATGTCATTATGCATCTTCATAATTGAGGTTTGTGTTTTTCCTAGAGTAAGATGCATGTGTTTGCATCAGATTACTTTCTCGTGATATTTTTAGAAACCTACTGAGGGAGAAAAGAACAGATAGAAGAAAAAAGGAAAGAAAGACGGGAAAGCAGTCTTTATACTATCACCTCAGGCTTCCTCCCAGACGATGCACCTGTTCCTTTCAAGTTCCTTTCCAGAGTGACTAAGAAAACGATTTTATTATATCACGACCTTCGGTCTAAATTCCCCTTTATAAAGTAGTGGATAGTGAGACTCCAAGTATTGCAAGTACTACCGATAGAGTTAAAACGTATATCTGAGGACGATGGCTATTTTTATGATGGAAATTAAAAATGTGCACCAAGAAAACCGGGGTTGTAATGTTTAAAATGTCCATAAGAGCATATTGATTGACAGCATGAAGGATTAACATTCATCGAGAAAGAATCATGTAAGTGCGCTAAACAATGTGATTACTTTTTTCCCCCAATGTCACTTTAAAAAATCAGATATCCAATTCAAACAGAAATTATTAACGACATGGGTATATGTGTGGTTGGTCCCATTTCATTTTTATAGTGTGACTCAGCAGCTGTCCTGCATTCAAGGCAGGTTGATCGTTCTAATAATTCACTCTAATTAACTACTCCTTTCTGATAATGGCCCCTCTTGGCGTAATCCACCAAGGGAAGCTTTGAAGTTGGCTCATGTTACCAGCAGGAATCATGATAACACGTTTTTGATGCTGCTTAGACGTTTCTGTCCCCAAAGATCCCCAGATAGTCATCTTTCCATTATTCTTACATTTGCTGTCCACTTTGACATTTTCCTGGAAAACTCTTAATCTCCTATGGTTTTCTCTATGGGTCTAATGTTTTTCTTTTTACTGCTACCCTGAGAGCATCATTTTATGAAACGACACTGGAATGAGGACAGTAAATGAACTGTATGCACGCGCACACACACACAAAAAGTATTTTAGCTATGATAGAAATGACACTTTTATATTCAACCATTTTTAGAAGATCCCTGTGACTTTCCTTGCTTTGTACAAATAATCAAGAAATGTATATCATTAACTGGAGAAAAAGTTAATTTTATTGACCTACTGTTTGCCTGTTGTTCAGTGTTGACTCTGGTCTACACAGAGGTGATTCAGAGAAATGTTTTAAAAAAAAATTAGTGAAGATCTGGAAAGTCAAAAAACCTTTTAAGATAGTACAGCATTCTAACTGGACCCGATGTCCATTATCTGATGGAAAGACCATTTATTTTTTCATGACTTTGGTTGTCATTTCATAGTGAACTTTTCAGCAATGCCACCCACTTTCAGTGTTTCTAAAGTCTTGAAGATATGTATTCTTACCATGGAAACCACGGGCTCTAATAATATTTAATTGTTATCCCCTTGTGTTGTAATTCTATACCAATGAGGGGGTGGAAAAGTAGTAACTGTTATCACCAAGTGTAGCATTTCATAACATCTTTGAGTAGACAGAAATAACCTCCTTCAAAGGCATTCAGGGACACTTTGATGTAGCAACATACTGGTCACTGGAAATCACTCATCACTGAAGGTCTGTTAAAAACTTTCTCCAGACATTTGTTTCTTCCTGTTTCCGTCATTCCTTAAATACCAACCTTTTGTCACCAGCTTTTAGTCCTTAGGCTGCAGGCTTGAATACCTGTCATAAAGGCCTGAGTAGAAAAAGAATCCTATACTTTCTGGAAATTCTCATATGGCTGAACATACTGGAGGGTTCAGGAGGTCCCCCTGCACTCAGGATTCTGTTCGCTTAAACTGTTTGGACACCAACCACGTGAAAAGGAACTCATCCAAGAATGGATTATAGCCAACAACTCTGACATGAAGACACAGGTAGAGTATGAGGATGTGGACTTCGTAGATGTTTATGTTTTTTGGTATTAGGAAGATTTAAAAAAAAAACATATCAACCTTATTGATGTGTAAATTACATAAAATAAATTGCACCAATTTTTTTTTTAAATTTATTCTTTTTTTAAAGATTTATTTACTTATTTATTCATGATAGATATAGAGAGAGAAGGAGAGAGGCAGAGACACAGGAGGAAGGAGAAGCAGGCTCCATGCCGGGAGCCTGACACGGGACTCGATCCTGGGACTCCAGGGTCACGCCCTGGGCCAAAGGCAGGAGCCAAACCGCTGAGCCACTCAGGGATCCCCCAAATTGCACCAATTTTTAAGTGTACATCTTGTTAAGTTTTGGGAAGTGTATCTATCTGTGTGACACCTCCACAAGCAGGACGTAGAATAGTTCTTTTACCCTCGAAGATCTTGTCCCCTTCCAGACAATTCCCTGCTAACCTCTGGCCAGAGGCAGACACTAATTAGACTCGTCTTTTCTAGAGTTTCATGTAATTAAAAGCTCAGAGTGCATACTTTTTGTGTAAAGCTTTTACTACTCAGCTAATGTTTTTGAGATTCCTCCCAATTGTTGTGTGCTTCTAATTTATCCCTTTTAATTGTTGATTAGTGTTTCTTTGCATGGATATACTATAATTTGTTTATTCAGTCACCTATTGATGGACACTGGGTTGTTTCCAACATGGAGCTATAACAAATTAAGCTGTTAAGAGCATTCATGCACTAATCTTTTTGCAGATAGATGTTTATGTTTACTTTTGTTAAATATGTAATATTGGATCACTATGTCCCATGGTAAATGAATGCTTAGCTTTATAAGTAACCGACAAGCTGTTTCCAATGGAATTGTACCATTTTTCATTCCCACTGGCAGTATGTGAGAGTAGTGATTGTCTCACATACTTGCTAAGTCTTGGTGTTGAGATTCTTTTTAATTTTAGTCATTCCAGGGTGTATCTCTCTGTAGGTTTATTATTTATTTATTTATTCTCTGTAGGTTTAAATCACTTTCATTACCTTGAGTAATAATGCCGAACCTATTTTTATGTGCTTATTGGCTATTTGTATACCTTCTTTTGTGAAATGTCTGATAGTGTGTAGAACAGTGTTTGCGTATTTTTATAGGATTATTTGATATGCGATTGAATTTCATTTTTTTTGTGTGTTCTAGATATAATTCCTATGTCAGATACATACACTGCAAATATTTTCTTCCAGTCTGTTGACTATTTTATTCTCTCATCAGTATCTTTCAAAGTGCTATGACTCATCTAAGAAATCCTAACCTATTCCAAGGTTGTAGAATTTCTCCTGTGCTTTCCTCCGAAGGTTTTATGTTTTGAATTTGTATGCTTAGTTCTCTGCTGCATTTCAAGTTAATATTTACATGATGGAAGGTAAGAGTTAAGGTTTGTTTTTTATATTAATAAATATTTGTTCTTACCCTATTTCCCTCTTTGTATGAAAGACTATCCTTTCTCCCACTGAACTGCTCTTTCAGGTTCATTAAATACCCATATACATTTTAGAATTACTTCATCAGTTTCTAAAAAACATGCCCGCTGTTATTTTTGTTGGGATTGCTTTAAGTTTACAGATAAAATTATAGACATTTTAACAATATTGAGTCTTCTAATTTATAGCCATGTTATAATTCTCCATTTATTTAGTTCTAAGCTTTGTTTTGTAGTTTCTTTATGCAATGTTTTGTAGTTTTCAGTGTACAGGTCTTACACATATATTGTGAAATTTATACTTAGATATTTGATTGCAGTCAAAATGCTATTTTTATTTCAGTTACAATGGTTTATTGCTGCTATATAGAAAAATAGTTTATAATTCTATATTAATTTTTTCCCATGATCTTGATAAACCTGCTTAGTAGCTTCTAGCTTGTTTTGTAAATTATTTGGAATATCCTAGCTAGATGATTGTCATTTCTAAATAGTCTTATTTCTTTTCTTGCAATATACATGCCATTTATTTTTTTCTCTTCTTAGTGAATTAGCTTAGGATCTTCAGCAAATTTTTAGTAGAAATAGTGAGAGTAGAAACTATTGCCTTGTTTCCAGTCTCAGTGGGAAAGCATTGCTTCTTTGTTCATTAAAAATAATATTAGTATAATTGTTTTTCCATCAAAGGCTGATAACTGGTTGGAGAAATTTCCTTCTGTTCCTAATTTCTGAAAGTTTGCATCATGAATAGGTATCAGATTTTGTCTTTTTTATTTTCTGTATTTATTGTGATGATCATATGGTGTTTTTCTTTATTCTGTTAATATGATGAGCTTGAATGAATAATCTTTTGAATGTTAAACCAACCTTCTACAATACGTAGCACATTCCTGGAGTGTTCTGAATGAGTACAGAGCCATTTTGGGAGAGAGAAGTGCTATTTTCCGGAACTTCTATAGATAGTGTCTTAAACATAGAAATACTATTAACATACCTTATAGTCACAGGTTAATGTGTTCTTGGAAAATGTGGAAGACCTGTTCACTATTAAAGTGTCTTTGGATGCTTCCTGAAGCATTCAGAATATGCAACAGAACCTTAGGAATGTCTATTTTTTTTTTTTTTTTTTTTAGGAATGCCTATTTTAAAGGATGTTTTCATCCTGTAACCACGAGACCATTTTAAAGGATGATTTTTTTTAAATCCCTCTATATTTGTTTCCCATTGCTGCTATAACAAAGTACCGTAACCTTAGTGGCTTAGAATAAAACACATATATTATCTTACTTCTCTGGAAGTCAGAAGTCTTAAAACCAAGGTGTTGACAGGACTGCATTCATTCTGAAGGTTCTAGGGGGGGATTCATTCCCCTGTCTTTTCCAGCTTCTATAGGTCTCCTGTATTCCTCACCTGTGGTCCCTTTCTCATAGCACTTCAGTTCTGCTCCCTTCCTCACATCTATTCTGCTCTGACCCTCATGCCTCCTCATAGTAAGGACCATTGTGACTGAGGATAATTTCCACATATTAAGATCCTTACTCATGTCTGCAAAGATGCTCTTGCCACTTAATGTAAGATAATCATACATTCTGGGGATTAAGCCATGCACTTCTTTGGAAGTTATTATGCCTAACACACCTCCTGACATCTTTCCCCAGGAAAACTTACATGCTTTCCATAGTTGTGGAATTAGCATTTGGAGGACATGTCTTTCTTTAGATGATGAAGTCATCTATGACCCTTACATGGTATTTTATGGGATGTCAGCTTGGGCTTCAGTGTCTTCAATAAGTAATAGTCTTTGCAAGTTATATCCTGGATAGCATGGCGAATATTGCTTGGCCCGTTGAAACTATCTCAATCATGTATCACTCTTGTATATAACTCAACATTAGCCATGAAACTGTGGGCACATGATATATAATAACAATATTCAGGACCATGCTACTCTCTCCTAGAATATCTAGGAAGGATTTTATCCCTCCTTTCCCTGATGCCTACCAATTACAAAAAGAGCCTGTGGTTACAGGATGAAAAATCTTACATTTTCTCTGTTTTTGGCCTAGATCATGGGGCGTGTTAGATGCCTGGTTTTAATGATTATTTTAATGGTATTTTAAGCCACAGGCTTAGATTGCTCCTCAGTCTTGCCAGTTCTTACTTGTCTTTTATGTCTTACAAGCCTTGTTCTTCAAACCCCACTGGGCAGAGACAGAGCTTCCCCCTGCGAGCCATGCAGTGCCAAGCAAATCACTGGCCTTCAGTAAATAATAATAGTGTGCAGGGCTGTGACAGGGAGGTGGAAACTGGACCTTATCCGGCCCTCAGCTCCCCTGTGGTCTCAGGGCCCACTCATTCTGGCAAATACTTTGGAAACTGAATGATCTCTGAGGGGGTATTAATCACTTTTATAATGACTTCAATAACTATATGTATGTGGGTACGTATATCCACTCTAGTTACAGCTCAGGTACATTAAAAAGAAAAAAAAAAAAAAAACTTTGAACCTCTGCTATGTGCCAATCACTTTGTTGGAGCATCCTGGGTTGAAAGATGATAATAGTACCAAAGAACATAGATATAAAGTTCCTCCAGGACTGTTGCATTTATAGAGGTTAAGTGCATATCTGTGTATACAGCAGCTTTTAAAATGAAGTTGATATTTTGGTTTATTTTTATGTGAAAGAATACTGTGGAAACAAATTTCCTCTGAAGAGATTTCCTTTTCCCATTTGCAACACTTCTTGAAATAAACAGATAACTTAGGGGCCCTTCAAGTTCTTAAAACCATTTGTCCCTCCATCTTGTTTGTATTCTCGATCTCCAATGACATCAAAATGACTTAATGGTATTTATAACTACAGAATCATTGGCACTACTAGTATTTGTTTATCACTGATTTGCGGGGGTAGAAGGAATATGGGAGAAATTTTCATTCATTTTCTGGTGTGTGTGTGTGTGTGTGTGTGTGTGTGTGTGTGTTTAGAAAAAGTTCTGTTCAGAACCTCCTGAACAATAAGACTACTCTGCTCTGCACACAGAGTGATGACAAATGTGTGAGTGTGAGAGTGGATGCTTATGGAGGATTTATATGGACTCTTTTTTACTCCAGGTTTATGTGGTTAGTAGTAAAAGGTGACCTGATAGCTAAGGAAGTACCTTTAGCTACTACTGGAGACCCCTACCCTACATTGACAGTCTCACTTTTTTGGGGATAAAGATTATTCAAAACTTTAAAGGAGATTCCTTCTCCTTCCTTTCCACCCTTTCCTGGGGTATGACCCCTGAACCACACTCCCCATCCTCACACTGACACCCTCTTGGTAATCCAGGTAAAAGTTTGTTTATGAGACCACATTTATTTTAAGTGGTTTTGATAGAAGTATAAAAATTGACTCAGAAATTGTTTTGGGTAATGAAATTTGACTCTCTGGAAAGCCCCATGTATTCCTTCCTCTTTAAAACATGCCCATAATGGTGATGACAATATACTGTGGCAATTAAAAAAATCACCTGATGTCAAGCTTTTTCAAGTTCCTCTCTTAACGTCTCAGGGATACTGCTTTGATGTTTTGCCCTCACTGTAGGCATCCTGCCCAGTGAAGCACACCATAAGAGTGGTATTTTTAAAGTTTTTTTTTTAATAGTTATTGTTAAAATATTTGAAGAGACAAAAAACTCTCATACATTATTGCTTAATATGATAACTATTTTTCTTTTTATATTGCCATCTATTCCTTATCTTTTGAATGTCTGCAATGGTTGGAAAGACATAATAATGGATCACTGGATTCAGCAGGGATTTGACAACTCCCTTTCCTCATTACTATTTCTTTTTCCTTCCCACACAACCCAGTGAAGATTCCTGATAAGAACTACTACTTGGTTAGTTGAATTTTATCTTACATTATCCTTGCTTCTCCATTCACTTGTGGTGTAGATATACTTATCACCATTGCTTCTCCTCCTTGTTTCCTGTTCCTCCTCCTTCTCCTCCCCCTTTCCTTCTCCATCTTATCCTCCTTCTCCGTCGTCTTCTTCCACTTCTCTCTTGTCTTCCTGCTAAGTGTTCCCATGATTTTTTTTTTTAAGATCAATTTGGTCATTTGAGAGTGAGAGAGAGAGAGCACACAGAGGGAGGGCCAGAGAGAGAGAGAGAGCAAGACAGAGAGAATCTCAAGCAGACTCCCCTCACTGAATGAGGAGTCCAATGTGGGGCTTGATCCCAGGACACTGAGATCATGACCTGAGCTGAAGGCAGACACTTCACCAACTGAGCCATCCAGGTGCCTCATCAACAATTATTTTAGATGCGCTTATATTTGGAAGGCATTTTAGAAAACAACAGACAGGTAGATTCTAAATATGAGTCAGATATTCAGGAAATAAACTCTTTTGTGCAGAAAATAATCATGCCAAAAAAAAAAAAAAAAACCCTGCTAGGAAATAACGTGTGAGATGATATAAGTTTTCTGTGCATGTGCTGCAGAGGCATGGGGCAAAGGAGGTGCAAGTGACAAGAAGAAAGGAAAGGAAGGATGAGAGAATCACAAAGATATTGGCTTCCATTTCACTAAAAATTTGGTTCTTATAACAATAAAACTAAGCACAATTAGCAATTATGAAAGAAACCTTTGTACTTCAATAAAGAAAGATCATGCTTAGAAAAGATTTCTCCGTACTCTGAGAATATATTTTTTATTCTACCAATATTTGGGGTTCCTGGATGGAATTCATCCAGTACTGTTTTTCCTTGAGATGATCAATTGAAGTCTCGTTTTAAAAGACCAACAAAGGGGCGCCTGGGTGGCTCAGCGGTGTAGCATCTGTCTTTGTCTCAGGGTGTGATCCTGGGGTCTGGGGTTGGAGTCCAGCATCGGGCTCCCTGTGAGGAGTCTGCTTCTCCCTCTGTCTATGTCTCCGCCTCTCTCTCTGTGCCTCTCATGAATAAATAAATAAAATCTTTAAAAAAATAAATAAAAAGATAAAAGACCAGCAAAGATTTATGTTGCACATTTTCAGTTCTCAGAAAACATTCAGAGTTCAACAGGGAACCCATAAATGATGAAGAGAGGGATGAACACTGATGAACTATGCTGACCCTTCTACTTAGAATTGGTGTACTCACTTGGATAAACCTCGTAAGTGTCGTCCTGCTGGTATAGGCTTTAAACATAAATATCACAAAGACCTTGGCTAATTGTTGGGGTTTTTTTGTTGTTGTTGTTTGTTTGTTTTCACTTGTTTTTGGCCTATTGTAATATTCCAAGTCTTTGGCTCTAGCCCTTGACATCAGCCTCTGTAAAAATAACTCAGTTTTTACTGCTCAGCCAAAGGTTCTTTATATAGCCCCAAAGTGTACCAGTGCTCTACTTATTTATGTGGCAAAGTTACTCCAAAGCTGGAGAGGCTTTGATCTTGTGTTGTCAAAAAGCCAGGGTCAGTAAAGTGATTTGTAAAAGGCTTCTCAGATCAGGTGTGAACAGGCAAGAACATGGAGAGAAAGCAGTTGTAAAGACTTTCTGCTTTTCTGTTTACCTTTTCTTTTTCTTTCTTTCTTTCTGTCTTTTTAAAATGTGGGGAGTTTAAGGGATGGGCAGTTCTATTATGGATAGGTTGCAGAAACATTTAGCCTTTTCTCCTCACTTCTGCTTTTGTTTTTAGAAGAGAAATTTTTTAAAGTTCCAGAAAATGATAATGACTGACCTGGGTGTAAGCAGTCATGTCCTTAATAATCGAAGCATTTTGTAAGTTAGGTGAAAAGGCAGTACCAAGGGGGCTGGTTTCGCGTGTAGAAAAGCAGACAGGTGAAGTTGATAATCTTAAGAAACTCCATCACTACTTGAGCACTATACTTTAGTCAGTGATCATCACAGATGGGACTTGATGTCAGACTGAACTTAGAATCTATCAGCTCCTAGGGGGCCATGATTCTCCCAAGCTAGCTTGTTATTCCAATGCTTATGCTACCATAATATTTTGAACACTATTAAATGTATATCTCAGAATGGTGGTGATCATGAAAATATTGCCTATTTAGAATGGAATAAAATAACCTAGAAGGGAACCGTAGTAAAGGACTCCTGAGTGGCTCAGTCGGTGAAGTGTCTGACTCTTGATCTCAGCTCAGGTCTTGATCTCAGGGCCATGAGTTGAAGCCCTATATTGGGCTGCATGCCAGGCATGGAGCTTACTTTAAAAAATAGATAAATAAAAGAATCATAGTGAAACTGTCTCTGTTGAATAATAGTATTTTTATGTTTCCAGAAGAAATGGTACCTCTCTAACTTTAAAAGAACGAAAAAAGTCATATCCACTAATATAATATGTCCCAGATTTCATTTTGAAACTTAATGAAAGCATGTTGGTTCAGGTTTCCTTGCAATGTAGTGTTACTTTTACCCACTACTGTGACGGATGGTGGTGACGCACCGCTCTGAAGAAACTCATAGGTGATTATAATCTAATGGCCTCTGTTAATATACTCAGTAGATAAGCAGAGTCATAAAGTGGCCTTGAAACTGGAGGGCCTGGTAGAGTGGCCTCATGTACTTTATATCTTCTCTCACCTCATTTTCTAATTTTACAACTTGTACCTCATAAATTCTGACTTCTAGTTCCACGAGAGCATGCTCTGGAACACTGAGCTGAATCTCCAAATGGAGATGTGATTGTGATAGACTAACATGAACTGTTACATCTTCACCCAAGTGTTCTTTGCTTGAAAATTGTGTGGAACTAAAGCTTTAGGTTTTTTGTAGCCACTGACAAATGCCAGGGAGATATATTAGATGGTTCCTTCAGGTACTCACACAGCCTCTCAGGCCCATGTCAGAATTAAAAAAAAAAAAAATTGTTTTTGCAGAAAATTCGTTTTTCTGGAAGCAGCCAAAGCACATGGTCCTCTGAGCCTTTAGTGAAGCAGTAATAACAGACCAGGCAGCCAGTCACTGCAGGAGACTCCAGAGGATGGAGGAAGAATTTAAAAAAAAAAAAATCACACACACACACACATACACACACATACACACAATTTTTGAACATGATTCAGGTAAAGGGCTAAAGGTAACAATGTGTAGCTGTATAAAGAAATAAAAAGAAAGCTCAGGTAGGTGTTTTAGTATATGCACAAAAGAGTGGAGCAAACAATTCTGATTAATTTAGTGTGGCTGGCTTGATTCCTTAGTATCTGCAATTACCTATGATAACTAAGTAAAAACAACAAAAACAAAAACAGAAAACAACTCATTTTTGCTTCTATGTAGATAACTGAAAGAAAACGTAATATTTTTTTCTCTTTCCTTGAGCAAAGTACTTATTTCTCTACCTCTAAAGGCTTTGTTTCATTCTGCATTTGCTGACATAACTCTTTTACGTTCTTCATTAGCTAAGCATCAGCAGGAAGCTTCAGAAGAGCCCATTTTGTCACCTCTTTTAACACTATTTCTGTTCATATATGATCAGTGGGGGTTTAAGAATATGCCAGTAGCTAATATTAACAATAGGGACTTGAAACAATATTATGTTGGACTTTTTTCTTCTTATTTTTTTCTTCTGGTAGTTCATTGTTTATGTGCTGTTTCTCTAGGAGAAGTTTTACTTCTACACAGGCAGGAATTAAATCTTTATTTTCTTTGCCCTAATATAGTCAAGGCTCAAAACTAGTAAGTCCTAGAATGATTTAGAGTGGAAAAAATTAATGAATTAATGTCATTAAGGCTTTTAAAGCTTTGAAAATATCTCAAGGGACTTTACTGAATATATCACTTTGTTCCAAAAAATTCATAAGGTAACAGTAGGGGATTGAAAGTGAAATATTTTAAAAATATGAGAAAGAAAACATCAAGAGTATAGACCAGGAAGAGGTTTGTTGATTGATTGAAAAGGAAGGAAGGAAGAAAGTCCAAGCAAAAGAAAAGACTAAATAAAATAGAATTGGATATCAGCCATATTTCTATTTCCTGAATCATTTTAGGAGATACTTTTGTGGTATGTAGCATTCACACCCATCTTCTTTTCTGTATGTTCTCTCTAGAGTAGCTCCTGTCCAGAGCAATATTGATATTTTGGGTGAGGTTAATAGTAAAGATATGACTTACACAATTTTTATGAAGTGAAATGGGGTCATTAAGCCTGCTCACATTTATCCAAGTTCTTCTCCTGTCTTGGCATATGATAAGATTGCATGTACTTGCTCCTTCTGAATTTAAGCCATGAAATGGGAATGAATGTGATGAGTATCACTTCCAGGCAGACGTTTTAAGAGCTAGGGCATGGTATGCCGTATTTCCTTACCCTGCCTGAATGGTCCTAGAAGTATATCTTGAGATGGAGCATCCTTTAATCTATGTCTCTGTTAATGTTTGATGTGCAAATTCTCCTGACAGCCATTTCTCTATAAACAATATGTAGAATGAGCAAAAAATACATTTTCATTGTCATTCCCCTACCGAATGTTGGAGTTGTCTATTACTACAGAATAACTGAGTTTATCCTGACTTTATAGGGTGTTACATATATGATTCCCTCAACTGCTACCTTTCTCGCGTGTAAGAGGTTGGCCCATATTCTCATATCTGGGATGGTTCTGTATTTCTCATTTTACTGAGGTAAAGAAAATAGGTTTTACATAATTGGCTGACAAGCTGGGGAAAATAGGTATCTTTTTTTTTTAACTTAGAATATAAACAACTTCTTTAAATAGCACACACATGCTTGCTTTGCAGCTTCATCCATCTATTGCCTTAGTCTCTTCCATCCACCTACTAGAGTTAGTCTGAAGAACAGAGATGCCCTCCTGGATTATGTTTAAAATAAGAATGGAACAAGTGTTTGACCTTAGAGAAGCTCAGTTATATTTAGTATATATCGCCAGGGCCATTTGACTCTTTGGCCCACCTTAGTGGGTTTTTAATTACTGCTTTCTTGACTTCAGTGACTTGACTATAAAGATTCTCCTCTGATATCTTGAACTGGAGTCTATGTATGCAAGAATATTCATTCTCTGGGAGCTTTTCACAGATTTGGTTTTTCCAAAGAGGATTTTTATCTTTGTTTTTTTATTTTGTTTGTCTGTTTGATTTTCTAGCATAGTTCATTAGAGATGCTCTTATTCCTCTCTCTTCAGATCAGAACATGATATATGTACAGCTGGGGGTGGAAGAAACAAAAAGCAGAGCACATTTTCATCTGATGTCATATTGCTTATGGAGATACACAGTACTAGGCTTTAATCCCTAGAATTGACCATGGAAAATGATTAATATTTGTAATCTTATAAGTGGGTAGAAAAGGAGTTAAAATCACACTTTATAAATCATGGAACCAATTAAGTATGTGTGTGTGTGAGAGGTGAGGATAACTTCACCAAGAGTAGGTGTTTTCATTATTTTTCTTTCATCTCTTTTCAGAATTAAAATGTAGGAGTAGACAAGATTGAATCTCTTTGTTTCCAATTTATCTTCTATTAAAATTGCTGGTGCTAAAGTTTCTCCCAAGTTAACCCTATGTTAACTTTTTTTGGGGTGGACATCTATTTTTCGTAACTAAAGGTGGAAGAATAGTTTGTTCAGATGTGGTTCCTTTCTCAGTGAGATAATACAACAGAGGCACCTAACATGCTTCCCAGATCGAGTACATCACTGCTGTATTTCTGTGTCAGTGCAACATTT
Organism: Canis lupus dingo; assembly: GCF_003254725.2. Classification (NCBI taxonomy): domain Eukaryota; kingdom Metazoa; phylum Chordata; class Mammalia; order Carnivora; family Canidae; genus Canis; species Canis lupus. Next base: position 8,941,808 of record NC_064251.1, read on the forward strand.
TTTAGGTATCATGTGCACCAAAGCACAGAGTTTGAGATTATGTGAGACAATAGCAAAGATCATAGCTCCTATCATAAGAGAACCTAGATGCATCAGGATTCTGAATTGTGAAAGGAATAAACTCGGCCTTGGTTTAATTTTGAATTGACTCAGAATTTCAAAAGGAATCTGAAACTTCAGTTCTGCATTTGAAAAAGATGGAGCCAGTGATGCCTTTTCTATTTCACATGTGTTCCATAAACCATAAAATGTAGCACAATCCTTCCAAAACCCTTAATTACAAACATATATAAGATTAATGTGGGAATGATGAGCAAGATGTGTTAGAAAAGGGGACTGTATGGAAGCAGTATGATAAATTCAAAGGCTGCCAGAGAAGTTCAAAAGATGAGATGCTAAGGTGCTATTTGGGGGTGGCTGAATGGGAATGGAAAGGAATAGACAAGTGTGGAGACACTATGATGATTCCATAATTCTGGAGACTGGATAGAAAAGTTAAAGAGTGAATTAAACAATTAAAGTCTGAATGGCTACAAGTACTGTCTTTTTTTTTTTTAAAGATTTTATTTATTTATTCATCAGAGATTGAGAGAGAGACACACACAGGCAGAGGGAGAAGCAGGCTCCATGGAGGGAACCTGGCATGGGACTCGATCCTAGGTATCCAGGATCACATCCTGGGCTGAAGGCGGCACTAAACCACTGAGCCACCAGGGCTGCCCCTGAATGGCCACAAGTACTGTCTTAAGATGATCAGTGACCTGGCTCAGGAGCCAGTGCTCCTGGGGTGATAGTGGTGGTAGCAATGAGTTTAATGTTAGAAATATTGCATTTAGGTAATGGAAGTTTAGCCAGATTTAATGTCTTTGTGATACAATTGAAAACACTGCAAAGGAGCTCAGGAGAGAAGTCCATATGAGTAATTAATTTAGAGCAATAAATGAATTTTGAGAGGGAGGAAGAAAATGCCCCAAGAATGTAATGTCTGTATTTGCAGGATGTATTTATCAGAGATGCATTATAAATATTTTGGAAAACTGCAAGAGAATACAATGAGCAAGATACTCCCATGTAATTTAAAGCTTGTATGGTATGGGTAATATTTGGGTAAAAACATGTTACTCAATTGGACGCATTACAAAGTAGAGATGTATAAATTAATATTAAATTAGGAAATGGAATCAGCAAACAAAAATATTCACCACCATCACTCTTCACCCAAATAAAACCAGGCTCAGACAGTTTTGTAGACAAATTTTACCACATTTTAAGGAACTAGTTATTTGTAGCTTATGTACCTTTTCTATGGACAATGGAAACAAAAGAAAATCTATACATTTAAGAACTATAAAACAAAGGAAAACCTGTTAATTTCAAAGATCCTTTCAAGGATCTTTGTTAGCATCCTTGTGTTTAACATTGAACCACTGTCTAAAGTGAAGTAATAGATTTGAAAATAAAAGGCATAAGGATTACAGTAGCTGTTTTCAATATAATTGTTTATTCGAAAAAAATCCAGGGACTCAATAAACTGTTAGAATGTATAAAAATTCAGTAAGGTTGCCAGGTAAATGCTCAACAAAAATAAATTTTTAGCATTTTTAGATATCTGCAATAAACAATTAGAAAATAGTGCATAATGTATCTAGATATAAATGTAGCAAAATATGTGTTAAGCAAATAACAAAATATGCCATGTTCATGAGTGGGAATACTCAGCAACATAATAAAAGGGTGGCTTTTCTTTCAATTAACTACTAAATTGATTGCAATTCCAACTAAAATACCGATATAATTTATTTTGAAACTTGACAAGTAGTTCCTAGAATTCATATGAAATACCAAAGAGCCAAAAATAGCAAGCACAGTTTTGGAAAAAAGAATAAGAAAATGAAAGCACCCAATAGATACCAAGACATTTCTAACATTATAGTAATTAAAGCTAGTCAATATTTGCACTTGAGTAAAACTAGTGAAGCACAATAGGGGGTCCAGAAAAAGATCCAACATATGTGTGGAAATTTGATGTGTCACAGAGGTGGCATTAAAATTGGTTGGTGAAGAAAATAAGTAAGTGGTGCTAGGTTGATTGATCTGGGAAAAAATAGGTATACCTAACACAATACAAGAATCACTTCCAGATAGATTTAGCATTTGTACATGTAAAAGAAACAAACAAACAAACAAAATGAAAAGGGAATATCCATTATTTCAGGTTAGAATTTCTTTTTTTATGACATTTTTTAAAATTTTTATTTATTTATGATAGTCATAGAGAGAGAGAGAGAGAGAGAGAGAGAGAGGCAGAGACACAGGCAGAGGGAGAAGCAGGCTCCATGCACCGGGAGCCCGACGTGGGATTCAATCCCGGGTCTTCAGTATCGCGCCCTGGGCCAAAGGCAGGCGCCAAACCGCTGTGCCACCCAGAGATCCCTGGGTTAGAATTTCTTAAACAAGAAAAAACCTTCATAATTTTAAAACATTAATAAATATGATTATTTTAAATATAAAACATAATTTCAAGAAAAGGTACTATCAAGAACATGAAAAGAAAATCCATACAATTTGAAGTTATAAATAGCAATGAATTAATATCCAGAATGTATAAATAACCACAAATCAGTAAGAAAAAAGAAAATGATCCAATAGTACAATGAGATTGTAAATAAGAAATTCAGCGAAGAAGAACCCAATAGTCTTCTTAACTAATCCCACCAGTAATCAGAGAATTGAGAATTGAAAATACAAGATCCTTTTCATATTCATCAGATGGTCAACGATTAAGAAGTCTTGACAAAAATCAAATATTGGCAAAGAGGAAGACTAACAAATTCATCCACCAACAATGCAATTATAAATTGGTACACTTTGTAGGGCAAAGTAGCAATAATTAGTGAAGCTCATGATCCACATATACTGTATGACTCAGAAATGCCACTTGTATGTATAATTAGGAGAAAATCATGCATAAATAAAGAAGTAAGTTCTGGGGATTTAAAATATAGCATAGTGACTATACTCGATGCTCTATTATATACTTGAAAATTGCTAAGAAAGAGGTCTATGTTTCCTCACTTCAAGAGTACAAATACTAACTATGTGAAAAGTGATAAATGTATTAATTAACTTGGTGGTGCTAATCATTTCACAATGTGTATGCACATTAAAATATCATATTGTACACTCTAAAAATCATGTTGTTCAATCTCGAACAATTTTTATTTGTTAATCATACCTCAATAAAGCTGGGAAAAAAGCTTTGAAAAATTATTAATAATAAAAAATTCAGAAAAAACATAAACATATCAATAAATAGTATAACAAATAAGTTGTGGAATATTTATAAAACATCATAGAACATACAATAAATTTAACCAGAGCTACATCTATCAATCTCGGTTAATCCCCAAAATGTAAAGCAGAAGGATGTATACTTTTTTATAGCATTGAACCACAGAACACTGCAATATGTATTCATTCTCTGTGTAGTCATAAATTATCACAAGTTTAGTGACTTAAAACAACACAGTTAATTAGTTTTGCACATCAGAAGTCCGATGTAGGTCCCCAGGAACTACAGTCAAGGTATTGGCAAACTGTGTTCCTTTCTGGAAGCTCCAGTGGTTAACAGGGTTCTGTCCCTCGAGGTCGTAGGGCTCAGGTCTCTCTCTTGAGATTAGCTGTAAACTGAGGGTGATTCTTAGCATCTAGATGACACTTCCTTCCTTGGTTCTGTCCCCTTCTTCAAATCCCATTCTCCATATTCAAGGACAACAGTGACAATGTCCTTTGAATCTTGCATCTCTCTGATCCAGTCTTCTGTCTTCCTCTTCTACTTTGAATGGCTCATGTTATTGGATTGGACCAACTCATACAATCTGTGATAATCCCCCCACTTCAAGGTCTTCACCCTTAATCACATCTACTAAATCCTTAATTTTAATCACATTTGTGAAGTTCCTTTTACAGTGTAAGATAAGGTAGTCAGAGGTCCTGAGGACTGGGACATGGATGTCTTGGGAAATGGTTTTTCTCCATACCATACTATATATATTTTTCATAAACAAATATATGTGTATTGAAATTACAAAAACATGCTGAGAAAATTGGTACTAAGTTGAGAATGCATACTAGTTACCTCTACGTGGAGAAAAAGGAGAACTGGATTAGGAAAAAAGTTCTCAGCCTAATTTTCCTCTACTTTTTAATATTTAAAAAAATAGATTTGAAACTGAAAATGCTAGAGTTTCATTAAGTTAAGTGAAAGTGAGGGCAAGAAGAGAGGGCATAGGTTGTTTTTTTTTAATCCTAACATTTATATTTATCAGTCCATTTGGAATTTTTGTAATATAAAATGTTTAAAGGGAGAGGAACAAAAGAAAAGAAGAAAAGTTTGCTTGAAGAGTCGGTGAAATATTGAATCAGTGAAGTGGATATTGTGATGGTTGAAAATAGGGGACACTGAGATGTGTAGGCCAGAAACTGGCACCTTGGTCAAGTAGAAGAGGAGGTTTTGAGCTGTGAGTAATGAAGAGATAAGATTAAGTATTTAACAAATATGGAAAAACTCCCAGTAATCATGATGAGCATGCTAGAGAGTGATGTTGAATGAATAAACCAAGCTACTCAAGTAGATGATCACCTGGAGAAACAGCTGATCAGACATTTAAAAACACAGGAAGTTTAGAACAGTCACTACGAAAATGTAATGGGAGAAGGATGAAGGAATAGACAAGGATCCACTAAACTGGGCTTACTCACATTGGCAGTGTACTTGATCGTTGTTTCTCGATTTTTCTTAATATTCTTTGGAAGCCTGCTAGCTTAAACACGGGAAAACAGGGCTTGTTGAAGTGAGAATTTGCATCAAAGAAAAACAAAGAGGTAATGAATTCTAGAAATGCTAGAGAAGAGAGCATCAAAAGAGGTAACCATGGATTTCAGCCTAGGAAAGGAGTTAAAATTTAAAAGCCAGGATCTGAGGAAGAGAGAGGTTGGTTCAGGAGAATCAGATGAGCCTGGACCTGAGGTCCTAAAAGGATAGAGAAGAAGTCAAGTAGTTTTATCAGGTGTGGAGAATCGATTAGCAAAGGGGTAGTAATGCTATATAATCTGAAAAGAAAAGCTCCAACTTTGTGATCGAACATGAAGCAAAGATAAATTTAATAACTTTTTAATTGAGGTATAGTTGATATAGAATATTGTATTAGTTTCAGGTGTATAAGATAGTGATTAGAGAGTTATATACAATATGGAATGCTCACCACAAGACATGTAGTTACCATCAAAACAAATGAACCGAAGATAACTTTTGACAAAATGTACCATAAAGCTTAGTTAGGTGAACAATATTGTTCAAGCACCAGCAAGACACTGGAGGAGTGCCAATTTTTAAAGGACTACTGCACATTTCTTAAAGCATTTCCACTGAGATTTTATCCATCCCTTCAAACCCTTTGAGAGTGTTGTCTTTTCACTTACTTCTGTCCTCCCCATGGTTCATTCTGATCATATACCCTCTTATAATCTATAGCCAAAGCCTTTTCAAGTGGGGAGGTTATAAAAATGGTGTTCAGAATTTAAATCAAAGCTTTTAGGATTTTACCTGGTGTTTTATTTATTTTTTTTTATTTTATTTTTTATTTTTTATTTTTTTTACCTGGTGTTTTAAAGTCACTTGTACAATAACGCCTAGAGGCAGAAATCAGACTAGAATCAAGGTCTTCTAATTGTAGCCTGGTGTCCTTCTCTGGTGTTCCCTACTGTCTCTCTCTCTCTCTCTTTTTTTTTTTTTTTTTTAAATAAAGGAGCCACCGGGATCATATAACAGTTGAGTAAAAGAGAGTTAGAGTGAGCCTGTAATTCACTAAGTTTCCTTCCTTGAATGGAGCTAGAAATCCTGATGTGATCCTTTTTATATAGTGTTTAAAATGGATACTACAAGCCATGGCCAGCAAAATGAAGGTACATTTCCTGTTGGTCCAAGAGGGCATTATGGGAGGGAATGACACCATTAACTGGTGGTTTATTGCTTCGGGGAAATATTTGGACATCCTGTTTGCTTGATCAGCAGTTAAACCCCGGGTTGCTGTTTTGACCTTGGTTCACCCAGAAGATTATTTCTATAAACTTGAAAACTGAAACCAAGTAAGATCACATACACAAAAGAAGTTCAAGGGAAGAAAGTCAAAGCTTTTGTTTGTCTCTGGGGTGTGAATGCTGGCCAAAGACTATACTACTGTTCTCTCTCTGGAAACAAGGTGATTTGCATTTCTCCTGGGTTTTAGCTCCTGATTAACTATGTAAATAACTTTATTCAGCAAAGCCTCGTTTTCTCCCCTCTTGGATTTTGACCTCTGGAGCTCTGTACCCATGTTTGTGGGAATTAAATTATGAACATTAAATATCAGAAGTTTGGGGAAAAAATGTGAAGGTCTAGTGGAAAATGTCATATTAAAGTATAAGAGGTCTACAATAAACATATTTTTATTAACACTTATGTTTCCCAGTTGCTACACATAATTATCTTCCTACTTGATAAATAACAGTATGAAACACTTTAGAATCTAACTCCCCACAGCTCCCAGCACATAAATATGAATGATAAGAGCTATTAGCAAACACTTCTCGCCAGATTCATGTGTTGCAGTTAGACCAGACCCCCTACCTTAGAATATCTAAGTCAAAGAGGAACCATTTCTCTTGGTAAGGATCTTTATAGTTTGTAAAGCCCTTGAACATACTATCTTGTGTGTTTGTTTTTATGCCTTGCTTTTCCAAATACCATTGCGAGTTAATTAGTGCTACTATTACTCCCTGCATTACTCCCATGAAGAAAATAAGGTTACAAATTTGGCCACAAATAACCAGTATTCTGACTTTTATAGCAAGAACTTCCTTCTATCTTCTTTGCTATAAAAGTCAGGATAACAGTTATTTATGGAGATGGAGGACTTTTGAATGGGATAGAACATAGAGAGGCTTCCTGGGATGACTCTTAACAAGGATGTTCGACTTAAAATCACTCATTCAGCAATATATATTTTGTATGACTTTGCATATTTGCATGTTACTGTAAAACCTAAAAACATAATCGAACAAGAAAGAAAGAAAGAAAGAAAGAAAGAAAGAAAGAAAGAAAGAAAGAAAGAAAGAAAAGAGAACTGGCCAAAGTTATTCAAAGCTAGTAAGTGAACATCTGGTGTTGGATTCAAGTGTTCGGACTCCAAGGTTAGTGTTTTTCCTCTTTAAATTAATGCAGGGAGATTCTGATAACCACGAGTGGCTTCATTCCCTGGGAGTATTCTTAGCTGGCCTAGTCAAAGCTGTAACTATATTCAACAACTGCACCACAGTCTGATGTATGGAATCGTATGGACACAATGCCTACCAGAGATTTGTGACTTGTCACCAAGGGCATTATCTCATTTCCAAGATATTCAGGGAAGCTTCCAAAAAAGGAAAATAATTTTAGATATTTTTTAAATCACTCAGTTCTAAGCAAAAAACAAAGAACAGAGTTTTACAAAGGCACAGGAAATGTACTGTTAATTAACATCTGCCAAAATTTTCCTTGGGTGTTAAAGAAAACAAAGGAAGACAAAAATAATGAAAATAATAGAATAATGAAGCAAAAAAAGAAAAAAAAGCAGTATTAGCGTATCAGAGTCAGCCCACCATAAAAGAAAATAATAAAGTGGCAAAGAAACTACCGAGTTTTCAGGTCCCTAGGTTTCTTTTACATCAGTAAAGCTTGGCTAAAATAACACACACCCTATAGCTTACTAATTTTTCAGGCCAATATTTGGGTATAATTTGTGTGCTTTATAGGCCTGGAAAACCCAGGAGAGGCCACAAATTGCTGACGTAACTGTCTTTGAATTTGACAAAGCCCATTACATGTCAGTGAGGAGGATGGGTGGAAAGCTTAAGGGGGTGGATTTTCTAGGCACCCAGAGGGGCTTTTCACTGCAGCTACTGAAATGCTAATAAACTCCCTAGATTTTTGGCACTGACCAGAGTAGTTTTAACAGTTCACTTCTAATCGCAGATAATTCTTTTTTTATTATGTTATTTTAGATGCTGTTATTACACACATAGCACATGTTGCTATGTTACTGAAAAACCATAAACTGTACACATCATACCAATCCTAACAAAAGTGAAATTGTCTATAATCTTGAGTTTAAAGGTGTGTGTGTGTGTGTGTGTGTCTGTGTGTGTGTCTGTGTTTCAATCTGCCCACCATTCATTTTAGGATAGATTTTATGATGTCTGGAATCTGAACTGAATTTTTTGTCCTTTCTTGTTTCAATTAAAAGAAATTAAGAGCTTACTCATTCTCTTTCCAATAAATTTTATGATAAATTCTGGTGTAGGGATATCTCAAGCAATCACATTTCATACATTTTTCTAGTCTTAAAGATTAAAACTCACATAGTGAGTACGACAGGAGAGTGACAATATATTGTTTTTTTCCTAGGCCAGGCAACTATACTTGATTCTTTTCAAGTGACACAAGCTGCCCTTGGTAATTTCTGAGTGATTTTTAGCCTAAAATAATACGCTTAATTTAACTTCAAGAGGCAAAACAGATTCTTAGACAAAACATATTCCCTCACTTTCTCTCTCTCTTTTTAATTTGTTTGTTTATTTTGCTTAAATTCTTAGGGAGTTGTCATTTATATTTTTAATTTTTATTTTGAAATAATTTAAGCTCATAGAAAAATTTTAAGAGAAAAAATCCTATGTGCTTTTAACTCAAGTACATCAGTTGTTAACATTTTATCACATATGCTTCATCTCTATCTAATTTTAATTTTTTTAGCCATTTGAGAGTGAGCTACACAAATTCTGCTCCTTTACCTCTAAATTTTTCAGTGTGAATTTCCTAAGAAAAAGGACATTCAGTTTCATACTTAAAGAACAGTGACTAAAGTCAACTTTTTTTTTAAACTATTGATATTGTCTACATAGTTTGTTCACATTTCATTTATTACCCAGTAAAGTCCTCATAGTAATTTTTTCTAGTCCTGGATCCAGTCCAGGGCTGCATATTTCAATCTGTTCTTCTGTGGGAAGAACCCAACCTTAATAGCTTTAATCTGCAGGCTTACAGACAAGGGTGAAAAAATGACAAGACATTGGACAAGGAAAGATGGAGTTAGGAGCTAAACAAATTGTCTAAATAAATATCAAACCAAAGGAATTAGACAAGATATTAGAATGAAGATATAAGCATGTATTAGCATGTAGAGAAAATCACCAGACAGTGCTATTTGTTTTTTTACAAAAAACACGTAATATTATGCATATTATGATTTTAATTTTATAAATATCTGAGTTTTATGCATATAAAAGCCCAAAAACCCAATTATATACTCAAAAATTTTAACAACGGTTATTTTTGGCATTGGCCTTATGAATAATAAGTTAATTGAATGTTCTTTCTCATCTGAAAGTTTTACAATATCTTTATCTTCTTAAAATTTTACAATAAATAATATGTTTACCTTTACTATTAAAAAGTTATTTTGTATACAGAGAGGCAGATAGATGGATATAGATACAGCTAAATCTCAAATAAGAACAAGAATCACAGTGATGGAAGCTGGGTTGGAGAGAGCAGGCCTGTGACTGGTAAAAGCTCAGAAGAAATAGCTGGGACAAGTTGGCTTCTGGTGAGATTTCTAGAGGGCCTAGGGTCTGTGGACAAACGGGTGGGATTGGAGAGAGCTACTGGGGACGCCAAAACAGAGAGAATGGAGTCACTTCTCTAATGTGATGGTAAGTTAGCCCGTTTATACTTCCTAGTAACTATGTAGGACGTCCGTGAGCTATTTTCATAACATATAGTATGGTAAACTTGAGGGCCAGGGGGATCTAAAGATGATCATCTACAAGTATTCACCAGTGATGGTTGCAAACACTAAAATCTCACCTTTAACCACACTACCTAATACAATGTTATATTGCATAGAGATCCCCTTTGGGGTGTGTTAGGATTTCCTGAACACATATGTAAGGATCAGATTTGGCAATTAGGGTTTTATGGATGGATTTTTCCTTTGTTGGGTAAATGTATATATTATATGTCTCATCATGGCCAAATGGCCATTTTTAGGACTACAAAATCACAGTGCTAGAAAATGAAAATGAACAGGAAAAGAATCTTTCTTTTTAATTTAATTTAATTTAATTAATTATTGATTTTTTTTTTTTTTTTTTGTAATTGCAAGACCTAGTGAGGGTGCCTCCTTAGCCGCACTCCTGGTGACATTAGCTGCCAAATGACAACATCAAAATTGTACACATTCCTCCACATAATTTCCAGGTGCTTACCAGCCTTGAGAAAGTGAATGTAGGTTTTCCAAATAGTTCCTGTCTGAAAGCTAGGTACTGCAGAATGTTGGTTTTCTGGCATTCCCATTCCTGCATGTGAATTTTAAATTCTCAGCGGCAAGACCTTAGCTGAGCATGTTTTACGGGATGACAGATACAGGTAGTAGAGTGATGGGTAGGACTATGGTGCTATAGTAATAATGATATGGGAATTATCAAGGTGATTATTGATGCATCAGTGAATCTCAGAACTTTATAAGGAATTTATCAGCACGTTCTGGGGTGAGTTTCCTACACTCTACTTTCTCTGTACTCTACATGAAGCCCTTTGCTGCTGTGAAGGATATTAAGCATTGTGGGTAGAAGATAAGAAATGAAGTGAAAGACCTCCTAAATCCTGTCCCCAAATTCCTCCCAGGCTTCTGATTCCGAGAACAGTTGTCCTACTAAGTGACCCTCATCATGCTTTTTTGTTGGCTGAATGAGAAAGAGATTCTTAGTTTCAGAATTGTAAAGAACCGGGGAAGACTGACACAGAAATGGGTGGAGTGCGATGAGATGCCATCTCACTCCTGTCAGAATGGTTAAAGTTAACAATGCAAGAAACTACAGGTGTGGGACACCTGGGTGGCTCAGTGGTTGAGCATCTGCCTTTGGCTCAGGTCATGATCCTAGGGTCCTGGGATCGAGTCCCACATCAGGCTCCCCAGAGGGAGCCTGCTTACCTCTCTGCCTATGTCTCTACCTCTCTTTCTGTGTCTCTTATGAATAAATAAAATCTTAAAAAAGAAAAAAGAAACAACAGGTATTGGTGAGAATGTGGAGGAAGGGGAACCCTCTTGCAGTGTTGATGGGAATGTAAACTGGTGCAGCCTCTATGAAGGTTCCTCAGAAAGTTAAAAATGGAACTACTCTATGATCCAGCAATCCCACTACTAGGTATTTACCCAAAGGATACAAAAATACAGATTCGAAGAGTGCATGTATCCTAATTTTCATAGCAGCCTTATCAACAGTAGCCAGAACTAAGGAAAGAGCCCAAATGTCCATTGACTGGTGAATGAACAAAGAAGATGTGACATATATATATATATACACACAATGGAATATTATTCAGCCATCAAAAGGATGAAAGCTTGCCATCTGCAAGGCTGGATGGAGCTAAAGTGTATTATGCTAAGCAAGATAAGTCAGAGAAAGACAAATACCATATGATTTCACTCATGTGGAATTAAAGAAACAAAACAGATGAACATATGGGAGAAGGGGGAAAGAGACAGAGAGAGAGAGGGGAAAAAACTGTAGGAGACTCTTAACAATAGAGAATAAACTGAGGGTTGATGATGGGAGGTGGGTGGGGAATGAGCTGGATGGGTGATGGGGATTAAGTAGGGCACTTGTAATGATGAACACTGGGTATTGTATGTAAGTGATTCTACTCATGAAATCAATATTGCACTGTATGTTAACTAACTAGAATCTAAGTAAAATTTTGGAAAAAAAAAGAAATAGGGTGGAGTGGAAAGGTGGAAGCCTCAGCCTTTAAGAATCTAATAGTATAATCTGGCTGGAATTTGGCAATTGGGGATGCTTCATTTACAATTTTAAGTTTCTAGCAACATAATATTTCCCTTTCTTTTTTGTACCTACTAGGTCTCGAATGTCTACTATATGCCAGACACAATTCTTTTAACAACTTTTAAAAAGTACTATTATTCTTGCCTTACATATGAAGAGACTGGTGCTCAAATTTAAGTGGTTTGTTCAAGATCATGTAGCTAGTAGATGAAAGATATGCTTTAAAGCCATGTCTATGTGACCTTAAGTTCCATGTTCTTTTCCTTAAACAGATTGCTATTTAATCTACCACTAATTTCCTTTCATGTTTGCTTGCTTAAAATGAATTTAATATTTCCCATTAATTAAATAGGTGCCTGTCAACCTATGTGAATGACCAAGAAAGTAAAGTTTTTCTTTGGCATATCTGACTTATATAAATCCCCTTCTTCCTATTTCTGCCACACAGTCCTCAAATGTCCAAACTCTCCAGCACATTCCATCCTTTGCACCATCTTGTTTTCTTAGGCAGATGGAATAGATGCTAGAGCTCTTCAATTTCCCTTGTGTTTCTTCCCAATGAATGTATCTTCTTGTCCTATCTCATCCTTACATATGTTGATAATCTCATTTATGCTAATAAAGTGAGCTAATGTATTATAGCTTTCATTGTATTATATTTATATACATATATATGTATATAAAATTTACATATACCTAAAAGTTTCCATAGTGATAAAAATCTAAAAATTCCATGAGATGATGTTAATAGTGGGAATTTGAGCCCCCATAGCAGGCTGTGGAAATATTACAGCGTTGATGTGTATACTCTGAATTCATAATACATCAGAGTTGCCCCTTCCTCCACCTCTACAATTGCCATGGTCAACAGTTTCTATTAACTTCTCATTCGTATAAGTTATAACTGAGTCCATTCTATACAGAGGCAATAATATCTTTCCAGTCAACTAACTTTTTTCCTGAGCATATAATTGATTATACGCACAGACACCTAATTTCACTTTGCCTTAGTACTTTCATCTGTAAAATAAGAAATTTAGACTTAATAATCCCAAAGTTTCCTTCCTAGTATATAATTCTATGAAAAGAACATTTTCATGAAATAAATATAATCTGTACATTTCTGATGAATTTCAAGTTAGCTCATCAAAATGTTTTGTAGAAAGCTATTTGATACTGTTGGGGCCCTACAAGTACTTCCTAAACACCATTTTCTTGCTTTCTGTGCATCAGGAAATAACACTCTGCCAAGTGTAAAAGGAACCTGACCCTCCAAAAGGGGCTGAGATTGTGTAGTCTCAAAGCTCAGATGGATGTGACTTGGCCAAATGTGTTATCCCCTCTCTGCTCTGTTATGCTGCCAGCTGGTGGGGTTAGTTTAGTTTTACCATTTAAAGTTTCCTTTTGGACTAATGAATATTTCTAAAATATTGTATTGCTTGAGAGCTCATGCTATCGCCATGTAAATCAATTCCCACCTCTATTATATAAGTATGTGATTTTTACCCCTACAAAAATTCCTTTGAGATATTATAGGTCTTATATTGGCTAATAATAGACTATGGTGGTGGTCTGGTGGAAACAACTATGGGTGGGATTTGGGGGAGAGAAATTGTCATCACCACAGCTGCAAAGTTCATAGAAAAGCTGGAAGCTGCTGTTCAGCTGCGGATGGACCATTTGGCTCCATCTAACCCATGGAATCATAAGGTAAAGTCACAGTTCCTTTAGCTTTCTCTCGGAGGATAACTCTTAAGGTAGCATCTCTTGGGAATAAAAAGGCCAGAAAGTGAAAAAGACCAGAAGCTTATCCATAAAAGAGGCCTCAGAAAGTGGGAAGTTGTCGGGACAAGGCTAAGAAACTGAGGAACCATGGCCTTTAGCTTCTATGATAATTAAGAGTTTACTGGTCCTGCGTGCATACTGTGTGCCTTAATAAGCAGTAAAAGAATGTGCCTGTCTGCAATAATCATTTTATAAATATTAATGCAGCTTTGAGAAATTGGGACCTGATTTTAAGTGTTACATTTTATTTGTAAGTGCACAGTTTAATTACAATCATAAAACATTGATTAGTTAATATTTGCTGCTGTTTTGTGACTTGGGAGCCAGACAGGTTTGTAATCAAAAGCAGTGTCAGATGTGTGCCGTATTTAAGGCAGAGAAACAAGCTGGGGGATGGTCAACTGAAGGATCATCTGAATGTTTATGGGAATATTTCTTGGAGTTGAACATAGATTTAAGCTGAACATGAATCCAGTGCAGCTGGTTTACACTAGGTGTGCAAGCTTGACCTGCTTTTGGAGTGATGTTGCCATCATTTGGGGAGTATAAGCATTTTCTCTATGAAAGAATTTGGAATAGCCAAAGTATTGATGAAACCTGCATGTTATTTGAAAGGGATGCTATGGACTGAATTGTTTTCCCCCTAAATTCATACATTGAAGCCCTAACTCCAAAATGAATTTGGGGAAAAGGCTTTTAAGAGGTAATTAGGGGGGATCCCTGGGTGACGCAGCGGTTTGGCGCCTGCCTTTGGCCCAGGGCGCGATCCTGGAGACCCGGGATCGGGTCCCATATCAGGCTCCCAGTGCATGGAGCCTGCTTCTCCCTCTGCCTGTGTCTCTGCCTCTCTCTCTCTCTCTCTCTGTGACTATCATACATAAATAAATAAATAAAAATTTTAAAAAAAGAGGTAATTAGGGTCAAATGAAGTCACAAAGAGGGATTCCAATGTAGGACAAGTGGCCTTATAGGAAGAAGAATCATCTCTTTTCTCATGCATGCACCAAGGAAAGGCCATGTGAGGACATGGTGAGAAGATAGCAGTCTGCAGCTCAACAGAGGGACCTACCAGACACAGAGCCTCCTGCCACCTTAATCTTGGACTTCCCAGCCTCCAGGACTACAAGAAAATACATTAGAAGTGTTTAAGCACCCTAGTGTGTGGTATTTTATTCTGACCACTCCAGCGGAGTAAGACAAAGTCGTTCGTGGGAGATGAGTGGAAAATAATTAGAGGTAAAGCAAAGCTATCTGATCATAGCAGGTGTGATGCTAGGGCATGAGCCACAGTAGAATGGGGTTAGCTAGAGGGACCGGGGTTTGGAGATGTGTTAAGCCAGAATTTGATCGATGCTAAGATAAATCCAGGAAGTCAAGAAACTAAAAAAAGATAAAGCTGAGAAAGGGGGATGTGGACATGATTCTAGAGAAACAAGAAGGACCCAAAGATGAGACAATGGTAGACTCTGTAAGTAAAGCATTAGGGAGCAAGCTTGATGAATTGTAACCCCCAAACCTTTTTATCTCTGCCTGATGATTTTCTTCAGTGGATGTGGATAAAATGAGGCTGTAGGAACTCAGTGCATTCAGAGTTCAGTGGTTGTAAAAGTCTTTGCTTCTGATAGTGAGAGCAACAAAGATGCTGGTGTTGGAAACGATGTAATGTCCAAAACTGTGGGGAATGACTAAATAAATGATGACACAGATGTTCATGTTTTTAAGAATCCAGTTAAAACTCATAATGTTATTTGTTCGGTGATGACATATAACCTGAGAAATATCAGTGTAATGTGAGTGTGTTAAGTATAATCAAAATTATTAAAGTGCACACACAGACACAAAGGATGAAAATACATAGTTATCTCTGGATGCTGGGGTTATTCTAATTTTATACTTTGTTCTTTTAAAATATTTTTTGGAATAAGCATATCTTATTTTGAAATCAGAAAAAAAAAATCTGACCATAAAAAAAAAAATGTGATAGAAGTTGAGAGTGAGCCAGTAGAAGGATTACCATAGAAGACATTGTCAGTGTTACTACTCCTTATTTTGGATTCTCTGGATATTTTTTGAGCTCTTATGCATACATAATATGGTATACAGTGGGGCTAAAAGGAAGGCATGTTCTTGTGCCACTCCCCCCAAGAAAAATTGGATGGTATAATCTTCTGATCACTGGCTCATGATTCTACAAGTGTGGAGTACAACTGCTTTTTTTTCCATGAACAAATAGGGACAGGGTAAGAAATAGGAGAAGGCAACAAAAGTATATAAGCCCATCCGGCAGGCAAAGCAGGCATCACCTCCCATATCCATATTCCTCATGGTCCTAGTCTTGTCAGGGCAATAATTACAGTCTCCCTTTCAGGAAGGTCTGATCCCTGATAAATCTTTAAGAAAAGAAAAGAGACACCATTTGTCTTTGTAATTGATATTCTTTTTGATAGATGTCTAAGAATGAGCAGGAAACAGATACCAGTGTTAGGAGCAGCAGAGGTGTGAAGTATATCAGAATCCCCCAAAAAAGGGGGTAATAATATGGATTACAAGTGGATATGCTACATTAATCAAATTTAGCAACTGAAGTATAAAAAAATTAATACAACTGAAATAAACACAGTTATCTATAATTAGTAACTATATGAAAGCGGCTTTTATCCTCTTCACAAAATCCCAGAACTCTGTCTAATGTAACCGCAGCTCATTTTGAAAACCCTTCTGTTGTGTTATTTGTGACAAGGGAACAGCTCTCTGACAATAGCTAGTTCAGACATGCATTATTCATCAGTAATATAAGCTGACAGTCACCAAAGTAAGAGCACAGTGTTTTATAAGACTTTGTAAACTCTGGAAATAATGACAGTTCAAGTTATCACAGAGCTGAGAAATAAATTTAGGTTTCTAAAATAGCAATCTGAGAGATTACTGTTTTTTGCTGGTTGTAGTGGAGACGCAGGTTGATCAGAGTTTGAGCCAAAAATGTATTTTATTCCAAAAATGTATTTTATTAGACTTAATAACAGCATCTTCCCTTTGTAATGTACAATGAGATGCGAGGAGGGCATCAGTGCTCTTGACTATTTCCAGAAGGCTCTGATTAGCGTGGAACGTGAGGAAATAGCCTTGAGGTGCTCTTGAAGAAGTGTTGGGTGATGTGATGGCTTAGGAACAAAACAGGGATCAACTGTCCACTCCATTATAGCCCTGGGAAGAGTCCTGTTTCTTTGCTAGTCTGTATTTCTTCCACTGCTTTGCTAATGCACAGGGCTTCATTTGCTTAACCAGAGAAGGGGAAAAACAGGAAGATTTGGACTAGAACTTTGGTTGAAAATGTCTATAAAGTTAATAAGTACCATTAATGACAAGTCAATATATGCACATTTTTGCTTAGGATCTATTCTGAGCATCCTCTTTATTCTATAAAAAGCATTTATTTGTTGGAGTCCAGGTCTAGGACATGACCAGAAGAATTAGGACACCATTCTGGAATCGTTTAATTAAAAAAATAAATTTTATCCAGTTGATCATGGTCATCCGTTCAAGAGAAATAATGCTGCCTGTGGTCAAGTGTATCAAGAATACCAACATCTGCTTTGAACCAAAAGGTGAAAGTCTTTGTAATAAAGTCCTGTGTTGAAAGAAGAACTCTCTCCATACACAGACATTCAGAGCTTCCAAACAGAGTTGGGAACACAAAAATATTTGAGCCTTTAGCATTTGGAGATGTTTAGTTTCATAACCATAACATTTAATAGGCATGCGAATCTGGGTATGTGTGGAAGGGTCAAAACAAAGGTGGGTCTTCCTTTAAAGTATTTTATACTATGGTCTAATTAAAAATAAAAGATAAGAGGAAACAAGACATCCAGATTTCAAAAAATCTGCATTGAAAAAATCCATGCAAAAGATATAAGTATTTAAGATTTGCTTTGCTAAATCATCTTTTTTCCCTCTCTTGAATGGCTTTAGATTTTTTTTTTAATTTAGTTCAGGGACTATATGTACAGTAACACCAAGCTTTTAACAGCTGCATTCCCCCCTTTTGCTGTCGTAATTATGGTCTCATTAGGATTCCAATAAAAAGTCAAGAAAAACCTTTTTTTTAAAAGAAAAACAGAAGTGCCCACAGTGTCTCTCTACCAACATGCTATGCTTTTAAAATATTTGCATTTGAAATTCCTCATTGCAAATATTCTCAAACCAAAGGTAAATATAACACTTAGATTACTCCCAGAAGAACATTCCTTCTGCTATTAATACCCTGAATTCAAATCAGATTTTTTGCAAGTCTGTATAATTTTACTGTATGTACTTTATCCTGCAGTTTGGCTGGCTGTAAGTGTTAGAACACTGGATGCATCAGAAATGAATAGAAGATGACATCTCTTGCCTGAGTGAATACTTTTTCTTTCTCTTTTCTTTTTTCTTTTCTTTTCTTTTCTTTTCTTTTCTTTTCTTTTCTTTTCTTTCTTTTCTTTCTTTTCTTTTCTTTCTTTACTTTTCTTTTTTTTCTCTTCTCTCTCTTCTCTTCTCTTCTCTTCTCTTCTCTTCTCTTCTTTCTCTTCTCTTCTCTTCTCCTCTTCTCTTCTCTTCCCTCTTTCTCTCTCTCCCTCTCTCTCTTTCTTTTTGGCTTTCCATTTAATAAAACAACCTATTTATAATATCAGATTCATAGGGATAGAGTCCTTAGTTAGACAAGAAAAAAGACAAGTCTCTCTCCAAGAAAACATCAAGCACACACATAATTCCAGTTTTAGTAGTCATTAAACTAAACTGTAAAAAACAAAAACAAAAACAAAAGCAAGAGTATCAGCTCTCCCCTATCATTTTATGTGCTTTTTTCTTCATCTCAAAGCTAAGTCATGTTCTAGAAGTTTTCAGCCTTCATGCTCTGGAGTCAGTACCTCCCCATGCTGCTCATAATCAGAAGCCTTCCTTTCTAATCACAGGCTGTTTGCTGGTTGACCCATTACCTGGACTCCTATGTGTTTTGTTTTGTTTTTCCCCTCGGACTTATACATGGAGTTAATCCAACCTAAGGTATTACAAACAATATTTTTAAAGTGGCTTATAATACCTCCACCAAGAATAGTGCAAAATAAAGTAATTTAAGGGCTCGTTACAGAGAGGATAATAAAACATTTAGGACCTACAGTGTGTACTTCCTTGGTGGCTTTCTGTGCTCCCTCTGAAGAAGGCCACCCCTGAAGCACACCCACAGCAAAAGGTGGGACATAAAAAGGATCTAGTAACAAAGAGAATGTTGGTGGTATTTTCCAGAGCGGTTTCCAGTGCAAGCACGGGAGCAAAAGCAAGATGGTAGAAACTATGGGACTGAATGGAAGTTAGGAAGTTGTGTCAGTAAAAGTAGATAGTCCTTTTTTGAGAAAAGTTGGCTAAGAAAGGAGAGAGAAGGAAAGGGAACGTTTTTTTTGTTTTGTTACTTCAACAGTGGGTGATTTGGGCAGAGAAAAGTGGAAGAAGTTTGTAGAGAAGGAGAAATAGAGGAAATATAATGGAGGAAAGATACTGGGATTCCAGAGGAGGAAAGAGGAGTCAAGGGTCAGAGTCTGCTGAAGAGAGAAACAGGGGGACCAGCAGGAGGGTACCTCCCCCGGAGAAGAAGGGAGATGGGAGGCCAGGATGGGCATAAAGGTGAGACGCTGGCTCCGGATTCAGACTTCAAGGAGTTTTTACCTAACAGATCTTTTTTTTTTTCTGGAACAAAAGTGCATTAGTTCATCCTCTAGGAGGAAGGAGGATGATAGGGGTGGAAGGGGTGGATAAAGAATCTTTGACAATTGTAAATGTTTGAAGTAATCGCCACAGGACACGAGGGAGAACAAGTTTCCTGGACTGTATTTCCATGAGTGGTATTACTGAGTTAAATACAAGATATTTTATTTTATTATTATTATTTTTAATAGCATTGCCAATTTTGCCTCCAAAAGCAAGGTTTGCCATTTGTACAGCATCCAGCAATAGAACAAGATGGAATTCCCTGGGCCAGCCCAGCATGCTGTTCTCCTTGCTTTGTTCCCTGGCTTCGTTTCTATCACTTTCACCTGCTGACTCTCCCTGGGACAGAGCAGGAGCAGGAGCAGGAGCAGGAGCAGGAGCAAGAGCACACTGGCTTTTGTGTTTCTTCTGTTTCCATCACCCAACTGTGTCTTTGCTCTTTTCTCTGAGGACAGGCCTGAATGTCATGTAGGGGGCATTTCTTAAAGGATCCCAAGAAACACTGCCCCCCATCCACAACCCATTCACTCTCTAACCTCTTTCTTTGTTGGCTTTTCTCCATAGTCTCCATATTTACTATTAGATAAATTGCATCGTTTGTTTTTTACTATTTGTTTCTTCCACTAGAATATAAAATCGAGGAAGATGGGGACTTTGTCACATTAAACACTGTATTTTTAGCTGCTAGAAAAATACTTGACAAAAGGTAGTCATTAAGTAATTTCTTGAAGAATGAAGGGAAAATTAATTTTAATTTAACCACATTCTTAAGTGGTTCTGAAGTAGATAGTCTCACTTAAAATACTCGATGTAAATTTTGTGAGAAGCTTGTATAATCTTTTATGAGTTGTCTTCCTGTGCTCATCTCACTTAACTATTCCGATTTTAGTGACTTTCTCATTGATTTCTATGTATAATAAAACTATTATTCAAGAGTAGCATTTGTTGCACTTTTACTGCAATTTGTTTTAATATGTTATTATTAATTTTGCTTACATACGGACATATTTGAAGAGTTAAATTCCTTTTTTAATTTTTTCCATTGTGTTCAATTTAGCAAGACATTTTACCACCATAGATTTGATTAGTTTTTGCTTTAAATTTTTTTCCAGTGTTTTACATTATTTTCCAATATTTGATTTTTAACCCTCTTTGAATTTATTTTGATGTATAGCATGGAGCAAATATCAAATAAGATATTTCCCCTAAATAACTAAAAGTAATTCTCCAGAACTTTTCATTCTGCTTTTCTTCTCTTCCTTTATGATTTTTGCTTGTTTTGTTGTTTTGACACCATGTTCACCACAGATTAACATTTATCTGTGAACATTATATATATATATTCACACATTGTATATATATTGTATATATAATACACAATCTGTTCCTTGCTGATCTGTTCAGTTCTCCTAACCTTTCTGATTAGATTTAAATATTAATTTTATGCTGTTTTAATTGCTGAAGTAATGTAATATATTTTAAAACTGGAGGAATCTATTTTAAAGCTTCTTTATATTACAAACAAATATTTTCTATTTGTACTATCTTTTTAGCTTTACTTTTTCTTATGCTCCATAGACTTTCTTCTAAAATTCATTAAAATTTTTATTTAAAATATTTAATAACCAGCAGTTATCATGCTATTTATATATGACTATCACTCAGAAACTTGATTATGTCTCATTATACAATAATTTGATTATAATAAATATACTTTAGTTTCAGAAATATATTATAGTTATCTACATAAAATTATAGCCTAGCATTTGTTGTTAATATTATTCCTAGATAATTTAAGGGTTTTTTTAGTACTGTTATGAATGAAATATTTTATACATTCTACTTAATGGTTATTGATCAAGATTTATATAAGGTATCCATATGAGTTGCTAATTAATTCAAATATATTTTCAGTAGATCCTCTTGTAATTTTTTATTTTTTATTTTAAAGATTTATTTGTTTGTTTGAGAGAGACAGAGAGCTGAGGGAGTATCAGAGGGAAGTTGAGAGGGAGAGAATCTTCAAGCAGATTCCCTACTGAGCACAGAGCCAACATGGGATCCTCTTGGAATTTCTAATAAAATCAACTCCTCATCTGAAAATAATTATATTCTTTCTTTCTTTCTTTCTTTCTTTCTTTCTTTCTTTCTTTCTTTCTTTCTTTCTCTTTCTTTCTTTCTTTCTTCTTCCTTTCTTTCTTCTTTCTTTCTTTCTTTCTTTCTTTCTTTCTTTCTTTCTCTTTTCATTTCTTTTCTTTTTCTATCTTTTTTTTTTTGCAACATGTATGGCTTACATTTATATTTCATGTCATATTCCACTGCTCAGAACTTGCAAAATAAGATGAAATGATACTGTTTGGCTCATTGCGCTTTATTGACTTGAGATAGAAATTCTTTATCATATTGAATAGTATTTTTACATTTCTGTTTTTAAGAGTTTTCATATGAAATAGGTATTAAGTGTGGTCAAAAACCTTTGCATCTTCTAATTGGATAATCATGGAGTTTGTGGTTTTTGATATTTGACCAATTAATGGGATACATTATATTAATAAGTTTCATAATGTCAAACAATGCTTTCATTCCTTGGTTATGTTTTTCACTCTTGAACTAGTTATTTTGGCATGATATCTAAACAAATTGAGTATAAACACAGGTGCTGAGAGAGTGAAATATGTAACCATGTTGATTCCCTTGACTACCCAAAGCCGTATTCAAAGGCAGATAAGGCAGATAAGAGTAGAGGTTAAACAACTAGCTGGTAAATTTGATCAATATTGACAAATAATCTTGGCCATTCAGCTCCAACATCTGGTATTTTTTTAAAGCATGCTTTGGCTTAAGTCCTCAAGATAATTACTTTAACTTACTTTGTGTTGATATACCCTTAGGGTTGACATTAAGACAGTCAAAGACTATTAGCGAGACCTGGAAGGTAATTATTTCCTTATTCACTACATTGTCTACTGAACAAAAGTGAGATTTGGCATCTTTAAAAGAATTAAAAATCTATAAGGTCATCCAGTCATTGCCCTTAAGAAATGGATCACTGATCTATCTTGAAAGAATTGTCATGGACCATTTTTTTATGCGACTGAAGTTTCAAGTATGTTATAATATGAATAATATCAAATATTTTGTCTTTATAATTTTGATTAACTACTTTAATTACAGTAAATTAATTTTAAATTAATTAAAATTAAATTAATATATAAAAATAAAAAGGGAAAATAAAAATCATCTCTAATCCCCAAACCTGAAGATAACTAGTCTCTATTTTTTTTCCTTCTTTCCTCCTATTGAGATCATACAGTATATGAAAGTATATGAAATTGTTCTTTAAGTTTTTCACTTAACATTTAATAATTAACCAATGTTTTAAAAATTATTTAATACTATATGGTAAAGATGGTTCATAATTTGTTTATTTATTCCTGGTGTTAGATATCTAAATGTTTCAGAATAGTTTTTATTATTAATAAGCTATGAAGACACCTTGATATCCAAATTATTGTCCAGAGGTTGACCATCTTTGTTTAATAAAAAACTATGGTATTTTTATAAAAGGAATAGACAAATTTGAGTGAATTTGAATTCTTTTGTGTATACATATCTGTTAACTGTATGTATGAGTTAGATAGATAAAGAACACGTATTAGTAAACCCAAAATAAAATGAATATTTCTTGTATTACTTTTAGACATAATTTAAATTTTTATTAAAGAGTCATCAATTAGGGATAATATATAGTAGAAAATGTTTCTCATCTCTCTCTCTCTCTCTCTCTCTCTCTCTCACACACACACACACACACACACACACGGTAATTGCAAAATCCTCAGCAAAGCCTGTCCAGAATATTACTTGGATCTTTTTCAAACTTTCCAATTGTCAAAACTGAAAGATGGTATAGTTATAAATATGGAAATCAGATATCTACAGTAAATAATTGAATTGGCAAGGTCATTGTATATAATGTCACTACAAAAAAATTGTGTCTGCCTACCCCAGGAACACAGAATTAAAAATTTTAATTTTAAAAAGTAGCACTGATGTTAGCATCAAAAAACACATTGAACACTTTTGAATAAATTTAACGAAGTTGAGGAAATATTACACAAAACAGTATAAAACATTATTAGAAAAAAATTAAGGAATATCTAAATACATTATTGTTAAAAATTACAATAAAAAGATGTCAGCTTTTCTCCAAGTGATTTGTAGATTCAGTATAATCCCATAAAAATCCCACAATTTTGATTGTGGGAACTGACAGGATGATTCTAAAATTTATATGGACATGAAGAAGCTCAGGAATGTTCCTAAAAATATTGTAAAGGTACAAGGCTGGAGATTATACACTATGGAGCATCAAAACTTATTTTAAAGTGTCAGAATTTAAGAGTGTGGATAGAAGGAAATATAAGCAGTTGAGTGAACAGAGAGTGAGAAATAGATCCATCCAAATGTAAACACTTGATTTTTGACAAAGGTAGCACTGCAGATCAATAAGTGGTATTGATCAGTGACAGTGCATATGGAAAATTTGGTCAGTGGACAATGCATATAGAAAAGAAAAAAATATATATTGCGTCTTGTTTTGATCACTGGCAGGAGAAAATTATGCTATAACTGTGTGCTAAAGAAAGACTTCTTTTACATAAAAGAAACAAAAAATATTATTAACCATAAATGAAAAGGTTGATATATTAATATCATTCAAATTAGGAACTTCTGTTCATAAAAAGACAATAGTAAACCACAGCTTGGGAGAAAGTATTTACAACATGTAAAACTTACAGTGTTTGATTGCATGATCAATGAAGAATTTCTAAAAGTCAATAGATAAGAGAGTCAACACAGTACAAATATAGGCAAATGACTTGAATAGTTGCTTTTAAAAAGTAGGTATTCCAATAGTCAATGAACACATGGAAAGATGTTCAGTCTCATTGTTCATCAGGAAATGCAGATTAAAACCACAATGTGACACTGCTATGCAACCACAAGAATGGCTTAAATTAAGAATGGAATATATTAAGAATGAGATTTTATGAAGATGTTGAGCAACTGTAACTCTCATCTGCTGTTGGGAGTTAACTAGTACAATAACCCTGGGAAACTTATCTATTACAATGGAACATATGTTTATCTAGGATTCTTTTCAATCCTAGATATATACATAGTAGAAATGCTTATACGTGTGAAGCAAAAATATATGTACAAGAATGTTGATAGCACCACTATTCATAATGGTTCCAATTGGAAACACTCTAAATGGTGAATGGGTCAAAACCTGGTGATATATTCATACAGTGGAATACTATATACTATGTAACTGTTAACAAAATACCATTAGCCAAAAAGGGGTGGATCTCACAAATATAATGTTGAATGAAAGAAGTCAGAGGCAAATGTTTCCATGCATGCAAAATTCAAAAACAGGCAAAATATAAGTAGGTAGAAGTCAAGAAAGTTATCTTTTGGGGGGATAGGGTTATTACAGAGGCTCTGGATGACTGGTGATCATCTTACTCATCACCAGTTGATGTATTCATTTTCTGAATGTATCACCATATACTTAAAATTTGTGCACTTTTCTCAATGTAACTTATACTTCAATTTAAAAAGGTATTTTTTATAAACTCAAACATGTAGAAACCACCATCCTGTGGAGGGTATGAAAATGTGAGTAGCACACATATTGGCTTCCCAGTACTTATAAAGCAGGCAAATGCATGATGAACAATATTCAATATATTCCATGGAGACTATGCAATATTATAAAAGAAGATGTAAAATAGTTCCAAAAAGAAGCTCAGGTACATAGATAGGTAGATGAATAGATAGATGATAGATAGTTAGATAGATAGATAGATAGATAGATAGATAGATAGATAGATTGTAACAATATGGATGGACTTTGAGGATGTTATACTTAGTGAGATAAGTCAAAGAAAGGCAAATACTGTCTGATATCACTTATTCATGGAATCTAAAATCTCCAAGGTCATAAAAACAGAGCAAAATGGTGGTTGCAAGGACTAGAATGTGGGGGAATAGGAGGGATGTTATTCACGGGTACAAACTTTCAGTAAGTTTAGAGATGTAATACACAGCATACTTAATATAAACAACAATATACTTAATATATACAACAATATTGTATTATCATCATCATGCTTGCTAAGAGAGTAGATCTCAATTATCCCAATCACACACACAAAAAAGATAATAATGTGACATGATAGAAGGGCTAACAAATTACTTTAATGGCAATCATATTAAAATACATAATTGTATCAAATCAACATGTGTACACCTTAAATTTATAAAATATTATACATTGGATATATTTCAATTTAAGAAAAGAAACTCGGGTTATTCTTCAAAGAAGCAGCAGCAGCTTTTGAGCTGGGTCTAGAGACAGGTATGCATTTTACAGATGAAGGGATGAAGAGGAGCATTCCTTTCAAAGGAAATATTATGAACAAATAATAAAAGGCATAGAAATTTTGGGCATATTTGAGAATGCCAGGATGTCTATGGTTCACCCAAGATAGAATTCATGTCAGTCTAGACAGAGGAAACTGGCAGGTGGTTTGAGCGCAGATCCCGTCAAATCCAGGATGTGACCATTGAAAATTTATCGGCAGCTTTTCACAACAGCGAGGAAAGGATGAGCCCAGAGGCAGAAACCAACTTCAGAGGCCACTGGGCTTTTACCCGTGCAAAATAGAAAAAAAATTTTTCCATAACTAATGCTAGTGGTGCAGCCTGTGGATTCGAGCGTCCAGTAGTTCTGATTTTAATGCAGTTCTGTTTCATACTGGCTTTGTGACTTTTTGTAAGTTTTTTATTCTCAGATTCTATCCTTGGAATATGGTGACAGTCATGGTGTGCCTCATTCCTACGGTTGTTAGGTATTATGGGGAAAACAAAATAATTAAGGCTTTATCTCTGCCCCAAAGGGACTTAAGGAATAATTGGAGAGGCAAAGTTACATATTCATTCATTATACCATTTTATTTTATATGCTATGTTACAGGCTAAGTTCTGACAACACAAAACTTGGTCTTGCCTGTGAAGATGTTTACACTGTTGAAAATATAAATATTCATATACACCCTTCTAAAATGCAAGATAATTGCTGCAGTGTGTGTGTGTGTGTGTGTGTGTATCCATGCATGTGTGATCATATTTCAATGACCATTTATTGTAATGACTACAAAGGAGGAAGAACAGTTAAGACTATGTGGGGAAATCAAGTTTGTCAATATTCTATATATGATTTAAATTATATTCCTAGGAGAAGAAAGTTTATGGTGTGTTACAAACAATAAGATTTGTAAAGCAAAATAAAATTTACCGTATATGCACTTGGAAGATTCTAGCAAATACTCTTAGGTTTTTTTTTTTTTTTTTTTTTTGATGTAACAGCACTTTTTCTTTCTAAAGAATAAAGGAATAAAGGCTTTCAAATATTCAAAAAAATTAATGGAAGCACTTAGAATTTTAACTAGCAGATGGCAAATACTTAAAGTTTAAGTAATGTTAGAATCCTAGTCAATAATTATTATCACCATTACTGATAATTTCAAAGAAATAATCTCTCAGGCTGAGACAGGTATGCCCATTTTAATCCTGGGCAGTCTTTTCCAAATACAGCTTTGGGGACAGAGAAAGTTGACTGGATTTTCAAACAAATGTTAACATTTGCAAGCAAGTTTTGCCTGGGGAACTTCCTATGATACACTGAAACGGAAGTATATAGACAGTCCAGACAATCAGGCAAATTGTATGATTAGTTACACCTAGCTGCATTTTTTTTTAAACATGCAACTTAATGTAATTGACAGAAAAAAATTGTTTTGCCCCCACCACCAAGTTTCATGTTTCCATATAGGAAATTCTATTTTACAGTGGCATTTTCGTTTTTATTTAGGTATCAAATTATCCATGAGAAAGAGAAATATGTATTCCCAAATCTCAGGAATTGAGAGACTTGAAGAAAATTTGATTTCTATCGTCACACTCTTTCCCAAGGGAAAATTCTTGCAAATAATGTATTTGTGGTACTTTTGCAAAGTGTTTTTCCCTGGGCAGTCGGAGTTTCTGTAAAAGCAGGTTATATTGGAAGACAAGCATTTATAGAAAATGAAGTCATATTACTAAGGGGAAAATGTTTACCTGGTGAGGGTGGCTTGCAGACCTTCCAGTATATATATTTAATATTTTAATAGTAAATATTTTAATATTTAATACATAAATGTGTAATGTATTTTAATAATATTGCAAACAATGAGATCTCCAGGTGTAAGTTGCTGTAGGTGAGACTGTTTGGTGCCTTTCAGATTGTGCACAAAACTAGGGGTTCACAGTCTTGATTACAAACTGGAGTTTTCTAGGGGAAATGATAAGTAACAATAAAACCCCAATATGTTTCTTAGGTCTCACTCTCAGAGATTTCAGTGGTCTTGGAGCAATATGGGGATGATGATTTTTAGCTCCCCAGGTGATCTTAATGCACCGCCAGGATCTGGGGCGATGCACTAATCTGTGAGATAAAAAATTCCACTAATCTGTGAGATAAAGAATTGCTTCAGTGATGGGTAGTCTGAAAAAAACTAACACAACTTTTCCCAAGTCACTGGTACAAGGTGGCACAAGGGCTCTCAAGAATGGTGACCACTTCAGTTCTCTTCAGTCCCTCCCAGCCACCTGCAGCTTGTCTTGGCCATTGGTGCTTGCTGTCTGTGGGCAGGTCAGGTGAGAAGGAGGATGAATGGGCTGTTAGAACTTGTCCTTCTCCTCTTTCTCTTTCTTTTTTTTTTTTTAAGTTGTTATTTATTTATTTGAGAGAGAAAGACCATGAGAGAGAGAGAGAGAGAGAGAGGGAGAGAGACCAAAGCAGAGGGGAGGGGTAGAGGGAGGAGCCAACTCCTCGCTGAGTAGGGGGCCTGATGCAGGGCAATCCCAGGACCCTGTGATCATGATCTGAGCTGAAGGCAGATGCTTACCTGACTGAGCCACTCAGGCACTTTCCTCTTTCTTTCATAAAGCTGAAAGGTGGGACATTTTAGATGCATCTCTCTGCTCTAATTTGTGCAGATTTCTTTTGGGAATAATGGCTTGCTAAGTGTTTTTTGCTAGGGGTATGAGAGGGACAATGGAAGCTTGTATAGAAAAGCTTCAGAGCCATTGGGTCAGTTCTGGGTCACAAGAAATGTGGACAACAGTGATTTAGGCTTGGAAGACAGAAGATGCGCAGAGTGCTGACCTAGGACTTGGGCACCTGCTCCAGGTCCTGGGCTTGCAGCATTGCCGTGGCCTCCCAGGAAGTCCTCAGCTTGTCTCTCATTTACTCTGTGACCAATTGTTGACTTCTTTCTTATAAAACAAATGGATAAAGCCTCTATGAAGATAGACATTGAGGTTCTGAAAAGCAAGCGATCCGGATTAAGAACCCAAGTTCAGACAGTCCTGGGGTTACCCAAAGCTCTTGCTGACCTTGGTGGGATCTCTATCTTGGGGAGAGTTGTCATGGCTTTTCAAAGAGGTCTAGCACAAAAGCCTCCACATATTTAATTTTGTTTTTCAAACAGCTAAGATTTAGTGTTAAGTAAAAGACGATTGGTGTGTCCAAGTCCATGGGTAACAAAGCTCGAATTGCCCTAGGAAGTCTGCAGAATGATCTGGGGCTTTAGGGGTATAAATCTGACTTTAATTAACTTATAAGGCCTTATTGTCAGCCTTTATTCAACCCAAAGGCCCACTGATTTTCTCCTTTGATTTTCTGCACTGAAAGATTGGCCCTAGTCAAATACTTTCCACGGGAGTATAATTATGTCTTGCAAACAGTTTTCAAAAATCATCAGGCCCAACAATTCCATTTGTCTTGCAAAATTCACAAGGAATAAAACCATATTTATTATTAATGCCATTGCTACCTCCTTTTCCTTTCAGATCCTGAGAACCCAACTCTATCCCCACTGTGTCATTTTGCTAAAATGACACACACACACACAAATTTATCTGCAGAAATGATGTTTTTACATTGCTTGATTGACCCAAGGAAATAACCACCACCACAACAAATCCTAAGAGGGTATGAAAGAAGGAAAGGCTTAATTCATTTAATTTGTCAGGCTCCTCGTTTCTATTAAGCCTACTTGATATATATTTTTTTTTAGTAGTTGATTTTATGGCATAGCTTATATGCTTTGCTTATATAATTTTAGCAGTTACTAAAATTGGTACAACTTTTATCTTAGGTCATTGAAAAATTTTACATTTAATAAAATTAAAATTGAAGACAAGAATAAGATATTTGGGATTTTTTAGTTGGAGAAAAGCATTGGAGTTTCTTGTTAGAGATTTCCTGTCAGACTCATAGGAAGTGGTATGCAGCTGAGAGAGCCACAGGCCCTGTGCATTAGAACTGACTGAGGCTTCTTGATTGGTGGAGAGCCTGAGGGCACAGCCTGGCCTGGAGACATAACGCTTCTGAAGTGAAATGTGTGACATTGAGCAACATATTTCACCTTTCTGAGTCCAGTTTCTTTTCTTTTTCTTTTAAAGACTTTATTTATTTGAGAGAGTTGAGAAAGAGAAAAAGAGCAAGCACGAGCAGGGGAAAGGGTAAGAGAGATAGAGAGAGGGAGAAGCAGACTCCCCACTGAGCAGGGAGCCTTATACAAGACTCAATCCTAGGGCCGCGGGGATCATGACCTGAGCTGAAGGCAGATGCTTAACTGACGGAGCCACTCAGGCAACCGTCCAGTTTCCTTCTTGTAAAGTAAGAAAATAATACCTATTCGACAGGGTTGTTGAAATACCTGCTGTAGCCAATTTTTATTAAGCATTGCTATTGTCAGGCACTATTCTATGTGCCCTATAATAATTAATGTATTAATCCTCAAAAAAACCTGTGAGCTGGGTTAGTCGTGTTAGCCATATTTTACAGATGGGGAATCTGGGGGTACAAACAGATAAAACAAAATGGGATGACCCAGCATTTTGTGGCAGACCCAGGATCCAAATCTATGTCTCTGGCTCTGGAGACCTCAGTATACTTACGCGCAGAGGTAGGCAATGTTATTAATATGCAGTCAGACTTGCACACCCATGCTGGTTTACTTCAGACTTCAATACTTAGTTGCCCCTCTTTTTACACACACACACACACACACATATCCTTGATGATAAAAAAAAAAAAATCTTGGCTTCAAAGTATATTTGCTTTAAGCTAGATGAATAAAAAAAACATATTCTGGCAACTTGCCTTTCCTTTTATATTGCAAATTTACAAAATAAAAGGAATCCAACTCAGCTGCTTAGTTTCCCACTTTTTTACTGATCTGCAGGTCCTGGCTGGCTAGAAGCTTTCTGAATGACTGTGTTTCCATTCAATGTGGTCTCATAGCATGCAGAAGAATTTCAGAGATTTTCAGTTGGAATGGTGGTGGCAGGGCAACCGCACATTCTTAAAGTATTGCAAATGAACTTTTGCCCCTTTAATCATGGGACAAATACAGAGGTCTTGATGGACTCTCCTCCTTTGCCCTCTGCTCTGCTGTGCTGTGCCCCACTTTGTTGTCGTGCTGGTTCTGTGTAGACATTTCCCATCATGGTGCAACCTCTAAGACCCTGCAGAGATTGATGTGTCTGCAAGAATGTGCTAAAGAGATCTAGAGCAATGGTTTTCAACCAAGGGAGATTCCCACCTGCCCCTTCCCATCCAACCACAGATATTTAACAATGTCTGGAGTTGCTTTGGGTTTTCAGATTGTGCTGCTAAACATCCCACAGCCCAGAAGACAAGGTCTCACAATAAAGGATGATCCAGGCTAAAATGTCATTAGTTCCACTGTTATGGAACCTTGATCTAAAATATCTTCTTTGAAAGTCACTTCTTAGGAAAGGACCCCTGAATTAGGGTAGGTATCTCTACAAGCATCTCTTATAGTGCACACTTGGGGAATGTAAATAAAAATCACAGTATGATACCATTGCACATGCAGCAAAAGAGGTAAAATGAACAGCAAAGAAAATACTAAGACTGAACACCTCTGTAGCCAACTGTACTTTCATATTGGTTTGGTGGGAAAGTAAATGGATACAAAATCACTTTGAAAAATTGTTCTGTATTATCCAATAAAGCTGAAATAGGCATACCTTATGGTCCAACAATTCCATTCCTATACGTATACCCATCAGAAACATGTACATAAGTTTACCAAAAGTATGCACTAGAATTTTCATTGCAGATAGCTTTGGCAACTGTCTAAAGTCGCCAAAAATTGGAAACAACCCAAATGTCCGTCAGTTGTAGAATGGGTAAATAATTGTTGTATATTCACATGATTGCGCACTATGGAACACAAAGCGGGGAAAGGACTTACAACTCATACAGTGTTATGGTGAATCTCATAAATTAATATTGAGTGAAAGAAGGCAGACACACATATAAAAGTATATGATTGTATAAAGTACAAAATAGGCAGAACTAATCTTTCTTATTAGAAGTCAGGATTTTGATCATCCTCGGTTAAGGGTTAATGATTGGAAAGAAGCATTGAGGAGGACCTTAGGGGGCTGATCGTCTTCTGTTTCTCAGTTCTGGTGCTTTGCCCAGGTGTGTTCACTTTGTGAAAAGTCACAGCACTCCATACCTTTATATGTGCACTCTTCCGTATGTACATTATTCTTCAATAAAATTTTTGAAGTGTGCAGCTGGTACTCTGGAAAGTGGGACAGGCTCTGGATATTTCTACTAATTTTCCCCTTGCATTTTAAGGTGGATTGGTCCAAAGGCACCTTAAAATACAGAGGTTGGCCTGGTTGAGCAGGAGACAGCCTAGGCGCAGATGGAAGATTTCACTTCAGAGCAATGTCTGAACAAAGGAATGATCTCAAAATTAATTTCAAAGTCAATATTTAAGAAAGACACTCTTGTTGCTCAGCGCTGAATCCAGGGGGACCAAGATGGCTGTGTTTAGAGTAGCTTGCAGCTTTGCTGGATAGGATTGAGGAAGCTTTAGGCAGAGGATTGCTAAGAAGGCAAGTGTCAAAAAGTCTGTCTTGCAATGGCACTTTGCTCATGCCATGATTTTGTTGATGCTTGACCTAATCATCTCTTTTTCTCTTCATGGCAAAAGAGATAATGGCCATGCTTTGAACACAGGCTCAATTCTTTTTAATTTTATTACGAATCCCTAGCAGTCAGATGGCACTGAATGTCTTTTAGTTGGTTTTGTTGTTGTGTTTGTTTTGTGTGGTTAGCTGTGATGCTAGAAAATTATTTTTTCTCTGCTTCAATTTTCTTATATCTAAAAGGCGCATGAAGATAGCATTGTAAGAGGTAAAGTGCTCTATTTATGCCTAATATTATTATACTAATTAACATTAAATCCTGTTAATAACTCAAGAAAACAGATTTAATGTGAAATCGTGAGATCCCAGGGGAAACTTTCCAAAGTTCCGTCCTTATGGCTCTTCACTGAAAAAGCCTTTTCTTTCAGCTCTTTAAGCTTACCCCCCTTTGTAGACCCCTGCTATGGGAGGGCTTCCTTGGGAGTTCTTAGCAAGGAGTAGTTCTGGAAGGAGGCACCTTACCTAGAAGCCATGAGGGCTCACAGTGTACAGTTTGTAACACTGTACAGTGTTAGTACTGGCGGCTGGATAGAGGTTGTCATTTTACCCCTAGAGAAAGGTCCCGCTGTTGAAGGCTAGTGTAGGCAAATAACATATTTTAAATGTTGTACAGCATATGGAAATTTCTATTACTGCAAACATTTGGTTTGGTTCTGTGCCTGTTCAACATATTGCACATTTCTAAATTAACCATCTTCTAAATGGAGTACAGTTATGATTCATGTTTGCATTTCCCCTGTGGGTAGAAGACTCAAGGTGGGTGCTGCATACTTGCCTTTCTACAGCCACATGTATGGATCTCAATCCTGAACGTTGATTTCTTGTGCCCAGCCAAGAGGTGAGCTACTGAATGGGAGTGAGGGACTGGAACTATTTGTTCAGAATATCCAGCATGCCAAATTCTGACCCTTTTAGAACCAGAAGGAGGGCAGAGAATTGCAATCCACAATTTCCCCCACTGCCAGTTCTCATTTCCTTCATTTATGAGACTAATCTTCTGGCAGGAAGAACTGGGATGGGTAATTCATGTTATATTTCCTTTGGTGTCTTATGTAAAGTACAACCTTCTAATAAAAAAAAATCTTAATTAGAATCCACTTCTTTGAAGCATTTATCATTTCAATTTTCTGATTAAAAAAATTAGAAAACTGGGTAAAAAGCATAAGTCAGAACATAAGATATTTTCAATAAGTTGATGAATATGTGAGTGTTCTTAATACTATTCTATCTACTTTTAAGACTTGCTAGAAAACTTTTATTATAAAAATGACCCATAAATTCATTATCCAGATTTCATTACTACGAACATTTTTGTGTGGTTCCATATAATATTTTCCATATTAGTGTTTTATTTTCGAAATGCTGCTACATTCCGTGAGTACTTGTTTCAATTACCTGATAAAACTTGACAACGTTTGTGTTTGACCTGTTGGCCCTTAAAAAGAAGGGAATAATCCGAACTTTTGTTAGGGATAGGGTTTAAATCCCAAAATGAAAATAAATGAAAAATGCCTGGAATAGTAAAGTGTTGCAGTGTTGTAACCACCTAGCCCAGTGCCTAGTACTCAGTAAATAAATGGACCCTCAGTAAATGAGCAGAATTCAGACATGATGTGTTATCATAAAGTCCTTTGACCTCATATATTAGGAATTCCAGAGTGAATCCACATCATCCTGAGTTGAGACAGAGGTTGCTTTACTTCCTGAGTAGCTTTTGAATCTTGAGTTTTACATCATGGATGTAGCTATAGATTCTCTCACTGCCCCTTTCATGAATGGAAGGCTGGCCGTTTTGGGGGGGTGAAGGGGAAACTTATGTCATTATCAACTTGTTTGCTTCCTTGCCAAGCCAAGATCTCCTTCAGGAACCATACCCGAGTCACTGAAAAAGCAGAAAAAGGTAACACATGAATCAGGGTTGCTAAATTGAAACTCAGGAGACTATGGAAACCATAATGGTTTTTTGTTTGTTTGTTTGTTTTCTGCTTTTGGGCTTTTGGTTTTTTTTTTTTTTTTTTTTCTTGCTAACTGGAAAGAATACTTTGCTTTACTAGAGCCATTCCTCAAAGATGAAGGAAGTGCCGATGATGTGGAATTACCCATTGTGTTGGTAAATTTTCGTGTAGTATCTTTGGAGAGTTAGAGCTATGTGATATGCAGCTATCACTCACTGTGATACAAGAAGAGGGACAGTGCATTTGCTGCTGTATTAACATGTCGATTTGAGGCTCAGAGATTCCAGCTGGTCATGAGCTTACTTCTTCCTTTCTTTGGCATCAAGGTGATGCCAACTAAAGGAATACATGGTGTTTGGGTTATTAGAGGCACAGGACAACGTATAAGAGAATACGTTTCATCTTTGGCCTCCCTACCTTCCCTCAAAAAGCCCAGTTGACCTCCACTGCTTGCAGAGTGCTCTTCCCTTCTTCCCGTTCAGGCTTGCCCTCTCTAGTAAAACAGTCCTTTACTGCTGCTTCATTATCTCTGACCTTACTCTCACACATTAGAGAGCGTGAACAAGGTTTTAAATTGCCACCCATTTTCATTCTATGATGGCCTGGGTAAGAATTCTGATTTGCCGATTCCTAGCTGATCTTGGACAAGTTACTGGGCTCAGTTTTCTCTTCTGTAAAATGTGATTAAGAATAATTCCTACTTCAATGCATCACTATAACGAATAAATTAGTTAATATAGTTAATACGTGTTAGTGCTCAGAAAGTGTCTGGCACGTAGAAACTAATTGGTATGATTAATTCTTATTAAGTTGTTCATTTCCTCAAGGAAGAAATCCTCTTAGAGGCTTGATGCAGTTTAGTATTATGGGTTGGACATTGGTCTACAGTACTTCCTAGCTACTCTGTTAATCCAAATCAGGTTCCCACGCTTCCAGTCTTATACTGGATAAAAAAACATCAAAACACAAGATGTTCACACTGGAAGGAAACAAGTTAATGTAATATTTTCATTTTATACTGACCTGTTCTTCAGATTCAGTCTTTAGGCATTGTGTTCCTTATTTCTCTATGTAAGTCTGATGCCAGTGCTTTGAGACATTAAAGCAAGTCATTGAGAAAGACATTTGCAAATATTTGAAACATACTATATAGGCAACAACCTCTTCTGCTTTTGCATACTTAGAAGGAGGCAGCGCCAACACAGAGGTGGATTTTACTTTAGGCTTTTTGAATTCACGATTTGGAGCTTGAACTCTCCCTTATAGCCCACAGTCTAGACATGTAAAGAAAAGTCAAAGGTCACGACCAAAAAATATGTTCAGTACCATTCACGTGGGAAAATACCCAACACACACACATCCCATGTATGATTGTGAGCCCAGGTTATTTCTTCTCTGAGAAGAAACTTCCTGGTGGTCCATTTGCATGTGGTGCCACCTCTGTGCTTTTCTCCTAGAGATTCAGCACTGGAATGCTAAGAAAATAGTCTGAGCTCCCGATTCCCTCCTGAGATGATTGCCTGGAGGATCATGGAGGAAAAAATGAAAACCATTTTCCCTTATTTAAAAATGTGTGCTGAAAATACCATTCAATCCTTTCCCTTTCCAGGAAAGTCCTAGGGAGATGTGAAAGATTGGGTACACGCATCATTCTAGAAAACTTTGCCAATGAACAGTGTATTGACCCAAGTTCTGAAGAGGAAAGGTGCTCAAATATTTACCTAGAGCACTTCACTGAAAGGGTGCCCCACGGGTGCTTGGAGGTGGCCACTGGCAGGCTCTTGGCACCAACCACATTTCCTCTGTTCTAAGGAACCATTCATTCCCACCTGGTGCTTCCCCACACCTACTGCCCTCTCCCTTTCCAGTACCCTGTAGGAAGATGTTTTACAAACTGTGTGCATGGATATTTTTGTGCCTCCAGCAAGAATGTTGTTTGCCTAAAATTAAGAATTAGAATAGAAACTTCAGGAACCTGGATTTCCAGCCTCGAGTGCAGCTGTTCAGACACTGTCCTGGGGAGAAACTATCTGTGATATTTCATCAGATCTGGAGACAGACACTTGTTTAAGATATACAGTAACATTCTTAGCCTCTTGGCCTTCACGGTCTTTCTGTTTGAATTTCTCTTCCCTGTAAATAACTATAAATGTTAGTGCAAATATAGACACAGGTACCCCAATTTCATCCCGAATGCTAGATATGAATTTGGTCAAGTCATGTTCATGTTCGTGTTATCTCCATTTCCTATTCTAACCCAAAATAGTATAGTTTTATGAGACTGTATTGATCAATTGGTGCTGCTATAAAAATATAAGCATGTATCAGTGTATATATTTTATATGGTGAAATGAGTCCATTTTTAATGGATGTTAGTGTTGGTGCCTAGGCTGAGCTGATGAGCCCAAAGGGAAAGCACTACTTACAGTCTGCCCAAGCCATTAGGATAATCTTCCCTGATTTCAGATAAAATCCTCACAATTTTTCTAAGAATTAAAAATAAGTTTTTAATTTATCAAAATTAAAAATATTATAAGCTAAATAAAGTAGCTGGGAATCCATGACAAAGCTATCCAGAGGAAGATTTTAGTTGTTTGCTTTTAATTAAAATTTGATTTGTGACCAGTAATTCTTTCCTCTCTTAGTTCATGTCTTGTTTGAACATATCTTTAAGTTCCCAGGAGACCACCATACAGAGCTTGCAGGTGTTTTGCTATTGCTGATCTGCATGCAGATGCTAAGGCAGAAACTTAAAACCAACTTAGTTTTAATGCCACCATAAGGCCCCAAAGGTGTCATTGGTAAGACACTGGTAAGATGTTAATAAGGGGACATGGACAAAGGAAGAGCAGAGTGCACTACTGACCCAAGGAAAACAGGTGAAAGAACACATGGAATGGGCAAGACAGGTCCCCTCCCTCCACCCCAGGAAGAGTTTACTCAGGAGACACCAGTGGCATAGTTTATGGGAGAACTGGGGCCTCTCGGTCTTGCTGAATTAAAAAGGAAAGACTGTAAATCTACTGAGTTTCTAGAGTTTACTCAATAATGCAAACAAAAATAAACCAGTGTCAGTATACGTGGTTCAAACATGCCTAGGAAGGCAATGGAGCCAGTAATCTCTTGTCACTATTAATTAAGTATATCCTCTAACAGCCTTGACTCTGGCTGTTAATCTTCACACCTTCCTTTGGGGTCCCTGGGCAGCTGCTTTGGAGGTCTTAATGAATCTCTGACCAATCTGGGCCATGGTCTAGTCACAAAAACAACAGCCAGAGGTGTAATAAGATATTCTGTGAAGAATGCATGTTCAATATTATTAGATCAGTTCTGCTGTTGGATAGCTGATATCACAGCTTACATAAAGGTGGTAAAATCTACAAATGGCATTCCAACTCCTGTACGGAAGGAGAAGTCAGATGTTACTGAGATGGGGTAACTTTACCTGGTCAGACCATCATGAAGTTACCAAAATCAAAGCAGGAAGAAACTTTGTCTTCTATATTCCAATTTAATGTGGATCACTTTTTGGGGGAATTACTTTTTTAAAAAGAGCTTTGATTTAGTGACCAGTTTAGTAATTCTATATTGAGCCACATGTATTTTAGGTGGGAAAGACTTCATCTCAGTCAAGCCAGGGTTCCTCTACCAGCCTTGCCCTTGAGTTAATAAACTGCTTATGGTCTTTCATATTTTCAAGATGATGAGTGGTGTTCTTTAGTTGTCCTTGATCCATGTGGGCATCTGTTGAGAAGAAGATCATTTTAACTAGTCATCAGTGATCATCTACTCTATTAGCTGCTGAATATTAACTTCCAGACGTGAGACCCCTTCAGTGGTAGTGGTTTAGCTTAATACTTCTTCTCATGAGCACAAGGATTTCATCCAAGATGAACTTGGTATACTGGTTAATTTTCTGTGTCAACTTTGCTAGACCATTGTGCCCGTATATTTTCTCAAACATTATTGTGGATGTTTCTATGCTTTGGGGTGAGATTAACATTTGAATCAGTGGACTTTGAGTAAAGCAGATTGCCCACCAAGAAGTGGGTGGGCCTCATCCAATCAATTGAAGGACTGGATAAAACAAAAAAGTCTGCTTCCTCTGAGCAAGAGGGACTTCTACCAGCAGATAGCCTTGTAATGTAGACTGCCATGTCAGTTCTTCCCTGGGCCTCCAGCCTGTTAGCCAGCCTCACCCTACAGATTTTGGACTTGCCAAGCTTCATAAATGCATGAACCAATTCCTTAAAATAAATATTTCTCTCTCTCTCTTTCTTTCTCTCTCTCTCTCTCTCCACACACACACACCCTTATTTGTTCTGTTTCTCTGAAGATCCTTGACTTATACAGCTGAATAAGAAAAACTCCGTGGACTAAGACCCTTTCTTTTTCCATCACTTCCACTCCTGACTCGGAAGCTTTTCCAACAAGTCAGGCTGTTTAAGACCCCATCTGCCAGGGTATGAGAGATGTACTTGTACATGGTACGAGGTACGATGTACCTTGGTGAAGGTACAGAGAAAAGGCTGTTGTTGTCAGTATTGGTAGGGTGTGAATTGGTGAGCCACTTTGAAGAGTAACTTGAAAGTATTTATGAAAACTAAAAATGCCCAAGTCTGTGATATATTTAAGCCTAAGGAGAGAGTTGCAGGGAACAGAAAACAAAAGGGGATATTTCACAGAAAACACTCTAAATGATGGTGTCCAGGCAGCATGCTAACATATAAGGGAATGAGAAATTTCCTCTCATTTCTGCATGAAGAAAGGTGTGGCTGCAAAGGGGGGCTACACCAGCCCCTCAAGAGCTGCACTACCCCATGGAGTACAGAAGGAGCAGACATAGCTGGAAAAGGCAGCAGTAGTTGATATGTTGGAGTGGGGCTGGGGAGTGTACCCAATGGTGGCTCAATATCAGCACAACAATTCTCTACACATAGCAGGGACCTCAACGAGAGACATAGGGTCAGGCACACTGATAAAGAAAGGATAAGTGTGATGGATGCGGCATGACCTTTTTTGAAGATGGGATTTCTAGAGATTCTCCTAGGAGAATGTCACAGGGACATTCTCAGTGTGGGACGTGAGGTCAAAAATCAGTAAAATATGAGTCTGTGATATTATTATGACCCATCTCAAGCCCCAAACTCTTGTATCCTTTGGAAGTATGGATTACCATAATATTAAGAAAATAAACACATTTAACTATCAACTTGCCTTTCTCTCTGTCTCTTAACTTCCCTGCTTAATTGCCAGACCCTGATATATTTCTTTTGGACTAGTCACTGCCCTATGGAAAAACACCTCAGTGTTTTAGGAAGTAGTAAAGGACCAGATGACATACAAGGAAGACATTTTAACTCTTTAAATGGGAAAAAGATGCTTCCAACTTCTGTGAGCATCTGTAGTCAAGGAAACCGAATTTCTATTACATATGATTATGATCAACAACAAGGAAGCTGTGAAGCACAGCCTTTTCTCCCTGCACAGCAGTTAACGGACACCAAGGAAAGTGTAGACGCTTCCAGGAAGCATAGTGACCCCACTGCAGTAGAATGTGTTTACTGAAATGTTCCTGGGTGACGAAAAATAAAAAGCAGAGATATGTGTTCCTACTCCTAGATGGGAAACGCATGCTCCAAAGAGGAGAAGGAATTCCACGAGGATCTCAGAGTGAATCCAGTGCAAGCCCTCCTCGTGACTCCAGTTTTTTTTATTAGATTACCCTGAGCTCCTCTCACTAGAAAACTATTGCAAGAGTACCCACCATCCTGTAGCATCCATGCTCCTTGACATTTGGCTTTCCAGTTCTCCTACAAAAAGGGCAGTAGAATGTGCTTACACATTTCCTCATTAAGGGTTTAGTCATGTACCTTGCCTTGGCCAATAGAGGAAGGTGTGCATAACTGGACACCTCACCTGAGTTGAGCCCTTAAGATACCTGGTTCCCATCTTCTCCCTTCCACCTCTGCCACAGTGGAGGGAAGAACTGTCTTTGCTATCCCCTGGGTCAAATGGAGCAGATTCACTTCCGCAGGACACAGTTTATATGAACTACTCTAAAATATTCCATTGCTGCATGAGAAATGGCATTGGAAAACCCATATGCTCTCTAATGATTATTTATATAGACATAATGAACAATATGCATAGTCCCAGAGAATATATTTTTTTGAGAATATATTTTCAAACGTTATTTAAAAAGACTGGGATGAGCACTGGGTGTTATTCTATATGTTGGCAAATTGAACACCAATAAAAAATATATTTATTTAAAAAAAGAGAATGAAAAAAAAGACTGTGTAACTACTCAATTAAGGAAGTACATAAATTTTATATTTTGCGAAGGAGCAAAAAGGTTCAAGGCTATTCTCTGGTCTTTCTCTTTTCTATTTTTTTAACAGCTTTATTGAGGTATAATTTAAATAAATTGACCTGTTTTGTGTACAATTCACAAATTTTAGTATATACAGAGTTGCACAACTATTAACACAATCTAATTTTAGCACATTTTCAGCCTCCTAAAAAGAAAGCTTATGTGCATTTAGAGTCTCTCTCTACGCCTATATCCAGCCCTAGGCAACTATAAATCTACCTCTAGCCTCCAAGTATTTTCTTATTGGACATAAAAAGGGAATCATATATGTATTCTTTTGTGTCTAGGCTTCATCTTTTTAAAAAGGTGGAAAATAGGGGTGCCTGGGTGTCTCAGCCAGTTAAATGTCAGGCTTCGGCTCAGGTTGTGATCCAGGGATCCTGGGATTGAGCCCCACATTGAGCTCCCTGCTCAGTGGGGAGCCTGGTTCTTCCTCTCTCTCTGCTGTTCCCCCACTTGTGCTCTATTTCTCTTTTTCTCTGTCAAATAAATAAATAGATAGATAAACAAACAAACAAACAAACAAACAAATAAATAAATCTTTTTTTTAAAAAGAGGTGGAAAATGCCTGTCTTCTCCTCTAAGGTTTTGATGGATTCCTGTGTCACATTTAGGTCTTTCATCCATCTTGAATTTATTTTTGTGTATGGTGTAAGAAAGTAGTCCATCTTCATTCTTTGCATGTTGCTGTCCAGTTTTCCCAACATCATTTGTTGAAGACATTGTCTTTTTTCCATTGGATATTCTTTCCTGCTTTGTCAAAGATGAGTTGACCATACAGTTGAGGATCCATTTCTGGGTTCTCTGTTCTGTCCTATTGACCTTTGTGTCTGTTTTTGTTCCAGTACCATACAGTCTTGATGATTACAGCTTTGTAATAGAGCTTAAAGCCTGGAATTGTGATGCCTCCAGATTTGGTTTTCTTTTCAACATTACTTTGGTCTTTTCTGTTTCCATATAAATTTTAGACTTGTTTGTTCAAGCTCTGTGCAAATTCTGGTGTTATTTTGATAGGGATTGCTTTGAACGCATAGATTGCTCTGGGTAGTATAGATATTTTAACAATGTTTGTCCTTTCAATCCATGAGCACTGAATGTTTTTCCCATTTCGATGTGTTTTCTTTAGTTTCTTTCATTAGTGTTCTGTAGTTTTCATAGTATAGATCTTTTACCTATTTGATTAGGTTTATCCCTAGGTATCTTATCATTTTGGGTGCAATTGTAAATGGGATCGATTCCTTGATTTCTCTTTCTGCTGCTTCATTATTGGTGTATAGAGATACAACAGACTTCTATGCATTGATTTTTTTTATCCTGCAACCTTTCTGAATTTCCTGTTCTAGCAATTTTTTGGTGAAGCCTTTTGGGTTTTCTACATAAAGTGTCATGTCGTCTGTGAAGAGTGAAAGTTTGACTTTTTCCTTGCTGGGTTGTATGTCTTTTATTTCTTTTTGTTGTTTGATTGCTGAGGCTAGGACTTCCAATACTATGTTGAACAACAATGGTGAGTGTGGACATCCCTGTCGTGTTCCTGACCTTAGCACAAAAACTCTCAGTTTTTCCCCATTGAGGATGATATTAACTGTGGGTCTTTTATTCATGATGTTGTGGTATGTTCCATTTATCCCTACTTTCTTGAGGGCTTTTATCAAGAAAAGATGCTGTACCTTGTCAAATGCTCTTTCTTGCATCTGTTGAGAGTATCATATGATTCTTAGTCTTTCTTTTATTAATGTGGTGTCATGTTGATTGGTTTATGAATATTGAAGCACCCCTGCAGCACAGCAAAGGAAACCATCAACAAAACTAAAAGACAATTTATGGAATGAGAGAGGATGTTTGCAAATGACTTAGCAGATAGAGGGCTAGTATCCAAAATCTATGAATAACTTACCAAACTCAACACCCAGAGAACCAAAAATCCAGTCAAAAAATGGGTAGAAGACATGAACAAATAGCTCTCCAAGGAAGACATGCAAATGGCTAACAAACACATGAAAAAATGCTCAATTTCACTTGTCATCAGGGAAGTACAAATCAAAAACACAATGAGATACCACCTCACATGGCTCAGAATGGCTAAAATTAACAATTTAGGAAAAAAGAGGTATTTGTGAGGATGCAGAGAAATGGGAACTTTTTTTACACTATTGATGAGAATGCAAACTGGTGCAGCCATTCTGGAAAACAGTATGGAGGTTCCTCAGAAAGTTAAAAATATAACTGTCCTATGATCCAGCAATTACACTACGAGGTTATTTATCCAAAGGATACAGAATTAGTGATTTGAAGGGGCACATGCACCTCAGTGTTTATAGCAGCAATGCTATAATAGCCAAAATATAGAAAGAGCCTGATGCCTATTGATTGACGAATGGATAAAGAAGATGTCACACACACACACACACACACATACACACACACACGTTGGAATATTACTTAACAATCAAAAAGAATGAAATCTTGCTATTTGCAATGACATGGATGGAACTGGAGTATATTATGCTATTATGCTAAGTGAAATAAGTCAGACAGAGAAAGACAAATACCATATGATACCATATGATTTCACTCATGTGAATTTAATAAACAAAACATAAACATAGGTGAAGGAAAGGAGAAATAAAATAAGAAAAAAAAAAGGGAGGCAAACCATAAAAGATTCTTAACTATAGAGAACAAGCTGAGAGTCGTTAGAGGGGTAACTGGGTGAGGGGCATTAAGAAGGGCACTTGATGTAATGAACACTGGGTGTTATATACAACTGATGAATCACTAAATTCTACTTCTGAAACTATAATACAATATATGCTAACTAATGTAAATTTAAATAAAATCTTTTTTTAAAGGTGGAAAATGTGATATAAATCACTGTGATATAAAAAGATTTGACATTTTGAAACCTAACAAAAGCTACAGAGGATTATGCATAGGGGCTACTTTCAAAAAGAGGTGAACTTAGTGTTGTCAGAAAAATTTAGCATGGATAAGGATTCTATTGCTTTATTTATAATTCGCTGAACTATTCATGACTTAAGGAAGATTAAACAAGAGTTGCATAGAGATGCAGTTCACAGGTTCACCCAACATACAGCAAATGGTCTTTCTATGGAAGGTGGGTCCTGGGCAATAAAGGGAGTATGGTCATCCGAATATGAAAGAAGATAGGAAAGACAAAAATAGTGTTTGAGCAAAAATACCTCAGTAGTTACTTCCAAACTCATTCTGACGTCAGTCTCTGCATTTCTTACAGCTTCTGTCCAGAGAAGAATGTTTGATGTTTGAATAGATTAGGAAAACCTGTATAGTGAAAAACATCTAGCTAAGGACTCAATCACTATAGATAGTATAAATGACCTCACCTTAACTTAAAAGATATCATTCAAATCACTGGGAAAAAAAATCAGCCATCCATCCCTGTTTTTATGTAATATGAACGTGATTTGATCACCAAACTGAAATAACACATGGCAAGCTTACAGGTAATTTGACTGGCTTGGGCTATGTGGACATTTTCTAGAGAGGTCCTAAGGTCTTCACAAATATAAGCTGTATTTCCTAAAGCTTCCACAGTATATTTTAAAAATAATCCAACAATGATAGCATTTCTGATAAAATACGCCTTTAGTTAAATAAAATAGCCCTTTGAAGTTGGGAGAGTGAAGAGGAACAGAATAATTAATCACACTATGATAACTTCGTAAAGTCATATGGAAATAGAAGCCTGTATGAAATTAAGTGGCAAAAGAATAAATTGTAGCATTCACTAGCATATTCAAACCCTCCTCATTAAGTAGCCTA
The DNA here is from genome assembly GCF_003254725.2 of Canis lupus dingo. Classification (NCBI taxonomy): domain Eukaryota; kingdom Metazoa; phylum Chordata; class Mammalia; order Carnivora; family Canidae; genus Canis; species Canis lupus. The sequence goes on from NC_064251.1 coordinate 8,986,538, forward strand.
TTTAATAGTAGCTAGGAGTGTCTCCAGATGGTGTCAAGTATCTAAGGTCCTGGTAGATATGACCCCTGTAATGACAGACCAAGAGCTTTTCCTTCATTGCTGTGCACCAGTTAAACATGCTGATGAAAGATGCACGTGGGGCTATTTGGCCCATCTGCCCTAATATTTCATCTCCAAGTTCCCTGGTTCAAACTCGGAAGGCTCATCCCCGACCTATCCAGTGCTAAGTTTGATAGCTAAATACAACATTAATTACAGTGCATGTATCAGCATGCTTACCTAATATTTAACAGATAAAGGAACCACTGGCAGAAAGGATACATTTATACTTGCAATAAAAGAGTGAAGAAAATAATTTTTTTCTTGCTACGACACATATGGTTCCACTTTCATGGTTCTGTCTGTCTCCCGGGTTAATGACATCCCACCATATGCCCAAGAGCAAGGAGTGATGGAACGGACATGCTGCTCAAACAGATGAAACAAGCTGAATCGTGTGTCCCTGGCCATAAAATGCCATTCAAGTGACCCCATAAGTTGACATCTGCCCACATATTGTGGACATTTGGGGCCAAGTTGCCCATTTGTTTCGTTCTGGTCAAAATGTAAATATTATACATAAAAACATTTACAAGTACAGTCTTCTTTATTTTTTAGAGACTGGGGAAATGCTAGGTCAGCTGGGTAGGAGTTGTAGCTGTACTTTGTGATACTTTCAATGTGTCTTGATAAATTACATGCTTCACTTCAAAACAGTTATGTCCCTATAATCGACATGAAAACTAGTATGCAATATTTTTTTTTTCTCGAAGTACAAAACAACCCTTCGGAAACATAATATAATTTGTGCATGTCAGTAATCCATTCAATCAGTATTTTTGAATCCTGGTTGATCCCTGCTTTTATTTGATTGACTCGTTCTACCTTGTGATAGCTAGTATTATGCCACAGGGCACTTGGAATATGATGAGGCTGGAAAGAAGTAGAGATATGCAATCTCTTGCTTCTTTCTTTCAGTAGAATTCTTTCAGTAGAATTGTTAACCACCACCACCACCACAACAAAAATCTATTGAAGTGGTATCACTGGTATTTTCCTTTATGTTTACTCAAATATAGCTATTTCCTCATTGACAAGTAGCAAGATAATCATACTACAAAATCCAGATTTCAAACACTCCTGCTCATTGTGACCTTTGGTTTTTATTTACAAGAGAAATCCCACAACTGATACACACAATCTCCGTACTAAACTTAATTTACCTTTCTTAATGTCGTTATATGTTTATGCCTTTAGCACCCCATGTTCACAGAAGAAAATGTGGTGTTCAGTCACAGGAAGTAAGGATATTGAAAGGAAAATGAAACTAGCAAGAAAGATGTGAGTTTCCTCCTCCCCCTCTAGGACTTCCATCCTGGTTTTTATTTGGGGAATTAATTACATAGTGCCAAAGCTGCTTGTTACTGCTTCTCTGTGAAAAAAACACAATTTTAGAGGAAGATGGCTGGTAATGTGTGATCGTAATGCTATGTCCTGAGCATCCCATTGGTGGATTGATTCAGAATCCACCTTATATGATAGCTGATCCAAGTGTAGGCTCTGGTTGTTTATGTATAAACTAATTTAAATAGTCACAGAAATGATGGGACAATTCAGCTGAAATTGTTTTACTATTAAGTGTATCTGATAGAGCTAAACATTCAGTAACAAATGATGAAACAAAAATAAAGCTAATATTTACTTTTTTAAGTCTTCGATTATAGAGTTTTGTGGCTTTCTATTGGAATTAGAATAATATCTGCTTTTTTGGCATGATTTATAGGGTCCTGTATCATCTGGCCCCTGACCACTTATGTGACACCATTTCCTTCCCAGATCCCCTTGCTCATTTCCAGACAGCCACATGGATTTCCTTAGATTAATTTGCCTGAACCAAGCCCATTCCAACTTGGGGCTTTGCACATGCTTGTTCTCTGCCTCCAGTGTGTTATGCAGGGCTTATTCCCCTCTCCCCTCTCTCAGTCCTTGATTTAGATGTCACTTCCTCAAATAAGCCTTTTTTTTTTTTTTTTTTTGAGGGAGATGGAGAGAGAGAATCTTAAGCAGGCTCTGTGCCCAGTGTGGGGCTCGATCTCACAACCCTGAGATCATGATCTGAGCTGAGATCCAGAGTCAGATACTTAACTGACTGAGCCATCCAGGTGCCTCTCAAATAGGCTTTTCTTAAGGACCTATCAACAGTAGCAACGTACTTGCCCACTACTCTTTGTCTCCTTACCTTGTTTCTCCTTAAACTGTTTCTTCATAGTGCTTATCATTTCCTGACATATATTACAGCTTTATTTGCATATTCTGTTTGTATTAAGAACAAAGTACCATAAAGGAGTTTTGTTTGTGGTCTTATTAGCATTATATCACATGTACTGTAAATTTACCTCACTTTTAATAGTTGATTGGCTTTTTATACATCCTTCAATAAATAGTTTCACCTGTTATAAGATAGGAATGTTATATTTTTTAAGATTTTATTTATTTATTCATGAGAGATATACAGAGAGAAGCAGAGACATAGAGAGAGGGAGAAGCAGTTTCCCTGATGCGGGACTCAACCTCAGGACCCTGGGATTATGACCTGAGCCAAAACCAGAGACACTCAGCCACTGAGCCACCCAAATGCCCAGATAGAAATGTTCTGGTTGTCCAAAAGTATCACCTTTGAAAGCAAGGTCACTATATGATCTTTTCATATATTAATTTCTTACATCACTAAATGCATAGGAGATCTAGTGTAAGAGATTATTGCATAAGCGATTATTATTAAGGTATTTTTAAAACTATATTTATTCCTTAATTTGAAAAAGTATTAAATATTTACTATATGTAAGACATTATGTAAGTACTTTGATTCATCTTCAAATTAACCTTTTAGGGTAGATCCTATTGTTACTAGCATTTTATGAAAGAAGAAATTAATAAAAAGAGAGCTACGTGATCATGATATGAAGATGGTCGAGGGAGGATTTTTTTATTTTATTTTATTTTATTTTATTTTATTTTATTTTATTCATTTTATTTTATTTCATTTTATTCATTTTATTTTATTTTATTTTTTGAGGGAGGATTTTAAAATACAATTAACAAGGGTAATGATTTAGGCAGGAGTGGGGTGGTTTGAAACACAGGGTTAGTTGGCGCTGACATTCAATGGGAAGAAGGAAGGGCCTCTCTTTCACAGTAACACCAAAGAAGGAGAAAGTACTACGTGTGGTTGCAGTTTGCTTGGTCATAAGGCATAGCGGATTTCTTTCCTAGGAGAAGGCAATGGTATCTTCTCAGAGCCAGAACAGATGTTTGAGGAACACAGAGAAGGTTTATGAAAGACTACCAGGGAATAAGAAGGACGACCAGGCTAGGGAAAGACTGCTTAGCAGCACTGAGCATCCATATGAGACCAGATGTTAAATTTTTGAGGGACCCAGTCTATACATATGTGTGATTAATTCCAGTAGTTCTTGGCAGCCCAGATGTACACAAGAAGAATATCGACCATTGGATTCATCTAGAGATGGGGTTTCCATGATGAGTGAAGCAGAGGAAAATGAGGAAAGGGGGTTGGGGATCCTGGTAAGCAGTAAAGGGTCTCAAGCAGGAAGAAAGGAAAAGAAGGCAGATGCTGAGAAGTAGAAGGAATCAGAAGGCTAAGAACCAGAGCACTGTTGTCCAATGAGACTTTCTTTCATGATGGCAATGCCATAGATTTGTTGTCCATTATGACAGCTGCTAGTGTTGCGTAGCTATTTACACTTGAAATCTGGCTAGCGAGACTGAAAACTGAATTTTTAATTCTATTTATTTTTTATGAATTTAAATCTAAATAGGTACACTTAGTGACTACCATCCTGGACAGCTTAAGACTAGAGATCCTCATGAAGATGAAGAACTAGTATATGAGGACAAACTAGTGGAGAGGCAGGAGAATGGGAGACTGTTGAGAAAGTGATGCATAAACAGTGTTGTTATGCCCAAACATCTGTTCCCCACCTCTTTTTTAAGAACCTCAATTTTTATTTTGATACCTACACCTCCCCCATGCAGCCTATACCTGGTAGATAGAGCTAATTCTACCCCTAGTTCTAGGGGTTTAGATATATATCTTAGACTTCTGCTAATCAGTTCATAGTAATCTAATCAAAAGCCAATGTTCCTAGTTCTGGGTTGAACATGGGACCCAGTGGGAATCAGTGAGAGTGAAGAGGACCTTTTCTGGAAATTTCAGGGAAGACAGCTATACCACTCTGAATGCACTCGGTCTCTGGAAATTTCAGCGAAGAGACTTTCTCTCTCTTCTGCGGTATAGCACACAGTGTGAAATCTAGAACAATACATATTTTGCCACCCTGAGCATACAGGGTGGGAAGAAACCGGGTCCAGTAAAACCATGTCAAGTCACAGTATCAGTCTGGCCCTAAGGTCTGTCCTCTGTATGGACTTTTCTATTTCATAAACCAATAAATCCCCTTTACAGCTTAAATCAGTTGTTACCTGCAATATACAGAGGCTTAACTGGTATGAGGGGGTGTGTCTTAATTTACAATTTCAGAGATGTAAGAGATCCAGGAGTTGAAAGATTAGTTGTGGTATGGAGTGATGGTGGAGAAGAGTTGCAGGTCAATGGAGATCAAGAGGTCAAGCATTTGAGAGGCCTGAATATTAAAGGCTGCTTTTACCATTCATGATGGTAGCAGGATTTGGGGTGAAGCAGAACCACAAATTGGGTGACAGATCTTTAGAGAAGTAAGCATTGACTGCTCAGTGAGCATTGCAATGAAGTGATGTAGGCATTGCTTAATGGCGTCCAGCTTTCTTCACTCCCTGTTTCCTCTCTCCTTTCCTTAATGTGTGTTTTCAAAATGATTTAAGAGAGCATTAAATAAATATATATATAAATTATAAATAAATATATATATACATTATAATTATGTATTTTATACCTATATCTATATCTATATATAGCAGTGTAAAGGAAATAAAGAGAAGCACACTGAAAATGCAAGTAAAAAAGAATATAAATCATTTAAGGTTGGGAAGATAAGACAAAGCCAGAGGTAGTAAGGTCAATGCACAAAATACACTAAGACGTCCAGCACTGTTGCTGGAGCTAACCTACAGTTTGGCTCTGAGTTTTCTATTCACGCATCATCTAGTCTCTCTATTTTATCTCTATATATGAAGCTTTTAGAAAGTTTGGCAGCCGTACCTGTTAAGCTCTCTTTTAATTATTAGTTTACATTATGTGCCCAAGGTCACAGAGCTCGTAATAAAGCCCAATTCTTGAAGAAAAAAAGCTCCAAATTTCTAGTCCTGCAGGCTTCCCACTAGACCACATTGCATCTTGAACACAGAGTAATTTCGCGGTAGACATCCTGGACTGCAGGGTCACAGGAAAACCAAAGAGCTACTGGGGTATTTTTGTTCGTGACTCTGAGCCCTGGTGACTGAGGATGGAAAAGAATCTGACAGACAGACCAGGCCCCTGATGGACCATGTCTGGACAGCCTGACCTAGCAGAGGAAGTACTCCGGCTGTCGATCTCCCGGGAGGCCCTGTGCTAAGGTAGCAAATGCTCTACATGTCAGGATTAAGGTGGTTTGGCAGAGGCACGGGGTGTGTGTGTGTGGGGGGGGGGGTGGAATGCAGTGCGCCAGCCCCCGCCAGCCCTGGCAGGTTTGTGCCTTTGGTGGCTTGAAAGATAAATATCTGGCCACATCCTGTGCATGAGCAGTCTCTTTGCCCACTGCCTCAGTTCACCTCCCTGCTTGGACTATCTGAAACTCTAAGATCCTTGTAAAATCCAACTCCTGTTTTACTCCAGAACTCAGAATCTGCGTGAGGGAGACATCTCACTGCAGACTGCTTCGAATGCCAGGAATCAAAGCCACCATTTGCCTTCTTGTGTATTCATGGAGGTATTCTAACACTCAAGGGAGGAGGGTGTTTTGTGATGGAGGCTTCTGTGTAGATGCTGGGTTCCTGAGGTGTAGCCAAGGTTTTTTGAAGGAAGCTGGAGAAAAAAAACACAAACGTGTGGCGTTTCCTCCTGGTCATAGACATCCTCATTAGGAACTCTTGGATGGAAAAACTATGGTGGTTCAGTGCAATGGTAGCATTTCTTTAGATAGCTGTTCTTAAACCTCACTGGGTTTTCTAATTCATTTGGTTGGTGCAGTGGAGTACCCGTCCCACAGGTGAATGCATATGTGCTCACGCCACATGACTTCACATGACATTTCAGAGGGATGGGACAAGCCCCTTAAGAAACTCGCCCTTGGATCACCAAAGGAAGAATTTTAGTCCTGTGTGGCTATTTTGGACAGCTTGAGTCCACTAGAGGTTCTAAAAATAAATTGTTAAAAATGGCACTGACCTTCTAAGTGTCCAGAGACTTAGGTTCATGTCCCAACTCCATCACTTACAAGCTGTGTGACGTTGGGCTCTCCATCAGTTTCCTTGGTGTAAAACATGGATGGTAATATCTGCCCTTCCTATTTAATAGAACTTGAGGATCAAGTGAGAAAGATTCCAGATTTTCAGGAAACGAGATCGGACCTAATGGATTTGTGAAGTTCCTCATTGTCACACATTTCTTGTCCTTGTGCTATCTCAGTCTCCTCAGGAAACCCATAACCAGTGCCGAATGGACTTCCTTCTTCCTTGTAACTGGGTGAGCTTCCAGTAAACGTGGCAGGCTCCAACCCCTGCTTGCCAATTTCTGCCACCTTTATTCCATGTGGCCCAAAGTCTGTTGCTAGACTCTTGTTTTAAAAAGGGACCACTTGGAGATAAAAATCAGAGATGTTTTGTTAATGATCAGATAGTGAATTAGGTTCAGCATTAATAATTGGTTATTTATAAAGTATTTATAAAGGCGTGTATCAGTGCTAAGTGTGATATTTGTGTCTTGTCCATCTTTCCCTTCCTGACATAACCACATAAAAGCAGACAGTGCAACAAAGTGGCTCTTCTTGAACCAGGTGAAGTAGCAGACATCTTTAATCCCTCCCTAAATCACTGCACATAGGTATGGGCCTGGGTCACAGACACAGAGCTGTCCTGCTCATCATATAGGACCTTACAATTAATGCACATTGTTCTATAACCTCCTACAGAAGAATCTCATCCCCACCATCTCATTAGGACCATATTTAAAAACGAGGGGAGGGTTTAGTTGATGTATTTTAAAAAATAAAATCATATATAACAATGATTCTTACTATTAAGTAGGCATGGCAATGCTTTATATCTTTATCTTGCCCTTAAAGCTTTTTATATGCATTATTCTGTAGGTTGCCACGTCCAATACGAGATATGTTGGAAGGCCTGATGGGCTTAGAGTGGGTGAACAGAAGCCAGCCTGACAGAAAGGGCAGAGGGAAGCGAAGGCTCCCTCCACTCCTGTTAGAGATGACGTGTTGTCACCCCACAAGTCAACGGGCCAAGGCCCCTCCATCCCCAAGATGAGAGCTGCCCTCGTAGGGAGTCAGTGATTTATGGCATCCTTACTGCAGGGATGAAAAGTGACAGGAGGAGCTCAGGGATTTCACGTCTAGACAGGGCGATGTCCGAGGAAGCCGGTGCTCTCCTCCAATTAATCTGAGAACGCCTTGGTAAATTTTGTTCTTTTTTTGTACCCTGTGAGGAAATGAGGAGTTTGTTTTTGCCTGTGACAAAACCCATAACCTTTAGGATATTATTGAATGAGCACTCCTGGATTAATTTTAGTTCCCATCTCCAGCCTGGGGCTCACTTCTAATTTCCATCCTACTGAGGAAGAGCCGGAGAGGCCTAAAGAAGTCAAAACAGGAACGCGTTAGATATTGGTCACAGTGTGATCTTGCTGAGAGCTCACCAAACCTCTCTGACGTATGCCCTTGTGTGCCCTGGAGACTTCCACTCCTGGCCTGTGGCCAACAGGGGCACGAGGACAGAAGAATCACTGCTTTATCAATTGTCCTCAGAAGCTATTCCTCGTGCCCTATACCATACAGGCCTTCACTCTGATTAGTCACTTTAGAAATTTTATTAAATCTTTTATTAAATCTTTAACAGCCATTACTGGAGGAGCCAAGTTTTGAGAGCAGAAGGTTATTATTTTTTTTTCCATGCACGAGAAGGGGGAAAATGTATCTTATGCAGTAAAAGTGAAGAAATCTGAGGAGCCCCATTTAAGTGTTTTCCTCCTTTTCTCTGGAGCCCCCATCTCTTCCTCCATGGGCAGCAGTAATACCATGACGATGGGGCCAGAAATATTTAAAAACATTTTAAAGTTACCACCGAAAGGAGAAAACGGTACATTTACACTCGTCTTTCTCCACTTAATGGCATTACCAGAGATGCCTTGTCCCCCTTGGGCCATAAATTGAGACATCACTCAACAGTTGTCCTGGCAGATTTCCCCCAGAAAGGCCACTTATGAAGTGACTAATCGTATTGGAGCCTAATTTACTGAACATTGAAAGCAATTGGGTTGGGGGAGATTAGAAGACTATGAACCTGGGATATGAGCCATTATGTCCCCACATTGAGGACTCGAGTCTAGCTCATCCTTGCATCCTCTCCAAGGAGATGAGGCCTTTTTCCCTTTCCCATCAGACTGCAGAAATCACTGCCTGGTTGGGGAAAGCCACCACATTAGGAGCTTTAGGCTAAGACTTGCAAAAGCCGTGGTCTTTCTGGTCTGGAATGGACATTAACTTTTCCCTGGGCAGCTTTAGTAAGAGCACCGGGGTACGCTTGAGGTCAGAGAGGAAATGAAGATTATAAGTGTAATGTAATATTCATTTCCCCAAATTTGGATAACCCAGTGACTTAAATCAGGGAGACCTTAATTCTAAACCCTACACGGAGCCTCCTCATATTTCAGAGCTCACCTCCTGAACCACCTCTTTCCCCTATGTACTTTTTGCTCCTGGAAAGGAGCTTGGCTATAGGGAAAGCTATTAACATCCACGTTCCTCTGGAAGTTTATGTCATAAAGTGAAGGGCCTGACCCTCTTTGGAAGAGGGGAGCCGACGACGGGACTTTCTGGAGAGGTGTGGACGTCACTCTCATCTTCTCCCACACCAAGTAGTAATCCTACCATATGTTCACTCCCCTATGTGCCAGTATGTTCTCAACCTCCACCCCCCCCCATTCCCTCTAGTGCTGTTTTTGGTCAAATGGCAGCTATACAGTAACCCAATCATGATTTCGCCAAGCTGTATATCCTTATTTGATGATTACATGCATGGCAGCGTTTTATTTGTTGCAACATTCTTGGCAATACTCTAGGTTGGGCCAGGTGGGGGATAGCCACTCACAGCTTCAGAACCAAAGCAACGTAAAATAAAAGGAACTCCATTGAAGAGAGCATCCCCTGGTCGCCATGCCTTCCACCTGAGAGGCTCTAACAGTATTGATTGAGCTTCAGCTGACTAGAGCATCAGTATATCAATATCACAGAATTATTCAGCAAGTCTTTGACACCATCTCTTCGGGAATGGACTGCTCTTTAATTTCTTGCCACTGGATACTCAGTTTGAGTTGAGGGAGAGTGCACTATGTTCTGTGAGTGAATTCCAGCTACAAAGAAGGGAGAAAAGAAGTGGGGCGTGGGGGAGAGGGAACAGCTAATGTGCCAGAGTGTCTATGAGTGTAAAGTCACGTACTTGAGTGTTCTGCTGCCAAGAAGAATTAAAACATGCAGATGCCTTTATGCAGAAGTGACCACATTATGCAAGACAACATAACAACACTCCTGTGCCAGTATTAAAAAGGTTCTTTGAATATGAAGTTCCAATAAAATGACTAATCCCAAACGAAGAAAATTCTTAAGTGGTTCTGAAGAACTCGATTGATTGTGTGAGCATTGTGGCCTCTGCTTACCTACCTCGATTAAAATTCTTAACCCAGTTTCTCTAAAGGCATTTCCAAAGGCTAAGAAAGTCCATCACCAAGTTTTCATTCCTATGTAGAATTAAAAGATACTTACAATGATGATAAAAATCGAAGTTAATATTGTATCCCCAAACAGAAGAGCCCAGAGAATTAGATAAATACCTGCTTGGTGGGCAGTGGGAAGAAGGGAGTGTTTCTACCCATCTGAAACAATTTTATTTTATTTTATTTTATTTTATTTTATTTTATTTTATTTTAGCAAAAGCAGTTGTGAAAGATATGCTAATGAGTAAATTCCTATGAAGCTTAGAGTTTACCAAAGAGATACAAATGTCTACAAAGAATGATAGGGCATGACTGAGGAGTTCATCTACTGTGAGAGCACAGAAAAGAGAAAGCTCAGAGCATGGTTTAGTGACATTCGATTTGACTTCCAATAGTCACCCCATTCCTGACCCAAAATTAATTTCAAATGTCAACAAATACTGACTGTTGACGCTGAAGCTAAATCTACCTGTCATGTGATTGATCGATCATGAGGCTGTTCAGAGCATGGGCTCTGTGGGGTTTTAGTTTGGTTTCTAAGTTCCCGTGTGACCATGGACTATTTATTTTACCTCGTATTGCCTCAGTTTCCCCATCTCTAAAGTGGGGATGATGACAGTGCCTATCCTGCAGGGTTGTTCTGAGGGTTAAAAGAGTTTATATAGAAAAGGGTTTGGGAAAACAGATGTTCAACGGACTAGTTATTATTGGAGTATGATTAGCTCAACGGAATGTATAAAGAGTAATTTTCTACTTTGGGTAAACAAGAGAATAGGAACGACAACCAAACCCCGTAAATCAACCAAGGTTGATTCTGAATATTATCAGATCTGAAAAGGGTCTAGAGCATATACGTTGCTGAAATATGAATTTTTTTGCAGTGTATGAGCCCAAGAAGCCAGGGAAATGTCAGTGTGGGATTTGCTCTTGTCTAAGTGATAGACCAGTAGCTAAATTATTTTTTTTAAAAAGGCCCCTTCTCTCTCTTCCTTCTCACCCCCTTCATTCCCCCCTCCTTCCTTATTTTCTAATTGAGGACAGGCTTTCGAGGGACTATAGTTAGCTAACAGACATGCAAACAAGAGGTTGTTATACAGAATGAGAAAAACAATATTTTCTTCTAGGGTGGGCACAACAGCAGGAGTAGAGTGAAGTAGAGTTTGGGCAGGACTTGCCCTAGGGGGAATGTTTGAGCTGAGTCTCAAATGATGAGGAAGCATTGAACCTTCTGTGAAAAAGGTGCAGAAATTTCGATTAGAATTGCCACACTTGTCGAATGTGCTGATATCGATTCAAACATCAGGCTCTGCTCTTGTATGAAAATGTGACTTTATCATAATCACCCTGGATGAGGGGGAAAAAAAAAAGGAAAAGATCCCAAGCATTCTAGATAAGTAGGATTGAAGTGATGGCACAGTTCATTCTCACATTTTAATTCAAAGAGAAATGGTGTGAGAGAATGTTCTTTGGGAATTTCAAGGCAAACTGGAATGCAACATATTCCTCTGTTTCACCTACTATCAATTTCTTAACTTCATCTTTGTATTTTATCTGCAGAAGGGCTTTTATTTTTTAAAGGGTTATGGTCCCTGTTGGAGATTTATAAGCTGGAAAGAGTTAGGTCCTCTCCAAAACAGACATGAAGAGTTGAAGTATTGAGGGCGGATTGAGTTTAAGTGCTTTTAGTGTTTATTTGAGTAAAACACGTCCACTTTTCGTGCGTTTACCTAATGGCATTTCAGAGAAAGAGTAGAAAGTTTATAGCGGAGAGAAATCTTACTTATTGAGGGATTTGTGTGACAGGCAGTCACTGAATCAGACAAAATAAATTAACAAAAATTTAATTAGCTTGTATCATTCTTGTCAAAACTGACAACTAAAACATGGAGAAAAGATCATGTTTTCTCCAGAGAATGGTTTCTTTTTTTTTTTCTTTTTTTTCTTTTTTTCGTCTGAAGAGAAACTTTGACTTCTACAACTATTTATAGATTTCACATGGACTTCTGTTTCCTCCATTTCGGGAAGATTCAAGAGTTAAGTCACAAATGGCCAGGCGGCTTTCTCTCCACTCCACATCCAAGAGCTAGAGAGCCACTTGCCTACTCCTGTGCGTTTCAGCTGCACAGAATGCTTGCTCTCTGACCCACTCTCTTTTCTGTAGGGTTTAGGAAGAAGAACACAAGGGCTTTCACCAGGTCAAGCTCTGTCCAGCAACTTCCATATTCTTTCTTGTGGGTACAGTGAGCCCACGGGAGAGTATCAGCAAGATGATTCCAAAGTAAGTCATTGCAACCTAGCAATCGCTGGACTTTGCAATTGGCCATCCTTGGGACCATTTAGGGGAGCTGTTCCCTTCTCTTGGCCCTTCCCTCTCCCATTGCTGCTGCCTTACCAGCAGACTTCGGGACTACCTACAGGAAGTGGAGCTGTGAAAGCCCACAGTGAGTTTCAGACACAAAGTTTTTATATTCATAGGAATTACCACAGCCGTGGCACCACCAGCACCCAGCTGCTCCAGGGCCTCACCAAACCCCTACAAGGAAGAGCTTCTATGTGGCCAACGACTCTTACCTACCCCTTCTCTTCCAGATCTCCTGCCTCTACTTCTCTACTTGTCCCCACATAAAACATTCCCATTCTCTCTCTTAGGTCCTTGATTCCAGCAGAGCACCATATATAGCAAGCAAACAGAAATAGACAGAGACCTGCTTATAGTGGGGGCAGTTAGCTCTTTGTCCAGAGTGAAGATGACATCCTAGAGCTTGTAGTTGGAATTTTATTTTTGCTTATTTTTTTAAAAAGATTTTATTTATTTATACATGAGAGACCCAAAGAGAGAGGCAGAGACATAAGCAGGCTTCCTGCAGGGACCCCGATGAGGCACTCGATCCCAGGACCCTGGGATCAGGATCTGAGCCAAAGGCAGACGCTCAACCGCTGAGCCACCCAGCTGCCCCTGTAGTTGGAATTTTAAAAATGCATTTTCTTTTAGGAAAATCACATGACATTTCTCTAGGCCTTTGGTCTTCCTGATAAACAAACATATATAACTAATCTAGAAGTCATTCTTTGAAAGAGTGAAGCAAGAAATTAAAATGTTTCTTTTCATAAAAACAAACCTATATGTAGAAGAAGACATGTGCTGGAATATTTTTCCAAATACCCAGGGACACAGACAAAGGGTGTTTGGCTTAAAGAATATCATGGCAGTAATAATCAGCATTTGCAAATTGCTTGCGTAGTATTAGGCATTTCTCAGTGTTTTACATAGAGAGCAGTCTTTGGGGCATAAGTCCTATTATCCTTATTTCACAGAGGAGGCAAAAGGAGTTTAGAGCTCTTCAGTAACTTTTCCAAAGTCACCCAGTTAGAAAGCGGTAGAATGTAGATACTTCTAATTCCTATCCTACCTTCCTCTCAGTTCCTGTTTGAATTGATCATATATGGTATAATCTAGATACAGAAGTGAGACACTTAGGAAGAACTGCACTGCTGGATTCCCCCATCTTCTACAGGAAAAAAAAATGCATTCTTTATAATCACTCCAATAATCGGTGGTTCTCTACCGAGGATGTGTTTGTCACCCCACTGCTGCCCCCAGGGGACATTTGGCAAGGTCTGGAGAACTCTGGGTTGTCACAAATGCTTCAGGGGTGCTACTGACATCTACTGGGTAGAGGCCATGTATGCTGTTAGACATTCTTCAATGCACAGGACAGCCTTACACAGCAAAGGACTATGTGATCCAAGTATCAACAGCAATGAGATTTTGAGACCCTGATGTAAGTGGAAGTATTACATAGTATTCAAAATATATAAAACCTAAAGAAAGCATTCAGGTTCTAAATGAGTTACTTATTATTATATCCTTGCCTATTTTCTTTGTTATACTAAATTCATCACTTTATGTGTTTTCTTATTGTATATACAGTTTGGCACCAACACACCGGTTAGTAAGCTTTGCCCCCCAAGAGATACTATCAACTCTTCGGGGAAAGGCCCGAACATTCTATCTACTATTCTATCCAATAGAGTCTCAGAAGATCCATAATCAGCACTTCTGGTGGGAAAACGTATTTCCAATCAGTGGGAAAACAGTCATGGTTTATAAGCTGTCAAGGGGATTTTGGAAACCATGCCTTTCGGCAAATACTACTGAGTAGAAAGGCATCTCATTTATATGGTGGGGAGCGGGCTTTAGAGGAGGGTAAGATGTGTGATTGGGGGGATGCATGTGACTTTTTCTAGCAGAAGTCCCAGAAACACAGAAAGTATTATATTTAATAAATTATCGATTTTGTACACAGTAGTAATAATCTCTAGCCTAAGAATGTACCTAGAGTATGTATTTTCTCTAACAAAATGACAGAGGCTCTCTCCCACTTTCTCTTCTCTCACTATTTTTTTTTTCTCTTTCTCTCCTTTATGGAGAAATACTGAGTGAACATTTACTTAGCAATTTGGAGTTCATGACAAAACTTTCAAAAAACTGTACTGGGCAGAGAGTCAAAACCTACATTTGGTGGCAAGGTTTTAAGTGCCCACAATGAACAGGAGTCTGTATAGTTTTCCTTTCCCTCACTGGGTGGCTTTAATGCCATTTCTAGAAACAAAAGGATGAATATGTGGGATATGCTAGGAGAACCTGTCTGGGAGAATTTTGCTCCCAGATTTTATTAGAATTTCCATTATTTTTGGGCAGTCAGCATTTCCATTCTTTAGAGACACCCCCATGTGGGTGGTGATTACATGGAAAACAGTAGCAAATGCCAAATAAATTCAAAACTCTGGGTATATTTCTAGACAGTGATCGCTGCTTCAGGGATTTCCTTTCTCAGCTTTAATCCAAATTTTCATGCTGAGCAAGAGAGGTGGCCTTTTCATTTCTGTTCTTGTTTTTGTTGATGTCTTGACTCTCTTGCTTACCTGCATGTGTTTTATTTACCTTGTGGATTAGCCATGGAGAACATTTAGCCCTTGGTTGTTTTTATTTTATATCTCTATACATCTATGTATATATGTATCTGGCGTTATCATTTGAAATTTGTATGTCCTAGAAATAACAAATTGATTTTGAAGCAGACCCAGGTAGCCAGTCCCCAGACAAAAACTTTGAAGAGTGTCAAGTTTCCAAATTCCTTTTTCATGCTTGCCACTCCATTCCAGAGGTCTTGGAGGCTGTTGCGATCTTGAGCTACAACGCATCCTTTATCCAGATTTCTCAACTGATAGTTGAGGAAACTGAGGTCTAGACGCTGTGCAAGGTTAGCAAGAAACCAGCAATAGGACTGACATCAAATTCCTGTGCCCTGGATCCTCTCTGAGCTTTTAGAGTAGTTGGGTGATGGCTGTTTCTTAGGGATGCATCTGCAAAAGTGCATTCTTTAGGTAAGAGGTCTTCCCAAATCTAAGAGGTCCTCCCTAATCTAAATACCAGGACTCTGGTAAATGACTTCTGGCCCCTTTCCCCCACTGCAGAGCTCTCTCTTCTTAATTGATCAGCTCTTGGCTGCTGATAAACAACAGCCTGTAGGAATTCACTCTTCTTTACAAATCTCATCGATTCACTGAACACTCTATTTGTGTTTTGTGCCAGGCACTAACAATTAATCAATGAACAAAACATACAGGTTCTCTGGACTTCATGGAGTTTACCTTTTGAGCTTGCTTTAAAGGATACCAGAGTCCATGTGACTGCCTCTAGCACGGTGGCATTATTTTACCTTTAAAAAAAAAATCCTCACAGTAGTTTATGTGAGTGTATACATGCCTCCTTCGTTGAGTGGTTCCACACAGAGTAGCTGATTTCTGGTTAATTGAGGTTTTATGAAAATATAAGATGTGACTATGGAATATTAGTATTAATTTAAATAATAATTTGGAAATCTTTTCCATTTTTTTTTTTAAAGATCTCGTGATGGTATAAAAGAGAAATGATTCTGTGACAACTCTAACTTAATTACTCAGCATTTGAGTGAAAGAACAATCTCTGAAGTAAGTGGGGAGGAAACAGTGGAATGTGTGGGTGCGGGGGAGAGGGCTGTGCCAACATTGCCATCAACACATTAATTCACATTACACTAGCTTTCAAGGACAAGCTCCAGAATCCTATTCAAAAGTCGATGCCACCAAATACGAGAGGAAATGTGCTCTCAGCCTAGCTGCATTATCAGCTTTTTATACCTTTAACCTGCCAGATTTAACCGAAGACTAAATATAAAGACTGTATAAAGACTGGATGCGAAGAAAGATAGAGACAGAGAGGAGAGAATGAGGGAGAGCGAGAGCAGGAGAGGGGTCTATTTTCAGGTGGCTGTTTAATTTCAAGAGATAGGAAAATGTAACTACCACATGGTACAAAGACTGCAAAGATGCCTACCAGCCAGCACAAGTTGAACGTTGGAAATAGGTCTGTTTTCTTCTATCAGCCATCACAGACCAGGTGAAGGTAGCCAAAGGTCCAAGAAATGTGACTACACCCAAACTCTTATCTAATAAGCAAACTTCTTTGCCTCTTTCTTTCCTTCCTTCCTCCTCCCCTCTCCTCTCCACTCCTCCCTTCCCCTCCTCTCTCCCCTCTTCTTCTCTCCTCTCTTCCCTTCCCCTCTCCTCTCTTCCCCTCCCCTCTCCTCTTATCTCTTCTCATCTTCTCTTGTCTTGTCAAATATAACTTATCTTGCTTTAGGCACCTCCATCTTCAAGGAGGGGATCAGGAAATCGGTTACAAAATCGAACTTCATGTTTGTGGACCATAGAGAAACAGACCTACTTTAGCCCCAAATTGATTGTAAGAAAATAGATGTTTTCTGTTTTGTTTCAGATTTTCTGCTGCTATCAAGAATAAATATATCTCGTCGATGTGTTTTATCTACATCTATCTTGTATTTAAAGTGAACAAAATTATTTCAACTTTGAGCTTTTTCAAGAATCTCTGGCTCATAATTAGCAGGCCACCCTGTGTCATATAAGCTAGCTGTTTTATCGCGTATCTGAGGTGGAAAATAAAGATGCAGGAGGAAGGGGGTGAAGAGAATGAATATAATCTACCCACACCCTACACGATGCGGAAGCCACACACCGCACTCACTGTAAAACTCAGTGGAATGTTAATCTCTCTGATAAGGTCTTTATAAATTCTAAAATGGACCAAGGTCTCCTTAATAACAAAAGTATCTCAAAATGCCTCTAATACCATGTATCTGCATGTGTCTCCAGCTGCTTCTGGTCCTGGATGCAACATAGTTGCCTTTGTGAGCCCCTGCTCTCTCAAGGCTGTTTCTGCAGAGCAAAGCACACACCATTCAGAAGGATCCCACCTCAACACCTCAAGAGATTCCAGAATTTGGGGGCAGGTGTTGCTTTTCACCATCTAGTACATTTTTAATAACTCAAAAGAATAATAGTGTATTATACGTACCCAGATATCTACTGTTTAGCTGCGCTTCCTTCTTGATGTTTTAAGACACCCCCCCCCCCCACTCCCCGGAGACTTCTGGCCCCTTTTCTAGCAACTTTTTTGGTACAGTTCACTCTCAGGGAGGGTAAATGCCTGATAAAATGTGTTCACTTGGGGTATTTGAAGATGTAAGGACAGGAATCCAGGTGAATCAGGTTTTCTTCACTTGGTAGAAATGTGATCTTATTATCTCCACAGTCATTTTTACTATGTTTATTCAAACTTGTTTATTTGCTTGTTTTTCTTTTCCAGATTAAAATAAAGGAAAAGATCCATTTCTAGACCACCACCTGGCACTTGATAAATATTTGCTAAATGAGTGAATATATGAATGATATGTAAAATAGCCTTAATTTTTGGTGACAATAGGTAGTTTACCCAAGGTTTATGGATTGTTTTCCCAGTCACTTTTTATTTTCCGTAATAGTGTCCGTAGTGACTGGGAAAATGGAAAAGAACCCTTATCCTACCATTTTTCTCTCAGATGGCTCATTTGCTAAATAATAAAGAATAAGCTTTAAGACGTAGTAAACAGTTCAAAGGAACATTGATTAATGTTTTTGGCAATTTGCCAGATTTTTAATCACATTTTCCTTCTTTTATCAATAAAATAATCATATAAAATATGTTTCTAAATGTATTCACTATTTTCCACCATGTTTGGGCAATTGAAAATTTAGAAAGTAATTAGATATCAAGTCAAATGTCTGAATACGCTTATGTAATTGGAGGAGTTAACAATTCAAATACGGCTCTCAGAGTTCTGAATATAATAAATAATGCTCTGGGGGAAAAACACACTTAAAACTTAATTATAGAACTGGCTTATATTCACTTTTAAAACATCTAAGATTAAAATATTAATATTAAAACAAAACATTTGCTTTAATTTTCACAGGAAATGGTCACTAGAATGTTATGAACATTTCAAATTTTTATAAATCACTTCTCTTTATTTTCTTTTGGTTTCAGGGATTGATGGTCAGTTTTTATGTCAACTTTGAATAACATAATGTGATGGTCAGTTTTGTACAGTCTTCAGTTATTCAACTGCACACTCTTCCAGGTGTTGCTATGAAGATATTTTATAGATATATGATTAAAACCCATAAGCAGTTGACTTTAAGCAAGAGAGATTATCCTAGATTATCTGGGTGAGCCTGATTCAATCAATTGAAAGTCCTTTAGAATGGAACTGACATCTTCCAGAAGAACAAAAAATTGTACCTGTGGACTATAGCATCAGCTTGTACCTGAG
Organism: Canis lupus dingo; assembly: GCF_003254725.2. Lineage (NCBI taxonomy): Eukaryota > Metazoa > Chordata > Mammalia > Carnivora > Canidae > Canis > Canis lupus. The sequence continues at coordinate 9,005,231 of NC_064251.1, forward strand.
AGTTTCAGCCTGCCCTTCCTGATGGCCTCCCCTACTGATTTCAGACTTGCCTTACTTGCCCTCATAATTGTGCGAGCTAATTCCTTGCAATGAGACCTTAATGTGTACCTTCAGTGGGTTATTTTCTGAAATCTTGACTGATACACAGGAAGGATATAAAGATGCCCCATTGTACCTTCTAGTTAATTTTGAATGAATAGTGAATGTTTTCTTTTAACTCTAAATTACTCTATTCCTAACAGTCAAAGATATGTAATCATTTCTTAAAAAGCACTTCAGTTAAAAGGAACCCTAGAGTTAATTCCACAGCAACATGAATAATTTTCCCTTAAATTATTTGTATTCTAAGTTTCATTTACTACAAGTATATGAGTCATCTCTTTCTGCATAGCTTATTACCCCTAAATTTTGTCACTGGAACCAACACACATTTATTATCTCACAATTTCTGTGGGTCAGGAATCCAGGCATAGACAGCTGGGTTCTGTGCTTTGGATTCATGGGCTGTAGTTCAACTGTCAGTGGGGGCTGTGGTCTTATCTCAAGGCTAAACTGGGGAATGGTCCACTTCTAAGTTCCCAGTTTGTTGGCAGGATTAAGTTCCTTATTTGTTGTTGGACAGAGGTCTTCAGTTCCTTGCTGGCTTTTCTGATAGAGTTTGGCCTTAGTTCTGTGTGAGCCTGGCAGCTTACTTCATCAAAGCCATCAAGAGAGAAAGGCTGCATCCTTTTGTAAGATACTTAGGTAATATCCCAACCCTTCTGCCATAGTCTGTTAATTAGAAGCAAGTCAGTAGGCGCAGCTGACACTGAAGAGGGGAGGATTATAAAGGATTTAAGTCTCAGAAGGTGGAGATTATTAGGAGCCATGTTAGAAGACTGCCTGCTGCATCAAGTTTTCTAAAAATAAGGCACATTCAAATACTTCGTATTGCAGGAAGCCCAAGATCTGCAATGACAGCAAAGAGAACCCAGTCTCTGAGAAGAGAACGATATCACAATCTGGGACATGAACTTTCAATTTCCCCCAAATTCTTATATCTTTAGCTGTGGTGAGAAAAACAGAGATCTCAAAATGTGTGCCCAAGTTTCTCAGCCCTCTTCACATTCCTGTGTCATTCTTAAGGACCCAAACAATAAAAAATAACCCAACATCTGTGGTTGAAACCAGAGCCAAATGACTATATACTTAAATGATTGTACCCACACTAGGCAAGCATATCAGCAATGCAAAGTAAGAGATGAGAGATTGGGGATCAAGGAGTTGGAAATCTGGATAAATATACAGTAACTTTAACTAATTACAAAAGCCAAGTAGTGTGCATTGGCTAAGGAGAAAGTGTTATGGTGATGAGGAGGAAACCAACCAGATGGGGTCTAGATGTGTTTGCTCCAGGCCCGTGGATGTTGCCAAAGCACTATTTCAAAAGGTGCCAACATCAGAGAATTCCTCAGGGGAAATTCTTGTGCTGGGAAGAAGGCTGTCTTATTGTTTGTGAAAAACGCCTTCATATTTCAGGTCACAACACAGCAATTCTGATGAAACTGGTTTGCAGAATGTAATTCTTGTCAGCCCACTTCCTTCTTAGAATTATAGAGTCTCAAAGTTACAAGGAAATCTAAATATTATGTAGTTCAACCTCTAACCTAGTGCAGATTCTTTTCTACCATGTTGATTAAAGGTCATCTGTATCTTCTTGAGTCCTGGAGTGATAGGGAAGCCACAGTCATGAGGCAGTCTTTTCAGTATTAGACTTGTCCAGTTGATGCAATATACTTGTTTCATGTTGAGTTGAAATCTGGCTCCTTGTCAGGTTCATTACTTGCTTCTAGGTTAGCTCTCAAAGACGGTACAAAACCAGACTATTTCCTATTGGATGTTGCAGACTGGCAATACCAAAAATTATTCTATAAATTGTTTACTCTCCCTCTCTAACTGGCATATCTCTTATGATATGTTGTCTTTTCCTCAGTGATTCTTTGTATGTTACCATTTGCCACAATGCTCCTTTCTCTCCATAGGATCTTTTAATAAAATTCTAATTTGTTAAGAACCATCTTAAAATATAAGTGCCTGATTTGGAAACATCACTCCTGAAATGAGAATCATCAGAGAACTCTTCTTATGAGTTGTAAACAATAGTGTAAACAGTAATATTAGGATTTGGGAAGTAAATATTATATTGTTGGCTCGTTTGAATTTCTGAACAATGAAAATTCTCCCTAAATGTATTTTTCCTCTTTCTCTCTTCTTGTCTCTCTTTCTTCTTTTTTTTTAACAAGACTATGAAATAGGAAAAATGAGACAATAGTATAAATTTATTATTTTCTATGTGTTGGACTGCCTTCTGGTGCTTCATATGCATTGTCTTATTTTGTATCTCCTTAACCTCCGGAAATAATTGCGATTTTTGTCCTACAGATGAGGAAACTGAGGCTCAGAGAATTTAAGTAGTTTGCTCATGTTTACACAGCTAGTAAATATTAGACTTTGGATTGATATCAGTTTAATCCAATTTGTATTTTCTCCCAATAAACAAAGCTAGACAATCTTCACACTTATCATATAGAGTCTCAATGGGTTCCAGAGGTGACCTAACCATATAACAGATAAAAAGATTTACATTATCTCTGAAGACCTAATTTTTCTAAATGTACCTAACAATGTCAGGGCAATGGCTAGCAACCACCTTCCTTCCATCATATCATCATTTCATGATTTCTTTATATCATGATTGTGTGATTAAAAGAAAAAACTACTTTGAATTTATCTCCATGTGACTTCCTCTTTTATGTTTTGATTTATGATTCTACATCAGTGATCTGGTATTAAATCTTTGGGTCAGTTATGTTGTTAAATGCCTCATCCAGATTTGTGTCATCAGCAAATTAAATAATTTAATAAAATATGTATACTTTTATGGCAAATAAATTATGCATTATAATATGTTTATTATAGATTATATAATTAGGTATGCATAATATAATATAGAATAAATTATACACATTATAATTATATATGTGTATATATCTGTGTATATATATTTACCATAGGAACATAATATACACATGTACATACACACATACATGCAAACATGTAGCACTTACTTACTTATTTAGTCTAAATCAATAATAAAGCCATTGAAAAGCCAGAACCAGGAGAAGATCCTTGTGACAGAGTAGTAGATAATTACAGAGTGATTGAAAGCTCTTTTTTTAAAAAGAATTATTTACTTATTCATTCATGAGAGAGAGGCAGAGACGTAGGCAGAGGGAGAGGCAGGCTCCCTGCAGGGAGCCCAATGTGGAACTCCATCACAGGATCCTGGGCTCAAGACCTGAGCCAAAGGCAGATGCGCAACCACGGAGCCACCCAGGCACCCCTGGTTAAAAGAAGCTCTTAATCAGCATTCTTAAGACTTAACTTTTCACCCAGGTTTGACTACTCGGCATTAACCAGTTCCTGCTGCCCTATCTATGACTATCTAAAAAAACAATAGCTAAGACTTTGCCAGACAGTAGAAATTATGTAACCATTATTTCTTCAGACTACATCAGCCTAGGGATATGAATTGGGTCACATTTACATAAAAATCATGTATGCCCTCCTACATACTCTGTGACCTGTGGTCCCCTGCAAAGCCCAGTACAGATATCCAGCAAATTCTAATTCTTTCCAGGAATCCTTAGGGGGTGATCTCACTCGCTTTCCGGCATGAATGATCTTAGCTATTTCAAGTTAGGTCACTCTTGCTCCTTCCCTGACCCAGATACTTAAAGATGTGGGCTTCCCAGGCATCTGGGGCTTGCTGAGCTCTACAGGACATCTTAGCCCATCAACATGGCCACTGTGCCCACGGACACTTTTGCACTTCTTCTTGAAGCTAGTTTAAGGTTCAAAAGCCACCTCAGAGAAACTGCTTCCCTATAGTGCTGATACTTCTCTGCATGGGTTTCTCCAATACAAACTGTAAGTACTACTCATGATCGCCCTGAAGTTCAAGATATTGCATCTATAATCTCTGAGTCTCCAGTCTACAACCAACACACTGTGCTTGGTCCTGAGGTCTGAAGACTTCGGTCGCATTGTTGTGTTACTTCATACATGGGTTTCAGTGTAGCAGTTGTATCTCTAAAATTTCTCAAGCACTTTGTATTCTTTTTAAGATTTTATTTATTTATTTATAAAAGATTTTGTTTATTCAAGCACTTCCTAAATAGAGCTTCTTCAAGTTATGTCTCTCTTTACGCCCTCAGAGTTGCGTATATAAAAACTATAACCAGTTAACAAATAACATTGACCTTCTCCTTCATAAGACTCCAAATGTGGCTCAGAATCTTCCATTAAGAAATTTTTTTCCCCAGAAGATGCCTGTCAACAAGCCTCTTTTGCCCACGAACAAGTATCTACTCCCTGAATTACTGAATAAAAAATATAGATGCTTCCAAGTGTGATACTAATATTTTGTTTAATAATGGAAAGGGGAGATTTCATTGGAACAATTTCCACTTCACCTGTTATTATAAATTCCTCTCAGCTAGAGGCTTTGGGATGGAGGAGGGGAGGTTCATGTAAGAGGCCACTTGTGCTAGGCAGGTGAACATACTATCATGATGTCATGGCCAACCAGAGACGAAAGAGAGAGGGAACAGGAGTAGAGCTTCCTATAGAGTGGCATGACAAGAAATATTTCTGTATTTCTCTCTCTCTTTGGCATTATGATTTTCTTATGGCCAACTAGAGCTTTCTCAATTTCCTGTTATATGGGACAGCCTTGTGTTAGCTGTGCTTTGGAAAGCCAAAGTGTGGGGTGGCAGCTATGTGGAACAGTGTTGAAATGGTTATTGGCTGGGAAGTCCAGGACAGAAGTCTGGAGTCAGGTGGAAAACAATCATCAGGCCATAGAAGCCAGCTTTTAGGGACCCTCTGCAGTTCTTTCAAAGGCCCTGGACACATTGAGGTATAGGATGAGGTCCCAGATTTTTGTTATTTGTTTTTGACTCTGGAAGGCAAAAAGCTTAGTGAAAGTTGAATTATAAAAATTTTCCATTATTTACTAGTTTCAGGATACTATCAAAAATAGCAAATCCGTTTAGTCGGGCATGGCAATAACTGAATTGGCTCTTTGTCCCAACATTTCTCCCATGCTGGCTGATTCACCTCTACCCATATTTCATGCATTTATAATGATGTCACATCTATTTCCAAAGAAATAAAAGGTGTATAATTAAAAGCATGTATACAATAGAATCATAAAATTAAAGAGCCAATTAAGGACTAGCAGTGGGAAATAGAGCCATCTCCCAAATGAAGAAATTATTGCTCCTGAGCTTAAATTTCATCACCTTGTCAGATAAAGCAAAAAGGAGAAGCATTACATAGTGTGTACTAGTTACACATGAGATAACTCTCCAGGAGGAAGACACTGCTTTGGAGCAGTAAACCAATGAAGGACTTGTCATAGTAGAAATTACATAGTATTGATAATGAGGTAGGCAGATTGATAGATCTATGAGAGATACATGTATATATGTAGCTATGTCTACATCCATATATGTGTATGTGTGCATGTATATAGGTATATAGGCAGTTAGCTATATTGAATTTTACTGCATTATGTAAAAAATAAAATTAGAAGATCTCACTTTTGTGAGATCTGAAGTAGCATGGACCAGCAAGTCAGTTTTTTATTACCTGATTTGACACAGAGGCTTATGAAATCTACAATCTATAGAGAGACATATCCCTTACATTAGGTTTTTCAAGAGGGCTTTTAAACTGAGATTTCTGAACCTCACTCCAGATATCCTGAATCTGGTGTTTTGGGGGCAGCAGATTCAAGAATGAAGTCCATAAAGAGTTCCTATGTGACTCTGATCTGTGAACAGGTGGAAGACTGGGCCCATTGCCTTGGATTACTACTCTCAAGTATCAAATGCCTTTACCTAAATTTTGACCAGATGTGAACAAAGAATGACCAAAGACTGAGGTCAGGAGACTGAAGGAGTATTTAATAATTCTTTATAAAATAGCTCCTCCTACTGCATTTTCCTTCAGTAGGTACCCAATAGGTATTGGCTAATTTATTAAATGCCCCATTAAATAGACCTTGAGAAAATGTAAATATAAGAGGGACTGAAGCCAGTTTTCTTCCTCCACCATCATCACCACCAGCAAAAACAAACAAACAAATAAACAAATAAATAAATAAATATTATAATAATAACCCAAGAAAATTTTCTTTAGTGTATAATCACCATGTGACCCAAATGTCCTTTTATCCCCTCTTTATTTGAGCAGGTCACTTTAGATTCTTTAGGAGTAGCAAAAGATGTTAGATGTTTAGGCTGCTAGCTGGCCCTGTGCTTACCAAATCTTCAGGTTGATTCACGGCCGTTTGTCAGATTATGGATGTTGTGACTTTTTTACCTTTCAAAGCTTTTATGTTCATCATTCTGAGTGCAGCCCAGGTGTCAGCAAGATCAGACAATGTTTGTGGCTTCAGCTAAGGTTAAAGAGAGGCAAAGATTCTTACAGGTGATGATGCCAGAGAATGAATCAATAGTCAAATTTAACCCAAGTTCCAGCTTGTTAATGCAGTACATGGTTCAGCTGCACTTTATTCCCCAACAGATTTTTTCAAAGTAAACTCAATTAGTCCAGGTGTCCCATATTTTGCTGCTGTGCAATTTCAGAATGTATTTAGTTTGGAAGATAGATTTTGTTCTTGAAGAGGTCAAAGGGATTTGTAAAATCTTTACACCTTTGGATAGCCCAAAATACAACTAAGAAGGATCAGCTGAGGTGCTTTCCAAACAAATTTAAGTACATACTCTATACTCAGAATATCATCATCCCTTTGGCAGCCTCATTATGAAATTTTTAGATCAGACTTCAATTCTAAAATGGAAATATTCTCCAGCCTTTGGATGATTTGCCTGTGAATCAACCTAGTCCCTGGAAAGGGTATACTGTGATAAGCAGAACTGTGTTATATGGTTGTTCATGTCTGAGGCCCCCCAGTGGGCTGAAGACACAGGTCTCTGAATCAGTTTAACATAATATGCTGAACATTAGTCCAGAATTCACTAAGGTAGAACTTGATTTCCATCCAGAAAGGGACTTAGAAAGAAATTATTTTGTAGAAAGACTTAAAATAGGAAAACCCTTTGTACATAAGAATTAGATTTCTAAGTTTGGATAAAATAACTAAATATTTGTTTGTGGAAGTTCTACTTTGACCCAGGCTTAATGGTAGGGACCAGTGATGCCAGTTCTCACTGGCATTAAATAAAATAAATATAACCCTTTCCCTCCTGGAGATTTTAATCTAACAAATAAACATATAGTTAACAATGGAGGGGTTAGGTGTGCTGACCCCCAACAGTCAAAAATTCACATAATACTTTTGGTTCCCTTAAAATTTCACTAGTAATAGCCAACTGTTGATCAGAAACCTGACCAATCGCATAAACAGTCAACTAACCCATATTTTGTGTGCTGCATATATTATATGCTATCTTCTTACAATAAAGTAAGCTAGAGGAAAGAAAATATAATTAAGAAAATTATAAGGGCAGCCCCAGTGGCCCAGCAGTTTAGTGCCGCCTTCGGCCCAGAGCGTGATCCTGGAGACCCGGGATCGAGTCCCACTTTGGGTTCCCTGCAGGGAGCCTGTCTGTCTCTCTGCCTGTGTCTCTGCCTCTGTGTGTATGTGTGTGTGTGTGTGTGTGTGTCTGTTGTGAGTAAATAAATAAAATCTTTAAAAAAGAAAGAAAATTATAAGGAAAAGAAAATACATTTGATAGATACTATCTTGTATTTATTGGAAAAATGTGGTATAAGTGGATCTGCATAGTTCAAACCTGTTGTTCAAGGGTCAACTGTATACGAAACAATGCCATTTAATGTAGTTTGAAAATGTTTTAGTAAGAGGATTTTAAAATGCTAAATTAAGATCACAGTCCACTTGGTAAAGTACAAGGTTAGGGGAAGTGAGGATGCATGGAAAAGGCAATGGGAGTATGAACAGTGTTTACAAATGCCAGAAGGCAAGAAAACCATGAGGTCAGAGAACCTTCAAGAACCTAAAGAAATCAACATCTGGTTGGATTTGGAGATAAGGGTGAAAGTGAGGGAAGGCTATTTAGTGACAGTGCTGAGCTTGTGGTTTGAATAAATTGGTGGCAGTTTGATCATAAAGATGACAGATTTGATTTGGAGCAAATTGATTTTGAAGTCCATGTTTGACATCCAAGTGGAGAAGTTCAGTGATTTCTTGGTTATATAGTTCTTAATCTTGGAGAAAAGATGAACGCTAAGGTTAATCCATAGATATGGGAATAATAACTGCCACCATGATGGCTGGAGCTCGCGGTTGGATGACACTGCGTAGAGCAAAAAGAAAAGACAGGGGGACCTTACATTAACAGCAGAATGAAAAGAAAAGGCAGAGGAAGTAAGAGAGGTAAAAGGATTGCTGTTTGCTAGAACTTTCGGTTTCTAAGCAGAGGATAACTTCTGATATAGTTAGGGTGATTCAAAATTGTCTACAGTGGTACAAAGTGTTTTCCTTTCGGGTCCATCCTTTGCCCTGCACTCTCTCTTCTCTGTTTTCTTTTGACCTCCTTTCTGCCTCTCCCTTCTTTTCTCTTTCTCTACTCTTTTCATATATATTTAGTATTTGTCTAGTATAATTAAAATTGAAGTGCGGATGGAGCTTGGAAAAAGCAGTGGTGCAGTGTGGCATGTTATATGGACAGGATTACTTTAAAATAATAAGATTTAATAGTCAGCCTTCTTACTACCTCTGATTTTATAAATTCATGGCTATTCCTTAGTATCTACTTTCTTTTTTATTTTTATTTTTATTTTTTTTATTTTTTTCCCAACGGCCTCCTGCTTGTGCCCCCTCCCCCCTCCCAGTATCTACTTTCTACAAATAAAAAAAAAGAAGTCTATCATAGATGGGTCAGTTAATTTGATTATATAACCATTTCGATTCTTTTCCAAAGCAAATCCAATGATAAGGTGTTACTGCCAGGTATCTCTGTATTCTAGATATTTTCTACTTATCCCTCAGATTCACTCTATATTTTCTTGTTACTGCCCTTTGTCTTGAGAGGCCTGCTTTTATGGACTGCATCAGCCAAACTCCCTTGCCCCTTTCTTCCAGTTGGGTTTGGCCAATGGGAGGTGCTGGCAAGAGATGGCAGGGTAGGATGAAGTGAGGTAGTTAATTCACCAGCTCTCTTCCTACTGGCCACAAGTTTTCAGTGACTGTATTTCTCAACCTAAGAAAATAACTCCTGCCACAATCCTCTCTTCTAAGGCTGTGGGTCTCTCATGTATAGTACATGCTCAACCCATGTTCCTCTGTCTTAGCAAATGGTGATGGATTTTTGATCTCACTAACTATGAGGTGCTTATTATTCCCTTTCACTTTCAGTTAATTCTTTGTAAAAGTGTCTTTGTTAAACTCTTCTCAGCTATCCCATTTACATTTTTCATCTATTTGCTTCTGGTACCCTAATGGACAGAATCTGTACTGGACTGTAGGTTATTTGAGGATAAGATCTCTATCTTATATATGTTATCTTTATTCTCTCAGTGCCTTAACTAAGACTAGTGCCTTAAAAGAGTCCATAGGGAGTATTTTAAAAGATTTATTGGAAGAATGAATATATGGATGAACACTACTTCTAGAATGAGTTAAGCAGAAATAACACAAAGTAAGAGGCATAACAGCTTATAAACACACCTTGAAAATGTGTGGTCTGACCCCAGTCTACTTGGCACTTAGACAACAGAATCCAAAGTGATGGCTATTTCTCCTTTTAAAGAAAATTCAGATAAAACACCTAGATTGCAATAGCACCAAATCTAAAACTAAGCTCTACATACTGCAGTACACACAGAAAAGTTAGATGAAAAAGCATGGAGATTCAGGAGGCCATGTTTGAAAGGAATGTAAGCCACAGGGCTCCTTCCTTGAGAAGTTAACTCCCCGATTTGAGATTAGCTCCTGTGGTTTGGCTGGTTACAGGGTAGATGTTTAGCAAGCAATAACAGACATTTCCCCTTTTTCCCCAGGCAATACAGTGCCCAAACCAAAAAAGCATTGTTCTGTCTATAAAACAAAATAAAACATAACAAAATGGCACAAGCCCACAATGGAGCATGCTGAAGCAGTATTTTCCAGTGAGAATCTTAAGGATTAAGCAGCAGTATGGCCAGATTCGTGTTTCCTTTTCATGACCTTCTTGCTGTACAGAGTGAAATGTCAACACACAATGAGCTGGTTGACTAAAGGAGGTTTCTGTGCGGTATGGGAGGTAGACGGGAGAGCTGGATTGAGGTGCCAACTGGACTGACCTTTTCCATTTGTGTTGTGAGAAAAGCCGCAGAGAGTGGCTGGATTACTGTCTAGAAGCCAAAGGCAATGCTGAATGGGCAAAGGACTTCAGGGCCTAGTGGGTATGCGTGTAAGTGTTTATATGGTGGTCTGCTGCCTTTTTGTACCATTTCCACTGTTCCCATGCTTGCTACTCCCACTGTTGCCACCGTTCATGGCACTGCTGGTGTCACCGCCACCGCGCCACCGTTGACAATGCTTTCATGACCACCACCACAGTCAAAACTAACAGCAATGACAAGTATCCTGGCACTGTTCCTGCTGTACTGCTCCACAAGGAAGTGTACAGTATAACAGTAGATTCCTCCCTCGGATTAAAATACGTACCACGAGCCACACTCTCTCACTGTGTGACCAGAGTTTAGAAGGCTCTGTGCTCACCAACAGTCACAAATGCTAACTTGCAGCCCTCAGTTCCCCACTAGTATACTATTTATGAAGCAGGTAAGAAAACTTTAGGTCAGCTTTTTATCAGAATAAGCAAAAGTTCAGAGATTTTGACATGGGTAAGATATTATTTTATAATAACTAATATTAGGAAATATTATTTTATATTAACTGATATTACTTAATATTATTTATATTCATTGGCATTAAAATAAGATATTACACAGAAGAAATGAATTACAAAAACATACATACACACACAACACATACGTACACACACACGTTATATTTGCCAGAGACCTTAGTAACTTTAGAATTCAATCTGCTTTCTTCTTTGACACCTTATTGAGGTATAATTTTTATATAATAAAAGTCATCCACTTTAAGTGTGTAATTCTGTTCTAATAAATACATGCATTCATGAAACCAGCATCAGAATCAAGATTTAGAACCTTTCTGTCCGCTCCTAACATTTCCTTCCTGTTGTCCTGTGGTCAGTCTCTGCCAGCAGCACTGACCCTAGGAAGTCTCTGATTGCTTTCTGCCACAACAGTTTTGTCTCTCCTTGAATTTCATATAAATTGGACAAGATAATAAATAGTATTTTACTGTTTTAATTCATCTATTATATTTCCACCTATTATCTTCTTGTTATTATTTTAATAATTGCTTTATGGTCTGCAATATATATATATATATATATATATATATATATATATATATATCTTTGACTTGTGGCAATACATTTATTTCCAGCAAAGAATGGGAACTCTGTATTAGAGTAGCCCACCCAGCCCAATTTTATACTGTTGATTTCATATATAACACATCCCTAAACATTATAAACCCACAATAGAGTATTTCCTATATTTTTAAAAGTAATTTTTGTTTCAGACAACTATATGTCTTCTAAAAAATAAGGGAAGCAAAGGTTAATGTACCTATGGACCATTTTTTGTTTTGTTTTGTTACACATGTATTTACCATTTTTTTTGTGCATCTGGGATATGATCTGGTGTCATTTCTCTTCAGCCTGTGAGAAACACAGAGCTGCTAGCAATAAGTTCTTTCCATTTTTATTTGGACATGCCTTTATTTTTAACCATTTTATAAAGATTTATTTATTTAAGAGAGAGAGGAAGGAAGGGAGAGAGGGAGAGAGAGAATCCAAAGCAGACTCCCCACTGAGCACAGAGCACCACCTGGGGCTTGATCCCATGACCCTGAGATCAAGACCTAAGCTAAAATTAAGAGTTGGCCACTCAACCAACTGAGTCAACCAGGCATCCCTAGATATCTTTCTTTGCTGCAATATTAATTCCTCTCTCCCCATTATTTTTGTTTTTTGAAGATTTTATCTTTGTTTTGAGTGAGTGAGAGAGAGAGAAAGGGGGACAGGGGCAGAGGGAAAAGGAGAGGGAGAGAATTCCAAGTAGGCTCTCTGCTGAGCACAGATCTCAGTGCAGGGCTCAATCTCACAACCCTGAGGTCATGACCTGAGCTGAAAGTACAAGTCAGAGGCTTAACCAACTGAGCCCCCCAGGTGCTCCTGGACATGCCTTTATCTTACCTTTATTTTTGAAGACTAGTTCTGTTGAATATGAAATTATTGGTCAACACTTTTGGTTTTTGTCTTCTAATACTTGTGTCATTCCAATGTTTCTAGACCTCACTGATTCTGCTAAAAAAAAAAACAAAAACCCACCACTCATCAATCTTACCATTTTCTTCCATAAATTATTTTCCTCTAGTTGCTCTCAAGATATCCTTTTTCTTTGCCTTTCAGCAGTTTGACTGTAATGTGACTTCATGTGGTTTCCTTTATGTTTTCCTGGTTGGGTCTGTCAAGCTTGGATATGAAGGATCATAGTTTTCACCAAATTTGGGAAGATTTCTCAGTCATTATTTCCTTCAGTATCTCTTCTTCCTCCTTTCTTCTCTCCTTCTCTCCTTATGACTCCCCTAGTTGCATATGTATTGGAATACTTGACAAAGTCTCATAAATTTCCAAGGTCTGTACAGTTTTCTTCAAGTTTTGGTCTCTGTTCTTCTAATTTGATAATTTCTACTGGTTTGTTTTCCAAGTTAGTGGATTTTTTCTTATGGCATCTCAAAGATGCTGGTTAGCCTATCTAGTTAGTTTTAAATTTTTAGCTATTGCATTTTTAAGCTCTAGAATTGCCATTTTACCCTTTTTAAAAATTGTTTTATTTGAAGATAGTTAGCACACAATGTTATCCTGATTTCAGGTGTACAACATAGTGATTTGACAAGTTTATGTGTTTTACTTTGCTCACCACAAGTGTAGCTACCCTCTATCACCATGCAAGGCCATTATAATACCATGACTTATTCATTCCATAGCTGAAAGCCAGTCTCTCCCTCTCCCCTTCACCCATTTTGCCCATCCTTCTATCTCCCTCCTTCCTGGCAACCATCAGTTTGTTCTCTGTGTATAGGTCTGATTCTGCTCTTTGTTTATCCATTTGGTTTCCTGGACTCCACATATGAATAAAATCATACTGCATTTGTCTTTCTCAGTCTAACTGATTTCACTTGGCATAATACCTTCCAAGTCCATCCATATTGTTGCAAGTGGCACTATCTCATCCTTTTTTATGTCTGTGTAATTTTTTAGTCTGTATATATATATATATATATACACACACACATATATATGTATATATAGAATAATATCTTCTTTATTCATTTTTCTATTGATGGACACTTAGGTTACTTCCATATCTTGGCTATTATAAATAAAGCTGCAATAAACATAAGGGTACATATATTTTTTCAAATTAATGTTTTAAGAGGTTTTTGGGGGGAGTAAATACCCAGTAGTAGAATTATTGGATCATACTGTATTTATATTTTTAATTATCTGAGGAAACACCTTATTGTTTTCCACAGTGGCTGTACTGATACACATTTCTACCAGTGGAAAGTACAAGGGTTCCTTTTTTTCCACATCATTGCCAACACTTGTTATTTCTTGTCTTTCCGATTTTGAGTATTCTTACATATATAAAGTGATATCTCATTTTGGTTTCGATTTGCATTTCCCTGATGATTAGTGGTGTTGAGTATCTTTTCATGTGCTGATTGCCCATCTGTGTCTTCTTTGGAAACATGTCTATTCAGTTCCTCTGCCCATTTTTTCAACAGACTGGTTTTGGATTTTTTTTTTTGGTGTTGTTTTTTTTATTGTTGTTGCTGTTTGGTGTCGAGTTGTATAAATTATTTATATTTTGGATATTAACCCCTTATTGGATATATCATTTGCAAATATCTTCTCCCATTTAGTAGGCTGCCTTTTTTTGTTTGTTTGTTTTGTTGATGGTTTCCTTCACTGTGCAAAAGCTTTTTATTTTGATGTAGTCCTAATAGTTCTAATAGTTTATTTTTTATTTTGTTTCCCTTGCCTTAGGATACATAGCTAGAAAAATGTTGCTATTGTCGATATCTATGTTCTCTTCTGGGATTTTTATGGATCCTTTTCTATTAATAATTTCCACTTCTCTCTTGGGTGTTTCTACTTGTTCACTTTTTCTTAGTATATTTTTGTTTAATTCTTGGAACATATTTCTAATAACTGCTTTGAAGTTTTTGCTAAATCCAACATCTGAGCCATTAGGCATAAGTTTCAATTAACCTTTTTTTTTTTTTTTTTTTGGTGAGAACATTTAAGTTCTCTCTTAGCAAATTTCAGTTATACAGTACAGTTTGATCAACTACAGACACCATGTTTTTCATTAGATCCTAAGGCCTTCTTTACCTTATAGCTGAAAGTTTATACCCTTTTACAAAAATCCCACTATTTTCCCATCTCTCAGCCCTGGCAACCACTTTTCTACTTTCTGTTTCTGTGAGTTTGTCTTTTTCTGTAGATTCTATATACACATGATATTGTGCAGTATTTATCTTTCTCTGTCTGGCTTATTTCACTCAGCATAATGCCTTCAAATTCCATCCATATTTTTGAAAATGACAAGGTTTTCATCTTTCTCATGGCTGAATAATATTCCATACATACACATGTGTACACACACACAAACACACACATACACCGTATCTTCTTTATTCGCTCATTTGTTGACAGACACTTAGGTTGTTTCCATGCTTGGCCATGCTGAATAATACTGTGATGAACATGAGGGTGCAGATATCTCTTTGCTATCTTATTTTCATTTCTGTTGAATATATACCCAGAAGTGAAATTGTTGGATCATACAGTGGTTCTATTTTAATTTTTTGAGGAAGTTCCATACAGTTTTCCATAGTTGCTCCACCATTTCATATAACCACCAACAGTGAACAAATATCCCTTTCCTCCACTCCTCCCCAAAGGTTGGGCCTCGTAATTTTTGCTTTAAAAGTAGGCATTTTTTTTTATTTTTTAAAAGATTTTATTTATTTATTCATGAGAGACACACACACAGAGAGAGAGAGAGAGAGGCAGAGACATAGGCAGAGGAAGAAGCAGCCTCCATGCAGGGAGCCCGATTTGGAACTCGATCCTGGGACCCCCCAGGATCATGCCGTGAGCCGAAGGCAGATGCTCAACAGCTGAGCCACCCAGGCATCCCAAAAGTAGATATTTTAGATAAGGCATTATAATGATTCTGGGTTCTATTTTTCCTTGTAAGAGTTTATTTTTATGTTTTAGTAAGCTATTAACATGCACGGATATGAGGTGAAAGATCTGTTTTCCTTGTGGTGTGCAACTGCTAAAGGCTATGCTATTTGGTTTTTGTTTTTTATCCTTAATTTTCTAGGAGTTTCCCCTACATCTATTCACTTGAGTGGTCAGCCAATAGTTTGTGTAGAGGCTATACTCAAACTCCTCAAGCTGCCAAGATTTCCACCTTTTGCCACCCAAGCTGTGTGTGGGGGTTGAAGAATACATTCAAATGCATAACAAGTTTACAAGTCTCCCTAGGCTTTTGATTTCTGCCAGATTGTCTAGTATCTTCCACATGCATATGCAGTTTAGCAGTCAGCCAGAGAGTGAATTATATCAGCCTTTCTATGGTTCTCTTGCTTCCAAAATCTCCTCATTAAATTTCTACTTGCTTTACCACCTACCCAAAACCGAGTTCACCACTTCTGACCAGTAGAATTTTTACTGTTGGAACTTGGGAACAGAGAAATCCTCTAGGCAAGAAGCCTAAAAGCTCATTGTTTTTTCTCACAATGCAGGGTAAGTTTTTCATGAGCAAGTACTCCTCAAGTTCTTGCTTGCCTTTGGGTGTTTTCCAGTGCTCTGAAAAGGTTGATTTTTAATATTTTTCCCAATCTTATCTTTTTGTTTTTCTGCGTGGGGAAGTTGAACGACCTCAGGCATCCATTAATAAATGGAGAATGGCCTATTTTGCATATTTTTTTGGTGAACACACTCCTTTATCTGAATTCTTTGACATCTCTGTGACTCATATATATATCAGGATTGAAAGCACTCACAAATTGAAGCAAGCCCAGTGAGTCTTTGGAACTTACATGATGCAATGGACTCAGTGGTGTCTTGATCAAATTCATATGTTGAAGTTCTAACCCCTAATGTGACTGCAATTGAAGATGGGGCTTTTAGGAGATAATTAAGGTTAAATGATATCATAAGGGTAGAGTGCTAAAACAGTAGGATGGGTGGCCTTAGGAAAAGAAGAAGAGAGAGATTTTCCTCAACCGCACCTACCAAGGAAAGGCCATGTAAGTGCACTATCAGAAGGCAACCATCTGTAAAATAGGAAGAGCACTCTCACCAGAACCAACCATGCTGGCACCCTGAGCTCAGACTTCTAGCCTTTAGAACTATGAGAAAATAAGTTTCTGTTGTTCAAACTGCTCATGCTATGGCATTTTGTAATGGCAGCCTGAGGTGACTAATATACATGGAATTCTCATTCAGGTAACTATTGCAGTTCCATGAGGTTTCAGAAGTTTTCCTATATCCCTACTTTTTAAAAATCAATATAAATATTGAGATTTAGGCAAATATTGTATTTTCCCAAATACAAATAAGTTATCAATGACAGTTGGAGCCATTGGGCTAATGGGAGCAACTCCATCACCAGCAAAAAAGCTACCAACATATTTTATAGCTGACAAACTTTCTCTCAGATATATGCATCTGGAGATCCAAGTTTCCTTCAAGCATCTGATCTATCACACTGATTCTGCAGTTTTGCATGGTAGCAATCTGCTGGGACTGAGGAGATGCTAGCCCTTCAGCTGGACAAGGCCCTATGACCTAGCCACAGTCTGCATGATTCTTGTCCCTGACCATCTCCACTCATTGAAATAATGTTTTGCCTTGTTAGATATTAGAGGTTGTAATATCTGAAGTTTATCTGTTGTCATAGTAAGCCAGCATTTATTTTTGTCCTCATTCTAAACATCAGGCTATCTTCAGCTAAAATAAATGAATTTCCACAGAAGTCCTTTTATGCATTTCTTTTCTTCTAGTGACAGTTGAGGTAACTGGATTAAGGACTTAACATTTAAGTTTATTGAATCTACTCAAAATTTTTAGACAGCTGAAGATTTCTGCCTTCATGGCTCTCCATTTGCAACCAAAGTCTACATCTAAAAAATCTAGAAGAGATGGTAAATGTAGCCACCAAGGAGAAATCAATACATTTTCCCATTTATAAAACCCCTTTGCTGCCAATTTTATGGATTTATAATTTCTAATCAATAAATTTCTCTCTGTGCCTACTCACAGTAGACTTTCATTTGCCTATATCAATTCATTTTCTCTCTTTAATGTAATAAACTCTCTTCTATTCCTGGAAAGATTCTCAAGTCCAAAGCTCTCCTTCATCACTGGCACTATACATTGTGTAACATCAGGGAAATTGAGTCATGGATGTGTTTTCAAGATAAATTGACAGTCTCCATTTGCAAATAAGGCCTGTTTCATATCCTGAAGCATTTAAAGAGCTGCGGAGTGGGATTTTTCCCTGTGATCTAGACGATGCTATCTTATATCCTACAAATATACTGAGTACATCATATATATATATATGATTCTTTGATTCTGCCTTGGAGCATCTAAAACCAAAAGATTAACATAATAAGATTATCATCTTCTGGGTCATATTCTCAACTAGGTATTCTCACTTTCCCACAGGACAGGTCTGTCAGTGTTCTTACCCTTGAGTTCCTAAGCATGAGTCAATCCTGTGGTAAAATGTTCCCATTGTTACTATAACTTCAGGTATTAGAGGGAAAGCCCATCTTCAGGGGTTATTTCCAGGATAACAGATTATTAAGAACTGTTCACTTACCTAGATGACTGTACATTACCAGACACATGGCAGTTACCAAGCAATTATTCAGACACATGGCAGTTACCAAGCAATTATTCAGATATTTGTTAAACAAATAAATAGACTTCTTATTCACATTGTTGTTTACAATAGTAAAAAAAAATACAAAACAACTTGAATTGTTAATATTAGGATATTTTAAATTAAGTGTGTTACAATGCATTCAATGAAAGGATACTTGGATGTTAAACATGATGATTCATCTACATGTTAATTTACCATGCAGTGTTTCCTGATTCTCCCTCTGTCTTTCCTAGTGCTCTTTGTCTCTTACCCTCCCCTCCAGTCCCCTTAGCATAATTAATTTCTAAAATTCTGCCACTGGTGTGAACAGGTGGTAGGGACAGGGCAGAGGTAGTGGGAGAAGGAGAGACAGAATCTTATGCAGGCTCTACATCCAGCACAGAGCCTGACCTGGGGCTAGACCTCATGATCCTGGGATCATGACCTGAGCCAAAATCGAGAGTCAGATGTTTAACAGACTGAGCCATCCAGGCTTCCGACTGCCCCCCGCCCCCCCCCCCCCCCGCCCCCGCTTCTGGCTCTTTTTAAATCTCAATTTGTTTCTCGTGGTGGTCCTCTATATACACAGAATTTTAGCTCTTGCCTGTAGACCATACAAAGGGGTAGGTCATGGCATAGTTAATAAGGGAGTAAAGACCTTGAATTACAAATCCAGGTAGGATTTGGACAAGTAAAAAGTAGACAAGACAAGTAGAACAAGTAGAAAGGACAAGTAGAAAGAAAACTATCCTAAGCATAAGAGAAAGTAAAAGAATAGTGGGAAGGATCAGGGCTATGTGAAGGAGAGGTGTTATCACCCTTAAGTATCAGGGTGAAATATGAAACTAGGTGGGACTTTATTCTGCAAAGACTATAAAACTTAGTTTTAAAGATAATTGAGGCTCACAGATGAGTTTTCTCTATGGGGAACAAGATGAGAGAGTTATATTTAGAGAAGATTGCTATGACAACACAAGGAAACTTTGGTTGGGGAGACACAGGAAATGCAAGTGGATAAAAGAGCAGAGTGATATAAGTGAGAAGTAGTGAGAGTTTGGTAAATATATAACAGTAGATGTGGAAAATGGAACACACACTTTAGCTCAGTAATTGGCAAAGTATGGTCCCTTGGACCAAATCTGCCTGTTTCCTGATTTTGTAATAAAGTTTTATTGGAACACAGCCACATTCATTCATTTATATATTGTTTGTGGCTACTTTTGTGTGATAGTCGCAGGGTTGAGCGTTGTGACAGAGACTGTATGGCCACAAAGAGCAAAGTATGTACTATTTGGTACTTTATCAAAAAATGTTTGCCAGCACTTCTTTTAATTCAGAGCTGCTAGCAAAGACCCACCCTAGAGTTTGACAAAACATAGAGGATGGCACAGAGGCAGAGTCAAAAACAAGAGTGAAGTTTCATTTCTTTCTTTCTTGATAGTCACACACAGAGAAAGAGAGAGGCAGAGACACAGGCAGAGGGAGAAGCAGGCTCCATACACCGGGAGCCTGACGTGGGATTCGATCCCGGGTCTCCAGGATCGTGCCCTGGGCCAAAGGCAGGCGCTAAACCGCTGCACCGCCCAGGGATCCCCAAAGTTTCATTTCTATATGAAGTTCTATATGACTGGAAGGATGGTGGCATCAAAGGACATCATGAAGTTGGGAAGAGAAAGACTTTGAAGAAAAAGGAGATGTATACATCTTTGGCTAAAAGTTCCCAGAAAATAGTGGAGAATTAAAAATCTTACTATCTCATCTCCAAGTATAAGTGATTGTTTCAAATATTTTAAGCATCAACGAGAGTGCTAGTGTTCAATAAGGGTCCAACTAGGGATCTTTTCTAGGTGGTCTAAACATCTCCAAGGCTGTCCTGATTACCTTCCATGCTTCAATGACAACTTTCTCCTAAAGTTTGGTTCTCCATTTGCTACTTGACCCTTGAAGTAATTTTTAACAAGAAGATTTTAGACCGTATTGTCAGAATGGATTATTGCAGATTATTCTCTTCATTCATAAAGGTTTTCAGAAATACTATCAATCTATTAGCATCGTGCTCAGAAGTTTTCATCAGAGAATAGCTTTTTCAGCTCAATAATATTACCTCCATATTTGTATTGGAGATAATGTCAAAACCACAGAGGAAAATTTAATTTATTTCCCTGATAATCTTAGCTTTAAAAATGCTTAATAAAAGCTGATAGCTACATGAAACTTAAATTCATTATCCTATTGAATAATGAGTTATTAATCGTATTTTAAATATATATAAACCTCAGTAATGTGACCATATTTTATAAGCTGTTTTGAATGAAGATGGAAGTGACATAAGCAGATAATTAAGTGAGCATGTGTGAGATGTAGTCTCTCCACAAACGTCTTTTATTTTTCGCACCTGAATATTCAAGGATATTTATTTCTATGCGAAATCGTTAATATTGGTGTATCTTGTTCTGTACAGTTTTACCCAGAAGTTGCTTTAATCCCAAATATATGCATAGTGTTCTTTAACACGTTAGACAATAAAAGAAGAGGAAGAAGGAGGTGGTGGCGGGGATGGAAGGAGAAAGAAGAGAGAAATAGTCCACAGGTAGGGTGAGGACTCAACTCTGTCCCCGCATTTCTGGGTAGCTTTCTACATCAGTCTCCCAGCCCCTTGAAGGGGAGAGAGTCAGCGCTGCTCCCCCTCCCCCACCACCTCCAGACTTCTATGTTCTTGCTCTGCACTAGCAGCCTCCATTATAGGGTAGGCCAACACCCACGTTCAGCTCCTGGAGCTTTAGCCAGAGGCTGTGACCTTTTGCTTCTCAGTTCTCAGGCAGCTCTAGAATCACATGCTTTTACTCCTTGATCACCTGGTACAGCTCTGAGTTGTCAGAGGCCAGGAATGAGACCCAGCTCAGAGCTTCCTCCTGGAATAAAGCTGGGGAAATGACATTTGCCTGTCATGAAGGAGAGGGAGTGGCCTCCAGCTAGACACCAAGCACAGAGACATCCTAGGCACCCACCCTTCTCTAGCCCTAGCATCTCACAGGGGCCCACTGCCAGGGCCCAACAGAGCCACTAGGCTCATGACACTGTTGTTATTGAGGAAGGAAGACAGGCTCAAGTCTGAGCTGGGGAGCTGAGGCTGATCTCACTCCAGGAAAGGGACAGAGCTGCCCTCAGGAGCCACTGTATGCCTCCAGGAGACCAGGCAAAGTGAGGTGACACCTTTATTCTTGGAGCTCAGTGTGTGGCCCATAGGAGGGGCTCAGAAATTTTTTAATGAAGATGCAAAGCTCAAATGAAATACCATCTGTACCTGCAAAGCTTAAAGACAGAATGAAAAGTAAATGAGAACTGGGGTCTTCTGCGTGAATATTTTTTGATTTAAGTTACATTTGAATGTACTATGTTTCTTTCAAATAAAAGCTGTAGATACTTCACATTAAAGAAAAGGAAGAGGGAGGAGGAAGAGGAAAGACAGAGTGTGTGTGTGTGTGTGTGTGTGTGTGTGTGTGCATGGTAGCAATAGAAAGGGAAAAAGAAAACAAATACAAACAAAAATAATGGGGAGGCTTACCGTCTTCATGGTAGATTTCTTTTCTAGTAGGAAAAGAGTTGAGCTAGTAGGTATGAGTTGTTTCCTAGCTCTTATGGAAGAAGGGAACTGCTACAACTATAGCTCCAGAACACTACACTGAGTTGGGATGATTTGGTGACTTTCTGAATTTGCATTTGTAGCCCTCTGTTATCACAAACATATTCCTGTGTATTTGGGCATTATTTAAACTAAAAAAAAAAAAAAAATCAGCTCTACCCAGCAGGTAAAACATCTCTGACAGATAATGCTAAATTAAATAAACAGTGTCTAATGAGATCTGTTATTACCTGCTCTTTGGTCATGCTTGGGCATGCAGTCGGCAGGCTTTTGTTTCTAAGTGCTATCATAAATCTTTCAGCCTATTTTGCTCCTTAAAATTCTAACTAATATCTCTCCTCTGATATGGAAATCTGTATCCTCAATTAAATCTTTAAATCTCATTTAAATCCCCAGTGTTACAGTCTTTTGTCTTCATTAAATCTTATCTTTGAAAAGATAAGAAATTTTGCATTACGACAGATCATTTTTTTAAAGGAGAAAATCCACTTGCTTGAAAATAAGAGAGTATTAAGAATAGAGTTTTGCCAGAGGGATAAATACTTGAATCTGGTCAATCCTTCCATTTTCATTGACTTTTTTTTTTTTTTAAGATTTTATTTATTTACTCATGAGAGATACAGAGAGAGAGAGAGAGAGGCAGAGACACAGGCAGAGGGAGAAGCATGCTCCATGCAGGGAGCCCGATGTGGGACTCGATCCCGGGTCCCCAGGATCACACCCTGGGCTGCAGGTGGTGCTAACCCGCTCAGCCATCAGGGTTGCCCTTCATTGACTTTTAGTAACATCATTCTCATCAGTATGACCCTCAGGAGTCTCTGTCCAGAGCTTTTTGCACTCAACTGTGTCCTGGGTGAAGAAAGAGAAGATAAGATTCCAACACATGGCAAAGAGTCTAAATTAGTCCTCCTTGATTGGACATCACTTGTGAAGATGTGACCTCACAAGTAGTTATTTCTGTAATATGAAAGGCTCTTCAAAGAAAAAAGATAGATAAATTGATAGATAATAGCTTGCCTCCATGAATATATTGAATCAACTCTTGCCTCTGCGCATATCTCACACCCTGTTTCATAATGAACTTATTACATTTCATTTCCTAGTTAGCTCTCTAGGGAGATAGGAGGTCTATGAGAAGAGCATAGAGCCCAACAGAACTGAGGTTGAATCCTGGCTTTGATATTTATTAGATAGGTGATACCTGAGCTTAGGTGCCCATAAGAATTTCAAACTTTTGATATTCAAATCTGAACTGAGATCTGTTTTTCCTTAGGATCTATTCCTTCCTTTCTATTTCTTATCTCCAGCAGCTCCTGACTCAAATCAGAACCCTCTAAATCATGATAGGCTTTCTGTTTCTTAGTCTACCATGATTTTTCCACAAATGTAACCTATCAACTTTCCAAGTGGCTGTGCTTTTCCACTACTAATGTCTTCGTTTCAACCCCGTTCAATGCTCTGTAGACTCCCTTCTCACTGGCTGGTCTCTGTGATTCCAGCTTAACCATTCATCTGTCCTTTGTAACCTGGCTCTTGTGACCTCTCTAAATACCAATCTGACCATGCTATGCTCCTCAGTAAACCCCTCAATGCCACCTTGCTGCATATAAGACCAATGCCAAATTCTCAGAATGGCCCTCATGTCTCTCTGATGTGGCTCTGGCTTGCCCTCAGCCCTGCACCGTGGGTTCCAGCCACTTGTGTTTTCTGAAAGGGTTGAGATGTTTTATGCTTGAACCTTTGTCACACTTCCTCCTTTACTGAGAGTCTCCTCTGCAATCCTTTGGAAAGAAACAAGATGCCCACAAACAAAAATGAAGCAAACAGCAACACAATTTTGACTATTAAGATTTACTCTGGAGTCTTCGGTAAGATTTTCTTATCGTGTCTGCACTAATGCTCTCTTCACTGTGTGTATATGTATATGAATGTGTGTGTGTGTGTGTGTGTGTGTGTGTGTGGTTAAGAAACAATTACTGTAGAAAGCAGTGGTCTCCCACTTTTTCCTGAAATCCTTATTCTTGGGCTTAAAATGACATTTATTTTTAATTATCTTGCTCTTGTCTTTTTGGTGCCTAAACTTGCCTCTTACATACTGTTCAGTCCTGGATTTCCCTTTATGCCTTGATCCTATCTCATGGACTCTGTAATATAGCTACCACCGTTTTAGCTCTGAAAGCAGTCACCCTAATAAATGCCTTTTCTCCATAGGAAAAAAAAAATACATCAGCTCTTTTATTTAAGCCTATAGCCCACATTTACTCCTTAATTACATTTAGTTGGGTGTGATATAACAACATTTAAACTCTTGAACCTTACAGTTTCTGTACTCTAACAGCACACCTCACCACTCATAACTATCTTTTACTGGGGAAAATAAGCACTGTACACTTGTCTCGTATAAACATTTTGCAAAACAAACTCCTTTATGAATTGTGGTCATTATTTGACAAGGTCTAGCACCACAGGGTAATTTCTGTATCCTATCTTATTCCAGACATGGACATTACACTTGTGATCATGTGTCACCTCTGTGAGAAAGATGCTGCTGACTAACAACATCACTGTGTTTTGAGTAGGTTAGACTTGGGAGGAGATGAGTTATACCAACTACGCGTACTTGCTTATAATGTAATGATGATCAAGTATACACTAATTGAGTGGGATGAAGGTGGTGGACTATGATCCCTGAACCTGAATCCAGCTGCTTTGAAGGGGATGCAGTTGGGACAGTTACCGAAAGAGGGCTCTTACCTAAAAATTAAAACCCACTCCTAGCCTAACTGATACATGACCACGAAACTCTTAGTGTGCTGGGGTATAATATTGATTCTCTTATCACTAGTCATTTTTGACCTTGGACAAAAAGGGGAGAGGTGGTAGCCATCATGGTGCAGAAGAGGAGGCTGTCGGTGGTATGGAATAGGATCAAGAGTTGTTTGGATCACTTCCTGTTGGATATGAGTGGGAAACATCTCTGCAGATACTACTCCTCTCTTCCCTACATGTTCTCCTGGTGGGTTTCATAAACTGTGTCATAGACCAGAGATTATTTGATGGTAAAACTTAAAGCAGCGATCCTGGCAGGCTTTTAAAAGCATGGTGTTGTACAATGCTGTTTTACGGAATCAATATCTCCAGACACATCAGGTAAGCTGTTACTGCTTACAGACTTCCAAGAGCTTTTGAATGATTTACATAGAATTCACATGCAAGAGGAAAGCACGAATCTGGAACAAAAAATCTTCTCGTCACTATTAGGTCAACAATGTAATATTGTCTCTCTGGCGTCGTTACACTTTTCATACACCTGAAGCTGCGTCACGGAGGCTCAACAAACTATGAAGGAGCCTTCACTACACCTGGATGTATTGGTTCATTTTTCTTCTTGA
Source organism: Canis lupus dingo (assembly GCF_003254725.2). NCBI lineage: Eukaryota > Metazoa > Chordata > Mammalia > Carnivora > Canidae > Canis > Canis lupus. Next base: position 9,030,401 of record NC_064251.1, read on the forward strand.
GAGTCACAAATGACAAATTAGCCTTAGGACAAGAACTTGAGTATACTGTTATCATTGTCATCATCACGATTAGAAATAACAATGACAAGAACAGTCACAAGGACTAAGTGTTATGCACTGAGCTGAATATGCAGCTATCGCGGGCTCTCGAATATAATTGAAATATGTCACCAGATCTCCTACAATGACATATGTGACAGCAGCTTTCCTTTTGGCTTGGTGGAGTCAAGTTTGTGCTGAAGTCCTCCATCGTCTTTTGTGAAAAAGAATGAGGTGTACCATCATGAAGATGGCTGCTCTCCTTGAGAGCGACTCCACTGGCTAGAGTATGTGACATCATGTTTCCCTGATGTCACCCTGCATTCCTTTGAGCATCACCGGCTTATACTTACAAAAGAGCCTGGAGTTCCGAGCTATGTTAAGAAATGAAACCCCATGTCTGGTCTTAAGCAGAGAGCTCTCTCTACGTGGCTCCTGCCCTCTGCCCAGCCTGTGAAGCATTCCATCTGCCTATGTCTGTGAGGAGGCACACAGCCTCTGGGGCTGAACCAGTGGGGTCAAATAATGTTCTCACCATTTAGTGTAATTAACTCCAACCACCCGTCTGTTGCAAGCCCCAGTGCAGCCAACACAAGCAAGAGTAGGCCAAGAAGAAATTTCTCCTCATTATTAAAGCTAAATCTAAGCACTTGTCTGTCTGTAAAAACAGAGCAAAGGGAGGAAAACTGAAACCAGTGCACGGGGTCTGAGGTTTCAATAAATGTCAGGGAGCGTCAAGTCTGTTTAGATTGCAAATTATTGCTGGCTGACGGTCTTACCATTTTACAACTAGAGATTGCTGTCATGGGGGTGACGTGGTGGAGGGGAGCCTCTCACATCACAGCCAGAGGGGAACAGAAGTTACCAAATACTATAACAATCATAAAACATTACAAGAGGGACTTTAGCATTTGCTAAATTTAGTCTTTCCTTAATGCACATCTCAAGAAACAACAGCGCGTAACACTTCACTCTTCCTATTGGGTTTGATGAAGTGTTGGATTTGCCAAAGATTGAGACCTCATTTCACTGGTTTAACCAATCTAAACTCCCCTTCATACCTCTCCTCTGCTCTGACACTTTGGACATCTGAGAGTGATAAAGACGCCTAAATGTTTCAAGGTGAATTAATACCTTACTACATATCCTGAAGAAACACACATCAATAATTTGAGTGGTGGTTAAGACTGTTTTTCAGATGGATTAAATGAGTGGGCAATTACTGATTAAAATAAATGCAAGGCATGAGCATTCCAGCCCTGTACATGGACGAACACTGGTCAGTGGCTTCCCATTGGTGGAAAGGCTTTTCTCATTGTGAAACATATCCATGCTTCTTGATATTTCTGTAGAAGTTTACTAATATTTTTTATTCATTTTTCTTCTGACCAGCACTCAGTGAAGGTCTACTATGTGCCAAGTACTGAGTTAGAGACACTGAAAACCAAGAAAGTGATGGTCCCTCTTCTCCCTGAACTCAGAGTCAAGTGTGCTTATTTTAACCAAGATTCTTTTGGTTTTGAATAACTGAAAATCCCTCAAGTTAACTTAAGGCTAAAGGGAGAAAATTGTTCTAAGGTACAGTGGGATCTAGAGATCCCAGAGAAGAAATATATCAGGACCACATAAAAGCTTGGAAGCCTGCACTAAGGAGCTGTTAGAAATAAGATGACTTTCTCCAAATATCTAGTTGCGCCATCTCTACTTTCTCTTGTAGGTGGGCTTTATTCTTCTCCTTCTCAGTTTCCTAGTATTCATCTTTCTTTTTTAAACTCTGGATATAATTAAATAAGGGCTTTTCATGCAAGCTTCCCATTTCAGTTAACTAGTTTTTGTCAATCCCAACTCAGAATTTATGGAAGAGAGAATTAGATTTGTCCTATTTGGGTCAGGTATCTACACTTGGCAGTTAATCTCAAGCCTAAGATTCAAGGTCTAAAATAGGTGGCTTAAATTTTAGGCATATGAGGTAAGCTGAATCTACTGATAGAGTTGGTTGATCTGATTTCTATATTGATACATTCAAAGTGCCTTAAGAAAGAGGTTACACAGGGATCCCTGGGTGGCGCAGTGGTTTGGCGCCTGCCTTTGGCCCAGGGCGCGGTCCTGGAGACCCGGGATCGAATCCCACGTCGGGCTCTCGGTGCATGGAGCCTGTTTCTCCCTCTGCCTATGTCCCTGCTTCTCTCTCTCTCTGTGACTGTCATAAATAAATAAAAATGTTTAAAAAAAAAAAAAAGAAAGAGGTTACACATAAGGGATGTCATAGAACTGTTTTGTGAGATTTAAAAAAATATATTATTTATTTATTTATTCATGAGAGACAGAGAGAGAGAGAGAGAGAAAGAGACAGAGACATAGGCAGAGGGAGAAGCAGGCTCCCTACAGGGAGCCTGATGTGGGACTCGATCCCGGGACCCTGGGATCATGATCTGAGCCAAAGGCAGATGCTCAACCACTGATCCACCCAGGTGCCCTGTTCTGAGAGCTTTTAAGGAAGACAGTCAGTGACCTAGTCAATGTCTGAAAAACAAGTCTAAGAAAGGAAAAATAATTATGGTCTCTGTCTCACTGTCCCATGAACTGTGATGCTATCTCTTGAGAGTAGCATGACTATTTTTCATAGTCTATTATTTTTCAGAAGGATCTAGGTTATGCCAGGAGTAGCCAGAAATCACCTGCCATAGCATTGCAGCCCACTTTACAGGTGGCCTTGAAATGGAGTAGAGGAGGGAATTCCTGCCAGTGAAATTATGAGCCTTCTATCTTCCTGTCCACAGTGTCTGGGAGGCTTGTTGATCTGAACTCAAAATCTCCTCCATTTCCTGGGGAACAGCCAACAGTATGACTAAATGACAAGTACCAGACTGCCTTAGTTGGGAATCCCCAGAAGCAGAACTTAAGTCAAGGATTTGAGTGAAAGTATTTTATTTGAGGGACAACAGAAAATACCCATAGGAGATTGAAGAAGATAGACAAAGAAGGGAACGCCAGCCAAGAAAGAGTGTGTTACCAAGCCAGTTACAACTGTGGATAAATGGAGATTAACTCACAGAGAGGAATTAGGGATCAGTGGAGAGCAGATGACTTAGAGTCATCCTATAAGAGTGAGGTCATACTCCACTCAATTTTGTTTTTAAACACTCTGACAACTCCAGTTTGCCCTGCTGGCAGTGAGGCACCCTCCAGAAGTGACAGAGAGCCTTTGGACAGAGAAGCGCAGGTGCTGGCAGGTGCACGGAAGTGGAAAGTGTGAGATGTTGGTGGGCACCGGGACAGTCTACCACAGGCTGACCCTTGCACCAGTCTTGTCACTGGTGTGCCACATCAGCTTCATCCTGTCTTGTGTCAATGCTTCAAGGTGGTGGCCAGGTGCGATTTATTAAATAATTAAATACATTACTTCAAGCAGGAGGGGTGGCAGGATAAGCCACAGTCAGCTCCGGTTGGTCTCAAGGCTGCACTTGACATTCATTTTCTTCCTTCTCTCCCACACATTTCATATATTCCTCATTGTGGCCCTACATTTCCACTGGAAATGTACTGAGACTCAGTAGAACCTCAGAACTTCTTCCCTAAATAGCAGAACCCTGGGTTACCAGGATCCTACCAGGCTGCCATTGTCACACACTTAGTCTCATCCCTAGGTATAGAAGCACAAGGAAGCATTCAGTTCCCTGGGGTAATTCCACACGTTATTCTTGATTCCGTCCTATGACATTAGTTCTTTGTGATAATTAGAGTCAATTACTCCTACCAGTTGGGCAGCAAAACATACTCCAGCTGCAAGAGAAAGGCCCATAGGCAGAATGAAAAAAAAAAAAGAAAGAAAGAAAAGAATGAAAGCAGGATTTGGTTGTTGGAAGCTGATAGTGTGCATTGAAATAATAAGGACCTTGGGATGTGAGCAGAACGTGGACGGATCTGCTACACAGGCATAGAGGAACACTGTGATATTTTGCTAAATGGACAAATCTGTGGACTTTAGAGATGATTCATGACAGGGAGTTTTGGGAAAAGTGTCTGTAGGTGGGCTTACAGTTAAACTGAATATGGATACTCACCAGAAGATCTCAGTAAAGGGACTCTTATTTAAACACAGTGCTTGACTCATGCTTCTATGGAAAAAGAGCTCAGGAAGGGGCAACATTGTTAGCTGAAGTGATTGGCTGGCTGTCAAGGGAGAATGTCTGGGACAAATGTAGATGGCACTTGGAAGTCTGGGCCGAGTCCTTGCACCACTGAGGGAGGCCAGAAAGTATCAGAATTAAGAGCACTGGCTCAGGCACAAGGCTTTTCATGCCCAAGTCCTATTCTTGTGCAAGTCAGGACAAGCTAGGCCATGCTGCAGGTATGAACCCCACAATTCCAGCCTCTGAAGCAATATATTTCTCAATATGTCACAATCCATGCAGGTCGTTAGAGCTTTAATTATGATATTATTATTATTATTATTATTATTATTATTATTAGAGCAGCTCTCCCTTACCTTCACCTTACTTTCATTTCCACCCATCAAAATTCTACTTAACATCCAAATTTCTAATGAAATTTTATTCTTCCGTGGAACATTCCGCTCTCCCCCACTCCATTACAAGAAGCAATCCCTCTTGTCTCTTGACTCCGTGAATTTTATTTTGTATGTAATACCTATTAAGTTCTTTGATAATGGATTTTTCCTCCACTCCCTCTGTGTAAGGGTAGGGATGTAGCTTAGACATCATTTTATCAGTCAGAGAAAAAACACATAAGAGATACCAAGCATTTGTCATATAATGAGTACAGTTTTAATGGCAAGTGTACATAACTTTTGCTTAAAGACTCCTTACTTTCTGTCCATCGAAAGATGAATGGATAAAGAAGCTGTGGTCTATGTATACAATGGAATATTCCTCAGCCATTAGAAACGACAAATACCCACCATTTGCTTCGACGTGGATGGAACTGGAGGGTATTATGCTGAGTGAAGTAAGTCAATCGGAGAAGGACAAACATTATATGGTCTCATTCATTTGGGGAATATTAAAAAATAGTGAAGGGGAATAAAGGGGAAAGGAGAGAAAACGAGTGGGAAATATCAGAAAGGGAGACAGAACATGAGAGACTCCTAACTCTGGGAAACAAACTAGGGGTGGTGGAAGGGGAGAAGGGCCGGGGGTGGGGGTGACTGGGTGACGGGCACTGAGGGGGGCACTTGATGGGATGAGCACTGGGTGTTATTCTATATGTTGGCAAATTGAATACCAATACAAAATAAATTTATTAATTAAAAAAAAGAATCCTTGGGATCCCTGGGTGGCGCAGCGGTTTGGCGCCTGCCTTTGGCCCAGGGTGTGATCCTGGAGACCTGGGATCGAATCCCACATCAGGCTCCCATTGCATGGAGCCTGCTTCTCCCTCTGCCTGTGTCTCTGCCTCTCTCTCTCTCTGTGAGACTATCATAAATAAATAAAAATTAAAAAAAATAAAAATAAATAAAAAAAAAGAATCCTTACTTTTACTGTCTTGAGTAGGTAAATTTTATTCTGCAATAAGCTATATAAATCTTACACTAAACGTAGTGGTAAGGCATAAGGAACACCTGTGTGGATATGTGTGCGTAGAAGGCACTGGCACTTATTCAGAGTAGAGTTGGCACCTATCTATCAACATAAGGGAATATTTCCGTCTCTGCTACCTCATTTGCCAGCAATGCTATGTGTCAGAGCATGTGTTAATCCATATGACTTGTCCTCTGAACCGATATATCTGCTTTTTATACCTATCAGAATTTTTTAAAAGGCGCATTTTAATTTTCTATTCTTGTTTCTCATGGTACTATTTTTCGTTCTGGAATGTGATGCATGTGTGCATTTCAGGAATATTCCGCTACCTCTTGCAGTGTGAATGCTTGACAACGATAGCCCATGATTAAAGACAGAACCAACACAGAGTTAGCAGGGTGAACATTTCTGCAGAACCCAAGGGAAGGTTGTGATCTGGGATGTTTGAATGTTCTAGTTGTATTTCTTGTCGTGTTGTTTTGAAAGGGATTGAAATATTTCATTGCTGTCCTCGTGGCCTTCAAGTTCAGAACTGGTTTTATCTCTATAGTCATCTCAGCTTCATTCAGCTGCTACATAGATAAAGCAGTCCCGAGTTTTATTCAAGAACTCATACAAAATATTCCTGAAAATGAGTTTTAATTCTCATCTTCCTCCTCTTCCTCGTCCTGGTTAATCTGGAGGTAACACAGCTCGTGACTCTCTTTGCTGTTAGCAACTGTGCATAACCGATCGTGTAGATTATTCTTCAGATATTTTTTGGTGAGGAATTTCAAAGACCTTCTGGGGGAAAAAGATCAACTCAGAAGTTACAGTAATCTTACTTTGGCTCCTTTCACTGGTTTCAACCCTTCCACCGAGATGTCCAGCTTTGCCTTTCACTTGGATTCTCTCTTGAAGAAACTGCGCTAAATTGGCAGCATCCATGATACCATCTTCTACAGAGTGGGTGCTGTCAAGGGTAAACTTCAGAACATTCCTTTTTTTTTTTTTTGCTTCCCCTTTCCCTCATGGATGCCATCGGAGGCAGAAAGGGCATTCACTGCAGTTTTATAATTTGTTGGAGGAGTCCACATTGCTTTGGCACAAAAGGAATATAGGAGCACAAGAAAATCAACACAGCACACACAAGTCCATGGATTTTGGGTTTGCTGTCGTCCAGGAGCGGGCTTGCAGGACGTGTACGTACTTAAACACAGCATTTTGTTTGAAAGCGTATTCAGTTCTGTTATTCCATCCTATAGTGTGTCAAATTTTTTGGAAGCAAAACCCCTAATGCTCTCCTACCTTCTTAACATGCTCTTTCCTTTATAAACAAAAAAGACAAGGGGGAAGGTATATGTTGGAGTGGAACTATGTCTATCTGTTCTAACACGCGCGTAAAGTAGTAAATTTTAAAGCTATAACTAAGAATTTCACACCAGTAATCTCCCAAGAAGGCCCCTCTGTTTTCCCCTATGGCAAAGAAAAGCAGCCAAGTTTCTCATGTTCAGTATCTTGAAATGGGCTCAGTTTTGATCCAATGGTATGTAACTCTAATGCTTGTGGAATATTGCTTAACTTGCCAAGCGATCAAGCATAGTGAGTTGCTTGTAGAGCATGGGGCAGACCTTTCTGGAGGCCTTATGTCAGGAGGGTGACTATTCAATCTTTTCATGGACTTGTCTTTCTCTTGTAACCTCTTGCACCTGGATGTCTGAATGTCCACCAGCTAATACATTTCTTCTTTTTCCTGATTGGAAACATGACTACACAGATCTTTTTTTTTCCCCCAAACAAGGGAATTTAAAGGTTTTAGCAGAATAAAATCTCTCTGATCCCATTTTGTTTGAGGTAGTTCCATAAGGAGAAGGGCAACAGAGAGAAGAAATGAAACCAGGAAGAAAAGGAGGAGAAACTAACATTTGTTGAGCAGCTACTATGTCACACACTGTGACAAGCACTTTATATGTCATATCTTTATACTTACAAATGCTCCATGAAGTTTCTGTTAATGTTGTAGATGAGCAAGCCAAACTCAGAAAAGTTAGGCAAATGGGTCAAACAGCAAATTGGAATCCAACAATTATTTAATTGCCTCTCACCCTCTGCCACCCCACTGTATGAGTCTTATGATATGTTTCAAACACCAGATTTTATCAGCACAAAAATATCCAGCTGACATACAAAATAACTAGACACAATGATTAGCATAATGAAGAAAAGTAGCTTGTGGTTTGAATCCTTTACTCCTCCACCAGAGGAGGTCTTTTTTACACTCAGCTCTTTTACATATGCACATTCAGGGCTTGGCTGGACATTCCAGGGTTATCTCCCCACTGCTGACTGGTAACCTTCTTTCCTATAACATCTCCCCAATGGCAGTTCTACTGCCAAAGCCAATCCATCAAGTTTTCAAGGGTTGCCAAGGCTTCTCATTCATTCAACAGTCTTTCAACAAGTTTTTATTGAGTTCTTTATCAAGCAGAGTCCTGGTGCAAAAGAGATCATTGCAGATGGTACAAATGAAGAGGTTTTAATGAAGGGTCAACTTAATGGTATGTGGGCAGGGTTACAAGTAGAAATCTAGAGAGGATGCAGAACCCAGAGATTAGGAGCAGCAGGTGGTCATTACAGCCCCACAGTGGAAGAAAGTAGGAAAGATGGCTTTTACCTGAGGAACAGAGTACTGGCAGGTGCTCTCTAGTTGTAGAGAGACGCAGCTCCTGCTGGAGATGAAGGACTGAGGCAGTGATGGGGCAGGAAGGAATACCACAGCCCCTGTCTCCTCCCTTACTCCACCATCATCACAGTGCCTCTCATTGGCGGAAGCACCCAGGACTTTATCACAGTACAAAGGGCTGAAAATGGATCTAGGGTGAGTTGGGGATGAAGAATCACTTGTCCAAGTGCCCTTGGGTGTCTGGCTCTGACTTAACCACTAGGGATGGAGCAGTGAGCACATCAGAGAAGGTTCTGCACTCATGCGGCTGTGCTCTAATGCAGGATGGAGACAAAATAGGAAAAAAAAAAAAAGACGGATGCAGGGGAGAGCCTTAGTATGTCCCCTAGTGATAAGCACCAAAGAGAAAATAAGGAAGCCAGCAAAGGGGGCTTGAAATGTGTGGAGGGTAGGGTTTTAGATATGGGTGGCCAGAATTTCCCCCTTTTCACCCCGAAAAGATGACATTATCATAGAGACCTAATACAAAGAATGATGGCATGATCGGTGCAGGGAAAGGAGCATCACAGGCAGTGGGAAGAGCAAGTGCAGAGTCCCTGGGGAAGGCAGGAGCCTGGCCTGGTACCATGCAGCTGCAGACAACTGAGTGAGGAAAGAGGCATGCGAGATGAAGTCAGAGCTTGACTCAGAAGGTCTCCTTGACTCATGGCTTCACTCTGCATCTACTGGCTTCACAGTCGTGTTTCGTCTAGGACCAGACGCTATACAGAGGAGGAGGTAAAATGCTGATAGCAGAGAAAAAGAAGCCGAGAGATGCAAGGTGATTCATCCAAACCCATCTGGTACAGGCCAGTTCTCTTGTGCTAGGCCAATTAATAGCACACCCTCTGTTTATATATTGGTTTTTGTTGAGTATGATGCATATTCCTGTCATAATTAACTTTGGCCAGGATGTTAGGACATGATAGACCATAGCGACCAATGCAGGAGGTGCACTTTAGAAGGGAATGTGGCATTATTTAAGTTTTTCCAGGAGAAGCCATGAAATTGGACTTGACTTCGCTTATCCTGTACCCTGAGCCTTTTAGGTCTTCTCTACCCTCTAAAATAAAATTTAATGGCACATTATAAATATACTAAATGTATGTATGAGCTCCTCATGACTAGCCCCCATCACCTCTCACTTAGATATATGTGTATGTGCTCTATATGCATATGTGTACATATATACATGTTTGTATGTATATATGTGTATATCTGTATCTGTATATGTCTATATATGTGTACACCTGTATACATGTGTATATCTGTATGTAGTAGATATCGATTACATATAGAGATGTCTTAAGCTTTAGCTATATAAATGTCCTTCCCAACCTTTTTTTTCCTGACAAATTTCTGTTTGGCCATCAAGATTTCACAGCTCAGGTGTCACTTCCTCTGTGAAACTTTCCCATATAAATCCAGGAATCTTGGCCAGATTCTTCATGATCTCATGGCACTCAGTTCAGACACATGTTAGAGAACTGTTGATGCTGATTTACAAGTCAGTGATCTCAACTAGATTGTGAGCTTCTTATGGCCAAAGATGCCTTATACCCTTTTGTGTTCCTGTCTCGACAGGGGTATGATACATTAAAGTTGCTTAGAGCAGACTGTTTTTAAAGACAGATGATAGATAGATAGATAGATAGATAGATAGATAGATAGATAGATAGGTAGAAGATAGATAAAATGAGCAAGCCTTATTTAAGAAATATATATACAACGTATATACATTATATATCTATATAACATATATACATTACATACATTATCTATCTATATAAATATCTATATGTTAAATACATAGGGCTTATGTTAAACTTGAGTTGGCAGGACTGGTATCCTCAACAGTTCACTATTAAGAGGATATGCCAATTAGATCGTGGATCATGCTATGAAATTGGTTCTAGTTTCAATTTACTAAAAATTACAGAAAACAGATACCTTGAACATAGATAATTTGTTGTTGCCCATGAAGCAATCACAGAATACTCCAGCTTCCCTCAAATCCACTGGCCTTGCTGAACCTGTCATCTTGGAGGTCTTTGTGATTTTATCTTATCTCTATTTGAGAGCCATAAAGATGAGTAACTAAAATGTGGTTAATAAACCCCAGCTGGGCATTTTCTAGGTGAATAAACACACCATTTTTTCTACTGTTTTTTCATGTGGAAATGATGAATAGGACTCACAACTCTTGTTTTCATTATAAGTAGAAAAGTAGAAATAATATCAAGTTATGATACTTGAGGTTGTTATAAAGTACTTTAGAGACACCCTTAAAGTTTCAAATAATTATAGCTCCAGTAAAATTTTTATGGCTGCCTGTGGATTTTCATGATCAAAGACAAAGTAAACAGAGAACACTTTTAGGCTGAAAGATATTCAGGCCCTTATGATTTTTTTGGTTGGCCCTCCCTCTATTCTTAAAAGAGTGATTAATAGTTTCACAGTGTAAAAGCACCCATATTTGAGATTAGGTAATTGAATGAAATTGATTCCCGAATTTAATCTTCATGCACCCCTGGCATGCTGCATAATATATTTTATTGGTGATTAAAAATACAATGAGCTCGATATAAGGGAAGGTCTTCAAAAACTTCTAGTTACCCATTTCATTCCAATCTATTCCATATATTTCAGCTCTGTGTTTTTTCTTTTGCTTAAAAATATGTTATTAGTACAAGTAGTGGAATTTGAAAAGAGCCATAGACCGTATTTAGGACAGTTAATATTAATATCCTGATTTTAATAATTGTACTGTAGCAATATAATAGAGCGTCCTTGGTTTTAGGAAATAAAAGTGTATATGAGTCAACAGGCAACATATCTTTTTCAAAAAAATATTTGTGTATGTGCATGTACATATGACATGTGTACATCCATATACACATATATACATGCCCATGTTTATACATATATCCACACACATATATGTGAATAGATAAGTGCACATGTTTATGCATGCATACGTATATGGGCAGATGAAACCCATATATATTGAATATAGATACATGAAAAATATTTTTATGCATATATAGACAGTATATGAATGTATATACATATGCATATTTTACCCATTTGTTTTATCAGTAAAACATGTTTTACATTTTTTGTTTTACGTAAGAATGTTTACATATAGGAAATCTAAGTGAGTAATGTACAAGAATCCTTTGCACTGTTTTGAAACCTTTTGATATGTCTGAAATCACTTCAAAATAAAAAAAAAAATCAGGGTATTTTAAAGCATGCTGAAAGTGCTTCATTCTACCAAGTGTTCTAGAATCAGATGGAAGATCGAATCCACATATGAGATTTAGCTTTGTGCGAAGGAAAATTGTGTTTTTGAGACTCCAGTTGCATTTCTAGTTCCAGTCAGAAATTCTACGAAAGGCGTGTAAGGAAGAAGAGTGAAAGAAGCTTATGCAACCCAAAGTAGGAAAAAATATGCATATATTATATACACATAATTCTGATCTAGAATGGGTCCACTCATATTTTCTAGTTGAGATAAAATTCACATAACCATTTTAAAGTGTATAATGCAATGGTGATTGAAATGGTGTACATTTGCAATGTTGCATGACCACTGCACATATCAAGTTAGAAAATATTTTTATCACCTCCCAACACCCCCACCAAACAAACAAGCAAACAAAACAATCACAAAGAAACCAAACAAACCCATTCCCTGTTAAACAGTAACTTCTCAGTCCCTGGCTATCACCAATCTGCTTTCTGTTTCTATGCATTCATCCGTTCTGGATATTTCGCATAAATGGTCTCAAACACTTTGTGGCCTTTTCATCTGGCTTCTTACACTTAGTATAATGTGTTTGAAGTTCATCCATGTTATAACATGTATCAGTACTCTGTTCCTTTCTACGACTGGGTAATATTCTATTAATACCACATTTGGTTTATTCACTTATCCATTGAGGGGGTGTCTGGATTGTTTATACCTTTGGTTATTGTGAATTGTGCTGTTATGAACATTCGTGTACAAGTATGTGTTTGAGAGCAAATTTTCGCCTCTTTGGTGTATATACCTAGGAATGAAGTTGCTGGGTCATATGGAAATTCTTTGTGTAACTTTTTGAGGAACTGTCAGATGATTTTCCCACTAATATTTGATGTTAAGGGAAGACACATGAACTCATGATGCAGATAATCTCTGAATTTAAGCAAGTGTTTGTACATCCAATAGTTGTGTAAGGGCATGTCTCATACAAACACCATGAGCAGGACCTGGACATTTCACTTTAACCTGTACTAAGCCCTCAAAGAATTCTTATTTTGGTATCAGGAAATTTAGGGCAAAACGAGAAATTTCTAAAGAGAGGTAGAGATAAGGGAACATGGAATCGAATCGCTGTTTTGAAAGGACACAGTAAAGAAGAACAAAGAAAATGAGTGATCAATCCGGAGTAGAGTATGAGGGTTCTATACGTGATCTACGGTGTTTTCCAAATTTGCAAACCTGTTTGCCTTCTGACTCATTTTAAGAGCTGCACAGGGAATCAATAGAAGCATCTTATAAAAAAGATTTAATTATACTTTTTATAGAAATATAATTAACATACAGTGTTATATTAATTTTAGATATATAATGTAATGAGTCACAAATTCTGTATATTACTCAGTGTTCATCATGGTAAGTGTACTCTTAACTCCCTTTGCCTATTTCACCCATCCAGTCACCTACCTCCCTTCTGGCAACCACTGGTTTGTTCTCTGTATTTAAGTCTTTTTTTTTTTTTTAAAGATTTTATTTATTTATTCATGAGAGACAGAGAGAGAGGCAGAGACACAGGCAGAGGGAGAAGCAGGGTCCATGCAGGGAGCCCGACGTGGAACTCGATCCAGGGTCTCCAGGATCACGCCCTGGGCCGAAGGCAGGCGCCAAACCACTGAGCCACCTGGGCTGCCCTCTGTATTTAAGTCTTTTTGTTTGTCTCTTTGTTCTGTTTTTAAGTTCCACATATGAGTGCAATCACATGGTACTTATCTTTCTTTGTCTGATTTATCTCATTTAACATTTTACCCTTTAGGTTCCTTCTTATTTTTGCAAATGGCATGATCTCATTCTTTTTATGGCTGAGTACAATTCTACTGTGTATATATACACCACATTTTCTTTATTCACTCATTTATTGACAGACACTTGGATTGCTCCCTTATCTTGTCTATTGTAAATAATGCTGCTGTAAAACCCATACAGGTACATATAACTTTTCAAATTAGTGTTTTTGTTTTCTTTGGATAAGTACTCAGTAGTAGAACTACTGGATCATATGGTAATTCTATTTTTATTATTATTTTTTCCCCAAAGGTGGCACACAAATGGCCAACAGACATGTGAAAAGATGTTTAACATCACTCATCATCAGGGAAATGCAAATCAAAAGCACGATGAGATATCACTTCAAACCTGTAAGAATGGTTAGAATAAAAAAAAAAAAAACAAGAAGTAACAAGTGTTGGTGAGGATGTGGAGAAATAGGAACCCTCGTGCTCCATTAGTGGGAATGCAAATTGGTGCAGCCACTATGGAAAACAGTACAGAGGTCCCTCAAAACATACATCTTAATCACACTTCACATATTTCTCAGTTTGGTCTATTTTCTGTTGCTTTTAGAGTGGCCCCAAGTGATATTTGGCTCCTCTTTCAAAGTTGCCCCCCCAATCCATCACACCTTCTCCTGACCTCTAATAAAACACAAAATAAATATTTTCTCCCTAAGGAGATACAAAAGCATGTCCTACATGTTTGAGCAACAGTCTTCTTAATCTTCATTTTAGTCTCTTGCTGGTTGCACTGATCTCTCAGACTTCTTCTTCCAGTCGTAGAATTCATCCCTGAGCCTTGTCTCTGTGTACTCACACTACCTAGAAGTCCCCAAGTTTCAACTTAAAATGCATTCCACACTCAGACAACTCCCAAGTTTTTGTCTCAAGCTAGGACTGCCCCCTCTAAATCCCAGAGTTATCCACCTGCACAGGAGACTCTTCTACTTGGATGTCCAACTGACACTTAAAACTTAATGTATCTAATGCTTTCCCAGACCTGCTTCTGCCTCTGTCTTCCCTGTTGGTGGACACTCACCCGTTAGAGTCTAAGCCAAGTATTATGTCTTCTTACTCCCCACATTTAATCTGCTTGCAAATCCTTTTGGCTTTATCTTCCAAATGTATTCAGATTCCAACACTTCTCGCTATCTTTGTTCAAGTCACCGTCATTTCTCACCCAGATTAGCTCAATACCCCTCTAGCAGGTCACCCTGCTTGGTTATGTTTTCATGTTTCTGATCACCTATAATTTTATCAATTGGGCAGCCCGGGTGGCTCAGCAGTTTAGTGCTACCTTCAGCCCAGGGTGTGATCCTGGAGACCCAGGATCGAGTCCCACGTTGGGCTCCCTGCATGGAGCCTGCTTCTCCCTCTGCCTGTGTTTCTGCCTCTCTCTTTCTCTCTCTCTCTTTCTTTCTCTCTCTCTGTGTGTCTCCAATGAATAAATAAATCTTAAAAAAAAATCTTATCAATGAAGTCTTCCCAAACAAGTCTATTTAAAATAGCATCCCAGCATTCCCTAATCCCATTCCCTGTTCTATAAACTTTACACATTTAGACAAACATAGCAGCATACTTCTTTGGATATCTCAGCTCTCCCTACTTAGAGTGTGAGCTTCAAAAAAGCAGAGATTTTTGTCTGTTTGTTCATTCATTCTTTCTTCTTCTTTTTTTTTACTTTTCTTTTTTTTATAAATTTATTTTTTATTGGTGTTCAATTTGCCAACATACAGAATAACACCCAGTGTTCATCCCATCAAGTGCCCACCTCAGTGCCCATCACCCAGTCACCCCACCCCCTGCCCACCTCCCCTTCCATCACCCCTAGTTCATTTCCCAGAGTTAGAAGTCTTTCATGTTCTGTCTCCCTTTCTATCTAGAGCTGAGATTATTGCCCAATACATTATAAAGGATTATTTAAAGTATTTTTAGAGATATAAATGAATGAAAATGTCTAGGATACTTGCAAACTCTTCTTTGTGAAAAATAATATTCATCTGAAATTAAATTGATATAGTTAAGTAATCAGTCATGTTTCATGTATTTAAAAATATTTTAGAGTCAGAAGATCCTCAAAAAACAGGAAATCCTTGTATATGAAAATTTTCAGGGCCAACAGATACCTCCTGAAGAGGCTTAATTAAAGGGTGCCTATTCAAGTTGATCTGTGGCCCTCAGCAGTACAATTTAAACACACTTGTAAACCTCTAGTGAAATATCCCTGGACTCGGTATCTGTAGTCTGGGAATATCATTGTGTCTTTGTGACACACCAGTGGTGTGACAATTGGGCAAGTTGCTTGGTCCACTTTGAGCTTAAGCTGTAAATTGGTGATGGTAGTAATAATAAGGAGCTCAAGTGATATCCGTGAGTATCAGCTGAGATTTCAGGTATATTTTGTAAAATCTTAATCATGTTACGAGTATAAGAAACTTGGAAAAATGTTACAGCTATAAGGAGGAGGACTCTGTTCTCAGGGTAAGAAAAAACAAAATTATTAAGTTCAATTCCATAATTCTCTTACCACAGAATTTTTCCTTACTGTCAGATTTATTCAAAACTTGATTGAAGGAATTGTTCTTGCCTGTTTGAGGGAATCCTTGGCAGCCTGAAAATAATGTGAGGACATTCAGATCCCAAGCTTTATTCCAATTCTCTAAATGGGCTTGGCTTTTCAGCTATGAGTCATATGAAGGCTGTTCTCCTCTTCTTCGGGCCAGGCTTATTCTTCCACTGTTTTTAAAAATTAATCTGGCAAATGCCCAACAGGTGGCTAAAGCAAAACACATATATGGTGGAATGAAGTTTCCAGGATACTGGTATTGATCTAGGCCTCAGATCTGCTTTGGGACATTAGTGTGAATATCCACACTGACCGGGTGCTTCGCTGTCATCATTGTCACCATCCCCTATCCATCACTGGTTATCATCTTAGTGCCAAGAATTTGAGTCAGTAGTCAATGCACCCTATTGCTTTTATACTGTGTCAAAGCTCTGTAAGGTTAGCATTATTACCCTCATTTTATACAGGAAGAGATTGGAACTTAGGAGGGTAACATTATTTTTCAATAAGGAGTTAACAGAATCAGATGATAGATTCAAATCTGACTTCAAAGCTCATGGCTTTTGTTATCACACAAGTCTCTTATTTTTATATATTTATTTTTCACAAGTCTCTTCTAATAACCAAACTCCTTCTCCATTTTGTAAGCTCACATTGATACTAGAATTCTCCTGAGGGCAGAGCGTCTCAACAAAGGGATTTGGGGGGTGGATCCGTGGGTGGCTCAGTGGTTTAGCGCTGCCTTCAGCCCAGGCCATGATCCTGGGGACCCGGGATCGAGTCCCACGTCCCACATCAGGCTCTGCATGGAGCCTGCTTCTCCCTCTGCCTGTGTCTCTGCCTCTCTCTCTCTCTCTATCTCTCATGAATAAATAGGTAAAATCTTAAAAAAAAAAGTAATTATAAAAAAAAGATGGGGGATGAGAGCAAAGGAAAAAAAAGATAGAAACTAACAAATCTTAATATGAAGATTAAGACTTGGAAGAAGAGGTATTTCTTACATTCTTATCACAAAATTTTCTTTGGACATTGGCATACTCTTGCCTGGTCTTGCCTAATTTTGTTAAGGCTTTGGCAGATAAGTATGATCATTGCCCTAGCCTCCTGGGGTTAGAGTTTAGTTGGAGTATTGCTTCTGAATTCTTGTTACTATTGACTCTTAATGTGTCTACCTAATGTATTATCTAAACATAAAAAGTATTCTCAGATCCCTAAATCCTCAATAAATAGTTTTGACGGATATATCCTTTTTGTGTTTCTTTCAGCCTCTTGGTAAAACCCTACTGGGCTATTTGCTCCTTTTACACATGCAGTTCAGCACCGAATTAAAAGAATGTGAAGCCTATATATATCATGGCCCAGCTTCTAGCTCGCCTCTGGCCTTGCTGGTTCTTATTAATGATTCATTTCTTTTGACAGGAGCGGCAACATTTCAGGACTTCTTGGGTGGAAGAAAGTTGGCAGAGAGAAAGTCCATAGTGAGTAGTTAAACGTTATATGAATTAATAACCCCCATCAATAGTTTAATGGATGAAATGCATTGATTGCTTTGAGAATTATGCTGAGGTCTACAGTAATAAGCAGAAATGTCTGATTTGACATCTTTTTTTTTTTTTATATGTCTGCAACGTAATCTACTACCAATTACACAACAACCCCACCGAAGGAGTGCTGAGTGGTCCCACTACAGTAGTAACATGTTATAAAAGCTCGGGTTTCAGGACAATTAGCTTCTGGCTACAGTTTATTACCCCATTTGAGATTTAAAACATTTTTTTTCCATTGCATTCCAACAATGCTTATGTGTCTGGGGCTAACACTTTAAAACAATAATGAAATGGCAAATATCTGTCTGGCTGGGGTTTGTTCAAGAAGGGTGTGTATTGGCATTAAAAAAAAAATCAAGGCAGAGTGAACAAAACAAAAGCAACTTCCTTAATTTCTCAAAGTGGCCAGGATTATAATGTTTACCAAGAAAAAACATGCCTTTCATTTATAGAAGATTTAAGAAATGTTTTGGAGACTATGATCATTCCTGCTTATTTAAAGGCAATTTCCACATGATGAAAAAGTAGTCCATTGATAATTCATATCCATGCATATATTTGGTGGTCATCACCAGATTTCTGGTGTAAGATATATGAATCCCTCTTTGAATTGGCTGGCGTTACAAAAAATGGCAATCAGGAAATTTTCAGATGATGATGATGATCACGATGATAACGACAATAGTGGACCTTATTGAGAGTCTGTCCTGTGGCCAGGTAGTGTGCTAAAACTTTATTGTGATGATCTTAATTATCCTAAGTATCTCTTCAGTTAGGTACTGCTATTTTCCCCATTTTACAGATGAGGGGATTGAGGCTTATGGAATCCAGTAATTGAAGGTAAAACCTAAAATGGGCTAACAATAGTGAGTCTGTAGACTGGGGCTTTTGAAAACTAATCTAAGGCTTGAATCTCTATGCAGTACTACCTGATGATGGTGGTGGTGGTAGAGGTTGTGATGAAGATGACAAAGGCCAAGAGTAAGAGACCTGAGGGATCTTCTTGTCAATCTTTTACATGTTTTATTAAGTAGCTCTTTCCAGGATGCTTAGGTATCTCAGTGGTTGAGTGTCTGCCTTCAGCTCAGGGCATGATCCTGGGGTCCTGGGATCAAGTCCCATATCAGGGTCCCCACAGGGAGCCTACTTCTCCCTCTGCCTGTGTCTCTGCTTCTCTCTCTGTGTCTCTCATGAATAAATAAATAAATAAATAAATAAATAAATAAATAACTCTTTCCTCCAGAAATCTGAGCCATTTTCTCTCCTGTTTCCTTTCTCTTATGTCCACTTGAATTATCTTTCCCAACCTACTGTTTTTCCCTCCTATTGTTCACACTGTGTGATTTGATACTTCCTGTGGTTCTTAAGGAGCTGAGTTGGGTGGGATGAAATGGGGATGTGACCCCTATTTCAGTAATTTATAGGCCTCCATGTTTAGTGAAGGATGAGGGTGTCATTGAGATTGGATTCCAAGAGCTTACTTACCTATCACCAATCTACAATATTCATTTTTTGTTGCCTTTCTCACCTCAGGATTTTTAAACTTCTAATATTGGATGTAATCAAGACTATAGAGCAACCCACGGGTGTGATGTTTCTCCATCTAACGCTGTACCGAATCATTAAAATCATACCTTTTTTATTCTTTGGAATAAAGAATGCTTCCTGTGAATTGAAATATTAATATTTAGAAAATTAGAAAGAAAATCTATGCAAAAATGAACCAGGCACAGTAAATAAAACAAGTGGATTAGTAAGTAAACAATAATATTGTGTTGACCTAAAGCATATAGTGCATTACTATCTCCTGATAGCCGCTTAGGTCAGGGTATTTCTCACCAAGGTGTGTTGGCCCGCAATGCATTAGGTACAAGGAGGTGCATCTCCTTCAAACAGAGGGCTCTTCCTAGTTCGTATTCTCCTGAGGCTCTTCATAGCTCCTGGCATGTTGGTTTCCCACTTGGGAGTGACTGGAGAAAAAACTATTTATTTCTCTCCATTTATGCAGTACTATTGCCCTCTGCTGAGGTCAGCATTGGTTCTATTCTTGAAGCTTTTTTTGTACAGATCCATCATTTCCATGATGTTAGATGAGCTGACATTGGTGTCTCCTGCCTAGAATTCCACTCCCTATCTCATCTATTTGGAAAATGCCTACTTATTCTTCAGAGGCTGCTTCAATTTCATCCTTCCTTTCCTCTCCTTTTTTATCCCCTTTTTTCCCTAGGTTGAATCACTTTCTCATTTGTGTTGCCCTAAGTCTGTGTGTATCACATTGCACTATAAATACTTGTTTTTCTCTACTACGAGACTGTACTTGAGGGAGATTCTGGCTTATTCATTCTTTTTTTTGTATCTGCAGCACCCAGCAGAATGTAAGGTCTGTATTAGGTTTAGGATAAATGTTTCTTGTCCTGCACTGAGGTTCTATATCTCTGACTATGTGCTCCTTCATTCAAAGTTATTAAATATTATAACATTTATAATTTACATACAACACAGTATTGATCTAGGAGCCATAACAGTGGATTATCTATCATTGTTTTGTAACTCTTGGGTATCAATTTTATCATCTGTCAACTAGAGGAATTGATAGATTTCATTTGTTTTTCATTCATTCATTAGTTTATTCATTAATTCATTCAAGATAAATTGATCAAGTGCCTGCTTTGCCTTGGACATTGGACTAGGCAACTTCTTAAGCATAAGATGCCACTTTTCTGGTTTTAGTTTAAAATACTACATATTTCAGTTGGAATATAAAAAAATTTGAATCTGTGTAGATAGTAAATTTAACAATGCTACTTTTATAAGCTGTGCTACTTAATTTACAAATAGACACTGTTTTGAATATAAGTCAAACCAAGATAGTAACACTTTGTTTCTGAATCTCATTAATGCTTCAAATGTACTATTTGTATCAACTAATCTTAAAATATCATTTCCTTGGGTGATCACAGAGTAGGATTTCTGGGTTTTATCATAATGTTTGTTTTACCTTTTTAAATTTACCAGAATATTGACTTAATGTATATTTTTTATATTTAGACAGTTGTAGAAAGTCTTTGGGTTGAAGATCTATACGTTTGTTCAACAGATGTTTACTGAGTGTCTAATATGTGCCTACTGTTAAAATATATGCCTAGGAAAGAAGGTCAACAAAAGGGACCTCTGTTTTTGAGAAGTTTGTAGATCTGAGGAGAAACATAGATGTAAACATATGATGATAGAAGAATATTGAAGTTTTAGCTGAGAGGAAGAAATGTGCTCAGGTTTGGCTGAGGGTAGGGTGGGCACAACAGACTTGTCAGAAAAAAGTCTTGGTACTTGACTTGGTACTTGTCAATAGATGGTACTTGAGGTGAGTGTCAAGATGTATGTATGCCCCCAGGCTGAAAATGCTGGGAGGAGGGCGAACAGTCCAAGAACAGGAAGCAGGATGAATAGTTGAAGCAGATAAATGTGCAGTAATACGTCACATTTAGGCAACTAGGTAATACGTCATCGTGGTTAGAGAGAAAGAGACAAGCTGGGTTGCAGGGATGCCTAAGGCTGTAGAGTAAACATGGGCAGGACTTGGTAGTTTTTTGGCTAAGATGCAAGAACATCGACTTTACCCTGTACATAGAGGGAAATCCAGGAGGGTCTTATGCAGGAGAGGAAGGGGATAATTTTCAAAAACTACTAGAAACATAAATGTGATGAAAAAAATTTGTGAAATTTTAAAATCTGAATTTGGAAACTTAGACATACTTGTGTTTTCTTCTATGAGCATTTTCACTAAGTTATTTCTTTTCAATGAATGGGAATTATTTATAATACTCAAATGAGATCACACTGTGGAGATGAAGTTGTGAATGGGATCTTTCACTCTATCAAAATCTTTTTACATACCTAGGAGTAGGCCTTTATTAAATTACTGAATTCTACTTTTACTTCTGGAGAAATAGCAATCCAGTATTGAAAGATCACCTCTTAATGGAGGTTAAAATAAAGGCTTGGGTTTTGCTCCTCAGACTTCAGTTTATGAATATGAGGAGGGAAAAGAAAACAGAGAAACAAAACATGTAGATTTAGACATTTTTAGTGAGGAAAATGAATATTGATTAGCTATATTAGCTTTAAAAAAAAGTTTATTTATTTATGAGAGAGAGAGAGAGAGAGAGAAAGAGAGAGAGGCAGAGACACAGGAGGAGGGAGAAGCAGGCTCCATGCCGGGAGCCGGACGCGGGACTTGATCCTGGGACTCCAGGATCATGCCCTGGGCCAAAGGCAGTCGCTAAACCGCTGAGCCACCCAGGGATCCCCAGCTATGTTAGCTTTAAGTGAAAATATATCAATTGCTGATTTTTTAAATGCCAAAACCACAGCAGTTGCTCTAGTACAAACTAGCTTTTGTCTAGCAATTATTCAAGTTTTTTGATAAATCAGTTATAAATAGGAAACACCAGAACTGAGGCCTTCTGAGCTAACAGCATCAGATCTGTTGACCATTTGTTGAGAGATTTTATATCATAAAAATACTTGGAAAAAATTAATCTTTCTTCAAGAGAAGAAAATAAATTTCATCATGTTGCCTTTCATTCGAACAATGCAGTGACTTCCTAATTGATTTGTGATCTCAAATCTGTCCTTATTCTAATCTACCTATGCTGTGTTAGTTACAGAGCTCATCAATATGAAATCAAATAAACCTCATTTTTAATCTTGGTTCTGCAAGTTTCACTATATGAGTCTCTGTTTTGTTAATTGTAAGACTGAAGTAACACCTATTTCAAAAGAATGGGAGATATTATAAGGTTTAAATGGAAATTCTTAGGTCAAGGGTCTTAGGACTGGGACACATATTTATTGAGTAAAACAATGGCACACTTTGGGTAATGCTTAACTTTTCAAACTAAGTTTATTTTTTTATAGTTCTAAGCTAATTGAGACCAATCAGATAGATCCAGGTATAAAAATGATTTCATTTCTAATAGCTGGATTGTGAAAATCCTCCAATTGTTGTGTATGGAACACCATGAATGGAAATATTTTCAGGACATCCTGAAGCTCTAAAGCTTAATATTTACACATGATTGCTTGTGGACAATTTGACTACTTCCAAAGAGGAAAGCCAAGACCTATTCAGAAGTAGAAGAAAGCGCTCCAAACAAGGGATCACCTCAGTCGCTCTGAAGGTAACCTGGCCTTGTTTTTGATGGATTGCAATGAGTATCTGCCTTTTACGAAACAATATGCAATTGTTATTAAGAAGCCAAATGGGTAAAGAAAAAGGGATTGTATACCACTGGGAATTGGGAAAATCAATGAAAACAAAATCTTGAAAGTTGATTACCAGCAGTTTTAGTATTTTACTGTTGCACTCAACTAGATTCAGTAATGAACCTGGTGAATCTTGAGCTAGTGAAAAGACAGAGTACCTGAGCAGCCACCCTCCAGTATGTCAGAGAGCAGCAGGGACTGGGGTCCTTGGATTTCCCAGTGCCTTTTCCTAAGTTAGCTGTTTTTATTACTGACAGAGAGAAGAAGCAGAAACACATCACTTTAAAGTAGTGTTTCTCAAACCTATTGCCCAGACCCCTTTATACTCTTAAAAACCAATGAGACCAAAGAGCTTTTTGTTTATTTGGGCAATATCTATTAATATTTATTATATTGGAAATTACAAGTGAGAAAATTCAAAAAAAATTAGTGTATTTACAATAGCAATGAGAGATATTTACATGTCAGACTAAGTAACATATTTTAATGAAAAATGACTCTATTTTGCTCCCCCAAATACTAAAATGACATTGTTTTACATTTTTGGAAATCTCTTTAATGTCAGGCTTAAAAGAAGACAGCTGAATTCTCATATGTGCTTCTGAATCATTCTGTGTCAAAAATCTTTTTTTTTTTTTTAAGATTTTATTTATTTGAGAGAGAGAGTGAGTGTGAGTGAGGGCAGGAGCAGAGGGAGAGGGACAGACTCCACACTGAGTGTAGAGCCTCACATGGGGCTCCATTTCATGATCCTGAGATCATGACCTGAACAGAAACCAAGAGTTGGACGCTCAGCCAACTGAGCCACTCTAGCACCCCCGTTCTGTTTCTACATTTTGCTTTGATGTTTGTTTTGCCTGAAATATAGGAAGAAAACCAGGCCATGTAAGTATGTGTATCTGGAAAGAGAGGAATTATTTAATAAACTTGTCAGATAATTCTGGATATTTTTTTCCTTAATACTATACCAAAACTCTAGAAAAGGTAGTGTCATAAAGTTTAGTTGCAATGTAAAGTATGAGATACTATCAATGAAACTTTTTGTATCCTAAGATATAGATACATAACATTGAGTGGATCTTTTAGCCCTAGAGGAGTTTTTGACACTGTGCATTGATTATATGGAGAATATTAGTTCTCTAAGTTATTGGTTAACTAAGTTATGTGGATCCTCTAAACATTGACACATTTCATAATATTAAACAATCATATCTGTTACTGCCATCACAAATCACATCAGAAAAGTTTGGAAATATTGGGACACTATCATACTCATAGTGATGGAAACAATTTTTCCAGAATTCTAATTTTTGCTGGAAAGCTTACATTTTATTGCTAATGACATATACTACCTGTTGTTTTTCTTGAAGTGACAGGTTTATTTTACTGATTGATTGATCATAAGAAAAAATGTTCAGAAACTTAACATGAGATCTACACTCTTTTTTTTTTAATTTTTATTTATTTATGATAGTCTCACACAGAGAGAGAGAGAGGCAGAGACACAGGCAGAGGGAGAAGCAGGCTCCATGCACCGGGAGCCCGATGTGGGATTCGATCCCGGGTCTCCAGGATCGCGCCCTGGGCCAAAGGCAGGCGCCAAACCGCTGCGCCACCCAAGGATCCCGAGATCTACACTCTTAACAGATTTTTTAAAGTACAATTTAATATTGATATCTATAGGCACAGTGTTGTGCAGCAGATTTCTAGAATTTATTCATCTTATATAACTGAAATTTTATAATGTTTTTTAGCAACTCCCTATTTCTCCCATTCCTAGCCCCTGGCAACCACCATTCTCTTCTTTGCTTCTATGATTTTGACTATAGGGAAATCATGCAGTATTCATCCTTCTGTGACTGCTTTATTACTTAGCATAATGTTCTTAAGGTTCATCCATGCTGTCACATATTGCAGGATTTCCCTTTTGCTTAATGGTGAGTAATATTCCATTGTATGTATATATTGTATGTATACCACATTTTCTTTATTCACTCATCCAACAATTAGATTGTTTTCACATGTTGGCTATTGTGACTAGCACTGCAGTGAACATAGGATTGCTAATATTTCTTTGAGATCTCGATTTTAATTCTTTTGGGTAAATATCCAGAAATAAGATTGCTGAATCATATGGTGGCTTTATTTTTAATTTTTTGAAAAACATCCATATGGTTTTCCATAGTGGTTGCACCATTTGTGTTCCCAACAAAAGTGTACCAGCGTTCAGTTTCTCTACATCCTCACCAATATTTTCTTCTGTTTTTTATCTGTTTATTATTTTGATAACAGTCATCCTACAGGTGTGGGATGAAGTTAGACCATTTTCTTACACCATACATAAAATAAACTCAAAATGGATTGAGGACTTAAACTTTAAAATTCCTAGAGGGAAACCTACAGGAAAATGTTCATGACATTGGTCTTAGCAGTGATTTCATAGATTTGACAATCAAAAGCACAGGCAACAGAAGCAAAATAGACTAGTGGAACTATGTCAAACTAAAAAGCTTCTACATAGCAAAGGGAACGATCAATTTAGTGAAAAGGCAACTGGAATGGAACAAAATATTTGCAAACTACTTATCTAATAAGTGGTTAGTTTCCAAAATATATAAGGAACTTTTACAACTCAATAGCAACAAACAAACAAAAACAAACCACAAATCAAGAAAGCAAAACAAAAAAACCCCAAAAAACAGCAACAACAACATTACCTGGGTGACTCAGTCAGTTGGGCATCCAACTCTTGGTTTCAGCTCAGATCATGATTTCAGGGTCATAGGATCAAGCCCCACATCCAGCTCCATGGTCATGGGGAGTCTGCTTGGGATTCTCTTTCTATCTCCCTCTGTCCCTTCTTCCCTGCTCTCTCTCTCAAATAAATAAATGAATCTTTACAAAAAAAAAAAAAAAAAAAAAAAAAGGAGCTAGAGACTTCAATAGACATCTCTTCAAAAAAGACATACACATGACCAACACATATATGAAAAAATGCACTATATCATGAACCACCAGGGAAATACAAATCAAAACCATGATATATTTCTGAAAAATTATCTGCCAAGTATCCAAATCTGAATAATTATATCTTTAGACTTTCTTTCAAGTAAAATTAATGTTTATAAAAATAATGACTAGTTGAGCTTATAGCTCAGAAAATTATACAAGAGCATTCTTTTTCTCTGTAGACAGTAGAAGTGCTTCAGGCCTACTTCCCATTTCATCACACAAATGACTAAAAGTACATGTTTAAAAAATTCTAGATTTAATAAAATGAACAATTTTATTACATCATCATGATTTCTTAAATAAAACTGGCTCACATACATACATGTATGTAAACATATAAACATAAATATATATGTTTTATGAATCCATGGCAATGAAAAATGCAATGACAAGTATGGTTTAATACCATTGTCTTGATAAAGAGTAAGGTGCTAGCATTGTTTTTGCACTATCAAAACAAAGGTCAGCATAGGGGAAAAAGGCTAATCGTGTCTTATCACAAAAAACAGTTTTGCTTTCTGAGACAATTTGAAATGGTTTTAGGGACCCCTAGGACATAGTGCATCTCAGCTTGAGTGTTGCTATTCTAATTCACAAAGCCATTTCACAAAATTGTATTATTTCTTCTTCACATCTGGTCATTTTATAAGGTGAGGTTGGAATACGGACAGAGTTAAGGGTATTTTAGCACATAGTACATATTAGGAACTTAAAATATTTTGTGATAGGAGTAAACTAGACATACCTAAAATGCGAGTCTCCTGACATCCTACTCTGTGTTCCTTTTTCCCGAAGATTGAATTTTTAGATTAGAGCGGGTACAGAGAAAAAAAAGCACCTAATTAAAAGTAGAGGTGAAGGAGAAATATCTAAATCTCTAATCTTCACATGACACCAGAACTCTAAATCAATCTCTATGTCATTGATTGTAATAGTTACCTTGACTAGTTTATTACAAAACTTCCTGGGTTGGTTTGAATTCATTGCTTCAATCTATGTAGACCATGGTCCCTAAGATACCAATTTCTTTACTACTCTTGTCTCGCTTCCCACTTAACTCCCTGTGTGAACACGGGCAACTCTCCTGAGAGAAGAGCTCTTTAAGTGAAGAAGTGTCACTCCTTAAAGAAAGTGGAGGACCAGCACGAGATAGCAGATCAAGGGGGCAGACTTGAGTCAACCTGGCTTAGGAGAAATACTCTAAGAATCATAGAGATGGTTTCCCTATTCCAGGAGGTAGCTATTCACATGAACACAAAACAATGCTTGCCAGTGGTTCCCTTCAGAGGGAAGGCCATGGACTATAAAATAAATTAACTTCCACTTGCTGGTTCAGGCAAATCAGGACCATAGAAAATTCAGACTGCTATAGTGAATTAGCATATACTAGTTCTATGAACACATGGAAAACTTAAGTTTCCAGGGAGGTACTTTTGGCACCTTCAGCGAAAGCCACATTAACTCAGGGAAAAGCTGATAGTGACTAACAATTCCTACAAAAGGCTATTTTTA
The DNA here is from genome assembly GCF_003254725.2 of Canis lupus dingo. Taxonomy (NCBI): domain Eukaryota; kingdom Metazoa; phylum Chordata; class Mammalia; order Carnivora; family Canidae; genus Canis; species Canis lupus. Next base: position 9,057,659 of record NC_064251.1, read on the forward strand.
GAAGCAAACCTGGTGAAATCATAATGGTCAGTCAAGAGAAGGACTGGCCCAATGACCTAATTACCACTCAGTGGGGAAACTAAAACCAGCCCTGGAAAATTGCGTCAATATTATGGCCTTTAATGGGCACCATTTTTAAAAATACCCATGGCTATCCTAAAAATTTTCCCTTTCTTTATGAGTAACCACATACTGAGAGCCAGTTTTATTTTGAAAAAAAAAAAAGAAAGAAAAAAAGGTTCTTCAAATTTCATGACAATCCCACTAAAAGCTCTGTTCCTAAAAGGTTAATTAGATAATTACTCAAATGAGTAATTGTGCTTCTCTCTCTGATACATCACTTGGGCTCAGATGCCTATGAACATCTCATTAATTAATTTAGTGCCAAATAGGTGAATACTTTGATATGTTAAGATCAGGACTTTCTCAGAAATGTGTTTTTGTACATAGCTGCACCTACATGCATTAGTTATTGCCTATGCTCTTGATAGATGCCTTTATTCTGTTTATTTTGATGGGGGGGTAAATGCCTTTAAATTTCTTTTCTTTGCTGCAACAAACCTGCTACTGACAAAGAGTGAGGAATCAACCAAATGGACATGCCTCAATTTTAGTATGCATCTGTGGCCATAGTTCCAGAGCCTCGGTGTGTAAGTCATCTAATTAAGGGAGACGTAAATCTGGAAAGCACATGAATTGGCAATGAAAACTAATTAATCCATTTATTCATTCAATCAACAGCTATATAGTAAATGCCTACTACCTGGTACATATTGCAAGGATACACAATGAATAAAACGGAGAAGGCTTCAGCTCTCCCAGAGTCCAGGGACTGGAGTCATTCAATAAATTCTTGTTAATTTGATTTTACCAATTCAGTGTTTTCCAGATATGAAGTATTTGGTTAAAAAATACAGGTAACAGAGCCAATGCTTTAAGAAAGCTTTAATTACAAGGATAATAGCCTAAATTTGATCATTTAGCCTACAGCTGAATTGTTGGTGATAAATCAATCATTCAACTGAAATGTTAACTTTGAATCTTCAAACGAATTTTCCTGGCTTCTCTTCATCTTGTGCCCAAAGCCCCTTACCGAGGTCCAGCTTTCATCAAGACCTGAGCCTTTATTCACATTGAGAAAGTACAGTGTTTTTGCCTCCCTCTCTCCCATGGCTGATTAGAACACATTGGAGCTTCTCAGACATCCTTACACTCCCTTCCACCTGTTTGTTTTAAACTGGGTCCTACAGCTGTTCCCCCATGCTTCCCTTTCAATTCTACACCATCATTCTGATATACTTCTCTTTCACTGACTATCTCGCTCTCCCACAGGCCCCAGAATCCCTTTTGTTCGAAGATACGTTTGTCTGGGTATAAAGGCAATGTGCACAGTTTCAGAGCATATAGTTTGAAGTATAAAGATTCTTTCAGAGTTTTTATCAAAGTCCTTATTGTTGTGGTCTGTTTGCACAAGCCATCATGGCCTTCTAATTCCTCAGCTATCTGCCTGCAATTGCAACAAACTTTTTTGTGGGCCTTTTTAAATTCTAGAGGCCTACCTAAAGGTTCCGTGTAGAGTCCTATCTTTTTATTAGTGGCACTTCTGGAAAGTTAGTGATGAAGCAGACAATTTTTATGAATTCAGTACCTCTAGAACCAGCTTTTTCATATTGAATATCCAAATGTGAAAAATGTTTTAATTTTACCCTAGTTGTTTTATTCCTTTTTGTCCCATTGATAGATCAAACATGGCAGGTTTTGCCTAGCTATCCTTTGTGATGAAGATGAAGAGAAGGTGCTATTTAAATCCTATTTTTCCCTCCTGAAGTAGGTTACACAAATCCTTATGATGGTGGATCAGAGTTTATTGGAGCTTGGGCCCCAACTACATACGTCCTTTATAGAAAGTTGAAAACTTTTTGTTGTTCATCAAAGCCCTGGATAATTATAATGTTCATGTTGCCTTTTGGTGACATTTGCCAGGGGCTGAGGCAGTCCTAAAGATATCTCTATGCCAGTCAACTAAAATGATGTGATCTGAAACACTTTCCTCCTCATATAATATTTGTTACAGTATTTGTTCCTTTTTGCTCCAGATAAGAATTTAGTACAGTAATAAAGATCTTCACCCTCTTCACATTAGATATCACTAGATTTCAGCCTCAACTTTCTGAAATATATTATTTTTAATTCCTTTTAAGGGTCAAAACACATGTACCAGGAACAAATCTGGTGCCAGATTTGTTTGAAGGCCAACGAGACTGAATCCTTACTCCTTAGATAACACGCTCTAGTAGAGGTCAACAATAAACATGCAATCAAATGATGATTAAGGTAATTTCAGATGATGGTCATTTTTTAGGAGAAAAATGAAACCAGGCAATGGAGTTGAGAGTGAGTGGTAGGGAATATAGGTATGGGTAGGTGAAGACTTCAGCCAGAAGGACAAGATGAGACAGCTTCTCTGAGGGGGTGACATTTGAGCTGAGCAAGAATCGATGATAAGTGGGGGCCAGATGTGAAAAATAGGAGGAAGGAGAATTCTAGGGAGAAAGATGGCAATGCTAAGTGTTGAAACTAGAAGGGGAGGGGCAAGAAAAATAAAGTGGCTGAACAGCGGTGAAAGAAGTGGAAAGCTTTTGGGAGAGGAGGTGGGAAGAGGGCATGTAGGTTTTCTAGACAACTGCAAAGATGTGGAGTGTTTTAGTAATTACAATGGGCAACTATTGATCCCCGAAGCACACATGAAATCCCATGCAATTTCTCTCTATGCAGTCCTCAGTGTTTGACTCATAAACTGTCTTCTCTTGGTAACTGAGTATCAGAAGTAGCTCCAGCTCCACAATATATCTGTTGGCTATGAGTCATGCTGTTTCTCCTTAGTTCTCCGTGTCTAGTTTGGGTTCCTGGCAGCTACTGGGCAAGTCTAGCAATGTCGGGCTACAACCCTATGTTTCACTTAAAAAAAAATAATGATTTTAGTTATCTACTAATGAGAGATAGAGGGAGAGAAAGAGAGAGACAGAGAGAGAGAGAGGCAGAGGGAGAAGCAGGCTCCATGCAGGGAGCCTGACATGGGACTCGATCCTGGGTCTCCAGGATCACGCCCTGGGCTGAAGGCAGGCGCTAGACCGCTGAGCCACCCCAGGCTGCACCCCCCTTTTTCAAAAGATTTTATTTATTTATTAATGAGAGATACAGAGAGAGAGAGAGAGTATGTTTCACTTTTAATTTTACCTAAACCAACATTGAATAACTGAAACTTCTAGCAAACTGAGAAACTAGCTTATTACATAGCAGGTCTTAGGGGCTTGCCTTTTTTGTTTCTCATTTTCGCAGTATACAAACACAGTTCGGTGAAGATTTCTCATTTAAGAAATTTGAGGATAAACTTTTGTGATATCCTGTTGCTGCAAAGTTGGTGGAATGTTTTCCCTCAGGGAAAGTGTGAGAAGGAGAGTTCCTTATATCTTTTGGTAATGAAGAGATTATATTCTATCTTTGAATATCAGCGGTGCATAGCTTTGGTGAAAAGCTACTTTCTTGACTGTAATTGATATTATACTTCCTGCCTAGGACTCCTCAAAACAGGAAACCATGAGATAGACTCCTAGCTAGGTTCACCTGTTTACCTTAATCATCAAACGTTTACTGAGCACCAGATTCTAGATAGAACACTGCTGGGCAATGGACCAGAAATACAATCACATTCATCTGTGATAGCATTTAATTCCTAAAATGTAGTTGAGATGTCAAGAACACAAGGAGAGCATGAGGTACTCTTCCTCTGGCCTTCAATTCACTTAACTCTTGAAGGGCAGGTGCAAATGAACAAAGCATCTTCTACATTTTTGTCTATAGTGCTCTGCTAAGTACCATTTCCCTGTAAGACATCTCTCAGAATCTATTTATCTGTTTTGTTCTGTTTTGGTTTCATATAAATTCTGCCTCTTTACTTTTAAAGGATTAAAAGGCAGCAGCCCTTGGGTATCAAGAGATCTACTGTCAAAACCAGCATTTTGAATTTGCAACTCATGATTCTTGCTAAATATGAAGAGACCTTCAAGCCTTTAAAAATGTGTTGAGCCTACCTCAAGGAGGTTACTATATACTAGGTACAGGTACCTACTATGTACCTGTCCTCATCTAGTATTTGCTCTCTCAAATTTGATACTAATATCCCAAAGTTAAAAGAAAGTCACTGCCATCTATGCTTACCTCTATAACTTTGGAAAGATAGTACCCATAAGCCTTCTTATGTGCAATTATAACCTCCAAATTTAAAAACTTTGAGAAAAACAAACAAAAATAATTTCCATTTTGTATTATGTTAAACCAGTTGTTCTCAAGTGCAAGTGAATTTACTCCCTAGGGGATATTTTGCAACTAGAGACATTTTTGGTTGTCACAGCTTGAAAAGGTTGTTGGTGGGGGGGAGGCGGGTGGTTGGGGATACTACTTGCACCTAGTGGGTAGAAACTAGAGTGGCTGCTAAACTTTTACAATGCACATGACAGTCTTCTGCAACAAAGAATTATCCAGTCAGAATGTTACTACTGCCCAAGGTGAGAATCTTAAAGTGAGACTCATTCTTGGGAAACTCTCAACCAATTTGCTTTTTATTTATCAATAGTCACAAGTCTTTAGTGTAGAATATATACTTGTCATTTGCTGAAATAGTGAAATTTTGCTAAATGATTTGTTAAGTATTTGTTAAGATTTTAGATATGGTACTTAAGTCATTCCATGATATAGCTGGTTGCATTTCCAGTGCTATAATTTTGTTATGCAATAAAAATCATGGTGTTTATTCCAAGACTGCTAAAAGTCCTTTGCCAAGTTAATGAAGAAGGCTAGTCTGAATATGTTTGGAAGGTTTAAAGATGCGTTCTAATTAGAACTAAGTTGTGTGTAAACACACAATCATAAGCACACATCTATATCCAAGTGCCATGTTTCCATCAATAATTTGCATTGAAAGGTATTTACAGCCTATATGTTTGATGGCGGAGGAACCAGATCAATTATTGAGATCTATAGGGTGAATCACAAAGCTATATAATAGCTATATAATTGAACTTAAGTTCAAATATTTTCCTTGTTTTATTTTCCATATGAAAGCCACTAAACAACAACAACAACAACAACAACAAAGCTTTTATAAATTTGGTTTATCATAAGCTCATTTGTAATTGTCATCATGAGAGAAAGAGGAAGAGAAGAGTCATCAACTCGAAACATATTTTCCCAGGCTTTGCTAATTGGATTCTTTTCCACTGCTTGTTTTCAGTAAATAAATCAATTTTGGAATAAACTATCAAGAAGGATTTAAATATCAAAATGTTTATTATATGAATGAGTTTGGAGGGTTGGCTTTTGAGAAGGGTTGGTTTACTTTAAATGGTATCATTTCACTTTACATGTCATCTTACAATAACCAAAAAGACCAAAAGAACTCTGACAAGGGTGCAAACTTCTTGAGAAATCACCAGAATTCCACAGATGATATTGGTGATTTTTACCTTAGCACAACATGATTGCATCCTATGAACAAACTCTATAGCCAGGACTATGGTTAAGCTACCAGAAAGAGATCATAATGATACAGATATGGTGGCATTCAAGACTTGGTATTTATAAGCCAGTTTCCCTGAGGCAGCTTCCAACCCCCTATGTGGATTTATTTTCCCAGTGATTATCTCTCCTTCCTTCAATGTATTCTTTGTGCTTGCTGGACTGGTTTGAAGTGTGAAGGTGAATGCACTGGGTGTGTATGTGGGAAGAAGTCCACACCACTACCTAGAGGCTGTTAATCATTCTCATTGTTATTTTAACATTGAGAATATACTTTATCTCTGGGACCAGAACCCGCACACATGAATCAGGTAACCACTGTTTCAAGATTGGACTGCACAACATTATATTTTATGTAATCAGTTAGCCTTTTTCATGTCGTATGAGGGTATAAGATCGCTCTTTGAATTCTGTGCGGTCAGTTTCTATACATAGATTACATAACAAGCCTTTAACAAATTGGTTACCTGATTAAATTCACCCTTTGTTATAAGATGCACATTTATTGCCAGCAGAAAAGTGGTTTGCTCTTTTGGCCTCAATAATGCCAAAGGGAATAACAAATAATCCTGCTATTAATGTTGTTATAGGTTTTTTTTTTTTCTCTTTTATTTCCGTATCTTTTATCCAAAGACATATATATGTGTTTTTGGCAAAATATCTGAAATCAGTCTATCCCTTTGATACCAAAAGTTATTTCAGCATAGACAACGTTATGTCCCTGTTTTACCAACTGCTCATGAGTGAGGTGGAGAACTGGACATGATTGCCAACTGTCAGTACTTGGTCACATATGCTTTGTACATATGATATATCCATATTCCTTTTAGAGTAAATTTACTTTTATTTTCAATCTGTTTCTGGGAGAAGAGATACTTTCTTATCTCTTAGGTCCAAATACCTTAACTACTGTTTTCTTTGATCTTTCTCAATACTGACTGCTTCCTTAAACTTCATATACCATCAAGCCCCTAGTAGGAAAAAAAAACGTAACACTGAATATTTGTATCCTAGTCCAAGGGGAGGTTGGGAGACCACTGGATAAATAAGTGAGCTGGAGAACTTGCTTACTGATAAATGGTGGCTTCTTGGCTAAATTATTTTACTAGAATTATTAGATGTTTTACTTTAGAAATACAGAGTTATGTTTCTAAAGCCATTGAAAATGTATAGATATGGATAAAATCTGGACAAATTATAATCTATTTCATACCATAAAAATGTAAATAGAAATACCTGATATGATATCACAAACCCAGAAAATAGGTCTTTATCCCATTTCTCAATGCCATTGGCTAGATTCATTCAGAGACAAGACAATTACGCTGATATGCCAAACCTGCTGGCAAGCACCTGCAGACAATACATTAGTACTGGTCAAAGTTAAAATATTTGTAAACAAAAAATTTGAAAATTTACAGAAGAGTGCTAAAACAGTGTTTTTAGATTTTCCTGAAAACTTACCACTCCTGGTAAGGAAAACTTGGTGTGTATGACAAAAAGGAAAATACTGGAGACAACTCACCCTGTGCCACTGTGTCTGTGTGTTTGGGGTGCTTTTAGCACCTCCTTCTAAGATATATGTATCTTGAATTTAACCACAGCTGAGTTTATTAACAAAATAGTTTAGGGATCCCTGGGTGGCGCAGCGGTTTAGCGCCTGCCTTTGGCCCAGGGCGCGATCCTGGAGACCCGGGATCGAATCCCACATCGGGCTTCCGGTGCATGGAGCCTGCTTCTCCCTCTGCCTGTGTCTCTGCCTCTCTCTCTCTCTCTCTCTGTGTGACTATCATAAAAATAAAAAAAATAAAAAAAAAAACTGTTTGCAAAATAGTTTAGTGGAGCCCTTGCATGTTTCTTTTCTCCTTGCTGTTGTTTGAGGAAAGACACTCTCAGATATATGAAGGTAAGGAGTATCTGACAAAATGTACCAAATGCTACTGACTTAGATCCAGAGTCTTTCAATAGGGATAGAGTTCGTGGAGGTGTCGTTGTAACTGTGGTAGGGCCTTCAAGGGGGCATTCTGTTGTCTATGGAGAGTCATTGATGAACTATCCAGTGCTGTTCGGATACACGATTTATAGGTGGAAGCATGTCATTCTAATGGTATCACTGAGGAATGGAAAGAGATGAAAGAATGAGCCAGCTGCTCTTTATTGGGAGAAGATGGTGTCATAGGCCTTTCAGAAGAGTGATCAGACCTCAGGAAATTTTCTGCCTCCTGGGTGGGATCTGGATATGGTTTGGAAGTTTCACCTTCCATACTGCACTTTCAAATATTACCTATTAAAGTGCATCAAGTTGGGCAGCCCAGATGGCTCAGCGGTTTAGCGCTGCCTTCAGCCCAGGGCCTGATCCTGGAGACCTGGGATCCTGTAACGCATTGGGCTCCCTGCATGGAACCTGCTTTTCCCTCTGCCTGTGTCTCTGCCTCTTTCTCTCTCTCTCTCTCTCTCTCTGTGTGTGTGTCTCTTATGGATAAATAAATAAAAATCTTAAAAAATTAAATAAAGTGCATCAAGTTATTTGCTGTCTACCTTAGAATGGAGGGAGAATTTTGAGAAAAAAAAAAGTGCAGGTAGAAAGATTGGTAACAGTGATGCACTCATGCATAACAGAAATGACCAACCCAGCTTGTTTGGTACCTCACAAGCATATACAATCAGAAATGTGAACACTACACTTGTGTTAGCTGTATTTCCCAAGTCCTTTATAGGACAGAGGCCGCAAGACCACATTTTACCATCTACTTAATAACATTATTTGCATTAGTTTGGCAAAGCAACTTCAGACATAGAATTTAAGAATGCATTTTTCTGGACCATAAAATTATAATTGTTTTGCTAGTAAAAGTATAAAATAAATGTCTGTTCAAAGCTAATTACTGCCCAACTTGTGATTTTTTTTTTTTTGGTTGTTGTTGTTTAGCTTGTAATAAACCCAGATTCGCTTATTGTAGTGGGATATTAAATAGTCCCTATATAATATTATAAATCCTGCAAAGAATTAGACATCTGCACTTTTTTTTCTAGCAATGTGCACTTTAACTCAAAATGTCTGTAGTTAGTGACCAAAAGTAAATGCATTGAGAAAATGAAAGTCATCCAGTTCCACACTAGTTTTACTTTGGGATTTAAGTAATATTTAGGATGTAGATTTCCAGGTGACAAAAGTATAAGGGTCTTGGGAGATGAAAGAACATATTCCCTGGGCTAGAAACCCATTCCTGGAAGGGCTGGAGCAGTAGGGTTCACCGCCAGGGTGATGGGAGCATGGCACCGGTCCATTAGAGCAACGCTTTGCTGACTTCCTCCTGGTGTTCACTTTAATCAGATGAGGCTGTCATGACCTTGGAGGGTGAGTGGTTGATCCCACTGTGCCCAGGACTTCCCAGGTTTTAATACTAAAGGCCATGTGACTCAGCAGCTCCTCAAACCTGGGTACACCAGGACATGGTGCCCTCCAACCATGGGGAAAACAGCCAGTTTCCCAGGAAGCAAAATGCCTTACAAGAGCATCTGCCTTTCTTCCTCAGAGTCTCTCTATGCAGCCAAGATAAGCAGAATGCATTCCTCATTTTCAGGATTCTAGAATTTCTTTGTTACCTGGACTTAGTTATTTCAGTGTAGCATACCCCAGAGAGAGTTTCTTTGCCTCTCAAATATTCCTTCCTTGGTCCTAAAGACAATCTATTCATCTCAGGTCATGTGACCGTTTTGACGTGCGCATCTGAAGCATCCTCCCTAAGTCACTTTCTGTGTTAAGCTTAAGTGGGGCAAGGTTATGTGTTATCTTCTCATCCTACTGACAAAGGGTACTTTTGTATTCAGTGATGACTTGGATGTTCTCACACCTTTCAGAGCCTCTCTTTGCTTTGATACAGCAATATCCATGGGAGCGGGAGGAAACTGGCAAAGATAATCTGCAGGATAATAATTTTTATTTCAGGTGGAGCACACAGTTTTTATTATGTAAGTGTGTTACATTTGCTTAGAACAAAATCTCCCATCAGGAGCCCGGACAACCCCCAATCCTAAGTATTTTACCTAGAAGGGGAGATTTGGAGAGGTTACCAGAGGCAAAGTGCAACGTGCCGTTCCTAAGTCAGCTCACTGTTGAGGTATCCATGCAATCTGGGGTTACAGCATGATCCACCGTGTACCAATTATGCCATTCATATGCTTCATTTACTATATACACACATCAGAACTAGAGTTTATCTCAAGGGCAAAACCCAAATCAGGCCACCAAAGCCACAAATCACGTAAGCCAAACACCCACAGAGTACAGTGCGGCATCCACTGTGTGCCCATGGATATATAGTTGTACATCGAAAGCTAAAGCAAGGGCACAGGTTGAAGATAAGGGAAGACCCCAGACTGTCATCATCCAGGGTACAATATCTGACAGATACAGTTAGAAACCAGAGATGCAGCCTCAGCCATTCAGGTTTTTTTTGGCAAAACTTGAAAGATACCGGTATTATGTCCTCACAATGTCATCTTTGAGTTACGGGTCTTCTTGATGAACTGTTTTACTCTGGTCGTTTGATCAGAGCACCAGTGTCCTTGACTGGCCTGCCTTACTCATTTACTGATAAGCTATCGGGTTCTTCATTTGTGTTGTTTCAAATGACTGAAGACAGAATAAAGTTATATTCCTCACACATACCAAACCTGCAAGAAGAGGAAAGAATTGGGTAAAGTGGGGTTTCAAATATCAGTTAGATGAGACAGGATATATTTGGTCACAGAGATCCCCAGCACTTAAAATCAAATCCCCAAGTCATTGCCTAATCCATACACTGTCACATCCTGAAGGAGAAGATGCTCCATCTGAGGAAGCTATTGAAGTGCTTCAAAGAGTGTCCCTCTTAACTAGAGTCCCATACCCTTTATTTTCTGAGTGAAGGGGATTCGCATAGGGTATTGACTGCAATTGTTTTTATACAATGCCAATAATGTCGCAGGGACAAATTCAGTTCTATAAAAGGAAGGTGAAATTGAGACAGGACCTGGGGAAGATGCCAATCTTAATAGAATGATTTGATCTTTTATAAGCGAGAACACTGCATTCAATAGCAAAATTACCTGGATTAAAAAATATATTTTGTTCAAAAATTCAAAAAGTTGTACATAAACGAATTGGTACTAGTATCACTAAAATGTAATAAATTCTATACTATATACTATTTCCTAGTACCATTTAATTCACTGACATCATTCAAATTGGCTAGGAGAAATTTGTGTGTATATATGTGTGCATGTGTGTTTTCCCAACAGCTACCACGCTTACCTGTTTCTCAAATCAATCCTTATGCATATACTAGAGCAATATAATATGTGTGTGATCAATAAATGACACCCAAAAGATTAGAATAATGAGAATCAGGTGCCTCTTTATAATAAAGCTGTACCTTGTTATAGGTTTTAGAAGATTGTGCCACAAAATTTTGTGTCTGTTAGCTGGAATTTATTGAGTGCTTGCTGTGTGAGAGGCATTGTGCTACTTCACATAAATGTTCTTAATCTGTTCTTTAAAAAAACTACTTTAGGGCAGCCCAGGTGGCTCAGCGGTTTAGCGCTGCCTTCCGCCCAGGGTGTAATCCTGGAGACCCAGGATCGAGTCCCACAACGGGCTCCCTGCATGGAGCCTGCTTCTCCCTCTGCCTGTGTCTCTGCGCCTCTATGTCTCTCATGAATAAATAAATAAAACCTTTAAAAATAAATAAATAAATAAATAAATAAATAAATAAAATTAAAAAACTACTTTAGAGATACATCAGTATCCTCTTTTAAAATAAATAATAAAACTAAGATTTAGAAATGACATTTCCTCAAGTTATTATTATATTTATTGTATAAATATTCAATGATTAAAGGGGCATCTATATTTCTAATGGAGTGTCTGAGTTTAAAAAATAAGATGCAGTTTTTATTTATTTTTATTTATTTTTGATTTTTTTGATTGGAGTTCAATTTGCCAACATATAGCATAACACCCAGTGCTCATCCAAGATGCAGTTTTTAATCTACATATAAAACAGTCATATGAAAACTGATTTCATCCCAGAAAATTAGGACTCTCAGCATTAAAATTAAAATTTTGAAAAGGTTTAGTAACCAAACAGGGATAAAAAATAAAATGCAGTTTTTATTTATTTTTATTTATTTATTATTTTTTTATTGGATTTCAATTTGCCAGCATATAGCATAACACCCAGTGCTCATCCAAGATGCAGTTTTTAATCTATATATAAAACAGTCATATGAAAACTGATTTCATCCCAGAAAATTAGGACACTCTGCATTAAAATTAAAATTTAAAAAAGGTTTAGTAACCAAACAGGGATAAAAAATAAAATGCAGTTTTTATTTATTTTTATTTATTTTTTATTTTTTTATTGGAGTTCAATTTGCCAGCATATAGCATAACACCCAGTGCTCATCCAAGATGCAGTTTTTAATCTATACATAAAACAGTCATATGAAAACTGATTTCATCCCAGAAAATTAGGACTCTCTGCGTTAAAATTAAAATTTAAAAAAGGTTTAGTAACCAAACAGGGATAAAATCCTTTAACATTATTTTATGAGCGAGACAAAGCATGCCCCTTTTAAGTGAAATAACAGATTTCTAAATTACTCTTCCGGTTGACTCAAGAGTACAAAGGCCAGCTTTTGACTATTGAGGAATGGAGGTCCATTTAATGTACATGTCTAATTGCAAAATGTCTAATTGCCAACACAAAAATGCATACGCATAGTAGGCACTTTATTAGGCAGTGAGGCTAATCAGTTGATAATCGTGTCTAAAATTCTTTGCAACTGAATTTTAAACCACTTGAATCAGGCGGTTGCATAGAACAGATCAACTCTCCAACTTTACCTATGCCTCTGGCGGATAGCTGAGAACACAAGAGGAAGAGAGCTATCGCGCCCTCTAGGGGTACCATGTAGAAAAACCTCCCACAGCACAACTCCAGACAAGTCAGACTGCTCCTTCCTAGCCCAGCAGGAAGGGCTAAGTGGGGATACCTGAGCTTGAGAGAAGCAGCAGAGTCCTGCCTCTAGTGTGTGCCCCCACTGGCTCATTCCTGGAACTGGTCCATCAGATCTTATGGGCATCCTAATTATTTTTATTATTGAAAGGGGAAGTTTACAGCATGCTGTCCATTTCAATTGCACAGTTCTTTGATTAGCCTTCACATTCCAAAATAACTGTTAGTGGATAAATTTCTGCCTTGGAGTGCAGGATCCCTACAGTGGCCTCCCCCGGTCTGCTTCTGAAGCAGCCTCTCAAAATAACATCATGTGTTCTCCTTATGAAGAGCTTGACTCGCTGAGAATCAGGCTATCTTTGGAAGATAAACAAGTTCTTAGGGAGAGATAGGGGATAGGAGAAACTCCTGATGGCAGCGACATCAATTCCAAAACAGGTCCTAATTGCTGAAAATAAAGCAGAGCCAGGTCCTGAGAATAAAGGGATACATGAGGGAGTTAACATTTACTACACAGGGTGCCTGGCAGGCTGTAGACCAAGCAAATTATATGTAGTTGCTTATTTAGTTACTCACTATCGCCCTACCCGATAGTTCGTGTAATCCTTATTTCTCAAGGAATGTGAAAGCGATTTTTGAAAAGATAACATGTTCAGGGTCACACAGTCAGAAATTGTCAGAGAAAAGTTAGATCTTCAGTCTCCCATTTCTTAGGCTCTTTCCAATTACCATAACTTCTGGTCTTCTGTACGTACAACTTAATTTGTTATATTTGGGGAGAACAGAATGATGTAAAAGAGAAGAGAGCTCATGATAAAGTTGATAGCACCGTCTAATAAAAGCTGTGAAAAAGTGAAATATAGAAGGGAGTAAGAGCTGTCTGCGTATCGGGGTAGGAGGAGGTTTCAAGAGATGAGAGAATTGCAATGACGATTAAAGACCTTTAGAGAAACCAGGGAGGGATAGAGAGGAAGTTGGAAGATTTCAGGGAAAAGAGGAAGTGAACCAGCATGAGCTAATGGACATGTGAGCATTTTCCATGTAATATTGTGAACTACTTCATCAGGCTGCTGTTTTACCCCTGGGCTGTAAGGTAATTTGAAATCTGATTGGAGAGGAAAGATCAGATGAGCAAAAGCAGTAGCAAGAAAGACTTTTGAACTTAAGTAATACTGAAAGAAAAGCAGCTTAGACAAGGCACAGTAGTTATGAACCTTGGCTAAATCAAGTCATGAGGATTCTGGGAAATGGAAGAAACTGGGTGTTAAAAGAAAGAGTAGCTGAAGCACAAAAATATTATTGAGTGAACTTTAGCCAAGTTTGGCCCATTCCTCAATTTTACTTAAGAGTATGTTTTCTTGGGGACGCCAGGATGGCTCAGTCGGTTGAGTGTCTGACTCTTGATTTTGGCTCAGGTCATGGTCTCAGGGTCCTGGGATCAAGCCCTGCCTCCAGCTCCATGCTCAACCAGAATCTGCTTCTCTGCCTCTCCTTTTGCCTTTCCTCTCACTCATGCTCTCTCTCTCTTTCTCTAATATAAAATCAATAAATCTTAAAAAAAAAAAGTATGTTTTCTTGAAAGCCTAAGTTCACATTTAACCTCACAATAATTTTTCACCTCCCTGGAATGATGACACAAGTATAAATTAGGGAAAGAACATCTTACAAGGTGTTGGGGCCGTAGTGTGTCATGATGACAAACTCAGGGAGAGGAGGCCGACCTCAGACTAACCATGCATGTTAATAGAAGGTATACATTGGTCTTGTTCAGTTATGTCATGGCCAAGCCACACACATGTATGGTTTAAAGGAAACTTTGGAAGTAGCTTGAAGTTACCCACCTCCAACTGGAAAAAAATTAAAAGCTCACTTGTACATTCTTGCCAAATTTTAGCTGTCCTTCATGCATGCATGTAAAACCAATATTGTCAGTTGCTGGAGGGAAAGTGCGTATGATAGGCTTGAGGAAAAAAAAAAGTCTAAATATGGAGCATAATATACAGCAATAAAATGCATTAAACAGTTTCATCCCTAGAAATGGTGGGAAAACAGTCTTGGGTTAATATCTGTGTAAGTAGATGGGCAAACACCGTAACTCCAGATAAACGCTTGTCCCATAGGAAGAAGAAAAATGTCCTTTTCAAGCACAGGACATAAAAGGAAATATAAAGACTGGGTTTATTTAATTATTTTTGAAGCTTTTTAATTATTTTGAGGATAGTGACACAATAAACTTTGACCTTGGATTTTAATGTCTAAATATCTGAGAGTTTCTATAATGAAATTCCCTCTCTCCATTATTAAAAACTTAGTTTTTTTTTTCATTACTGGTTTTGGAGCCTTGGATGCCTTCAGATAATATTCCGAATTCTCCTCTTTGTATTGTCCATAACGACATTGCCTAGCAGAAAAATCAAGTTTCAGGCTTGATGCATGTTTAAGAATTCACTTTCAACATCTTGATGTGAGCCAGAGGTCTGCCTAAACAGCAACAAAGATGAATGCAGAAGGAAATTTAGTCTGACAAATACCAGTCCCACCTGTGTTGGTTAATAAGCAAGACTCCAGCCCAGCCAGTAATCCTCTGGTAACTGTCATTTCCATGTATCCAATCAGTTGCCTGGGAATTATCCCAATAAAAAGAATACAGTGTGTCATTTATCAGGCAGCCAATTAAAGGGCCTCTATAGCCCTAAGATCACTGGAAGCCAGTTCTCACAAAGGAAGCAGGATGGGGCCAACTCAGTATGGCCTTGGGGCAATTCAAGAAAGTAAGTTGTGGCTGATTCATAGAGGGACCAGATTTACAAAATATTAGAAGGAGTTGGTTGTAGTTCAATATGTCTCCTTGACAAGAATTTTTGGAGGACACTAGGGCATGGAATGACGGACAGCAATGGACTTGGCTGATCTTACTAAAATGGGACTCTGCCTTTGTGTGGCTATGAGATAGTTTTTAGAACATTTCCCTTGACCTCTGAGGCCTAGTTAGCTACAAGTCTTAAATATGTGAAATAAAAACAAACAAATGAACGAAAGTTAAGTGAGGACAAAAACCTCATGAGTATCTTTGACTCCTTAACTGAAGTCAGAGAGATGAACAAGAGTTGATGGGGACCTTCTCTTCTCATTTTTTGGAAAATGGAAACAATTCATGTCCTCAAAATACTTCTAAAACACAGGTTTTTACCCCCATGGTCACCTTGATGAATGAAAGTTCTCTGTAACAATGTTTTTAACCCGAAGATAGTGAAACACTCTCTAGTCCTGCTTCAACCAGTTGGCTAATCTGCAACATCGAGTCAGTACTTAGACATGCCAGAAAGAAACATGGAAATGTATTTCATGGATTCTAGGATGTACCTGTTTTTTCTTTTCTTTATTTTTCTTTTTTAACATTTTAATATCTCTGAATTTGGGACAAGTCTATATAGACTTGTGCACTAAATTACCTGATTATAAAACATTGTGCGATATATTAATTATTGGCATTTAACATTTTTTTAGTCCAAAGTAAATTAGTGGTATGTCTTGTAACCAATGACATCTGAAATTGGATGGGATATAGGAATGGATTTTAAGTAAATTGAGTGAAAGGATTCCATCTGACCTGTTTAAGATATATCCCCAATAGGTGAATATAAGTAATTAATACATTAGGGTTGGAGTTTCACAGTGAAGAAGCCAGAGACTAATTAGGGAATCAGAATAAAGTGCTTATAATCTTGGAAGGGTTTTTTGAATGGTTCAAAAATATATACGCATCTGGAAGATCTGTGTCTTGGTTTTCATAAGAGATACCTCAAAAGCCAGATTATGTAGGAATCAACCTGAAGTTAGTTGTTTAGTGGGTCCAGTCATTCATTTTCTGATTATCTTGTTTAAGCCACTCTTGGTATTGAGATAACTTTAGTTAAAAGCACTTGAGGTTCATCTAATCCATTGCTCGGTATCGATCGCCTGTGAATTATCTCAACAGCTAAATGCTTGGGGAGGCACTTGATGGTTTGAATATTCAAAAACAACTTCCCTGGCAGAAAAGATTATACTTATTATAACAATAGCGAATAGTCAAGTAAATGAACATTTATTTTGGTAGATATTATAAGATTATACCCTTAATTATGTCCTGCTAGTGTTCAATTGAAATCACCAGGTATTAGCTAATTAGTGTGTGCACGGGAATTTATTAGATACAAGCTGGGCTTCCGAGTTCAGTCTTCCAAGTGCAGCGTGTGCCAGCTGTGTGATCTTGGACCCTTACGTCCTTTCTCTGAGATCCAGCTTCTGTTTCTTTAAAATGGAGATAGTAACACTTAGCTGCATCAGGCTTGGCTTCAGACAAGATTCTATTGCGAAGTGCTTAGAAAAGGGCCGAGTACACAATACACGCTCAATAAACGGCAGCTATAATAATACTTTTTATTACAGTGAGCGCTCTACCTATAGGACAGCACTAACAAGTCTAATTCAGTTAAAGAAGTGGTTTCCCATTTCTTCTGCCCAGAACAAATTAAAGCCTGAGCCTTCTAACTCTGTCCTGAGACAGTGTCTAACGTGACTTGGCAAACCACAGATGGGTTCCAATTTTATTAGCTGTACAGGAAATTTCTGATTGATTTAACCTCCAAAAGACAATAGCGTGTAATTAACATGTAACAAATGTCAACTCTTGTTATTGCTGGAACCGACGAGCCCTCCAGATCTCTGTCCTCCTGGCTTTTCTATGCATCAATGCGGGTTTTTTTTTTTTTTTTCCTCTTTCTTTCTTTCTTTTCACTTTCCCATAGCGCCTCGTTGCACCCAGCTCACTTTGAGTGATGTTGGGAACAATTTCAGTTGCAGTTCTTCCTGAAAGTCAGTTATTTTGAAACATAAAGAGACATAAAGAGATAAACACCACCTACCTGCTCTGTTTTGGGTGGCACAGAGCCAGAAGTGATGCAACTGGTGTGAAGCTTTATCAATAGGGTTTTTTTTTTTTTTGGATGATTCTTTATATTTGCATATCTTAGTAATTAAGGGATTTTTCCCCCACCTCCAGAAGCAATTTGTCCAAATCCTTGAAAGACAGCATGACGGGGGAGACACACACACACACACACACACACACACACACACACACACAAAACCCCTTTCTTCTTTAAAATTATGATATGATGGGGATTAAGAGTATAATAGCAAAATATACTGTGCTTATTGTTGAGAGTCCCAGTCGTTAGTTCTTGAATCTACCAACAAGACCTTGGGCCAATCTCCTTTCCTCTCAAAGCTTCAAATTAATGTTCTTCAAAAAGATTTCCAGAGGTCCCTTTTAGTTTTTATATTTTATAACTCCATATCATATTGAGAAATACGCATCACTGAACGGCAATGCAAATTTTCAGCAAGGTTATGAATGGGGTGAAGTCAAACTAACTGGGTCATGTAGTACCTCTTCCCATGTACTAGAAGAAGTATATGCTTCTTTTGATCGGTGGTATGTAGGAGATGTTTTCAAGCTTTTGCATTAATAGAAATACTGGCTAGTAAGCACCTCGTAAGTAACTGGCTGGAGTTACGGCTGGAAAGAATTTCCTCTCTCATAAGCAGGCTTGATTGTTTTTATCAGCACGAAACAGAGACCTTGGGGGGCATATTAACACTGAATTCCAGTTGACTGACCCAAATATTGAGTGACGATGACAAATATAACAAAAAGGAAACGGAAAACTGCTTCTTTTTAATTGTGATTGTTCCGTGATTTTAGTCTGTTTCTCACTCTACTGTTACCCAAACTCACTGCCCTCACCCTCCACTAAGCACACACCCACCCACCCCACAGACACAGACCCTCGCCTTCCCTTTTGTGTTTAGAGATGAATTTTCATTCATTTTTTCACGATACAGATATTTATTGAGGGCTCGGCAAAACTTTCAGCAAAGAACTGGAAGAGATACATTAAGGCAAAGAAGAAGAGCGCTGTTCTCAAAGAGCTTACACTTAAAAAGGAAAGATAGGCAACACATAAATAGGGTATAAAGAAGAGAGATTACACAGTGATATGAAAACACATATATTCATATAAAGACAGGAAATCAAAGAAGGGGAAATTATGTGAGTGGTTTCAGGCAAGACTTCCTGGAGAAGGTGGCATTTACAGGGGCTCCTGCAGGATAGGAGATTTGGGGCATGAAAAAGTAGGGTGGAGGAAGGAAGCCATCAGGATAGACCTAGATGCAAAATCTATGACATCATGAACCAAGAACCTTCATTATGGCTGGAGCCAAGGATTTTCACAAGAACGTGGTGGGGGCTAAGACTGGAGGGATGTGTGATAGTCAGACCATGGAGGATGTGCACGGTGGGATGGAGAGCTGGGAATGTACCTGGTAGGCTCTGGGGGATTAGAAACATGTCAAGTGGACTCCGTAGGTATCTACTTGGCTCACTGCATCTTGCCTGCACATCTCAGGTCAAATGCTTCTTTCCTGAGACCATCTCTGGCTACTTGGATTAAAGCAGGTGCTTACACTCCTCGGTTACCCTGATTATATATTATATTCCTCTGTTTTGTCTTTTTAATGAAACAAATTACAGTCTAGGACTGCCTTGCTTATGTGTCAATGTATTTATTGTCTGCCAACACCTTCTGGAATATGGAACTCCAAGAGCAGAGTTACCTCATCATCCTTGGTCACTGCTGTTACCCAAGACTTGGCATGTTGTGGGTGCTCCTCAAATAATGTCCCAATGGGTGATCGAATGAACCTGAACGTGCCTGGTAAATTCTCAGTTTTACAGATATCCTCAGCCTATAGACACATAGGTTTTTCTTTTTTTTTTTTTCTCTGCAGTATCTGGTGAAGGGAATAAAAATGTTTTTAATAATAAAAGTCAGCTTCTGCCAACCTGAATTAGCGGCATCCCCAACTACTGTAAGGATCTCCTTATTTACAGCGACGCCTCTTCCAGATGTTGTTGGTGCATGTTTTCTCTTTCCAAGTACAACTCAAACTTCTCATGTGTTCCAAAACCACATGGAAGTGGAACGTTAAATCTGGGGGTGGGCATGTCTGTGTAATTTCCTTCATTTCTATAAGGTTTTGGTGGCTTTTTTTTTTCTCCCCTAGGCCACAGATTAGCTTAACAATTGCAAATCAGCTTCAGAGGTTTTCCCTTAAAGAAAAAGGGGAAAAAAAAAAAAAGATAGCATGTTTGAACAGGCGAGGCTTGGTGAAAGTCTCTTTGTTTTACATCCTAGACTGTTCACTCAGCTTCTAGCTACCCTTTTTTCTCTGGATCAGTAGAAATTAATATATGTGTGTGTGTATATATATATATATATATATATATATATATATATATATAGTTGCTCACCTCTTTTTTCAAATTGTCACAGGAACCAGAGAGTACGCTCTCTTCCTTTATACTCCTGACCAATATTGGCCTCTGTGCATGTACGCATGTGTGCGCGCACTTTAATACAAATTCCCAAAGGAGGGTGAAAAAGAAGTGTAGTATAAATAAGCAAACAACCAATTGACTTAACAAATCCTTATTTAGCTGGCCTCTGGTTTTATTTTTGAGAACCACTTTCCTTGTTTTGATTTGAAATGATGCCACCAAAACATATTACAGAAACACTGCGCTTTGCAAAACAGAACAAGTCAAATGAGCCTCCCCAAGTGTAAACAGAAATCTTGTTTGGATGAACTGTTTTTAAGAATCCAAATTAAACCAAATGGCGTCCTTTTAAAGTGCATGTGTTTCCCTTAAGTGCTAAAACTATATTATGTTCCTGCAATTCTTTTTTATCCCAAATGTTCCAGTTAGGCTGTGGTTTTTGAGACGTCCTGACTATAAATGGTTTTCATGCATTCGGCAAACACGATTCTAGAGTCACCAGCGATCGCAGCCAGCATCTGTGTGTTGTACGTGCTTCAGTGTCCCCGGGGAACCAAGGTTGGTAACACGCAGCTTGGCAGAAACCAGTTGGGTGCCGCTGTGTGAGGAAAGATGGGCAAGTTCCTAGCATCTGTTTGCCTGTAATTAAATCAAGTCTGTGTTTTCCTACCCTGAGTACACTTGACTTAAGTGCCTGCATCATGCCTTCTGTCACACGTTGTGACTTTTCACTTCTTTGTAAACTATTGCTAGTGATGGCAACACATTTCAAGGTTGGGTTCACTGGGCTAAGCATTACTTTCTCATTCACTCCTGAGACAGTACATTAGGAGTAATGAGTCCAGGCAGGAATATTTTGGAAAAGAAAAAAAGAAAAAAAAAAAAAAAAAAGCCCAATTTGTCTTTTCTGGATTGATCCAAAATGGAGATTGGGTGTTCTCTTCCGCATGTTACCGAATCAGATTGTGTCTTGAGAGTCAGAGAAATAGGAAATTAATCTTTTACAAAAGACCATTCTATCAAGGGATCTCCGCTTGTTTATTTCATGCTTGGAAAGTATGTTCACTTGCCAACCAGACATGATAGTGACCCTCAAAATGAAGTGGTGAGTTAGAAAATGTCACTTTTCTTCCTGTCCTTCCTACCTTCCACTTCCCACACCCCCCACACATACAACAAGCACAGAGTCCAGAGCAGAATTTTCTTGAGCAGAGCTTGAAATGTGGAGACCTACAGAGGTGGTCAATGGGATTTACATGGCTTCTCGCTGAGATAAACTTCGTTTCAGCTAATCTTGTCTCCCACCATCTGAAGCTAGTTGAATGTGGAACAGAAAGGTCAGGATAGTGAGAAACACAATTTCTGGCTGCCTTGTAGGCACTTTCTAATGACTTAGTTGGTCCCCTTGATTTGTCTTTGGGAGATGTAATGAGATGAAAAGCGAGATAAGACAAGACTAACAGGTAAGTAAATATAGTTACTTTAACAAATTTAAGAAGATACACGTCCCCAAGGGTGTCCTCACCTTCAACTCAGTTCCTTTGAAAGTTTATATAATTACTCATAAGCATATTGGATGTCCTTTTTTTCCCCCCTTCTTTTCAGAATTATTTTTAGAGCCTGAAGCACATTCCTTAAATGTTTAAATATTTGAGGGCAGATTTGACTTTGGCCACAGTCAATCATTCTCCATGGTGTCAGCCAGGGAATCCCATTTGGATCACAGAACTATAGTCGCCAACTATAAATGGGACCAATACTTCTACATATATAATAAAATATTTTTAAAATCCAAGAGGATTGTGAATGTAGACATGAGAATATCTACATTTTTTTGCCTTTTTTTTTTTCAATTGGCATCACTCACATAAATACAGGGCTTCTCTACATGATTCATTTGGTAGCAGACCATGCATCAGCTGGGTACATATCAGCTCAAGGCAGCTATGCGAAGATTCAGTTGTTTCTTGGGGTGGAAATCACCCATTGTAGTATCGTGTCTTGGTATTCCTAAAAAATGCCTATGGGGATAATGATAGATATGAAGAAAGGGAAGTAGAACACAAGAATATAAGAGAAAATGGAGAGAAAGAAAGAAGACAGAGTTTTGATAATATGATGCTGGAAAGGGGTGGTTAAAGGACCAGCAACAACCCTTTGGGTATTGCTCAATAGAATCACTCCCAAGCAGCCCTTGGCGATTTGGGGAATGGTTTGTGTGATGATTAATTTTTTGAATTAACTTGACTGAGCCGTGGGGGGCCCAGGTATTTGGTAAAATATCATTCTGGGTGTTTCTGTGAGAGTGTTTTTGGATGGGTGTAACATTTAGATTGATAGACCAAGGAAAGCAAATTGCCTGCCGTCCTCCGCCCGCCCCCTCACCCTGCCCCAATGTGGATGGGCCTCATCCCATCAGTTGAAGGCTTGAACAGAACAAAAAAGGCTGACCTTCCCCTAAATAAGAGGGAACTCTTCTTCCCTGACCATCTTTAGACTGGGACATCAGTTTTCCTTGCCTTCAGACTCAAGCTGAGACATCTCTTCCTCTTGGGTTTTGAGTCTACCGGTCTTCAGACTGGAACACATGCTATTCTGCTTCTTAGGCATTCCTACTTGGACTAGAGCTAAACCTATCAGCTTTCCTGGGGCCTCCACTTGCAGACTGCAGGTCTTGGGACATGTCAGCTTCCCTAATCATGTGAGCCAATTCCTCATAATAAAACTCTCTTCTTCTCTCTTTGTCTCTCCACCTGTCTCTGTCTTCACAGATACAGAGATAGAGATAGAATATAGATCCTGTTGGCTCTGTTTCCCCGAAGACCTCTGACTAATGCAGTTTGGCTACTCATAATGACCTTGTAGTCTGGAGTTTTGCTGACCTTGCCCTTCATAAATCTGCATCACCATATTAATGAATCTTGACAGATGAGGTACTCTAATCTCAGTCAAAAGGAGCTGTGGGGGAAGCAGGGGCAAAGACTAGGACTGGCAACAGCTCATTGTGGCTGCACGTCTGTGCCTGAGGCTCCCGGGATTAGCACAATCAGCAGGTGGCTGGAGAAGGGCATCTGAACCGGAAGATTCCTCTCCTTCCTCACCCTCACCCCCTGCACCTCTATTCTGTTGGGGAGCATTACACATTTTTTAACTCTAACTGTGGAAGCGAATGCAGCTGCTCTTTGTAATTGTTTGTGAAACTGAGTTAAAGGGAGGTTGTTGTGGCACTGCAGGTGCAATCATTAGACGCATCTATGCTGTGTAATTAACCTCATTTCCATGTGAATGTCCGTGGTTTACGCGCCGCTTAGAGAACTCACGCCATGATCATTACACTTACAGTCAATCCAATTAGACAAAGGTTCCCACACTTAGAGAAGGATCAGGACAAACCACAAGGGTAGGCCTCTCTCAAGAAGGTCTCTAGTTAAATGTCTCAAAATAAACAACTGTGGCCTAATTAATTGTACGGCAGGCCAAAGGAACACACCAAGGAGCTACTTATGTGTCTGGATCCCAATCCTAGGGAGCTGCTTAATAGAATCTCCCTTTGTCCACGCTTTCTGGGGCTTAGAGATGTGTGCAAATGGGGGAAGGAGGGCTGGTGGCTACCCTCCACCCTCTGTCTTATCACCAACCCCGGTTGCCCAATAAGATATCCAATGGCTTTATTTTGATTTACTTTATCCCCTTTATGTTCTCAGCACAATTAAGGAAAAAAAAATTCATGGGTACTTCTCAAAGAAAGTTGGTCAGGCTGGCAAGGTTTTCCACAATATTTTATCAGAGCTACAGCTAGAGGGTGCCACCAAAGGATATTTTCCCTGGATGTCCCAGATTTATTGACTTGCTTTTCTTCTAAAGCTCTCTAGTGCCACAGATCTGACGCCTTATTTTAAACATTTGTTATAATGGATGTGCTATACACGTCCATCCTTTGGTCAGTTTGTAGTTCGTTCTTTGGACATATCTTAGGTTTCTGTTATCTCCTCAGAGATGCTTAGCACCATGCTAGTAACTTTAGGGGAGCCCAGTAAATGCCTGCAGGGTATCTGATTCAATGAAAAGAATCACAGTGTATCAAATAATCGCAGGAATCTACACAGGGTCTTTATATCACAGAACACATCCATGACTGCTTGAAGCCCCAAAAAGGCAGACTAAAAATAAAGGAAGTTAGGAATGAGAGGAAAGAAAAAAAAAATATATATATATATATATATTTATTTATATAATGAACTATAGTCCCTGGAAGAATCAAAGTTCACGAGACTTTTGAATTAAACTATAGATGGAATCTAGCTCCTGAAAGTGTAATGTGTGGACCAGCAGCAGCAGCAGCAGCAGCATCACCTGGACTTGGTTAGAAGTTCAGAATCTCAGGCTCCATCCCAAACCTGCTGAGTGAAAATCAACATTTTACAAAGGCCCCAGCTGCCTCTTATGCACATTCCAGACTGAGAAGCACTTGGCCTTGGAGCTGTAGGGTGCTGTTAGTTCAAGGCTGAATGGCTCCCAGGAGAGCTACAGGACTGTCCATGGTTCCCCACAGTTCCTGTTAATTGTCTCTTCTTTTTCTTTTTCTTTTAGGATTTAAAAAAAAAAATATTTGAAAGCGAGAGAGAGATTGAACAGGAGTGGGGTGAGGGATGGAGGATGAAGTAGTCCCGATGCGGGACTCAGTCTCAGGATTCTGGGATCATGACCTGAGCTGGAGGCAGACATCCAACCACCTGAGCCACCCAAGCACCCCTAATCGTTTCTTCCTTATCCCCATCTTCTGCAGCTTTGTTTCTTATCTTTTTTTAAAAAAAATCTGAGATCATATTTTAGAGTAATAGATTTGGCATCTCCTCCTCTCCATTACTTTCCTGTGTCTGTACCTTCTTAGTAGTACTTCTGAGTCCCACATGGAGGTCACATCTAAGAAGCATCTCCCAAGCATTCCAGGCTGGTTTGCTGCAGATTGTGTTTCTTTTGCACTTATAGTACTTATCAGATACTCTAAGTACTTATTTACTTATTTAAATGTCTGCCTTCCTCATTAGACTTAGAAACACAGCAATGAGCATGGCATCTGGCATAGAAGTAATTGTTTGAAACATGGAAGAAGGAGGAAAGCCCTTTGATTTGCAGTCTGGGGTGCTGTACATGTCACACGCAAACTCATGTTTTTGAGTATTTTGATTGGCTCTGACATATTCTTTTATTCTTTCATGGATTCAAATGCTGACGGCAGGAAAAAAATAGATACATAGTCTCTGTCCTCAAGAAATTAAAATCTGACAGACTTGGGTGCCAAAATAATTATTTTTTAGAGTTTTGGCAGTATTTCTCGAAGCTAGCTGACTATATATTGAGATTATTTGGAGAGCTTTTTTAAAATTCCTGACTCTGGGGGTTACCTGGGAACAATTCAAATGGACTCTTGTATCAGTGAGGCCCACATGCAGGCATTTTTACATGCTCTCCAGGTGATTCCCAAAGTGCAGCCGTGGTGGAAAGTCACTAATTGAAAAGATTAGTGGGAGTTAAACTATTATAATTAAAAATAAGCTTGGATGGTGGTTTCTGATATGCTCATTTCAGAGTTTCCATGGGGCCACAGCTGTGTCCCGGAGTCTGTGGGCTTCACGGGTGGCCTTGGGAGGGCGCTGAGATGGCTCTGGACCCTCACCCCCAGCCTTAATTTGAGCCGTGTCACTTTAACTGGCTTTACAGATCCAACTTCTGTGAAAGATTTCTTCAAATAAAGGATCTTGCTGCTGTTGCAAACAAACAAAAAAAGCTTCTAAAGCACTCGTTTAGTGACTGGTTAAAGGTGATAGAACATAAATAATTTATCATTTCCTTTTCTGTTTGTTTTCTTTGTCAGTCTTTTGATTCAGGGATGTTTTTTAAAGAACAACTGCTATCCTATCACTCAGGTTTACTCGACTCTTAAGAGTTTATGGAAAGTTTAAATGACCCTTTCTCAATCAATAGTTTCAGGGAAAAGAATGTGAAGAATTAATTGAGTTGATGCCAGACCAACAAAATGGCTCAGCGTAAACCCTGATGATTAAAAATTAAGTAAAAATAGCACAAAGTGTTCATAAGCCATTTTATTTTTATTTTTATGTCAACAATAATTATTAAGCCTCCATTATGTCTATAAAATACTAAGTTAGCTTTAAGCAGTTTATAGCCCTATATGTAATGTTTTGTAACTGAAATTACATATATAACATATATATATAACTTACATATATATAAATTACACATATATAACATATATTATATATATTACATATATAAATTACACATATATTACATATATTATATATAACATATATATGTAAATTATATATATAAATTACATATATAACATATATATATATCATGTATGTGCACAATCTAGGCACAACTGGCAAGAAATGAGACTCTATTCTACTGAGAGGAGCTATTTCCAAGAATTATGCTGATAGTCTATGCTGTTTAAAAGATACTTTTTTAAAGAGTATTTTTGATATATCTGAAGCAAATATGGCAAAAAGGTTAACATTAACAAATCCTGGCGGTCAGTAAAATGTGATTGTTGCATGATATTCTAGATGGTTAAAATAGTAAGATAGGTAAAAGTAAACAAAATGAGAGGAAACCAAGAAGAAGAATCAAGGAAGACTTATTATCAGTACACTATTTTTTTTTTAAAAAGTTAGAATTGTACCAGCCATGTTTATCCATCTAATATGATGACTGTCAGTTTCTGGCCGATTCAAAGTCTGTAACCCGCCACTGAACCTCCCCAGTTGTTCTGTCTGTGGGAAGACTTTTCTGTAGGACAAGCCAAGGCAAGCCTAGAATGATTCCTGTAGAAGAGTTTAAGAGTGACTGTAATTTAGGAAAGTCCAAACTCCCAACCAGACACCATAGAATATACCCTTAGGAACAAGAGACATGGTGCGTGTTGGATATTCTTTGTGTCTCCATCCCTATTAACTTGTCAGCCTACTCCTTCCTAGTTTATGCCCCAGAAAGCAGTCCTGATGATGAACTTTAACAACTGGAACCCCTTTGTCCTCTGGAAAAATACATTAAGTCAGAAAGTCAAGTATCCTATTAAATCTGATCATGCTTGTGAGGGGAATGTTTCCCTATCAAGCCTCAAAGATATTCTGCAGCAATACCTGTAATGTGGGACATAAGCCCAGGAGAGTGTGAGGTCCAATTAATGAAAGTACTAATTACATTCATAAAATAGTTGGTATGGGGAGAAAAAAAATGTAAAGATAGCTATAATTTGGTTTCTTTCCATTGGCCTACGAAGACCTAACCTGGGAAAATAACACCTAGGCATCAGGTCTCAGTTGGTCCTAAAATTTCTTTCCTGATCCACAATTGCTAATTCACTTAAGTAAAAACAATATTTGGTCTCACAGGTGCCAACCCTGTAAGCCATTGCTTCGCTTGGAGTGGCTGAAAAAATACAATTACATTACATTCATGAACATACCTCCTTCTTGAAAGAATGCAATTAACATTTGGAAAATTATTTGCTGCTGGGTAATCTCAGTCTCTTGGGTCTAGAAAAAATATGAATAACAAGCCATACATTTTTAAGGCACAGAACTGTCACATAAAGACCTGGTCTTGATACAAAAACTAAAAATAATAAGCAATAATTCTAACTTTTACCTTATGTAACTGAAATATCTTAACACCTCCTGTTGGAATCAGCTGTGAATATACTGTTTTTGCTTGACAACTCCATCCAAAGAAATATCCACTCTTTTAGGGAATAATACTTCTTCAAACAAATACCGTTCCCAACAGATGCTCTTATGGTGGAAATATTGCATCCCTTTTAGCAAATGTCACTAAAAATCTGAATTTTATAAGTTATATCAGTTTATATGATAATTTGATCTGAAGTAAGACTGAGCAATAACATTAGTAGTAGTTCCTATGTAATAGAGCCATTTTGGAATTGGCATTCATGGAGAGGAAGCCAATATTTTAAAATAAGAATGTTTAAATGAGTTTACTGGCTCTATTTTTAGACTAATATAATTATGTCTGCATTAAAACTCTGCATCTCTCATTATGAAATAAATAACATATACATTATGCATACTGAAAATCTTTAAAAGCAGTTAATTGGGGGAAGACAGACACTTTTTTGAGAAGTGGCGTATGAACACATTTTTCTTTTTCTAACCACAGCTATGCTTTCTCACTGCTGACTAATCTATGTCCAGGTTTGTCTAGTCCATGCATATATTTGTATTAATAGATAAAAAAATATATTGGTTAAAAACAAGCAAAACTAAAGTCAACTTCATGAGTAGTAGTAGGAAAACTGATGAATTTCTAATTCCTTGTAATTACTTTATTACATTAGCCAGAGAATGAGAGCCAGGCTTCCCTAGCAAACTCAAGTTCTGAATCAAGTCAGAATAATTTATTATACTAATCACTCTATCTGAAGTATATCTCATCCTTGGCAAATCTGACTTGAGTGTTCAAAGCGTGTGGGCCAATTTTTTAGCGAAGTTATACTTAGAGCATTATTTAAATAAGGCTCTGTGTAGATGGAGAACAGAAACGAGAACAGAAAACTTCATCATTTTCATTCTGCATTGCAGACCAGGCACATTATCTTTCTTCACATGATCATGGATATGTGTGAATGTTTACATATGACCATTGGACTGAGAGTAGGTCTAGATGAAAATTTAAAAAATAATCCATAATCAAACAATAACCGGTGAGAGGATTTACTTTGATATTAACTGCCATGAAGATCGGGCCAGGAGCCTTATACTTATCTTCTCAAAATCTCTAAGAAAGACTTGAGCAGAAATTTTAAGGACTTGAATAAAAAAAAAACATGCTTCAATAATTTTTCAAATTGACTTTTGATGAAGGATTTTGGAGTCAATCATTTTACTTGTTAGTACTTCATGATTGTATACACCGTCTTCAGAGCATTTAGTGCCAGGGCAAGATGCTTATGATATAATTCTAATAATGGACTATTTTAACAGAGTGTGGATTCTAATCTGATATTTTTGAAACACTGATAGCTGGAAGGTGGAGAATTTGCTATTTGAATGTTACCAGAAGGATCAGATTCTTTTGGGGAGAAAAGACTCATCTTTGTAAGGTAAAAAAGGGAAACATACTTAGGTGACACTTCCTAGTAAACAGACATATTTGTGAACTTTTATTGTGAAAGTAGACTATGCCTCTCTAATTCCTAGGAAGCATCATTAAGAATACCTCAGTATTGTTCACAAGAACCATCAATGTAGCCAATTACCTTAATCTTGAATGATCTTCATCAACATATTATGAATTCATTCATTTAACACTTTTAAACATATTTGTTGCAGAAAACTGGACTAGGATCTAAGGAAGCAAAATGAAAAAAACATTGTTTCTCATGTAAAGACTTCACAATCCAGCATTATCAGAAGCATATAAGGAAATTATTACACTGTAGGCTTAATGCAGTTGGATCAATTGTTATTAAAAAAAAAAAAGGTGGTAACACACAAGACAGGATTATTGACTCTTCCCAGAAAGGGGAACCCAGGAAAGTCTTCCCAGAGAGCTGTCACAGTTGATTTCAAATATACAGTGTAGCACCTTGCACATAGTACAAGGGGTATTGAGTATTTGTTGAATTGATTTTTTTCCCAGAATAATATAAAATGTATAAATTGTATGTTATAACCAAGTCCATATGGAAGATTTTCCTGGCTCAATATTTTAAAAATGTATTTTGGGTTCAATAACTTTGCAAATAATTCACTGGGGTCTTCTCAGCATATGATTTTAAATAAGGAGAGAGTCAGATTTTATTGTTAGAAATGTATTGGCTTTAGAGTAACAC